>NC_085933.1:12915653-14290053 GCF_963556715.1 Cydia fagiglandana
GAGAAAGACATGAATATATAGATATAGTAAAGTATAGGAAACTCTATCTACGAAAGAAAAAAAATGACGACAACCAATAAGAAATTGGCCCCTGAATAAAGGCATTGTACTTTTTTCATTAAATACTAGTTTTAACTCCTACAAAAATAGTACAACTTTTAAACATCTTCGACAAAAGTCAGGCAAAGTAACATTAGGTAAGTATCTACCTGATAAATAAAATTGGAAATGTAGGTACTTATATTTATGTTCGATATATTTATTGGCAGGCAAATTCCAAATCCTGTTTAGTAATGTGAAAACGATCTGTCACATTCTTCATGCAGGATAACTCTGCTTAATTTGTACCGACGACATTGCCTTGCGTCGTATAATACTCGTATCTATAAAGCTATATATATAGAACTATGGAATAACGTTGCGTTGTTCACTGCTGCAAAGTTTAACAAGCCAAGTTTAATTTCCAACAAAATTACGTACGTAACGTGTTTTCGTCTTGAACTAGCTCAGATTCGATACCTGATGAAAATAGTACATAAGTATAGATCTAACTCCTTTATTTTTCATTTTTTATAAGGGTTTACAAGAAGGATATCACTATCGCCCTTTGCACGCTTACTGAACGTCCTCCGTCCATGCTACGTAACTTGCCAGAGCGAGTCAGGGATGGTAAAAGTGTGATATAACGAAGCTATCTTGTTTTAGCCGCTATAATATGGATTCACCCCGGTTTCCCCCCGTCCCGGCATTCTTCTAGTGCTTAAATTCAACTCCACAGAGTATCGTGTGTGCCTAGCAGCCGTGTGTCCCGTACACGCATACTCGTATAAGCCGACCATCACCATCTCGCGCAATTACTCGCACTCCACCCCGGGGCCTCTTCAACGAAAATTCTTCTCATAACAGAATAATGACTTGTACGGTGTAACGAGTCTCTTTATCACTACCAAGTTTATGTTCTTGCCAAGCCGAATGAGAGTTGTAAAAAGTTTGGAATTAGTTCCTATTAAACGAAACGTAATCAAGCGTGCACTCGGGAGGTAAGTTGTGGCCTATACAAGAACCTATACAAGTGTATATACACCAATGTTATGTAGCAATTTCACAATTTATTAAGGGTTCTGTACTACAAAAAAAGAGAGAGACCATTAATGATGACGTGAAGGTACCTATTAAATAGAATGAATTTTAGCAGTAGATTATAGTGCTTCATAGTGTATGAGTGATGCACTATTAGGTAACTCGGAACCCTCCCAATATGAGTTAGACTCGGTTTAACTTTTTTTTACAGGAACGAATATTGAAGCTGCGCTACAGAGCCTGAATTAGGTATGACGTAGCTTTTAAAAAAGCAATATAGCCAGCCAAACGCAATATTGTAGTCGTAAAAACGTTACCGACTTGAATTACTCATACAACGCGCAACGTGGCTATAAACGATTTTTCTTTTGTACCTACTCCGTTTTTCATGGGTTAGTAAAGAAATATAACATGTAACAAGAGATTTGTCGTTTAAAATCACAGAGCGTTTGTAACTCGATTGGCTTACTAGGATGAGATTTGGTGATTCTCTATATATTGTTTTTTTATATTGCTAGAGTCCTTATTTGTAGGTATATTTGTATAGGAACACTAAACGTGCTTCTTTTTACTGTAGATACCATGTTGTAAGCAAGTGTCATATTAATAGTGCTAATCAATACTTGGATAGGTATATCCACTAATCGTTACGCCCACTACCATTAGTTGCCTGCTATCGACATGAGAGCTTCGTTCCTACCTATGTAACATTTGCTTGTAATTTCTAATACACAATGCTGAAACAATGGTTACAAGTGATACCACCCCACTTAATTTGAGAATGGTGGTGCTATTATAACAGGTAATAAGTAGGTGTCATGTAATTTGGATTGCCAAATTAATAACAAGATTGCTATATAGAATGGCGAAGCAAAGTCTAAAAAACAACTATAAAAATAAACTATTTATTACTAGATATTAAAATGTAGTAAAATAAAAATCCGTAACAAAATAAATAGACGTATAAGTACGTCTTTTAATTTAGGTTTACGAAGTTGTCGTGGGTCAAAAAGATATATCAGAATTCGAATGAAATAATATAAAAACATACAAGCAAATAAGCAAAACATTTCAAATATTTTGGTTATGCTGTGCCTGTTTTGGGAAATGACACTCTTATAAATTAGAAAGGACAGTGTAATAAATAAGTTTTCTTTATGTTTCCTAAATAGAGACTTAAATTATTTTCGTCGTGTATACCGCGGTAATGACAGACCGTGTGACGGACCGTGATTTGAGCGTAACAACGTCCACAGCAGGAGATCTCATTCTGCCCACAAAAAGGTCAAAATGTCCGCTTATAGTGTCGTAACAAAGATCATTTTCTGGGATACAAGCACTGGACAATATTACAAGCCTCTCCCTCCCCAAGCGATCTAATTGAATTCTTAATTAGACGTGTCGTCAAAAAGAAAGTCATTTGTGACGCGCTGTGATATGAGATTAAGTCTCTTTGAACATGGCGACCTTTACGGAGTTAATGACAGCGTTCCTTAACAAAGTCTTTGACTATGCAGCTACATAGGTGTCAAGACGTAATATTAAATTATTTCATTCACACGGAGACGCTAGTGCTTTAATACGTTTTGTTCGGTTACAAACTTAAAATGCAAACTCGTAACAGTACTTCAGAATTCAGTATGGAAGGGGATTTTAAAGAGATTTATTGTCATTAAAATTTTACTGTCAAGTACCTATCGTGAAATCAGGTACTCAACTACTCAGTCCTTAAAAGTACAACTATGGTCCAGTTTTTAACGTTGATTATTAACGAGCCTTCATGCATTTATACTTATACATATTTTACTGGAACTTGAATTTGAATTTGGAGTTGTAAGATGTGGACTAAAGTTACCTGACTTTACGGTATTACAAACACGAATCCATAACATCATCATTTTTGAAAGAACACTTTTCTATATGTGCTCTTGCGCTGAAATGACAACAACGGTGAGCCAGTTTCATCTTGTTTGCCCCATTGGCACTGCGTCCATAAAAGCTTATTCAAAATTCATGCCGTACTCGATACATCGCTTGAACACTCGACCTCAAAAATGATTTTTTAATGAATAAATTGGTGGTCCGTTTTTAGACCTAAAACGTTGGCAAATGGATAAACATGAATGCTCTTGAAATAAGGTAAACATTCTTAATTAAAAAGAAATGTCCTACTACTGGGCTTCCTTCAAGATATCAATAAAAACAATACACACTTTCTCCTTATGTCCTAACATCAGCCTTCGTTTTCCGTCATCATCATCATCATAACTTAATAGCTTTGCTCTTTTCGGTAGAGTAATCGCCAATCATTTCTTTTTTGTGCCAGTCTTTTAATTTCTCATACGATGCATTATTTTTTATTTGGCTGAGATAAGTAATTCTAGGTTTCGCTACTTTTAATTCTAGGTTTCTAGGTTTTCGTCAACCGAATAAAAATGGTAATATGTAGTTATTTTCTGACCAAATGTTAATTCCTAATAGTCGTATTTGATTGGGATTGTGGCATCATAAAATTTCACATTCACGTGTTTTAAACAGACAACATATTCCTAATTATGGAATATAATATAAAGGAAATTGTTTATGATATTGTTTCCGCTGTAACTCAGTCCTTACCTCTACGCGTTTGGTACGGTCACGTATGTTGTTTCTAATTAACATCAACTTGTTCAGCCGCAATGCGTTCGCCATATTGGACTCCACTTCGTATTGTTGGCAACTTTCGCAGTGTAGACCATTTTGCTGTTTTGACTTCTACTGTTGTAAAAGTACATTAGAGTTAGAGCTGCAGTATAGCACAATACAAAGACAAACAGATAATTATTTGTGTATACGTAGGTATTAGGTTACTACTATTATTACTTACAATATACAGGAATGTGTAATCTACAAAACACCGGCCTTGTAAAAATGATAACACATTTAGATTCACTCAGGACCTATGCACCATTACCTACCTACCTACCTAAAAATATAAATAAATAAAATAATTTTATTTCGGATATAAATCCATAGTTGTTATTTAGTTGCATTTAAATTTAACTTATAAAATAGTGTTAGTGGAATTACAATCTAATTTTAATTTTTATTTATTTCTTCTATACTAAAATCTTACATTGAATCAAACAGACACGACATTCGTGGATACATTTTACATTAAATATTGTTGTGATATGTAGGATAATCAAAAGTTATATAAAATTACAAATGAGATTACTTAAGTTCTACATGAAATAAATTGGCGGGTAAGACTAAATAGCTCCCACTCGAGTACACAACCGGCCGTGCATTCCTTATCGTATAATCTTCACCTCTATACCTAAGTATTTACCTATTTTACTACAGTGTGGAGTTTTGTCCACTGCTGCAGCAGAGGGAAGTCCCACCTATCCAACAAAGCTATCATGATATACTGTTAGCGCTGCCCAGCCAGCGGCTAAGTAAAGAGGCGCACCGCTTCCGCATGATAGCCGCAAAGCCGTCGAGTTGCGCCTCCGCAAACATCCCGGAGGCGCTACAGTGACAATAATTGACCGAACGAGAGCGAAGGTCCCCATTTCAGTTTGGGAACAACATGCTTTCGTATGTCTGTTCAGCTGTTCTCTCCTACAGTTTAATTTGTCTTTTCAACCAAATCTCGGAAATTTTGAGAGTAAGTTTAAGTACCATCTTCATCATAAATTTCCACGATGAATAGTTTTCCATTCCCTTTAGTTTTTCCATCACGAGTGGAGTTGAGGAACTTGTACTGGACGCCATTACTGCCGGCAACCGTATTAACTATTTTCGCTTTTTACGCTCAAAATACGTTTTGATTTTTATTGAAAACGCGCAGGCCCGTAACCTATTGGATCTGGATCGTAAAGAGAAACTATGATGATCTGGATGAATAGGTATATTATCGAAAGGAATAGGCACTGATACAAATTTTGTGTTTACAGCATTAGGGTCTAAACTGATGTGTCTGCTTGACGCACGCGAACAAAAGCCGTGTATTTATTTAAATATTTAAACTAGTTCTACGCGCGTTCACGCAGTATCCTTTAAACAAGATTCTGTTAGTTTATAAAGACACTTTCCAACAGATATTTCTGTGTATATTTTCAGTTGATTAAGTATTTATATTTTTTTCAAAATGGCGAAGTGAAGTCCTGGGGGTTCTCGAGGGCAGGTAGTACAACGCGCATAGAGCCACTAGCACCTATTATCTAGTGAAAAAGGCAAAGTCGAAAACTTTTTAGTTAGTATCGTCATGTTTATCTGCACCATTGAATACAAATTTTTATTTCTATGAAATTTTGGTTGATAGCCGGTTATTAACCGGTTCTTCCATACAATTAAAAACCGGTTTACATTCTCTAAACTGCACGTATGTCACAGCCATTTTTCCTTGAAACTATTCAATGTCATATTTTACGAGTATAATATACCTAAGTTTAGATTATAAGCCACTTACTGGGCCGTTGGGCTGTAGTAAACTTATTTTCTGACAAGAAAAGGGTTATTATGTTATAAACCATCTAATCCCAAGCGGTGCTAAAACTATGCTACCTATAAATAACAAGAACCATTTCGGCATACATACATAACTGTATGCCATAATTGTTCTCTCAATATATGTACGTTCAAATGTAACAATTGCAAAAACTAAAATTAAGCTTTTTGTAACTTGTTTTTTGTAGGTACGTATATCTCTTCCATGACCGATGTGGGGCGCGTTGATTAAAACTTTAGCCGTTCCACCGAAACTAACGCATGAGCAAAAACATCACTGATATGAAAACAATTTTGGATCTCGAGCGTGAGATCAAACGATCAGTTATGAAATTTCTACGTACGAGTATGTTATTTGAAATGAAACATTAATTAAACAACTTGTAAAATTTTGAAAATAATTTTGGTAGGTACTGATCGCGCTTTAAAGCAGTCATTATACCTGAATTGATTTTCTGCGATGACCTTTTTTATCCAAGACACTTTTACAATTTGTACATAATTCTCTATTCAACATAAAAAGTATTAATATATTTAGTCTAAAATTTATACAGGCATAGGCAACTGAGTGATAAATATCATAATGAGGCGATTTTTCGTATGTTTCAAAGTCATATTATATACTTATACTAGCGACCCGCTCCGGCTTCGCCCGGGTAGAATCTTATCAAATTATACACCTAAATCTTCCTCAAGAATCTTTGTATTGATAGGTGTAAACCACGTGAAAATATGTTCAGTAGTTTTGAGTTTATAGCGAATATACATACACACAAACAGACAGACGCCGCGAGGGACTTTGTTTTATTAGGTGCAGTGATAGACGAAAAAGTAAAATATTTTCCAACCTCACGTAAAACAGATAGAATTCTACCTAGCATTGCCAGATGCTGTCCTGATAAAAAAATGTAGATCTAAATGTCATTAAATGATATTAATATTAAACCATAACAAGCTTCATTTCTTGCCCTCAGCTGCATCCAAGGCGACTATCTGAAGGTGTACTCGGAAGGGGGCACTCACGGGCCGGGGCCTCCTGGAGTGAACGAGTACTCGGCGTGGCGCGCGCTCTGCGGCAGCCGGGCCGACGCCCCGCCGGCGCTCTACTCCCACGGGCCTCTGCTGGTGCTGGAGTTTCATACCGGAACCAAAGCTAATAACGCCACCGGTTTCGTTGGCACCTATAGATTTATAGATAGGCGTAAGTATAACCCTAAAATATCCCTGTATTTTCTCTTATACTTTTTTTACACGCAATATTTTATACGTACACATCTGATTATTAATGCACTTGACCAAAACAATGAATAACCTTTAAATTTGGTCGTAAATCTGACGATAAGCTTATACAGGCTGTTACTGACCATCGGGCTTTAAATTCAGGGCTCGATTTTACTCGCTAAACTGAGCTACTTTTATTATGGCACCAACCCCGAAATCCCGAAATTTTTTTTTTACGTTTTCATACATTTTGTCTGATCAGATGTCGACGTTTTCTATGGAAATACCAAAAAAAATCCCCGATTTTCGGGTTGGTCCCATAGTAAAAGTAGTTCAGTTTAGCGAGTAAAATCAGGCCCTGGAAAAGCCCCACGTTCGGACACAAATACTGTAGTTATCTGAATACCTTTTTGTGACCAGCGAAGACGTCTGTTTTTGGTGACAGTTTTAAAAACCTAACAAAAATAAATCAAGCAGGCAAAACAAAAAAAAATGGTCAAAATATTATACATATTATAGAGTCACTACCGACTGAGCCATTTTAATTGAGCCCAGTCAAAGTTCGTATTTAACAATCAAGATTAACATCAGGAATTAACACTCTAGTACTTATTACAAACGCACACATTACAATCCGTCCCGGAACTTTCCGGGATACTTACTCGTAACATCAAAAACACGTGTTGAATATGTAAATTATGCCGGAACTGATTCTAACTTAAACAAAAGGTCTGAACTATTAAACTTTTCGCCTTCAGGTAATTTCGAGACAGATGGCGTACATATTCCCGACACGTGGTGTGACTACGTGTTTAATTCCCAAGCCAACCGGCCCATGTATGGTCGGATGTATAGCCCAAGGTATCCTTCAAGCTATCCCAGCAACGTGCGGTGTACTTATCATTTTCACGCCAGGTTTGTACGAAATTTATCTATAGGTATGTATAATTAATTGATGTATTTAACTTAATGTAAAATAATAATATCAAACTTGCCTTAATCTGTAAAAAAGTTACAGAATACTTATGACTAGTTTTTTTTTCTTAAAATTTAAAGTCAAGTTAGAATTTGATGACTTTGGCAATTATGGTACGCTTTGAAACAAACTTCACGATATGTAAATCAAAAAGAGAATGACAAATGTAATATTGATCAAAAAAGTACGTAGATGGGTATAAGTAGTTAGGGCCTAAATTCAGTCTTAAGTCATCCTCCTTTATTTGGTTCCATTGTGTTACGTTATGCATCAAACTTAAAGGGCAAGTGACTGACTTTCATAAATTAAGATTCTTACCTATTATGTAGACTATTATTCAATTGATGTTAATTAAAACAATGCTTTTTATATAAGCTATTTGTTTTGTTTCAGACAACACGAGCGAATTAAGTTAGTTTTCGAAGAATCGTTTCTTCAGAAAGGAGATGAGAGGTACACCCATCGTGAAAAATGCTTGGCTTGTAACAATGTATTTTCCAACTTATTTTATTCATTTTATGTTTCTGTTGCAGCTGTCTCAATCGAGCTGATATTATAAAAGTTTTCGACGGGCGGTCGACAACAGCGCCGGTTCTCGCTATGCTTTGCAATGAGATAGTAGGTAAGACAAGGTTGTCTTTTTTAAAAAGACCGGCCCAGTGCGAGTCGGACTCGCGTTTAAAGTGTTCCGTACATTAAGTCCGACTCACGCTTGACTGCACATGTCTTATAGGTTTTCCTATCATCTATAGGTAAAGAACTAATCTGTGTATTTTTTCAAAATTTTAGACCCAGTTGTTTCGGAGATAAAGGGGGGAGAATGGTCATTTTTAGCTATTTTCTTAAATAACTTCGAACCGATGTATTTTAACATTATAAAAAAATATATTTGAAATTCTCAAGATGGGCTCTTTCATTTGATATATAACACGATATAGTTTGAAAAACTTTATCTTTTAACTTGCTCATTACTCCAAAAAAGTGGCCACCATGTTTAAAATTCATTTGTTTACGTTACATGTCCATTTTTGGGTCACTATTTGACTTATGTGTACCAAATTTCAACTTAATTGGTCCAGTAGTTTCCGAGAAAACAGGCCGTGACAGACGGACAGACAGACGCGCCAGTGATCCTATAAGGGTTTTGTTTTTTCCTTTTGAGGTACGGAACCCTAAAAAGGTGATGAACAGTTTGCGCCATCCACCAAGACGCGCCCCACTTTTCTTCCTAATATCGATTCTCGCTTATAGTTCAAGTGTGCAAACTTAGCAGTGCAGAAGTTCTGTCTATACACACTTGTAGCTAATTAATGTGTATAGACAGAAATACTACACTGCTAAAAGGTTGCTCACTTCAACTTCTTATAAGCGATTAGGAGGAAGAGTGGGGCGCGTCTTCGTGGATGGCACAAACTATACTGTAGTGCCCTAGAGTAAAAGTTTTACAAATCATACTGAAACATCGCAGTACGTGTCATTATAATGATTATGATAATACATACAGGTTGTTACTGACCATCGGGCTTTAAATCCAGGGCTCGATTCTACTCGCTAGCTCAGTATGAGCTAAACATTAATGGGTCTCTTTTTTTGCCTTTCGTTCTGATACATACTGTATGTATGTATGAATGATAATTTTACCTTTTTAGGGTATGAAATTTTGTCAACTGGGCCCGATCTACTGGTCCAGTTTACAGCTAATTCGGACGCCTCTGGCCAAGGCTTCAAGGCGAGCTACCAATTTGAAATGGACGACACGAATACAGGTTCAGTAAGCTAATTATCAGAATGATAGTACATATAACCTTCGACGAAATAATTAAGTATATTTTGTTATTCTTATTTAGCTTTTATTTTTTTAGGAGTATTGTATGTTTGTCCGGTTTGTATCAATGTGCCTTAGTTGCCTGATGATAAATGACATTTAATAATAGGCATGTACCTAGCTGTAGAGCAAAGTCACATTCATTCAGTATACTTCAACTGTAAGACAAGTTATAAAGTTGTGAATAGCTAACAAATACTTATTTTTATTTTATAAAACCATAAACATAATTAAAAACAAACTTAGAATAAAATTAACCTAAAATTATAAAACTACCTAAAAAACTAAAACTAATACCTAAAAAAAATACTTATACACTTATACATATTACAATGCATTGTATACTATTTACGAAGTAATATTGTAGTAATCGCGAGTAATATATAACTTGGAATTTATTTCACAGATGGCGACGTCAATAAAAAGTCTAGTACAAGCGAAGCAATATCCGGACTGGGCCCGGCAGTGAGTGCCGCAAGTGAGTCTATTTATTTGGGACTAGAGCATCATTAATTCTAATTAATATATACCAAAGTATCAAGTCCATGATGTCATTAATTATGAATTTACTAAACATAATAATGTACAATATTTTCCTTATAAGTTTAGGTATTTTAAAGTCGCAAAAACTGAATATGCTTATAATTAATTACGTATTAAATATAGTTTATACGAGTATCATAACGTCGACGGTCTGAAAATTCCTTAATTTTTAGTGTTCTATAAAAAACTTTGTTCACGAAACACTTATGGGATAACTTCGGTCTTGCAAATCAGTTAAATGCGTTTTTTTATGAAAATAAGCAAAAAATATGTATATACGAGTAGTATTAACGTAAAATATTCATTACAACATTAGGTACTTACTGTTCTTCTCTTCTATTAATATTATGACACTTTTTAGCTTCATCTTGTGACCAAGTATTTAGTAGTGATAAGAGCAAGAGTGGCAAACTTACGTCACCTCTCCATCCGGCGCCGTATCCCCAGAAGACGAAGTGCCATTACGACTTCCAGGCCAGGGGAAGGGAACGGATCCGACTAGTTTTCGAAGATTTTAGCCTTCAGAGGATAACTGCCAGCATGGTGGAGTAAGTTTTAGTAATATCTTATCTGTTTTAGGTATCACATTATACCTAGGGGAGACCCAGTAGGGTTGAAACAGAGGTACGTTAAAACAACGTCATTTTTGAGCCATCTTTAACTGATATCGTGGTAAAAATGATGTTTAGCCGCTTCTTACCATCTGTTGGTCCCTCAATATGCGTCCTTGCCTCAAGGCGGTTATAAATACCGCAAAATTGACGGTGTTTCAAGTTACCCCTGTTTTAACTCACCTTGGTCCCCCCTACTTATACCGGGTGTGGCCTGCAATATGAGCAAAAAATTAAACTGTACTCCTCATACTGACCAACATTTGTTAAGCGACTTGTGGTTTGATTTTTAATACACTTTAAAGTTTATTCTAAGACGCAATGTATTGCGAATTTTGTTATGTTTAAGGCGTGACAAGCAACGTCAATCACAATGATATGGCGTGGCGATGGCGTCCATTGAAGATAATATTTATTTTGTATGAAAAATTTAGTCTAAATACTTCATATTTTTTAAAAGTTGTTGAACAAAAGTGTCACCTTTTGAGGAGTACAATCGTGGTAGATGGCGTAATGGCCGAAATGGCTTATTATGTAAAGGGCTTTTAACTATGTACCTGTAAATAACGCATGTTTGTTTGTCCCATGTAAAAATAGAATATTATTTAAGAGGGACAAGGAGAACCTTACCATGGCAACGCGTGAAAAAATAAGTTAATTGGCTTACAGGAAGAAAACAATGAAACCATTTTCGTTGCTTCTAAATTTAAAAATACACTCGAGTTGATTTCCAGTCACGGAACATCTCCATGTCTTCTGATCTCATATAAAATGTATCCGACACTAAATCCCACGGCAGGAAAATTTATCGCGAAACCGGTCGCAATATAAGTGAGAGAACAACATGTTCGTGCTATTTAATACAAATCAATGAAGCAATTTAATATAATCTAACCGGTTGCCGATCTCGTCGCATAATAATTGATTGTCCTAATGTACGCATAAAATTCTTTTCGCATAATTTTTCTCCAGCTGAAACAAAAAGTATTTTCGAAAATATTTTGCATTGGTTGTGTAGAATAGGGTAGGTTAGGTTAGTTTTATAATTTTTCAGAAATATTTTTAGTTTCAGCACAATAACAATTATTATGCGAAATGAGTTTTATGCGTAACATTACATTAGAACAGAATGTATGTATATTATGCGACTCAATATAGACCCAATATAATCTAACAGATGTTTACCCTAAGGCTGAACTGAAAAAAAAACGAAGCTGGAAAACTTCATATTTTAGACAGAAGTAAATAGTTCTAATACAATCGGTTCCCTAGTGTTACAAAAAAAGTTCCAATTTTAAGATACATTCATGTAAGTACGAATACGTTTGCGTAAGATGTACAAACTCGTTTGTATGAAAAAAGAAGAATATTTATATGTGTATGAGTCATTTTCATAACACAAGAATAACTATTAAACATTTTTTGCAACTCACCCTAATAAGTCAGTTATTCAATAAATGATTGAAGGAAATGACTCGCGCCGCGTGCCATAACGTGTCGTGTAAATGTATAAAGTTGAAAATTTTATGAAAAGGTGTTACAAGGTTGGTACTAATTCTAAGTCGACTGACCCACGTACTTGGTACACAAACACATAATAAAAGTACCTATTCAGAAAGTTACAAATTAAAATAATTCTACGCCACCAAAATAAAATAAAAACTTTTTAGTATTGGATAAGTTTAGAAACAGAGGGTAACCACCCTCTCTGGGCTCAAAAATGTTTTCTCATAGTATAGTTTCTTATCTTTGTCTAGATAGAGGTTATTTTAGTGCAGTTCCTACAATGTATGCCTTCACTGTTCTAATGAATAATTTATTAGTTCACTTAGATAATTACTTAGTCTCTACTCGTACATTTGTGAGGTTAGGTACTCATGAAAACGGGTACTACTTAATTAAACATTGGTAAAGCGATAATATAGGTAAATATTGTATGTTCAATAGTATCAAAGTCATACGGCGCGATTCGGGAAATGATTTAGAGATTCAGTAGATATGAAATAGTAAATATATGTGATGTTCCACGGCAAAAGGTTCATTATGGCGGCTGGCGCTTACGATATTATTAACGCCGCTCCAATATTCAGCCGTGGCAATGGTACCTTTTGCCGTGGAACGTCACATATCTTTACTATTTCATATCTAGTGAATCTCTAATTCATTTCCCCAATCGCGCCGATAGTGAAAATAGTAGGAATTTGGTGTGCTTTATACTTCACTTATCATCTTGCTCGCTTGTCGTTTTAATTACTAATGGCCTAATTATTTATAATTGCCTCTAACAAACCGTTCATAATCATTTGTCCTCCAAAGCTTACGCCAGAACAAATACACTAATAGCCGAAATAAAGATGTAATATTGAAGACTGAAAGAAATCTTGTTCTGTTTAAATTCAGTTCAGAAATAGGCCGAGCGAGCGTTTTCACACAGACCCCATTCTTTAAGATAAGCTGTTTCAAATCTTGGAAACGTAAACCACAACCTAAAATCCTTGTAAATACTATTCATTGAATCTTTCTGTTACAGCTGTGAGAGCATGGATTCTCTGGACGTGTTTTTGTATGTAGACGGTCGACTTGAAAAGATGGCTTCCTTTTGTGGGAACGATGTACCAAAGCCAATAATGTCGAATGGACCGAAAATGTCTATTGAGTTTCGAGGGATTTACTCGTCGAGACATAGTAGGGGTTTTAAGATATCGTACTATTTTGTAGAAGGTTAGTATTGTGAACTGTGATTGTGATGAGATTGTTATTCTAATTTTGCGCCAAAAGAGCATAAAGGAGAATGGGCACTTTAGTATGGGCAGTGTCCCATGGATGTATACTGTTGAGATATATGTCGTTTTAAAGCTCTTAATCGTAGTATCATTTTATTGTATGGCACCAACCTTAGACAACTTGCAGGGACCGAGCTATATACAAAAAAAAGTTGCGCACATAAGCAGTTAATTTTCATAATACGCTTGATATTATAAGTTGTAGCGTATTTTAATAGAAAGAATATGAAGAATGCTTTATGGTTTTTGTATTAACACCAACGATAAAGTATTTAAAGGGTTTGAGTTTACAGTTTTACAAAATCGTCATACTAAAAATTACTTGCTGTACAGCGGAATAAGAGTGTATACACATGCCATATATATCATATGAAAAGTATTTTTATAAGCTATTTTTCGTATAACATAGCTGCGGTCATACGCTTGCAGGAATCGAAATAAATCCATTTAATGAGTTAATTAATGGTAGTTAATTAAGCCGTAATTTTTCTACTCACCGCTAGATGTCGCAACAAGTCAAAATTCAAATTGACGTAAAGCATTTCTAAATTGCGGTAATCTCGACAGTCTTACTCCATCATTTTAAAAAATATAGATAGTTGACCAATAATGTCTATGGACTTTCTAAAGCAATGTCAAGATGTAACATTGTCAAATAATTGTCAATAATTTTCAAAACGTGCAATATACGTGCAATTTAAAATAATGAACAAGGTCTTTACAAAATAGCGTATTTTAAATGCGCTAGAATTTTGTGCAATGAAAGACATTCCATTGATATATTTTAAACCCGATGTACATATCTCAGCGAGTACCTCTTTGATGATCTTTCACTAGGTAATTAAATAAACGGCTAAACGTATAGATGTACAGTGTAATACGTATAGATGTTGTTAGATTCGTTGTGATTTGTGATAGCACACGCAATAAGACCCATGGAGCGCCCGATGTTAAGATTTAGGGACTCCTGCAAGCGCGACATCTATGATGTTTTGGCATCGGTGCCGCTGGGTATGGCTGGGAGGAACGTGCTGCAATGAGACCCGAGAGGCGTAGAGACCGATACGTGGGAGCGAAGAAGCTCGACGAAGTGTATCTGGAAAACTTGAGACATAAAAGGCACAGACGTCACCAGGCTGGTGCTCTGGTATCAAATCCAGAGGCTCAACAAATTCACACATGCGACTTACGCGGCAAGAAGTGCCGTGCAGCGATAGGCTTGTATAGCCACGGTAGGGTATGGGGGCCAAGTCAGGTCAGACCCGTTGGCTGCACCCATGGGTGTCGCCCAGGGCTTGTCAGTATCTATTAACACATCCTAGTAACGACCTTGCAATTGCAGCCACCGCTATTCCTATTTTACTTAATGTACTCGGGTGATGTTGCAGGTATTATATCAGCACCAAATACATATATGCAGTGAACCAGATGTCTCGGTGTGTTAAGCGGCAATTGACGTGTCCAATCCAAAGCGCACTTTCTTCATTTTTAGTTGGACGTCGGATACCGAGGCTACTGAAGGTCCAAGCTGGCGGCATTAAGATGGAGAAGGTGGAGTTCAGCTCATTATTTAGACTTTATTATAGGATATAATATAATATAGTAGGATTGGGGTTTCATCAACAACTCGAGCACTATTGTAAAAAAGTTAGAGTTGAAAGATTTATTACACGACCCAACTGTTGTTACGCAAGTAAGGCACTTTTGGAACAAATGAATCAAGGTCCAGTTCTGATGATGGATTCCACAAGGGAACTCCTCAAATCTTAAAAACATAGGTACACATAGTAATATAGATACAAGGTTTTAAGGACGATTTCATGTTTGGTTATTTGCCTATTCCTGGAAGTCTTTAGCAAGTATAGATGTTTATAGTAACATTTGCACCAAGGACCATTTATGATGATAGATTCCACAAGGAATCGAGGGGACTCCTCAAATCTATTTCTGTAAGTCTTTAAGTCTTTAGCAAGTAAGATGTTTATAGTATCATTTTCGCCAGGAACCATTTCTGATGATAGATTCCACAAGGAATCGAAGGAACTTCTCAAGTCTATTTCTGTAAGTCTTTAGCACGTAAGATGTTTATAGTAACATTTGCGCTAAGAACCATTTCTGGTGTTGGATTCCACAAGGAATCGAGGGGACTCCTCAAATCTATTTCTGTAAGTCTTTAGCAAGTAAGATGTTTATAGTAACATTTGCGCCAAGAACCATTTCTGATGATAGATTCCACAAGAATCGAGGGGACTCCTCAAATCTATTTCTGTAAGTCTTTAGCAAGTAAGATGTTTATAGTAATATTTGCGCTAAGAACTATTTCTGGTGTTGGATTCCACAAGGAATCGAGGGAACTCCTTAAATCTGTTTCTGTAAGTCTTTAGCGAGTAAGATGTTTATAGTAACATTTGCGCCAAGGACCAGTTCTGATGATGGATTCCACGAGGAATCGAGAGAATTCCTCAAATATTATAGGTTACATATACATATAAGTAGTTACTTTTGAATTTTCATTAACACCGCAAGCAATTTTATCTAAAAAAGTAACACTTTATGAAGTGGGATAGTTGATGTAGATCAAAATGGAACTCTTCAATGACATGAATTTCACGTTTGGCAATATGTCTTCTCCTATAAGTGTTTAGCAAGTAAGATATTTAAAGTAACATTTGTGTCAATGACCACTTCTGATGACGGATTTCACAAGGAATCGAGGGAACACCTCAAATCTATTCCTGTAAGTCTTTGCAAGTAAGATGTTTATAGTAACATTTGCGCCAAAGACCAGTTCTGATGATGGATTCCACAAGGAATCGAGAGAACTCCTCAAATCTTGTAGGTTACATTTATGTAGTTACTTTTGAATTTTCATTAACTCCTCAAGCATTTTATCTAAAAAAGTAACAATTAATTAAGTGGGACAGTTGATGTAGATCAAAATGGAACTCTTCAATGACATGAATTTCACGTTTGGCGATATGTTTATTTCTGTAAGTCTTTAGCAAGTAAGATGTTTGTAGGAATATTTTTGTCAAGGACGAGTTCTGATGAGCGGCTGATGGATGGCCTGACCATTATTGAATGAATCTTTACCTAACCTAACTCAAAAAGTCAAATCACAAATGACACTGCGCAATGTATTATATAAAGTATCATTCAAACAGGAAGAGTACTCAGAAAATGATATGTCTTCTCAGTTACAATTTTGCGAGATTTGGCATTTTAAGGTTATAAATTGTATGGATAAGAGCGTATACAGTGTAAACTGTCACCGTGCCCTTCGTTTTTAATATAAACTAAAATAAATACTATAGTTCCAATTTTGCTAGAACAATAATTCAGTATGTGTCTCTTTTTCATGCGGTGAAATCCCTTTCCGCCCGGAATGGCAACGAGGTTATCCAATCTAAAACCAAAAGTAAGTACGCAATACACAAGTTGTAAGTAATAGTTATCCATTCTTAGTACTTGTAAAAGGACGGTGCTATGAAGATATTAATTTTTTACCGAATTCTATATGAAGTGGTTATATAAATTCGACCGTTTCTTATCTTTATAAGCTACCTAATCTCAACTGAGGGAACTCCTCAAATCTTATAGGCATACACGTTTTTAAGAAACATTTGTGTCAGTTTAGGTGCTTCAGGTTCCATGAAAAATTGAACCAGCCCACCACCACATCCCACCCAACGAACGTAGTTGTGGGTTCAAGTACTACCCAAGACAGGAATATTTCAACTTTTAATTTATTTCCAAGCTTAATAGCATCGTTCGCAGACAATACTGCTTGATACAAAATTAAATTGATGGAATTCTCTAAATCTTGATCAAATGTACCCGAAAGGCAAAACTGTTTAGTGACGTCACTGTTTGACCAGACAGGAACGAGTCTTGCAAATTGCTGTGTCATTCATAAGAAATACCTGTTGGTAAAGTCACTAAGTAACTGGGTAGGTAGATAGATAGTAAAAAAATGTCTATAGGTAGATCGACCGCTTAAAAGAGGTCTCGCCTGCGCGGTACGGGGCGACGGGGAGGGACGACTAAGGGCGGCGGGGTCGGCGCCCGCACCTTCCCCGCCGCCCTTAGTCGTCCCCATTGGAGACAAATGCTACCTAGCTACTCTTAGCTACCCGACATGACGGTAATTATTTAAATAAAAAATGGTAAATAAAACTATCAATCTTAAAAAAAGAAACCAACTTTTCTAACGTGTCGGTAAACAAGATATTAATTGTTAATTATAATTTCAGAGACTATACGACACTAAAACAAGGATGCATCGAAACAAGAAAAATCAAGCATAGTTCAAGAAAAAAGCAAATAATACTTAATGTGTTATGTTGAGTTACTTATGTTGAGTTGGTAGATATGTAAGGTTGAAAAATAAATCGCAATGTGCATAGAATACAGAACCAATGGTTTGAACATCAAAACTATTAGAACTCATAGAAGCTTGACGTTTAAAATAACATAAGAGTTAAGCCACGAAAAATCTGCAGCGATTTTGTTAGCCCTCGCAGTGTTAATGTTGTGTGACTGTGTGTGTTGTGTATAGGTACAGTCATCAGCAATAGTATCTTACACAACTAGGACCGCAAAAATATGTGACACGTTCTTATTTGGAGCGCCATAAGAGCGTTGTGTAAGATACTATTGCTGATGACTGTACGTCATAATTTCATAGAAGTTTGACGTTTGAAATAATACTTGCACTGCGTAGGCTATCAAATCCGCTGCAGATTTTTCTTAGTCTGACTCTAGCAACTATGTAGTATCGTAACACAAATAGACAGAGATAAACTATGCTATTTCTTTCCAAACATCTTGGATGTAATAAACTCCTTAGAACGTAGTGGTTATATATCCTCTTTGCTTGGAACTACTAATATCTGTGACCAAAGACATTTCAGTTCCTTGACAGATTTGACGTGCGGTCTACGATCGTTGCACTGCAGCGTGCAATATAATACGCATGCTTCGTGCAGTCGGTCTCGTCATTAATTTTACTATGGAAATTGACAATTACACCGACGTGTCGGAGCAGTAGTGCAGCTTTGGTCAGAAGTGCGTTAAAATCATACTACGTGCAGTCGGTAACATCATACATTTTACTATGGAAATTGACAATAACACCAATGCGTTCGGGTTGCTGCAGTAGTGTCGGAGCAGTAGTGCAGCTGCAGTCAGAAATGGAATGTTTGAATGCGACGGATTTTATCTACTTACGATGGCACCCACTAGGACGCCCTTAGCGAACCTTTCGCAAATGATCCGAGCTTTGCGCACTAGCCATTCCCAAATCTTGATGTACTTATTCACACTTATTCCCAATGCTGCAATGTATGGTTGACTCGTCCTGCTAATATGCGTCAAGAAAATATGTCGAATGTATGTCCTGAAATATTTCTTAGTTTGCATGAAATAAATACATTTATACTTAAAGTTTTGAAAGGTTTTATTTGATAATATACATTATATATACCGACTTATATTATTTATTTCATACAGCTACCATTTTATCGTGCTTTTTAACGCATTCACTGCCACCGACGCATATATGCGTCACCGTGGCTTTTACCCTGTACCTTTGACGCCCAGACGCGTTCATAATATATAGTGACAGCAAAGTGCAGCACCTGGTGAACCTGGTGAATGTCCAGAAAAAGAGGGTGGCAGTGAATCCGTTAAGGCAAACGAAAGAAACGCCTTCGACTCGCGCGGTATCTCATAGGGCCGATATAGGCGGACTGCAAGTACCTACTGCAAACCGACTACCATCTGTATGGAAACTGCACACCGACTGCACGCCAACTGCAAAGATGGCGTGCAGTCGGCGTGCAGTTCCTTTACAAGTTGCAGTCCGACTTTAGGTTCTAACTATAGCCTATCCTGACCTCCAGGGTTATATCCCCACCGCAATCTTCGAAACTTATGTCTCGTTTATCTTGCTTTATCACTCGAATATGTAAGAGCAACAAAATGAGACAAATATATGAAACTTATTACGATGTTCATGGTGACCTCTCGTTTTATTGTCAACGTTCAGGTTTAAACAAACTTGTGATGTCATGAATTCTTATGTATCAGTGATATTTTTGAGCGTTTAAATGCGGCTATGTGGATCCAGCATTTGCCGCTTATTTGGTTCTTCTATTGCACGCAAGATGTCAGTACTAGAGAGGATTTGAAAATACATACTTAAGTTGTTTAGTGCAACTTGATTATATACGAAAATATAAGAATAATATCATTAATTATTTCCTAAATGCAATAACTTTATATTGCAGGCATGCGAAGTGATGTAAATAGTTAGAAAAGGAGCCCTAGATGAGTGACATTTTTTAGTTCCAACTTACGCCGCAGTGCATGATCAAAATAATTAATAGTATCTTCCCTGGTTACTTTCGGCCTATGGTGTCATATAAGAAATTAATGCTAAAGTAATCACCTTCCAAATAAGATATGTATCATTTATGAATAACAATAGTAAAAATGCTCATTCTGCCACAAAAGCTCCATCTAGTGTCAAGTAGAACAATCAAAGCGTCATTTAAAACAACTAATTAATTAATAAACTAGTTTTATCTCCGCCCCTGCAAGCATTTAAGCATAAGTCTACTTTTCTAAAAATACCTTATAAAAATGCCTTTTAATTATTATATATGGCTTGTGTATACAAGCAAGCTTAAGTACTTAATTACAGTTTTTCTTAATTCAAGCATATGTTTTATCAATTAATTCCTGCCCTTTACGTACTTAATCGTAGGTATTGGTATACAGAAGTGTACTATTTCTCATGGACTTTGATATAAAATACCTAACAACTAGCTACTGTACAAGAATACTGTAAAAATCCGGTTTGTATGCGTCACCCTTTTTTTAAAATAGCTCAGTCCCTGCACGTTATCCAAAGTTGGTATCATACAATAAATTAATGCTATGTGTAAGCCCTTTCAAACGAGATATGTCTCAATAGTATACATCCATGGGACAAATTGCCCATTCTCCTTTAGTAGCGATTAGCAAAGCCAAGTACTTTTATGGGTGACTCACGTTAGATCGGGCCGTGGCCGGGCCAAAGCTTCCAGAGCTTCGTTTTCTGTGGAAAGCACCACGTGATCCGGTGATCGGTATTCGCCGTCATAGAAAATGACATGTCGGACTCCCCGGCCCAGGCACGGCCCGGTCTAGCGTGAGTCATCCAAAGTTCAATGTTTGTCAAATTGTCATTATCTATTGCACGATGAAGCTGTTTCTTAACCCTTGTTCATGTTTGACATTTTCATTGTCAATCCATTTTCTTTTTTTATGCAGATAATCACATTTACATTTTAAAACATTAAATGATTATTATACTTTATGTTGTTGTTGTTAGTATTTATAACGATTGCATATAAACGAAAGCTTGAATAATATTTAATTGTTTTAAATTATATATATTTATTTAAAAAAAAATTGAAGACAAGTAAGGTGTATTCGGGTAATACCGAATGTCTGATAAATCCGAAATTCAGATGAAAATCACCCTTAATTCCGTCATAATAAAAGTCTCTTTTCGGAATTATCCGACAGTTTTCGACATTCGGAATTACCCGAGTAAACCTTACCTCTATTTTTCAAGCTTTCGTTTAAGTAATTCAAATACAAATATTAGGTAAGTTAGTAGTTAATATTGACTTGTAACTTTTTAGATTATGGAATTGCGACGGGAACACAACTTTTGGAATTTCCATGTGCCTTCGTATTTAATAGCAGCGAGTGGAGCCGAGGAGCTGTGACGTCACCTAACTATCCTGGTCTTTATCCACGGGATACAGAATGCAATTACTTTTTCTACGGAAATGAAAACGAAAAAATACATTTACATTTTACGTACTTTGATGTGGAAGGAGTTGTACCGTAAGTGACCTTTGTTTTTATTATTTATGGCTTGATTTTATTTTAGTTTTCATTGAATTTTTTTATTTCAACACAACAAATCACGATACATATAAGTTTATGACAAAGATGGTTTAACTCCTCCCTTACACGGAACATACGTACAATTATTCAACACTTTTTTTGTATTTAAATTTACCATGATTACAACGCAACACTGCCCATCTCATCAAAGCCCCGTTCCATTTTACCTCAACGTACTTAAATTATAACTCCTTATTCTTCAATAAACTTGTTTCATAAGAACTATAGCAAGAAACCTTAAGTCTCACTACTTGTAAACTCTGTGTTATACACAAATTGCCATATGTTGACACATTTGTATTGAGTCAGTCCATGCCCTAGCCACGTACCTTGTCCCAAATATATTAGCGCGGTGTGTGCCTGACAAACGTCGAGCGGTGGGATTTTATTCGGCACGTCCCTCGTGTCGAACGTCTAGTCACGCAATAGGGTAGTGACGCTTTGTATTGAATATAAACGGAATATGCTAAAACGGAATTTTTTCGTAGAAATGTAACTAGAAATTGTGGCTACAAGTTCCGTTGAAATATAGGATTCAATAGGATATTTCCGAATGGTATATTGAAGCGCACGTTTCGTTTATTAGTAATATTATTATAAAATACAGTGAAACCTGGTTAAGTGGGACCTGGATAAGTGAGAAACCTCTATAGCTGGGACTCATGGTGCGGTCCCGACACTTTAGCACTGAATTACCTCTGTTACTGAGAAAAAACGAACCTCTATAACTGGGATTCGTTGTTGTGATTTTATAGTCACATTTACCTCTATAAGTGAGACGGAGAGTGTATTTTACCTCTTTTACTGAGACTATATTTATTAGATTACATTTTCCTAATTATTTTTTAGAATTTTATAGGGAATTGACTTCTGTATCTGAGATAACGTCAATCTATGACCTCTCTAACTTGGACTTCATTGAACGATTTCCGTATTCTTACTAACTTTTAGTCTATCCACAAATTCCGCATTTGCCTCATTGTGTCTAAACAACTTCAAACTTTGATTTAGTTAATTTATCTAAGTAGCTAAAACTACCGAAACGAAAGCTGAAATTTTGATAAGTAATAAGAAAAAAATAATTTTCATTTATTAAATTTCTAATACGCAATGAAGTCCGTATCAAATTTAATTTAATTTTGATATATCTATCCATTGGAGAATCATTCAAAATAAATTCAAAGAAATATTTAAACAGGCTTAAAACATATTTTGGGTCAAGGATTATTTTACCTTATTTAGTTTTAAAGATATTAATTACTAAATACCTTCTTAACCACCTCTATAACTGAAATATACTCTATTCTCACCTCTATTAATGGAAACCTCTGTAAATGAGACAGAAATTTATCTGTACCTGGCTAACTGGGAGCCTGGATAAGTGGAAAACCTCTTTAAGTGAGACAAATTTGCTCGTCCCTTGAGATCTCACTTATCCAGGTTTCACTGTATAATCATTAATGTATTTATAGAATAAATAAAAATAATATACATCACCCTCGCATATTAAGAAAGCTGTAGCACAATATTTATTTTAATATGTTTTATGTAATTATTTTTTACTACGGTCACATAATTAAATAGTACAGACGTATTTTCTGGTTAATTGAGAACATGTTATATTACCTGAAAAAAATTGTAAGTACTTCTTTATGTCAGGGAACAACATAGTACCTACTTTGTTACAACATGCATCTGGCCCGGAATGCCGTTGACACGATTTAGGAATGTTGGCGGCCGATTTAGTGAATTTATATTGCCTTTACATATTCATGATTCTAAGACTCCGTGAAATTACAACGTCTGAGTTCTCAAATTATCTAATATATTTGCTATGCAAGCAATGCATATAGTTTTTAATTAAACGTTTTGTTGTAATCATTTTTATAATGTGCTTAGTTATGTTGTGTTAAGGTTAAATTGATATTTGCTTTTGTAAATTTTAATAGTGTGCCTTGGAGGATAGTATTTTTTTTAATTTATGTTATACGTAGATGTAGATTTAAAATTTATAGTTTAGGTATATTCCTTATTGTGTTTTTCATAATTTTAAGGCACTGTTTTAGAAGTTCAATTAAAAAAAGTGTATATTTATTTAGTAGAAAGATTTAGTGTTATGAGTTATGAGTCCTAACATAACTTATGAGATTTAGATGGGCTGCAATGGTTTGAAAACGAGTGTAGAACCTTTATAAATAAATTTCATACAAATTTTTAAATTGAAAATAAAATTATCAGCCATTAAGGGCTTTAGTAGTTGTGATATCAATGCAGGTTGAAAATAATCTTTGTTTAAACAATAGGTACCTAATACAATTGTTACATTAAGTTAACTAATTTATAAATATGTCAAATAACTTTCAAACATTAGTCGCACCTAACGAACCGTACATATGCCAGTAAATTTTTATTTGCATCCACAACACTAGGTAAAAACACATGTGATATTTTCAGATGCCAAGCAGTGTCGGCGAGCGACTATGTACAAATTTCAAACAAAATAGTGGATACTGAAGGCCATAGGCACTGCGGGCAGCTGAAAGAACTGCAATTCAAATCTGAGCGAAACTTCCTGAGGGTCACCTTTAGGTCAAATGATCGGCTTGATGGCACTGGATTTAAAGCCGATTACATATTTCTAAGAGATTCGTTTATGCATAGTATAACAATGCCGGATTCTGATAATGGAGGTACTTAAATACTTATACGAGTAGTTATTTCACTTACAATAAATGACCACGGAGAGATCTCCTTAGTTATTGTACATATAGATAGATCATATAACGTTACCCATTGTTCCAGGATCGTCTCACACATCAAAGCTGATATTCCTGACATTCGCGTTTGCCATCATCCGAGAATTCTACCGCTATCTTCTAAAATGTTGAACATTTCAATGTGGAGACAATTTAAGTAAATATTTTGTTGTTGTTTCAGAGTTTTATTAAAAACGCTAATAAAGTATGAGCTGGAATTACTACGCCTAAACTTGCACAATAATACAATACCTATTATGTAGGTACCTATCGTAAAAAGGCGGATAATCAATCCAAAATATTAGGTCGGTACTTAAATTTAAATTTAGGTGCTTCGTGCATTAGGGATAATAGCTTTAGGTGAAACGTGCATGGGCATTAAGTATAGCGTGCATTTGGTGTTTTGTCTATTAGGTAATTTGGAGTTAGGTATGATAAATTTAGGTCAGTCAATGTTTAGATAAAATTATCGTCACGTAATTTAAAATAGGTGAATCTAGCATAGAGGTGATTCAACATTAGGTACATCGGTTTTCGGTATTGTGGTATGTAACCCCCAGCGTTACATACATCGTATTGATGCTATAAGAGCGATGCTATGATGCGATAATGGTAACATTCCATTTCTAACCGCAGCTGCACTACCGGTACTGAAAGCGTCGCTGTCATTGTCAATTTCCACAGTAAAATTAACAGTAGTGCAGCTGTCGTTGGAAATGGACTGTCACCTGTCTGACTTTTAGCTGGCTAATTGACAAATTTTCAATTCATTGTATTTTTATCTATTTCGCAATCTACACTTGAATAGATAGGTATACATTAATGGAATAACTACGGTAAGATTGCAATATGGCTTTGAACATATTCCGTAATTTGTGTTTAACACACAATGTAGCCACCCATATTTGTCTCCTTTACGGTTGTTGAACAATGTCGTTGACGTAACTCTGTGGTATTAGATCAAAATTTTAGGCTGATTAATATTGGGTACACACGGTAAAGTTGGCTCGTAAATGTGTTTGCTTTGTGTGCTGGGATGCTTTGCACCCAGATAGGAGACTAGGTTGACAGAAAATGTTCTAAGTACGAGTATCAAGTGCCGATATATAGTTTACACTGAATGGTTTTTTTTACCTAATAAGTTTAAAAAGCACCAAGCACGCAAGCAGTTAGGTATAGCAAAAAGTACGGAGATGAGTTCTAAATTATAATGACTCATATTCTTAAGGAAGACTAGACATGACATATTGTTGTATGTATGTTGAGGTCAATCAAAATCAATATTAACATGACTTCGGTTACCTTATTTACAACAATTTAGTACATTAATATCACAATCGACAAAGAGCAGGCAGCGAGAACATTGGGAATTGGAGAAGCGTTCTAGTAGCACCTCACAATTCTATTAGCACTCGAGTCACGACGACATAGAGATCAATATCGAAATTCAAACTTGACGCTTTAGAGAGTCTCGAGGAAGATCCGAGTAAATACTTGAGGAACCGGCAAATGAAGATAGATTTTCTCTCACTACCTTTACGAAAGGTTGAACAATTTATTCTATGTTAGTAAGTATTCTTCAGAAAGGTTATTTTAATTGTAGGTACTTTAAATGCGGTACTGGAATCAGGCGTCTCCCAATACCTACGTAAGTAAACAATGATTAATATTTTTTCTACCTGGCACCCCGTATTTGGGATTAAGTAACAATCTATATAAATAAAAATCAATCTCTATTTTCCTTGGTCACGGCATCACGCGTGAACGGACCAATTTCGCCAATTCTTTTTTTGTTGTGTTTGTTATTATCACGAGAAGGTTCTTATGAAAGAAAAACGAAGTTTGCAGGGTCATCTAGGTCAGTAGGTACATAATAATAATGTGGATGTAAAATTTTATTGTTGTCTCATTTTTACGGCTTCATACAAAATAGAACGCAACATGCATGCATGCGGCGGGGCTCGGCCACATGTCCACGGCGCGGCGTCGTCACTGTGAGACGCCGCGGCACTGCAAGGTACGTAATACCTACCAAGCTACTCAGACTCACAGTGTCGGCGCGCCGTGGAAATTCACGGTGCTGATGCCACCGCCTCGCCATGCTACGGCATCGTGCCATGGCGTCACGACACCGTTCAAAGCGCCGTGCTGCATCGAACCTACTGAATTCGATGGTTTAAGACAAAAACGCAATTTATCGAGACAATTGACATGTCAACTTAAATGTTCCACCAGTAATGCTGTTGCGGTCATCATTTAATGTACCTAACCTTCAATAATAGTGACTGGGCTTGGGTCCTATTGGAATTCTAATTTGTGTCTCTGGTGAAGATGGATGGTGACATAGACTTCTAAATGTGATTATTATTCCAACAGAAAGGTTTAATAACAGTCTTATAATATATTACTCTGATCTTTAAATGTGACGGAGTGAGGAAATTATTCCCAAGTCGACATTTCCTTGGAACGTTTCTACGGTAATTTATTTCGTAGTACGAATCCGAAAATGGATGGCAAAACCTTTAAATCCCGTAGACCATTTCGGATAGAAGTTTGCGTGCAAAGGCTTTTAGAGTTCCTTAAGTGTATTGCAATTTATTTCTATTTGAACTTATGAACTATTCGTGTCTATTCATAATTTACACTGCAATATAACATAACAAACATAATATTGAACATAATAACATAATATTACATAACATAACACACATAATATTACTTACATAATATAACATAATATTGAAAATAAGAGAAAGTAAATGATAACTGAAATCAGAAATATGATAAAAATAAACGTAAGACTGGACATGAAATACACTTTAAAATATCTTTAGGGCAAATCCTGGGAAACTTGCGAATTTACCTAATTGTGATCTTTGTAAATTAAAGTCAATTCAATTTCCTTTTTATTAAATTGATTACTTTAAAATAGTTTATGAACAACATTGGTTTCAATCGAAACGTGGATAATAACTGTGACTTTTAGAATTGTACTGTTTCATAATATGTTTATAAATAATATATTTTTGTCCAGCATCTTTACCAAGTTTTCCTCTTGAAAATATTATTTTATTGTTAATTGGATTATCCTATTGTTTTTAATGCCAAAAAAAATTTTTTTGGGTGTTTAATCTAAATTACTACTCAGAAAACAAATAATTTATTTTTACCATATCCATTAACTTTAAAAGAAACTTGGTGGTTGATTTTTGATACTATCGATTAGTATCAAAAATCTATATTTACAATCGCATATCAACAAACGAATAAATGTAGGATGACAGATACAATGAAAAGTGGCGTATAATAATTTGCATTCATTATCTACGTTTAGTTGGTCGTTTTCTACAAATAATTGTGACTTAACTAGGTCTACTGAGGGTTTACCGCTAACATCTAAAAACCAAAAAGCTTTCTGTCTCTCTATCGCTCTAGCATGTTTAAATACCCTGTAGGTACAAGTTGTAGTAAGTAATAATACGAAGAATTTGCAAAATTCAACCCCTGTGATCCATCAAAATGTTTATTTACTATTAAGCTACCTACCTGCTTTGTAGTATTAATGTAAATAATACTTATATATCGTGAGACAATCACAGGGCAAACCTGTAGATACACAGTTCACATAGCGTCACTTGCACCATCCCACTAATTCGAGGTTAACAGTGTCAAATGGTACCTACTGGTAACCATGGAACCTCCAGGTTTGACCGTTTAACCCCGGGTTAGTGGAATGGCGCAAGTGAGCCTTAGGTAGAGTTATATTAAATTCCCTTAACTTAAGTAATTGTTACCTTCTTAAAAAACAAAAAGTTTAAAATTACAAAAAAGTCGACGGGCCGTTTACCAGATTTTCGTAAAATATCCGCGAACACACCTGAAAGTGGCATATTGAAAGTATACTTTTCGCTCGGCTCAGGTACAGAACCCCGCAAAATTATGAATCGCCTGAGGGCTCGCCAAAACAGGGTCTGATTTATATGCAATTTTTGAAATGTTCAGTGGGCACTAGTACTTATTTGACAAGATTTTCATATGTAGTTTATTTACTACCTACGACCTTCGCTAATTTATTTCAGTCTCCTTTTTATTACATATTTACCCGCAGTAAATTGTTTACATGGAAAAGTACATTTTAGGAAAATGGTAAGTTTACTTACAGTCACATAAAGGTCACACACGACATGCATAACTATCTCGCTCCCATAGTTAATTTCATCCCAGTTCACCCCCGTTAGGTATGATTTTTTTGGCCTTTCCATCATTGGTCCCATAATAAAAATTATTCAGTATGACCTATAGAGTTACTACACAGATAATGTCAGGTGATTAAAATGTCATCCAGCCGGCGTATTATGGATGGCTTTATCCATGTTTATCCACGGGATAAAATAACTGTCACATTTTAACACCGTGGGATAGAAAGTGACTAACTAACTAACTATTTTGGCTCAGCGATCCAAAGAGAATGTTGGCCTCCTAAACGTTAACCGTTTTATCACGCTGTCACGTAGACAAGAATGACCATCATATCCGTACTGTACGGATATGAATGGTCGTTCTTGTTGACAACGTGATAAAACCGTGTTCGTCACTTTCCATCCTACGCTGTTAAAAGTGACAGTTATTTTATCACGTGGATAAAGATGGATAGGTGCGATTCTCACCTGACAATTAACCAAGTTAACGAACAAGTAAAAAGTGAATTACTCAACTCGTAAGGGTGAATAGGTAAGGGATAACTTTTTGCTGTAAATTAATGTACAGAAACCGTAATTAGCATCATTAGAACCATAGGTAGAATCAATCTACTTACTTGGCGGTTAAGCTCTCGTCAAGTAACAACAAAACTGACATATACTACTATAGTCTGTATACTACTCTGTACTTATGTGTGTTACTTTTTTTTTTCAAAATAATTACACTTTATTAGAATTACCAACACATTAAAACCTTACCGTAACCGTAATTAACATCATCAGATCCATAGGTAGAATCAAAGTATCAACTTGGTGGTTGAGCGTTCGTCAAATAAAAACAAAACTATCATACTGATACTATACTAGTTTCAAATCCTTTTCATCATGCGGGTAACTGCTGACATTTAGGTGGTTAATTTAGTTAAGAGGAGGCCTCAACTATTTGGTCACAAACTCTCGACCAAACAGGAAAATGCTCTTCCGTCTGAAACTTTGATACCGATTTATGTCATGTTTGAAATTGAGAACCAAAATTGTCTTTCGTGAACGTATTTCATGGAACGTTTCTGTGGGAAACCTAACAAGGATGGTTTTAATTAAACATATATACTTACGAAATTTACAAGAATTAAACCAATCTTCTTCGCGAGCGACATATTTAAAAGTTCTCTCTTAAAAAAACTATAATAATAATTTATTGGGCGACCGGTTCATGGGTGTTTATTGTTGCGCCTGTGAACGGGTTCCAGCAGGCGTTCTACATGACATTAAAGCTCTCCAAGGGGCCTCTACGTGTTGGATCTATATCCCCACGCAAGCCTATCAAAAGACCGGGATTTGTAGGCCCGTGAATTCCAAAATGGAGAAACAAATAATTTATTGCATATTTATATTTGGCATATCCATTAATATTATAGTTCGTGCTATTTTTAAGGTTCCGTACCTCAAAAGGAAAGAAACAGAACCCTTATAAGATCACTTTGTTGTCTGTCCGTCCGTCCATCTCTCTGTCTGTCAAGACCCTTTGAAGATCAACTTCTAAGTTACCGTAAAAAAAGATACGGCCGTTTATGCCGCAAAAATGTATATTTTGACACCACAAGGGAATCAAAATTATAAGGGTTCTTTCTGTTGACCTAGAACTATGAAATTTGTCAAGCAATATCGTCTCACACTACAAGTACAGAAAACTACAAATTTGTAAAATTTGATATCATACAAAACCGGGCGCATCTATCTTTAAAATCGATGTACGTGTAACTTTGCCTGCCACTCACACGTAAGACTTTCAACAATGTTTCAAGAATTGTAATCAGTTAGGACGAGGAAGAGCCCATAGTAGTATCCACTAAGTTTTCAACGAATACCGTCGGCAAACCCGACCGTAACCCATCGTCGTTTGACGGCTTCGCCAGGAATGTTACCTCTTACACGAGTGCCCCAAAAAAAAGGAGTGTATTGTTAGTAGCAGGTATACTTATAAGCTTATGTGATATATAAATTCTTTGATTCCAATAACTCTCTGAGACTCAGATACATTCAATATAGGTATTGGCATATTAAAATGGGCGGCCAATTGAAACTTACATTTTGATGTTAAAATTATATCATTTTTTTCTATGCAGTTACCTATTCAATGTAATTAAAAAACCGAATATCCGGGAGACACCATCTTCGTCTTCTTCAGCGAGTATGCGACCACTTTTGGGCATCCTCGCCAAATCTCCTCCAGATACCATGTAGCTACTAATCTCTAAACGCGTAATACGTTGCCAGCATAATGAGTACAAACACTAGCTGTTGATTACAACCGCCATAAGGCACCATAACGCTGATTTACGCGCAGCTCGTGACAAATTAGTTGCCGGCCGCCCAAATTATAACAGCTGAGGTCAAGCAAAATTGGTTATTTTAGCTTATTTCGTAGCATATTTGCACCTTTCGGTTGGTAACATTGTCCGTCGTTTCCAAGTTGATTCCATACTGAGATATCAACTTCGACAAAATTGAAGTCGACGATTGGAAAATCACTAGGTACCTACCGCATACATGGTTGAATTGAAAACTCTCATCTATTATTTTTTATCACCGATCCGATCGGTCATGAAATACCTACAATTGTCCACATAATTAATAACGGTCAGGACTGTTCCTGTAACCTATGGACGCCTGCAACTTCAGAGGTGTCACAAACTATTGAAAATATGTACGAGTATGTACAACACAATACAATACAAATACTCTTTATTGCACACCTCATTACAGAAAACAATACAAATAATACAGGAAGAAGAGGTTAAACAACAGGCGGTCTTATCGCTAAAAAGCGATCTCTTCCAGACAACCTGTATGTACTGTGTTGACATCTTATTTCTGGTTGTCCCTTAAACACAATGATACATTGTGGATAGGGTTTGCAATCCGGATCCAAAATGTATGAAATTATCCGGATCTGGATCCGGATCCGCGGATCTTCCCATACATTTCGGATCCGTCGTGCAAACCCTAATTGTGGAGATCGATTCCGATGGCACTAGGTCGATTTGTGTGAAATTGTCCAGTATTTAGGTATTAAATATTTACTTAAAATCAGTGAAAGCTAAGGTAAGGTGGTGGTACTAATGCTCGACATGCTAATGCCCAATAGATCTGCTGTCACCTCTATAGACAAAGACTTAAGTTTCAAGATGACATGTAAGTACTGGGACAGCGTCGAGCACCACCTTACTGTATTTGTTTAAAATGGTAACTAAGACATCAATATTTTGAAATTTTTCTAATGAAAGAAATATCCAATATGATCTGTTAACGCCCACGTTACTCAATTTTAGTTAACGGATTTCACCGTTTTATGAGTTTTTTTTATCACAACCGTTGCTAAAGCAATTTACTTTCCTTTGTTTACTTTTATACTCTAATAAATCGTGATTAGCGGAGGATTAATTTTTTAATAATAAAAAATGCCTCAGGCTTATTATGAACGAAAATAAAATAACATTTAGTTACATTTTCAGTTCTACGAAATGTGGTTTGTATATGTTATGAACCGTGTAAATTTTCAGCGTTATACATATATAATTTAACATGACGTTAAGATTTTTTATTTATTTCTATAAGTGCGTTGATCACTACTATTCATACTACTTATACGACTATTCGTTCTCATATTCTCACTATTACACTACAATATTAGTTATCGCCGAATATTAAATTGGACTTACTTTTATTAGTATTTTTTTTTGTGTAGGTACTTACTTTTTTTGTTGACGCTTACGGGCACCACGGACTCCACTGTCAATCAAGCGCCGGCCGATTTTATAGACACACGGCTCTAAACGACCTAATCCGCAGAGCACTCGGTACCGCTTTCATACCAGCAACCCTGGAGCCAGTAGGTCTATCTGCGGCAGATGGCAAAAGGCCCGACGGCTGCTCGCTCGTACCTTGGTTCCTGGGGCGGCCCTTGGCGTGGGATGTAACATGTGTTGATACACTGGCCCCATCCCACGTCCTGGGCTCTGCCAGGAGGCCGGGGACGGCAGCAGAGGACACCCAAATTACCAAGTGTCGCAAATACGCATTTTTGCAACCGAATTATGTATTTGCGGCACTTGCAATTGAAACTCTCGGTCCTTGGTCGTCAGACACCAAAAAACTGGTTAAAGAAATTTCTACCAAACTAGTCTGGGTATCTGGCGACCTACGCTGCCCCTTTTTTCGCACAAAAACTCAGCCTCGCTTTGCAGAGGGGGAACGCGACCAGCGTCCTGGGAACAATGCCTCAGGCTAATTTAGGGCTAGATTTAACTATGATTTATTTATTTTGTTATTTAATATCTGTTTTAATAAAAGCTTTATTCAAATAGTATATCTTTTTTTAAACTTTGTAACGTTAATATTAGTCGTACAAGGAATATAATACTGTTGCGAGTTTTAATGAATCACAATTAAAAAACATAACCTTGGTCCTAGCGAGTAAAAAAAATCCTTCACGCGCCAGTCGTCAAATTGTGGAAACCTGCCCGTGAATACAGTAGGTACAATATTATAATCCAAATAAATCATTCAAAATCAGCGTGAAAAAGTGCATTTTACTCACTAACGTGGAGAAACAACTCAAGATGCGCGTCGTCACTCTAATTATTAAATAGGTGACGACAGACGGTAAAGTGAAAGACGGCGGGATTCGGGAAATAAATTAGAGATTCACTAGATATTAAATAGTAAAGATATGTGACGTTCCACGGAAAAAGGTACCTTATGGTGGCTGGCGCTTCGCTTAAGCTATTATTAACGCCGCTCCAATATTCAGCCGGGGCAAATGGTGCCTTTCGCCGTGGAACGTCGCATATCTTTACTATTTCATATCTAGTGAATGTCTAATTAATTTCCCGAATCGCGCCGATTAATTGGAAAAAGAATGACCCACTTCCGACACTTCGTTGTGTATGATCGGTGATCACGTGATGCTTTCTATAGAAAACGGACGCCTCGGCCTGGACCCGTACCGTTCCAGCATGAGATATCCTTAATAATAAAGTCAACCGTTTATGGTGAGCGGGTATAGCGTTAATATTTTTTTCTACAACGTATGAAGTTACCTAATACCTATCTATAAAATAAGTACATATTAGGTAGTTACTTAAAACATACATATAAGTATTACGTACATATGTCTAACTATTGCAGAGTTCTTAAAATATATTGAAACTTACAACAGTCATCTTACAGTTACACAGTAAGATCCGCTTAAACTTCGAAAGTTACCGCACGGTAAGCTGCAGCACCAGTCTAATGGTTTCACAGTACTTAAGTACGTACAAGCATATTCACTTAGCATCATCATTAGGAACGCTAGCTAGTACCTTTACACGTTGAAGGCGGAGTGCTACTGAAAGCGGATGAGTTGATAGAAATAATTTAAGCAATATGAACTATTTTATTAGTGATGCAGTGAATACGAATAGTAGCTATGACTGAGTTATAAAATTAACTTTACAGATGTCCCTACTGTCCCTAGTCTCTATACAATACATATACCTAGGTAGGTAGATGCACCTTAGGTTTACATAGGTAGATGCACCGACATGGCTTCCTTCATGGTGACTGCAACGTACTCATGCTCTCTGGTTGAGACAGGGTGGTGAAATAAGACAACACGGCTCGATTCGGGAAATAAATTAGAGACTCACTAGATATGAAATATAATAGTAAAGATATGTGACGTTCCACTGTAAAAGGTACCATATGGCGGCTGGCGCCGCGATTCGGGAAATGAATTAGAAATTCACTAGACATGAAAGAGTAAAGATAATTATCTTTAGTATATCGTATCTAGTTAATCTCTAATTCTGTCCAGGGAGTGCGGCTGGAGGGTTGATATTGTTGATAACATAACATGGCATGGCTTTATTTCGCATTTACTACAGTGCAACAAAACTTCCTCATCAAAAAAGTACACACATGAATAATTTTTGGTATTTGTTCCTTTACTTGTGCTATAAGGTTCCTTTTTGCCTAATTTTAACACTAGGATAGGCCTTAGTTTTTTTTAAACACTTTTAGTCGCTAAAGGGTCCAGTGGACGCAGTATATGTAAAAATCACTACGCAACTATACGTACTCTATAGAGCAAAAAGATAATTATAGGATTTATAGGACATAATATGAAACAAAAATAATATTTTTAATACAGTTGCTCAAAAAGTGCTACTTTACGTAGCTGTTTAGCGTGCGGAAAGTTGGTTATCTCGAACTAGTGCTTTTTACTTTTCCAATTTTTTTAAATTTATACTTGTTCCAATTCACGACTACTTATTGATGAGTGTTAATATTAGTTTCCTTTAGACGTCGTAATCAGCATAAAAACCTACCGTTAATGTAAGAATACGAAAAATATTACATATTTCATATTTAATTACTTACCTCTTCATCATTATAACACGTTTATTTTTTAATATTCAATATTGAAAATTCCGTTCTTAATAAGTTGACTGAATGGAACGGAATAGCTGCCAAACGCCCATAGATATAATATACTTAAAGACGACGTCTAACCGAGCTGTCACTGTTACCACTTTTGTTTAGTGTACGATTAACAATGTTTTTCTTATTTTTTCGCAACTGTACTAAAAAACGTCGTTCGATACACGTGCGGAAATGTCATTCTTCACTCGTCCCGAGTCTTGCCACTCGCCTGCGGCTCGTGGCAAGATATCTCGGTACTCGTGATGTAATGACATACCTTCCGCACTAGCATCGAAATGTACTATTACAGTATATATGGTCCTACTTTCTCGCACTAGTGCGGGAAAGAGCACTTTCCGTGCGTGTGTTTATAGTTTAAAGGGCCATATGTACTATAAAACGTTGTACGATACACGTGCGAATAAGTGATTCGCAATTTCCTTTTTTCTGCACTTGTATCGTAAATAACTATTTTATTTTTACATCAATACCAAATAAACATTTAATAATATGTAATCAGTGTGCAGTGGTAAGTCTAATAAATAAGTTAAATGAACCAGGTACTTTAATGTTCGCTTTAACTTTTACTGCACCCTTACAATACCAATTAGTGCTAATATAGTCATTATTACTGGGTTGTAAAGTGCACAAGAGTCTGGCTCACCGCACGTGGGACCGGATCTAAGTGCTCTTTTTAGTGGTTGTAGCATGGAATCTTGTGAAAGGATTAAAAGACCGAGGTAAGTTCGAGTCGTACTCAAGTACGGTACGACCAACAATATTGCTATTCGGAAAAATTGGATGATAAAATAGGTGAAAATGGTTTGTGGACCATCGTTTATATTTAGCCCGCATAGATGTTTAGGAGGTAAGTAAATACTCCAGTACCTACCTAATTAATCAAATTATTTTCGCTGATTTTGGCAACAATATTAAAAGCATAAAGTTAATAACGCATGCAAATTTAATTTTTCCTCACATATAACTGGCAGAATATTCTATCTATATAAGTACAGCAGTTTTTGTTTTAATTTATAAGGACAGCCAACGTAAAAAAAACCTTACGACTTTGAAATTTGAAACAGATAGGTACCACTATTCTTAAAATATTCTTGAGCTCCACTTAAGGAGGATTTTTTGAAAATGAAGTTGAATGTTTTAACAACTTCTACGCAGACGAAGTCACGGCCAAAATCCTCTAGCTAGCAGCATATCAAAACATTGCATCATGAGAGTGGGCGAGATACGTACACAGTGCATTATGATAGTTGGCAAATACTTAGTTACTTACTTAATTCTCGTACGCGGAAACTAAATAATTCCTGATGACTGAGGTCCAATGAGCTTTGTTCTAAGTAGGTCTGCATGTAATGTATTGCACAATATGCTACAATATAAATCAGCAATGTGTATGCTAAAATGTCCATCTATTTCTGTGCTCCCACCAAAGGACATTAGAAACGGTAGGTAAATGGGCGTTTTTAGAATTAGAGTCCGTCACGTAATGGAATTCCACACACCAAAAAAAAATTTTTTTTGACTAAAAATGGCTTGAATTAAATCTACTATTTATATATTTTATGAAAATGTTACTTTCTTTCTATATAAATTATTTATATTCCTAATAAATCACTTTAAACTGAATGACAGCGAATGTGACGATCCATTACGTTACAAGTTTTAGGCAGGTTTTAAGTGAAGATCGGAGTGTTTTAAGTGAACCAATTTTTATTTATTGAAATACAAAACAATATTAATTTTCTAAAAACGAATAACAACTGCAATACTAAGTATTACAATAAAGTTATTTAAAGGAGTCTTTCCAATACGTCACATTTTCGTTTTAATTGTTGCTTTGCAATCATTTTGTTATAAAAAACGTAAGGTAAAGGTATTATAAAAAGTTGTTTTTAATAATTATCATATATTATTCTTGCAAATGAGATCGAAATCAGTATCAATTATCCTAATAATTAATATAAATTCTAATAAAATCAATCACAGCCACAGTAGGACAAAGTGACGTTATGGACCATAATATCGCGTTTAGGAACTACATGAAGGGTTTACATGTGCGGAAAATAGCTACTTAATTTAATACCTACTTAATGTTGTACTAAATTAAATAATTTAGTAATTAATACCTATTATTACAGTTTAACTTAACAGATTTTGAAATTTCCTGCAGTAATTATGCTTTCGACTGCAGCAGTATTGCAGCACGATAATACTGCCGACTGCATTACTGCTACAACAAAATCAAAATAGATGTTGCTGCCCAGTTTTTTGACATTTGCAGTTAGCAGCATTGTCGTACTGCAATACTGCTGCAGTCGAAAGCATAACCTGCGCCTGCCAGCGTTTCTTAGGTCGAGCCGCCACTGGTGCTAAGTAATTACTAGTAGGTCGAGTAGTTAGTAGTAGTTAGTTAAGAATATAGCTAGAATAAAATTATTTGTGTGTTTTTAATATCACTCTACCTACTATATTTTGGCAACTTAAACTGACGGCATGTAAACCGTGCATTTTCATTCCATACGTCACGTTTTTTTGTTCCACTAATACATCACGTAACGTTTTGGATGTGACGTAGGCATGCCAGTTGGTTAATAAAGCGAAATAGCGGTCTGATCGTTTGAATTTTCTTAATTATAATTATTTGATATCATACAACACTTATAATAATCTAACGTAATTCATAAATATTTAGTCAATAATTGACTCCTTATCTTCAGTTTAATTCAGTTCGTTGTGGAAAACAAATTTCTGCACATCGTGACGCAGAACCTACACTAGCTTTTTTCGAGCCCAATTGCCTTGTAAAACCTAAACACCGGGTAATTATAGGAACATAATGTTACGATCATGTAAAAATCCGTATGATATTAGTAGATTTTTGCTACTAAGTTGGTAAAAACTCCGTGACGTTGGTGGAAATTTCCACTACGTCGATATTGAAGGACAACAATAAATTAAACTTTAATGCATATTTTTACTTTAGGTGCTAAAAAATAAGGTTTTTAATAGATTTTGGCTGGTACGATCTTATCACACAACAACCAGGTTCGGGTCTAGAAGGAGGCAGATATATAATATTTGGATCCAAAGTATGCAAAGTGTGCATGGGACACTCAAAAATCATCTACCTTTCTTTAGTTTTTGTACATTTTCTTTACTTTAAAGTACCATTTAATCAGTTTTTTTACCATAAATACTCAGATAATAAATCACTTTACAATTTTTGTATACATGTAGGACACTTTAAAACAGTATTTGACGGTAAAAAAGTATACCAAAGTCGTAGGACAGTGATATTTTACCCAAATATTTTTTTCCGAAAACGCCCAAATATTTGTTGTTCCCAACGAGAAAAAGGTTCATATTGTTTACTTGCCTGATTAAACAAAGAGCTAACGGTCGGTGGAATCATCTTCAAGGGCTCTTTCACTGATTGTAATTTCGTGCTTCATTTGAATTCTTTTTTAATAATACTTACAAAAGAAAACGGAAAAAAAACTCGTTTAATTATGTCAGCCTGTATTAGACAGTTGAATGGAAAATAAATCAAAAATACTTAGCTTACGGGGCTGAGACTTTTGCCTACAATCTCAGTTTGAGAAAGCTAAAATATGATGTCTGTGTCTTCGGAATATGTATATGTAACCTTCTGAGCATACTTGAATTGAACATACTTAATCATATATGCCCGAATCTATTTTGTTGTGTATTTGCTTTCAACCGTTGATGTGCAAGACATTATGTCTACACACTCGGTGTCCTATTTCGGTCAAGATTCGCTACTCTATTCAGATCGATTGGTGTTCGATATGTGCACAATACTCGATCCAGATGGAGCACCTGCCGTGTCGAATCGATACTCATGTTCCAATTTGTTTGCAGAGCACTCAATCCAAACACACACATACACACACAGAGTGTGTGTGTGTATGTGTGTGTATTTGGATTGAGCTACTAGGTAAGTGTAAAATATCGTCATTATGCGACAGTATTTTTGAACAATCCTAATTCAATTATATTAAAATAATTTGCTCTTTGCGAAAGGTGGACCGCGAATATTTTTATGGGAAAGGACATAATTTAACTTCACAACAACTTTGTAAAATAAAAAGTTATGTATTTAAATCTGTTGGTCAGCTTTGGTAGCCTAACGACAAGACATACGACGTTCAAAGCGGAGGAGGTGGCAAACACCGAACAACCGGACCAATCTTCATAAATTCTAGTTTCCCAGTGGGTTAAAATGTGAGATGTCATTTGCTTTCATAAAATCTAGTGACAACGTAAATTTGTGGGCTTAGGCAACCGGACCACGTGCAGCCTTACTAAGCCGTCGCATAAAGCTGAGGCTGCGCTAACAACGTAAGGGACTATCCCACGAATGTCAACTGATTCATCTTTAAAATAACTAAAATAATTCTGTAGTAGGTAATCTTTGTAGGATTCGATTTATGTCCAAATATATTTTCTATTGATGAAAGCATTGTTTTGATGGGATATTGCGTATTTTAAATTATTGTCGTATAACCGAAATTGAACTTTGATAAGAAATTACGTAAAAAAACAGACACAAATGTTTCTTCTCAGAAATCACAATAAAAAGCTTCGTAGAAAGCCGTAGTATACATACAAGAAACAACGGAAAATCCCTCAGTCAGTATTTTATTTGCTTCATTTAACAAAGGTGAACGCTGGCATGCCAATCCCTAATCTATTGAAGTTAACGTCTTATGAGACAAAAATAGAGCCTTCATGTTTCGACTTCATTGGCAAGAAAGGGACGATATCCTGAATTCGGCATTTGTATATCTCATGGCTCTGAATCACTGGGCCCTTTCAAAAGGCCGCCGCGGCCAATTCCTATTTTCCAGTTGAATTAATATCTGAGTTTTCTGCCGTTTTCATTTTACGCAAGTTAATTTTGGATACATTAATCAACGGTTTTGTATTTGGTATTTTATTATAATCAACTTGTTCATATGTAGGTAATGTCGGGTCACATCATTCTTAATAAAACAGAGCATCAGGGAAAGTAATGAAACTCTGAACGAAATCTTCATGCATCAGACGCAATGCATGAAAAGGATTTCCGTTTTCTTTGAAAGAAACTCGTACAACTGTGTCCTCTGATCCGCCGTTACTTTTGTCCACCTTCACCCTTACATAGGCATTTATGATCACTTTTGATCACTCAACATTCAAAACATTCCATCATAGGTGCACAATTAAAAATAAAAAAGTCTTAATGTTGCACTTACTTAGGTACTTTATTCTATTAATATATAAAATATCATTCATATCAAACGTTGTAGTTTAATTTACTTATAATAGACTTTGTCTAGGAACAATGATCGTCGAGTCAACATCCCAGACGGCGGTTATCTCGTGAGCTAAGTCTAGGTACTTGCTGGACTTGTCCTTCTCGGCCTTCACGAGATTTTCATCATGGGGGATGGTAACGTCGAGGAGCACGGCCCGGCGCTGCAATCGATCTATCAGCACGATGTCAGGATTATTGGCTACAATAGTCCTGTCAGTGATGATAGATCGATCCCAATAGTTAGGCTAATTAATTTACTGTCTTAAAATTCAACTTTAGGTAGGTACACTATTTGATTTTTCGACTCTCAGCAACTGCGGGGTCCTTTACGACGAATTCGAAAAAAAGGAGAGAATCCACGACGATTTCAACCAAAACGGCTAAAAGGAAAACTAAAGCTTAACGCCGCGAATTACGTTTTCGTTTTTCATCATTCTCGTTTAGACAGTTGAGTATAAATAATGTAAACCTTAGCGTGTGACGACAAAATAATACGAGGATCGTCTACACCCAGGGGACCGACAAAAATGGAACGTTGGTAAATTTCGTATCAACAAGAGATTGATTGATATTCTCACAATCCTTGAATAAGGGGAGTTACATAACTACGTATGACTTGAAAAATACTAAATAACCGATACCTATATAATAAGTAAATAAAAAGTGGAAGAATAAAGAATAAAGTTTCCTTCTGAGCTACTTACCTGTTATTTATTTATTTGTTAACCTACTTTGAGCCCATAGGTGAAGTTTTACGTACGAGTATCTACCCCATGCACAAAAAGTATATAATTTTTTATAAGAAGAATATCATTTGGAAGAGCGTTTTCAAATGACATATTTAAGTTTAGATAAATATAAATACATTCTTAAATACTTATCGCCGCGATTTTCGTAATATAAGTGTTCGCAAAAAGTTATTTTTTAAATCTGTATTTGGGTCTCAACGATACAACGACGCAAGGATAATCAATTTCAGTGATGTTATCTCGAGGCAAAATACATGCTTAGGAAAAACAAAAAAAAATCCCAAATGACGCTAATTGACTGGGATAGCGATACAAGTCGTAGTAATTCAATATAGAGATAATCGAGTTACCGTTCATCCTATTTTTAAAAGCATTCCTTATATTTTTCAGCTAATCCATACTTAAGTAATATAATATTACAAATCCGATAAGAAACTCTGTATGTTTGTCTGTTTGTTACCTCTTTACGCTTAAATCGCCGTAGCGATTTAGATGAAATTTGGTATGGAGATAGGTATTAAGACCCGAGAAAGGACATATCATAGTTTTTATCAATTATCTTTTTATGGTACCTAAGATTGTTTTAAACTCAATATTTTTTCTAGCTTCTCAGGCACCTGCCTTTTATACTTGTAATAACGATTAAAAATGTTATTTTACATTTTCACTTATTCACCGTGAATACGTAGCCTTAGCATAAGCGTGATTAAAGCGCGTACGACATCATCAAATTAAATTTCAGTTATGCGAGTGCTAAGGGAGCGCGGTTCACTTTGCAAATTAAAAAATACGAAGTAATGAATTACACAAGGACATTACAAAAAATTAGGTACATTAAGATTATTATTTATGAGTTACTCAGCAAAGTTAGTAAAGACCGAGACCAAGGACCATAATATTTTACAAAGTTAGCTTAGAATATCTGCATACTGTGGTACTAGCCGCGTAATATTTTTTGCAGACATTCTTGCTGACAGTTGTTTTGCAAACAAGAACACATTACCACCCTTTTAACACTAATGTGACCCTTGGTATAGGTTGGATATGACAACAAAGGGCTAAGAAAACAAAAGAGCAACCACGGAAGATAAATATTTTTTTCTTTTGCAGCTTTGCTTGGGATAGGGCCAAAAGGGAACCCCACGATATATCAAAACGGACACATTTATTAATCGACGTCCGGTAAACTTTGCTTATTTCCTGGTTTGACATAGTTTTTTATTACGTATATTATATTGTTTGCCACAGCGTTTTTTCAAGCAGCTAAATTGGTGCGTAATCGACACATCTGTGATTTCCTTGTTGTATTTATATACCTACCTAGTTACAACTGCATATATGTAGGTACAGTCAAGTTCATAAATATGTACACATTTTTTCACCTTAATCTATCGCAATAAGTAAAAAAATGTATATATATTTGTGAACTCGACTGTATATATAAAAAAACAATACGTAGGGATTTATCTCGATAAATACTGCTACCTTAATGTTTACTTAAGTCGGTATCATACGTATTTGAGAAAATATTTATACGGAAAACCATATGATACACCTGTGAGTGCCAACTATATTATAAAGGAGGAATTTTAATAGTATATAAGTTCCCAGTAAAATCCTTTATCAAAGTCTCCCGCAGAGGACGGGGGAGGAATTTAAATAAAACTTATCGAGCGCTAACCGTTCACATGTAAAGTTTAATTTCCGGCAAACTCCTTTGTCTTTGCTAGTCTTGGAGCCGGAACTATTCGCCATCTCACGAATTTTTAAGTGTCTTAGAATATAAATGTTATAATCACTTACGTAACATATTATGTGACGAAATATTTTATTATAAAAGTACCAGTCCTAACTATTTAATTAAAAAATAAATATTATAGTTTCGACGTTTTCCTTCAATCTTTCGATCGTACCTAATATGTTACCTATCCCGGCTTTTTTGTTACGTAAATTCGAAATGGTAACAAGATTACTTTATCTAATAAAATTGTCTAATCTTTATAAAACTGTTGGCTGCGTACTACAATGTCAAGTCAGGTTGTAATCAATCATAATAACACGAGTAGGTCTTAACCTACTCTATAATTATTATGACTAAAAGTATTCTATCTATTTTATATCTCAATATAATGTGATATGTCGTAAATATTATGAGTATGACTGTGAAGACGTAAAAAAGCTTGCGAACTTGATCAGATAGCTGTGTTGTGTAGACATAAAAATAAACGATTTTACGGTGCTCTAATAACAAATTTTCCTTTTCCTTTATTCCTTTGTATATGACAATAATTTCGGTTTGATTTTACGGTGAATTATCGCACTCACTTCCTTTATGTAAAATAATTTACCTATATAATAAAATGTTTATTTGGCTGCTCTTTATAAAATACGATCTTCTCCGACCCTACTTCGACGATGTTTGCAATTAGGCGTGTCAAATTCAAATGTACCTACTAATTTGTTGTTCATTTTCGGGCTATAAATACAGCTAAGCGGGATTAAACATAACCCCAATAATGGTTATTCCCGGTAATGAGTATAGGCCAATAAAGCAACATCGGATAGTACTCGTAGGATCGCAATATTGGGCGCAATTTGGGCGCGCATCATTCTGCTTGTCTTCATCTAGAGGCCAATTGTAACGTCAATTTTGACGTTAAAATTATGTTATTTTGTTTACAATCGCCAGCGGGTCTCTCTTAAGCTAACTTCTCATGTGCGGATAAGTACAAGCAAATTTCATGCGCGAATGACTTTAGATATCAAAATGTAGGTAAGTTCGGATTGGCCTCCTAGTAGTTTGCGTCGCCCTTGCACACATTTGTTTTCGCTAAATAGAAGCAGAAACGAATGAATGAATTATGATTCAACTCTAATGCCAATATGACCGATTTATATTCGAGAATTGACTTCCTATATTAACAGCTTCGGTCATTATCATAACTTCGTCCTCATGTTTGTGTTAAATTTCTTATCTACTAGGGTTAGCTTCGGGCTTTGGGGTTTCTAGGCTAGAACCGCCTAAAAGGACTCCGTATAATATATCATAAGAACGAATATAAAAATGTGCGCATAAAAAGAATTAATGAGAAGAATTAAAGTATAATAAAATGTCTGAAACTACTAGACTAGAAACACTAGGCCACAACGCAAAACAATTTGAAACTTGTGCGTTATTACGCGAAAATACGGAGGGCAATTCTTATTTACATTGTGATATGAAAATGATAGGTACCTAAATGAAGTCAAATGCCCGTGTGTCCCGCTCGCGCCAATTCATGTACAAAAAGTACGAGTAAAATACACACGCGACTGACATCATTTAGAATATTTATACTTATATAATTTTGAAGTCACAGTGTAAATTTGAATCCGCCTCACGGTAACCCATCGTATGAGTTTTATATAACATTCGGTTGATAGGTATGGACGGTGGGCAGATATGATACCCTGATAAATATTGTTTTATGTTAGTTAGGAAGCCATATTATCGCAGAGTACAGTGTATGCTCACGAAATATTCGTGAACATTGCACGGTCATCTAAATTATTCATAGCACGATCCACTGCCGAGGTCCTGTCGCACTCCACTTCTGTATTCCCTTGTGTGGGGTACTTACGGAATAATGTATAATCTTACGCCGTAATACGTACGTACGCATACAAAGATTATAGGAATCCCTTTGCATGTATATGATTACAACTTGCAAGCAATGGAACTGAATGGGAATCGTCGAGTTTCTGCAGTTCGGTGGTCAAAAATATTGCCTGCTTTTTTTTTTGTAAAATAAAGACAAAAACTAGTAAACAGCTCAGAAAATGTAGACAATATAATTAAACAATTATAATTATAAATACTTAAGTAGTTCAAATAACGTAAACATGTAAAGATACATCGTATGCTTACAATTTTGTAGTTATTCAAAGTTATTATAATAAATTACTGTACAGTAAAATTAATTTAGGTGAAGTGATAATTTTTCGTACAAGCTAACATTAATCTTTTTAAGAGCCCTTCAACGTGCACACTAGCGCCACAGCTAAATAATCGTGATTATTTAAATTTAACGACAGGTATTTAAAAAAGGAGGCCGCTATGGACACGCGTATTCAGGAAACGAGATAATCACAAGATCTAGAGACGATATAGAGATCAACTAGATTTACATTAGATATCGACTAGATGTGACTTGGATATCTCAGTCATAACTTGTCGAAATCGTTCAAGAGGACCTCCAGAATCGCGGAAACGTCAAATTTGACATATCTAACATTCAAATGACTATATCTTCTCGATATCGTATCTTATTCATCTCTTGATGATCTCTAGTGTTAAAGTTAGAATAGGGCCGGTACTGTATTGTGTATTTAAGTACCTTTTGAATACATCAAACTAGTTTTTATGTTGCTGGTTTCGTCGATCTAGGAACTTAAAACAAAAACCGCCGTTTTATCTTTGGACGCATACATTGACAAATCCAGCAACATAAAAACTAGTTTGATGTACCTATTCAAAAAGTATTAAATACACAATACAGTACGTAGCGGCCGCCTTTTTTCAATATCTTTCGTTAAATTTAAATAATCACGATTCAACTGTGGCGCTAGTGTGCACGTTGAAGGGCTCTTAAGTGCCCAAAATATTTGAGACAAAGCAGTTTCGTAATGAAATCTGTTATCATTATAATATGTACAGTCAAGGAATTTAAATTCCGACCCATTTCGTACTTTGTCGCCGCTAGAGTCCTCATACGGTTGTCACTGTGACAAAGTACGAAATGGGTCGGAATTTAAATTCCTTGACTGTACTACCTGTCTCTACCGCAGATTAGTTTACCGAGGTATAATATTGGAGGTTCCGCCGCAACACCGCAAGCTTGCAATTTGGGTATCGGCGGGTTAACATCAAGTTACTATACATGTGGTTTGGTTAGGATATTTTATCAACGCCGCCAAAGGCAGTTTAATGGAGGTGTAAAATGAATCTATTATTACCTATATATCAAGATAAAGTAGGTACTTGAGTGCTTACAGTCACCCGCAATAATATATTACACAACAAAGGCCGCAAAAATATCTGACATGATCTTATTTGTAGAGCCATAAGAGCGCGTCACGCTTGCAGCCTTCGAAAAATAGTATATTATTTTTGCACTGTACCTAATGGTTATATAAAAAATAAGTAAGACATCCAAAAAGAGATCACTTTATGATTATGATTGTATGTTTTTCATTAGTGTTGTCAAAAAAACCAGTGTCGAATCCGTTGGAATTAAAGGTATCTAAATGTTTTATTTAAAAAGTGTGACTGATGTACAGAAAGTACTCGTTTTAAATTCGTATCATATCAAAAATAAATCAAATTCAAATTTTAAATATCGAATATGCGTTCTACAACAGTCCCAAAACTTATAGCCAAACTGCACGTTAGAATTTAAAAACAATAAAACATTCAGGCCTACCCTTTCCTTATGCTTTCAATATGTAAGTGTTAGTACGTGTGCTATTTTAATCAAACAGACACTGTCAGTCTTCTGTCAGGGCGCATGAGTTCCATTGTTGTCACGTTTTTAGGATTATGTAGGCCTTACAAAAAGTGTGAATAAAAAAACTCTTATGTTAGCAGTTCATTCATCTCAACCTGTCACAATGTTTGCATACAAGCTACATAATAACACAGTAGTACCGAAAATATATTATTCATTCTTATGGCGGTCCTGCACTGGCTGTTATAATACATGTATAACAGCCAGTGTGCGATCACCATTATACGCACAATAATATGTACCACAATCAAGTTATAGTTATAGTAGTTATACATATGTATTATTATAGTAGTTATACATATTTGTATTTCTTCATCACTTTTCTCCTAAAGGGTATTTTATTATACGCAGAGCGCAGACTCGAGTCTCGAGAGTTCAGTCGACTGAACTGAACTATAGCAAAATTGTGTCAAATGACACCAAAAATTATTAAAGTGGCGGTAGTTTTTGTTGTAATTAACATTTATTTCGGGTTAAATTTATTTCTTTTTTAACTGATATGATATAATCATTGTGTGCAGATACCCCGGGGGAAAGATTCACTGTTACCCCCACCTTGCACGATGTACACTAAAAGTATCACAACTGTAGTTGCTGTATTCTCCTACTTACTGCAGTCTCTAACACATGAAATACTGTTTAGATGTTTAGAAGTACCAACCTTTGAACCGACTAACCGAATATTTTATTTACCAGTAGGTATGTATGTAAGACAAAACTAAAGAAGAAGAGGGCCGCTCAGAAAACTCTAAGGTTCTTTATTCCCATGAGGATAACCAATCTCGCAGAAAATGCAAATGTACAACTTGGGACAAGCGTATCTAGTTGGCACGATATTTGTCAATCTCACCAACTTGCAGAACGAAATATCGATAAAGTTTTGGGACATTTTTCCGTTCTTATAAACAAGGGCCCATCGATTAATTTTATCGTGCCGTGATCAAAAGTTAGTTTTAGATTGAAAAAATGTGTATTTATGTCTGTATCTTTAGGTATTTAAATAAAGTACTTAAAAAAACTCTACTTGCTTAAGGAGCTATATGTGGGTAGATGAAAACATTAGAGTCTTAAGTTAAAGTCAGGTCGTTCAATGACAGATCTAAGCGCTTTTGTATTTGGTTGGTTAACCAATAAATGTTATAGTAACTAGCCGAAAATTTAAAAATTGATTGTTTATTTCTATTTAAATGCCTACCTAAAGCTACAGAGTATAGTGTACCAATCGTGTGTGATCGAACGAGTAATTCTCAATAGTTAGCGGACCCACGCCTACCACGCTTACCACCTGTGGCCTATTTTATAAAGCTACAAGTTACAATTTACAAGCGGAAGTCTCGTTCTAACACATAGAGTTAGAAAGAGACTTTCGCTTGTAAATTGTAACTTGTAGCTTTATAAAATGGGCCACTGGTGTAGGACAGATGGCATGGAAAAAATGATATTGAACTTCTTATTTATTGCGGTTACGTTTATTGTCATCATCATGATCAGCCCACTCTCGTCCACTGCTGGATATAGGCCTCTCCTATTGCACGCCATTGAGCACGATTTGCGGCAACTCTGATCCAGCTCTTGCCAGCCGCCACGGTTATTAAAGTGAAACAAAATTGTTGATGGTAAAAATTATTTATTGAAGCGTCCGCTTGCATCGTGAACAATTATGTTTGTCACTCGTGTTTCGGATGCTGAATAATATTCATATTGTGGTTAAGAAATACATTTTCCAACAGTGGATATCCTGTAACATATTTGATATATTTAGTGAATCGTATTTGATATATCATATTTGATACACATTCATGTGTTTTTCACAACTAAAAAAAAACAAAGGAGACATGTTTTATTTATATCACTTATCATTTTGAAAGCAGTCGCTATATTAAAACAATGTATTTTTCTATACCTAATACCTACTATTATATTTCACCTGGGTCAGATAATATAATTAATTACCGAGTCATTATTCTGGCAAACCGAATCCAGCGCCAAATATATCACGGAAGTGATAAACGCCCCAGGCGGTTAAGTATGAAAGGCATGTAATAATGTGGTCATACGTCAACAAGCCATTTGTGTCATTAAGCTTCGCTAACGGCTGCGCGGTCCGATTCAATTCCATATGTACATACCCTTAAACAGGGGGCGTTGGCATAGACCACGCGAAACATACAGATGTAATCGAATATTATAAGTACGTCTTAAGAATTTGCTGAGGTAAACTTGGATGGTGAGGTAGGCATATTCATAATGTGATAACATCCACTATTAGTAAAATTGGTACTTACTTATTCGTATAAAATATTTATATGTAGGGACATAATATACTTAAGAGTTGGAATGGATGTCTTAAGTAAAAGAAATAATAAATATTTGCATAAATGGGTTGGGTTACTTTCTTTTAGCGTATGTCACGCACTGCTGCGGCGAGGCCATCGAGAGGAACGGTGAAGCGCTTGCTGTTTCACTGGACATCTCGAAGGCCTTTGACAGGGTTTGGCACGCAAGTCTCCTTAGCAAGCTTCCTGCTTACGGCATCCCTGCTGATTTTTGTAGCTGGCTATCTGATTTCTTGAGTGAACGGTCGATCAGAGTAGTTATTGATGGCTGCTCTTCGGACCTCATGGCCATTGACGCCGGTGTTCCTCAGGGGTCTGTTCTCTCCGCAACCCTTTTCCTGCTCCACATTAACGACATGCTGCAACCCAGCATTGTAGGTTATGCAGATGACAGTACGGTTGTTGAGAGATATTTGGCTAGTGCAGGGGACAGCAGGGAGGATATACGTTCACAGAGAGAGGCCATGGTTGAGCGAATGAACTTGACCCTTAGTCTCGTTTCCCAGTGGGGTGATGACAATCTGGTCACGTTCAATGCCTCCAAAACGCAGGCGTGTCTATTTTCCGCTAAACGGAGTCCATTCGACCTGACTCCTTCTTTCCGGGGTGCATCTGTACCTATTACCGACAGCCTCGAACTCCTCGGCATGGAGCTGAGTTCAGTCCTCGGCTTCGGCAGCTTCATTGAGTCTAAAGCACAAACTGCGGCCAGAAAGCTGGGCGTCCTAAATAAGGTGAGGCGATACTTCACACCTGGACAGCTTCTAACACTTTACAAAGCTCAAGTCCGGTCGTGTATGGAGTATTGCAGCCACCTGTGGGATGGCTCAGCTAAATACCAACTCGCCGCTTTGGACTCAGTGGAGCGCAGAGCCAGGAGGATGATTGGCGACAAGAAGCTAACGGCTAAGCTTCAGACTTTGGCCCATCGGCGGAAAGTCGCCAGCCTGTCGGTATTCTACAGGTTGCACTTCGGGGAGTGTGCCCAAGAGCTACACGAGCTCATTCCACCGTCCCCATTCTACCATCGGACTTTTAGACGCACGGCCGGTTTCCATCCTTACTTGGTAGATATTCCGCCAATTCGCATTAAGCGCTTTGCTTCTACTTTCCTTATGCGCACTGCCAAGGAATGGAATTCCTTACCGGCGTCTATATTTCCGTGCTCTTATAACCCGGCAACCTTCAAATCAAGAGTGAACAAGCACCTTCTGGGCGAGCTCGCTCCATCGTAGGCCACGTCTACGCCTCGGCTAGTCTGTGGCCATGAGTAAACCCATGCATAATAAAAAAAAAAAAATAATAGTTGTCTTTTTCTAGTAAAATTTGTTGGGCGCTTTTATTTAAAGTTGGACAGTTGGACACTACACTTTTTTAGATTTGGGTAGGTATTTAATGTTATTTCTCTCTACGCACGAGCTTTTCGATTTTAACAGAATAATATTTAAGCTGTCTATTAAAAATTGTACCGGAATGGTTATAAAAATATTGGGTTACTTTTTTTTAACATAAATAAAATCCGAATGAAATATAAATGTAGTGTACAATATTAAATAAAATGGCTCAGGTAGTTAAGTTAAAAAAATACCCAAAATAAATAACAACACAAACATTTTTTTGCAACAGGGTTTTAACATAAGGTAGAAGTACTAGTGCTCGACGCTGCACTAGTATTCGACATGGGCACTTTATGTCAAAGTGATAAGGATTAAATTTGAATACAGAAAAATCTTCGCCGTTCTTTAACCTATATTACTTTGACATTTCATTTATTTCATTTCATTTATTTCATGCGAAAAACCATGGATATAAAGGTGTTACATATAGGTTTGGTACATGGTCACCCTGCAAGGGCGTAGCACTGTCTTAAAAACTAGTTAAAAACTAAACAGTTTATTTATACAAAACAAGATATGTTTAAATTGGTAGTTGCAGTGGAAATATTATAATAATCAATTGGTAATAAATATTTAACATTAGTGATTTATCATAATTATCGTCAAACATTATTATTATAGTAAATTAGAATGATAACAAATTAAATAGTAAAAATTAGTTAAATGTCAAGTCGTTACAGTTAGAATTTGTTAAATTGTCATCAAAATATTCAGTAATAGTATAATAACATTTTGAGATAAGTAATTGTTTTAGAATTCTTATGAAGGTAGAGTCTAGTTCTTCGTTTCTAAGTGCGTCTGGTAATTTATTGAAAATTTTTATTGCCAAGACATATGTGCTTTTTGAGTGCATTTTCAATGTTGATGAGGGCAGCATAAGCATGTTTCTGTGTCTGACTGAGTGAGCTCTTGATAAAACCTCTTCTCGTTTCTTAAACATACCAATATTTTTTCTAATGAACTTACATATTTCCAGGATATAAATTCCTGGTAGAGTCAGTAAATTATGTTTTTGGAAATGTGGCTTACATGTATCCGGTACATTGATGTTTGCTAGTATGCGAACGAGTTTTTTTTGGAGTATAAAGAGATCTGGTGCGTCCGTACTATTTCCCCACAAGATAATGCCATAGCTTAGCCATGCATAGGCATATGCGTAATATGTTACAAGCGAGGTTTGTAAATCCGTGGTTCTCTTTATTTCTCCAAGTGCATATACAAAACATGACATTTTCCCTCTAATTTTGTTTATGTGCGCTTTCCAGTTTAAGTGCGTATCTAAAATTATACCTAGCAACGGAAATTCCTGTACTAGCTCTATCTGTATGTTATTATAATGGAAGTCAATTTCTAAAGGTTGTTTTTGGTGCGGTTGAAATGTCATAATTTTAGTTTTACTGAAGTTAATCTCTAATTGGTGATCGTCCATCCAGTTCGTAATATTATCTAGTGTATGTTTAATTTGTTCATTTATGTTCGTAGTTGTGTTACATGTTAATAATAGAGATATGTCGTCTGCAAATAGAGTGCATGGGTGTTCATGATTTTAGGCAGGTCGTTTATATAAATAATAAAAACTTTTTACAAAAAAAAGAAAACCGACTTCAAAAAGGATGAAATAAAATATTATCCTTTTTAAGTCTATGCGTTACCAACTGATATGTTTGAAGTCGGTGCCAAGCCAACTTATGAAGCATACCTACCATGATTTTGGTACGATTCAATAAGTATGTACGTTGGATTGCCTTACACGACGACAATGAACGTACTTTTTGTAGGTACAGTCAACGTTAAAAGTATGTTTACACTTTTCGTCTTATTACAAAGGAGTAAGGTGCAAAAGTGTAAACATATCTTTGACGTCGACTGTACCTGAACACACGATCAAACCTTCTTGGCACAGTCCGTACCATGTTTGTCGGCACGCAAGCGTGGGATTGGGACTGAGTTATTTCCCGTCCCTTATTCAGAGGACTACATTTCAAAATATAAAACAATTCAAAGAATTTACCTTGTTGCCAAATTTCACCTAAATCGGTTCAGTTGTTTAGCCATGAAAAGGCGACAAAGAGGCAGACAGAATTACTTACACATTTATAATAGTTATTAGTACAGTTCTAATGGGATTTATAGTCATAAAGCTGATTATTTTGGACGGGTATTGTTACTACTTGGCTTGGCACCGACTTCAAACATATCAGTTGGTAACGCATAGACTTAAAAAGGATAATATTTTATTTCATCCTTTTTGAAGTCGGTTTTCTTTTTTTTGTAAAAAGTTTTTATTTTTCCATTTTTAGTTTTAATGCATTGTTAAGAGCGCGACGCATGAATGAAAAACAACATCATGATTAACATTAAATGCGTGTACCTACTTTAATAAATATGTAATCAGGAATTTTCTCGAGTCCGTCTGGGAAATTATAATTCCTGTCACTACACTAAATCCATCCTCCGCCCCGCCACTGACCCAATCCCTCAACCCCCCGATAACTCTACCTCACAGCGCATCAACCCCTGATCCATCAACCCCTCGACCCTGAACCAGCAGCCCTTCAACCGCCATTCCCCGACCCCTTTAACTCCTAACCCTAACCCCCGATCAGTAGCCTTACCAGCTTACCAAGAGTTTGACATTGATTTATTCGCTAGCGTGTGTGTAACTTACTTTCTTTGCATCTCGCTCGTACTGGCATATTAATGCGAGCGAGATGCATAAAAAGTAAGTTACGAAGACGTTAGCGTCGCTAACTTAGCGAATATGTCAATGTCAAACTCGTACTGCACTTGACTTGCACTACATCAAATTGGCGGTTTTCGGAAGCAAATGCTCGAGTTGCTTTAGAAAACACCGAAATCACTTTACACGTGCCTTTAAAAACTGAGGAGTTCCCTCAATTCCTCATGGATTCCATCATCAGACCAGAACCAAAAATAATACGGAAACACCTTGGAGGTAACTCCTTCCAAACAAAAAAGAATTACTCAAATCGGATCACAGGTGCCGGAGTAATCGCTGAACATACTATATTTCAAAAAATCATCATCATTATCATCAAAACAATCATCATCATCAGGTCTACTTCATCAAAGTGGTGGTTTTCGGGAGAAAATGCTCGAGTTGCTTAAGAAAACACCCAAATCACCATGCATGTGCCTTTAAAAATTGAGGAGTTCCCTCAATTCCTCATGGATTCCATCATCAGAACAGAACCAAATTAAAATGGGACCAACTCGGAGGTAGCTCCTTTCAAACAAAAAAAGAATTACTCAAATCGGACCACGGATGTCGGAGTAATCGGTGAACGTACATAGAAAAAAAAAAATAGCCACAACCGAATACAGAACCTCCTCCTTCTATGAAATGGAAGTCGGTTAATAAACAGGAGACATCCGATTACGCTTCCTTGTGGAATAGATGCGTTAATAATTTTTTTGGTTGATCTAATGTTGCAGATTTCGCTACTGTAAGGATCGATGTATTCTATTTCATTCAACGTATTGCTCTCTATTTTCTAGGTAGGACTTAAACCATTTATGGGCTTCTCCGCGTATTCCAATGCTATATAACTTGTCAAGTAATATTTTATAATTGATTTTATCGTACGCCTTCGTCATGTCCAGTAAGATACCGATTGCGTGTTTTTTTGAATTTATTGCGTCTAAAGCTTCTTGAACAAATTTGTAAACGGCTAAAGTTGTAGATTTGTTTTTTCGAAATCCGTTTTGACTTTCGTCGAAAATTTTATATTTTTCACAAAAATTGTACACTCGGTCACACATTGCTTTTTCAAACAGTTTTGATGCAGTAGGAAGGAGAGCTATGGGTCGGTAGTTGCTTGGATCTGTTTTTGAGTTTTTTTTATGTATAGGTTTTACATAAAGTGCCCATGTCGAATACTAGTGCAGCGTCGAGCACTAGTACTTCTACCTTATTACATACTTTTTAAAATAGAATAGCTCAAAACTTAAATTAATTTTTACCCTTAATTATATCAAATTAATTAGTAGAATCTTACTTAAACCCAGAATCTCAAATACAGACGAGTAAAAAATCGTCCCGTTAGAGAATGGGTTCAGTTAATAACATAGGTACTACTTAAGTGAAATGATCTGTATTTCGGAAACATACTGTTCAAAAAGACAAGCAATTAGGCGAGGGTTGCGATATATCACGCCGGACAGGTAGCGACATGTTGTCGTGATGGCACTCTAATGACTACGGTTAGCTGTAAGTACTTAATTTTATGCTAATTTGCCATTTGATAGATTTACAGGTACTTTAACTTTGAAAAGTCATCAAAATCATGAAGTACCTACCTACATAGCTACTTCATTCGTTAGTATTAATTTTGTAGAAACGTCTGAAAACTATGCCATTAAGCTTAGAAATAAATAAAAAGTGGAAAATTCACTGTCTCAGGACTCTCAGAATAGAATAGAATTTCTTTATTTGCCAGAACACGTATGGTACAAGATGACAACAGAAAAGGTTTTACATGTAAGTATCAGTATTCAGTCAAAGACACGACGACAGACAGGCGAGGCTCGAACCCGCGACACTGGATGACTAGTCCATGTTCCGAAAAAATATATAAATAAATATACCTATATACAAAAGAAATATATATAGTTATATACTTATGTATATGTAGGTACATATGATACCTATAGGTATGTATTTAAAATTATGAGCGCATCACAATAAAATTGCCAATTCAATAAATTGTTGAAAAATAAAGAGGACAACTGCTCCGGGATGAAATTTATCCTTTCAACACCATTATATTTTACCTCATAGTCTAATAAAACCTGGTCTTCTCTTCCCAGAGTGACACAAGCCTACGTCACAATAACATGGCCGCTATATATAGCGCTATCGCATATTATCATATAGCGCTGTCGCATGATGACGTAGGCTTGTGTCAGTCAGGTGACCTAGAAAAGACGGGAAGAGAGCGCTGTCGCATGATGACGTAGGCTTGTGTCAGTCAGGTGACCTAGGATAGACGGGAAGAGAGTACCAGGCGGAGTATATTATTATACCATGATTTTACCTGCAATTTTGTTCCTTATACCGGAACACAAGCATCGTTCCTTAGCGGCAGGATTAGCATCTAAGACGGTTGTAGCGATATGGGCAATGTGTGCAGGGATTAACAAAATGAATAAGTATTTTACATGCAAACCCGTAATGTTTGCTTTTATAACTAAGCTAAGCTAAGTTAGCACTTAAGTATCTAGGTAATATTGTATCAAGCTGATCATAAACTCTTTGCACCCCACTCTTTATTTAAGCTTCACCTTTCTGCCAAAAAATACAAATGAATAACATTATAATATCACATTAGAACTACATTTTTTTAGTATGTATATATTTATTAATTTCTCTTAATATTTGCATTCCAATACCAAAATAAAATAATACTTAAAATAGTTTTACTTAATATACCAAGATTATAAATCACCTGATGGTCGCATTTTTAGGGTTCCGTAGCCAAATGGCAAAAAACGGAACTGTCTGTCTGTCTGTCTGTCCGTCCGTAAGTCACAGGCATCTAGTAAGTAGTTTTTTTATATACGTCATAAATCGTAAACCGCATTTTTATTATGTTACTCGCTGCTACGGAACCCTTCATGGGCGAGTCCGACTCGCACTTAGCCGCAATTTTTTTTCAAAAAACGAAACCAAGCTGGCAAGGCAGTAGTACCTGTGCATACAGATTGTAATCCCACATTGTTAGAGCACTCTCCAAGCAAGGTTGTAATAGAATATTGTAGCCATAAATCGTTACCTTACTGTGCCCATAATTTACGGACCAACGCAATTCTAACGTGGCCGATTACGTCAGATATTCTGATTTGCACTATAAAGTTTGTGTTTTTGCATTTTGCTTGGCCTGCATCTATGAATGTAGTCTCTTATCTTCAAAGGAGTGCAAAAACTTTCTGGTATTCGCAAAAAATATAAAGCCATTTGTTTTTCCTAATCACACTGTCGAAAGGGGGCAACGCTGAGAAGTGATCCGGCGTGCTTACGGTGCGTTTACAGACTGTGTTATATCATTATATATTTACAATAGTTATATATGACGACCGGTCTGGCCTAGTCGGTAGTGACCCTGCCTACGAAGGCGATGGTCCCGGGTTCGAATCCTGGTAAGGGCATTTATTTGTATGATGATACAGATATTTGTTTTTGAGTCATGGTTGTTTTCTATGTATTTAAGTATTTATATATTATATATATCGTTGTCTGAGTACCTACCCACAACACAAGCTTTCTTGAGCTTACCGTGGGGCTTAGTCAATTTGTGTAAAAAATGTCCTATAATATATTCTGGGAGACTGAGCTCTGCTCGGAAAACATGTAAAAACTCAAAAGCGCGTTTTCGATGCGACCTAGCTAGATCGATTTATCACCCCGGAATACCCCATATAGCAAATTTTATCGAAATCGTTAGAGCCTTTCCGAGATACCCGAAATATACATATATAAATAAACAAGAATTGCTCGTTTAAAGGTATTAGATAGATGGATAGTTTCCGATGTGGTGTTTGCCAATCGCCACATTTGCTGCTAAAAGGTTTCCACACACTTCGTTGTTGTCGTATCCCAAGGCTCTGTTAAGGTGACAGTCAATTTCCAACGACAGCTGCAATACTGTTCATTTTACTATGGAAATTGACAATGACAGCGACGCGTTCAGTACCGGTAGTGCAGAGCTGCGGTTAGAAATGGAATGTTACCATTACTCTAATAATCCAAAAGTGATAGAAACGGAGATACGAAAGTTTCAAATTTCGAAGTTTGTAGCTGGTTGATTTGACGCCGACGGCGTATTGCTGTGCTATGCAAGCAACTCACAAACGGCTCGATTCGGGAAATGAATTAGAGACCCACTAGATATGAAATAGTAAAGATATGTGACGTTCCACTGCAAAAGTTACCTTATGGCGGCTGGCGCCGCGATTCGGGAAATTAATTAGAGATTCACTAGTATGAAATAGTGAAGATATGTGACGTTCCACGAAAAAGGTACCTTATGGCGGCCGGCGCTTACGTCGCATGGCGCCGCAATAATATTGGAGCGGCATTAATAATAGCGTAAGCACCAATCGCCATAAGGTACCTTTTCCTTGGGACGTCACATATCTTTACTATATCGTATCTAGTTAATTTCTAATTCATTTCCCGAATCGCGCCGGGAGCCAACTACGGCCAACTAAAGGTCAGTATGCATGCTATGCATGTCATCTAGCTACATTAATATTAGTACCTATTACCCTATTTGAAGCTTATAAGGTAAATTATCGTCTAAATCAAGCCACAATTAAGTACTATACCTAGTAATCTTAGAGCCACTAGTTATTGGTTAAGTAATGAGTTAGGTACCTATCAATATTATTTTTACCTATAAATGTAAGATATACAGATATAGTCATTTTTTTGCTATACATGAGTAGATAGCTACTCATGTATAGCAAAAAAAATTGGCCATGGTTTTTTTTTCTACTGCTCAAGTAAAAATTTGAAATTTACGAAAAATTGGCATAGAGCTGAAAAAAAAGTGCGCAAAATTAAAAATGTCTATGCCTGGGAAGATAACAAATGAGTCAACCTATCTGCCGTTTTAATTTGGCAAACGATGTATCAAACATCCTGTATAATGTATATCACAATTGCTGTAAAATATGACTGCAATACCGTTTAATACATTTATTAGCTGCAAAATGATAAAGGTTCGCTAACGCGGTCTGTGAGGGATTGTTGCAATTTTTCTTTCAGAGAAAAGGGACGACCTATTATAAGGATGAATTATTATAATTTGTAATGCTTTGTGCTACCGACGGCGCCTGAACTGTCGTGCTCGGTTTTGATATGATAATACCAGCCAAAGACTTTTTCAGTTGTGAGAATTATACACGATTTAATTTTAATACAAATCACTGTATAAACTGGATGTTACTGTGCATCCTGACTACGCCGGTACCAGATAAAGGACCTACATAGGCTCCTCCGCTCGTACTTCGTAGGTACCTACCTAAATAAATCGTCCTGGAGGCCGATTTTTGAATTTCGACTACTCGATTTCGTGTATTTCGTTAAATGTCTCCAATACGAGGCACTTAAATTTTACTAATAGAATTGAAATCGACTGGTTAATATCACTAAATTCCAAATTTCGATCGCTCGTATTTCAAAAATTAGCATTTCGCCGTTTTCCACCGACTTTCGAGTGACGAAATCGAGCGATCGAAATTCAAAAATCGGCACCCTCTTTTGAACTTATTAACAATTTAGTGTTTGAAAATACATAGAAAAAAATGTTTCGTATCTTAAATACCTTGTATGTAATACTTATAAAATCAATAGGTAGGTACTTACCTCCTTTAATTCAGTGTATGTTTCTAACACTAAACAAAACAATACCATTATTCATATTTTATGAGTAAACAGCCAACATAGTAGATTTAGAACTGACCCTCCTGATGATATCCAGTTAGCTGGGACAATGGTGATGTAAAATTTAATTGAATAATTACTCCTGTAAACAAAAGCTTAATATGCGATTATTCTCCGGCACAGTTAATGAAAACAGATGAGCGCACGCCGGTTTCATCGCGGATATCTTTTGTTTTACAGAAACAGGCTAAAAAATCAACGCTTCGATTAATGTTATTTAGCAATTTGCGCCACGAGGATAATATAAATTTCTACCTACAAATAGGATTAGGAGCTTTATTAATGTTCATTATAAATGTATAACCCATGCGATCAATGTTGTTCACTAAAGAACTGATCTTACTACTGATCCCACCATTTTTGGAGATCTCGCTCACACTTCATGGTGTGCGTGGGATGCACTGCGAGTCTCGTCAAAGTCAAGTGGTATCATAAATCATAGCCATAACATAAGAAATTAAATTGTAATTTGAAACTTAAAGTTGACCTTCTGGTTTATTCAAAAACACACAGACAGCTGAAACACGAAGATTGTACCTCAGTATATAAGTATAGTAGGCGAGATAGTAATAGAGTAGTAAATAGAGAGTTCCTTCCTACCTACGAGTAAGTATACATATATATCATACAGGTCTATCTATCTTTTTGCAAAAGTCAAGATAAATATGTGCTTGTACTTGTGTATTCGCATTCAATGATTGGTTATACTGGAGTCAGTTATGTAACGCTGCCATACATGACCCAAAAAAATTTTATTAAGCTATGAGCTTCATCACATCTGATATTTGAGTAATTCTAAGCATTTCTAGCGTGAAGTGGGGGGGAGGGTGGGGTACAAAGACGGCCGCCACCCGTCATCTTTAAAAAAAATCTACTCTGATCCTGGTGGGTACTAGGGCAAGTTTGGTATCATTTTCGTATAAACCAAAGACGTAGAATTCATTGCTGATATTTGTTTTTTCAATTTCATAGTAATTTTACAAGAAAAACGTAAAAAGGTGAAAAATTTGGTTGGAGATTTTTGCTACGCGGAGCCGAAACTACAAAAGATAGAAAGTTGAAATTTGCACACTAGATTACATTTATAAAGTGTACAAGAGATAAGAAGCGATTTTGAGAAATTCAACCCCTAAGGGGGTTAAAAAGGGGATGAAAGTTTGTATGGGGTTCAAGTTTTATTTTAAGCTAGGAATTTGAAACTTCGTAAAACGATATATTATTAAAATACAAGAAAACTAATTTCAGCGTTTTTGAAAATTCATCCCCTAAGGTGGTGAAAAAGGAGTTGAAAGTTTGTATGGATATCAAAAAAATTTTCGAACGCGGGACTTGAATCTTTGTATTTGGGGATATTATTAAAAGACAGGAAAAGTAATTTCAGCGTTTTGTAAAATTCATCCCCTAACAGGGTTAAAAAGGGGTTGAAAGTTTGAATCCATTACAAATCCGAGTAGACACACATTTCTTATTGGCTCCCAGGCTTGAAATGCTTAGAATTACTCAAGGAACATATGTGATGAAGCTCATAGCTTAATAAAAAAATTTTGGGTCAACTTTATAACTGCTTCCGCTATTAAATCACTACACCTTATAAAACAAAGTCCCACGCCGCGTCTCTTAGACCGGGAGATAGTGACACATTTTACTGGGTCATTTGTACCAGTATGGCGGTTCGTCAGGGGTCTAAGTACGTAATGAATGAAATAAAAATGATGGTCATAGCGCTGGTACCGGCGGCCCAATCGCGTGGGCGTTAGTCGAACGTGTCGGATAAAATACGAGTGTCGAACGATTTGTTCCACAAAAATCCTCGTATTTTTCGATAGTCCATAAAAAAGAAGTAGACGGTAGCGTAAAGCCATACTTCTCCGGTGTGACTTACAGCCCGCCATACTGAGGCGAACACATTAATTAAAAAAAAAACAATTCAATCATTTGTGCCAAGCTAATTTTTGCACAGGTGATCATCGTCGAGCAGCCATTCATGGACATCACCATGCCATACTTTTTGGATGGCAAAGGAGTTAATTTTTTTTTATTGCTAAACGATTTGTACCATCTTGTAATTTTTTTTCAAGACTTTCTGTGTGATCATAAATGGAAATCTCATAATGCCATACCTGTAGGAGGTGGCAAATGTGTACAATATTTTTTTTTTATTTGAAGTATGGTGCCCCTTTTTCCCCCTATTAGAAGTATGGCAAATATAATAATGGTCACATTGCATCATATAATTTCCAAAAATCCAAATGCCATACTGGTACAAATCATCAAAAATTGTTTTTTGTTTTGTCTTGGCTTAAGTTTCACAGTCGTCCGCCCCGTAGTTATAATCTGAAATATTTTTTTAGGTATAATTGTATCCAAACAAACAGAATATGATGATGCCATGCTGTAAAAAATTATTTTACGTATACATAGTCGTATTTTTGAAACGTGTCGATTAAATAAGTTTTTCAAGTATGGCAGCACTTTTTCCCCCTACTATAAGTATGGCAATTATAATAACGGTCACATTTTATCAAATACTTTCCAAAAATTTAAATGCAATACTGGTACAAATCGTTTAGCAAAAAAAAAATTAACTCCCTTGCGGCGGTATAGCGGCCATTTGGAACCGTCCGAAGAGTATGGCATGGTGATGTCCATGAATGGCTGCTCGACGATGATCACCTGTGCAAAAATTAGCTTGGCACAAATGGTTTAATTGCTTTTTTTTTAATTAATGTGTTCGCCTCAGTATGGCGGGCTGTAAGTCACACCGGAGAAGTATGGCATTACGCTACCGCCTACTTCTTTTTTATGGACTATCGGAAAATACGAGGATTTTTGTGGAACAAATCGTTCAACACTCGTATTTTATCCGACACGTTCGACTAACGCCCACGCGATTGGGCCGCCGGTACCAGCGCTATGACCATCATTTTTCTTTCCTTCATTACGTGCTTAGACCCCTGACGAACCGCCATACTGGTACAAATGACCCAGTAAAATGTGTCACGTGTCACTATCTCCCGGTCTATCTGTTTGTGTGTATGTATGCTCGCGATAAACTTGAAAACTATAGAACGGATTTTCATGCGTTTTTCACCTATCAATCGAGTGATTTTTTAGGAAGGTTTAGGTGTATAATTTGTCAAGATTTTGTGTAACTCGTGCGAAGCCGGGGTGGGTCCCTAGTAAATTTATATAAGTAGCTTTGAAAACATAATACTTGCACGAGTAGGTACAAAGTCAAGTCATAATAAGATCTCACGCCTGGGAACTTCCAGTAGGAAGGTAAGTATGCCGGAACACAGCGAGGAAGGAAGCATTACCAGTTCGCTTCTGCCAAACAGAATTTCGTACGTGAACGGAATGGTGCCAACATCCAGAGGATAATATGATAGCGTAGGTACCTACTTGTTTTACAGCGTATGTATAGTTCCCAAAGAAATTTTCAGTACGGTTAGATGTTGAACATTCTTTAATAGAAAAAGGCATACAGGTTTTTTTTTCGAGCTAATTTAGCCCAGCTTTTTTAGAGGCAAGTAAAGGTAAATAATTACTATGATATCATAGAGATCGTGACTCGCATTACTACGCGGTATGATCCCAAGTGTTTTTAAAGTGTGACATACATTAATATACATTTCAAACATACCACACAGGATACTAGAGTGACACCTCTTATGTGAGTAAAACATGGAACCCGTTCTTTGGTTTTAGGTTATAATTGTATGTAAGTGAGTGTCTTTGTACACACTATTTGAAATAAACTGTAAAAACAAGTTATTTAGGATAAAAAAACTTTTAAAATTAAATAAGAGTTGCCTTAGATTGGTTACTTTACAGTACATCTGGTGCTCCATTACGACACCCTGTGCTATAATAAGCACATTACGTGACTACGTCGAAAGTTTATAGGGCCATATGTACTGTAAAACTTGTAAGATACACGTGCGAGTAGGTAATACGCAACTCGTGTCGATTTCCTAATTTTGGCACTTGTAGGTATCGTAAATAACTATTATCACTTTAAAAACGTATCTTTGTATTGGGCATGATTATCGATAGTAAATAGAGATAAAACATACTTACAAAGACAAAATAACAATCTGTTCCCAGATTATCTGTGGTAAGACATCATTTAAGACGTGAGATAATACGGTAGGTACGGTTATACCTACCTAAGTATACATTACGTTCCAGAGTATGAATATACCAAATTTGCGACTAACACGATATACTAATACCTACGCAAAGCTGTTCAAGGTTATAAATGAACTAGTTATACAACATAAATCATAAGTAGGTATCTTACCAGTTGGTATATGAAGTAAACACGCAGCAAATGATATATTTTTTATTGTTTTGAAGTAAACTTGTTGTTTTGAAAGGAAAAACTCAACCTCGTGTCATATTACGCTGGCAGAGGACTGCCAAACATGGAAATCGCTCCACCGACAAGACTTACTCTTAAATATATTGTGATGAAGTTGTTGTACCTAAAACAAACTGGTTTGGAAACTATATTAATCAATATTAACTTTAAGTAATACCTACTTAAATAGTTATTTATTATTAATTTCATTTTTTTAGCAAAATTAGTAGGTAGGTATTTATAAGTATGTACATCTATCTATAACTTAAAAATACACCTATTTACTCACTTTAACGTACCTACATTTTACACCCTTCAAATAAACGTAACAAATTATTAAAGCCAGTCTGCAATGCTCTGTAATTAAATTTTTCCTCGTGTACTGTGACGGGTCAGTAGCATGTCAAAATAAATATTTAACAATGTAGGTACCTATTCCCAGAACGGACAGCGTTAACTTTTACCTAATAAACCGTAAAACAACTTTCAAAACTTCGTAGTACGTGACAGACTGGCAGTTTTGTTTTACACAACTTATAGTTTTGATGAAAAGAAAACAATGTTACCTATAAGTATTTTTTTATTCCTCCTCACTTTTAACTCGCTTTGCGCCACAGACCGTAGGTATCATTGCTTAATTAAAATTATGTAAATTCTTTGTATTCGTAAATGAATCCGTAGTTCCAATTATAGCCTGAGCAGGAAAATAAAATTAGACACACTATTCTGAAATGACTAAGCTCAGCTCGCTTTCCAATCTCCTCACTCAACAGTCATAAATATTTGAGTCAATCACAGGGGAATCCAAACAGCTATTGTTACACCAAGTCTTATCTGACACCTCCAGCCCTTCTGAGCGTGTTAAAATGGATAGCCAATAGATTTATATCGATTTTTCTTTGCCGATTGAATTCGTCTAAACTTTTTTATTGGTGTTCGTTCTATGATTTGCATTTAAAACTTGAATCTCATAATTCTGTAAATAAATGATCCATGAATTAAAGCTTGGTTACTAAATATAAATGGAAATAGATTAAATATGAAGGTTCCAAATAATGTAAATAAATAATCACAAGGGCTTGCGCCGACTGTTTTTCTTTAAACATAAAGATAATTCTAACTAATCTAAACTCAATGTAATTGCGTTGTTTCATCACAACTTTCTTAAGCCCCTTCATTCTTCATCAACAAATGAGATCAGTTATGTAGATACCATCTAGCGGTCGAAAAATATATTAGTAAATTAATCTCTTAAATAAAGGAACATGACAAGATAAGTAAAAGCCTCATCATCATCATCATCTCAGCCTATATACGTCCCACTGCTGGGCACAGGCCTCCTCTCGAGCGCGAGAGGGCTTGGGCTATAGTCCCCACGCTAGCCCAATGCGGATTGGGGACTTCACATACACCTTTGAATTTCTTCGCAGATGTATGCAGGTTTCCTCACGATGTTTTCCTTCACCGAAAAGCGACTGGTAAATATCAAATGATATTTCGTACATAAGTTCCGAAAAACTCATTGGTACGAGCCGGGGTTTGAACCCGCGACCTCCGGATTGCAAGTCGCACGCTCTTACCGCTAGGCCACCAGCGCTCTTAGCAGCAAAAGCCTATAAAAAAAAACCAATCTATACAGTGATAATTAATCCTTTGGGCTTAAATGATTAGCCCTAAATCAACCTTTTTCTTTATGTTGATATCTATAGCTTAATATAAATTTCTCAAAAGACTGACATTAATGAGAACGTTTCAATTAGGCTGCTAGATAAGTGGGACCATGTTGTTGCCAAGTCCCACATACTCGTATCGAGGTATAACCGTTTGCCAAATCGTTCACTACAATCGCAAATTGGTACTAACCTACACGGTACGCAATATCATGTTGCAAGGCGTCACATGGTGTCAATGAGAAAAATTCCAATAAGGTGAAACGTTGGCTCTGTAGAATAAAATTTATTTTGGTCTGTTAACAAAATGCGATTTATGATTTATGGTTAAATAAAATTGAAGAATTGATTTTATACAATTACGTATGTACCTTATTGATGACATTCCTTTAAATTTAAATATTTGTATCACGGTTCAATCCGTTCATACATCATATTAGACCCAATAATCGTTCATAAAATACCTTTACATTACAGTAGTTTAGAAACTTATTTGCATTTGTTACAATGCCTCAATGGCCTATTTTATTTAGATTTAAGCTACTTATTAATTCCGTTTCGTAGTACCACTGGATATAAATAATATCTTGTATTTAAATAACTGATTTAAAAAATTCGCATTTAATATAAATGTAATAATGAGAACTGAAATGATTTTATGTCTCGTCTTCATCGCCTTTTTCGTCTTCATCCCCTTCAATACCTGGAAAAAAATACATAGTCACGTGACAAAATTAAAGGTATTAAAGGTATTTATTATTTGGGTAAGGTATTTCTATTTCGATGCAATGAACGTCGAAATTTTCACCGTACACCAAGTTTCTTATACATATTTCTAAAAGTCGAGCAATTCTTATCAATATCGATACAAATTATAAAGCAGGCCACTGACGAGCCTTCCAAATGGATGCCGTTACAATGGATTCATCCAAATGGATGGCATCCTAATATTAAACATTGTACGTTTTTGACATTCACGGACCGATTTTGGATTGCAGCCACGCTATTTGGACTTTTGGAAGGCTTAAAACATAGTCCCCCGTCGCGTCTGTCTGTATGATCGCGATAAACTCGAAAACTGAACGGATTTTTATGCGGTTTTCACCTATAAGTATATTGAGTGATCTGTGGCAATAAAGCATTTTCATTTCATTCTTGAGAAAGTTTTGTGTATAACTTGTTAAGGTTTTGTGTAATTTGGTTGAACTATCCGCGCGAAGCCGGGGTGTAAGTAGTGTAGTAAATAAAGGTAGTGGACCCCGCAGTAATTCCTCAGCCAGAAAAAGCTTTACAGTATGATAAAGTATCAATAAATAAAAAGTATTGTATACATTTCCAAAGAATAATAATAATAGTATTTAAGTAAATACCTAAAGCCTTAAATCGTTAATATCTTTTTACGGAAAATTGCTCCGTTTAAACTTTCTTCTCCGGACATGTTCATGTAACGTATTGCAACAATATATGAAATATCAAAAAAAAAAATCCCCGCAGAAATACCAATATTAACAAAATATAATTTTTTGGCGTGGCTTGGACCGGAAAATTGCTCAGTCTAATTTTTTCACTGGAATGCCATTTTATTGCCGATTTATACATACAAACTGAAAATCTAAAAAATTTACCATGTAGGTAACTATACTTTTTTTCAGAAATTGCCTTTTTACTCGCTGTGGAAAATGTCGCTATCCATTTTATTTATTGAATTAAGTTCACAGTTTTCTTTCCATTCAACTATAAAAACATCCAAAAAAATAACGAGCGTATTCAAAACTAAACATATCGGGAGCAGTGTATAGGGAGCGGGGTGTACAAGGGATGACAGTTCTTTTGGATATTTTGGATTTAAGTATATACGTGACTACTTAGTATATATTTAAAAAGAAATCAGGCTGAGAAATTTTCCACTCTCAGTTTTTTATAGTTCTAAAATACATAAACTTGGGTATGCATTTTTTTTTGGATTTTCTTACCCACTACGCCAAATTATATTCTAAGATCATATAAGAAGGAAAAAATGGCAGAGCAATTTTCCGATGAAAATGAGCGCCAAAAAAGGAATTATCGTAAAAAAAATATTCTCATATTTGACAAAAGTTTTAGATTTTTTTCTAGTATCACATACTGATACAAATAACTTATTTGGTAAAATAATTTTGGACGGAGGAATTACTCGGTTCAATATATAAACAGATTTGTATTTTTACGTATAAATACCTAACTTAGGAGTGGTTTTTTTTTTGGATATTTATATGTTAGTTTCGGCTCATACTATACAATAACCAAGCAAAATTTCATCGACTGAGAAATTAATGCATGGGTCTCCATACAACAACTTGCTTCGTTTACTACACTAGTGGGTCGCTAGCGTCATTCTATGGCTAATTAGTAATTAGGTAACTAAGTTTTCATCATCTCCGTAGATCATCGTGTTGTTGGTATAGGACTTGTGACGTAAGTGATAGTTTTGTACTAAACTTTAGTGCCACTAGTACGATATCCTATTGTTAAAGAATTTAAAATTGGTAAATAGGTACTCCAATATTCTTTTCTGTAACTTAGTGTTACATAGGTACAGAAAACTTTACCCGGCGGTGGTCTTGGTGGACCTGGTGGGCCTTGTGGTCCTTGTGGTCCTTCTTTGCCGGATAGTCCAAGTGGGCCCGGTGGGCCCGGTGGGCCGGGTGGGCCAGGTGGGCCAGGAGGGCACGTACAGGGTTTGCATTCGCCAGGACTACCCTAAAAACCATATTAATAGAAGGACAGTATGAATACACGGTTTTAAATCAAATATTTTTTGTTCTTTCACAACACACATTTTACTAGGGACCTATTTGAAGTAAAGGGCGATGGTATATTTTAACAAAAAAAATACATTTATTTCAGAGGAGTGAAAAATACCCATATAAACTTTTGACGATACTTTGTTATTATTAGGCAATATTTATATATAATACTTAATTATTTACAATACCATTAATGGATGTTAGAATAGGGCCCGGCGTCAGCTTTTTGGCGTAATTTAGATATAAAGTTCGACTTTAGTCCATTTTTGGAACACAATTATATCTTAGGTAATCCTCTTTATTAGCTAGTCACAACTTTCAGCTCTCCAATTATTTTTATGCACTCAACTACTTAAAGACCCGAAAACATATCAATAGGCCGACATTGGGGAAGGTTATTATATGAAAGGACATTAATTAATGCAGGATAACCTACACAATGACTGGTTTTTTAATGTACAGTAATTGGCATCAGTTTTCGTAAAAAGGCACCGCTGCCTGAATATAAGGTTAAGGAGGCTAATCGTTGAAAGGACACAACATTAGTATAGTTTACCCTATTTTACTTAAAACTTACATCTGAGCCCCTTTCTCCTCGGTCCCCTTTAGTTCCTGATACGCCCTGTAATAGAATTGCAAACATGAATTTACACAACATACGCGGTCCCAGTACATGTCATCTTGAAACTTAAGTCATTGTCAATTATAGAGGTAACAGCAGGGTATCATCTATTGGGCATTAGCATGTCGAGCTACTTACAAATGAGTAGGTACATAATTTTATAGTCAAAATTATTTTAAACGGGTACAAACTTATATCGTAGTCGAAGGATCAGTCGACACTTCGATCCGTAAAGAAGATTCTTAACAGAACCAAGCGTGTCTTACTCCGCGATTTCGTCGCTTTGCTACAGGTAGCTAAAAGTACATCCCCCCCCAATTTTGGGGTTTGCCATAAGCCGCGCGTGGCGCTGTCGCCACCTAGCGGCCAATATCTGTGCTGATCGTGACAGACGCGTTTTGTTAGAGAGTGAGTCTTCTGCACTTAGTACTATTATTTATTCTGTGACAGAACAAGAAAATTACGTAAGTAAGGTTCTTCCTACCCCAAAATAATTTTAAAAGTTAAACGCTAAATATAATGATGATACCTAACGAGTCTTTAAAGCAATAATTTATACTTTTATTGTAATAGACACAAATGGCAGGTAAATTAAAAACAACACCGAAAACTCACTTGTAGACCCTTCTCTCCTCTTTCGCCTTTTATTCCCTGTGTTCCCTGTAAAATACAAAGAATAATAATTAATTACTTACCTATTTAAATGTTGCTAATGTATGGTATGGTTTGCAATGTTTGTATAGAACAATGGTTTAAGCGTTTCAGCATTATGTATAACAAACACTCTTACAACATTTAGTAACAAATAAGTACGTAATTCATGTAGTCAAAAACAAGCCAAATCTAATAAGCCACTATTTCTTATTCAAAACTTTAAAAGTTTAATTTGAAAACTTACATTTTCACCTTTAAGGCCTTGTACACCCGGTTCTCCTGTTTTTCCTGGTAGGCCCTGTTAATTAAATCATGAATAATGATTAATATGTTAATTAAATATTATCTTTCATTTTCTCCCTACACTATACATAAGCGGTTTTCCATCAGAGAAGGGTCATTTGTGCATATGGAGCACAAGGATCATTTAGGCATGGAATGCCAGATACAAATATATTTAGTTCTGATCTCGATTTAGTTTAACCAATGTTAGTTAAGTTTACGTGCTGACGCGATCGCTTGGACAGGTCTCCACGGAAGACCAGCGTCAAGATACCTGAAAGGTAACTTGTCATCAAGCTGAGGGGAGACCTATTCAGTGACGTTTATGTTTTATACTTATAAAAGTTTTGTATTAGTTTTAAGCAATACTGTAAGCGTAAATAAATTTATTTTCTTCTTCTTCTTCTTCTTCTTCAAATATAAAAAATGGATAAACTATTACCTACGGTTGTATTCTTGTTTTAGAGACATTTTCAATTTAACTAAGATTTTAGAAAACTTACATCTTTGCCCGAATCTCCTTTTTGGCCTCGTTCCCCGGGGTTTCCAATGTGACCCTGACAAATTGTGGGATTTTGTAACAAATTATGTTTTTTATCATAAAGTGAAATATTATAAGATGATTAAATTAATAAAAATATTTGATTCAAACGCTTTCCTTATACATTTATTATGTAATATAAGAGAGTAGAGACTGCACGATCCCACAGTCAAACCGTGTAAACTGTTTTGTGGGACATTGTATCTGTATAAGCTGTATACTTTTATGTTAATAAATAAATAAATAAAAAATATTTCCATCAACTAACATTAACTGTAAACAAAGCGTGTCTTACGTAATAAATAATTATTGAATTGAATTTAGATTTTTCAAGTAGGTATTTGCATTAATAATATAATTTCTTACTTCAGACCCTTTTTCTCCCTTAGCTCCTTCCAAGCCTGGAGGGCCCTGTAAAACACAAATGAATAGACGCAGAATTGAATATTATAGGTATGCAGTATGCACCTACGTCCTACATTCTCAGTATATTTCATAACTCATTACCATTTTTGCGATACAATTCAAATGTTTATACAATTGTGCTAACACTGTAACAAATCGAATTATAAATTATCAGGATAATATATACTTTACTATGTGTTATGTTAAAAAATAGAACATTTAGGATTTATCTGTTTTTAAATATATTTAAATTATTATGAATAAATTACTCTTAAGTAACTACCTCTCAGACATCTTAAAAATATAACTATATATTAGATTAAATAATATATTTCAAAAAAAACATGTGAATACTGATGTAAAACTTACCAGTAAACCTGGATCACCCCTCCCCCCTTTCAATCCTGGTAAACCCTGTAAGAAATAGACGAAACATAAAGTACTAAATAATTTATTAACCTTCGACGTTTCGAGCGAAAAGTTACACTGGTGGTCCCCGACAAAGACTGGCTAAAGTAGTCGTCAACATCTACAAGCTGTGGGAGTTTTGGTCCAATATAATTCTCAACGAGTCATTAACTCTTTTGAGACTTCTTATAATATAGGTTATGTTTTGTGTTCAAATCTACCTCATCAAATTAAAATAAACATAAGTAAAGCTCATTAATACCTAAAGATTGAAAAATAAATAGTATTTGCAATATTTACAATATTTAGGACCGGTTACGGTTGCATCAAACCGTCTGTCACTGTTAATTTTCACAGTTCTCCGCTGAGTGATGTTGATCAGTCTGTCAAATGTTGTTGGTGCGAATGGCCCTTACAATAAAAAGTTAGTTAAGAGTATTTTTATTTTATTAGTAACTAAACACATGCTTAGTTTTCAAACTGGTCTTGTTTTGAATATTAAATACAAATTAAGCTTTAATGAAGTAGATTACGATAAAATAAAATTAGTAACTCACATCATTGCCTCTGTCACCTTTTTTCCCTTCTTCCCCTTTCTCTCCCTTTGGGCCCTGTTGTCGAAATAAAGAACCGAAAATAATAATTACGGCTACCTTTTGTGCAACTGGATACCATATGATTTGAATGACACATTCATAAAATTTTCACATAATACTTAACAAATGTAATCATACCATGTCTCCTTTGACACCATCCTTTCCCGGTTTCCCTTGTTGTCCTTGAAGGCCCTGTTATAAAAATTAAAAGGGTAGATTTCATTTAAAAAAAGTTACACATTTCAAATTTACAAAAATACAAATTGATAGACTTTGGCTTCCTCATAATTTTAAATTTCAATGTCTTTAAAATGAGTATGATATGTATAGTACATATATACATATGTATATATTATGTATAGCATTGGGTCCTTGAAGGAATAGGTACCCCGACTATAATTAAATTATTAATGATGTTTTTGAAGAAAGTATAGGTTAACACACACTTACCGGAAATCGAATTCTTGATACAGGTATAGAGTTATTTTGTTATGTCTGACCATTCTGTGAGGGCTGAATATGTGGGTCATACTGCATAACTTTTAACTCATACATTTCGGCGAAATAATGTATTAGGTCAATGTTCTCCATGGAGCAGCAGATTTTTTCGTGATTTTGGGATACCTCCATAGTAAAAGTTGAACAGTATGACCTATACATTCACCCCTTAGAGTATGGTTAGGCATACGTATCAAAATCATCCTGTACTAATACAAAAATACTAACCTGTAAACCTCTGTCTCCCATGTCTCCTTTTATTCCGGGTAGACCCTAAAATAATTAAGCAGGTAAATCATAGTTAAAAGACCTCCATTCATAATTACATACAGGCGTAGATATTCTAATTTTAATTATTGATCTTCAACCAATACATATAATTATGTAGGTAGGTACCCATTACCCAATTACTGTATTACCGACTAAAATTTAAAAAAAATATTGAGGGCACTTCCTACGTAATTGTCATATTTTTGACGTAAAATGCTTATATGTATATGACAACAATTTAGTATGAGATTTTTTCAGTTCCATTTCATTTTATGTCGCACTATATGCTTACAGTTTTGCCTTCTATGCCATTATTTCCCTTTTCCCCCTTTTGTCCAGATTTGCCCTGAAACAATTTGGATTTGTACAGTCAGCAGCAGAAGTTGCTAAGCGGGTGAAGTGTTCAAAATTAAATTGACACGCTCTTATTCTCTTAACAATAAAGTTGCGTCAAAATAATTTTGAACACCTGGTCCGCTTAGCAACTTCTGCTGCTGACTGTACTATTTTGTTGATAAAATTACTTATTGTTAATAGTAAGGAAGGTAAAAACTACCTACTTTACACCTAAATAAATCTAAATGATTATACTTAGCATGTTTAAATGTTCAGAAAAGAAGTTATTTTTGCTGTAATTAAAAACTATCATGATAAGTAGTAAACTTACGAGAAGGTATTTTCCAGACAGATATTATGCGCATGCAATTGAGATAGCAACAAACGAGTCATTATCACCAGCGCGGGAACGCTGCCTGCGTGTTGGGCACCCTCCCGAAGGCACCAAATTTTGATAGGTATTTTTAATTTTTAGTTTTAGTTATTTTAATTGTAGTTAGTTTTTTAGTAATTTATGTAATTTAATATTTTGTCAGTGCAATAAAGTCATTGTACTAAAATCAATGTGAAAAGCGTCTTCAGGTGCAAGCTGTGATAGGAAAAAAAGGTTGTAAACATACCGAAAACTTACCATTACATCGTGCACTGTATGGCTTTTGCTTGAGTTTGGAACCTGTAAAAAGAAGTTTATACTTGTCGCGTCGAATGATGATATGACCCCAATGACAGTTTATTTTTAAATGGAGTACCTCTCAGGTAAAATGTTAATTTTTTTTTTTCCGAAGTTTTGCACATTTATTTATTTAGAAATGTAATATTTTAGTAATAAAATTTAGATAGAAACACATATAGTTCACTTCATAAACTATCATAGGGGTTCGAATTATTAAGGGAATGGACCTATCTACGATAACAAGTATCGTATAAAAATAGTTCAAAGACGTTGTCCCGCGTGTTCATCTACGCTTGAGATAGGATAACGTTTATTATAGAAAATACATAAAATCTTGAAGGAACCACTAGATCACTTTTCTCAATAATTTCATCAGATTTATTAGTTAAATAATAATAAAGACTTACTGTAGATTTTAATGTGCATTGTCCTGTGAAAATTTCAAAATGTTATTAAAATTGTATTTTTCATAATATCATGTTAAATAATTGAAGATACATACTTATTTTTGCTTCGCATTGTCCACCTTGTACCACCTAAAAACAGAATTATATTTTACTAGGTACTAACAGGTACTAACGATTTAAATATATTTAAGAAGCGGAAAGACGTGGCACTTTTAAACCGAAGGTCGCGGGTTCAAGCTTTGGCCAGTACGTCCCGTGCCAATTAGTTTCTTGGATTAAATGTACGAACTACGAAATACCGTGTCCGTGATCATCGATACTTTCATCTGTCCAAGAGTATAAAAAATATTCATTTACATATTTATTTATACGTACCTCATCATTTCTTAAAGTTGAAGCAACTGAAAAAAGAGAAGAGCTTCTTTAATACTTAATGGATACTTGGGTTTATTATTATCTAGAAGGTCAGTAACCTTTTTTGAATGGTTCTAAATCTGTAAGTAGCAACTTTATATATTTTCCATATCATAGTGTTATATATTTTCATTTTCTATGCTCTTCTATGCTCGTGTCAAGTCGTGTCTCTTCTCTCGCGTTTTTCTGTTTTATTGTTGAAATGAGCACTAAATTTAGTTACCCATTTATGAAACTTATCATAACTACTAGAAAAACCGGGCAAGTGCGAGTCGGACTCGCGCACGAAGGGTTCCATACCATAATGAAAAAAAACAAAAACAAAAAAAAGCAAAAAAAAAACGGTCACCCATCCAAGTACTGACCCCTCCCGACGTTGCTTAACTTTGGTCAAAAATCACGTTTGTTGTATGGGAGCCCCATTTAAATCTTTATTTTATTCTGTTTTTACTATTTGTTGTTATAGCGGCAACAGAAATACATCATCTGTGAAAATTTCAACTGTCTAGCTATCACGGTTCGTGAGATACAGCCTGGTGACAGACGGACGGACGGACGGACGGACAGCGAAGTCGGTCCCGTTTTGGAGTGGAGACCCCGGCTAGGCAGAAGAAGTGTAGGCAGATCACCCGCCCGTTGGTCCGATGACATAAAGGAGACTGTACGACCAGTCTGGAGACTAACAACCGCTCAAAATGGAGAGAGAATGGAATGGAGGCGTCATGCCCAATGGTGGGTGAAATATAAACAAAACCTTTTGACGTAGGTAATTGATTAACTAACATGCAAAAATAAAACTTAATTAAGTATATTTAACTAAGATTAAGTTACATTATAACTACTTACCTTCACATTTTGTAAAATTTAAAAAACACATTAATGCTATAAAATAAATGATAGCTCTACCGAACTTAATAACTAACCGCATTGTTGCTAATTTTAAACTGAGCACGAATATAGGGTAAAATAAGTAGTAACGTACATTTGAATCACTTTTTCCTTGTAGCAAACTTATCATTTGCCTTTATTAATTAGTGGTGTTGTGAACGTAATCATTTAATACTAGATTATGATGTAATATTTTTAACAGAGTGGAAGTTACAAAGCATAATAGTTAGAAGCGTTATGTATATATGTATTTTGCTCTTTGGGAGAACTAATTAAAATGTTTTACGAAAAATCAGCGTCATCTGTGGACGACAGCACAAAATGCCTGCAACCTAAGTTATCCAAACGCTACAAACGGCATTTGTGAAAAGCGCCATCTTGTGGTAAATCATGAAATAACGTCATAAGTCGGAAATGGAGGGTAACTTAGTGGGTAAATATAGCTTTAGCTAGTACATTATCCGTTCAAAAGATGGCGGCATTTGCTGCATAAGCATTCCTAATAATAGTAATAATATGCCCGCAGGGCAGCTTGTGGCGAGCTGTTGGGGAGTAACGACCCCACGGACCCGAGTGCTCCCGAGAGTCGGTCAGGGTCTCCATCTCCGGCGTGTCTTCGTCGGTCGGAGTGGACCCCAAGGGGACCCGCAGGACTCTCAGCTCTGGCTTGCCTTCATTGGCCGTCCAGAGAGGAGTCGCTAGAGCTATATGCTCCAGGGGTGGAAGTGAAAGATGCATAAGACGCGAGTTGGCACAGTGGCTGGTAACAGCCACTGGGTAGAAAGCGGCGCACACCTCTCGACACCCTTGAGCCGCTCACACCGATGTTGCTCCTGGTCGTCTTTACGACGACAGTTTCAGGGGCCCATCTAGTTAGTGGCGAGTCACCGCCTGCCTCGATGACGGTGTTAACATTGTTATGGCAGGTGTCCGGACCTCTTTTACAATAGCCCAGTCTCATTGTCCACCCGGTATACTGTTCACTTTTTCTACAATAGTCCCAATGCCTGCTGCGACCGGTTCACGGGTGTCTATTGTTGCGCCTGTGAACGGGTTCCAGCAGGCGTTCTACAAGACATTAAAACTCTCCAAAGGGCCTCTACGTGTTGGATCTATATCCCCACGCAAGCCTATCAAAAGACCGGGATTTATAGGCCCGTGAAGTCCAAAAAGGAGATATAATAATATATTGTACAAAGCTAATAACAAAGACATATGTAACTCCGTATAAGATGAATAAAGTCTAAGGAAAAAACGTGCCTCGGAAATCAAGAAAAAGTTATTCTCGGATAGATGCCGCACACACCTTTAGCATAGGCTAGCATAGGCTCGGCTAGATAGCGTGACGACACCGTTTCATATTTAACAATTTTAACACATGGATATTAGTGAATGAACATGGATCAAAATAATATAAAAATAATAAAATCATTTATCCATGTACATTGTACATTTTTTTGATAATTTTATACCTTTTCGTTTTGAGTTTTTGTCGTGTGTCGATAGATGGCAGTAAATTTACTGTGACTACAAAATTTACTATGACAGGATCCCTCTATACTATCTATTCTTTTTGCTAATAATAAAAATTTGGTAGGTATGTTTAATTGATATATAAAAAAATTAAGATTCGTGAAATTAATGTTGTTTAAATATCATTGTCTGTAATTTATTTGATACATAGTATAATATACTGGAGTAAAAAAACAATATTTTAAACTTCATACTTAAATCGAAAGAAAGCGTATGCTGAAGACTAATTAATACTTATGCAGTTTCTACTGATTTCACTGAACGATTGATCTTAAGTTAAAGAAATAATTTATATAGTAACATGATCGTCCATGTTGAACAATAGTCAAAAATGCATAGGTACATTATTATCACACAAGTATATTGCAATAAATTATACAAATATTCTGCTAAAAGCTTCACAAAAATCGCATATTCAATAAGTACTTATTTAAGAAAGCATAAGAGTTTTACGTGCCATTTTCTCAGAGACCCTTGAAGACGATATAGCAAAAATAAAATCCTTCGCTTAAGATTGTGAAAGGATTTACATAAGAAATTTGCAACGGTCCATTTGACTCGAGCCCTGTTAGTGACAGCACTTAGATATTATTGTAATGGCGAGAAAACACTTACTGAGGGTAAAACGGTGAAAATAATACAATTACGACTATTAAATAAGACTTTGAACACCACGACAATGTGTGAGTTTAAAAAAGGAAACAGGTTAAGAAAACATAGCTTCACGCAAATAAGAGGTTAGGTGAATTAAAATAATAAAACCTATATACACTACTGGAGGTTTATAAATTATAAATTATGTTAACTGTGTAAGTACAATTATAACTACTGCATATTAATACCAGATAGAAAAAACTTGTTGCACACGATGAAGCGTGGTTTAGCCTTCTTCACGCTAGACGAGAACTTTACTGAGACACCAGCGCGCTGCTCTTCCACCTTCGTCACCGGGCACGGCATTCTCCTGCCAGCTATGCGGTCGCGGCTGCCGCTCTCACATAGGGCTTAATAGTCATATGCGGAAGTGCCGCACTCTTATGGACGCTGTTTAAACCATCATCTTATTGATGTTACAGCCCAAATGATGATGACACACTTTTCGTATAGCAGTAGTGGGGGAAGGCCTTCATCACTTATTCCACCGTCCCGTCGTCGCAGTTTGGTGCTAATTGTGGGTGACTACCCACCAATGGAATGAGAAGTCTGTCAAAGAGGACATGTGATCATGATCATGCCATCGGCAACGAGGTCTGCCGGCTCCTCGGTTTGACTCGTGGAGCTTCCACTGCGTGGTTGCCTTGTCCTACAAACCATCTGGCACGAAATTATAGATCGGTATTTTTATTAAGAATCTCCGGCAAAGATCCGACTGCCCGCCCCGACGACGACTTACGGCTCCGAAACGTGATGGTCTTTCACTAAGCGGCCTCATCTCAAAAGTCGCTGAACGAACTATGGAGAGGGCTATAATATGCTCGGAGTTTCTCTACGTGATCGAGTCAGAAATGAGGAGATCCGTAGACGAACTAAAGTCACCGACATAGCCCACCGGATTAGCAAGCTGAAGTGGCAATGGGCAGGCCACATTGCACGCAGAGAAGATGGCCGGTGGGGTCGAAAAGTGCTCGAGTGGAGACCACGGACTAGCAAGTGCAACGTAGGACGTCCACCCACAAGATGGACAGATGACCTTGTTAAGTTCGCCGGAAGACGCTGGATGCGGGTCGCTTCCAACCGGCACGTATGGAGAATTGGAGATCCAAGGGAGAGGCCTATGTTCAGCAGTGGACGTCTTATGGCTGAGATGATGATGATGATGATGATTTTTTTATGCCATACGTCATACGAGTTATGATAACATTCCATTTCTAACCGCAGCTGCACTACCGGTACTGAACGCGTCGCTGTCATTGTCAATTTCCATAGTAAAATGAACAGTAATGCAGCTGTCGTTGGAAATGGACTGTCACCTTTACGAGTAATATTTGGTTTGTGTGGAATAAAATTGTCTACCTTCGCATAATTATACAACACCAAGAATGACAAACCAAAAGGAGAAAATAATTCCTTGCAGTATTTTAGTAATTCATTCCATTTGGGCTAATTTCATTAAATTAGGTTTTAATGTAATTTGGCTGGCAAAAGCCAAAAGTTTGCTATACTTAATTATCTTTATGCAATACTATTTGGAAATGCGTGGCAACAAGCCATTATAATTATGATAGCATCATCATTTATATCACGTAACGTTGTTTTTAATGTTCTATCATAAAAGGCTGCTTTTTTCATTCTTATAACTTGTTGTTCATATTTTCTATAATTATGTTTCCGTAAGTATCTTTTATAATTTTCGGGAGAGTTTACTGTCCCCTCTTTAGCCCAATCAAATTAAATGCGGGTTAGGAAATTTTATTCCATCCTTGTTTGTGTACATTACAACTTTTAGCTCTTAAACTAGTAGAACTCTCATTCCAATTCCCTATTAAGAAGATAGTTTCGCTAAAATTACAAGGCTATAAATTTTTATGAGAGGCCCGGGGTATACCTATTTTGAATTATTTTGTATTAAAGTCCCTATAATAATTATACTTAGCTGTGATTTGAAACCACATTTTTGTTCTAACGATATCGTTAACTTGTGCTACCAATGTGCTACCTTTATAGGAAACAAAGGTTTATGGTAATCTAATACAACCTTTACCGTTTTCTTTCTTTGATAAAGTGAAGTCGTTTTGGTACATTTAGAAAATATTTATTCTGTTTGATCACACGTAAAGCGGCACAGAGAGTCGTATATATTTTCTGTTGTTTGTATTTAGAATTAGTGAAAACAAACACAATCGGTGATTGTCTGCATATCACGGACGGTAGTTTTTAAATACTGTTTTTAAATATTGAATTTTTATACATTTCAATCAAGGAGAAATGGCATGAAAACATAAACATATTTAATCATCTTCATAAATTACGACGGTAATAAGTTAGAAGTGATAAACAGTTTTCTCTTATTATACATAATTTAAAAAAATATCAATCTAGAGTTAAGTACTTTCACCGACATTTAAAATCAAATTATAACATTGTACACCAAACTATGATTATGGAATGATGCATGTATGCAAAATTAAGGAAATAAAGAGGCTTTTTTATTTTTATTTATTTTTTATTATTTATACATACTGATAAGCAGACATAGGAATCCGCGGGGAAAATTGTGAATGAAGACTTTATGTTTGGCACTTATGGTACTAATTAGTACAAAATTTAGGCTGTTTTAAAACGATTAGGCAATTAAAAACTATTTTATTGTAATTAGTACCTCGTCACAGCTAAGTATAATAAAGTCTTAATACACAATTTGCCCCGCGGATTCCTATGTCTGCTGATAAGTTTCAGAACAAATATACCTGGCAGCATTTCCTCATAATGTTGGTCATATTCATATTGGTTGACCCGTGATATAGTAACAAATTTTATAAACCGCAATTGTGAATTTATTCTTGATGCCTTATTCTCAGTAAACTAATGTTTTTCCACTTTCAACGCTCTGCGGGAAACGAAACTGTCACATCCACGCGTTTTAGAACCACTTTCAGTAACTTGGATCGAACTGCGTCTAACAGTTCGTACTAAGGTTCTTAGTTTACAATAGTGTATAAAGATTGCGATTGATATTAGCTTAGAACCAGCACAAAAGGCGTAGGTACTCGAAGAAAGGCCTATGCTGAGAAATGCTCACTTAGTACTCGAAATGATGAGTACGAAAATAACTTTTAGGTACATCAATCATAGTCTCCGTCAAAGAAAAGCCGAGGCAATGGAGTGAAGCGTGTTTTCTATAGGCTTGCTTAGAATTAATTAAAAAGGAAATAATTTGGTTTCTTGAAAGTCATAGTACTGAATAGGGAAAACAAAATCTTCTCCATAATAAGTAATATCAATATTTCGACATAATATCACGTCGTCGACCAACTATTATTTTTTATTTCAATAAGCAGTGATTTATTGAACACGTATTACTTAGTAAAAATTACAATTTGTTTAATGTTTACTTATTTCTTCTGTTTATGCTTCCTTCAACTCGTTATCTAGGTATCTACGTTTTATTACGTATCTATTTTAGACTATATCTTATTCAAATAGAAATGTACTTAGCTAAGTACTTAGTTCAAATTTACTCTAACGGTAAGCTCGTATCTATAATAGTACACAATCCAACCAAGTATCCGAACAGTAATCCATAGTCGCATAGGGATTATCCCACACCCTTCAAACTGCTAAGTCTTTAGTGAAAATCAGTTTTGTGGCTTAGCAGTATATTAATAGTATTAAAGGGCTTATTAAGATCACTTAAAGACCGATTGATTACGAGTACTCTATATATCTGACTCTCCCTAAATATCTCAAAGAAGGAAGAGTTCTCTTAAAGGGATTTGTTCACTTTTGTGCGTTTATAATTATTGTACCCATATTATTATTTTACTTACTACTTCTAGTAATATTAGTTACTGTTACTCAAGTAGGTACCTATGTCAGCTTTTTGCGTACACAAGAAATTTATTGCAAACATCGCCAATTAAAAAAATGAACGCCTCGATAAGCTAGCTTTGTTCGCACGTAAATTTTGTAAAAAAAATAATTGCCCGGATCAGAGCATTGTTTCGCACCCCTAAATATCCATTTTATGAACACAAAAAAATACTACTTACATAGAAACCGGTAGCCTAGCTTTATGACCACTACTTATAGAGTTTTAAAAATAAGGTTAAATACATTAATAATTTAGAGGTGCCAGGCCGGTTCTATAGGTATAGGTATGTTCACACTACTCATGAAAATAATTATGAAGGCTTGTTAGTTCACAAGGCTTAGGTATTTAAAATTCTAAAAATCAATAATAATAATAATACGTGATTGTTTGACTACACCCACGTATTCGAAAACCATTACACTCCTTTCTTTGACAGCCGGGAAAAAGCACTAACTCGCCTTCAGCAGCAAGTAACATAATAAAGTTGCGGTTTACGATTTATGACGTATTAAAAAAAACTACTTACTAGATCTCGTTCAAACCAAATTTCGGTGGAAGTTTGCATGGTAATGTACATCATATATTTTTTTTAGTTTTATCATTCTCTTATTTTAGAAGTTACAGGGGGGGGGAGACACATTTTACAACTTTGGAAGTGTCTCTCACGCAAACTATTCAGTTTAGAAAAAAATTATATCATTTGAACCTCAATATCATTTTTGAAGACCTATCCATAGATACCCCACAAGTATGGGTTTGACGAAAAAAAATTTTTTGAGTTTCAGTTCTATTCTAAGCATGGGGACCCCCAAAAATTATTGTTTTGATTCCTATTTTTGTATAAAAATCTTAATGCGGTTCACAGAATACATCTATCTACCTACCAAGTTTTAACAGTATAGTTCTTATAGTTTCGGAAAAAAGTGGCTGTTACATACGGACGGACAGACAGACAGACAGACATGACGAATCTATACGGGTTCCGTTTTTTGGCATTTGGCTACGGAACCCTAATAGAAGATCTAAATAGTTTTAAAATTCAGGTTTTTATAAACATCTAAAAAGCAAAAAATGGTACCTACTATTCGAGTCCTTACATTTAAAACAAAGTGTTTAGGAACTATATACATAAACGCAGTATTTCACCTATAAAATCGCAATTTCCCTAATTTCCACCCGTCGAAACGGCTGACGTTACATCGTGACGTCACGATTCCATCAGTGCGTATCAGACTTTACTATCATTTTCGACTTTCGTATTGCTTTAACGCAATGGTCACATATATAGGTAGACATTTAATCCTTAAAAAAAACCTGATCGATTGATTGATACCATTAATTAATAAAAAATAATAACTAGCCTATTCATGCTTAGAATGTCGTAGTAGGGGCAATGTCCGAAGTAGTCCAAGTTTTTCTTCGTTTTATAGAAAAAGTTTCTAACACGTCTTTTTATTATTTTCCGGACTATGTTGGATACGATATCTGTCAATACTAGAGAGGGAAGTTAGTTTCTGAACAAAACACCCATGCAAAAACGAAACGGAATATCCTCTCTTTTCTATTGCCATGTTCCTTTGTACCTGCTTAAAAGGGTTTTCATTTCGCGTTCTGACTTTATTCGGGGTTTATTATGAACCGTCATTCAATATATGGTTAAATGACTTTTCAATGTTTTTCTGTTTCTTTCTTTTTACTAACAAATTGAATCCGCATCACATTAAAGTGGCATTTAAATGTAAATGTCATTTTAATTAATGTTATCTCATGTCTCATGCAGCAGTTTCACATTACTCTTTTTCAAGTTCCTACAGCTGCTTAAGCTTAAGCTGAATATTATTTTAGATTTTAATTATTACCACCAAGTTTTCTAAAATTTCATTTCAGATATTAAAATTATTTAACTCTGAGCTTCACGAGTGAATGCCCTGACAGAAAATGGGAATCATTTTAACCTTTATTAGAAATTCAATCCACGGCTCCAGGACAGCAATAACCGTACCTTCGGAATACCCATTAATAAACTTTTTGGACTCATTAATATCTCATGCGAATAGAATAAATTATTCCATTGAGTTTTTTTCGGATACCGGTGAATTTTTGCATAATTGCGTTTTGTCGGTCGAATGAGCGTAAATGAATATTGGTTAATTTTGTATAGAATAATTGTTTGATAATAATTCTTAATTACGAAAATCATCAATTCATTGCCATAATATAACATTATATTCAGACCGTTTTTACCGAGCGAAAGAGGAGAGATGGGAGGCTTCAAAAACGAGACCTACAATTTAATGATCGTGTCGTTTGGAACTGATAGTAACCTACAACCTTCCTAATGCATATGGACTTTATTTTATGTACATTAGGAAGGACCCCTAAAGTATTTAAATAGATCTATGATTTAAATTTTTCATAAAAAAACGAATAGCTAAAGTTACATATAAAATTTTATTAACCCATTACCAAGCTGAAAGTACAGTCACCTGCAATAATATGTTACACAATGAAGGCCGCAAAAATATCTGACACGATCTTATTCGTAGAGCCATGAGAGCGTGTTACATATTTTTGCGGCGTTCGAAGAGTAACATATTATTGCAGGTGACTGTACAAAAATGACAATCGAATGTCAGTCTTACTGATCGGTGATCGAAAATAATGCCTTAAGTATCCTATTGTACCTAAGTACAAAGCTTCAGAGATATTAGCATGTCATTTTAAAATGAAAGCATAGGTAATTACGTTTGTATGGAGAACCGAGCTTACTGTTAGAGAGTCTTAAACCAAATAGGTACCAACTTTAATCCAAATAAATGACTTTGTGTTGTTAAGCACTGCAATTTATTTTTATTTGTAAATCAATAAGATAGAAGCAAAACAAACCATAGGTAAACCAACGACGAGCAAAAGATACCATTTATCTTATTTCTATTACTAGAAATCTTTATTGCTGCTGATATATGGGGCAACGAGGATCAGTGCAATGATTTAGTACAAAGCAGATTCGCAGCTTACCACTTCCACAGCTAGTCCTATTACACATTTTTTAATAGGTAGCATATTACTTGTTTGAATTATTTTTATGAAATGTTAAAATTCACCTGTCCAAACAAGGTCTGACGTGGCAAACCTCTGGAAAAAGAAGACCCGGTCGTCCACGTACCACCTGGAGGCGCACAGTCAACAAAGAGGTGGCATCCGCTGGCCTCGACTGGAAGAAACTTGAAGAGACAGCGCAGGATCGACAACAGTGGAGAACCCTTCTGAGAGCCCTATGTCCCTGATGAGGGATAACAGGATACCATACCATCATCATCATCATCAATGTTAAAATTATATATAATGATATCATTATATGCTATTTGTTTCCAACTCAAAGGGCACATGACCAACGACCAACGCTTTTTTTTATAGCTTATTTTATGTCCCACTGCTGGGCAAAGGCCTCCCCTTTCTTCCGCCACTCACCAACGCTAAAGTCGAAAATTCAGCAACGCTTGATAATAAGTCATCGCTAAGCCAGCCACCGCCATCGTGTGAATGTATCACATGTATCCATTTGTGTCATTCAAACGCTTTTTTAACACGTACTTCGAAGAAAAGCTCTTGTGCGAATGAGGCTTTAGATTCGGTTGTCATTTGCATTTCAGGATCGCTGGCAATTTGCGAACTGTAAAATTGATTTTTTTTAAAGATCTACATTGTAAGCTCAATCAACAACAGAATAATCATAGGCATACAGTCATGCAGTAGGTTATTATTATTTATTACGTTTACCGTTTAAATATATGTCTACTTTGAATTTTAAACTTAATCGCTTAGCTTTTGTAATTTTGTTAAGAGGCCATTTCGAACTTACATATTGGTATCGAAAAGATGTCATTTTGGTATCATTTGCGCGTGCATTTCGCGTGTATTAACGTAAGAGCGAATGATAACAAACTTATTTCTAGATTTATCCTGGAAAAGTAATAAAACTCCTGGTTAAATTAAATACCTTCCTATTGTTGGCTTTGTTTTATGCGCTGTACGTTAACTCAAGAACGCATTTCCGCTGAGTCAGGAATAAAAAAAAACATTTATCACGTCGAACTGATTTTATCGCCACTTCTCTTTAGATCGGTGGGTTGTTAAGCTTGCAACAATACCTTTATGGTCATCAAGATATATAGGTAGGTACATATAAAACAATTGTTAAAACATAGGTATATATTATTTTTTAAATGTTTTTGACCTAACGAGGGTGTAAAAATTAGGTTTATTCATATTAAGTTTTTCGACTACGAAATCGCGAGGAAGGCTAATCGATGATATAATTTGGCTATCATTATTATACATAGGTACTTAGTTCATAAATGTAAATGTTTTTATCAAAGGCGGCAAACAAGCGTAACCACACGATGGTAAGCGGCCAACACAGGATAATAATATATGGACACCTGCAAATCCCATGAAGCCACTAGCGTATTGCCGACACTGACCCTTTTTTTGGTTTCTTATATTAACCAGTTCTAAAATTTCCTCTTACCTAATTTAAGACGTGGAGTGTTCAAGGCGCCCTCAAGTGGAAGTGAGGGTGAAATATTGAGGCAAAAACGAAGCTTGCGCTCTATTCACAGTACACAGAAGTAAAGTGACTACGGTAGGTATTTATCGGGGCCATCGGGGGCTTTATTATCGCATTTTGGCACCTAAAGTAACAAAACATATATCATGTTCTATCATGGAGTTGGCCAATTTATAACAATAAATAAGTAAGTATATTAGTAAATAAGGGTTTTTTGAAGTAATAAAAACAAAGAAATTGCATAATGAAGGACAACGCGTGACAGTAGTCGTGACAATCAAAATGCCTGTTTGCATCGAGGCGTAAAGTTCTTACTTTATTTTATTTAAATTCAAGAGTTTGGTGCTCTGTGATTCAAAACATTTATTGATGTCACTGCTGTGTCGTGCAAATGGAAGGAATTTATATTAAGTATGTGACGATGGTAAGGGGGCGCGAAAGCAGTCCACTCTATTTCTTTCACTAGCCTAAAACTCTCTTACACCGTGGATCTGCACAGAAAGTATAGAATTCTAATTAATAATTAGATAAGATAGATAATATCTAGACTAAGCATAAAAATTGAAATGCAATTTTATACTGTAAGTATAATGTAGGTAGATTTCAATCTTTTCCTAATAAACTGTGTGCTGTGCCACGAATGCAGTAACGATGCAATTTGAAAGATTCAATGACTGCTTGTTGGCTCAAGTTATTTGAAACATTGCACGCGGATGAACGTATTGACTCGTTATCACCTACGTTAACGAGGTTCTGGATCTAGAAGCATCGAAGGTGTTACAATTTCTTTCAAGTGAATCATCATCATCATCGGCCCGTTGCAGTCCACTGCTGGACATAAGCCTCTCCCAAGGTACTTACGCATCAGAGCCCGGTGTGTCGTGCGTGCATTCAGTCGCTGCCGGCCCTCCTGTGCAAGTCATTCCACCATCTGGTCTGGCCAGAGGGCGTCCCACGCTACTTTTGCCCAGCGGTCTCCACTTCAGAAGTGAATACTTCATCTTAATCTTAGCGCTTTGGAGTAAATTAATGACTATGAAATACATTAACATGATACACCTAAACTACTATACTAAGAAGGGATACTTATTGTACAAAGACGCACTTATCCCCTTAAAAGGTTATTTCGTCTCAACTCGCTAAACTCTGCGGCATTTATATTAATGTCGCGTACATTAGGGGCCCAAATCGGATTACAAACCGGATTGTCGTTAAATTGCTAAACTGCTGGGAACTTAAAGCAATCCTTCATCGTGTGACGATCCCGTCTCAACAATGAGTAAATTAAGTCTTTTCAGCCAAGTCAGATCCACAAATGGGTCATAAACGTCTTATTTGAATTTCCTCTACCCAACAATGAAAAGATTAATGGAATGGTTGGAGTTATGAAAGCACTACACCCACAATTTGGTACCAGCTAAAACTACGGTAACGCTATATTATGTGGATGTATTACGCCTATTCCAAAGTTCAAATAGGAAAGAGAATAAGATTATTTACAGTAGACACAGACATTTGTCTGAGCAGCAAATGATAAAATAAATAATTTATTGATATAGAAATATTTGTTGCACATTAGGTACATATGTCGCACAATTTTCTCCATACCTATATCAGATTGACAAGACAAAAATGTGACACATTTTCAAGCGTTTCGTTCAGAACCTGTTATATTTAGGCCGGTTTATGTAAAATCATGCTACAAGACTGCCCTTTAAACAACAAGTTATTCAATAACTTATTTTTGGATGGTTTTCTCAAAGAGAAAACAATGCTCGAAGTAAAGAAGCCCTGCTATATCCACTCCGGTATAAGCTTTATCTACAGCTAAGTACATTATATCTGATTACCATGACCATATTTATCATAATTTTAATTTGGTTATAGTATTTTTTAAACAAGAATGGTATGCTGGCAGATGTCATCGAAGTACAATTTTGCGACATTTGGCTTTTTTAAAGTTATATGGAGATGACACCTGTCACCGTAGAATACGTGATTGAAAAATACTAAGGTGGGTTAAGAGAAACAGTTTATTTTACTTGGGGCAATAGAATCAGTATAAGAATTCCATACAAGTGTTTCCATTGCCCCGGTGTATCTCTTATCCCACCTGACTTTATAAGCAAGTAGGTGCTACAAAATGAATGTGTACGAAATTGTGTTCCAAATAGTACGAGGTGATGTTTCATCGCGCTGGCCAGCGTTGATATGTCGTAGCGCAGACAGACGACACTCGCTGCGTTGAATAACGCCATCAACACCGATTTGATTAATGTTGTTGATGCTGTTTATTGATGAATTGGACTTTATAATCACTTTGGACTTTAAAATAGGTATTATAAAATGTCCAAATGTACGTAACTAAGTTACCTTCTTGGATTTTGATCCAACTGCAAATGTCGATGTCGTTCCAGTTTGCCTGTTTTTGCCTGTTGTGCCTATTGGCTGCAAGTTGCATTTTTCGACTGGTATTTTTTTAAACTCCATCCTCTAAGTTTCGTTTTAGGACAACCAACCGCTATCACCGCGCTTATTCGTTTTTAGTTGCAATTACTTAAATTACCGACAAATAGTTCGACACTCTCCTTATCCTTATAATTTTTATCAGTCATCATAATCATCATTCCACGACGTGGTGGCGGGAAAAAGCTACTATTCTATAAATGAAACTGAAGCCTTGACTTGCATAATATTATGTTCTTTATATTGTATTTTATTGTATCTCGCATTTTTACCTTGCTTTAACCAATGAAGAAGCGGATATAAACAATACCCTAGCGCAGCCTTTTGCAGTTTTACTGAAAAGCTGGCTTAGCCGGGGCTATAAAGACTTTGTTTAAAGCTCAATACACTCAGGGAAAAGCTATAAATAGTGTTACAGTAATAGATTGGCTATTGTATTTCTACTTAAACAATTTATGTTAGTTGAATATGTATGAAAATGTCCTTCATTTTAGTAATCACGTGGGACGTGAGGGTCGTATTAGTTTAATAAATTATTTTATCATATCCTACAAGAGATAATTTTGAAAGGAAACTATATATAGATTCTATATAGATTTATATGACACGAGTCAATAGAATGCGAACCATAATTATGAATTTATGACCTACAGTTTAAACCTTAACCAATTCAAATTCATCATCATCATCATCATCATCATCTACAGTTTAAACCTTAACCAATTCAAATTCATCATCATCATCATCATCATCATCTCAGCCATTAGACGTCCACTGCTGAACATAGGCCTCCCCCTTTTTCTGGGGGGTGAATGCCATAATCGCCACGCTTGGCAGGCGGGTTGGCGATCGCAGTCGAGTACACCGAATTTGGGGGACGCTGCTGCCCGTCCACCGGTGGTCTTGGACGTGGTTTAAGGACATACCCGGGTCCTGGACGTAGTTTAAGGACATACCCGGGTCCAATTCAAATTATGGATGTGAATTTAATATAGGCCAGCTAATGTTTAATCTGTTTTGTGCGATAGCATATTTAATTAGTGTACTTAGAAGCCAAAATCTGCTGTACAAAAACCTACCTAACAACACGATCCAATCCAAGAACAAAACAAAGTAACGCAAAAGGCAAAGTTAATAATATCATCTTTCTACGAATTTGAATCTCCGCGAAATAAAAATATTATCTTAGCAAACATAACTAATTTGAAATTCTTCAAGGCGACTATCGTACTTACCCATCTAATGGTCAAAAGCTTTTTGCAAGCATAAATAAGGTCAAACATCTTAGACTGGAAATACGTCACGTCACACTGTCCGCTCACAGGCGTGCTCAAGCATCCGTCTTCAGTATCTGTTTGATATACGACGTCATGCTTATTGACAAGTGATTTATCATTTGAGCATTCACTTCGATAACTGTTATGTAGTATACCAACATGCTTATTCATAATAATGAAACAGTGCATTTTTTTTAATTTAAAATTGCGACTTACCAAATCTTCTAGGGTGAGTTACTTTACATACTAATCAAATCAAAAATCTTTCGTCAAATTTTATTTCCTGTAATCGTGCAGATATCTTGACTAAAGATCAAAGTTTATTTAAGTACCAACAGAAGGTTCTTTAAGATTTATGTGCCTTAATTTTAAGATTCCACTTAATCTTTGTACGAGTATGTATGTAAGGTACCTGTCACCACTTCGAAACATGTTTGCCCGATGTTTAATTTGCTGAATTTTGAACATATTTTTTTAAAAGCCGTTTAAATTTCCAAACTTTTGAAAAAGGCATCCTGTATAAGCCATTGGGTTAGGTTAAGTAAGATTGGTGGTCACTAAAAATTCAACGGTTTTTAGAAAATGCACGTTAATAGATACAAACTAAATAGTGCCATGCCTTATGGGAAACGGTCGCAGAGATAGTTCAGAGCCGGAAACCGCTACCAACTTTTAGTATGTTGTTGGGCATGGCATCGGGTCTCCAAAACTGCCGGGAGACGGCGGCGCCGGCCATCTACTTCAGCAGAATGACGTCATCAAAATGACTCCCGCTTCGTTGCGAATATTGCATACTGCACCCAAACTATGCATATACACGTGTGGGGTATTAAATGAAAGCCAATTAAATAAACTTTATTTTATTTATACAAAGTGTACCAAAATATGCAACAGTTTAAGAGAAATTTACAAATAAATAAAAATTACGTAAAAAAATATTCGATTATTTGGGTTTTACAACCAAACCATAAGTCGGACGATAAAGCAATGTACTACAACATTAAAGATGACGTCTCAAGCCATACACTGATATCAATAAAATCAAAATTGGACCAAATATGTGGAAATTATGCATCAAAATGTAGATATTTGCCCATACAAATGCATAAAAGTTAAAAAAATCCAAATTGGTCATTTTCAGGATAATCCGCATAAGCTTCTAGTATGTTATTAGCAATATGACCTGGATTCTAAAACTGCCGGGAGACCATCTCTGTTGTTCCTCAGTTACAAATAATGACGTCATATAAATAATCACTGCCGAATTTCGCAAAATGTAAATTATAGCTATACCACGATTCTCACATACACATGTGTTACATGTAATGAAAGGTTATTAAATGTATTATGATTCACCTAAACATTGTTTGTAAAAAAAATGTACGGTTTCAGAGCTAGAAACAACGAAATAACACTTTTTATGGAAAAAGTAGATATGTATCAATTTTATAGCTAAACTAAAATCGTCATAAAAAATTTGCGTATAATATTTGAAAAACCAGTTATTCAACTATATATCACAATTTAAATTTTACATTTCCGACAAAAACTGTGGAAGTTCTGGAAAAAAAACTAAAGCGCCCCAACAATTCTACCTTAATGCGCTCATATTATGCAAAGAATAGTTCTAATTATCGAGTATTAAATGGATGAACATTACATAAAATACATGAAAACGACATTTTCGAATGGAACCATAATTAAAAAAATAATAATTTACTAGATAAGTAAGCAAAATACTGTTTCTTTAAGTACCTAATCTCCTCCTTTCAAAGTCGGTTAAAATGTGGCTTTTGTGACCTGGGCTACAAAAACAAATAAATTGACACCTAATTTATCAAAATCAGTTCAGTACTTTCATGCAAACGGTACCTACACATGCACGCATAGATAGCAAATTCTGCCGTAGTCGGACAAAAAATTAAAATTCAATAATTAGACCTTTACTATTATGGCCTGGCGTGGCTTGGCATCTAACGTTGAAACCCTCAGGCCGTAGATGTTAGCAGACCAAAGGGGTGACCTCTGTATTTCGGAGGATCAGAGGGAAAATTCTGCCAGCCTTCTCAGCTCAGCCTTGAAACCCTTGCACCACTCAAGATTCCACTTTTATAAGAATACCCAACTGGCGCGAAGTGGCGCAGAATAGGGCAGAGTGACGCTCTTTTGTGTCAGAGGTCAAGATCCTCTTTGGGTCACTGAGCCAGTGATGTATGTATGTATGTATGTATAAGGCTAATCGAGGCTTAAATATATAATTATGTATCGCATTAAGTGAACTGATATGGCATTTACCGAGATAAGGCATTTTGTATTAGGCATGTACCTACTTACTGGCATGTAACTTTACATTTCTCTAATAATGTAGCGTTAGGCCATGACAATAAGAGTCTATTTGATATTAATATTTACCGCGACTACAGCAGGAACTGCTATCTACGTATGTAATTATGTATTTTTTAAATGAAACAACTGAACTGATTTTGATAAATGAGGTGTCAATTTATTTGTCTTTGTAGCCCAGGTCACAAAAGCCACATTTTAACCGACTTTGAAAGGAGGAGATTAGGTACTTAAAGAAACAGTATTTTGCTTACTTATCTAGTAAATTATAATTTTTTTAATTATGGTTCCATTCGAAAATGTCGTTTTCATGTATTTTATGTAATGTTCATCCATTTAATATTCGATAATTAGAACTATTCTTTGCATAATATGAGCGCATTAAGGTAGAATTGTTGGGGCGCTTTAGTTTTTTTTCCAGAACTTCCACAGTTTTTGTCGGAAATGTAAAATTTAAATTGTGATATATAGTTGAATAACTGGTTTTTCAAATATTATACGCAAATTTTTTGTGACGATTTTAGTTTAGCTATAAAATTGATACATATCTACTTTTTCCATAAAAAGTGTTATTTCGTTGTTTCTAGCTCTGAAACAGTACATTTTTTTTACAAACAATGTTTAGGTGAATCATAATACATTTAATAACCTTTCATTACATGTAACACATGTGTATGTGAGACTCGTGGTATAGCTATAATTTACATTTTGAGAAATTCGGCAGTGATTATTTATATGACGTCATTATTTGTAACTGAGGAACAACAGAGATGGTCTCCCGGCAGTTTTAGAATCCAGGTCATATTGCTAATAACATACTAGAAGCTTATGCGGATTATCCTGAAAATGACCAATTTGGATTTTTTTAACTTTTATGCATTTGTATGGGCAAATATCTACATTTTGATGCATAATTTCCACATATTTGGTCCAATTTTGATTTTATTGATATCAGTGTATGGCTTGAGACGTCATCTTTAATGTTGTAGTACATTGCTTTATCTTCCGACTTTTGGTTTGGTTGTAAAACCCAAATAATCGAATATTTTTTTACGTAATTTTTATTTATTTGTAAATTTCTCTTAAACTGTTGCATATTTTGGTACACTTTGTATAAATAAAATAAAGTTTATTTAATTGGCTTTCATTTAATACCCCACACGTGTATGTGCTATGCATAGTTTGAGTGCAGTATGCAATATTCGCAACGAAGCGGGAGTCATTTTGATGACGTCATTCCGCTGAACTAGATGGCCGGCGCCGCCGTCTCCCGGCAGTTTTGGAGACCCAATGCCATGCCCAACAACATACTAAAAGTTGGTAGCGGTTTCCGGCTCTGAACTATATTCCCATAAGGCATATGACTAAATGTGCACTTTATAATAGTTTCGCGGTTGTTGAAGTATTCAAGTGCGGTCTTTACAACTTAAACTTCAAAATAGGAAAAGTTAAAATTCTACTTCAATCGGTATAACGTAAGGAAGTCTGAGGAACCCATGTTATGTTACTTAGTAAATTTAAGCGTGTGTTGTAAATAAACTTTGCTGTACCGAAAATATGTACCAAAGTGTTTTGTACAGAGGAGCTGTTCAAGATACAAACTTAGTCAAACCACTTTCAGGAAAAGCCTCATGCTAGTGCGTACTCAAAGTAATAAATAACTTCGATACATCGCATTGTCGCAAAGTGAATTTTATACTTTTAACTTATGTACCTACTGTTCCGAAATGTACATACATAGATTTTCAACAAGGGAGACGGGTGGCTGACTGGTGACTGTTGAGTGCTTTAGCGTCTATATCCAATGATCGGTTAGTTCACCAATGCAAAATTACGGACTCTTTCTGGTTGCAAAATAACTAAACATACTCTCGATGGTCATAACACTTATTTTCGCCTAACACTGTAGCTCATATTTTTCTTGCCCATTTTTTTTTCTTCGCATCGCATAATCTCTCTCTCTGACATGATCATTACATGTCTTATTTTTTATAAAGGTAGGTTCACACAAAATTTAATTGTGATACCAAAAAGCCAGTATTAATTACTGAAAACAAAACAATCAAATAAATGTTACAATAATTACTTTGTTCAAATACTTTATGCTTTTTTCCAAACAAATGAAATTCGTAAAAACGCACAATAGCAATGGAAATTTCAAATTTCTTGTGTAGGGAGAAGAAAAGTTCTTATTGAATTGTTAAATTCCCATCATTTATTCAGAGCTTTGTTTGTCTTTGACTTTATTAGATTCTCAACTCAGGCAGTCATCTAATTGAACTGAGAAACCGATACTAAATTTGATCTTACCCAGTTTTTGGGGGTCGAATAAGTACCTATTTATTATGTTTAGTAGGTAGCAATGTTGGCCTTAACTTTTTCATCACAACCTGACGATTTAAGATTTCAGGTAAATGGGTTTATTCAATGTCTAATCATTGCCCCCAACGTCTCAAAATGTAACAAATGTCTATAATAACTGAATATATCAAAAATAACAACATAACAACAACACCAATACCACCACCACAATAACACCACCATAATATTGATAACAAGAAATTTTCACCATTCAATCAACCAATCTATCATTCACTGCATAAAAGATTCAGTAGGCTGAGCACAGTCCGGCTCAGCGCGACTGTTTCTCTTGCGCGAGATAGACTACACGTTTTTTACAGATATTTCTTATAAATCTATAAATAGGTAGTCGACGTGCTGGAGTTGCAAGTGTTGAGATATCTACTTAACGTCAGGTAGGACGTGCGCGCTGGTATGCGACACTTTGCACTCATGGATGATACAAAAAATATGGCCAATATTTACGTCCTATTACATCTAAAATATCTATAGGCAAATAAGTCTAAATTACAGTAACGAATACACTTTTTTGTAGCGTTGAAAATGCAAATTCATCTTGTCCGGTAGGTATAAGTAAAAAAAATAAGTTAGCCCAAAAACTGCAACAAAATTAATAGTGTGCAGTGCCGTTGGTGATTCCACCAATTTATATTGAGCCTTGCAAGCGCTCGGCTCGACATTGTTACCGAAAATCTCAGTAAGTAGGTGCCAATGTTTATAAGAGTTCTCGTGTCAGTGGTCGCTTTGAGTGCCATTTCATTTTGGTTCAGTCAGCGGATCTCATGTAGCTCTAAATGCGGTTAGTGAAGCGTGAGCGTTTGGCGAGATTCCCACGGTGACCTGACTGTGTCCGTTTAATTATACATATAAAACTGACCCGTTAAATCGGTCAAGTAGCCTTTAGGTACATACTAATACACTTATTTCAATGAAGTTAATCCACGAATATAGGAATTAACTAGTAGCCATTTCAAAATAAAACCCGTGAAACCCATTATAAGATAGCAAAATCTAATACATTTTATTCTAATTATGTTACCTATCAAATTAGTATGTTTTCTGTTTAAGTACCTACAGGCTGATTATTAATTATAAATAAACCTATTAATTATATTATTATAAAACGGAGTCGCTGGGGGCTAAGTTTTTTTTCCACTTTATTAATATTTTCTTGTAAAGTAGCTACTCCAGTCTCGCCAGATCTAGCTCCCAGGTCATCTTCAAAAGTTACTCTATCTCCCACGTTTAAATTCATTTGACCATTTTTGAATAAGAAAGGAGCAGATATTATCCATTTCTCCTTTTAAAGTTTTATTTTTATTTTACCCCGTTTGGTCAAGAATTTTACTACGGCGGAATTTATTATGCTCTAATTTAATTAAATAACATTGTTTAATCGCTCATGATGTTCACGTTTGTACGACAGAAACACAAACAACATATCGGTTTGAAATTAACTTTTTTTAATGTCTTTGAATCTTAGCGGCCAGTAACAAAAAATTCTGAATAAAAAAGGTTGTAAGATATCAATACCGAGACTTTGGACGTCCCTTGTATTCCTTCATACCTATTCAAAAAATCTATACGGCATTAGTACAAGTATTTATGCCTTTATTATTACTTAACATTTCTTTTATAAAAAGTAAAAATAAACGAAGGTCTTAAGAATAAATGCTAAATACGAGTATTTTCAATGTTTACGAGGTTAAATGTACCGTATGATTTAACGGCCTTATTTAAGGAAACGTTCAACAAAAAGAAAGATAAGATGGGGAAAAAGGTTTTGTGGTAGCTGGTGTGGAAAATTACCTAGAAAGTAGATACTTACGAGTAAAATGTCAATATGACGGGTACTACTTATTTGAAATACATAATACTACTTAAGTCTTCACTCGCACATTATGTGAGCGGCCGGCCGCCATATTAGCAATAAGTACACTCAACGAATACACTCAAAAAACAAAACAGCATTCTTTTCAATTGTTGAGGTCTTTACGGTGCGCCTTTTACTTCACTGTAAAACTATAAGTTTAAACGAGAACTTTGCTTCTTAGATTTAAATTACTGTCATTAGAGCTGTTTTTAATTGTTTCTTCTTCTATACTTAACAGTTAGAGTAATTAGTAGAAAAAGTAATTATTCGGGACGTTATTTAGCCACACCAAAAAAGATAGTCGGGTAGATTTATGACAGGACTTTAATCTTTGAAAAACCTTTTAGCCCTTCCGCGAATAATTGCGGTCAGGTTAATGAGTTTCCGTCTCCCATTTTTACTAAGGTAAAGTTCAGTGCTCGTTACTACAATCGTAATATAGACAACGCTCGAGTAGAATTTTAGTATAATATTTAAAACTTTCGCGTTTTGAACACGTATTAACTCACATTTATAGACGGGTCTAACGCGAATTTACCACGACCAGTGAAACCTGTGTCGAAACGTCGGTAAATAAAGGTAATAAATTAAATTCGCGATAGACACGTCTATAAATGTGAGTTAATAAGAATTTTCGTAAATTTTGAATGTTATAAATAGTTATTTACTTGGAAAACCTCTCCTTCGCTTGTTTCGGTTGCAACCTTCGAGCTGTAAGTCTGCTTTTAGACTTGTTTACCGCTGAGATACGGCCGTAGCGCTACGTCGTAGCCGATAATATGGTTTTTCTGGTATGTAGCAAAATGTCACTCATTTTATTAAGGAAATTGACAGTTACAGCAGCAGTAATGCTGCAACAATAATGCAGCTGCAGTTGCCATCCGAATGTCATGTTAATGTTGCATCGTCCGAAATTGCACTAAATTCAGATTTTAATTACAATCGCAGCGTTTTTAGTCCAAATTTAAAACATATATATGTCTTTGTTAAATATTGAATTCACAATTTTACTCCCCGTCTGTTCATGATATGCAAATGGGATAACGCACTGTAGTAAAATAGCTCGACGCAGGACGCAGTGGCTTCTCCCGTCCAGAATTCTGCAATTCCCAAAGCGCACTAAAGGATGACTCACGTTAGACCGGGCCGTGTCCGGGCCGGAGCTTCCGGGCCTTACTTTTTTATGCCATGACATGTCATCACGTGATGCTTTCCATAGAAAACGATGCGTCGGAAGCTCTGGCCCGGACACGGCCCGGTCTAACGTGAGTCATCCTTAAATAGTCGCAAGCATGAGTTGTTTGAGACGCAGCACATAAGTATAATCTTCAACTACCTAAGCACAGTCCTCAAGTTCACCATTAAACTGGACCATCTGAAAACATCGCTTGCCTGCATTCATTAACAGGCAGGCTATAGGCGTACCCACGGTGGGGCAAGGTGGGGCAGTTGCCCCACCCTGGTCTCTGACCATAAGCTAAGAATTTCTGATTCAATCATACCCTGTTACAACATACCCAGACTCCCCTACTTCTGCTCCACCCCTTAAAAAATTCTACGTACGCCCATGGGCAGGACGGTGCCGGTTACAAAATTAAACGGATATTTTTATAAAGCGTGGGCTACCTATTGTGACGGTTTTATTATACGTCAGTGTTTTGTTACCTGTAAAAGAACTTCTTTAAAACAGCTTTCAACTTAAAGTAACAAAAATGTGATGTACAAACTTTAACTGTATATACCGTGTTTCTTTTGAATTCCGTTAATTTCAAACAAACTTTAACTGTATATACCGTGTTTCTTTTGAATTCCGTTAATTTCAAGGTTTCCGTCGTTCCTAGGGCGTAAGCAAACTAAGTCAATTGGTCAAAGACACCGGGGTATTCTAATTAAGTCCGTTTTGACGACATTAAAAAATTACTTTTTTTATATTATAACATATTTTTGAGTATATACACTTTCCTTAGATTACTCGTATAGCTTACTTAGATTCCAAATTATTATGTAACATTGCTCTCTGGATATTAACTTTATACCAAGTATTTTTTCGCGATTTGATGTATATCAACCATAAATTGGGAATAAAAAGAAAAACAGATTGTATGGAATTTGTTTTTCGCTCCTAACTTTTACGTAAATCAACGAAAGAGCGTAGCTATGGTCAATTACAATAAATTGTGTAGAAATATTTTCCATAAATTCAATATCCAGGAAGGAAAATGTGGACTACTTTTATTCGAAAAAAGGGTCGTCCACCATCTTCTTTATCTTTAGAATAATATTATTGTTTTGTGTCTCCTTTTGGATTTCACAGGCCTATAAATCCCGGTCTTTTGATAGGCTTGCGTGGGGATATAGATCCAACACGTAGAGGCCCCTTGGAGAGCTTTAATGTCATGTAGAACGCCTGCTGGAACCCGCTCACAGGCGCAACAATAGACACCCATGAACCGGTCGCAGCAGGCATTGGAACTATTGTAGAAAAAGTGAACAGTATACCGGTCTATGGATTGATGTTTGGGTGGACAATGAGACTGGGCTATTGTAAAAGAGGTCCGGACACCTGCCATAACAATGTTAACACCGTCATCGAGGCAGGCGGTGACTCGCCGCTGACTAGATGGGCCCCTGAAACCGCCGTCGCGAAGACGACCAGGAGCAACACCGGTGTGAGCGGCTCAGGGGTGTCGAGAGGTGTGCGCCGCTTTCTACCCAGTGACTGTTAACAGCCACTGTGCCAACTCGCGTCTTATGCATCTTTCACTTCCACCCCTGGAGCATATATATCTCTAGCGACTCCTCTCTGGACGGCCAATGAAGGCAAGCCAGAGCTGAGAGTCCTGCGGGTCCCCTTGGGGTCTACTCCGACCGACGAAGACACGCCGGAGACGGAGACCCTGACCGACTCTCGGGAGCACTCGGGTCCGTGGGGTCGTTACTCCCCAACAGCTCGCCACAAGCTGCCCTAATATTATTATTATTAAAAATTAAATTAACAATTTTAGTTCCCCGTCTGTTCACAATATGCAAATGTGGTTACGCTAACTGTAGTAAAATGGCTCGACGGAGAACGCAGTGGCTTCCTGCTATTCTCATTGCGCACTACCCGCAAGCGAGCGTCGCTTGTCACGTACAATATCGTCGGGTGACAAGCAAAAGTCACTAAGTACCATCAGAAAATTAAAGTAACAATGCACTTTATTACACTTGTAACACGGTTTATTGTCCAATAATTTCAATGGTGTTAGTAAGTGCGGTGCAGTGCAGCCCTCCACAAAGTGTTGGTGTCCAGGCTTCTCAGCAAACATACAAAGTTACGGATATATAAAACCGTTATACGGCCTATCCTAATGTATGGCTGTGAGGCCTGGTCCCTAACACTAAAAGAAGAAGGTCAGCTCCTGGTAGCAGAGAGAAAAGTTTTTCGCAAGATCCTGGGACCTATTCAGAGAGATGACGGCACCTGGAGGATCCGGAAAAATGCCGAGATCGAGGAGTTAGTGGCCGAACCCAATATCATCGGCGAAACGAAAGCGCACAGACTTCGCTGGTTCGGTCACCTACTCAGAATGGGAGAGGATCGGGCTGTCAAGAAGGCGTTCTTGGGACGACCGACTGGTAGCCGTCCAGTGGGTCGGCCCAGGTATCGCTGGGAAGACAGTGTGGCGGCGGATCTGCTTCAGCTTCGCGTCAGTAACTGGCAGGAAGTTGCGCAGGATCGGGACAGGTGGCACGCTCTCGTTTCGGAGGCCAAGATTCTCTTTGGATCGCTGAGCCAAAATAGTTAGTTTAGTTAGTTAGTTAGTAAGTGACTTTTGCTTGTCACCCGACGAATGTAACTGTGATATTCAACTAAGCATAACGGGCACGGTTTTCGAGATCACCCTTTCACTGGACCCTCTGAGAACATAGCTTGCCTGCCTTCTTTAATGGGCAGGACGGTGCCGGTAGCAAAATTAAACGGATATTTTTATGAAGCGCGGGCTATTTTGTGAAGGTTTTATTACCTGTAACAAAACGTAAATTCTTTTTAACAGTTTTAAAATTAAGTAAGTGTACAAATTCTAAAGTATTTCCTTAATGCATATAAGCAATACCTCAGTCGCAACCTATTTTATTTAACTCGTTGTTCAAAGTTCAAATTACCAGAGAAGGAGGAAGGAATATTTGCCCGACCGCCAGTTTCTAAACTTTCTAACAAGTTGGTCCATACACATATAAAAACATAGGTACTTACATAAGATAAAAACTTTTTACAAAAAAAAGAAAACCGACTTCAAAAAGGATGAAATAAAATATTATCCTTTTTAAGTCTATGCGTTACCAACTGATATGTTTGAAGTCGGTGCCAAGCCAACTTTTGAAGCATACCATGATTTTGGTGCGATTCGATAAGGATGTACGTCGGATTGCCTTACACGACGACAATGAACGTACTTTCTGTAGGTACAGTCGACGTTCAAAATATGTTTACACTTTTCGTCTTATTACAAAGGAGTAAGGTGCAAAAGTGTCAACATATCTTTGACGTCGACTATACCTAAGAACACACCTCAGAACACACGATCAAACCTTCTTGGCACAGTCCGTACCATGTTTGTCGGCACGCACGCGTGGGATTGGGACTGAAGTTATTTCCCGTCCCTGATTCAGAGGACTACATTTCAAAATATAAAACAATTCAAGGAATTGTTGCCAAATTTCACCTAAAGCGGTTCAGTTGTTTAGCCATGAAAAGGCGACAAAGAGGGAGACAGAATTACTTACACATTTATAATAGTTATTAATATAGTTCTAATTGGATTTATAGTCATAAAGCTGATTATTTTTGACGGGTATTGTTACTACTTGGCTTGGCACCGACTTCAAACATATCAGTCGGTAACGCATAGACTTAAAAAGGATAATATTTTATTTCATCCTTTTTGAAGTCGGTTTTCTTTTTTTTGTAAAAAGTTTTTATTTTTCCATTTTTAGTTTTAACGCATTGTTAAGAGCGCGACGCATGAATGAAAAACAACATCATGATTAACACTAAATTCGTGTACCTACTTTAATAAATATGTAATCAGGAATTTTCTCGAGTCTGTCTGGGAAATTATAATTCCTGTCTCTACACTAAATCCAACCTCCGCCCCGCCACTGACCCAATCCCTCAACCCCCCCGATCACTCTACCTCACAGCGCATCAACCCCTGATCCATGTACCCCTCGGCCCTGAACCAGCAGCCCTTCAACCACCATTACCCGACCTCTTAATCCCCGATCCCTTAAGAGCGCTCTTACAAGAAAAGTCGAAATAATGCAAAATTGATGATACTAGTCGACGAAATTCAGGACTTTGTGCTCCTTATTAGAAACAATGAGTACTTGTTCCAGTAAAAGCGTCTTCTTATCTTTTTAAATATCGTTGTAAATATTAGAAAAAGGACTTATTAAATAAGTAATGAATTTTTTTCTGATGGTCGTTTCCGAAAAACCGCGTGAAGCACTGAACGGCAAGCTTTTATTTGGAAATGTTGAGAAGTTTTCTCTGCTAAACCTGGCTATTCTGTATTACTAATACCCTGTACTTTAAGCATATCAAACGATATTTTTCCTACATACCTTTGAGAAAGAGAAAATCAAAGTAAAACGAACTCAATTTTCTCTCCGAAACAAGTGTCAATTTCTACGAAAATCTACTTAATATCGAAGTCATTTTCATACTCAAGCAATCTGCAACGTTTGCTTATACTGTTGGTATACATTAGTGTTTATGAAATTCTACTATAATTTTTTGGCAATTTTTTGAAAACTACTCTATATTACCGATGACGCGCGCTCACCAGCTCAGTGCCGCGGCAGAGCTTGTACAGGCAGGACGTGTGTCGGTCGGCTCCGCACATTTTCAACGGCGACGACGAGGTTTTTTATCATTGTGTGCGGCGGGCGCCGTGTAAAACGCTATACTGTGTGCGTGTAAACCGCAACGAGAGACTTTGATCCTAGCACTGTTTTTATAGTATTATAATTTATAATGGTACAGTTTAATAAACTACCGGACAGGATTAAAAATATTTGAAACGACCTGACATTCTATATGTATTTATTTGACTCAAGATAGTACTCAGGGTCTGATGATGGAGCCGGAAGGTGGTCACCAGTACCAATCAACCATGCAACTAAACCACTTCGTGTTTAGGCTCGTTTTATTCGTCTCAACAAGATCTTTGACACAAGATAGTACTCAGGGTCTGATGATGGAGCCGGAATGTGGTCACCGGTACTAATCAACCATGCAACTAAACCAATTCGTGTTTGGGCTCGTTTGATTCGTCTCAACAAGATCTTTGACACAAGATAGTACTCAGGGTCTGATGATGGAGCTGGAAGGTGGTCACCGGTACCAATCAACCATGCAACTAAACCACTTCGTGTTTAGGCTCGTTTTATTCGTCTCAACAAGATCTTTGACACAAGATAGTACTCAGGGTCTGATGATGGAGCCGGAATGTGGTCACCGGTACTAATCAACCATGCAACTAAACCAATTCGTGTTTGGGCTCGTTTGATTCGTCTCAACAAGATCTTTGACACAAGATAGTACTCAGGGTCTGATGATGGAGCCGGAAGGTGGTCACCGGTACCAATCAACCGTGCAATGAAATCACTTCGTGTTTAGGCTCGTTTTATTCGTCTCAACAAGATCTTTGACACAAGATAGTACTCAGGGTCTGATGATGGAGCCGGAAGGTGGTCACCGGTACCAATCAACCATACAACTAAACCACTTCGTGTTTGGGCTCGTTTGATTAGTCTCAACAAGATCTTTGACACTGAAGATACACAAGGTTTGATTATGGAACTGAAAGGTGGCCATGGGTACCAGTCTATCATGTCACTGAACTACTTCGTGTTTAGGCACGTTTTATTCATCTCAACAAGATCTTTGACACAAGAAAGTACTCAGGATCTGATGATGGAGCTCGAAGGTGGCGACGGGTACCTGTCTATCACATAACTGAACCACTTCGTGTTTGGGCTCCGTGTTTGGGCTTCGTGTTTGGTTTATCACCTAGTGTCAAAGATCTTGTTGAGACGAATCAAACGAGCCTAAACACGAAGTGGTTTAGTTGCATGGTTGATTGGTACCGGTGACCACCTTCCAGCTCCATCATCAGACTCTGAGTATCACCTAGTGTCAAAGATCTTGTTGAGACTAATCAAACGAGCCTAAACATGAAGTGGTTTAGTTGCATGGTTGATTGGTACCGGTGACCACCTTCCGGCTCCATCATCAGACTCTGAGTATCACCTAGTGTCAAAGATCTTGTTGAGACTAGTCAAACGAGCCTAAACATGAAGTGGTTTAGTTGCATGGTTGATTGGTACCGGTAACCAACTTCCAGCTCCATCATCAGACTCTGAGTATCACCTATATAGTGTCAAAGATCTTGTTGAGATGAATAAAACGAGCCTAAACACGATGTGGTTTAGTTGTATGGTTGATTGGTAATGGTGACCACCTTCCAGCTCCATCATCAGACCCTGAGTACTGTCTTGTGTCAAAGATCTTGTTGAGACGAATCAAACGAGCCCAAACACGAAATTGTTTAGTTACATGAGAGACTGGTACCCGTGACCACCTTCCAGCTCCATCATCAGACCCTGTGTATCTTCAGTGTCAAAGATCTTGTTTAGACGAATCAAACGAGCCCAAACACGAAGTGGTTTAGTTACATGATAGACTGGTACCCGTGGCCACCTTCCAGCTCCATCATCAGACCCTGTGTATCTTCAGTTTCTTGTAACTTGTTTCTTGTAAATAAGCGAGTACCTATAATTTCTTTCGAGTAATATACGTTCATAAGTACGAGTATGGGGCTATTCATAAATTACGTCGTTTCAAATGGGAGGAGGGGGGGAGGGGGTCATGGACATCGGATGATGGTAGCATGACGTAGGAGGAAACAGAGTCATCCGAAGCATGATTTTTGGATGATTTGAGGGATGGGGGGGTCAAAAATAGACGACGTAATTTATGAACAGCCCCTATGTACATTTGCACTGCATTTAGTATTTTCGTACTTACCAAATAACAGTTTTAGGACTTTATAAGTTAAGTACAGTTAGTGTTGTTATGGTTGATTTCAATATGCTTCGCGAAGGATCAAGAATGTTTAATCCATCATTGTAGTGCGAGTGTGGTAGAAGGGATCGGAATACTGAGCTCGCACGGCCTGCCGCAGCGCGTAAAATACCTAAACTCGCTCAACCCCGAAATGTAATAGCACTCTTAACACCTAACCCTAACCCCCGATCAGTAGCCTTACCAGCTTACCAAGAGTTTGACATTGATTTATTCGCTAGCGTGTGTGTAACTTACTTTCTTTGCATCTCGCTCGTACTGGCATATTAGTGCGAGCGAGATGCAAAAAAAGTAAGTTACGAAGACGTTAGCGTCGCTAACTTAGCGAACATGTCAATGTCAAATTCGTGGTAAGGCTACACTTGCACTACATCAAATTGGCGGTGTTCGGAAGCAAATGCTCGAGTTACTTTAGAAAACACCGAAATCACTTTACACGTGCCTTTAAAAACTGAGGAGTTCCCTCAATTCCTCATGGATCCCATCATCAGACCAGAACCAAAAATAATACGGAAACACCTTGGAGGCAACTCCTTCCAAACAAAAAAAGAATTACTCAAATCGGATCACAGGTGCCGGAGTAATCGCTGAACATACTACATTTAAAAAATCATCATCATTATCATCAAAACAATCATCATCATCAGGTCTATTTCATCAAAGTGGTGGTTTTCGGGAGAAAATGCTCGAGTTGCTTAAGAAAACACCCAAATCACCATGCACCACCATGAGGAATTGAGGAGTTCCCTCAATTCCTCATGGATCCCATCATCAGAACAGAACCAAATTAAAATGGGACCAACTCGGAGGTAGCTCCTTTCAAACAAAAAAAGAATTACTCAAATCGGACTACGGATGTCGGAGTAATCGGTGAACGTACATAGAAAAAAAAAAAAAAATAGCCACAACCGAATACAGAACCTCCTCCTTCTATGAAATGGAAGTCGGTTAAAAATGACATATGATATCTACCTAGGACAAAAAAATAAGAACATCTAAGATTATGATGTAAGCTTCATAACCAACCTAAAATTTACACAACACTTATCAAGTCGTTCCTAAATATATAATGTATGTATGTCACTTTATTGCACATAAACAGGTTTACATAAAACGGACTAAAACAAAAATAAAAATGTTATGTATACCCATACCCAATTATTATTATTTAGTATATGTAATGCGAGTAAATACAACTTTAATTTTTACGTGCAATGTTAATTCAAATTTTATTATATAATACATATTATATTACTAAAATGGCATATTTCGGTGGCCTAGTGATCGTCAGTCAGCAATGCTGAAGATACCCTGTTCATATCTGGCCTCTAGCACTGACACTTTTTTATTTAGAGGGCGGGACTATACCACTTTCACCATTTTTTTGTCAAATACTTGGCATTGTATATGAAAATATGTATGAACCCGTGGGAATATGATTGCAATTATTGCTGGTATTGTATCAGTTAAATACAATGTTTATTAGTGAGATAACGATATTTCATTGTGAGCGGAATGTAATAAACGTGGTTATCATAGCGTCCCTCGACACTAACTCATTAAGAGTTAACTGCTACATGTATATAAAATATACTATTAGTTGTACCTTGACTTTTAGATAGAGTATCTTTGATGCGCCTTAACTTTATGATGTTTTCCATGCTACAGTCAGACTCTGATTTTGTTTACAAAATAAGACAGCAAATAGGGTCGATTTATCAAGATGTCGATTTACCGCATGGATGACGTGATTTTACTTACCTTACAACTTAGGGGATATGAAGCTGCAAAAATATTTTGCTTTATGAATGCAAATAATATTCGATGAATTAAATGCACCGGTCTTATGTAATAACATGAAATTTTGTATATTCCAGGATAAAAAAATGTAATGAACTAAATACTCCTATTCCGGTTTTAATTTTACTGAACCGGTTTATTCGTTACGAACTGGAGAACTGGATAAATCCGATAGATTCCACCAAGTTTATTTCGAATCTAAGTCATATCAATAATATAATTGGCGAGATGGAATGTGAAACTGGAAAGACGGAATAAAAAAGAAATGGAGCAAAATACTTAATTCTTATTAGACTTAAGCTAAAACAGCATAGAAAGTCATTTTTATAAACGAGAGAAGTAAAAATGTAAATAGAATTGTTGCTTAGCTTTATACGAATAAAATTACAAGGAACTTCACTGCCGATGCCGCCCACAATCTGCGTTGCTATAACGTTAACTGGTAGAGTTACCTTTTAGAACTTAGTTTGCCTTTTTAACGTTTAGGTTTTATGTGCATGAAATTTGAGGATTCTGTAAATGTTGTCGCACAGTTCTGTTGATTTTATATCTCAGTAGGTTAGTCGGAAACGACGGCAACTTTATGATTTCCCAGCGGGCAACATACAGCGGATAACACAAAGCCGTAAATGGCGTAAAACTAACACGACTCGACAGTGGTCTGAGATTTCAAGACTGATCTTTTAACAACGTTATGAAATATTTTGATGGCAATTGAATCAATATTCTACTTATAAAAACAAAATTTCTGACCTGGAATAGCGTGGACAAATTTCAACTGCAGTTATGCAGTCAATATTATTACACTAACTTTTTATGAGTACTGAAATTGTCTAGGTAGGTACTTATAAGTTTTTTGTTGCGTTGCCAAAATGATAAATCAGTAATATTTGTTGTTTCGTTTCATCCGTACATATTGTTTATTTGATTTTCCATTTAAGAATTAAACATAATTCCTATTCGTCCGTGTTACTTTCTGTATGTAATTAAGATAAGATCGTCTTAAATAGGCGTTTATAAGCAATCATCTATTTTTATAAAATTGCGTTTTTTATCATTTTATTCGGTAATTTATTTTGTTTTCAGCTATTTAGCGTCAGTACAAAATAATGGTCGCGTTCCATTACACGCACGTCTCGTACAGAGTCGATTAAATTAAGCCCGCCGGGAGCATCAGACTTTCTTATACATAAAATACAGGATCGTGAAGATTTTGCGGAGAATGTACCAAATGGTTATTATAGCCTGATTTACTTCGTTCCTAATATACAAAAACGTATCTGCTTCACAAGTGTTTTTAATCATTATCTACGTAAACCGTTTTTCTTTGTTAACTTGTGTCTTTCTGAAGTACCTACTTAGTTCTGAAGTGTCATTAACGTGCTTATTGTACAGTGGTTGTGTTTGTTATAATACATTTACCTACGGTTAAAAATAACATCCTCGTAGCCCTGCATACATATAGTTAGGATACGTGTAAAAATATCGTTCTAAGCTTGAAAACTTATTAAATGCTTGCTTCGTACATTCATGAGATCTTTTCTTTGTTCGTTTCTCGTATTCTTACTAAACTGAAAATATTAGCAAAATTTAGAAGATTGAAGGAATATGGGTAAAATAATTTAAAAAACTAATCCCGCAACACCTTATGTCGCACTGATTTAAACTTTCACGATTATTAAACATTATCAAACTGCACAACGGGACTTAATCGCGTATTTAAGTTTTAAGATTTACCTCCGACGTTTCGAGGACGGCGTTGTCCCCGTGGTCTCGGAGAAGACTGGCTCAAGTTGACATCAACATCTTCTAGCCGCGCGAGTTTTTCGAACTACCCGCACTTGGTCTTGTTCATCAGTCTGAACGTTTTGCGCACTAGGGATGTCACTCTGTCGACACACAACACTAACGATATTCGATTTATCGACTGTCGATATTCGTTTCCGCTTACATTTACTAATGACTGGATTCCATGTGGATGAGATCTTAAAACCCTCGTCCCGATTAAAATTGCAATGTTTTTTGATTTCAATGGCTTCCCGCACTTTTCTACTGTAGAAATGGCGATCCGTGGAGAGGATTTTAGGGTTATGCAGCTCAATCCAGTGGTTTGGTCCTGACTCCAGCAAATGCTCAGCCACCGCAGACTTGTTGACCTGACGATCCTCCTCACGACGAAACGAAACGACGTCCTCGAAACGTCGGAGGTAAATCTTAAAACTTAAATACGCGATTAAGTACCTTATGTCGCTGCAACAATTCCTATTTTCTGTGAAAATCCCGAGAGTCGGTATTGGCATTTTGGCTCGTTATTCACGGCTGTACGAGACCGATGCTTAGGGGAATTTCAATGGCACCCATCAGGCACGTACAGCGAACCTACACGCGTAACAATCTGTTCGATGTAAGTGTAATATCTTTAAATTACAGGTTTATTCTGATAATATGTAAGTACCTACACGTTCTTTAAACATACTACCAAAAACATATGTAACTTCGTATAAGATGAATAAAGTCTAAGGAAAAAAACGTGCCTCGGAAATCAAGAAAAAGTCATTCTCGGAGAGATGACGCACACACTTTTGGCCTATGCTCGGCTAGATGGCGTGACGACACCGTTTCATATTTAACAATTTTAACACATAGATATCAGTGAATGAACATGGATCAAAATGATATAAATATAATAAAATCATTTCATTTTCTTGATAATTTAATACGTTTATATTTTGAGTTTTAGTCGTGTGTAGATAGATGGCAGTAAATTTACTGTGACTACAAAATTTACTAAGACAGGACCTCTCTATACTATCTATCCTTTTTAATACTACGAATTATGTTCATATATATGGTTGATGGCCTATATGTTTTGTACATGCTTGTGGAGAGCTGTCCGAGACCTGCGTTTTCGAGATTACTTACTGTTGACTTTAATACCTAAACGGAAAAATGTAGCCACCATTTGCCGTTTACTTAATAAAGCAAAAAAATAAGCAATATAAAACTATGTGACAAAGATCAAGGGTGACACTGGACGGTCCATTCAATAGGTATCAAGGTACAGTGACACATCTCTACACTCAGCCCTTACTCCAGTGTTGCCCTTGAGCCATAAAATTGCATATCGTTTTATTAGGCAGGCGTCCATCAGTTTTTATCCTAACCCAGTTTTTAGTTCATCGCTTTCGAGTGAAAGCTAAATACTGGAATTTGGGTGATTAGTGGGTATAAACCTGAATCATTTTGAATTCCATCAACTCTCCTTACACTCTGGCGGGTGCTGCGTGCGTCCCATGGACACGGACAAGGGCAGCATCCGCTGGGTGCAACCCTTACATCTCACTAAAGTATCAAAAGAGCCTCATTGGAGCCTCCTAAATGTCCGTAACACCATTTTTCCGGGATAGGCACCGAATTTAATTCTTAATTTGCAGTATCCCAAAAGCATACAAGGTATGTGTTCAATACTGGAACGGCGGATCTCAAGCCACCTAAATCCGTCTATTTTAGAAATGATATCTGTTTCGAAGTCGTACGGCATTTGTTTAAACAGCTTTAGAATACGCATTTACGTAAAACAAAGCAAATTGTAAGAAAAACTCAGACGGATTGATAAAGTATTTGCAAAAGATTTGATATCTAGGCCAAACACATTTGGCTTCTCAACGTGAAAGTTACTGACGTTATTCTACTTGGTGTCCGTTCTCTAAGACATTACAGACATGATTCAGGCGTTCCAGTCGGAATCTCCAGGGCGCTATATTTGGGAACTACTCGTATCCATTAGAGACCGAAAATAGGCGATTCGCTGTAAATTCTAACAGCCAAATCGATATACGGTGTTAAAACATTTGGCAGCGTAGAACAATTTCATATACTTATTGTCAAAAACGAACGATGCGAACAATTTCATATAATGTCAATAATGATCGAATAACAAATTATGGGATATAAAAATACAGATTCCTGCCTTGAAGTAAAAATCTACAATCTACATACAAACTGATTTTATTGACGATTTTGTAGCATAACTCAGGTCAGGCGGTTTGTTTGTACAGATGTGACGCGGTGATGTCGCAGTGGTTCTTGTAGGAGTTTTGGCACAAAGCTTCTTTTAAAATGGAACAGGAATAAAAAAGAAAGTTGTTCTGTTAAAACCTATGTCTTATTTTTAACAAGGACTCACATTAGACCGGGCTGTGTCTGGGCCGGAGCTTCCGGTTACTTTTCTATGACATGACAGGCGATCACGTGATGCTTTGCATAGAAAACGATGCGCCGGAAGCTCCGGCCCGGCCGCGGCCCGGTCTAACGTGAGTCATCCTTTACCCGTCTCTTATATTTACCCCACCAGACCCTTCTGTTTTATTCAGAATGCTTCCATGTACTACGTACGCAGACTTTATTTACACTCGACAGCTTTTAGATAAATGACCACTTCGTCGAGATAAGTCGACATTACTTAAAGACCAGCTGCTCCATTGAGCAACTTAATTTAAAATTTCATAGGAAAAGTATTCAAATTCATAGCAAGCAAAATTCCTTAAAACCTTACAAACCCAGAAATTTTGAAATCATGATGTATTTTAGTAGTGGTTTATCTATACCACAGAATAAATACATAATAGTACTAGGTACAGAAGACTCACTCTCTGACAAAAGGCGTCTAATCTTTTACGTTCAGGACAGATATGGCCGCTAGGTGGCGACAGCGCCACGCGCGGCTTATGGCTAGCCACCAAAATTGGTGTGGCACGGATAGTGATGTGCCGAGAGTAAAATACCATTACCGGTATTTTACCACTTGGGAATATTACTAGTAAATTACCATTCTTACCGGTAATATTCCCAAAAGCGGGTAATATACTCGTACTTGAACGCTTACGTTATAATTGAATTAATTTAATTTAAAACATGTAGAAATGGCTTAATTATATTTACGTCTCTTCCACTCGTAGCATCAGCTATCTCTTACACTCAATCTTAGCGGAGTTGCGAAGCAATGTAGTACATATTACGCTGTATCCCGTAAGTACTGGGCTATAACCTAAAAAATCGAGGTTCGTCAATTGCGGGCGTTTTTCTGTCACTAAAATAAATAAATAAAATAAATAAATCAATAAACTAAATAAATTAATGAAATAAATAAATTTATTAATTAAATAACTAATTAATTAAATAAAAAAAAAATTAATTAATAAAATAAGAATAAAAATAAAATAATGTAAATAAACAAAATAAAGAAAATAACTTAATAAATCAAATAAATAACATATAAAAACAATGTCATTGTACTACACCTTACCTACTCATAATAATAATGTGATGATTATTATTAAATCAATGTGATTTTTACAATTTCGTTTTAGTTTTACTAAAATTCTGGTATTATTCATTGAGTGGTTTTGACTGGAACTGACTACGCCCACTTGCCCAGACAAGGGGAATACTTCCTAGTAATATTGGTAAAATACCGAGTAACATTGGGAAAATTACCAGTAGTATTGGGAATTTACTAGAAAAGTAAACCTATGTTGATTTTTTGCACTTCGTATGATGCATTTGTTGACAAGTAATGATTTAATGTAAAACAACTTATGTTGACATTTACTTAATTTGAATATTACCGTAAATTACTGATTCTGGGGAATCTTACCGGTAACATTACTGGGAATTTTCCCACCTTGGGTATTTTACCGGTAACGGCACATCGCTAGGCACGGATGTACTTTAGGCTACCTGTACCAAAGCGACGAAATCGCGGAGTGAGCCACGCCTGTCTATAGTAAGAATGTGTTACTTTTCATATTTAATAGTATTAACTAGGCTAATAAACCTACACGTCAAACTATGAAAACAATTAATGTATATTCAGTTGCTTTTGAGTTTGCCGTGAGTATGGCGACAAACTCAAAAACTACTGAACGGAATTTCATGCGATTTTCACTTATCAATAGAGAGATATTTGAGGAAGGTTTAGGTGTATAATTTGTTAAGTATTTTTGTAGCCCGTGCGAAGCTCGGTCGCTAGCAGAGCAAATAATAAACGATGAGATACTTAGCTGCAAAGAAATCTGTGACGCAATCTCAAGACTTTGAAACAGCAATTAATGTAGGTAGGTAGCCGCAACCTTTTATCTTTCATCTTATCCTTTTATACGTTGAACTTGGCAATTTGCACTGTCAGCTACTGACATGACTTTATCTCAAGAAGTTGGTCAGAGATTTACTTACTTAATCAAATAGTCTGCAAAGTTGGGAGTTGGGTTCCGATGAAATTCTCGGGATAGTTTTATAGGGAAAAACGATGGCGACGAATGGCGATATATTGGTCAATTAAGTGTGTTTTTTGTTTTCGATTTTAACTCATTTTAACAAACATTACAACTGCATATTCATTAAAGGATGTACTCACGCCCCGGCCCGGCCTGGTCTAGCAAGAGTCATCCTTTATATGTATGCAGCTGATTATGTTGTTCGTGATGTTTAGTGAGCTCTATTGTTAATAATAATCTCAAGAAAGCTCGTTCTCAGTAACTTTAAAAGTTTTGGTAATGAGAGTTGCATATATGTATGTATACCTACTCCTCTTAATCTAAGTACTGTGAATACTCCAGAAAAAAACGAAACTGGCCGGTATAAGTGAGTTCTCCGATTTTTTGTTTTATTAATTTCCACACATATCTACAATTATCATTACAGGCTGAACTTAATACGATACTGTAGTTTGAAAACTCTAAACGTCTTCGAGTAACTGACCTTTGGGAACCGTTGGCCCGTGTAAGCTTAAACAGATTGGCCTCTATTATCAGCTTATATTACAAAATATTATTTTCTGGTTACATATTCCACATGAAATATTCTTGAACCACATGGAATGTTTTATACTTACAGATGTTATTTCAGCAGCTTAATACCCAATACGGTATAATTCTCCATTTTCATTTAAAAACACATTTTCATGAAGTTTTGTATTATTTTTAACTAGATATTCATCGCAACTCAGTTAATTACATTTCAAGCAGAGTTACACATTTTTAAAAATATAACATACATATCTACTTGCAATGCTAAGACATTATCGCTTTTTCCATCTTTCGGTAGGTACATTATCTCAAGTGAATTGAATGAGTTCTCTTTGAACTAAGCCGTGTAGATTTCCTCTTCAAAGTCATTGTTGTCTGTTGAAAAAAAGCAAATCCTTAATGACGTTGCTTTTTTAGGTCGCAGTCTTTAGTTAATGAGATTTTTCCTTGTAAGGCCTTATGGTTTAACGCGGCTATAAATACATGTCAATGAAGTAGGTATGTTATTGTTTAACAACAACACACACACACTAACGACACACTACACTACACACATACACCAATACATACTAACGTGTACACCAATAACCATAATGTAGTTACATGAGAAGGCCTCTATGTAATGTGTTGTCTTCGGCTTCACACATGTCTTCTAAATTTCCGGACATTACAAAAAACAATATAAAACAAATGACTGCTGCTTTGAAATATTTACACATGCAGAAATTGCACAGTGAAAGCTGAATGTTACTCCACATTAATTTTGTACTACGTCAGTACTTGTATTATACAGAAATAATATTATTGTTTTAGAATTAGCTGTTGACATAAAGTAAATGAATTAAACATGGTCATAGCTTTAAAAAGCAATTTACAATATGATAGCTTGTTAAATATAAAAGTTACATATATTTCGCTATAACAATAATTAAATCTGCGGGAACATCCCTCGAGGCTCTCAGCGTCGTTGACACTAACATAAGTTTCGTCAACTAAAACTAACTTACAACAGAAGTTAGTCAAAGTGTCCCTTAATAAGTAACAGAAAGACTAACTAAAATTTCGCAGTGCTAGTACCTACATACATGAGAAATACTTGTTTAGTCCGCGTAATGTCTAGCTAGAAGTCATAAGTTTATTAAGTTCAAATGTATGTACCTTCGTTGCACGTGTTTTAATTTAATCACTAAAATAATGGCTTAAAGATATTCATCAAATAGATGACTGGTATACTCTCTGCAACTGAGGTGAAGCTTTTTAGTAAAACTCTACTTAATTCAACGGAGAGTTTGGCAGACGTAATTATCAAACCACTGCTTATTCACAATTCAAAGATTGAAATAGTCATAAATTAAACCAACATGAAATACACCATCAGAAAAAAAAAATGCAGGTATGAATTTGACCAATAAAACCTTATGCAAATAAAATGCTGTATACGTGGCAACCTGCCGTATTAGAACTTCAAGTTATTCACAAGAGACGACACGTACTAGATCCATTCTAGATACGTTATAGTTTAGATATCAACTAGTTCTCTTTTGCAGCGCAATTCGGGCAACCAATGTCACTTTTACGTTAGATAGAGTAAGATATTTATTAGATGTGAATTGGATCTCTAAGTCGTATCCTGTGGAAATCGTTCAAGAGTATCTCCAGAATCGCGCAAATGTCAAATTTGACAGGTTAGATATTAAACATATCGTTATCGTATCTTGGTGATTTTTAAAATATATCTAATAGATATCAACGTCCAAAATACTGGACGTCTTTTCATAGCGCGACTATTTCATTCATTTACGCCGAACCTGGCAACGTCCAACATACTTGACATACTATGTTTTTTTTCTAAACTATTATAAATGGAGTTTTTTGATGATTTTTGTACAACCACATAACACCAAAAAAATAATGCAATACAGTTTTTTTTTCACTTGGTTAATGTACCTACTTGTACTTAGTAGTACCATGACAGATATTTGATTGAGTCATATTTCGCATGCATAAAACATTTCTGTGTCCTAAAACTTGAACTTATTAAATATTCAATAATGTATCCAAGAAGATATTCAACAGTAGGTACACGATACACGTACCTATAGTCAAAGTGCCTACTCTCGCATTTGTATTATTATAATAATATAATATTTATTTCTTAAGCTGCGTTAAATTTCACTGAAGTCTTATTGTGAAAGACGAGATTAAAGCATGAATTTTTGACGACGATATCAGTCTCTCGTTTAATATAGATTAACTCAGCTTGAGGTTGACTGCTTTAACCATATTTTATTATACTCTTACTCGAACCACTTGGGGTTGTGGGAAATTTGCAAAGGCACCTTCTAAATAAAAATCATGCAATTTATAAAAAGACAATGACAGTGTCTCACTTAACGTAGTTACTTTATTTTGTACAGTAAATACGAAATAAATGTTGTTAGTACGATGGGCAAGCTTGAGGTGTTTTTTTAAATTTTAACAATTGATTTTCGATACAATAACGAAAGCAAAACTCACCTCAACCAAGAACCGTCTAAATTTAAATACTTGATGTTAGATAATTGTTGCCTCATCTGATTCAGCGTTAAGACAAAGAAGTTAAAAAAATTAAAGTTATTTAAAGGTATTACAGCAAAGTACAATCAGTGTCTTATAGATAGTGTCGGCCAAAATCGAGGAATATATCGGAACAAATACTTATTTCTATGAAAATAAAGGCGTGTTACGGTATATAACACACCTTTGTTACTATATAAATAAATATATTTTAATACTTACTGTACGCAGGTATTCAACTTTGTTAAGATTTCTTATCACGGATCTTCAATTTTATGGCTGGGAAAACCGCAGCATTTGATAGGACTGGTTACTGTAAAGAAAAGAAAAAATATCTTATGGCGTTTGAAGTAATACAATTACCTACTTTGTGTTTGAATTTTCTTCGGTGGTTTTAGTTAGGGGGGGTTATTGCTACTTAGAGAATATCTATTAAAAAATTAGATAGTAAGTGTATTGCTGAAAGACTGAAATCTTAACACTAGATTATTCTTAAATACGACTGACCGAATTGTTCCATGCGTTCAACGCTGCCTTTTTAGCATAAAACAACCGCGCGCTCAAAGCTTAACATTTCGCGTTTTCAGTCTCAAAAAAAAACGTGCCATGTCAACTGAGAATAGCCCAAACTCAAACTGATTCAAATTGTATTGTACAATAGCTAGGTACCTGCCTACCTGATACATAAAAACAACTCTTTTACGCTTACTCATCTGCAACAGAATACAAATAATAGGAACACTTAATATTTTGCTGTCCTCCATCCATCAACGTCTGCTCGCATCCTGTGCGTGAATTATCAGAGGGAGCCCCTTTTCAATTCACTCTTTTGAATTTCTGAAGGGAAGATGACAGATACTGGAATAAAGTAATACCTACTCAATTTGACGAATGTCATTTTGGAAGCGCCATCTAAACTGACTTAATGACAGTTTGTGATTTGCCTTCCACGTATATCTTGAAACTCGATGAGGGGTAAATGGAAAAAAATATAAATTTCGTAATATCTTAGACGCCATGATTTTTAGGGATAGGTATCGAAAAAAAGTGTAATACCGATCGTTAGTCATAATTTATATACCGGGTGTGCCCTGTAATATGAGCAAAAAAATTAACTGTAGGCTGTACTCCTCATACTGACCAACATTTGTTCAGCGACTTTTAAAAATAACTTGTGGTTTGATTTTTAATACACTTTAAAGTTTATTCTAAGACGCAATGTATTGTGAATTTTGTTATGTTTAAGGCGTGAAAAGCAACGTCAATCACAATGATATGGCGTGGCGATGGCGTCCATTGAAGATAATATTTATTTTGTATGAAAAATAGCGAGTCTAAATACTTCATAATTTTTTAAAGTTGTTGAACAAAAGTGTCACCGTTTGAGGAGTACAATCTATGTTTTAATTATTTGCTCGTGTTACAGGCCACACCCGGTATATAATATAGGTTTTTTTTTTCATAAAATATGTTGCAGTATCAATAACCTATAGTTTTTGTGTCTAATAGTTACATTAATTAAAGATAAAAGGGGAGAAGTGACTGTCTAATAGTTTATCCTATTCACAAATGATAAACTCATATGGCAATTCTTTAAACACTAAATATTAGTGTGTTACAAAATAGTTATTTTATTATTTCGAATAGTAATGCGAATTCCAAATATTTCAAAAAGAAGCCAATACAGTCAAGTTGTCCATTAAGCTACACAATACCTAGACCCACAGCAATATCCGTAACCGTAAAATTAGTTTAAGACGAAACAGGAGCTGAGTTTTAAATATTTTAGGTAAATATACCCGTCTCGCTAACGGAAGCGGCACCTAAAAGTAGTGCGATAAGGACAAGGCGAAAAATCCTGCGTAAAAATCTCAAAAATCGAGGTTTCGTACTCCTCTGTTTCCTCCTCCAAAACTTAACCAATCGTAACCAAATTTGGAAATCTAAATGATTATGTTATTATCTGTGTCGGACCGTTTTGCTTTTTTGGCTAATTGATATCAGTTTTGAATGCCACGCCTCTCATTGCGGCATAGTCAATTAGGCCATTTTGGCCATTTTTGAAGGGCTCTAGCGCCTTAAAAAACAAAAATATCAAAAAAAGCAAAACGGTCCGACACAGATATTGACAATATTAATCTGTGTTGAAAAAATCATTGCTCTAGCTTCAAAAACGACGGAGGAAAACGAGGAGTATGTTTGTATGGAGAAATGACCACTCCTGTTGGCTCTTAACGTTAGCTTACATCTTACGACAGCTTAAATTAGATCACAGCAATACTGGGAACCTATAACTTGATATTAATAGTGTTCTTCAATTCGTAAGAATTATATAATTTCTTAGGGATTGAAGAACACTTCGCGTAACGCCCTTCACGTCTATAGATTGGTTTTGGTCGGTGAATCGAGAGACTTTCCACTTAAAATGTAGTAATACATAGTGCCAACGTAGGTACCTACGCGTCAAGATCTGGCAAACCAATTGAGCCGTGAAATTGGACTATTCCGCCTCAAACAAGCCAGAGGTCATCGTGAGCAATTTAATCACTTCAATTTTCTTAATTACCTCGAATCCTGAAAATGTTGAGTGTTTCAAGAATGTCGTGAAATGTGGGGCCTTATTCAGACATCCGAGAGCGATATGATACCATAAAAACAATGTTTTTATGAGCTCATCCCGCGGGCGGGATGCCTGAAGTCTGTCGTAAGTAGAATACCTTATTTATATAACTAATATGAACAAAGTTGCCTCCAGATCTGGTGAATGTCAGCAACAAGTTAGCAAGCTTTTCGCAAATAATCCAATTCGCGGCGCGTTATCATGACTTTGACGCACCTCAAGGTGATTTAATGAATACCTTAAAATTATAGTAGGAAGAGTTAAAAATAAATTTCCATTAATAAATTAATTTAAAACAAGTTTTTACTTAGATCAGATTGCGCATGTCGAAACAGATAGGGTAACATCAATCAATCTAAAACTAATCCCAAATATCTCTGTTATCTCCAGCTTAGTCTTTAAATAAAAAAGCGAACTAAGCGATTCTGGACGTATAATTTTATGCCCTGTCACCGTTATTAAACCGTATTTAAGTTACCTACTTCTCTGAGTTTGACAGAACTTTGTCTATTATGCAAAGTCCAAGAATGAGCCGTGGAATTAAAATGGGTTTATTATTAGTAAAGCTTCCTCAAAGTTTCCTGGAAAAATAAGTGCTTTGCATGAATTTCCAGCCATAAGTACAGGAATGAAGGAAAATGTTGTACCTCCTTATCATGTTTTTGTTGTTAACTATCAAGTGACATTTCTGTTATCAAAGACATATGTAACTTCGTATAAGACGAATAAAGTCTAAGGAAAAAACGTGCCTCGGAAATCAAGAAAAAGTAATTCTCGAATAGATGCCACACACACCTTTAGCCTATTCTCGGCTAGATGGCGTGACAACACCGTTTCATATTTAACAATTTTAACACATAGATATCAGTGAATGAACATTGATCAAAATGATATAAAAATAATAAAATCATTTATCCATATATATATATATATTTTTGATAATTTTATACGTTTTCATTTTGAGTTTTAGTCGTGTGTCGATAGATGGCAGTAAATTGACTGTTATTTATTTATCGTATGGCATTACAGTTACTGGATTCAATTTAAATTATTAATCTAGAGATTGAGGTTTGCACTCTTCAGATACTTAATTTACTGTGACTACAAAATTTACTATAACAGGACCCCTCTATACTAACTATTATTTTTGCTGTTATTAATTCTGTTAATAATAGTAGTTTAGTGTACTATACATTAATTTAGTAGTAAGCAGAATCGTCTGCAAATTATGCTATATTTCTTAGGAATAAAGGACAAGGAAAACTCAGTCTCAGACGAGACAAACAGTGAGTTTTTTCCATTTTTCCATTATTACATCGTAAAATAATTGAGATCCTGAACCTGGGAATGAAGTAGATTAGTGATTACTGAGAGCTAAATATAAAATGTATGTTTGTGTCTGTTAACACTAAATACTAAAATAAACCTTTTGAATCTTTATCTACTCATTAAAAGATTAAAAATGATTGACAAACATTATTTTAAACGCATAATATACGTAATAACAGCAATACGCAAATATCAATTTGACACCCAAAAACTCAGATTATAGAATTTTTATTCAATAAAACGTCCTTATTCATTAGATTGAAACTCGTTTACATATTTTTTATTTGCAACTTTTATTTAATTGTTGCTATGTGAAATCGATACTAAAGTTACTTTTTGTGTTGTATATATTTACGTACAGAAGCAAATTAGACATTTTTGCTAACTACTTACTTGCTCGTTAAAATAGGATGCTGACACGAGGCTGGAGCAATTACGTCTCAGTTAGTCTTTAAGAGTGATGTCACGAGTTAGCAATGTTAGGCATCCCATTAAAACTTTGCGCCATTAAGCGAGAGTGCAAACATAACTATACTCTTCTCCGAAAATTTACTACATTTTGCTAACATATCTTTTTTGATAAGGATGTTGTTACTGTTTGTCTGAGATGTGAGTTTCAAAATACATATCTCGTAAAATTCACCGGGTTATTAATACTTCATTAATACTTTTTTAATTTATCGGCCTATTCCTACAATTCAGTAGCAAAATTAAAAATGTATTCAACTCATTTTACTAATGAGATTTTGACGTAGGTCTGACGGATATCTACTTTGCCACGACCTGTCCATAAACGTTTTGAACAGGGTCCTAATACTATTATTAGATTCCTTCCTAAGTTACTCTACTCTAGTAGGTAGGTATATCGAGCACTAAGAAAATTTCGTTTGAAACCGGTATAATATTTATAAGTATAACATTATATAAAACTTAAAATAGTACTTACAGATGTAGTGCATAATTGTTTTCCTTCGTAGTTTCTCGGAAACGTTCGTATTTGTTTTAAATAAATGGAGTGGCAGGGACAAACCTCGATAGCACGTAGACCGCCGACTCCAATTTTGAGTTCGTATTTCGGCAAAAACACGACACTTCGATGAGTTCACAAGCACAGGGTTGCACGTGACGTCACTGATCTTCTTTAAAGTACTTTTCACTTGATTTTGAGTTTAATTAGAGGAATGCAAACTTTTTGGACGCGCCCGCGATGAGATTTTATTTTGCACTGGCGGTTGGAGGTGAAGGGAGTGCGGGGGTTGGAAAAGGATGTTGCCAGGTATGATATATATAAAAGATGCGTTCGAGTGGTGTGTATGATATATTATGAATAAGTTTAAAATTAATTATAAAAATGTATGAAATCACAATGGCGTAGCCAACTTCGGGGCGCCTAGAGGTTTCCTCTACATTGCGTTAAAAAAATGAATATTAATTAATATAGAAACTAATAGTAAGAGTATTTTTATTAACTAAGTTTGTACTATGTTAAATTTAATTATTGCGTAGGTAATGGGCAGAGCCGAGTTACAGGACGGACATAAGTTCCTGAAGAAGTAGTTACTTTAGCGACGCGAATTACATTATCTTTTCCTGGGAAAACCTCTGAGACAACGGCGAGAGGCCAGAACATAGGATGAGCATTATCATCTTTAATGACAACAACTGTTCCCACACTCACAGGTTTGGAAGGTGAATTCCATTTATCGCGTTGTTGAAGGGAAGTCAGATATTCCATGCTGAAACGGTTCCAATAACTCTGAACAATTTTATTTAAAAGTTGATAGCGAGTTAACATATGATTTGGAATATTATTATCGACTTTCTCCGCGGGTAAAAATTTAAGTGGAGTGATATTTAAGAAATGACTTGGAGATAACGCGGTCGGATCAGAAGGATCCGATGATAGGACGCAAATCGGACGACTGTTAAGCAGCCCTTCAATTTGGACCAAAACTGAATTAAATTCTTCATAGGTTAAAATTTGATTACCTATAACTTTATATAAGTGAGTTTTGACTGACTTGACATTAGTTTCGCTTAAACCGTTAAAGTTCGGACCATAAGGTGGACTGTGTTGAAATTGAATTTTATGTTGCGCAAGGTAATTACTCAAATAGTTATTATAATCAGTGGACTGTATAAGTGGGTAAATTTCGTTTAATTTGTTTTTCGCACCAATAAAATTTGTACCTCCGTCACTATATAAAATTGAAACCGGACCTCTGCGTGAAATGAATCGTTTAAAAGCGGCAAGAAATAAGTCCGTGCTCAGATCGGAGACCAATTCTAAATGGATGGCTTTTGTTGTTAAACAAACAAACAGGCAAATATAAGCCTTGTGGCTTTTAACTCCGCGACGGCGTATATGAGTGATATAAAACGGTCCGCCGTAATCGACAGCCGTGTGTACGAATGCTTTTACTTGAGAGACGCGGATGGCGGGGAGGTCACCCATCGGTGGTTGTGTAGACAACGGTTTAAGTTTGAAACAGGAGTTGCATTTGTGTACTCTTTGGCGAATTAAATTTCGAGCAGATAAAATCCAATATTTTTGTCTAATTAATGCTAGTACTAAGGCGGGACCGGTATGCAGGTTCGACGAGTGATAATAATCTACTAAAAGCGACACTATTCTACTTTTTGCGGACAGTAGTATTTGATGTTTTTGATCAAAACCTAACTGTGAATGAGTGAGTCTACCTCCTACTCTTAGGAGACCTTGGTCATCAATAAATGGGTGCAGTTTAAGAACTGATTTACTAGGAATTAGTTTGTTATTTTTAATAGCATCAAGCTCGCGAGATAAATGTGTTGCTTGTTCGTAGCGTAGTACGCGATATTCTGCATATTCTAAATCCTTTGGAGTTATGGAACCTTGAGAGTGGAGTAATTTTGAAAAACGGAAAGCGTATACGAGTGAGCGTATGAATTTAGTCCACGTCGAACATCTTACGGCGAGGTCGTGAATTGGGTGAGTAGGTTCATCCGTAGATACAATTTGCGCGGGAAGCGATGTAATTTTAATTTCTTGTAAATCTTCCTGTTTATTATTGTTTATTTTAAATTCTTTTACAGGCCAGGTATTAATCGGAGCGGACAGCCATTGCGGGCCGTGGAACCAGAGTGAGTTATTTACTAATCCTGTTGGCGTTACAGGTCGCGACACAATATCTGCAGGGTTCTCTACACCACGGACGTGGAACCAGTGGGAAGCGGGTAAGTACTCATTTATTTGAGCTATACGATTAGCTACAAATGTGTGAAATTTATAAGCGGGTGAATGAATCCATGTGAGTGTTACAGTAGCGTCTGAAAAAGCGTATATTTTATTTATAGTACATCGTTTACTTAGGACGTCGCGAACGGAATTTATCAATTTTGCGAGTAACACAGCGGCGCAGAGCTCTAAGCGAGCGAGTGTTTTATTCGGATTGGAAACTTTGGATTTAGCGGTGAGTAATTCTACTGAATGCGCGGTTGAGTTTTCATCTGAATCTATGCGTACATAGATAGCAGATCCATAGCACTGCTGGCTAGCGTCGGCGAATCCGATTAAAGTTATTCTGTTTGTGGACGTGATGCCAATATGACGCGGTATTTTAATTTGTGATAAGTGCGGAAGTTCCTCGTGGAATTGTTTCCATTTGGAGACAATGAAGTCAGGTACTTCATCATCCCAGTTAAGTTGAAGTTTAAAACATTCTTGAATGAGTAATTTCATGTAAGCTACAACCGGGCTAATTAGACCTAGCGGGTCGAATAAGCGCGCGGTGACAGATAGAATCGAGCGTTTAGTACAAGTTTCTGGAAAATCTATGTTTGTTTTGAAATGAAAGTTATCGTCAGTCGGCTGCCACTGCATACCTACGATTTTAGTGTCAGCGTTGGGATCGTCATCAAATTTGACAGCGAGAGGGCTTTTTAGTGCGGATGGGACGCGCGACATGAGTTGAGTATCATTTGAAATCCATTTAACTAAATTGAAACCTCCCGATTTGAACATAGCGGTCATCTCCTTATATATTTTTTCTGCCGTATCTACGTTATCCACGGAGCTAACATAATCGTCGACGTACATATGGTTTTCGGCTTCATAAGCGGCGAGCGGGTATGAATCGCGGCTATCTGCGGCAAGTTGTCGCACGACACGCAAAGCTAAATATGGCGAACTGGAAACACCGAAACAGACCCTATTAAATTGATACATTTCAATCGGTGAATTGGTGTCAAACCTAAATAAAATTCTTTGGAATGAGTGATGATCAGGAGAAAGTTTCACTTGAAAATACATTTTTTCGATATCAGCGGATATTGCGATTGAAAACATGCGAAGATTTAACAACAATTCGAAAATATTATTCTGTAGAACTGGGCCTACATATAGTAAATCATTAAGGGATTTTCCTGAGGTGGTTTTACAACCAGCGTTCAGTACGATACGCGTCTTTGAAGTTTCTTTGTCTGGACGATAAACGGCTCTATGCGGAATGTAATAAGAATCAGTGGTTTGAAAATCATTTGGGACCTTTGTTAAATAACCTTGATCTATGTAAGTTTGAATAGTTGCGTTATAATCTGACCGTAATCCAGTTGAGTCGAGTTTCTTTTCCAAATTTAATAAGCGGTGCTTCGCGGCAGCATAAGAGGATCCTAATTCGGCAGGCGAGTGTTTGAAAGGAAGAGCAACGGTGTAGGTACCGTCGTCATCGCGCGTGTAAGTTGATTGAAAATGTTTTTCACATGCTTCGTCATCTGGACTAAAATGGATTTTTTCTGGGACATTTTCAATTTCCCAAAAGCGTTGCGTTAATTGATCGAGACAGAAATCTTCAGTTTGGCAAAAGAAAGACTTTTCCAAATTGTGAGCGTTTAATGAGCGAGTTTCATTTTCGAGCGAGTTAGGAAAACATTGCGCCCTTCCTCCGGCGATGTATCCTAGAGTAGTTTCAATACCTACAACCGAGGAGGTCGGCGAGGTCACTTTACCTGGTCCGAGTAACGTGGGAAATAGTTCATTACCTATCAAACAATCTATTTCACCCGGCAAGTAATATTCGTCATCGGCCATCGGCAAGCCTTGAAGATGGTCTAATTGCGTGGTTTCTAGCTCGGCGCTAGGTAAAATATCCGTAATTTCATCCATAACGCGGCAGCAAACGGTATAGGAACAGCGTGAGTCGAATCGAGAGTGTATTGTGAGTTGCGTTATTCCAAACGTGCGGTCTTTGATTTTTCCTATGCCATTAATAATAGCGGGTGCGGGAATTATTTTTAAATTTAAGCGTTCACAACAAGCCTTCGTTATGAAATTAGTAGCCGCCCCAGTATCCAAGAAAACGCGTAGGCGATGCGTTTCATTGTTACTATAAACGTTAACAGACGCGGTCGGGCATAAAACTAACGTGTCACTGTTAGAGTTTCGCGCAGGAATGGTAACTGATAACGCGATGTTGTCGTTATTCACCTGAGCGCTTGTCTGACCGTCGTGCGTGCGAGCAGCACTCGCCGTAGGCGAGCGCGGCTGACGCGGCGGGTGAGACAGAGACGGAAGATTCGCGGAGCTAGTGCTTGGGAGCGGCGCTGTAGGAGCGCGCGCGCCAGCCGAGTTGTTGTTATTATTATCATTTGCTGAATCAGCTGATCGCGGGGAATGCGTTGTATTCGAATGGGTTTCGTAGTGTAATAATGAATGATGTTTCTTATTGCAAATCGAACACCGGTTTGTTGATTTACATGTATTAATATGATGAAAACCTAAACAGTTTATGCAAAATGTGTGTTGACGAACTATGTCGTTGCGCGTTTGAGTATTTTGTTTTAGGAAATATTCGCATTTGAATAGAGGGTGAGAGAGTTGAGAGTTACACACTTTGCATGATCGCGGTTGAGTGACACTGTCAGAGCTATTAGACTTGCTGGAAGTTTGAGGTTGCGGAACGGTTACTTGAGTACAGAATGTTTTTATTTTATTAATTTGCGGTGCGGTTTTGTTAGTGATCTGAGCGCGAGTATTATTATTATAAGTTTGAGTTTGAGAGCGCGACGGCGCGTGGAGTACTTGGAGTTTACTCTGTTCAGTTAAAAATTTCTTTAAATCACTAAATTTAGGAATTTCTATGTGTCTATGAGCCTGTTCGAACAGGTCGATCATAGTTTTGTCCAATTTGCTTAAGGCAATATGAGTTATCATAAAATCTGATAAGTTATCAATTTGCAAGCGCTGCAATGCTGCTTCAGCGGAACAAAAGTTATCAATTATATTATCGACTGACTGTCCAGTCTTTTGTTGTAACATCTGGTCTAAATAGACAGAAGCCTGTACCCTAGTATCTTGGTATTTTGCTAGAAGAGCTTGCCATATGATGTCATAGTTTTCAGAGGTAGCGGTTATTCCGGAACAAACATTAAGTGCTTTGCCGGAGAGACATCCTATTAGGTACTGGACCTTTTCAGCATTGGTTAAGCGAGTATTAGTGTGTATGACACTGCGGAAATTTTCATAGAATACTGGCCACTTAGTAGGAGTACCATCAAAACCTATGAGTTGAAGCGGGGGCAACTTAGTGTTAAAATTATTATTTTTCTTTTGGTCCTCAAGCTCTTGCCTCAGTGTGGTTTCCTTTTGTTTAATGTAACAATATAACTCGTCAAATGTATTTAAAATACTATAACTCGGCTGAGCCTCAGGATTTTCTTTGAGTTGTTCAATCATAAGTTTATCAATTGTTTCAATATAATCTGAACGCGTTTTATCAACGGATTGAGCCCTAGCTAAGAATTGTGTGCGTGTGACATCGTTGGAAACCTTCAAGCTTAAGTTATAGACGTCTTGAATTATTTGAAACAGAAATTGTTTTTTATGTTCTAAAAAAGTAATCATAACATCCTCGTCGCTTGAACCATCTTTTGATTTATTGCCTCCCCCCATGTTGGTAATAAGTCAATTAATAATATGCGTATGCGTAATTTGCGTGAAGTTATAAAATGAGAGTTTTGTCAATTAATTAAAATAAAATCAAAGCGACGAACTGTGCGCGGCGCGTATAAATGTAAGATGGCGGGTAGGTAGGTATGTATAAACGGTGCAAGCGGCGAACAAATTTTACAATTGACTTGTTGAAATATGCGCGATTTATCAAAAATATGCTTTGAATCTTAAAGAATGAGTGAAATAACTTGTATTTAATGATAACTAGTTGCGAAATAAGATGAAATAAGCGTGATGCGCACCAATTAAAGTATGGTAGCACGTTGAGTGATTTTATCGAATATACGTATAAATTATATTTTTAAGTGTATGATTACTGTAAATATGTACGAAATAATGAAATATTTATATATATAGGAAGGATCAGGATCGATAAGGACCAACACTGGAGTGGCAGGGACAAACCTCGATAGCACGTAGACCGCCGACTCCAATTTTGAGTTCGTATTTCGGCAAAAACACGACACTTCGATGAGTTCACAAGCACAGGGTTGCACGTGACGTCACTGATCTTCTTTAAAGTACTTTTCACTTGATTTTGAGTTTAATTAGAGGAATGCAAACTTTTTGGACGCGCCCGCGATGAGATTTTATTTTGCACTGGCGGTTGGAGGTGAAGGGAGTGCGGGGGTTGGAAAAGGATGTTGCCAGGTATGATATATATAAAAGATGCGTTCGAGTGGTGTGTATGATATATTATGAATAAGTTTAAAATTAATTATAAAAATGTATGAAATCACAATGGCGTAGCCAATAAATAAATATTATACGACAATCTTACACAGATTGACCAAGTCCCACAGTAAGCTCAAAAAGGCTTGTGTTGTAGGTACTCAGTCAACGATATATATACCTAATACATAAATACTTAAATACATAGATAACAACCATGACTCAGGAACAAATATCTGTATCATCATACAAATAAATGCCCTTACCGGGATTCGAACCCAGGACCATCGGCTTCACAGGCAGGGTCACTACCCACTAGGCCAGACCGGTCGTCAAAATTTGTCATGCTACTTCAACCAACCTCAGAACTTTTTGTACCAATACCGACTGAAATAACAAGACACGTTCGTACGTTTCCGTGAAAATACGAAGGAAAATATATAATTTTACACTACATCTGTACAAGGTTTTTTACACAGACATTCGAGCTTCGGAGCTCTAACCACTGACTTTAACAAAACTGCCCCAATAAAAACCTCAAGCCACGTTAAGTGGCCTGAATGGTTGAAATTTGTCAAGACGGTAAGTTGTAAGTTATGGTATCCATTGTCATGAGGCGGGGGCCTAAAGCTCACTTATCAACGCTTAACAACGATTTATAGAGGGACTTGTCTTATTTTTGCGCAGAATTATGATATATCTTTCTTGGGGTTTGTTAAAACAATTTCTCTGGTAAAATGTGGTTTGTTTTTAAGTAAGAGAAAATGGTTTAACTACCTATAGAAAATTGTTTATATTAAAGCAGATAGGTATACGATGAAATGATTAAAGTTACCCATATACTTAAATGGGATAATATTTTATTTTATTCTTTTTGAAGTCGGTTTTTTTATTATGAATGAACTGAAATGTGATGAGGAGGTGTGAGATAGGAAAAAAATAAATGTAAACTTAAACTGCTGTTATATCGTTAATCATAATAAAATTGGAGAGAGGCAGACGTTAAAATATAATAGTTTAAATCAGTAGTTTGTACATAATCAGTGTGGTGACCGTAGAATCTCAAGGGGACTTGCTAGCTACGGCTGTAGCAATCTAACCTCCCTGACGTCTTTACTTGGTCCGCAGAGCTCTGAAACTACGCCTTGTAAGTTTGTACTCAGTATTGGACGAGAGTTAGATTGCCCGTTAGGGGCACAACACACGGAGCGATATGTTGCAAATGCGTGCGTTTTGAAATGGTCACATACCGCTATATTTCTGTTTGTTTGAGTAAAAGCACTACACAGCAAAGATCAAGCAGAAACACCTATATATACCTACGTCTATATTTTACAAGGGAGCAATAAATGTGCAGCCACGGGTCCCTTTGTCAAAATTAATGAAAGTCATGATGTAATGATTGTCATACCTATTATCATCAGTCATAAGGCAGTCATATTAGCTCACATTATAGACGGGTCTAACGCGAATTATATTCAATTACCTTGATTTACCGACGTTTCGACACAGGTTTCACTGGTCGTGGTCGCGTCTATAATGTGAGCTAATATGTATTCAAAACGCGAAAGTTTAAAATATTATAAGGCAGTCAGTTCTGAAACCGTTAACTTTTTAAGATTTTCGTAAGGTTGTTAGGTTATCCTGTAGATAGGTTTGTTTTATGGCGATATTGAAAAATTGCGCGTTTCTGAGAAACACCAAATTATGATTAACGAAAATGCGGATAAACAATACATTATGACTTACAACTTTATGGGAAACAATAGAGACCGGTGAAGCCACGGTGTAACGGTTATTTTATCGCCATAATTAGCGTGGCCATGGTATTTAAATTTTAACCTAATATAGATATGAAAATATTTATGTGCGGTATACAATAATAGCTTAGAGCAATTAGTAACTGGAGACGTCAATCCATTTAAAAGTTTGCACGACATTGCAAGGTTTTCGGCAGAGTGGTGAGCTCTTAAAGGCGACTCCGGTTAATTATATGCTCAAAGACTACTAGGTACACAAAACGCTAGAAAATATCGCGCGATTTACCTAGAGTTCAATTTTGATTGGACTATTTGTTAAAGTTTTGATTTTGTACTAATACGGCATCTCACGAGCACCAATCAGCACAAGCGAGATGCCTAATGACACGAATCATTACATTTCACTCGCACCAATAAGCGTGAGCGATCATCAGGGTCGTATCATAACAAAAATCAACCCTAAAAAATGGTTAAATAATAAACTTCTGCCTCATCGACCGTCTAGCAAAACTTCTGTTGGCGCTGTAGCAACACGGCCAGCTTCGAACCAACCAATGATGTGTGGAAAGGCAGCCCTGCAACTCCAAGATGCCAACATGTACGGCGAGATCAGCGGCCAACCAGAAAGCGCGATGCTAGCGCCAGAGTTTCGCCTATACGACTCGTCCCCAGGCAGCGCGCCGCTCTCATCTCTCTCTTGCCATCTAACCATCGAACCTAACGCGCGGGTCCTAGACTTATAAAGAACCTATAATACATTTCACCATTAAGAGAATGGTATATTTTTTATTCAATTGTCTCATTTAAATAGCGCAAAGGGCGGAAACAACTTCTATCACGTTTAAACGTGAAGTCCAGCGGCTCAGCCTCTCGTGTATTTTGTACCTTAGATAATACTTAGAGCAATTACTTGGACTTGGAAGTGCATCAGACGAAGCTGTCTGAACATTTAGATGTCTGAAGTTATAAGTATACAAGAAAAGTTAGCATCAATTCGAAGGCTTTTATTTGTTGTGATACTTATTTAATTAGCAAGGTGTGATGCATTCGTATTCGTCTCAACGTTGTACAAACGTTCATAGTATATGTTTTTTTTTCTGTAGGTATACTTACGCGTCAGCGTGTTTTGAAGTATATGAGTAGCATTGGCTCATGCTTTATGCTTTTTTTTAAACTATTAGGTTCAACTACTTAAATTTGCTTACTATAATACAATTATGATACTGTATAGCTTTGATATGATACGAATAAATATGAACACACTTCTACTGTTACTAGATATTTCATTCATTCTGATTGAAACAAAAAAATAATTAATTTATGAATGAACGCAATCTGATTTCAATTTATGAAAATCACTATGAAGTTTTTCAATAATATCTTTGTTTCAGACTTTGATTCCAAAAGTTCTGTCCATATATTAAGCAACCAGGATTTTATACATATTGAACTTTTATCATTAAAACTTCGTCTTTAGATAAAGTTTTTTTACGAGTAGCCATAGATATCGAGTCATTGTGCATTAAATAATTAAATAAGGTTTAGTTATTAAATAACATGAAGATTCATTTTATCTTCTTGGACAAGGGTGCTTTGTTAATTGTCATGCGGATGATAATTATTAAATTAGATGAGTCATAATGTTGCCCCAATTGTATTTGTAAAAAAGTGTTGCGTTGGAGATTAACACAGACATTATTTTATTATATTGTCCAGCAACATTGTAAGTATACTTTGTACAATTTCATTTAAGCTGAAAATGCATACACGACTTATTCGGCAAAGTCCGGCAAAAAATCTACACTATATCAGAGACAAAACGATGGCTGGTTATCTCAATTAGTTAAAAAGTTGCCTTCATAGGCATAGTAATAAGTAGAACCCTTAAAAAAACCCGGGGTATCTCAAAAGGCACTTGCTCGCACTTATTGATACGCGTGATAGGTATGCACTGCGAGCCGTGTCAGGGTCATTTCATAACAAGATATAGGTTCAATAAATTGTTAAATTGGAATCTTCCTCTACGAGCTGAGACAATGTAAATAAACATACCTATTTATCGCATTGCAAAAACATGAATCAAATATTGAATATTTTTTTTTAATCAAACATGAATCGGCTGAACCCTCTTTATTGACTTCTTCAGGTATCGTAGTTCAAGTCTCCCACCTGCGCAAGTTCCAAGGAAGCGGTAGCATGGTCTCGTTTTTATCACAAGTCACCTGCGCACTTACATATTTCTTAGAACGTGACAGGCATGGTGACAGGCGATAAAAAGCGACCATGCTACCGCCGAAGGAAACTTCCGAAGGAAACGGACGCCTCTACATAAATTGTCCTCATACATCACAGACTTTAACTGGATTTTTTGTATTTAAATAATCAATTAGCCATATTGAAGGATACTCTTCGAATTACCCTCATACAATAAAACAGACGTGCTTCCAATTAAAAATAATGACCGTCAACGAGTAACCCATCATTTATACTTGCAAATGGACCCTCGTAAATTTTATTACGTTTTAAACTCATTTTTTCATGACTTCATTGTTTCGCACAGACACGGGTAAATTAACAATAACGTATCGGTTGCTATCTCGAACAATGACGTACTTTATAAACGTAAATATGCAATGCGTATCTGAATCTTAAAAATAAGATTATATTAACGGTAATATTTGGTACCGGTTCATCTCAGTACCTGCAGACTAAATTCCTAAATAAACTTCCTGCCTCGCACAGCTAAAACTGTGGAAAGAACCGATACCGCCTTCAAGAAAAGAGTGTCTTCAAAAATCTTCTCGTATTCGCTTACTATCAGACGATTCGACTACTCGTCTCCCTGCTATATCATAATCAAGCTTAAACTTCAGGGTAATTTATCTTAGGCACTACAGAACTTTAATAACAGTTTTACATATCTCGGTCGCTTTTTTGCCGCAATGTTTCCTTGGGGTGACATTGTTTTAAACTTTTAAAATTAACATCCCACACCGTGCTCTGCATACACGTGCTTACTTACACAAACCGACGTCGTGTTTACTTGAAGATATCTTTGCTACACAGTTACATGGAACCTTGTTGAATTGCGACAGAGTTCAAAGTTACATGCGTACTCTAAATTGTATACGGTTTGGATTATAAAAGCAAATCCTCTTAGCCCGAGCCAAGCAATTTAGCAGTAACCACCAGTTTTAACTTTTAACTCAGACTTGACTGAGTTGTTTAAAATAAGGTCTCAAATATAAGCAAAGTTGGCGGTACTGGTGCTCGACGCCGTTCCAGTACATGTCATCTCAAATGTTAAGTCATTCTCAATAGAGGTGACGGCAAGGTGTCATCTATTGGGCATTCGCATGTCGAGCACTAGTACCACCACTTACATGGTTTTTATTCACTATACCTGCTAGTATGTAGTTCTGTGACCTGCACAGTAGACCTCGCTAGGGTAATTCGCATTAATAAAGAGAGAATGAGTGTAACAAAATCAAAAAGAAATTCATTATTAAATGTTTCTGCTTCCACTAACTACCTTAAAAATGTCGGCGGCCGATCGTAAGATCAGGCCTATCGTGAAATTCCTAGGCATATCGTGAAACGTGAAAATCTTTGACTCGTTCCCTGAGTCAACGGAGCCCCGCTACGCAGGGCTTCTATTTCTGGGCAGTTTGCCCTTCGGGCATCTGAAGCAACCTAACGAACCTATCTTACCAATATATTGGTTTAATGTGACTATCCTAAAAACAATACACAGGAACATTACGATCTGCCTGATCTTACGATCGGCAGTCGACATGTACAATAGTGAAGTTAGAGTTATTACACACAAACTGGCACAAAATTCAGTGATAAACTTGCGTAGAACACTAGCCGTTCATCCGATTACGTTGTTTGAACATCACAAAGCTCCTCTAAATCATGAAATCAAATAAACGGAACGTGTTGTTCAAATATCATAAATAAATTTTGCTCTCAAGACGAATGACTAGAGACCTACACCAGTATTTACTTTTACGAATGTATCATAAATACTGAAACTCAGTAGGCAAGTAGTTGCGTTGCAAAGGGGCATTTTTTTAGCTTAGAATAATTCATGACATAAAACTATTTATTGGCTGCTTTATATTTGTGTACACGGTCTGTAATACTTTGTGTGTAAATGATAAACTTAAAGAACTTGTGTGATTAGTGTTTTTCACTAATTTCCCATCAAAGCATTTAGGAATAATATAATTTCTTAAACATTATGTAGAAAATCTGAAATAAATAAATAGTTTAGTTTAAGATGGTATATTTTGAATATTCAGTCTTTTAAGCCGTAACAAATCGCGAGAGTCTGAGTGGGATTAAGACGAGGATCACCGTATCCTGATGTGGAACCGACTTTGATTGATGACACTTCAGCTAAGTTAGGTTTACTGATGGCCCTATGAGACACTTTCCGGTCCATTCGCAGTCTATTTTTAAAACATGGTGAATTTATAGGAAATCCCCTCCTGGCATTGAAAAGGGATTATATAAGTACCGTCCCTTTTCTCTATGAGATAAAGACATTAGATTACACAAAGACTATTAATTCACATGAGAATTTTGTAGTTAATTAGTGATTAGTAAACTGTTGTCCTCAAAATATTCCTTACTAATACCTATACGCAATCTAAAATACACAATAATCTTTTCTCAAACATGCAATGAAATATTGATGTTATGTTCCTTATAATAGGCTGCGAAGTATGACGTTTCAGGTGCGGCTAGGACAAAAGGTCGTTAATGGAATTTCATACACATCTTGCAGGCCTAGGCCGGCAAAGTCCTCTTTTTTAATTTTAATTTCACAGATATTTGTGACACAGCATCGTGGCATTCAACCATTAAAAAAAACTAGAGGCAGTATTTGCTTTATGGTTCGTAATGACACTCTGCCACTACGCCTATAAAAAAAAAACAAAAAACAATGTTTGCTATAATTTGCAGTTTTATTTGTATAAAATCAACATGAACTTAATAAATAATACATTCTATAATTTTATAATTTTAAATTATAAATTTAACTACACAAATAAAAACATTTAAAATATTTCATCTAAACGTTAGCGGTAAAAATGTCTACTCAAACACGCGTAGTTATATTTTTTAAATTGTTATGGAGGTAAAGTTGAAAAATATTCATTCTGTTTTATTGGATTTATGGTGCGTTGTTGATTTTTTGTCTTTAATATGAGTTCCGACGAAATAATGAAATTAATATTAATTGTAATCGTAGGTATTGGAATTGGCAGCGTAAGCAGAATTGATTTTAATAACTTGCTGCCTCTGCCGCCAAGTCAAAGACGAAGTATGTATATGGTTGCTTATGGCAATTTTATTATTTGAGAAACTAAGTAAAATGGCTTACAGTTTATTAGAAACAGTTTTGTGGCATATTTTAAATGAATGTAACTAGAAATTCGTCAACACTGTGGAAATTATACTTATTTACTCCATGCATAAAGCAACGATGTATGTGAAACATGATATCAACATGAAAGACTATGTAAACTTATGTGACGAAAACGACAGTCAGACGGATATAAGGCGAAAAAATCAAAGATACATGAAAATATACGGGTAGTAAAAATACACGACTCGTGTAAAACATACGCGTGATAATGATATAGGTACGTGTTGGTTATATTTTGGGTGTAGTTTACTTTTAGTTTTTTCTATAAATAAAACTTGGGTTTCGTGGATTTTTTATTTTATTTATTTCATTGCATGTTTGAGAAAAGCACTATACATACCTCGGCGGGAAATGGGGTTGCCCGCGCTCAGACCTATCCGGCCTCGCTTCGCTCGGCCGTCTATATGTCTTCGGCCGGCAACCCCTTTCGTCCCGGCCTCTGTAGTAATGTACTATTTTACTGTCCTACACAATATACTTGTAACGGGATTTTGCTCTGTATTCAAAATAATTTCCAAAAAATTTGGTTACTTAGTCAGGTGCTCCCAAGTGTGTTTTGATTAGAAAATCTTGTTAGGTACCGATTGGCTGGTTCTACAAATTTATCTGATCCTTGTTTGTAGTTAGGATGTCCTTAGGGTATGACCCTGACATAGGTTCATCTAAACTGGCCTTTATCTGCGACTTTATCCGCGGAGAACTCGGCGGAGAACAACTCGAACACGTTTTGACTTCAAAAACGTAATAATAGGGAAGAGTGGGTAACAGTGGATACACTTTTGTTTGAAGCCCAATATTTCTGAAGCTAAGTACATTTAGCCCTAGCATTTGAATCCATTGTTTTGTAACACTATCAGGGTATACAAAAAACACACGACAGACATTCTAACAGCCATAGATTTTAGTCAAAAGTATTTTTTTTTATAAATGGGAAATTATCCACTGTAACCCATGCATGGGTTACTTTGGATAAGCCCTTGGGGTACAGTGAACCTCATGGGTCACAGTGATTTATTGCAGGATTTATTAAAAAAAACTCAATTAACAAATATTATTTATTAATTATTTGGTTTCATAAGACCACTTTTAATAATTAACACTAGAACAGAGTGTCTTAAACTACATTTATCAACAATAATTATATTAATAATATAATTAAATTTGTATCAAAACAATGCATCAATTTTAATAAGCATGAAGCTAAACAAATGAACAAATGGTTGAGTCAACGAATATCTATCTTAGAAAAATATAAATCCAAGGTATAACACCCCTGCTGCCTTTGTGTTTGTCCCGAATAGGATGGATTAGGCAAAAATATTTTTATGTCTGACAAGAGCACCATTGCGATGTCAGGGACATTTGGGAGGCGAAATTTCCCATTTCTAGAATCTCTCCTTAAAAAACTTATCTCGGTTTCCCCATTTGCTGCATCTTTTAACACCTTTCCAGCGTAGAAAACCTTTTGATTATTTGTTTTAAACTCTACTAGGACAAAATTGACTTCTTTTGGTAAAGTCGGCAACTGTCCGAAATTTTCTGGATCAACGATAACAAAATCAGTTTCTATTTCTTCAAACGATCCTTCTTCCTCGGAGTAAACACTTAATGTATCGTTTTATTCGTCACTCGAATCACTTTGCAACACTCCTTTTGACGGTCGTTCTTTTCTTTACCGCTTGCTTTTTTTTCTTGGAATGTTTAGCAATTTCTCGTTCTTCAATCTCATTCTTATTAGGTGTGTCTGTAGCTATCATTGATTTACCTTTCCTCCTTGGTTTTCTCTTATTTTTCTTGTGCCTGCTTTAGGTAACCCTCTAATATCTAAAGGGCTCTTAAAAGGCTTGAAGGCCCTGCCACAGGAGTTAAAACTTCACCAGGGGTTGCGGTTAACGGTACTCGAGCAGTCGACGATATAACAGAATTAGAATGGTTGTGATCCACAACAGCTTCTTAGTCCGATCTTAGTCTTCCTTGTCCTATTTCGAGGCATTTTGTAACCTAAAAGACGAGAAAATACAAAGTAATTAGCGAAGTTAAAAGAACAAATATACGTGGGTTACAGTGGATAAGTATCCACTGTAACCCAAGTTGAAATTATCCATTGTGACCCAACCACCGTTACCGAAATCAAAAATTCGGAAAAAATTATAGACCCTTGTTAAGTGCACAATAATAGCATTTTAGGCTAACCGATACACTACACAACACTAAATAATCCACAAACACACAAAACTCTTAAAGAATTTGACACAACACACTTTTTAAAAACACGTAAAAATTTAATTTGCTACTTACTATGGCGGTACGCTGCTAGCGCGTGACCTCCCGGCGTGTGAGCGTGGCGGCGACTGGCGCGGCGCGGGGGGAACACTCGAGGCGAATGTTTGACAAGAGTACAAGTGTTTGTGTGCGTAAATACACGGACAGCGGCATTTTATTCACTGTTACCCGTTAGTCACTGTTACCCACTCTCCCCTACCATTTAGTGTCCCTGCATATTTTGGCGCGAGCAAGACGCATGATAAAAATATAACATGATTTTGATGTTAAAATGGAAGTTTGAATTGGCCTCAGGGCAATCATACTCCCATACAAATATTGAACTTCGTTTCTATCCTTTTAAGTGTTAAATATGTACCTACTGTTTCGTTTTTCCTTTTTCCCTACCCTTCTTTCCATCTTTTGAACTTTTCGTACCACTGCCTTTCGTCTATCTTTATAACTTTAGGAAATATAGCCGAACTACACTCCGAAACTGTTTGCTGCGTGGTGTACATATATTTGGTGGGCGACCGTAGATGACGTGAGCCTTGCGATATAAATTGATACCATAAAGGGTTTACACAATGTGTGACTGTGACTATCGCCTCTAGAAGTCTAGACCAAGGTGTTAGCATGGATCTGTTCCGGTAGTCAAATGATTTGGCTCGTGATCCGTCGACCACGGGGTATCAATATCAGATAAGTAAAGAAACAAATTAATTTTCAAAATATGTTATATAAAATAAACATTAAGGGTAATAATTTTGGTTGAACGTTGTAACAAGTTAATATTAAATTTCCGTCCACAACAACTTAAAAAGCAATTCTTCTTAGATTGTCCGCGGGATGCCGCATTACGGCTGTTCCGGATTTTGTAGCCATTTCTTGGCCATACTAAATATTTATTTTGTGATAACCTCCTCCTTTTATGAAGTCTGTTAAAAATTTGACTTTATATACTTTTAGACCTAGATAGTTCCTTTTCATTCTTGCGACAGACCACTGTGATATTCACTCATTAATATTTACAAGACCCGTAGTGAATGTACGTACCTACTCGTAGTATCAAAATAAAGTTTTTTTTTTCAATTAGTGAGTTTTGGTTGTCGATAGAGAAGTTTTATTAATGCGTATGGAATTATACAGTACTAAAATAAATACCACCCGCTTTGTCCATCTTTTAATAATATCCACTCCGCACTCCGCCGTGCCGCCCACATCATATTGCTGAAAATATCAACCCCGCCAAAGGCATTATTATTCAGCCGTATAAAAGAAGAAACTTTGAATTGATCACAATACATCCAAACTCTCTAGGAGAAGAAAATATTTGTTGCTTTCCACAATACTCACCTACCCGAACATAAAAGTTGTGTGGACGACCAACAATATGATTTTATTGGGCTCTTTTGTCCGAACTGTAACCTAATTTCGGACAAATAAATCCGGCGCAATCAACGAGCTTTTTATTGGATATCAAATTTACCAGACAGCGATCCGCTCTAATAATACCCGTAACGTTTAGTAATACTTTAAGGTACAAAATAAAAACAACAAACTATTTTAATGGATTCCTAAGTTTTGTGTTATAGTAGGTTTAGAACTTATGAAGCCATAATACTTGTTTCAAGTTTTACAGGTAAATAAAATTACTTTTAAATTATGTTTAAATTACTAATAAAATATTTTATTGGTTTAATTCGTGTTAAAGTTTTTATTGATTTCTTAAAGTTTTAATGATTTTCCCATCCGATTGAACAGTACGTAGGTACAATATTATATTTTTTTATTTGAGTTTCATATTATAAACGTCTTTCCGTATTATTTTTGCTACAATATAACGAACATTTCTGTGCATTTGTGTATTTGAGTCGTCTATATCGTACCAGTTCTTACTTAGAGGTGAATATTTTGTTTATGAAAGCAATTGCAAACATGTTTAAATATGCATTTTAATACCTAGTTCAGTATCTTGGCTACAAAGAGGCAGACAGATGAATTGTACGTATCCTTCTTTCATACTGACCCTGCTATTTCTTTTATATTAAGAAATTGAATAAAATCTACTAAAATCAAACAATCAATCAAAGAAATCAAACACACACAGATCTAGTGGTATAATCTGCGTTATAAGGATTGTAGTAAAGTTATTAAAGTAAATAAGTAAAAGTTGTACAGAAGAAGAGGACCAAGGTTAAAATAAATTTCTGTCTGAAATCGTATGTTACTAAAAATACATTTAATCCTAATACAAACAAAAACATCGACAAAAACAAGGTGTGAACCTATCTATAAGATGTTAAAAGGTGACACTGTCAATACAAACAACATGCTTACGTGCATTGAATCACGGCGTCTTTGTCAACACTGAAAAAGATGAGAGAATCACACGGGCGGATTTTATGGTCAGCCCCTCTGCGTTAAATGCTTTGAACCAGCAGGCGTATTATGCATGGCTTTATCCACGTGATAAAAATAACTGTCAACTTTTAACACCGTGGGATAGAAAGTGACGAACACCGTTTAAACACGCTGTCACGTAGACAAGAACGACCATCATACCCGTACTGTATTGTTTATAGCGAGTTAAAGGCTTTAGGTAAGTATACAAAGTTCTTAGAACCGACCGTCGCAAATTGTAGCCGTATGGTAACCAGAATAGATTGTGAAATTGTGAATAGTGTAATGCACTTGAGCTGGAGAAGTCCACTTACAAGTTGGGCTGAAGATTTATGTCATGGCTCAAAACAAGGACAAATGGATAGATTATTATGTTATGTGATATTTAGGTGAATTAGGTACCTATCATGTTTTTTTAAGGGTCCATTCACGATCGTTTACGCGTTTCAAGCCGAGTGTAAAAGGGGTTATTTCAATGTGTTCGATTCTCACAAAAACTTTAATTCAAAGGATAGGATCCTCGGGATCTTAGGGATCCTATCACTAAGCCTCTGCTGTCCATCTGTTTGTCATAGAGCTGTTTCTCAAGAAACATAATAAGTACTTAGATGAAATTGTATCGTAAATAATAAATGTGTTGCCATTGCTGCTACAAAACCAAATAAAATAAAATTGGAAATACGTATAAATTGTTTACAAGAAATTTTTATGTCGTTGGGAAATTTATGCATAAAATGCACCAAAAAAGTTTCGGTTCTTCAGCTTACTTATTTCCGTCCGTCTGTCTGTCTGCCACATTGCTAAATATCTCGAGAACTAGTAACTTTAGCTATCGATTTGAAAAATCGGTTCACTTGATAAAGAATTATCCCTGACAAAACCAACATACAGTATACAGATCGCGCAAATTAAATAGCCAAATAGCCGACAGATGTCGCTGTACACAATTATGCTTATCTTTCGTGATTATAATATTTACATGAAAAATTGAAAATTTGTACGGAACCCTCAGTGCGCGAGTTAAACGAATTCGCACTTGACCGGTTTCTTTTTATGCCAGTTATTACACACACTGGTGCATTGACATCGTCTATCAGATCTAGTTTGCTCTCCAAAATATACGTTTTACTCGTATTTTACTACTCGCCGAGACCGCTCGAGTCCAACCTGCTTTAAAAACAATACAAGCAGTGAACGATCAAAGGATACTGTGTGTTTCCATATAAAACGATATTTTCACCTGCGCCAGGTATCCGTGACCGCGATACCAAGGCGTGCTCATATGTTGCCCATTCTCTTCTGTTACGTGAGTGAAATACATTTGGCATCTTCAGTTCAACTTTCCTTTAAGAATTTCTTATGTTAGAATATTAATATTGACTTTTACGGCACTTAAGAAGCAAGCTTATATTTTTAACATCTCGCTCTGTCTTAATGTTTGCATCATATCACCGACAATCTGTACTTTTAGTGCTCCGTACAGATTTTATTTATTTTGGGGAATTTAGGGGCTTAAGATACCAATATACAGCTTTTAAAAAATTGAGTCGTTGGACTGATTTTCAATTCATTTTACTTGCAGTACTTTAGATTTAGATAAAAAAATATATTTCAAGTTGCGTTTAGGAAAAACTAGAAAATACCCAATGTACTGTCCAAACAAATAGTCCTATAAAAAAGAGGACCATCACAGTGAGGCAAAAGAAAACCATCTTGTATAATAAAAACGAATATAGACTCAATTAAATTGAATATACAAAGCTTTTAGTCTCTTTTTTTGGTACGTATTCTGTGAGAACCACAGGTGGCAATTTATTTACAAAGAAAATTGAATTGAAAAGCTTTCAGTTTCGACTGAATTAACCTGATAAAGGACGAGGGCAAAAATTAAATACTTTTAACTGGCTGAACTCACCGATTTGGCAAACAACCATTTATCATCCTTATCGGTATTACGGTTAAATCGAATTTTTCTTCTGTTATCGAAGGTTACCTCCCGGAAGAGAAACTCAGCCAAATGACGCGATGTTTATTAATAAAACGATTTTTTTACATCAACACAAAGATATTATAGAATTTTCAACTATTACCGAGCTACAAAATACAGATTAGGCATCGATTCATGCGAGTGCTTAAGTACTAGGAACTCAAAATAAAATACGAACATTTTTGATTCATTCAGTGATTGTTATACCGATCTAAATAATTAAGATCAAACTATTACGTAGAGCCAACATTATATTCTAATTGCAAAGCCTGAATTAGTTGCGAATAATAATGCGTCATAATTCTTAGCCCACTTTAATCCTGTGTCGTCAAAATAAAGCCGGTTGAACAAAAGCGGCGGAGAATCCAGTCATTAGCACCAAGACCAACTTATTATTTTACGGGAATGATGCAAAGCCTCTCGTTACTCAGGGAAGAAAAGCGCACGGAAACACAAATTCCGGTACACACGCTTTTTCTCACTTTTGTTATACATGCCTGACACCAGGCATTACTTATTTTTTACTTAAGAGCCAACAGGAGTGGTCATTTCTCCATACAAGCCTAGGTACATCGACTGTTTCCTCCGTGGGTTTTGATGCTAGAGCAATGATTTTTTCAACACAGATTAATATTGTCAATATCTGTGTCGGACCGTTTTGCTTTTTTGATATTTTTGTTTTTTAAGGCGCTAGAGCCCTTCAAAAATGGCCAATATGGCCTCATTGACTATGCCGCAATGAGAGGCGTAGTATTCAAAACTGATATCGATTAACCAAAAAAGCAAAACGGTCCGACACAGATAATTTCATAATCATTTATATTTCCAAATTTGGTTACGATTAGTTAAGTTTTGGAGGAGGAAACGAGAAACCTCGATATTGTGAGATTTTTACGCAGGATTTTTCGCTTTGTCCTTATCGCACTAGTTTTAGGAGCCGCTTCCGTTAGCGAGATGGGTATATTTACCTAAAATATTTAAAACTCAGCTCCTGTTTCGTCGTAAGACGTGATACGACGTCAGATACAATGTGATATGATGATTCCAGTCTTTGTATGTATAATACGTTTAGTTCTGTGTCACGTGGTTTACCTTAACATCAACTTACTAAGCCTACGTATGTACAGTCAGCAGCAGAAGTTGCTATGCGGGCGAGGTGTTCAACATTACCTAGGCACGCTCTTATTCTCTTACCAATAAAGTCGCGTCAAGATCATTTTGAACACCTCGCCCGTTTAGCAAATTCTGCTGCTGACTGTATATTAACGATTGGGGCGTCGTTTTGATAGTTCAAGTGACAAAGCTATAGATGTAGTGCATAATTGTTTTCCATTGTATTTTCCCGGTTCCCGGGAACCTCATGCTACTTTAGTCAACCTCAGTAGTTTTTGTACCAAGAAAATATCTCGACACGTACGTACGACTCCATGAAATTGATCCTCAATAAAAATGTGATTTCTTGGCCTTACACTTTCTCATTGGCTGTTTATTTTCCCGAATCAGTGAATGTGAACTGGAATAACTAATAAAATCATAAAGGTCAGTTCTTCCTAAAAATGTACTATGTCGCTGACTCTTTAAAATTTCCTAATTTAAATAAGACAATCGAGATCTTTTGTCAAAAATACGTATCGATTAAAAGCGGTACTTTGAACAGGCATTCGTAAAATAACTTCCATCGCGGTGTCATCCCTATTTTATACGACATAATACTCTCTCTTTTGAGTGACAATGTGAAGGGTTTATCAGTTCCCCGAGTTTTATGAATGAACCTCCGCAGAGCATAAGCTTTTGAAATATAAATTAGGGGAAACTTGTTTTAACTTACTCCTTCGTCACTTTATAAGCTGTTCTGTTGTTTTGAGTTTCACAATAATTGCTTTATTTTATGCGCTTATGGTTCTTTGAGTTTCACAATAATTGCTTTATTTAATGCGCTTATAATGGTTCACCATCTATTATTTATAATTTCCCACTTGGTCAGTAACATTTAGTTTTGCACATTTAGAATACATAAAGTTAATAAATACCTAAATTGAACATAAAAATGCCGGGAAAGTATGTAATTAACATTGTTTCGAGCGTTCTGGGTTCTCGTGTAAAATCAGGTCGTAAGTAAATTTAACTTAAACCTAACTAGCAAGCTTCTGAAACTTTTCAATATATTGGTACACAAATGTTTAGGAAAATAGGTACGATATAAATAAGTTGCCAAGCTTATCTTAAGCTTATTAAAAATCGTCGGGTGACTAGCAAAACTCACTAAGTACTACCAAAAAATTTAAGTAACAATGCACTTTATTACACTTGTAACCCAGTTTATTGTCCAATAATTTCTATGATGTTAGTTAGTGACTCTTGTCACCCGACGAAATGAACTCGGTCATGAATTTTTGCAATACTGCAGTTGGCACTTAATGAGTTTAAAATTTATAAATTTGGCAGTAAAACTGAAGCGAATTAATACTTCGCTCTTTATTATGAAGTGCTTTGTGAAGTCGTTTTTAATGACTTTAGTAAATGAACCGTATCTAAAGTTAACGCTTGTGGACAAGTTAAGGACTATAATTTTCTCATAAATAAGGAAAGTTTATCTCGGAAAAGTCCAGCAAACAGAGCATTGTCTTTTAAATTTTATTTGTGTATGTGAACACGGTGTTTTAATTGAGTACCGTTAACTTCGGAGTCTTATTTTAGAAACCGAAACTGTGTTTTCTGATTTGTTTTTTTTTTCAACCAAACAATATGAAAGTTAAGTACCTATATCAATGTCATTGCCAACATCAATATTTATCAAACGTAAATTAGGACTACCTTTAAAATTTAAATTATTCTTAAAAAATAGTTATGTAAAAAAGGAAATTGGATGCGTTAGTGCTCCATAAATGTGATCGCTATCTGTTACTGAATTAAAAAATAAAACTCCATCCATTTCATTGATTCTAATTATCGATCCATTGATTCTTTAAAAAAAATCTTATCTAATAGTAATAATGACGAATGTACATACTCGTACTTATTTGTATAATAATAAAAAACAATTTTCATTTACAGATTTTTACTAAATACCAAACTAAGCGTGACTTACGTAAGAATACCAAATTTAAGATATATAAGGGGATAAAGTTATTCAGAATTATTATTCAAGAGAGAGTTCAGCGTGAAGAATGTAAGTAAACGCGTCTGTCTGCAAGTGATTGCATTCATTAAGCTCTTCTATCTGGTTATTATTGCTCTCATAATTTCAATAAAGTTCCTATTTATGAAAGTATTGTTAAGATTTGTAGTATAAATTAGCAACATTAAAATTAAATTAAGAAATAATACGGTCAATGTCACTCCTGAAATTAAAGTATAATTTAAGTAAATTAAACCTAAACGACAACTCGCAGGTTAAAAATAATTCAGATCTTTGGTTCTTAAGCAGGCCACTAACGAGCCTTGCAAAAAATGCAGTTACAATGGATTCATCCAAATGGACGGCATCCTAATATTAAACATTGTACACTGAGAGAAAAATCATCACCAGGAATTAAAAAACAGTTCTGTACTGGGGGAAAAAATGAAATTTTGTAATAATTATGGACGTTTCACTATTTCTGTAAAGTTTATTTATTTCTACAAACAGGTCAGTAATCCCAAATATAATTTCAACAAACAGATAAGAGAAATTGCAAAAGTCAATTTGTTCCTATTAGTTAACTCTCCTTGTCCCCGGATTAAGCTTATTTTTGTAATTCTAAGTGTATTTTTGTTGTACTTTTCTCTCAGTGTACGTTTTTTAGGATTCCGTACCCAAAGAATAAAACGGGACCCTATTACTAAGACTCCGCTGTCCGTCCGTCCGTCCGTCCGTCCGTCTGTCACCAGGCTGTATCTCACGAATCGTGCCTAGCTAGCGTGCTATCAGTTACAGTTGAAATTTTCACAGATGATGTTTTTCTGTTGCCGCCATAACAACAAATAGTAAAAAGTACGGAACCCTCGGTGGGCGAGTCCGACTCGCACTTGTCCGGTTTTTTTGACATTCACGGACCAATTTTGGATTGCAGCCACGCTATTTGGACTGTTGGAAGGCTAGTCAGTGGCCACCTTAAAAACCACACATTACCTTTCCCAAGTTTTTAGTTACTTATGTAGACTTACGAACACTTACAAAGTCAAGTGTGAAATATTGGCAGTTATTTGACACCCTAAAAGCAATAAAGACGATCTGCAATTTTCAACTGTCACAATATTTTCCTGAATCAGATCTACATAGGTATGTAAAGTTAAATAAAGATCCTAGAGATAGTTATGACTATGTATTAAGAGTATAAGTGTTTTGGCATATCTAGAGCTGTAAACTTATACTTGTATTTATTTAAAGAATAAAGGATTGTGATACAGAATCCTGAGGTTAGTGATGAAAACAGACTGAACCAACTAATAGTTGCGTTTTTATGAAATACCTAGGTAGCTATTCATAATCAGTCAACCATTTGTTTTTGCACAAACCCAAAATGGATTGTCTATTAACATCCTAAAGACTAACTATTAACTTACCTTAGTACTGAAATTTTACATAAATTTCTTGTGAGCTCTCCGACAGCGGTCCGTAAAGTATAATAATTATGCAAAGCCACTTAAAACTCTTTTTGCATGTTTTAATATAATATATCTCGACGCGAGACATCTCTCAAGCCTCCTTGGAGGCAACAAAAAACAGTAATCCTCTTAATAAATAGTTGTACCAGGTGCGTTGAAGTCCTGAACACTTCGCTGCGAAGTGCTTGCCTCCAGGAAAAATATGATGTAAATATTTATAAGATGAAAACGGGAAAAATTTCAACCAAATGGATTTTTGCTGAACTTATTCAACAAACTTTGTAATAGAATACGGAATAAGCAACGTGTGCAGGATTTTTGCTGGAAAGTTTCACTAAGCGGCCTAATTCTACTTACAGAATGCAAATTTGAATGTATTTGTGATAATTCTCAACCTAAGCATTTTTTTGTTTACAACGAGCAAGTTGAAAAAAACCGTTTTGTAGACCGCGGTACCATGGATAGGTGGATACCTACCACATATGACTGGGCCATGAGTGACGATTTACGGCATGTCCAATACGAGTAAGTATTGTCAAAAGGTGAAGTTCGAATGGCAACACAGCTGCATTACTGTTGCGAAATTACTTCTGAGGCCTTGAAGCGGGCGCTGTCACTGTCAATTTCCTTAATATTAGTGACGTTCAATGAAATGAAAAAATGTTTCAAATGCATATTGTAAACTTGTGATACGGAGCTAGCTTAGCTTCGTTTTATTGGGAGCAATATGTATTTATATTAAATTCACTTCCAATTTACTGCCTTCATAATTGATTACGTGCTCTTCTAATATTTAAATGCGTACCGTAAAACGGGGTCAACAGAAATCGCGGGGTGAATAGAGAAATTCTGAACCTTTTCTTTCAAGTTGTTATATTTAAAAACGTACATCTCTAAAATCAGATTTTTTGGAATACGTATATAGTAGACTATTTCTTCTCTACATTGATACCAAAAGAAGTTAATCAAACTGCCTAAAAGTTAGATTTTTTTGACTCCAAAGTAAGGTCTCACCGAGGTAAGAAATGTAGCCTGTCTGAACTTTGTTCTAGCGATAAATGTAGTGACATTAACGTAGTTAAAGTTAGCTAACCTGGTAATATAGTATCTGTAGTACCTAAACAATAAATAATATCACCAATTTCCTCTATAATTAAGCATTTTTTTGCAAAAAACTATCATCAAGCACTTTTACGTGAAAAAGGGGTCAATGGACACGCATATGGGGTGAATAGTTACGTCATAGGGGGTGAATAGTTACGTCATAGGGGGTGATTAGATACCACAAAGGGGTGAAAAAACATGCCTTGGGGGTTAAAAGACACGAAAAAATATTTTTGTATCAAATAACTCTTTAACAGATATATATACTATTTGCCAATAGAGTATCAATATAATAATGATCAAATTCGATGCCTATGACAACTAAAACTTCATATTTCTATTTGTTTGTTTATTTGTTTGTTTATTTGTTGCATACAATTAACACTAACAGTTCAACCTTACGTGCTAATTGGAATTACATTACTTAATAGCTAGCAACATGCATTATTCGAATAAATAAGTGAGTAAATATATTATAAGTAACTACATTCGATTTAAATCTATAACACATTACTGACATTACATTAGGAGTATGACGTTATTACATAAAAGAGATCAAGGGAGTAAAATAATTGATTAAATGTCAAGAATGTCAAGTAATTGCAATAATTAATTAAATGTCATGGATATAAATAAATCGAGGAATTACAATTATAGTACAAAGTCATAAAAATACAAAGTCATAAAAATACAAAGTCATAAAAATACAAAGTCATAAAAATACAAAGTCATAAAAATACAAAGTCATAAAAATACAAAGTCATAAAAATACAAATTCGGGTAAAATCAAGCAGATGAGTACAATATGGACAATTTATTAAAATTAAGTCAGTCGTACATAAGCAATGTCAAATATTTCCAGCGAATAATTATTATAGCATATTAGGTAATGGAGCTAGTGGTAACGATTGATTCGATGTACCGATTTGATGCGCCTAGAAATTTAGACTCCGTCGTGAAAAAAATATCTAGGTCATTGTCGCTGTCCAAGATGTTGTTAAGCAACGTTAAAGCCTGGTGAAGAGGGGACGTAGCAAGCAGGCGCGTCCGACCTGGAGGTACAGCAAAGAGACCACGGCTACGGGGCCGTAGCTGTTTCGCGGAGAGACGGGGAACCCGCAGGCTTATTTGTAGTAATAATGGTGGGTTTGTTACTTGTCCCTGAATTAATTGAAAAAAATATTTTTCTCCAATATGCTCGGAAATGTTCACCTTACTGTAGCAAAAATACTACGGGAAGTTCTTCGTTAATGTCAAACTCTAATTAAAAAACATCAAACTATCGCTGTCCTGTTCTAGCGGACGGGAAGTAAAAAAACACTACAGTAATAACTTATTACTGTAGTGTTTTTTACTTTTTAATAATAAAAAACGCAAACGGCCAATTATTATTGCCGCGAGCCGCTTCTACACGACCCGATCAGCTATCATTTCACGTGTATGATCGTGCGAATACTGCTTAATAAAATCAAAGATTATTTTTATATTTTTTTTAAATCTCATCCGTGTTCATAAAGCTTATATAGTTTGTCAAAGGACTTTCTCATTTCAAACATAGACAAAGAGAATCATACTATCTTTGTCTTACACTAGTACTAGCACCCAAAATAAAAGGATGGGTATAGTTTTCCTGGTTCTTACTGACTGAAAAGTTGGTTTGACCAACTATATTGCACAATTATATTGAATGAACGAATACTGAATGGCAGAATAAGTTTGTAACTTTAACTTTTAAAAATTAATTAAAGAGGGAAATTGTTTTTGACATTTTGGATGTGAAGGTTTGATTTGAGTGATGCTTGATGGTTAAATAATAATTATTTTAGCTTATTTCCTCGCATGTTTGGAGAAAAGCACTATATATGCCTCGGCAGGAATAGCAATTCGTGGATTCGTCTTCTTTGTCGGACTCCGCTTCGCGTCGTCCGACAAAATCGAAACTCATCCACGAATTGCCCTTTCCCGGCCTCTGCAATAATGTACTATTATTAAGGCGCTCTTATACTGGAGTTTTACGTTTTCAGGGGGGTGAAGCAGACGCAGCGATAGAATAGACAGGGGGGCACCCCGCGCGCCCCACCGCACGATTCCCGCGCAACACGTCTACTTCCTTATTCTGTCGCCATCCGTATTCTGGTTTGTTAGTTCCGAAATTTTTTCGGAAATTTATAATGAATATTTTTTATATATTGACGAAATAAATAAAATTAAGATTGTTTATAGGCTAATTCGTATTTTGATGAGTATTTAATGAAATTTACTATGGTGGTAAGTATAGATAATTATATGTAGAGTATTCCACAGTAAAATAATAAAAATCAATCATTTCTAATCACGTTTAATTCCACGTTGTTTTATAATTCATGTAGTCTTGTGTGATATAATAAGCTTTAGAAATCGATACTCTTGGGTTCAATTGGCGTAAAGGACATTTTGGCGAAAATGAGTTATATATACAGTTTTATTCAAAATTCCAAGCGCTTTCGTTCTGTATAGTTAAAATTTCAATATCTCTTTAAAAGTTGTCAATTTTATACTATGATTTTGGAAAAACACCTTAGCTCAGGGGGCGTAAATGACCAGTTATAAATTACATAGTATAGTAAAAATAATTGTTATAAATTGTATTGATAGACATAAATAAATAGATGTAGATGGTAGGACAGCAGCGATTATGCTGAAGTAATATAAACAAATAAAAAAAATTGTTTTGTGGCAAAAATTGTTTGTAAGTACATTACGCCCTTTTTCTAATAAGACAACCATAAAAAAAGAGACGTAAGGGACGCTCTTCTTAAAAACGGTCGTGTTTTTTGGCGTACCGGATATGCTGTTCTCGTAAATAAGTATTGTATTATAAGTTCAAGCAATCGGTTCAAAAGAACTCAAAAAGTTAAGAATAAGCCATAAATACAGTCATCCGTTTATTGAAACAAACAAAAAGGTATGATTTTTTTTTCTCAAAACCAAACCGTTTTTGGCTCTCCTAAAAATCGCGTTTTGTCCGTTAAACCCTTTGAGCCTACGGTAGTCGATGTGTACCGTAGTTGGTAACGAATACACTCTGAATTTAGAATAAAAATGTCTGAGTATGTCACTTACGACCCCCTACTAAACAAGACTCACTAAATTATCAAAAATGTCATGGTCGTAAAGGACATTCATAGTGTTTTTGACCAATTTTAAAGGACATTAACTTCTTTCGTATTGAATTTATAGATATGATTGCTAATTTAGGTTAAAGAGACTAACATTTTGAATACTTTTCCAATACACATCAAAAATATAGCTCGATAAATAAAAAAAATATATCAACATTAAACAAAACATCGCAGTTATTCGCGTCTCCTGAAAAGTAGCATTTTGTCCTTTACGCCAATCGAAGCCAAAGGTATCTTCAGTCTTGTCTTGACCGGGCGCGTGCAATATTACACTGGACTGCCGAGATAAGCGAGTGTTCAATAACTAATTTGCGTACGATTTACTATTCCTAAATGATCGATTTAAAAGTAATGTTAAAAATAGGCTCATATTAATTGTTTTATTGTATAGTGGACATAATATTGTCTATCGTTCGGAAAATATTTTAATGAACTTGCCGAGTTTTTTAGTATGAATGTACTCGGAGCCATCTATGAATGTTTAGGTAACCTGAGAGATTTAACTAGTCTTCAAGTGTGGTTTCATTTAGATAGATTAACCACATTGTAGGACAAAAGTTCGATAATATCGATACCATTGATAAAATATGCTGCTGTCGATCGTATAAGTTGTCAAACACAGTCCTTAATAATCCCCTATCCTCCTAAGGTCCAAGGTCCTACCTCTCATTTATTCAGTTCGATGAAATTTAAATCATAATAATATTCAATTGGAACAGTCGTTCAATTTTCATTTTTTTTGTAATAATGGATATTCTTGTATAAGATATATGTGAAAGCTTTTTAGTATTAGAATTTTCAATCAATAGCCTTACCACGACTTTGACACTGACATATTCGCTAACGTCTGCGTAACTTACTCTCTATACATCATCGAGTATCTTCTTTGAAAACGATTATGAAACAATTAAGTAAACGAATTAATTTAAACCGATTTGGTCATTAAATATTAATTGCTTCTTCGTCCAGATACGTTTCAATCTTTTTAAAGTGCTTGGAACGAAGTTTTTTGTTTTATATCAACGAGTTAGTGTAGCCGAGCTCATGCAATGACTGAAATAATTAAATTACACACAAACAACCACTTCCACTGCTCAGGGATGAATAATAACAGGCATAACATATCCCTGCGTCCGATCAAGCTGCATCTCCGATGAGAATCGGGATAGCGAGGCGATGGGCAGTCGCTGATACACTTGTCTTGTTCTCTTAATCAACAAAAAATGCGAATCAGAAAGGTACAGACTGTATTATGTACAGGCCAATATGTTGTCACAGGGCTATAAGAGATTCCACTGCGAGTAAAATAACGATAGTTGCTGAAAAAACCTGAGCTGAGGTTTCTAAGTTAAAGGGCAAACATTACATTTTAGTAATAAAGGGCCCATAAAACTATTTAATAATTTGGTATTATAGACCTTTACGCCCACGAATAAAGATAACTGCGGAAAAACTCTTAGCGTAAATGCTTTCAAATTTAAGGACATTATAGTAATAAAGGTCCCAGGAAACTTTTTATTTGATATTATACGCCGCTACGTCCATGCTATTTGTTTTGAATTTAGAGTTTAGAAACTAAATGGTGGTAGTAAAAGACACATTATCAAAACATAATATTAAGACACATTAATATTAGAAAAGTCCTGTACAACCTGGTTCGCTTCATATACTTATGGTAAAATCATTTTTAGGGCGGGTTGTAAAGGGCAAGTAAAATAATATCAATACTAAAATATGTCCTTTATGACCATCTTGACCATACGATATGAAAAATCATTAAGAAAAATGAAGGGCTTAAAGGACAACAAAAGACATAATGTGAGTCATTTAGAACAATATTTATATTTAGCGGTAACCTTTACGATAACATCTATGAACATGTAATTTTTATAAATGTCTGTTCATTTACGGTCTCTGAGCTAAGGTGTTTTTGCAAAATCATAGTAAAAAATTGGGTCGTAAAGCCAACTTTTTAAAAGATATCGAAATTTTAACTATGCAGGACGAAAGCGCTTGGAATTCTGAATAAAACTGCATATATAACTAATTTTCGCCAAAATGTCCTTTACGCCAATTGAACCCAAAGGTATCGATAGGTATTATGAATGTCACAAATTTTCCTAAAATTAACAATATTTTTAACCGACTTCCATTTCATAGAAGGAGGAGGTTCTGTATTCGGTTGTGGCTATTTTTTTTTTCTATGTACGTTCACCGATTACTCCGAGACCCGTAGTCCGACTTAAGTAATTCTTTTTTTGTTTGAAAGGAGCCACCTCCGAGTTGGTCCCATTTTAATTTGGTTCTGTTCTGATGATGGGATCCATGAGGAATTGAGGGAACTCCTCAATTTTTAAAGGCACATGCATGGCGATTTGGGTGTTTTCTTAAGCAACTCGAGCATTTTCTTCCGAAAACCACCACTTTGATGAAGTAGACCTGATGATGATGATTGTTTTGATGATAATGATGATGATTTTTTAACCGACTTCCATTTCATAGAAGGAGGAGGTTCTGTATTCGGTTGTGGCTATTTTTTTTTCTATGTACGTTCACCGATTACTCCGAGACCCGTAGTCCGACTTAAGTAATTCTTTTTTTGTTTGAAAGGAGCTACCTCCGAGTTGGTCCCATTTTAATTTGGTTCTGTTCTGATGATGGGATCCATGAGGAATTGAGGGAACTCCTCAATTTTTAAAGGCACATGCATGGCGATTTGGGTGTTTTATTAAACAACTCGAGCATTTTCTTCCGAAAACCACCACTTTGATGAAGTAGACCTGATGATGATGATTGTTTTGATGATAATGATCATGATTTTTTAAATGTAGTATGTTCAGCGATTACTCCGGCACCTGTGATCCGATTTGAGTAATTCTTTTTTTGTTTGGAAGGAGTTGCCTCCAAGGTGTTTCCGTATTATTTTTGGTTCTGGTCTGATGATGGAATCCATGAGGAATTGAGGGAACTCCTCAGTTTTTAAAGGCACGTGTAAAGTGATTTCGGTCTTTTCTAAAGTAACTCGAGCATTTGCTTCCGAACACCGCCAATTTTATGTAGTGCAAGTGTAGCCTTACCACGAGTTTGACATTGACATATAGTGACGCTAACGTCTTTGTAACTTACTTTTTATGCATCTCGCTCGCACTAATATGCCAGTATGAGCGAGATGCAAAGAAAGTAAGTACACACACGCTAGCGAATAAATCAATGTCAAACTCTTGGTAAGCTGGTAAGGCTACTGATCGGGGGTTAGGGTTAGGAGTTAAGGGGTCGGGGATTAAGGGGTCGGGTAATGGTGGTTGATGGGCTGCTGGTTCAGGGCCGACTGGTACATGAATCAGGGGTTGATGCGCTGAGAGGTAGAGTGATCGGGGGGGTTGAGCTATTGGGTCAGTGGCGGGGCGGAGGATGGATTTAGTGAACTGACAGGAATTATAATTTCCCAGACGGACTCGAGAAAATTCCTGATTACATATTTATTAAAGTAGGTACACGAATTTAGCGTTAATCATCATGTTGCTTTTCATTCATGCGTCGCGCTCTTAACAATGCGTTAAAACTAAAAATGGAAAAATAAAAATTTTTTACAAAAAAAAGAAAACCGACTTCAAAAAGGATGAAATAAAATATTATCCTTTTTAAGTCTATGCGTTACTAACTGATATGTTTGAAGTCGGTGCCAAGCCAAGTAGTAACAATACCCGTCAAAAATAATCAGCTTTATGACTATAAATCCCATTAGAACTGTCTTCTTCTTCTTCAAGTGCCATCTCCGTCCAGGAGGTCGGCGACCATATGTCTATAGGTCTCTCTATGTTCAGTCATGCGAATTAGTCCATCTATGCTCTTCACTTTTAACCAGTCTCTTATATTTTCAGTCCATGATATGCGCCTTCTACCACGGCCACGCTTCCCTTCAATTTTTCCTTCAATTATTAATTTCAATAGGTTGTATTTATTGTTTCTATATATATGTCCAAAATATGCTGCTTTTTTCTTCTTTATTGTTGATACTACCTCTAAGCCTTTTTTCATGATTTCCAAAACTCTGACATTAGTTATTCTATCAGTCCATTTAATTTTGAGCATACTTCGATAAATCCACATTTCAAAAGCCCTTAGTTTGTTGACCAAATTCTTTTTCAGGGTCCAGCTTTCGGAACCATACATAAGAATTGGGATGATGTAACATTTAACCATGCGCCACCTCAGTTTTAGGTTTATTTTCCTGTTAGTTAGAAGTTTCCTCATTTTCTGAAAGGTGTTTCTGGCTATTTCAATTCTCGTCCGTATTTCCTTCTCTGATTCCCAGTCCTCATTTAACCAACAACCCAGGTACTTATAACTTTTTACTCTGTCTATTATTTTATTATTTAAGGATAGTGGTCTAAGTGTTTCTGAAATTGGTGTTTTACTAACAATCATGTGTTTTGTTTTACTTGTGTTTATCTTAAGTCCATATTCCAAAAGTGTGTTATTCAGTTTTTGCAGCATTATTTGAAGGTCTTCAGGGTTAGTAGCAAATAAGACGGTATCATCAGCGTAACGAATGTTCTGTATCAATTTGCCATTTACACGGATCCCAAGATCAAGTTCTTCAAAAGCCTTTTTAAAAATCACCTCCGAGTACAAGTTGAATAAGCAGGGTGACAAGATACAGCCCTGCCTTACGCCTTTCTCTATTTGAATTTCTTCAGTCAGAACGTTATTAATTTTGATTTTAGCTTTTAGTTTCCAGTATAAGTTCTCTATAAATTTAATGTCGTTACCATCTATTCCAATTGATTTTAATATATTGATTAATTTAGCATGATTCACGTTGTCAAATGCTTTTTCGAAGTCGATAAAGCACATATGAACATCTACTTGAACATCTAGACATCTTTGTACCAAAACTTGGACTGCTACTAAGGCATCTCTAGTACCTAGTCCGGCTCTAAACCCAAATTGTGTGTCACTTATGTTTTCCTCTATTTTCTTGTAGATTCTTCTTTGTATGATTTTTAAAAATACCTTCAGGAAATGACTCATCACGCTGATCATCCGATGATCGCTGCAGCTTTTGGCATTGGCCTTTTTAGGTATTGGTGTGAATATTGACAAGAGCCAGTCTTCAGGGAGCATATTGTCTGATTGATAAAATTTGTTAAATAATGAAACTAAATTATCTATATTATAATCATGTATCAATTTTAATACTTCCACCGCAATTCCATCGGGACCCAAAGCTTTTCTACGCTTCATATGTTCTAAGGCTGATATAAATTCTGATTTCAGTATTGATGGACTCTCTAAGTTGAGATCGCTTAGAGGTTCAGTCGGTATCCTATCATCTTTAAAAAGATTTAGAACATAATCTTGCAAGACTTCGCAGGCCTCTTTTTTATCAACAACAATGTTTCCATTTTGATTTACGAGTGTACCCTGAAATCTCTTATTATTTAAGTCTGTGAACTCTTTTACCTGTTTGTGCAGATTAAAACTATCATGGATCTGTTGTAATCTTTCTATTTCTTTACATTTATTAGTCAACCACTGTTCTCTTGCAATTGTGATTTCCCTGTTAATTTTTATATCTGTTTCATTATATTTATCCTCATTTATGTTTTTATAAGTCCGCCTTTCATTCATTAGTATTAATATATCATCGGTCATCCATTCTTGTCACTTTCCCGTGTCTTTACTAGTTAGTTCTTCCGATGTTATATTTCTTATTTCCGTAACAAGATCTTTATATGTAATCAAGGGATTGTTCCCCTTCTCGCATATAGGTTTTATACAGTTGTTAAGTTTAACACTCACTGAAGTTTTAACTGTCTCATCTTTAAGGCGGTTTATGTCAACTTTCATTATGCTGGATGGCAGTTTCAATTTCTTTAATTTTAAAAACATCTTGGCACAAACAGGGTTATGGTCAGATTTTATATCAGCCCCGGGATATGTTTTGACCTGAATGATGGAGTTTCTAAATCTGTCCTTTATCATAATGTAGTCGATCTGGTTTCTTACAACATGTGATGGTTGGTCAGCTGGTGAGCGCCATGTGTAAAGTCGCCTTGCAGGATGTTGGAACCAAGTATTTGTAATGACCAAGTTGTTTTCGGAACAAAATTCTACGAGCCTGTTTCCTCTATCATTCCTTTTTCCTAAACCAAATTTCCCCACAATTTTTCCTTCTTCTCCTTGTCCCACCTTTGCATTTAAGTCCCCCATTATTATGTTGATATCCTGTGATTTTACTGACTTTAATAACTGCTCTATTCCTTCATAAAACTCTTCCACTTCCTGGTCATCACCATCACATGTTGGAGCATAGACTTGGATTATGTTTAGGTTGAAGGGATGAGCACTGATATTTAGCATCATGCATCTATTAGAGAAGTGAGTCACATTCGAAACATACTTCCGAAGTTCCTTGCTCACCATGATACCAACTCCGTGGTAGTTAGATTTTTGATCGGATGGGTTTCCCGTATAAAACAGCGTGGCGTCGTCTTTGTCAATTCTTCCGCTATCAGCTAGTTTCGTTTCACTAATCCCCATTATATCTATCTTTAATCTTACCATTTCTTCTATGACATTTTCTAGTTTACCCTTTTTATTTAGTCCTCTGACGTTCCAAGTACTCAAATTAACGCTTTCTTCTTGTTTCTTCTTTCTAATCTTCATTTTATTCGCATAGGGATCTTCACCAGTCTCCAATTTAACATCGATGAGCCTGGCAACTCTTCGACGCCGAGCGCTAGTCGGTTCACATGGCTTACTATTTTCTGATTCGGACATGACATATGGTTTTACTAAGGGCAAATAATATGTAGTGGGGCCCCAAAGTCCTTCTACATTCGTCTTTTTTGGGGTTATTTAGACCCCAAGGCCGTTGCAGCCTCTTCCAGCCAGTCGCCCAGCATGGGGAAATGGATATACCGCCATTGACTCGGTCGCCAGAGCCCCGTCCGTTGTCCAGCAGGGAGCACCACGGCTGCCTGTTGGCCGCCGCCGCCATCCGGCGCGTGCAGGTGGGGTTGACAATTGGGTCGGAAAAGATGTTATGCTCCGTTCTCCCCTTACTCCCCTTAGAACTGTACTAATAACTATTATAAATATGTAAGTAATTCTGTCTGCCTCTTTGTCGCCTTTTCATGGCTAAACAACTGAACCGCTTTAGGTGAAATTTGGCAAGAAAGTAAATTCCTTGAATTGTTTTATATTTTGAAATGTAGTCCTCTGAATAAGGGACGGGAAATAACTTCAGTCCCAATCCCACGCTTGCGTGCCGACAAACATGGTACGGACTGTGCCAAGAAGGTTTGATCGTGTGTTCTGAGGTGTGTTCTTAGGTACAGTTGACGTCAAATATATGTTTACACTTTTGCACCTTACTCCTTTGTAATAAGACGAAAACTGTAAACTTATTTTTAACGTCGACTGTACCTACAGAAAGTACGTTCATTGTCGTCGTGTAAGGCAATCTAACGTACATCCTTATCGAATCGCACCAAAATCATGGTATGCTTCAAAAGTTGGCTTGGCACCGACTTCAAACATATCAGTTAGTAACGCATAGACTTAAAAAGGATAATATTTTATTAACCGACTTCCATTTCATAGAAGGAGGAGGTTCTGTATTCGGTTGCGGCTATTTTTTTTTTTTTTTTTTTCTATGTACGTTCACCGATTACTCCGACATCCGTAGTCCGATTTGAGTAATTCTTTTTTTGTTTGAAAGGAGCTACCTCCGAGTTGGTCCCATTTGAATTTGGTTCTGTTCTGATGATGGGATCCATGAGGAATTGAGGGAACTCCTCAATTTTTAAAGGCACATGTATGGTGATTTGGGTGTTTTCTTAAGCAACTCGAGCATTTTCTCCCGAAAATCACAACTTTGATGAAGTGGACCTGATGATGATGATTGTTTTGATGATAATGATGATGATTATTTTATTCTTCTATTATTTTATTATTTAAGGATAGTGGTCTAAGTGTTTCTGAAATTGGTGTTTTACTAACAATCATGTGTTTTGTTTTACTTGTGTTTATCTTAAGTCCATATTCCAAAAGTGTGTTATTCAGTTTTTGCAGCATTATTTGAAGGTCTTCAGGGTTAGTAGCAAATAAGACGGTATCATCAGCGTAACGAATGTTCTGTATCAATTTGCCATTTACACGGATCCCAAGATCAAGTTCTTCAAAAGCCTTTTTAAAAATCACCTCCGAGTACAAGTTGAATAAGCAGGGTGACAAGATACAGCCCTGCCTTACGCCTTTCTCTATTTGAATTTCTTCAGTCAGAACGTTATTAATTTTGATTTTAGCTTTTTGTTTCCAGTATAAGTTCTCTATAAATTTAATGTCGTTACCATCTATTCCAATTGATTTTAATATATTGATTAATTTAGCATGATTCACGTTGTCAAATGCTTTTTCGAAGTCGATAAAGCACATATGAACATCTACTTGAACATCTAGACATCTTTGTACCAAAACTTGGACTGCTACTAAGGCATCTCTAGTACCTAGTCCGGCTCTAAACCCAAATTGTGTGTCACTTATGTTTTCCTCTATTTTCTTGTAGATTCTTCTTTGTATGATTTTTAAAAATACCTCCAGGAAATGACTCATCACGCTGATCATCCGATGATCGCCGCAGCTTTTGGCATTGGCCTTTTTAGGTATTGGTGTGAATATTGACAAGAGCCAGTCTTCAGGGAGCATATTGTCTGATTGATAAAATTTGTTAAATAATGAAACTAAATTATCTATATTATAATCATGTATCAATTTTAATACTTCCACCGCAATTCCATCGGGACCCAAAGCTTTTCTACGCTTCATATGTTCTAAGGCTGATATAAATTCTGATTTCAGTATTGATGGACTCTCTAAGTTGAGATCGCTTAGAGGTTCAGTCGGTATCCTATCATCTTTAAAAAGATTTAGAACATAATCTTGCCAGACTTCGCAGGCCTCTTTTTTATCAACAACAATGTTTCCATTTTGATTTACGAGTGTACCCTGAAATCTCTTATTATTTAAGTCTGTGAACTCTTTTACCTGTTTGTGCAGATTAAAACTATCATGGATCTGTTGTAATCTTTCTATTTCTTTACATTTATTAGTCAACCACTGTTCTCTTGCAATTGTGATTTCCCTGTTAATTTTTGCTTATGTATGCTTCAAAAGTTGGCTTGGCACCGACTTCAAACATATCAGTTAGTAACGCATAGACTTAAAAAGGATAATATTTTATTAACCGACTTCCATTTCATAGAAGGAGGAGGTTCTGTATTCGGTTGCGGCTATTTTTTTTTTTTTTTTTTTTTTCTATGTACGTTCACCGATTACTCCGACATCCGTAGTCCGATTTGAGTAATTCTTTTTTTGTTTGAAAGGAGCTACCTCCGAGTTGGTCCCATTTTAATTTGGTTCTGTTCTGATGATGGGATCCATGAGGAATTGAGGGAACTCCTCAATTTTTAAAGGCACATGTATGGTGATTTGGGTGTTTTCTTAAGCAACTCGAGCATTTTCTCCCGAAAATCACAACTTTGATGAAGTGGACCTGATGATGATGATTGTTTTGATGATAATGATGATGATTTTTTAAATGTAGTGTTCAGCGATTACTCCGGCACCTGTGATCCGATTTGAGTAATTCTTTTTTTGTTTGGAAGGAGTTACCTCCAAGGTGTTTCCGTATAATTTTTGGTTCTGGTCTGATGATGGAATCCATGAGGAATTGAGGGAACTCCTCAGTTTTTAAAAGCACGTGTAAAGTGATTTCGGTGTTTTCTAAAGTAACTCGAGCATTTGCTTCCGAAAACCGCCAATTTGATGTAGTGCAAGTGTAGCCTTACCACGAGTTTGACATTGACATATTCGCTAAGTTAGCGACGCTAACGTCTTCCTAACTTACTTTCTATGCATCTCGCTCGCACTAATATGCCAGTACGAGCGAGATGCAAAGAAAGTAAGTTACACACGCTAGCGAATAAATCAATGTCAAACTCTTGGTAAGCTGGTAAGGCTACTGATCGGGGTTTAGGGTTAGGAGTTAAGGGGTCGGGGAATGGCGGTTGAAGGGCTGCTGGTTCGAGGGGTTCATGGATCAGGGGTTGATGCGTTGTGAGGTAGAGTGAGCGGGGGGTGAGGGATTGGGCCAGTGGTGGGGCGGAGGATGGATTTAGTGTAGTGACAGGAATTATAATTTCCCAGACGGACTCGAGACAATTCCACATTACATATTTATTAAAGTAGGTACACGAATTTAGTGTTAATCATGATGTTGTTTTTCATTCATGCGTCGCGCTCTTAACAATGCGTTAAAACTAAAAATGGAAAAATAAAAACTTTTTGCAAAAAAAAGAAAACCGACTTCAAAAAGGATGAAATAAAATATTATCCTTTTTAAGTCTATGCGTTACCAACTGATATGTTTGAAGTCGGTGCCAAGCCAAGTAGTAACAATACCCGTCAAAAATAATCAGCTTTATGACTATAAATCCCATTAGAACTGTACTAATAACTATTATAAATGTGTAAGTAATTCTGTCTGCCTCTTTGTCGCCTTTTCATGGCTAAACAACTGAACCGTTTTAGGTGAAATTTGGCAAGAACGTAAATTCCTTGAATTGTTTTATATTTTGAAATGTAGTCCTCTGAATAAGGGACGGACGGGAAATAACTCAGTCCCAATCCCACGCTTGCGTGCCGACAAACATGGTACTGTACCAAGAAGGTTTGATCGTGTGTTCTGAGGTGTGTTGTTAGGTACAGTCGATGTCAAATATATGTTTATACTTTTGCACCTTACTCCTTTGTAATAAGACGAAAAGTGTAAAGATATTTTTAACGTCGACTGTATCTACAGAAAGTATGTTCATTGTCGTCGTGTAAGGCAATCCAACGTACATCCTTATCGAATCGCACCAAAATCATGGTATGCTTTAAAAGTTGGCTTGGCACCGACTTCAAACATATCAGTTGGTAACGCATAGACTTAAAAAGGATAATATTTTATTTCATCCTTTTTGAAGTCGGTTTTCTTTTTTTTGCAAAAAGTTTTTATTATGTACCTATATACAGAATATTCTGAGGTATAATAATATTATATTATATTATTATACAGAATATTCTAATAAATGTATTGACAGTACGCTGTTATTATGTAAATTTAATTAAATTTATCTCTAAATAAGTCTCTATGGTTCATTTTATATATTGCTTGAATAGCCCTCTTCTGGAGAACAAAAATGGTATTTAGAGTTAGACGAAGAAAAGTCTGCAGCAGATTTGATAGCCCACGCAGTGCAAGTGTTATTTTAAATGACAAACTTCTATGAAATTATGAGTGTAAATAATACTTGCACTGCGTGGGCTATCAAAATCGCCTAAAGACTTTTCTTAGTTTAACTTTAGTAACTATTCGGTCGTATCAATGTTACATAGTATCTGAACGGTTGCTCCTTCTGTCTTATGATGACATAATGCTATGGCAGTTATGAAAATATATACTGATCGAGTTGTTTACACATAGGTTAGCAAACGTTTTGCTCACTGCAAAAGCTGCAGAACGCAGTCTATTTGAAATAGAAGAAATATGGGGACCCCATTTGAGTTTAAAATCTAGAGTTATACCATGAAAAACTGTGGGTACTATCAGCCAATCGTAATATGGAGCGCTTCAAAAATTGGCAAGCGTCCGACCTCCAACGCGTCCCGCTTGGGACTGAGCGGTGAGATGGCAGCGGGGGCGCGAGTAAATGGTGCCGTGAATTCGTAAATTTCGAGTTTAAAGTTATATGTGTTACGAAATTAACAAGATTAAACCCGACGGACATTACATCATTACAGACGTTTATTTTGATGTGATTTTCAATACATAAAGTAGTATAATATTTAAATGAAATGAGTTTTAAGGTGGAAAATAAGGGTATGTTTGGATTTTTTTTCTATCGAGCGAAGTTTGTCCAATTATGTTACGAGTACCCGACGTACTTAGATAAAGGTCTCAAAAACAACATATATTTTTTTCACGTGTTTAGTCTTTGCCGTTTCTTAATAAAATGGCATTAAAATTACGTTTCTAAGAGCTTACCTCGCCTTAAGTACATATTTCTACGTGACTCTAAGGATATATAATCTACCATACCTAAAACGAATAGGGTGGGATAAAGAAGGGGATAAAAGCCATATAACTTCTTATAGAGGAACCTTATGAATGATTTTTGGACTTTCTCTATTAGAACCGTGTACTGTTTTTCATGGGGACTCCAAATAACTGCGTTTGTTTCGAGTTTACTTCGAACGAAGGCGTTATAGAGTACAGTCATAGCATGCTTATCATTAAATAGCTTCGTTTGACGCATGACGAATCCCAGGCATCTGCGGGCTTCGTTACAGGTTATTGTAATGTGGTTATTAAATGTGAGCTGAGTATCAAACCACGTTCCTAAGTCTTTAATTTCATTGACGCGTTTCAAAGGCTTGCCCTCTATGACGTAAGGATGGGTTATAGGGAGTCGAGCTCGCGTGTATTTGATAACCGAGCATTTGTCATTGTTAAGGAATAAGCCATTGTCACGCGCCCAGGTACAAACTTTGTCTATGTCAAGTTGTAGTAGGGAAAAGTCTCTATTGCTGTTAATTGGCATAACCAATTTTAGGTCGTCCGCGAATAAGAGGCACGATGAATGACTTAGTGCTGTCGGTAGGTCGTTCAGGAGAATTAAAAACAGAAGGGGCCCGAGACTACTTCCCTGCCCGTATTCACCCCTTTCGTGTGTCTATCGACCCCGTTTTAAGGATATGGAGAAAACAGACAGTTTTCTTTGATTTTCTCTGAATTGGGTGGGTCAATATTGATTTCACAAATGCAAAATTGAAGAACTAACCAAGACTCATAAAATGATGTCTAAATTTTTACTTTTATCGTTTGGATTATTGGTGAAAATCGTCCTTGAAGTTGAAAATCGTGTCTATTCACCCCGTTTTACGGTACCTATTCTAGACCACGTTTCACCCCATAAAAAGTAAAAAAAGAACTCTTAAACGCTGACTGGTTAATTTTTAATAATCTAAAAGGCCGCATTACCAGGCCAAACCAAGCCGTATTACAGCGAAAACGTGCCACCGGACCGCTAAAAACCCTATACATTGTACAAAACTGGGCCGGGCATTTTCTTAATAACAGTGTAAGTGCAATTTTCCAGGTGGGGTAGCAGCGACAATGGCATAATCCTGCCTTTCTTCCTGAAAGGAGAAGTCCGCATACGATTGCGACCTCGGTTGCTGCCTCGTTTAGGGTGCCATGGTTTAGGTAAGTAACTAATAAAAGAAAAGTCCGAACCTAACTAACCTAATAGTAGGTACCTTACCTAAAAATAAAAGAATAACAAAATTCAGAATTACATGTACTATGTATATAATTATAATGAATTTCAGATGTGAATTCGTTTATGATAAATATTAATAAGCATAATGTTACATATAATATGTATGTATAAGCGCCGTCGAGATCACTTTTACTTAGAGTTCTAAAACCTAATTTTCTAGTACCAGATTGTATCAGCAGGATGTCACAGTTCTAACCTAACCTACCTTTCTGGTAGCAGTTTCTTCGCATGAGGGTCGCAGTTTTAAAATTCCATTGCACTCAATTTTATAAAATATCCTATTGTACCTAAACAGTTTTTTACGAATAGTTGTTAAAAACATAACCATTGACTTGTGTGAATGTTACTTATCACGTGTACTGGCGTGAGCACTCGACTCGTGTAACCAGACCGTGCCTTTTATTACTTTGTTGAACTTTGACTGCCGGCGGTTGTTCGGGACTATTAATTTAAAACGTTACCGCCATTGTGGATGTTACGATACAGTACAATGTAATTTTTATGGAGATTATATTGAATCAAATGTTAATTGAAATAAAATAACCATTTGCAGCCGAGATATTGAGATTTGCCAATTATTGAAATCTTATGGGAATTCATCGAACTCACCTTGTTTAATTGTATCTGATATTTATCAAAATCGAAAACTAATCTTAGCTGAAGTTTATGTCAATAACTTATATTACTTAACTTCTTTTACGTCTTCAAAGTATTGAACTCATCAAAATGAGAGATTTACGAGTAAAACCATTGAACTAAATGTTATGAAATAGTTTGTACCTTTTTGTGTTTTGAAGAGTGCTACCTACTATCCACATGTGGATTCAATTATCAGATAAACTTCGTCAATCCCTGCCACTAGGAGGGCCTACCCGTAAAAATCGAAAAACGTTATCTACATCTCTATAGCTCGAATATGAAAGAGCGATATATCACCTAATTTTGAATAGCCATATGTTCTTCTTCTTCTTCTGGCGTTTTCCCGGCCTTGCGCCAGGGGCCGATATACGTTATACTAATTTATATACCTAGTTGTAAATAGCTAGAAATGATGTCATGATCTGACATTGCGTGGTATCATAAATCATTTAACGGTGACCGAATTGCGAACTTTTAGTCAAACCTCAATTACGATGAATATAGCTTTGATGTTATAATGAATGTTCAGCGGAACCATTTGGAACGACGTAAAAGTTTATAAATAAGTCAAAAGCAAAGTTTTGATATTTAGTTAATGTGCGGTTACAAAGGCGTCAAGTTTCATTAACGACGCGATGATGAAAATAGCGTGAAACACGAAACTGATTTAGCCTGACATTGGACCGAGTGAAAGATAATTAAATTCGATGTAGCTCATAAAATACCTCCATTGTGAACCGCGAGACGAAAGGCGCCGTACCTATTAATGTGGGATCTACAATTAAAACAAATACGCAGCAGATGATTTTATTGCTATGGTGATAATATAGGGGAAGGAAGTATAAAGCGGGTAAGCTAGAAGCGAAGGTATTTTAGTATTAATTTGTTTTACAAACGAATTTCATTATATTCGACAGAAAATTTATAGAACTTCAATAAAGACATAATAATAGTTTAAAAAAAAATGCCCATAAACTGGCATCGCCCTAATATGCATTACTATAAGCAGGGAGAATTTAATCAAAACAATATTTTTGACTCTTTTGAGACTTTACCTACAAAACTCTCAGTACCCATCTAAGATTTTCTATCACAACTGCAAAAACGAATGGACGAAATAAAATACCTTTATGTCTCGCGTATGGCCAGTTTTGAAAACTCCATCGCTTCAGCGAGCACCCCCAAACCAAGCATGACTTCTACTGCTTCAAAAATGTTTAATTATAATTTCGTATCGTCATACGGAAGATGTATAATTATAATTTCTCTAAAAGCAAGCCATGCATTCATGAGAAAAGGGTATTTACACATTAAATAATTAATTAAAGAAATAATTTCTAAGAATTGAATTTGCCCCCAGTTTCCAGTCAACTGCTGCGCAAGACTGAACTCTAATGGAGTTTGAAGGTAAACATGAATCGATTTAATTATTTTCAAGATGTGGCCTCCATTTCAGACTGTTATTCAGAATGAATTAAAATGGAGAACGTTACTGATAGGTGCAATTTTTGATAACACAATTTTATGTGAATTGAATAGTCCCAATTATTAACGGTTTGCGCCAACGTTCATAAAAAATGCAATTATTTTATGTGAAAAAAAGGGTTAGGTTAGAACTACAACCCTCGCGGTACCTACGAGTAGGTTAGTTAGAACTGCAACCAATACAATACCTTAAAAATGAGTATGAGCTGAATAAGTAGGTATACAAAGTTTGCGTATCCGCGAGGTAGTTCGTTAGTTTTATATTTGAAGGTTGTATTACGAAAACGCCTATAAGTTTTTCCAACTCAGTCAATGGAATCTCAAAATTGTCATGGATCGTAAAATTCAATTAACACTTTGTTATGGGTTAAAATAACAGTGAGAGTTAAGAGGGGGCTAACGCAACATTGTAGTTTTTTTTATACTGAATTATTACACATTTCAATCAAGAGAAAAAAACCATGCACGTTAACTAGGCTACACAGTTTGCTGTGTACTATGTACATTTGCAACAGTCTCCAAGACCTTAAAACCAAAACCTTAAAAGTTTACAGTTGACTCGATAGAAAAAATCACGAAAACATGTCTAATTTTCATTTGTAATTTTATATATAATTTTTTTTAGAGAAATTGAGATAAAAGGTAAATCCCGCGCCATGGTCATATCTTCCGCGGCAAGTTATCGGGTGGCGCGCCATAACTTTTGTTTCTCTCTAATTTCCTGGCTTTACACCCCCTCTTAAGGGTTTCAGGACTCCTAACCCGTGTATGACCGTTAACTTGTACTTACTCGGGTAAAATGGCGTGCTGCTACGATACTTCAGATAAAGTGTCCATAAACTCGAGATAAATGCCAGACGAGACGTGTAATAAGCCGTTAATAAATCATAGCTCGAAGTTAACCAAAGGACTTTAATATTCATCTTTTAGATAGTACTTATGATTTAGAAATTCCATTTCTATTATATTAATTTTTACCGTTACAGAACCAGTACATTCATTAATATTCTTTATTAAAGTGTACCCAGTTTTGATACTTTTTAATAAAATAATTCTAAAAGCAGTGGCGAAATTTACTTAGCCAGAATATTAACTTTTGTTGCTAGAATCAGACCCTTAATCACAGAATAAATACAGAAGACTCACTCTCACTAAGTACAGAAGACTCACTCTCTAACAAAACGCGTCTGTTACGATCAGCACAGATATGGCCGCTAGGTGGCGACAGCGCCACGCGCGGCTTATGGCAAACCCCAAAATTGGGGCCGAACGGATGTACTTTTAGCTACCTGTAGCAAAGCGACGAAATCGCGGAGTGAGATACCCTGCCTTAATATAACGCGTAGCGGTTTTCTGATTACACTCAAAGGGGCCTCCTGATAACCCAATTCAATACAGATCTTAACTAACTTGAAATAAATTATTTTAAAACTGTTACATTTATGTAAATTCCCTTCTGTACTCACTGTGTCACAAAAAATTTAAGAATGAACAAGTAGGACAATTAAGAACCAACAGTTATAAAAGCCAAAATTATCAACATTTGTTATTTAAATATTTTAACCCTTAAACTGACACTTTTTTACTTTTGAATATTGATAACGTTAAGGTGTCGTAGGTTAGAGAATAGAAATAATACGGTACCAAAAATTTTATTACAATCTTGAAGAATTTTTCTCGTGATTTCATCGATTTGAATCCTGAATTTTTGACTTTCACTCGGTAGAAAAAAACACGAACATAGATCTAAAATGCACATTAAAATATTTTAGCAATTTATGCACAAAAGTTAAAATTATGATTTATGCATTTTTTTTTAATGCGCCATTATTATTTATTATATTTACTGAACACAAGAAGAAATCACCATTTGAATAATATGATGAATAAAGTTTTACATCTGCAGTAAAAGCTGTTTTATATTTATGGAGTCATGGTGATTGTGACCTGGATGCCCGAACTAAACCTTGAAGATAAACTGACTTGAATATCGTTAGATTTTTTTGACAACCTACCATTTTGCATTTTTTCTGATCAGCGACTCGGGCTTCGTCAAGTGGGCACAAACGGAAATCAGTTAGAGTCGGTCCAAGAAAAGTCTGCAGCGGATTTGATAGCACGCAGTGCAAGTGTCATTTATGCGTCATAATTTCATAGAATTCACGTGCACTGCGTGGGCTATCAAATCCGCTGCAGACTTTTGATGGACTGACTCTACAGGCTTCGTCACCTACTAACAAATGATTTAATCCGCCACAGGCTTAGTGTGGCGCTTACGCTATTGCGGCGCTATGCGACGTAAGCGCCAGCTGCCATAAGGTACCTTTTGCCGTGGAACGTCAGATATCTTTACTATTTCATATCTAGTGAATCTTTAATTCATTTTCCGAATCGCGCCGTTTGTCAATCTTAACGACTAAATAAATTTATAAACTATTTAGGTAAAAGAGCGACAGACCGTAGGACTCATGATTTAAATTTGCCATGTCACAGTCAGTAAAATTGTCCTTTTTATCACGTTGCTGATTTTGTTTCGTAAGCCCCGAGTCCGAGTGTGCTTCCGTTTCCTGAAGCCCATTTGTCATGACAATCTCTTCATCCTGGGCGACATTTATACTGCCGCAACTTCCTAAAATACTAACTTAAAATTATATGTTTAGCCACCGTCATAAATGTATACCTACTCACCCGTATTTTTCTTACCTCTTCACTACCTTCTTACTGTTGGAAGTGAGAATATAATATTATAGTACTATATAATAGGTATTTGTGTTTACCCGTTGATTGTTTTACTTTAATATTGCACTTGATATGTTTACGTATTGCAGACGGTCATACGCGTACATTTCAGTTTATTTTTTAAATATCACCATTATTATCAAACATGAGAAAAGTAGGTCGTTACCTAAATAAATACTCATATAATATTTTAAAGTAAGTACATAAGGTCCTTTCCGTGCGTATGTCAAAAGGTTAAAGGGTCATATACTGTAAACCGTTGTACGATACACGTGCGATTTACAACATTCCCTTCGGTCGTGTATTAATTTATCGCCACTCGTTTCGAACTTCCTCTTTTCCGCACTTGTATCGTAAGTAACTACTGTCAAATTCAAATTCGTCATTCGACCAATTGAAGTTCCACATTGATTAAGTATTTGAAGTAACTTTTATTAATATAATAACCAGAAATGCTGCGTATTTCTATAAGCCCGACTTCATTCACAGAACTTATGAATTCATAACTCGACTGAATATTTTAAAGTCTACCAATTCGTGAAAGTGGTAGGTATTCGATGAAAATACGCATTTACGTATACCTAATACAGGTGGCCTAGGTACAGTCGCCATCAGATATATCGGAGCGGCCAAGGTGTTCACAATATCTGAACAAGCACTCTAACGCCTTGACAATAGAGGCGTGCTCAGATATTTGGCCGCTCCGATATAATGATGGCGACTGTACCGCAAAAATCGAAATTCGAATTCTGTGTCTTAAGCTCGAATATAAGTAGCGAAAATTTCATATTTAGATTTTCGTGGTAGAACCTGTTAACAGTGAATACAAAACGGATTTAATGGACCGCTAAAAGTATTTCTGTGGAAAAATTGAGGCGGAATTTGGGCGGATTAGGATTGCGCTGGAAAGAAAGAGCAAAACGTAGATAACATATTTTTCTGAATGATTTAAGAGGAAAGCGGACGGCCGCTTCACCATACAAACGTAGTCCCCATTTTACTTTCTGGATATTGACATTACATAAAATATGTTTACTTAATTTGATGTATATTAACCATAGCTATGCCCCCTTCTTTTCACTTTCTACCATTTTTTGATAATTGTACAAATAAGAAGCAAAAAAAGATTTCATAAAAAAAATTAAATGCCCTTAACTTTTATAATAATTTAAAAAATCGAAAATTATCAAACATAGGGGCATGGCAGCTGAGGCTAATATGTAACAAACTGTGTCAATACCTAATTTTATCCATAGAGGAAAATGAGGAATACGTTTGTATGAAAAGGCGATTTCGCACGGTCGTCCACTTTCGTCTTAAGGAAATATTCACGTTACGTTCCACACGTTACGTTTACCTACTTTATAGGCTGGGAGTGAGCACAGGGGTCCGTAATGGAATTTTAATTTCTGTCATATCGTCCTATTTCTGCCAATAACGACTAAGTACAAAAATTAAATTTTGAGATAAAGCGATTTTAAAGTTTGAAAGCTCGTACCTGGTATATGAAATCATTATTTATTTTCATGGCATTTAATATTATCATTACTAATTATAGCATCATAGCGATAGATCATTAAAAAACCCTATATGTATATACATATATACTTACATACCTATACTTACCTACATATACTGTTCATAAAATGATAGCACACATTTTGTCTCAGGAACTGATCACTGTCATGGTTGGTTAGTTAGACTTATGTGTATGTATGTATGTATCGTATAAATAATATTTTTATCGCATCTGCTCCATGTATATATATGTATAAATAACATTCGGACCAACCCTAGTACTTCTTGAATACCTACTGATATAAATTTTACAACATAAATTGAATCTAAAATACAAATACTTAAATAAAGTATCTATGGTTTCTGCTCGAGAATTCCCGAGGCGAGAAATCTCGAGAAATTTGTCCTAAGTCGAGACGGGAACTCGAGAAATAAATCTCTTGTGATAAGTAAAAAGAAAACACGCGTATAACACATATATGTCTATAATGTATTTCTTTAGGTAGTTAAATAAATATGAACAATGTTTTTTTACAATTTCAGGTAGGAACCAACTTAAAACATTTATTACCAACCAAATAAAAAACTACCTTGATCCGTCCCCTATCGTTATGTTTTGAAACTTTTGAACTATCATGATTGATGACATTCATGTTGTGTATTTTTATTGAAAAACGCTTTAAAAAAATTTGATACGAATTATAGGACCATGTAAGAAGTGTAATAACAAATATTACAAAATTAAATTACTATTGATAAATCAAATCATCCCGATATATTCCTATTAGTAAAATATTACAATTTTAGCAGCTTTATTGTTACGTTGAGTAAGTACGAGTAATTAATATTACGTAGTAAAATTTTTGTAAGTTTTGTCACATCGAGTTAAATTTATTGACTTGATATTGCTGCCTAATAAAAAACCATATTGTGGTTTGTTTACATTTTGTGGAATACCTAAAGAAATACACTACTTATAGCATAACATAACACATCGCCGATGCGCACGCCTGCACCTATAGTTTTTTTTTTGTTATTGTATTTTTGATTATTAAATGCAATTTATGGTGACTAAAAATGTGTTTTTTTTTGAGCCTTCAAAATTTCTCGAGATACTCGAGAAACTCGAGAAATCTTAGTCGAGAATTCCCGTGCCTCGAGAAATTAAAAACGTCGAGAAACCAGAAACCCTAAAAGTATCAGATAGCTAAAGATTAAAAAGGAAAAAAAATCTTTTTTTTTGTTTTTTGTCTAGTGCTTGATTTCGCGTAGAATTGGCTCGTTTGCCTCCTATTTCATAAAAAAAATAAAGATGGGAAATAAGACCTTCAAGGACGTTACAAACTAACTATGTTCTGTCTGTTTCTTTAGGAAAACTCTGAACGTAGCGCTACGTAACCGAATTTCTAAACAGTACGAGCCCAATGAAACTACCGATACTTCTAATTTTCGAGACCTAGAGCCCGATTCTTTATTTTCTTGTTCTGAAACTGTTGTGTATATGTTCTGTCAGCTGTTAACAGTGACATTTAAGGTGACAGTCTATTTCCAACGACAGCCGCACTACTGCTCATTTTACTATAGAAATTGACAATAACAGCGACGCGTTCAGTACCGGTAGCGCAGCTGCGGTTAGAAATGGAATGTTACCATTATGGACCACGCCTGTCCTCAAGTGTAAGATCATCAAATTGTAAGATAAGATACATAATAATATTAATGATAAATTATCCAGGTAGATGCTTTTGTCAACTATATCCGACGATATATGTACTTATGTTAATCATATGTCTACTAGGTAGAATCAAAACAAACCAAACTAACCTTACCTATATATTTAGCATTCCGCACGCATCCTTGCTTTAACAAAATTGTAAACATTTACCTTATCTGGTATGAGTGGGAGCGTACAAACTTTGGTTTGCAACAACATCGCGGTCATTCGTAAACAAACCAGATCAATCAGCGGGTCAATTATTACACACGGTGAAATCGTTTTAAATATGTTAAATAATAATGTAACTTAGTTACAATGTATTAACATTGAACAAGCTTGTACATAATTAACATATTTTGGGCATCTCGATGTGCCCACCGTCCGGGAAAATCTATAGTAGACATACTCACACAAAACAAACCGAACATCATCCAATGAGGGTTTTCGAGATCGAGATTTTCACAAGATGGCAACGCCGTGACGAGAGGTCTTTTTTGACAGCTGCTGTCAGAATCCACCAATAAAAAAAAACATGGTTAAACATGATTGGTGGAATATGATAGCTAGAACTCTCGCCACGGCGCTGTCATCTAGTGAAAAACTCGATCGCGGAAACCCTCATTGCGCGAGTTTTTGCGCAATTCACATTTGTGCCCGTAAGCGTAGCTGAAGCCATAGTAGATACGATAATTTAATGAAATATAAGTGAGAGATTGAGAAAATGGCTGCCCTTGAGTACCTACTTTACAAAGCATCCGTGACCGGTGCAAATGCATTTGATAAGGAGGGAGGTGTCCCCCTTCTACTCTGAGTGCAATTTACTGGCATTGTGGATCATACCTTTGAGAAGTGCAGCGCTCTCATATTCACCACTGCAAATTCCACCGCTATGCCCGGTTAGCTAAAGCAAACCAAGGCATGATCATATCTTTAATTTTTTAAGTATAAAAAAAAATCTTCTTTTCATTTATTTCTCGTGATTAATCTAATCACTGCTGAGAAGTTGTTAATTAATATTATCATTATTGGAATGATTTGACCCAATTCATTGCCTATTCAACGTAATAGTTTCAAACCTACTTAGGTAAGCTTAGTTAGATCTAATCTAGCTGGTAATTATATTTAGTAACATAAATCAGTTTGTCAAAGTGTATAGTCCATACATGTTGGTTACGATTACGATATGGAGCGATATGGAGTCGACTATTATACTAATGTACTCGGAAGAATTTTTACGGAGGAATAAAAAACAGACAACTCCTCGAGGAATGGCCAGGCGGCGTCACGTCCCCACTAACAAACAAACTCATAAACAACGAAACTTCCTCCCATAACGTTGCGTTACGATGGATTTCAAAATTAGTTCCCTGATTCAGATGAACTAGTCCAATAAGGTCTAAGGGGAAAATTATTTTCATTAACTAATTTATTGAATCTGACCTACAAACCTGTACCTAACTAAGCATAAACAGTTTAATAAGGGAAGGCAAGAGCCGTAGCAGTTATCAAAAACATATGTGTCGTCCTACGGGTAAAGGTACCTTATGGCGGTTTGCGCTTACGACGCGTAGCATCGTATTCGTATAGGAGCGTCGTGAATAACAGGGTAAACGCCTGCCGCCATAAGGTAACTTTTTCCGTGGAACGTCACATGTACCTACCTACCTTCTTAATAAAGGACTAAATTAAATTAACGGTTAATATGAACTTAAATAGGGTCAGTTGGAGTAAATATAAGACACGGGCAAAAATAAGACTAAGTTTATATAACACTCCATAACTTAATAAGTACCTATATTTCATTCCCGTTCTATTTAAAAAGAAGCCAACACACAAGGCTTCTTTTTAAATGGATTAGGAACGAAGTAGAATAAGTTTTTGAGTGTTGAATCTTAGTCTTAATGTTTACCGCCGTATCTTACATCATTTAGCCCACCTGACCCTAAAAATAAAAACGTTTTTATCCAATGAAAACGCGCACTATCGAATGATCGACGATTTGAAAATAGCTTGTCTAAAAGCCTGTGATTTGTCATTGAATTACATGGCTCAAATAACATTATGGGCTATTTTGGTACATACGAGTAGCAATAAACCTCCCGAGGGCCAGATGAAATTGTAACCTATGTCAATGTCATAAACACATCATGTTTAAAGTTTTCTCATTTTTTCCGTGTTTTATCTGTAATCTGATATACCTATAACCACCAAAAATCATTCTAATATAGTAGGATAAATATAATTTGGTCTATATTTTATAAATACCTTAGTAAATTTAGGGTATGTTTTTCATGATTTTGAAAAGGTAGGTGTATAGGTGGCATTAACTCGTTACTTACAAATTAATCAAGATAATCTCGTATCGTATTACTAAATCAAAAAATACTCAAAGGCTTACCTTGCCTATGGCGTCATCATCATCAATCGGGGCAACAACAAACGATTTTAAAACTTTGAAGAAAATTGATAAAAATATAGCAGTTATACAATTTCGCATTGTAATTTAATGTAAGTATACTTTAATATTATAGCATTTTTTGTAATAATGTGTTTTTTATCTATAAAGTACTTCTAATTTACAGTTAATGAGCGGGCTTTATCAAAAGTTATTTCTTCAGTTCTACGAGTCTCGTTTCCACAAACAAATGCAAAAGTTATTGTCCCTAATTATCCTTATAGGTGACATTTTCAAACAAACAGAACAACGAAACAGTTTGTAAATAAACGGCTTCACATGATTTACAACCCTATTACCAAAGCTAAAGGCTCTATGTCTGATAAACACAGTTAACAAGAAGCTGGTTAGTTGGTGTTTGTTTTCGGTTTTGTTTGACTTGGCGATTACGCACCCGAACGGACTTATGAACAAAGTAGTAATAATTCATAAATTCAGAAACACTGTCTAATAAATGGGTCTTGACTGCAAATACTCTTTCTACACCAACTGTACACGACACGTCAAAGACCATGTGATTCGGTCAAATTGTGTTTTTTGAAAAACTAATTATAGCCAGCATTCTATGAATGTAGTATGATACCTTTGGGTATGGTGCTTTACGCACACTAGCGTCCCTCCCCCTCCCCCTGACGCAACCCCCCCTTTTAGCTTGAAATATGTCCCGGTTGAGAGTGTTTTTTGTTTTTTGGGGAAAGTATACAATATAGAAAAAAGTGTCAATGAAAGAAATGTTCCCTATTATATAATTCTTAACAAAAAAGGTTATATTCATTTTTTTGATACGACGCACCATATTGATGTTTTAGCTAGATGAACTTCGACAAAATTTTACCGTTGAAAAACTTGTTGAAGTTCAATATAACATAGTACGTGACAGTACTGAAAGAAATCTTCACGAAGAATAACCTTGCAAGCTTATTCTCCGTATTAGTTTTATTTCAGTAGTATCACGTACTAACTTATATTGAACTTCAACAAATTAATACATGAATATGGTGAGTCTTACCAAAAATTGTATATAACCTTTTTTGTTTAAAATTTATTAAGGATTATTTCTTTCCTTGACACTTTTTTCCTAACTCTAATACTTTTCTCAAAAATAAAAAATAAAAAATAAACCGTAAACCGGGACATATTTCAAGCTAAAAGGGGGGGTTGCGTCAGGGGGAGGGGGAGGGACGCTAGTGTGCGTAAAGCACCATACCCAAAGGTATCATACTACATTCATTGAATGCTGGCTATAATTTGTTTTTCTTGCCCATACATTAGAACATAATTTAACCAAATCAATGGACGGGCAGCAGCGTCCTTCAAATTCGGTGTACTCGACTGCGATCGCCAACCCGCCTGCCAAGCGTGGCGATTATGGCATTCACCCCCCAAAAAAGGGGGAGGCCTATGTTCAGCAGTGGACGTCTTATGGCTGAGATGATGATGATGATGATGTACACGGCTATATACTTCAAAAACTGATGAGAAAGTCGCTTTTTATCTACGAGAGTGGCAAAGTAATTACATGTTAGTAACTCATGTTAGCTGGTAGACTTGACTTATCGCAGTGCTTATTTTAAATGATAAATGTGGTAATATCTATGAAAAGGGACCTTATTGTCGATGGCGCTTACGACAATAAGTTCAATGAATAAAATACGTAGTAGGTTTAAATTGGACATTCTGGCTCATTTCGGTTCGCTCTGTCCCAATTTAGCAATAAAGTTTCTGTAAATACTGGAATATTCAATTTTGTTGTCTATCCATTGTGTAGGTCAATTTATGTTATGAACGTTGATGAACTGATCAGTCATCGGGTTTTATGGTACCCTTTTTATAGTTTTTTAGGGTTCCGTACCTCAAAAGGAAAAAACGGAACCCTTATAGGATCACTCGTGCGTCTGTCTGTCCGTCCGTCTGTCACAGCCAATTTGCTCCGAAACTACTGGACCAATTTAGTTGAAATTTGGTACACATATGTAAGTCCGTGACCCAAAGACGGATATGTAACGTCAACATATGAATTTTAAACATAGGGGCTACTTTTGGGGGATAAACCATAAAATTAAAAATCAAAGTTTTGCAAACTATGTCGTGTTACATATCAAACGAAAGAGCTCATTGTGAGAATCTCGAATATATTTTTTTTATAAATTTACGATAAAAATTCTAGAAGTTATTTAAGAAAATAGACAAAAAATGACCATTCCCCCCCCTCTATCTCCGAAACTACTAAGTCTAAAACTCTGAAAATAATACACAAAATAGTCCTTTTCCTAAAGATGACAGGAAAACCTATTAGAAATCTAGAGTCAAGCGTGAGTCGGATTTAAGAACAAAAATGCGATTTAGGTTTTTTAGGGACACAGCCGCAATGGTTTAAGTGAAACGTGATGTATTAGAGTTCTAGACAGCTATTGCGAAGGCCCTAGGCCGAAATCCGCATAAGGCCGAAGACCCGAAGCGTCCCGAAGAGACGTGCCTTTAGCTTCAAGCGTGAGTCGGACTTAAGATAAATAAGCTGTATCTGGCACACAGCCGCAATGTTACTTGTAGTACTGATTGATTAGGTTACTAGGTATTGTCACGTGTTTTAAAAAGCACTATACATGGTGGCCAAAAAATAAACTAAGTGTATTTCCGTTGCCGACGTGCAACCCCGAAATCGCAAAGAAAAATTTGGCTGTTTCATACGTTTTGACTGGTCCGTTTTCTATGGGAGGATACATTTCTTTTCGCGATTTCGGGTCCCATAGTAAATGTTGCTCAGTAGGTAGGTATAATCCCAATACCTCCCTGGTTACGGGAATGTACTTATTTTTTGGCCACCCTGTAGGTATTATCTCTCTTCGGCCTTCGCTTTTAAAACACTTGCGGAAGTTGTAGGAAGCGCGACCCATTGGACGCTCCGAGTTTCAGCCCTACGCGGAGCTCGGTCTTCAGTCTTCGCATTTAGACACTTGTACTATTGTTCGGCATTTAATTTCCTATCTAGAAGCTACTTTGCATATTTGCAGAGATATAAGCCACCACGTCAGAAAACTTCATGTTACATGTGTTGAAAACTTGATTTACTCATTCGGGTTTTTCAAGGCGTTTCACTCACGTCACGTTACACGTACAAAAAATTTTTTTGAAAATTGTGTGATGTACGGAACCCTTGAAACGCGAGTCCGACTCGCACTTGACCAGTTTTTTTTCTAATAACTCGTAAACGGTAGCTTGTAGCAAAACATGTTCTGATACATAAGTAATCTACATACAATTTTCTACATTAAACATTCTATACACTTCTTCGCTATCTTCAATATTTAAGGGAGAAATAAATTATATTTATATAACTATATAACTCAATAAATAAATAAATATTATAGGACATTTTTACATAAATTGACTAAGCCCCACGGTAAGCTCAAGAAGGCTTGTGTTGTAGGTACTCAGACAACGACGTATATAATATATTATATATCAATACTTAGATACATAGAAAACAATCATGACTCAGGAACAAATATCAGTGTTCATCACACAACGCACGCTCCCAAGTCCCAAAGGTATAGGACCCCATGGTCCCGAGCAGGAATGTTACGGATGCAGATTTTTTGACATCCGCGGATGCGGATGCGGATATTTAAAGGTTTACATCCGCGGATGCGGATGTCAAGATTAGGTACTTAAAAACTGTCAAATAATATAATTTTTAGTAATTGTTATTTAAAAAAAACGTAACGTTTAGTATTTGAGCAATAATAAAGGTGCGTTATATTAAGTAAACAGTAACTTGGCCGACTTTTCTGAATTTAGACAATTTCCTAATTTTTATCAAGCAGAAATGTCTGCGAACGATGCTATTAAGCTTAGAATAAATTTAAAAGAGGAAAAAAAATACTGTCTTGGGTGAGACTTGAACTCACGGCCTCTGGATCGATACTCCAGAGCTCTGCCATCTGAGCCACCAAGACCTCATCCATAGCCAGCAAATTTTTCCACGGTCAAGGGTGACAGCGACATCTACCTTAGGCGTGTTACACTTCTTAAACGGCTACTGGAGTTCCAAGTTACATTGGAAATTCACCAGTTACGATGTGCTCAGATGGCACAGCGCTGGAGTATCGATCCAGTGAGTTCAAGTTTCAACCAAGACAGTAATTTTATCCACTTTTAATTTAGACGATTTTACCTAGCAGTTACGGTTAGTGTACGGTAACCGATGGATGAATATGTATTTAATAGCGATTTGATTTGTAATGTATTTATGTTACGGTTAAAGATTCTTTATTCTCATAAGAATTATTCACTTACATGAGAACATTATAAATTAAAGTATATTTTCAAGTTAAACTAACAGTGCAGTTACATACTATACCGGGTGTGGCCTGTAACATGAGCAAATAATTAAAACATAGATTGTACTCTTCAAACGGTGAAACTTTTGTTCAACAACTTTTAAAAATGATCAAGTATTTATACTCCCTATTTTTCATACAAAATAAATATTATCTTCAATGGACGCCTTCGCCACGTCATATTATTGTGATTGATGTTGCTTGTCAAGCCTTAAACATAACAAAATTCGCAATACATTGCGTCTTTCAATAGCCCTTCGAGTGGCATTGTCCTCCTCGAGGTCTCCACGGTAAGTGGCAGAGGCCGCGAGACGGACAGACATAAACAAGCCGTTGAATGGCAGCGCCTCAGGTTGAAAGACGAGTTGAGTGGCGCAGCCATTTTGGAAAAATATATGTCAAGTGGCGGGGCCTCAACGGGTGATCATCGCGAATTTGGCGCGTGTTAGAAATATGACCATTACCAAAAAAATATATATGAATGTTATATATAAACTATACAGGGCGTCCCACGGCGATGCCACATGGAGGGAAAGTACCTTAAATATCATAGATAGCATATTTTGCTGAAAGAAAACTTCATTTTATTTTTAAAATTTAGTAAAGTTGCATTCATACTTTTTTAATTTTTTTTGAAAAAAAAATGTATGGAAAAAAATTATCGCGTCATTGGAGGAAAAGTACCTTAATTATTGTAAATGAACATCTTGCTGAAAGAAGACATTATTTCGATTTAAAAAAACAAGTTGAATTGCATTTTAAATAATTTCATGGTTAAACCGGGAATCGAACCCGCTACACGGGAAAAAAAAAACACCCTGTAGCTTTTTCATCCCGATCGAAAGGCTTCATCATAAGGATTATTTTTTGCTAAATAACATAGTGTCAGAAACTAAAGGAAGACCATGAATTTTAACATTTGATGTGAAATTTAGCGAAATAATCAAAAGAGAGCGGCTTTGTATTCAACAGAATGACACTCATTTTGAGCATTTGATAAATTAAATTGGTTAATTTGAATTAAAAATGTTAAAATTCATGGGTTTCTTTTTATTACCGACACTATGTTATTTAGCAAAAAATAATCCTTATGATGAAGCCTTTCGATCGGTATGAAAAAGCTACAGGATGTTTATTTTTTCCGTGTAGCGGGTTCGATTCCCGGTTCAACCATGTAATTATTTAAAAATCTATGAATGCAGCTTAAATTGTTTTTTAAATTAAAATAATGTCTTCTTTCAGCAAAATGTTCTATCTACAATATTCAGGGTACTTACCCTCCATGTGGCATAGCTGTGGGACGCCCTGTATATCACTGAATTCAGCATAAAATGGCTTATTTGATTGTATACCAATGAATTCTATTCTATTTATGTGAATTATGCTAGACTTGTTCTAATCTTATATTAAAACATTTTTTTCTACTTTCATGTAAAAAGACGTATAATTACGAAATAAAACAATTGATTGTAGAAAAAGCAGTATTTATGACAAAACAATACATTTAACACGATTCACACAGTTTATTTCACTTTTTATCAGTGCGTATTCCGTTTAAATGACGACCGGTCTGGCCTAGTGGGTAGTGACCCTGCCTGCGAAGCCGATGGTCCTGGGTTCGAATCCCAGTAAGGGCATTTATTTGTATGATGATACAGATATTTGTTCCTGAGTCATGGGTGTTTTCTATGTATTTAAGTATGTATTTGTATATTATATATATCGTTGTCTGAGTACCCACAACACAAGCCTTCTTGAGCTTACTGTGGGACTTAGTCAATCTGTGTAAGAATGTCCTAAAATATTTATTATTTATTTATTTATTTATTATTAAATGTTCGCGGCTCGACGACGGTCGACGCGTAATGGGCGAGGTGGGGCAGGAACATCACGTCATTTCTAACAAACTTTGATTTACGCGGGAATTCGACCGTTAGGGAATACCATCCTTGTTTATTGACGAATACATCTTGCAAGAGTGAGCAAGCAAGGTATACTTTTAACGGTTTAATTTTAGGCGCAAAATGCAGCGTCGCACAGAGGCCGCGAGACGGTCTCTGCCAATTACGGGCTTGTTATGACCGAACCTTCTCGCGACCGCTGCCAATTAGGGGACTGTCCGTGTCGCGGCCTCTGGCACGCAAGGGCCAATTTAAAAAAATGGCCGCGCCATTTCTCCTACCGTTCAACCGGAGGTGCTGCCACCCGAAGGGATAGGTAACCTTTAAAGTGTATTAAAAGTCAAACTACAAGTTATTTTCAAAAGTTGCTGAACAAATGTTGATCAGTACTATGAGGAGTACAGCCTACAGTTAATTTTTTGCTCATATTACAGGCCACACCCGGTATAGTAAAAGCAAATGTAGGTAAGTTGACAATCGGCATGCAAACTAGTTCTGATGCCGTGCGGTGGCGCATCGTCAATTATGTTAGTATGTATTTTCTTTGCGTTGGTTTGGTGAAAAATCTTAATTCATCAGTTGATCAGTTTTTTAACCGACTTCCAAATCTCAAAGAAGGAGGTTATCAATTCGGTTGTATGTTTTTTTTTATTTATTTTTTTTATTTTTTATTTTTTTTATGTTTGTTACTCCATATCTCCGTCATTGCTAGATCGATTTTGAAAATTCTTTTTTTGATTGAATGTATGTGCATACAGATTGGTCCCGTTTTTGTCAAAACCCAGTTCTGATGATGGGATCCATGAGGAATCGAGGGAACTCTTCAAATCTTAAAGGCATACATATAGTGATTTTTGGGTTTTTATCAACAAATCAGGCATATACACCCAAAATAGTGACATTTGATGAAGTGGAACTGCTGATGATGATCAGAACGGAACTCTTTAACGACGCATAGTTCACGGTTGGCGATTTGTCCTCGTCGTTATGTTTGTTAAGCAAGTTCAGTTTCTAAGCCACATTTTTGTCAAGCTCGAGTTCTGATGATGGGATCCATGAGGAATCAAGGGAACTCCTCAAATCTTAAAGGCATGCGTATAGAGATTTTTGTATTTACCTCAGAAAATCAAGCATTTTCATTAAAAACTGTTACATTTGATGAAGTGGAACTGCTGATGATGATCAGAACAGAACTCTTAAACGACGCATAGTTCACGTTTGGCGATTTTTCCTTTTCGTTATGTTCGTTAAGCAAGTTAAGTTTTTAAGCCACATTTTTGTCAAGTTTGAGTTCTGATGATGGGATCCATAAGGAATCGAGGGAACTCCTCAAATATTAAAGGCATACGTATAGATTTTTTTGTATTTTCATCATAAAATCAAGCATTTACATTAAAAACTGTCGCATTTGATGAAGTGGAACTGCTGATGATGACCAGAACAGAACTCTTCAATGACGCATGGTACACGTTTGGTGATTACGAATTTCGATTTTGACTTGGACTGGGACCCGGACTCGGACTCATACCCGGATCCGGTTCGGACCCGCATCCGGTTCGGACCTGGACTCGGATCCGGATTCGGACCCGGACTCGGACCCGGACTCGGATCCGGACTCGGACCCGGTCTCGGACCCGGACACGGACCCGGACTCGGACCCGGACTCGGACCCGGACTCGGACCCGGACTCGGACCTGGACCTTGACCCAGAAAACCACTATGATACCTTAACTAAATAAACAACTATGATTACGTACCTACCATAAAATTAATGTAGGTATAAAGTACGATGATACCAATCTTACTAGCCCCTCCCGCTTAAACCCCCGTACACCGCACGGAATGCGCCATTAAGTGGGTTAGGTTAGGTTTGAACTGCGATCCTCACAGAACCGAACAAGGATTAGGTTAGGTTATAACTGCGAGCCTTACAGAAACGAAATGCTACTTGAAAAGTGGGTTTGATTAGGTTCGAACTGCGATCCGCACAGAACCTAACTGCTATCTGAGGAGTGGGTTAGGTTAGGCTAGAACTACGACCCTCATGGCTCCTCTCCACGATGGGCCAACGCCGGTCACTCCAAGGGACGCATTTATGCGTTAGAGGGAGCAAGTGATATTGCTATCTCATTCTACCGCATGGCTGCGTCCCTTGGAGTGGCCGGCGTTGGCCCATCCTGTAGAGGAGCCATTATACAGAAGCGAAATGCTAGTAGAAAAGTGGGTGGTTTTACCTCCTTTTCTACATAGTGTACCATCTACAATAATCTTTCATCGGCCCCCATGAAAGTAGGTTTTTTTTTTCTTAAAAATTATATCAAAAACCGATTTTTGATAAGTTATGACAGTTGTCACTAAACTGCCCGTACCTAACTCGGAAATCAGAATCAACAAAAGACAAAATGGGACCTTTCAATCAACTTTGCCACAATTGTAAATAGAAAAATGTAAATTTACCAAAACGACTGTATTTTGCCTCTTTACGTACATGCTTTTTTTGCAGTTGACTGCCCAATGCTTCCGACAAAAAATAAAGAATTCACACACTAACCTTAAATAAATTGGTCTTATTCAATAAAAGAACTAATAAATAGGTTTCAGCCAATAAATAGCTCAAGGGAAATGTTCGCTTTATTTACGGGTCGGGGTAAATGAGAGGTATATATCTTGATAATCTGATTAGGTTCGATCGTAATAGGATAGCGATTGTGCTAACAGAATACAGGCCCGAATACACTTATGGTATATCTACATGAATGGATGTATAGGTACTTAAATCTGTCATTTTTGAAATTTTGTTTATGTTGGTAGTGAGTGGATACTTTGAAGAGTCGATAAGAATCCCTACTATTAATATTATAAATGCGAAAAAAACTCTGTCTGTTACCTCTTCATATTTAAACCGCTGAACCAATTTAAATTAAATTTGGTATGGACATACACGCGTATTCGGGAAACGAGATAATCACAAGATCTAGAAACGATATAGACACCAACTAGATTTACAATAGATATCGACTAGATGTGACTTGGATATCTAAGTCATAACTTGTCGAAATCGTTCAAGAGGACCGAGAGAAATTTGACATATCTATCTTACAAATATCGTTAAATTATCCATATCGTAACTTGTTGGGGTCTAGTAGAGATCTATTTCATTTCCCGAATCGCGCCGATAGTTTGAGGCCCGGTATAGGATATGGGGTAGCTTATATGAATTTCGCCATTGTATGCATTAATTTTATCATATCCCTAAGATTAAACACCTAATACTCGTATATCGATAATGTTGTATATTATTATATCAGAAAACTCGATACACTATGTTACACGTGGTAAAAAAAGAAAGCTCGCAAAAAAATTATAATAGTTCTTAAAGAACACTAAGGTCGCATAGACCTTGTCTAGTCCTTGATGTATAAATGACTCCGATCTCCCCGCAGACCTATTGTGTTGGAACTTATGCCATCAATCAGTCTATTATATACAGTGAAACCTGGATAAGTGAGATCTCAAGGGACGAGCAAATTTGTCTTACTTAAAGAGGTTTTCCACTTACCCAGGTTCCCAGTTAGCCAGGTACAGATAAATTTCTGTCTCATTTACAGAGGTGAGAATAGAGTATATTTCAGTTATAGAGGTAGTTAATAAGGTATTTAATAATTAATATCTTTAAAACTAAATAAGGTAAAATAATCCTTGTCCCTAAATATGTTTTAAGCCTGTTTAAATATTTCTTTGAATTTATTTTGAATGATTCTCCAATGGATAGATATATCAAAATTAAATTAAATTTGATACGGACTTCATTGCGTATTAGAAATTTAATAAACGAAAATTATTTTTTTCGTGTTACTTATCAAAATTTCAGCTGTCGTTTCGGTAGTTTTAGCTACGTAGATAAATTAACTAAATCAAAGTTTGAAGTTGTTTAGACACAATTAGGCAAATGCGGAATTTGTGGATAGACTAAAAGTTAGTAAGAATACGGAAATCGTTCAATGAAGTCCAAGTTAGAGAGGTCATAGATTGACGTTATCTCAGATACAGAAGTCAATTCCCTATAAAATTCTAAAAAACAATTAGGAAAATGTAATCTTATAAATATAGTATCAGTAAAAGAGGTAAAATACACTCTTCGTCTCACTTATAGAGGTAAATGTGACTATAAAATCACAACAACGAATCCCAGTTATAGAGGTTCGTTTTTTCTCAGTAACAGAGGTAATTCAGTGCTAAAGTGTCGGGACCGCACCATGAGTCCCAGCTATAGAGGTTTCTCACTTATCCAGGTCCCACTTAACCAGGTTTCACTGTATATGTTTGTGCTGTTGGATGATGGAAAAGTACCATCGCCCACACTGTTAACTGTCCATCGGTAAACCTTATTAAACCGTAAACAAAGGCATAAAGTCCACCGATGGACAGTTAAGAATGTTGCTGTTTGTAGTTGACAAGTAATTGTCTAGTAATTGACAAGTAGACTGAACGGCCTAAAATGACCAGCACATTTGTTTGGAAAGTGATATTTGATTATTAAAATTTTTTGGACACTTTATGAGTAATCTGTCTCGCTTACGATGCTGTGCACTAGAAAAAGACGACAGTATATCCTAAAAGCTAATTTCTGAAACCCAATTCAGATTTATTGCTATTTTTACATCTGGATATATTATGTCTAATATATACGGTGCCGTTTTCAGTGTAGGTAGATCAAACGAAGGGCAGTGATAATAAGGACCTTATGAGCTTTGATTCCAACATATCCATAATTTATGGTTTCGGGGAAATTATTGATGTTATGTTTTTGCCGAACCTTGTTAACATAACCTTTGTTAGGTACTTGACTAGTTTTAAAAGTTTGAATGCAAATCGAATAATCTCATACCAAATAATGCCCAAAATACTAAAACCTACCACACTTTAATCAGATTTGTCTGAAAACTATTTTGATGGTTATCAATGAATGGAATTTGGTAGGCTTTAAAGTCCTCTAACCTCTCTCATTCGCCTTCATTTACTACGCTCACATAAACTAATAGTTACATAAGTCAGTAAGGGCAACTACATGCTGATTTTGCAAACTCTCTTCACTATATTTTTAATTTAAATATAAAAAGTCTAAACCACTTTACGGTGTTCATAAAGCCAGCACTGTTTGCCCCTTAAAACCCTCAGACTTATAAAGAGCTGCTCATAAATTCAGTAAATACCGCCCCCTGCAATGTTGCACGTCGGATCCTCGCGTCGCTGCATTAGACTGCAAACAGCATCCAAGACGTACCTAATATCCGTGCATTGCATCTACATGCCAGTAATACTGCCAGTGAGATTAGAATTTGTATAGAATAGCTTCTGTAAAATAATTTATATCCAGCAGGCATATTTCGCTTCACTTAAATAACGTTGATGTAGTAAAATCCCCGAGATATAATAATATTCGAACGCTACCGTGAGCTTTGCTCTCCTCCAAGTTACAGAAAATAATTCCATCATGAAATAGGCGTTATTTATCTCCGTTTCTACAAATATTGGGACTAAACGGTCTCTTTATCTCCTTGAGAATTATACGGTGTACACATTCTTATAAACAAGATTAACAGAAAATGTAGCTTTTACCAAAATCCTACTGTTGTACCAGTGGAATGTTACCTTGTACCTCATGACAACTAAAATTTCACAGCTATAGGTAGCTGCATAAATGCATAAAAAGTATGAACGTTTTATTTGACTACATATCCCAGGAAAAGTTTTCCTATATCTGAATATCATCCTATCATCATATCAGCCCTTTATCGCCCATTGCTGGGCGTAGGTCTCTCTTCTAGTACGCCACTTGTCCCGGTGCCGAGCTAACCTCATCTCGAATATACCTATAGGTAATATACGAATAATCATGAATACATTATTGATGTATTCACCATTAACGGCACATGACCACAGCGGTGTTTAATACGTATAGCCATAATGATACAGCGATGTGGCCACAGACCTCTAAAAGTACGAAGTTAAATATGGCGCAATTTAAACAACAACATATTATTTTGCTAACATTTTAATATGCCGCTGAATTCATACAGTTTTATTTAAACAATGTTTTTGTATTGCCTATAAATTCATCACTGACAACCTAACCAAAGTTTTCACGTATCCGGCTCTTTCAGAGAAGCTACCGCAAACATAAGAAATCTAATCTACCTGATATAACCCTTTTTTAGGATTCCGCAGTCAACTAGGAAACCCTTATAGTTTCGCCATGTCCATCTGTCTGTCTGTCCGAGACTTTGCTCCGTGATCGTTAGTATTAGAAAGCTCCAATTTGGTATGAATACATAAATCAATCAAGCCGACATAGTGGTAACATAAACTCTAAGAATTTTTCAACCCTTTCATTTGTATGGTCACTTTTTATTTACATACTTAACAAACTTGATATTGCAATGCACTATGTATTTTTTTTAAAAAGGGGCCGGGAAGTGCGATTTAGTATAATATGTATGTGCCTTCACAATGGTAAATCTAAAATTATAAAATTTAGTTTTAATTTTAATTTGTTAATACCTTATACTAAATAAACATACGTCAATTATTACGTCTAGATACAAAATATATATAAATTAAGTTTTCGTAGTGTTTTTACTTTGTTGTAAAAATAGTATTAAATATATAAATATAATCTTTTTCGTTGAATTTTGAAAGTGAAAACAAGTCAATGTACTATTTGCTTACTTCTTTATTTTCATAAAATAAACAATCTATTTCAAGATACAAATTGATATTATTTTATATTCTTAGTAAAAGATAAAATCTTAATTGTGTGATAAAATAGTCCTGTGTGACAAAAACCATAGATATAGGTATGTGATGGGCACCTTTGCGCCGGGGGTAGCGCGGGGAGGTCTCTTTGAGTAGTTTTTATATTTTTTGTTTTATTTTAGATATATTTAGGGTTGTTAGTTTTAATTTAGTATTATTTATAGATGTATTTAGTTCATAAGTTATTTATTTGTCTTTCTACTGTCTTTTTCCTATGAAATAAACGGTACTATCATAATATCGTTATTTGCTAGTTGGAGTGGCAGGGACAAACCTCGATAGCACGTAGACCGCCGACTCCAATTTTGAGTTCGTATTTCGGCAAAAACACGACACTTCGATGAGTTCACAAGCACAGGGTTGCACGTGACGTCACTGATCTTCTTTAAAGTACTTTTCACTTGATTTTGAGTTTAATTAGAGGAATGCAAACTTTTTGGACGCGCCCGCGATGAGATTTTATTTTGCACTGGCGGTTGGAGGTGAAGGGAGTGCGGGGGTTGGAAAAGGATGTTGCCAGGTATGATATATATAAAAGATGCGTTCGAGTGGTGTGTATGATATATTATGAATAAGTTTAAAATTAATTATAAAAATGTATGAAATCACAATGGCGTAGCCAACTTCGGGGCGCCTAGAGGTTTCCTCTACATTGCGTTAAAAAAATGAATATTAATTAATATAGAAACTAATAGTAAGAGTATTTTTATTAACTAAGTTTGTACTATGTTAAATTTGATTATTGCGTAGGTAACGGGCAGAGCCGAGTTACAGGACGGACATAAGTTCCTGAAGAAGTAGTTACTTTAGCGACGCGAATTACATTATCTTTTCCTGGGAAAACCTCTGAGACAACGGCGAGAGGCCAGAACATAGGATGAGCATTATCATCTTTAATGACAACAACTGTTCCCACACTCACAGGTTTGGAAGGTGAATTCCATTTATCGCGTTGTTGAAGGGAAGTCAGATATTCCATGCTGAAACGGTTCCAATAACTCTGAACAATTTTATTTAAAAGTTGATAGCGAGTTAACATATGATTTGGAATATTATTATCGACTTTCTCCGCGGGTAAAAATTTAAGTGGAGTGATATTTAAGAAATGACTTGGAGATAACGCGGTCGGATCAGAAGGATCCGATGATAGGACGCAAATCGGACGACTGTTAAGCAGCCCTTCAATTTGGACCAAAACTGAATTAAATTCTTCATAGGTTAAAATTTGATTACCTATAACTTTATATAAGTGAGTTTTGACTGACTTGACATTAGTTTCGCTTAAACCGTTAAAGTTCGGACCATAAGGTGGACTGTGTTGAAATTGAATTTTATGTTGCGCAAGGTAATTACTCAAATAGTTATTATAATCAGTGGACTGTATAAGTGGGTAAATTTCGTTTAATTTGTTTTTCGCACCAATAAAATTTGTACCTCCGTCACTATATAAAATTGAAACCGGACCTCTGCGTGAAATGAATCGTTTAAAAGCGGCAAGAAATAAGTCCGTGCTCAGATCGGAGACCAATTCTAAATGGATGGCTTTTGTTGTTAAACAAACAAACAGGCAAATATAAGCCTTGTGGCTTTTAACTCCGCGACGGCGTATATGAGTGATATAAAACGGTCCGCCGTAATCGACAGCCGTGTGTACGAATGCTTTTACTTGAGAGACGCGGATGGCGGGGAGGTCACCCATCGGTGGTTGTGTAGACAACGGTTTAAGTTTGAAACAGGAGTTGCATTTGTGTACTCTTTGGCGAATTAAATTTCGAGCAGATAAAATCCAATATTTTTGTCTAATTAATGCTAGTACTAAGGCGGGACCGGTATGCAGGTTCGACGAGTGATAATAATCTACTAAAAGCGACACTATTCTACTTTTTGCGGACAGTAGTATTTGATGTTTTTGATCAAAACCTAACTGTGAATGAGTGAGTCTACCTCCTACTCTTAGGAGACCTTGGTCATCAATAAATGGGTGCAGTTTAAGAACTGATTTACTAGGAATTAGTTTGTTATTTTTAATAGCATCAAGCTCGCGAGATAAATGTGTTGCTTGTTCGTAGCGTAGTACGCGATATTCTGCATATTCTAAATCCTTTGGAGTTATGGAACCTTGAGAGTGGAGTAATTTTGAAAAACGGAAAGCGTATACGAGTGAGCGTATGAATTTAGTCCACGTCGAACATCTTACGGCGAGGTCGTGAATTGGGTGAGTAGGTTCATCCGTAGATACAATTTGCGCGGGAAGCGATGTAATTTTAATTTCTTGTAAATCTTCCTGTTTATTATTGTTTATTTTAAATTCTTTTACAGGCCAGGTATTAATCGGAGCGGACAGCCATTGCGGGCCGTGGAACCAGAGTGAGTTATTTACTAATCCTGTTGGCGTTACAGGTCGCGACACAATATCTGCAGGGTTCTCTACACCACGGACGTGGAACCAGTGGGAAGCGGGTAAGTACTCATTTATTTGAGCTATACGATTAGCTACAAATGTGTGAAATTTATAAGCGGGTGAATGAATCCATGTGAGTGTTACAGTAGCGTCTGAAAAAGCGTATATTTTATTTATAGTACATCGTTTACTTAGGACGTCGCGAACGGAATTTATCAATTTTGCGAGTAACACAGCGGCGCAGAGCTCTAAGCGAGCGAGTGTTTTATTCGGATTGGAAACTTTGGATTTAGCGGTGAGTAATTCTACTGAATGCGCGGTTGAGTTTTCATCTGAATCTATGCGTACATAGATAGCAGATCCATAGCACTGCTGGCTAGCGTCGGCGAATCCGATTAAAGTTATTCTGTTTGTGGACGTGATGCCAATATGACGCGGTATTTTAATTTGTGATAAGTGCGGAAGTTCCTCGTGGAATTGTTTCCATTTGGAGACAATGAAGTCAGGTACTTCATCATCCCAGTTAAGTTGAAGTTTAAAACATTCTTGAATGAGTAATTTCATGTAAGCTACAACCGGGCTAATTAGACCTAGCGGGTCGAATAAGCGCGCGGTGACAGATAGAATCGAGCGTTTAGTACAAGTTTCTGGAAAATCTATGTTTGTTTTGAAATGAAAGTTATCGTCAGTCGGCTGCCACTGCATACCTACGATTTTAGTGTCAGCGTTGGGATCGTCATCAAATTTGACAGCGAGAGGGCTTTTTAGTGCGGATGGGACGCGCGACATGAGTTGAGTATCATTTGAAATCCATTTAACTAAATTGAAACCTCCCGATTTGAACATAGCGGTCATCTCCTTATATATTTTTTCTGCCGTATCTACGTTATCCACGGAGCTAACATAATCGTCGACGTACATATGGTTTTCGGCTTCATAAGCGGCGAGCGGGTATGAATCGCGGCTATCTGCGGCAAGTTGTCGCACGACACGCAAAGCTAAATATGGCGAACTGGAAACACCGAAACAGACCCTATTAAATTGATACATTTCAATCGGTGAATTGGTGTCAAACCTAAATAAAATTCTTTGGAATGAGTGATGATCAGGAGAAAGTTTCACTTGAAAATACATTTTTTCGATATCAGCGGATATTGCGATTGAAAACATGCGAAGATTTAACAACAATTCGAAAATATTATTCTGTAGAACTGGGCCTACATATAGTAAATCATTAAGTGATTTTCCTGAGGTGGTTTTACAACCAGCGTTCAGTACGATACGCGTCTTTGAAGTTTCTTTGTCTGGACGATAAACGGCTCTATGCGGAATGTAATAAGAATCAGTGGTTTGAAAATCATTTGGGACCTTTGTTAAATAACCTTGATCTATGTAAGTTTGAATAGTTGCGTTATAATCTGACCGTAATCCAGTTGAGTCGAGTTTCTTTTCCAAATTTAATAAGCGGTGCTTCGCGGCAGCATAAGAGGATCCTAATTCGGCAGGCGAGTGTTTGAAAGGAAGAGCAACGGTGTAGGTACCGTCGTCATCGCGCGTGTAAGTTGATTGAAAATGTTTTTCACATGCTTCGTCATCTGGACTAAAATGGATTTTTTCTGGGACATTTTCAATTTCCCAAAAGCGTTGCGTTAATTGATCGAGACAGAAATCTTCAGTTTGGCAAAAGAAAGACTTTTCCAAATTGTGAGCGTTTAATGAGCGAGTTTCATTTTCGAGCGAGTTAGGAAAACATTGCGCCCTTCCTCCGGCGATGTATCCTAGAGTAGTTTCAATACCTACAACCGAGGAGGTCGGCGAGGTCACTTTACCTGGTCCGAGTAACGTGGGAAATAGTTCATTACCTATCAAACAATCTATTTCACCCGGCAAGTAATATTCGTCATCGGCCATCGGCAAGCCTTGAAGATGGTCTAATTGCGTGGTTTCTAGCTCGGCGCTAGGTAAAATATCCGTAATTTCATCCATAACGCGGCAGCAAACGGTATAGGAACAGCGTGAGTCGAATCGAGAGTGTATTGTGAGTTGCGTTATTCCAAACGTGCGGTCTTTGATTTTTCCTATGCCATTAATAATAGCGGGTGCGGGAATTATTTTTAAATTTAAGCGTTCACAACAAGCCTTCGTTATGAAATTAGTAGCCGCCCCAGTATCCAAGAAAACGCGTAGGCGATGCGTTTCATTGTTACTATAAACGTTAACAGACGCGGTCGGGCATAAAACTAACGTGTCACTGTTAGAGTTTCGCGCAGGAATGGTAACTGATAACGCGATGTTGTCGTTATTCACCTGAGCGCTTGTCTGACCGTCGTGCGTGCGAGCAGCACTCGCCGTAGGCGAGCGCGGCTGACGCGGCGGGTGAGACAGAGACGGAAGATTCGCGGAGCTAGTGCTTGGGAGCGGCGCTGTAGGAGCGCGCGCGCCAGCCGAGTTGTTGTTATTATTATCATTTGCTGAATCAGCTGATCGCGGGGAATGCGTTGTATTCGAATGGGTTTCGTAGTGTAATAATGAATGATGTTTCTTATTGCAAATCGAACACCGGTTTGTTGATTTACATGTATTAATATGATGAAAACCTAAACAGTTTATGCAAAATGTGTGTTGACGAACTATGTCGTTGCGCGTTTGAGTATTTTGTTTTAGGAAATATTCGCATTTGAATAGAGGGTGAGAGAGTTGAGAGTTACACACTTTGCATGATCGCGGTTGAGTGACACTGTCAGAGCTATTAGACTTGCTGGAAGTCTGAGGTTGCGGAACGGTTACTTGCGTACAGAATGTTTTTATTTTATTAATTTGCGGTGCGGTTTTGTTAGTGATCTGAGCGCGAGTATTATTATTATAAGTTTGAGTTTGAGAGCGCGACGGCGCGTGGAGTACTTGGAGTTTACTCTGTTCAGTTAAAAATTTCTTTAAATCACTAAATTTAGGAATTTCTATGTGTCTATGAGCCTGTTCGAACAGGTCGATCATAGTTTTGTCCAATTTGCTTAAGGCAATATGAGTTATCATAAAATCTGATAAGTTTTCAATTTTCAAGCGCTGCAATGCTGCTTCAGCGGAACAAAAGTTATCAAGTATATTATCGACTGACTGTCCAGTCTTTTGTTGTAACATCTGGTCTAAATAGACAGAAGCCTGTACCCTAGTATCTTGGTATTTTGCTAGAAGAGCTTGCCATATGATGTCATAGTTTTCAGAGGTAGCGGTTATTCCGGAACAAACATTAAGTGCTTTGCCGGAGAGACATCCTATTAGGTACTGGACCTTTTCAGCATTGGTTAAGCGAGTATTAGTGTGTATGACACTGCGGAAATTTTCATAGAATACTGGCCACTTAGTAGGAGTACCATCAAAACCTATGAGTTGAAGCGGGGGCAACTTAGTGTTAAAATTATTATTTTTCTTTTGGTCCTCAAGCTCTTGCCTCAGTGTGGTTTCCTTTTGTTTAATGTAACAATATAACTCGTCAAATGTATTTAAAATACTATAACTCGGCTGAGCCTCAGGATTTTCTTTGAGTTGTTCAATCATAAGTTTATCAATTGTTTCAATATAATCTGAACGCGTTTTATCAACGGATTGAGCCCTAGCTAAGAATTGTGTGCGTGTGACATCGTTGGAAACCTTCAAGCTTAAGTTATAGACGTCTTGAATTATTTGAAACAGAAATTGTTTTTTATGTTCTAAAAAAGTAATCATAATATCCTCGTCGCTTGACCCATCTTTTGATTTATTGCCTCCCCCCATGTTGGTAATAAGTCAATTAATAATATGCGTATGCGTAATTTGCGTGAAGTTATAAAACGAGAGTTTTGTCGATTAATTAAAATAAAATGAAAGCGACGAACTGTGCGCGGCGCGTATAAATGTAAGATGGCGGGTAGGTAGGTATGTATAAATGGTGCAAACGGCGAACAAATTTTACAATTGACTTGTTGAAATATGCGCGATTTACCAAAAATATGCTTTGAATCTTAAAGAATGAGTGAAATAACTTGTATTTAATGATAACTAGTTGCGAAATAAGATGAAATAAGCGTGATGCGCACCAATTAAAGTATGGTAGCACGTTGAGTGATTTTATCGAATATACGTATAAATTATATTTTTAAGTGTATGATTACTGTAAATATGTACGAAATAATGAAATATTTATATATATAGGAAGGATCAGGATCGATAAGGACCATCACTGGAGTGGCAGGGACAAACCTCGATAGCACGTAGACCGCCGACTCCAATTTTGAGTTCGTATTTCGGCAAAAACACGACACTTCGATGAGTTCACAAGCACAGGGTTGCACGTGACGTCACTGATCTTCTTTAAAGTACTTTTCACTTGATTTTGAGTTTAATTAGAGGAATGCAAACTTTTTGGACGCGCCCGCGATGAGATTTTATTTTGCACTGGCGGTTGGAGGTGAAGGGAGTGCGGGGGTTGGAAAAGGATGTTGCCAGGTATGATATATATAAAAGATGCGTTCGAGTGGTGTGTATGATATATTATGAATAAGTTTAAAATTAATTATAAAAATGTATGAAATCACAATGGCGTAGCCACTAGTATTATGTAGTAGACGTAGTAGTATAAACGTAGTAGAAATCTACGAGTAGAATAAATCTGAATAGTTATGAAATATGTACATATTAAATATTTAAAAACCACAAAAAAAGCTTCTCTTACCAATCGAACTCTTTTTAGTTTTTTTTTTGTTTTGTAAAGCTGCGCGTATTGATATTTCATGAAATTGTAACTGTATTTTAGATATAAAAACAAACGGTATGCTAGGTTTAGTTTGATATATTACGTGCATCTCAAAGGATAGCAGGAATAAAATGTGAAATAAGTACATATATAACTTTATTATATGTAGGAACATGGTAATGTTCCGAAGGAATCTATAATCCAGCAAATATTTGGTAAAATATTTGCTGGATTATAAATTCCTTCGGTGGACAGTCAAAGTCAGTGACTGTAGAAGTTTGAGAATATTCAGTTAGGCTGTTGTCACAATGTTGAAATTTATAACATTAACTTACTAGTTAACTGGAATATGCAAGTAAAAAAAAATTATTTAAAAATACTAAACATCAGTTTCGCAGATGTTATTATACATAGGTACCTACAATATGATATTTTAGCCATTAGGTATATACCTACTTTAACATTAGGTACCTAATCAATTAAAACTTTTTTGAAACTTACTGGATTGACGGCGCTCTTTTGCTTATAATATGGCTTAGGTATTCATCATAGGCCTTTTCGTCTATCAGACGATTTATGGTGTAACGCTACGTCTTACGTAGGCGAACAACGCGCGAACGCGGCGCGGCGCGGCGCGGCGAAATCAATCCTTTGTTGCCCATAGAAGTGTCCTACGTAAGCGATCTCGTTGCGAACGCGGTGCGGCGCGATTTGCACGCGAATGTCAGGCGGCGCGGCGCGGCGCGGCGCGGCGGCGGCCGCTTTCGCCGCGCCGCGCCGCGCCGCGTTCGCGCGTTGTTCGCCTACGTAAGACGTAGCGTAACACCGTTTTTGGTGGCTAGACCGATGCGAGATCGACATGGTCTACCACAGGTCTGCCAAGAGGAGTTCATATATTATTTATAATATGAAAGTATTAAAGTACTTGAAAATTCTTTTGAATGTAATCGGTTGAGTACTTAATTGATGAGTTTTACAAGAAACTTCCCTTTATATTAAAAGGACTTAAATGCTGTATAATGCTGCCTAATACGCGCATCGCGCATGGCTTATTAATTCATATCGTATGAAGGTACGAAACCCTCCGTTATGCGTGACCCGGCCCACACTTGTTTTTCTTACCTAAACGTGCCTAAACATAAGCTAGACGTATGCTAAATTGTATATTCTTTCGTCCGGTTGCGACTGTACTTTGAGCTGACTTGTCGGTTTTAACAAAACTGTACCCTTGCGGTGGCCGTATCGCTATAACCTTTGACCGATCTTTGGAATCAAGTTCCGATCCACTCCCTACTCCCACCAATCTTGCCATAAAATGTTCACTACATCAGTCTAGCCGCGGCTGTCGAGCGCGGAGGTCGTATTGCACACCTGTGTCACGTTATTCATACATCGCGGCTGCTGAAAATTCTTTAAACTTTTCCGTAGTATTGAGTGTTGTGTGTGACAATGGAATTGTGTGTGAACTCCTAAGGTTAGAATGAGTTTGTTCTAGTTTAAACCTTATTTTGTGCAAGTGCTTGGTGGATTTAATCTGAGCCGGCTTTTTGTTGTGAGTATTATAAAAACATTACGCGTTAACTCCTTACCTACGTGACTTGGTCATTATTCTAAATAGGTTGTTAACCTATGACTTAAATTAACTACTAGGTGACATAATATGACTTACCTTTGGAATGATTATGATAGTAGTAGGTAGTACAATTTTAACATAAAGAAGTACCTACCCACCTATTTAAATAAATAATCATAGTACGAATGAACTCTGAACTACTTTGTAATGTGTAGGGTTGCCAGATTTTTTTGGTAAGTACTTATTAGGTATCTACTTTATGTGGTTCGTATTTCATAACGTATACGGAGGCCAAATATAGTACGAGTTACATTATAGTACGAGTAAGTACGTCTGGTGACCCTAGTAGTGTGTAGAAAATTTTAATTTATCATTCAATCTTGGATTCATAAGTTTTGAAACCAACCAGCTAGGCGCTTAGGTAAGTAGATCTCTGTGATTTCTAAAGGGCCCCATACATGGTACGATTAATCGCTTCGACAAATCGGACGAAAATCGTTGCGATCAATCGCTTCGAAATTGCCAGCCACACACGAAGCAATTGATCGTTTCGATCGAGCCATATACGAAGCAATTGATCGTTACGATCGATCATTTACTCGTTGGACATGGAATGGCCGTTGCGTGCGTCGCCTTCGTCAAGAATGAGACAAAAATCGAATCGTTTATCGCAAAGAGCCACACAAATTCGATGCATCGTTACGATATTCATGATTCGCGGGTTTTTGCTGCGATTTCCGATATCGTCTTCGATCAAGTAAATCGTTTACGATATTAAAATACACTATCGATGGGTAGTTTCGATTGGTTTGTAACGATGGATCGCAAAGATGAATCTTACCGTGTATGGGGCCCTTAAGAAATTAATATTGAAAGACGAGTACCTATCCCTAACTACAGGAAATCTGGTATGAGAATGTGAAGGACTAATACGAAAATTATCTTACATCTTGGAGGTTGGTTTGTCGGTCCGCGAAGTGTTTTTATACACGAGTATAGTTCAAGATCAGATCATTAATGTAGGTACCTATACCTGCCTTAGATATAAAGAGTACTAGTATGTATTGGTTACGTTTTTTAAATTAAGTAAACCGTTTATTTCCACGTGTGTGACACACAGGTACCATAATTTGGGTGTACGAGTAAGGACCTACATTTTACCTACTTAATTAAAATTATTTTGATATTAGGCACCTACACCCATGTAATTTTAAATTTGAAGTAAGTAAATATAGGAAAGTACCTACTTGAATTTTTGATTGAATGAATATTTGTAAAATGTGAATAAAATATACCTGTGAAACATTTAATTACAAGCAAAACGTACAGCGACAATGACAATGACCTTTTGCATGAAAATGACACATATATTATATTATAATAAGATCTAAATTATATCTAAGATGTTCATTTGCATTCTAATTCCGGTAGAACCTAAAACATCTTCATGTATAACAAAACAAATAATTAGGTTCAACCTACCTACTTGTTACTAAATTCACTAAATTGTTCTACTTCGTAGGTACATTGTACGATATCGATATCGATTATCGATGGATCCGGTAGTAAGTCCATAGGATTATCGCATTTTGCATTTGCAAGTTAACGCGACATAGTTCCGCGTATGCGGAACTATGTTGATAAAGTGAGTCAATGAGTAAGATTACATGATTTAGCTGATAACTCTGTTACAGCTAGTATGTACCTACCTACGTACCTATTTAATGATAATGATGTAATAATGACAATCAATATGATATCATATTGATTTATTTTAGTCGCTTGAGACCTCATAGTACTAAATTTGTCACTGTGATATAGTACATTATGGGGTTTTTTGTACTTACGGTAAGGGGTCATCCATTAATTACGTCACACGAATTTCAAGGTTTTTTGACCCCTCCCCCCCCATTGTCACACTTGGTCGCACTTGGCAAACCTCTCGCCCCCTGGTGTGACGTCACATTTTTTCAGCGAAATCGGAAAATCGAATTAAGTATTATTATTTTTTTGTCATAATATTAGTAAATTTATAACCCAAAACTGATTATGAAAAAAAATTAAACTAATAAAAACGATTATCATTCCAAAAACTTGTTTTTTAACTGTAAAGTAATTAAAATAAAATTTTGGTTACTGATGAAGTTAAAGTGACGTCACAAAGTTTGTGACCCCCTCTCCCCCTTGTCACAACATGTCCCATTTTCTTTACCCCCCCCCCCCTAAACGTGTGATGTAATTAATGGGTGACCCCTAAGTACCTACCTACCTTTTATTCCGATACTTGCTTAAAAACAAAGTAATGTATGAATTACCTTCAGAAAGACAAATTTGTAGAATGAAATAAAACCGTCAAACAAGACAACTTTGCAAAATCACATTTTTAAACGAATTTGTTTATCACAGTTATAGTTAGGTTTGCCAACTTTTTTTGGTGGAACATATTATTTTCCAGAATGAGGCATCAAAAATATATAGGCAGTACATTTCAAAAAAATATAGTACAATTACTAACATAAAATAAAATACTAAACATGAGTGTAATATACGACTATACGTATAATCGGAAATATAGTATTTTAGCGTACTATATACTTTTCCAAAAGTATACCTATAGTACAGAGCGCCAAAATATAGTACAATACTATATTATTATAATATAGTACGGTTGGCAACCCTAGTTATAGTAACACTACTATTTTTTGTCAAATATAGGTAGGTATCTTTGACAAGACACGTTTTTAACTGAATTCGGGAATGCAAGTTGTCAAATAGTAGGGTAAGTATATTTTTGCGCGCAAAAAATTGTTGAAAAACGCATGCAAATATAAAAAAGCGGCCAAGTGCGAATCGGACTCGCCCATGAAGGGTTCCGTAGCAGCAAGTAACAATAAAATTGCGGTTTACGATTTATGACGTATTATAAAAAAAACTACTCACTAGATCTCGTTCAAACCAATTTTCGGTGGAAGTTTTCATAGTAATGTAGGTACATCATATTTTTTTTTTAATTTTATCATTCTCTTATTTTAGAAGTTACAGGGATACACACATTTTACCACTTTGGAAGTGTCTCTTGCGCAAACTATTATTTTAGAAAAAAAATATATAAGAAACCTCAATATCATTTTTGAAGACCTATCCCTACACTATACCTAGAATAGGTATGATGAAAAAAAAAATTTTGTGTTTCAGTTCTAAGTATGGGGAACCCCCAAAATTTATTGTTTTTTTTTTGTGTAAAAATCTTAATGCGGTTCACAGAATATATCTACTTACCAAGTTTCAACAGTATAGTTCTTATATTTTCGAAAAAAAGTGGCTGTGACATACACGGACAGACAGACAGACAGACATGACGAATCCATAATGGTTCCGTTTTTTGCCATTTGGCTACAGAACCCTAAAAATGGCGAAGCCTTTGATAAATATTTCCAAGTTTCAGTTGTAAAACATGGAGCGTATATTATTTATAGGTATTATGGTTTAAACGAAAAAGGCCTTAAAACATAAAAATTGCGACAGTGGGCAATGTAATCCAGATTTACAGACTTATGAATTACAACATTGCTAATCACCGAAAACGGCTTAGGGTTGTCATTTCAAATCATTTACCCAACTGCGTACGTAAAAAAGGGTAATGTTAGCTAGACAGTTGAAATTTTCACAGATGATGTATTTATCTTGCCGCTATAATAACAAATATTAAAAACGGAATAATATAATAAATACTTATTTAAGTGGGGTTCTCATACAATAAAAGTGATTTTTTGACCGTTTTTGAGTAAATGGTACGTAACCCTTGGTGCGCTAGTCCTACTCGCACTTGTCCGCTCTTATTTTCTTTTGATTCTGGCAATAATAAAATTGGTCCATCTGCTCAAGCCCACATAAATTATAAAGACGAAGCAAAAGAAGACAAACAAAGTCAAAATAAATGGGAGGGGAATTACTGAGGGCCTACCGCGAACCATTCGACGTGTTGCCTCTCTGTCGCACTTGTTAATTCGTACGTAAGTGGAACAGGGAGGCAACACGTCGAACATGGTTCGCGGTAAGCCCTCAGGGGGCCGATTTTTGAAATTCGACTACTCGATTTCGTGTATTTCGTTCAATAATATCTCCACTACTAGGCATTTAAATTCTACTAATAGAATTGAAAACGAGTGGTCAATACCACTCGGTTCCCAATTTCTATCGCTAGTATTTCAAAAATTAGCATTTCGCCGTTTCCCACAGATTTCCGAATGACGAAATCGAACGATCGAATTTCAAAAATCGGCCCCCTGATCTGCTTCCATTCAAACAGCCGTTTGGCCTTGGCTCGTCAGGTTTATTGTTACGGAGCACAAAGTTTGTTTAAACAAAACCTACGGCCCGATTCGAACTTTAAGATACTTACGTCAAATATTATTACGTATGTTGTATTTATTTTTGCGGTGTGAGGGTGGTGACATAAATGCGTGTAAAAAATACGCAAGTATAACCGGTTAGCACTGATTGACTAGCACTAAATATTTTAAAGGCTTGGCCACACACAGAGCGCGACGCAGCGCCGCGTCCGCGCCGCGTGATGGCGACGCGATGCCTGGTCAAACAGGGCGCGCGCTGATCGCGCCGGCCTCACGCTCTCAACACGCCCTCATGGCGCGCGTGAACGCGGCGCGGCCGCGCGGGAACGCGGCGCACCGCTCGCTGCCTAACGTCCGATCCTACTGATGTGACCTTGCGCGACGCGGCGGGCCGCCGCGTTCGCTCGGCGCAGCGCTGCGCACGCGCCGCGCGGACGCAAGGGGCCGCGCGGCGCGGGGCGCGACAGAAGCGGGGCGTGATACCGGCGGGACGCAGTCTGTTTGACGTCGGTAACCCGTTAGCATGTGCCGCGGTCGCGCGGCGTGGACGCGGCGCGGACGCGGCGCTGCGTCGCGCTCTGTGTGTGGCCAAGCCTTAAAGTAATATTTTGGTTTTAATTACTGACATACCTATCCGATCCATATCGTATATAAGGAAACCGAATATAATGACGTATCTAAAAGTTCGAGACGGGCCGCTTGTCTTGTAGCTCCAATTAACCAACAAAATATATTACAGTAAAAAAGATTATTACTGGTTTGCCTCTAGCAGAATGCAGTTGTGTTTACAAAAACAAATATGTATGTGAAGCAATTTCATTTGTAGTTAACACAATGTCTTTTTCTTACTACACAGTACCTACCTACCGTATAAAATGATCTTATAACAACATTTTTTTAAATTTCAATATTATAGTTATATCGCTTATCTAATTTTCCTTCAATGAACATCATTAGGCTTAATAAAATGTAAGACGATTTTAGGCAGTTTTTGACCTCCTCTCCCTGTGTAAGAAAAACTAAGAATCGACCTTCTGTCCCCCTGTTTTAATATTCATTAGGTACGTAAGCGTCTAAACTCTAAAGTAAAAATTTGAAAGTTGCACGTTTGGCTTATTTAAATATTTAAGTATTTATTTTAAATATCGATTTTTCGTCTGTTCAGTATTATACTTTTTTTAACAACAATCAACTTTTGTTGCCTTAATAATCGTTTACTAAATTAGGTACTATACTTATTTATACCTACCTAGCGCGCGCTTATGCACACGTTCGAATCTCAAAGTACCGATAGGTAATCGCTTTTTTTAGGGTTCCGTACCCAAAGGGTAAAACGGGACCCTATTACTAAGACTTCGCTGTCCGTCCGTCTGTCCGTCTGTCTGTCACCAGGCTGTATCTCACGAACCGTGATAGCTAGACAGTTGAAATTTTCACACATGATGTATTTCTGTTGCTGCTATAACAACAAATACTAAAAACAGAATAAAATAAAGATTTAAGTGGGGCTTCCATACAGCAAACGTGATTTTTGACCAAAGTTAAGCAACGTCGGGCGTGGTCAGTACTTGGACGGGTGACCGTTTTCTTTTTGCATTTTTTTCCGTTTTTTTTTTTGCTTTATGGTACGGAACCCTTCGTGCGCGAGTCCGACTCGCACTTGCCCGGTTTTTTAACTTTGCGCAATTTTGAGCCTCATTCCACCCACCTTCTTGTAAAAAAAGACATGGTTGACACCCTTTCTCCAAAATCGTCTTAAGTACCTAATAAATGAATGGCGTACCTACCTAGTTCAGGTAGTTACTCCAAATATAATTTTTCATACAGTTATATTTTGAGTACAATATTATTATCACAGTCAAATTCCGAGACACTCATGGGAAAATTTATAAATTTACACAAATTGGTAGCAAATCTTGTAGCGAAAATCTGGCAACGAAAAAATTCCAGATTATTTCGTTCGGGAGGATAAAAAGGTTTTATGAGATCGTAAAAACCAGATCTTTCTTCTAGGGCTGCCCTGACAAAATATCAACATTGAAGCGGTTACTGTTGATTGTATAGTCAGATGTAATGCTATGAAATGTTGTGGAGACATTACGTACCTACCTACGCAATTCATAGTAAAAGAATTGGTTTTGGAACTTCTATATTGTTATATAGGAAGGGCATTTGTACCTACATACAATTCATATGTAGTATTAGAGATTTCCTTGGAGAATATTTGTTTGACATTACCTATGTTTAACATAAAATAGTACCTACATATATATCAACCATATGTATATGTCTGTATAAGGGCTTGTGCACAAATCACGCGAGGTTCGATAGGGGGTGGAGGGGTCACGAAAAAATCACGATAGATCACGGGGGTATAAGGAAACCTCACGTGTATTTTTCTACAGTGAACGAAACTATGAAAAAAACACCTACCACATGGTAGATACTTTTTCTCGGTTTCGTTAAACATAAATCTTCACTCTGCACTTCAAAATAACGAGTATATTTAACGAAAATATAGAAAAATAAACAAGATTTTCTATATTCATAATATTTCTTAAAATTAGGTTGAATGAAAATTTAAAAAAAAAATACACGTGAGGTTGTGTGGGAGGAGGGGGGAGGGAAAAGCCTCACCAAATATCACCAGGGGGGAGGGGGGAGGGGGTCAAAAAGTAGCCGAAAACACCTCGCGTGATTTGTGCACAACCCCTAAGTGACATAGATAGGTACCTAAATATTTTAAATAAAGATTTTTTTTTAAATCAGGTGCCCCGATATTTGGTTGTATTACACAATTTTACGAAGTAATCCGTGTGGTTGACATGGAGGGTTATGCAGATCAAGCTCCCAATAGCATATTATCGTGGCCGAAGGGTTCCCGCTGCCAGGTAACGGGAGGTCACGCATGTAATATGAAGTCTTTGTGCCTACATCCCAACTCAATGTAATCTGACTTCCGAACGTAGGCGCACCGCGGAATACTTAAGTGGCCTTAGTAGGTACCTACATGTTTTCGGGATCACATCGTTCGTTTAACGTGGATCTCTGTACCTCACAGACTATACAGACACGGCATTGAGCCGACCACTGACTAACAGTCCGCCGGACGATATCGGCCGGTCAGTTGTTCGGAACTGTCAAATTTTTGTTCTAACTGACAGGCCGATATATCGTCCGGCAGCCTGTTACTCAGTGGTCGGCTTTATGAAGCGTTTCCAAAGAGCACGAGGTCTCCACACATATATACAATTTTACTTGTAACATATTACGAATCCAGCAGCACAAGTTGTATTCTATACTATAATAAACCAAGAATACCGCTAAAGCTTACTAATTACGGATATTTTTAAAGTACCCAAGTACCACTACTTGTGCAGGGCTCAAGCGGTCGCTCTGCCATACTATATTTGTACGGGAGAGCATATGTGTGGTGTGGTAACCTCGATTGACTTATGTGCTCCGTCTAGTAGTTGAGGTGGCCTGTGCTGTACCTACCTATATCAACATCTATATGTAGTTTAACACTGTTGAGCTTTATCATAATTTAGGATTTGGTAATTCTGCGTCTGTCATCTAATTCCATATTGAGTTACAATTGTATCCTTTCAGGCTAAAATTCCCTTGAACCCTTCATTAGTTTTCTAGGATAATATAATAAAATGTAATGTCAACCCGGAGCCAAAGTACCCTTGTCAAGGTCCCTAATCCATACCAAAAGTAGTTTTCAATTGTTTCTTTTAAAATCACTATTCGACTTTTTCCCCTGCTCAATGTTTTTCAGTGGTGAATAACATTTGTTTTTCCCGACAATTATTCAAGACGTCAAGATTTCACAAGAGAACTGACAACTTGCAAAATCTAAGCCAAAATCTATCTCGACTTATGGTAAATAGAACGGTACTCATGTATATTTTATCGCAATGAATAAACCATTTGAATTTTTGATAGTCGAAAGAGCTATGGACGATATGCGTAGTATAAAGTAAGAGGAACGAGAACAGATAACTGCCTACGCTGTTAAATTATAGAATATTATTTAATAATAGTTAATGAATACATAATCAATTTGGTGTTAAATAAACCATTCAATGCAATAAGGCAAACAAAAAGTATTGCCGTTTATTCGAATGCTATGGAGTAAAACGTACGCTCCGGGTAGGGATTGCAATCCGGTCCGGCGGATCCGGTAATCCGGCCGGATCCGGCACATTTTTCATGACACCGGATCCGGCAAAATTCACCGGATCCGGTCCCGGATCCGGTAAAGTGAAATAAAGCGCTAAAATATAAAATAACAGCTTAAAACACTGCTAAAATTTAAAAGTTCTCGCCAGTATTCGAATTTTCTCGCTCGCAAACAGCAACACAACAACTTGTTTGTTAGTTGACGCCAGTCTTCTAGCCGACGAAATATGTGTCGTGAGATTTCCGTGCACCGTAAGTACTGGATTGGTTTATGGGTGAATCAACTTTTTCTTGTCACTAGTTGCCATGGTTACGGTCTCCTGGGTCACTCTTAAAATACTAATTATTTTGTATTTACATAAATGAACCAAACTTTAATGTTTTGGTAGTTATAAGGTCTTTCCATAATGGGACATCTACCAAGCATGTTTGTAGAACATGGTACAGCACTGCAGTTCTTTTAACAAACTATGCTACTATTGTCTCCTGGCTGATGGGACAGAATAACAACAAGAAATAGTTGATTGACCCTTATATTCAATTTATTGTGTTGTTACATTGTAATTTAATGTACATGTTCTTTCGTTTTATTTTGTACTTATAATAAGTGTTACCTGCATTTAAAATATAATGAATAAATATTTATAAAATTAAATAGAGAAATATATGTTGACTTTTGACGACCGGTCTGACTTAGCCAGTGGGTAGTGATCCTGCCTGTGGAGCCGCGATCCTGGGTTTTCGAATCCCGGTAAGGACAATTATTTGTGTGATGAGCACAGATATTTGTTCCTGAGTCATGGTTGCTTTCTATATATTTAATTTTAAGTATTTGTATATTATATATCGTTGTCTGAGTACCAACAACACAAGCTTTCTTGAGCTTACCGTGGGACTTAGTCAATTTGTGTAAAAATGTCCTATAATATTTATTTATTATTATTATTTATATGTTATTTTGTTATTATTATGCTACTAAATGTACTTGTATAGGTATACACGTTTATTGATTTTGTTTGCTAAAACTAAAATGGTTGAATTGAGAGCACCTTTTTGTTGGAAATGTGGGTTGGGCTATAGATATTTTAAGAGAAAAAGAAGATTTTATTTGTGGTTAAGTAATGAAAACGTTGATATTTGAAACTTAAAACAGCCGTCATCGAATTAAACTGTTGTGAGACATACTAACATTGAATAATTTACGGTTTAGACTCACTTGTTTTTAGTCACTCGCGCGACATGTTTCGGAGAGCCTAGGTCTCCTGTTAAGACACCCGTTTTATTAATACATTAAAAAATATCCTTAACTTCGCATATAACGCTAAAAACATGATAAAATACGTAACTTGATGAATTTTTTATCCGCAATACCAATCCGGCCGGATCCGGCCGGATCCGCCGGATTGAGGCCAAAATCCGGCTGGATCCGGCCGGATTCAAAACCAGTCCGGATTGCAATCCCTAGCTCCGGGCGTAATGGCAACGTAAAATACCGGGTGTGGCCTGTAACACGAGCAAATAATTAAAACATAGATTGTACTCCTCAAACGGTGACATTTTTGTTCAACAACTTGTAAAAATTATGAAGTACCTATTTAGACTCCCTATTTTTCATACAAAATAAATATTACCTTCAATGAACGCCATTGCCACGCCATATCATTGTGATTGACGTTGCTTGTCACGCCTTGAACATAACAAAATTCGCAATACATTGCGTCTTAGAATAAACTTTAAAAATCAAACCAAAAAATATTTTTCAAAGTTGCTGTGCAACAGTATGAAACAACAGTTTGGACAGTATGAAAAGTACAGCCTACAATTTAATTTTTTGCTCGTATTACAGGCCACACCCGGTATACCTATTGATCTAATCTGCGGCAGTTTCTGAGAGAAGGAGAAATCGAATTTTGCCAATCCACCTAGTAGAACTAGCTTTGCCCATGAGTTTGCCTTTTTTCATACATAAACATTTATGTGAACCTAACAACATAATTAGAAATAAGTACTTGACATTTCAATAATAGTACATTATTGTCGAGGCTCGGAAGTAGCTACTTGCAGGCTGAGGATTCGTTTTAAACGGACGACCTTGGGAGTCCGTTTAATTGAATCCGAAGCCAGCAAGTAGCCTTCCAGCCGAGTCATATATAGTGCTTTTCTCAAAAATGGTGCAAGAAATATAAATATCATAGAAATATTTTACAAAAGCAACGTTCTTACATATATATTTTGACAGAAAAAAGTCCTTGCCGCCTTTTTATTTTTTTTAATAAAAAAATAGAAGTGTATTTTTCTGCCGAAAATACGCCAACCTATTTGAGACATCTAAATAGTCGCGGTACTAATCATCTGTTTGGCTGTTTAATGGGCCTGTGCCTTCATTTGATATGGTCATTTCAACTTTTAAAAAATTTGGAATTCGACAAATAATGGAATTTGTATGCAACATTGCAGTCCCAAAATCGAGACTGCAATGTTTTTAACTTTTTAATTTTTGACTGACCATAAACTACGCGCTTCGCGATCTATTTTTTAGACGGCAAAGTCGACTTTGCCGTCCATTTTTGAGAAAATAAATATTATATACAATCTTTCACACAATGTTCTTTCTTAATAATTAGGTACCTACTCATCGTTTCCAATCTCCCTCACTCTACCCTATATTTATCAGTAGTATTGATAAAACATAAGATAGACATAATGATTCGTTATTAATGATTAGATACATAACCAATATTTATACAAATACCTAATGTGTTGCAAATTTAGAAATTTAGTTTGCCCAGACACGTAAACAATTGGTTAAAATTAAAATGTGTCTGTAAAAGATTCAAATATAATTATTTTTCATTCGTAAAAATATATATTATTGTTAATACCGCTAACGCAATATATTGCTATTAAGAGTGATTATAACCGCGTCATAATTACTCTAAATAGCAACCGATTTATTTGAAAGATAGAAATAATAAATGAGTAGGTCGGTATTTATAAATAACATCAGATTTTCGTTTCATTCCAAACGCAGGAGCTTCTTTAGATGGATTGGCTAATTAATGGTTAATACAACACGTATTTCTTGCTTCGATTAGCTTAATCGAAAAATTCCCTTGAGGTACCTTTATATAAAGTTAGATCGAAGGTTTACATCAGGGGAGAAAACGTTGCTTACATAGCTATAAGTACATGAAAAAAAACCTTTTTGAGAGGAAAATTTTTTTCATTAGTTAATAAATTCGAAGATTTTTTTATGTAAGCAATAAAGTGTATTTATATTCGCATGTGTTGTCTCCAGTCAAAGGACAAATAAATATGAATACCCTTAACAGTTTTGAATGATTCACGGTTAGTTTCACTAGACTTAATAATATTTTATTAATATCGGGAGCTCGAAAACAATACAAAAGGTAATCACGGTCCATATCCCGGTCGATATAAGTCTAATGAATACTCGTTCTGTTTCCCCAACCCACCTCTACTCCATCTTTGTCGGCAGGCTGTGCGTTCATTCGTCTGTTACTATTACTACACACACGAATAAATACGAATAAGGGACACCCCACACTGGCGTCTTTTGAGCGTCGGCGTTTAGTCAGCGAGCACTATGAATAATGGCGACGCTGCGCAGTTGCTTCAACGTTGCGTCGAGCAGCAGCCATAGAGTTGACTAGACCAGCGGTTCTCAAACTTTTTTGGTGACGGAACCCTTTTGGAAAGGGAAATATTTGACGGAGCCCCAAATTAAATATTTTCGTTCGTCACTGTTTAGGCCCCCCCCACATCTGGCGTCTTTCGAGCGTCGACGTCTACAATTCTATGGCCGACGTCGACGCAACGTCGACGCAGCGTCGACGCAACTGCGCAGCGACGTCATTTTCCATAGCGCTGGACCGACGCCGACAGACGCCGACGCTCGAAAGACGCCAGATGTGGGGGGGCCCTTACCAGATATACCTATATGTGGTGTCTGTACAAGTGTACACCCCTTTGAGCTGGTTTTTTTCTTCTTATTATTACAAGGATTTTCGCGGAGCCCCAACAGAGGCTTCGCGGAACCCTAGGGTTCCGCGGAACACACTTTGAGAATGGCTAGAACTAACTAAACACTAGCTGAACTATTAGACACCGACGCTCGAGAGACGCTATCACGCTACTGTGAGGTGGCCCTAACTGTTGTAAATCCCTTTTAATTCACACTCTAGAAATTAAAAACTTTACGATATGAGATCATAAATAATTACATGTTATTTAGGAGCCTACACACACTAGCGTTTCCCGAGTGTCGGCGTCAACTCTATGGCCACTGCTCGATGCAACGTTGACGCAACTGTACGGTTACCATCAGTTTGTCACTGACATAAACGCCGTCGAGAACGTAATTTACTTTCTATACATCCCGTTTGCACTAATATGCGAGTGCGAGCGAGGTGTATAGAAAGTAAATTACGTTCTCGACTGCGTTTATGTCTGTGACAAACTGATGGTAACCGTACTGGACACTGCACAGCGACGTATATTACTCCATATTAGCGTTGTCTAGACGCCGACGCTCAAACGATGCGATGCCCTGTGGCCCTAAATGTTATCGACTTCCATATTCTATAATACTTACTAATAGATAGAAAATTGTTCTTTAACTACTTACCTACATGTATCATTTCATAATTTTTTCATGTTTCTATTCTACCGTTATGATAAATCGTTAACAAATAACGTTATGAAGTAATAGCGATACGTTTTGATCGGAATTTCAAATACAAAAAGTATAACCTTTTTTTATAACGTTGTAAAAGTCTGCTGTTAATTCCGTGACGAGTAGGTATTTTACGTATTTTGGGCATAGGGTCATGTTTAGAGAGGTGGGGTCGGAGTTAAATTGTGTAACATTAAACGAACCCTAAACTCGAACGACGAAATATTTGGTTTTACTTATTAATTGAATATTATATTTGCTACAAATGATCCCAATACCCTATAAGGATAAAGATGTTCTTTCATCTCCGAGGCATCAATAATTCACTTTGTACTTTTAAATTCAATGGATTGGTTTTCTTTCATGTTTTATGTTTTTTTATATTATTTATATTACATTATATTTTTTATATTACAAGTTTTTTTATACATCTTGTTGAGAGCAGCCACTCTATCAGTCTTGTGATATAAGACACAATTCGAACAATCATTTCTTCAACCAAAAACGTCACTTTTGTCACTGACAGATTGGTATCGTATCGCTGTGACATTTTATAAGCATTGTTTTAACTGGGCCGTATTTTTATATACCTATATTGATTAGATACCTAGTGTATTGCCGATATCTGGCATGAAAGAGCTGGTTTTCTGCCGAGGTCTCAGTCACCAGGGTGTATCTCTGCTCGCCGAGGCCAGAATATCTGAAACATGAAATTTAATTCTAGTTTCCGATGAAGCTAACGATCACCAAGGCAGGTTTGTGACGAGCAAGTTCCGTTTTAAGTTATAATTTTAACTTACTGATATAAGTAATAAGCTTTATAAACTTACTGATATAATAAGCTTTTAAGTACCTTACCTTCCCATGCTATTTTTAGATCAATTGCCCCAAATCAAATCCATACACGAGACCATATCCTAAACGCGTGAAAACCTTTTTTCTCATAATTTTCCCTAAAGCCTCCACGGGTAATTCATTCTCGCCTTTGAATCAAAAAACGATTTGGACGCAGAATCAAAACAGCTTGATTTTCGTAAATTGGATTGGAAAGGAAGAACTTCGCTGTTATTGCTATGCGAATGCCGAAATTATTCATGGCTTGTAGGTACTTAATGAAAAGCGTAAATAACATCACGAAGTTTATAAATAATAAACGTGGCGTTACGAGGGCTCCGTATGGAATGTGCAATTTGTGCCTTGAAAGCGTGGCGCCTTTTAATGAATGAATTCGCTCACTTGGGGATAAGTCATGCGGTTACCATACAAATGGTGAGCTTGGGAAGCTATGACATGTTTCGTAATAATTTCCAACCTCTTTATAATGCAAAATGGAACGTAGGTAATCTAACGTTACATAAGATAGAATGACTTTTCCGTATTCAAGTTACCGTAGAAACCGGTTTTCCGTAGGTATATAGTCCTCCTCATCGATTTCAATGACGGCGACCTCGGCTATTGCGGATTACGCCTATTATGGGCCCGAATGTGGCTGGCCAGGCAGAAATTGGTCTTAAAGACTCTTCTGCAGGTGTTACAATAGAGTTGGCCAGACGTGTATAGTTCGTAGATTCGTAACTGAGCCCGGCGGCTAATCCTATTGTCTATTGTTAAGTAAAACCGCACGTGCTACTTACCTGCAAAAAAGGGTCATCCTTATTCTATTTGGCACCTGAGCGCAGGCTAGTCCAACGCTCAAAAAACCAGTGTAGTTGCGCTCTCCGATAACGCGCCTTTGTTACGCATCTCGATGACACATTTTAGACTGGTTCTGTAGCGTTCGACTCGCCGGCACTCAGTAACCGAAGTACGCAGGTTTTTATGCAGGTGGTGGTGGCACGTGGCACGAGCGGTTTTACTTAACAATAGACAATAGGATTAGCTCGGGCTCAGTTACGAACCTACGAACTATAAGAGGGCTTCGGTCTCTCTTTACGTTGTTGGCGTTTGGCATCTAAGATGTTGAGGCTGTTTTCCTCAAACGATTTGATGCGGTTGCTGTTCCGTAAGTATCGTCCCAGTGAAAACGCATTTTCACTAGTTAAAACTAATTTTCCGTAAGGCCTCGATGAAAACAAGTTTTAACTAGTATGTTTCAGTCAAACCTAATTTTCCCAAAGTACTACCTATGTATGTGACTAAACTAAATGTGCTATTTTCACTGTTAACATAATGTTGAAGAAAATATCGACGGTCGCTGTTTCTCAGATTAGAAAGAGTTAAATAAAACAAATAGCCTACGAGTACTGTATGTAAATTGGTAATATGCACGTATAATACGCAAAATAATTATTATGACTCGACAAAGTAAAAAAGGCTCCATCCGGCGGATGATCAAGCTAAATTGTCTCATCTCTTTCATCGGAGACTCTTTAATAAGCCAGTCGTAATGCTCTCTTGTTTTACATTTATTTTGTTTTCACTACCGAGGTATATTCCTAGGCAAAAAAGCATCAAATAACGAAAGCTAATGGTAATAAAAGAGAGTGTGTTATTGTTTAGTGTCTTCGATTCAGATATTTTGAATGATTTTGACAACGCCAGCAGTTTTTAAAATAAGATACTTGTGTAATTACCTAGTTATACTATTTGCAATTATTCACCTAAAAATACTGGTTCTCCTGTTTACAGTGTAATCGTTATTGAGATTATAAAACAATACTTAAATAATATCCTCAAATTGTCCTAAATAAAACAGTTATTACAGTTATAGACACAGATATATGGACCTACATACAGTTAGAAGTAGCTGAGTTGGTTCCGGTTTTCAAAATATCTGCACATGCTCGTTTATTCTTATTCAACAAAGTAGTAATTTAAAAAAAATCGATCATTCGTAGACTATTATTGAGCATTTTCCCGCTTAATTTTTTTGCTGCTGAATGTTAATTCGTGTTTATTATTTTCATTCTAGGCAAAACATTACCATTTGTACATTATTTTTATGTTTTGTGCAATAAAGTTTAAATAAATAAATAAAACTGTGCGTAATACGTAATAAGTGTATAACCTAATAACAGTATTAAATAGTTTGTGTGGCAAGCGATGACGGACTCTCTACATTAACTCACTTAGCAGGCTTGGTACAGTCGTATACCAGTTAAACCCACTGTGTTTTGTGATTGCGTTTTATAGCAGAAAGGGTTGTGTTGACGACTTAAAGTGTTGGGCGAACTCGGTGAAAATGCCAGAAGCCTGATGTAAGCCGACGAAGAAACTGAATTATCGACACGGATGTGTTAGCAATGTTAGCATTCTATTTTAGGGTTAGGGCTTAAAACGGGACCCTAAATATTACTAAGATTCCGCTGTCCGTCTGTTTGTTACCACCACCTCCGTCTGTTTGTTACCAGGTATATCTTAAGAAACACTGAACGGTGATAGCTGGGCAGTTGAAATTTTCACGGATGATGTATTTCTGTTGCCGCTATAACAACAGATACTAAAAATAACTAGTACTACTAATATAATAAAATTTACGTGGGGCTCCCTTACAACAAACGTGATTTTTTAGGGTTCCGTACCCAAAGGGTCAAACGGGACCCTATTACTAAGACTTCGCTGTCCGTCCGTTCGTCCGTCTGTCCGTGCGTCCGTCCGTCTGTCACCAGGCTGTATCTCACGAACCGTGATAGCTAGACAGTTGAAATTTTCACAGATGATGTATTTCTGTTGCCGCTATAACAACAAATACTAAAAACAGAATAAAATAAAGATTTAAGTGGAGCTCCCATACAACAAACGTGATTTTTGACCAAAGTTAAGCAACGTCGGGCGGAATCAGTACTTGGATGGGTGACCGTTTTTTTTGCCGTTTTTTGCATTATGGTACGGAACCCTTCGTGCGCGAGTCCGACTCGCACTTGCCCCGTATTTATTTGTGTAATGGTACGGACGGAACTCTTCGTGCGCGAGTCAGACTCGTCTTGGCCGGTTTTATTTATTATTACTATTATTAAGTCTTACTTCTATCAAGGCTACCAATTGTAATTAACAATTAATCAACAGAAAAATAAACTTACTGTAAACAAAAAGTTAAAAAAAAATCTGGAATATTTCTATATCACACACCAAATAATGTTTACCTGAGACTAAATTAATTATGTAAATTATTTTACATCTGCAATATATTTGAACAAAATCTAAAGGAACATTGTGTCTAAGTCACTCATTGCTATGGAAAGCTATACGCCGCTTCAAGTTGAAGGAGGCTTAAGTGTAAGTGCTTCGTCCATCCATTTTAGTTTGCGCAGATTTGATCTCTTAAAACTGTTTTTTTTTGTTCTCTTAACGACTTCATTTCAAGTCTGGTTTTTATTTTAATGACGCCGTCTTTTTATCATCCGTTTTGAGTAACTTACGTAAGGTTCACAATGGGTACATTAATTATTACCTTTAATTCTGCCCTTTCAAATCGTGTTCGCGAGAATTAGTAATTCCTTGGATGAAAACCCGAATTTCTTTTATTTGGTGCGGTATAACACGATAGAATTAATAATTTAATAATTACCTTAGGTATAAAACCTACCTAGTAGTAGTTACGCTTAAAATGAATACTTAGAGCTGGCTTGCAGATACTCAATACAGCTATTACAAGCAACCTTGAAACTACTGGTGTGGCAGCGCACACGGTGCTATCGACCTTACCGTAACCATTGAGGATTACATAATTGTATTTATATTACGCACTGTTAGAACGATACTCGTCAATGCTAAATAAACATCAATTAGTTTGATCATATGGCGTTAATATACTTGTAGGTACTGCAGCTTTCCTATAATATTGTAATTTAATGTTTGCGAAACAAATACATAAAATTATGATGAAAAATGAATAAGCTTCGATTAAACACCAGTCGGTCGTTTAAATTAATAAAAACCACCTCGTTTTTTAAATGATAAAATTTAAAAAAGGGAATGTTTGGGAGACAATTTTTCCTTTTGTTATTCATCCTCGAGTAATTGTATAAAATTCTCTGTGACATGATCGAAATTGATCCCTAATTCACAAGCTATCGAAATCTATGTTTTATAAAGTACACTGAGAGAAAAGTACAACAAAAACACACTTAGAATTACAAAAATAAACTTAATCCGGGGACAAGGAGAGTTAACTAATAGGAACAAAGTGACTTTTGCAATTTCTATAATCTTTTTGTTGAAATTATATTTGGGATTACTGAGCTGTTTGTAGAAATAAATAAACTTTACAGAAATAGTGAAACGTCCATAATTATTACTAAAACTTCATTTTTTTCCCCCAGTACAGAACTGTTTTTTAATTCCTGGTGATGATTTTTCTCTCAGTGTACCGCGGAAATTTGCACAGGTAATTAACCTTGTGTTTGGCGCCATAAAACTTTGAATTTTAAAAATGGGGGTGATTTATCTGTAAAATTCATCGTACATACTTAGTATACGTGATTACTGACTCCCCTAACCAACTGTAGGGTGTAGGTACAGTATATATCAGTATTAGATCAGTATTTTCGATTGTGCGGCCGATGTGCTGAATGAAGTGGCTTAAAGTCGCACAAAGCTCGCAGTATGCTCGGTATACTCGTATCTCTCTGCTATAGAATCCGAAACAAGGAGATCCGGCGACGGACCAAAGTCAAAGTAGATATCAGTCGGCGGATTGCTACGCTATAAATGGGCCTAGGTCGGACTCGTATGTCACAAAGATGATGGGAGGTGGAGCAAGCGCCTCCTAGCTTGGAAGCCTCGTCCTAAAAGGTCGGATAACAGACCTCCAACCTGATGAAAGGGTATGATATTACCTCTAAAAAGACTGAAGGCCCACTCTGGAGGAAAATAGCAGCAGAGAGGTGTATGCCCAACAGTGGGCGAATACGCGCTGAATAAGAAGAGATTTTCGATTAAGTTGGCTTAGTTTTTATTAATTTTTTTTGTGTGCTCATTTCCGCCTTGGAAGTAGACGGTTCAACTTACACCCATTATAGTACTCCTATACTGTCGGCTACCAACCTATAATCAGCTATAATATACCTACATACTTGTATAATTACAATTATCCCTTGCCACTGGCAGGATAGGGATCCTGCTTGTTTATCTAAGAGTGAAATTTGAGGCAGCCTTATCAACACTATAAGTACTGGGTTATATTATGCCAGCTCAGCTGACAACCTTTGAACTATTAAGCAACCAATTAATTAACAAGACTTGCCTCTTATTACTTGACTGCTCAGTTATTAGCAGGTGTTGATTAGATTAGTATAATTACGAAAGACCTTGACGAAATGAGTGCCTTAGTTTAAGCACAAAAATTTGTTTATGAATAATTATTGCAACTACCCAATAAACAAGCCTTAATAACTTAGCGCCACTTGCACCATCCCACTAACTCGGGGTTAACCGGTTAAACCGTCAACCCAGTGTCAAATTGTACTGGTAACCATGGTAACTCCAGGTTCAACCGGTTAACCCCGGGTTTGTGAGATGGTGCAAGTGGCCCTTAATAAGCTTACCGTGGGGCTGAGTGTAGGTTTCTAGTGTGTGCTGTATAAATTAATGATTATAATTACTTGAAATCTACTTTTGTGACTGCGTTTATTCAAGTGCAATACAATTTTATTAACTACTGGTTAACGTAGTCGACGCACGAAACTCCCTTTACTAAACAGTAGATCGTTCCGTTACGCTCGAGTTAAAGTTGAAGCAGTTTTAATCTATAGTACTTATGTACCTATTAAGTATGGGAACCCAGAAAATTGCTATGTGGACGGTGAAACACTCGGTTTATGTGTTGTGTATAGTTGCAATGCAATCAATTTTTTGGTAAAATGGTTATGGAAGCAATCGAATGGTACTTACCAGTTTTTATTTTGGAAGTTAAACAAATATTAACTTCGAGGTCTTTTATTATTTTATTATTCCTATATATTTTTCCTCCTCCTCAGTCGTTCACTCTTGACAGAGTGGTCGTGGTTGTATGATGAGACGTATTTATCGTGGATAACCCAACCCTCGCAATGCGCCTCCATTGCCACGGTCTTCGGCGTTACGGGAAGATTGGACTATGGTGGTTTGTGTCGCAGATTTTATCAGGTCTGTCCAGCGCGTAGGTGACCGAAATATTTTTAGTTTGTTTACCGATATATTTTTTGTTTACAATAAATTGTGATGATGATGAAATTGCTCATTAACCAGATTATGTTATAAAACTTATAAAATTCAACATGTGGCATCATCTATCTCTAATTCCCTACCCTATTGATACCAACATAAGGTAAATGTCCTGGTACTCGACATGCTAATAATGCTAGGCCTAATAAAGGACACCATGCTGTCCCCGCTAATGACAATGCAAGTTTAAGAATTACATAATACTATGACAGTGACGAGCAGTTGCACGTTTACCGTGAATATCATAAAAATATACCTATTTCATCAATCATCTAGTGCACCTTTTAGCAGCCAAGGGCCAAATAGTAGTTACCGAAGTTGACGCGGGCCATACTTTGTTAATATTTATGACTTTATCAGACATTGCTGTTTATCAATATTACATACAAAATAGCCAGGGAGGCTCGCGGGCCGCTAGTGAGAGGTTCGCGGGCCGCTGGTTGCCGACCGTGATCTAGTGCAAACTATCAATTTCAATGTAGGTCACTAAAAATTTATAAGGCTAAATGTAAAACTTTTTTGGGTATAAAAATAGTTTTTTTTTAAATATAGGGTGTGTTGCTTTTTGTTAGGCGTAAATTTTTACATTTTTTTTAATTTTATCGTATGTATTTTTGTTTAATTTTATACATGTTATGTGACATTTGAAATCTAAAACAAACACATACATAAAAGACTAATAAATAATTACTTTATTAGCGCTACTTTACACTTAGTTCCGCTGGGTCTGCCCGCTGCACTAACATTAGCATTGTTATCGCAACGCTGTTTACTTTAAAGATAATGTGTTGAAGTGGCTAGTGGCTTAAAAGATCGCGGCACAAACAAAAGATCGCGGGCAAACAAAGAATGTCGTTTGCGAGAATAGCGAGTCACGCGAGTCGCTATGAGCGCTATTTCGTAATTGTCATGTTAGGTCGCAATATAAATGTACCTACTCGTATTCGCGTGCGTTTAACACCGCGTGAAATCGGAAAAACCATGCGAATTTAGGATAAAGTCAGTTTTTTGCCATATTTGGAATAAAAGACTTATTTTCGTTGCAGCAAGACACGCAGTTGAAAAATGCGAATGAATTGAACTCTTATCTTTTAGTGGTTCGACTAGAAACTAAAGTCCCTAGGTACAAGTTTTATCAATGTTACTCAGTTGCAATTGCAATAAGGCTAATGGTTCGCAACCAGTGCTCTTCATTTTAGTGGTAATTCCAGGGTAAAATTTTAGAAGCATTGGTATCTTCTTTTTGTATCTAACATTCTTTTGAGCAAAAGTTGCTAGACGTATTTTACTGGATATTTTTGTAAATATCTATCCTACATACTTATTTTTATATGTTATGTGTCCACTCAGATTTTCTAAATGAATATAATTTGAGTTAGAAACACAACATAAAAGTTTTTATAGTGAACTAATACATTTTAATGTCGATGTTATTTTTATAATTTTCTAATTCAAAAATTGTTCCCATGCTAATTAGTATATATATTATTATGTGGTAGACCTTACCTACCATCTTACATGTTAATCAATTCAGATAAGATAACATCAATCAGATATTTAAAGTGTGACGTTACCCAACCGTTCAGTTCAATAGGTAGGTAAAGGGGCCCACAGATTACCAGTTCGCCGGACGATATCAGCCTGTCAGTTGTTCGAAACTGTCACCTTTTGCGCTTGACTGACAGAATGATATCGTCCGGCGAACCGGTAATCTGTGGGCTCCTTAGCAATTCGTTTCGCATGAAGCTTAATAAATAATGAGAATCAGTTTTTGTTATCAAACTTTTATCTTACTGACCGGCTTGACACGGTTTAAATGATTTTAATTAATTGAGTTCTCGAAAACCCTGAGGCAAATTTATTGGTTCAATGATTATTTCGATATGCGAATTAAGTGCGGCTCCCTGACACTGCGGGGTTGCGAACTGCATCGCATCGATAATTGTGTGCTTTTGGTTTTAAGATACTTATATATTTTATAATAATATGTACCTATGCTAGTTTTAAGGTATTTAGGTATAGGCCAATAGTTGCCTGAAAATAAAGATTGTCACAAAAAAGGTACCTTTTTAAATTACGCACATTAAACATAATTCATACGGCCCACCTGATGGTAAGCGGTCCTTACCCGCGGACCCCGCGGTCACGGTCACACCTGTAACTCCAGGGGTTATTCTGACTTATTATTCACTAGCTGTTGCCCGCGACTTCGTCCGCGTGGAATCTTATCTTCAACATTTTACATCTTTAGTACCTATAATTTTCATATCCAAGCAATGTTGAAATTAAGTACTTTTCTTTTTTAGCAAGTTGTATGAAGTTTTAAGTTTAGTGGATTTTGATGTTGGTCACTGAAATTACTTTTCTTGTATTCTCATAATAGGTACATATGCCCTTATACAAAGATTCAAGTTCCGCACTCACAAAATATCTGATCTCCATACAAACTTACAACCCCTTTCTCATCACCTTGGGGGATTATTTTCAAAAATGCTTGAATTAGTTTTCATGTTTTTTAATTTAATACCTTTTTTTTTGCAAAAAAGTTCAAGTTCCTAGCTTAAAATTAAATTTACACCCCAAGACGAACTTTAATCCCTTTTTTAACTCCCTTAGGGGTTGAATTTTTAAGAACGTTTCAATTACTTTTTTTAAATCGGCTATTATGTTTTTCTAAGAATTTTCAAAGCCTTTGTAATGGATTCAAACTTTCAACCCCTTTTTAACCCTGTAAGGGGATGAATTTTACAAAACGCTGAAATTACTTTTCCTGTCTTCTAATAATATCCCTAAATACAAAGATTCAAGTCCACTACTCGAAAAATTTTTTGATATCCATACAAACTTTCAACCCCTTTTTCACCACCTTAGGGGATGAATTTTCAAAAACGCTGAAATTAGTTTTCTTGTATTTTAATAATATATCTTTTTACGAAGTTTCCAATTCCTAGCTTAAAAGAAAACTTTTACCCCATACAAACTTTCATTCCCTTTTTAACCCCCTTAGGGGTTGAATTTCTCAAAATCGCTTCTTATCTCTTGTACACTTTATAAATGCAATCTGGTGTGCAAATTTCAACTTTCTGGCTTTTGTAGTTTCGGCTCTGCGTTGATGAATCAGTCAGTCAGTCAGTCAGGACACTTGCATTTATATATATATAGAAGATAGATAGATTATAAATTTCATCATAATTAAGTATAAAAGACGCAATAGTCATTGTTATTAGCCACTTACTGCTTTTTCCTTTTTTTACTAAGATGTAAAAGCGAAACGCTTAAATTAATAACATTTATAAGCATGAGTCATGATTTTTTATGCTTTGTTATATGTATAGTAAATATCTTTCTAATACTTTTTACAAAATCACTCACTACGCCTTATAAAACAAAGTCTTCCGCCGCGTCTGTCTGTTTGTGTTTGTTTGTATGTTCGCGATAAACTCAAAAACTACTGAACGGATTTTCATGCGGTTTTCACCTATCAATAGAGCGTTTCTTGAGGAAAGTATAAGTGTATAATTTATTGCTAACCCGTGCGAAGCCGGAGCGGGTTACTAGTGTTTTATACAGTACCAGCAGACGTTTTAGTTTAAATATTAATTTTCTCCCTACTTGACTACTGTAGGCAGATATCTTGTATATTTAATTTAAAAAAAATACACCCCAAACGTTTTACTCATTTGATGGCAATGTGCATAGAATTAGTATAAGTACATATTACAATCGGCTTATATTTATCGAACTAGGTTAGGCAAGACACATACAGCGCACTTCGTATTATCATTACTTCTATAATCGTACCATCCATTAGCTTATCAGTGTGAAATAATATCAATGCTAGGTCAGTGGGCTAATAGTTGTGTATACCGATGCACATTTAATAGTTCTCTTAATTGACTTACGCAAGTATGAATGTGCTATATCTAAAAATATGAGTCAGGGTGACTGTATTATAGTTATTGGCCACTCCATAAATATATAAATAAAATAAAAATAAAATAAAAATCATTTATTTCAGGTTACCAGGACCCATATTACATTTACAAAAAATAATTAAATTAAATTAAATACATTTACAAACTAAGTACGCTACAAACATTTACAAATAACAAACAACATACAATACAAATTACACATTATTAGCGACACTGGGTAAAAATCATCACTTTGTCTGGCCAGTGATGATTTCTACCCAGTGCTTTGTCATGGGGCAGTCCAAGCCATAAGCCATAGTAGGTAATTGGCTATTCTTAACAATAAGACTCCTATGGCCTTATTGTTTCTTTCTGTTGTGTTAAGAATGGGCAATTACTATGAAGGGGCCAATAACTATATGTAGCAGTCACCCTGTTAACAAGTCAAAACATAAGATTTATTTATCTTTGTTGATAATATACTTAATCAAGACATTAATTTTCTTATTAAAACTCGTTACATTTCTAAAGATAGGTACCTAAAAAGATTATTACTGCTTTTTAAACATTATTAATGTGATTATTTTTTCATAAAATGGATATAATGTTAAGGAATTAACGGCTATTGCCTATTTTCTACGATGATATACTCCGTGTTTGATAATATGACCTATTTCGAGGGTGATTCACTGATTGATAAGTTTAATTGTACCTACAATATAACACTGATTAACAACGTAAAAACGCAACTTAATAATAGAAATATAAAATATTATAAACCACTTTCCAGAATCAACAACATTATATAACACAAAACAAAAGTTACGGTAGTTAAATTATGAAAAAAATGATGTTAATAATTTCATCCCATTTTCTCATTTTAAATATTCGCCCACGTACAACACTCGTGCTTAATATACATATTAAATAAAATGAACTTCGCCTTCGGATATTATGCCTTCCTGGAAATACTCCCAATAATTATATTGCCGGTAAGGTTACAGTTGTATTTATATTTAACTGCCCAATGGTGTAATTCATTAATACGATCAGATATATCGAAAATTTATTCTGAAAACATGACGTATGTGACAGAACAGATACATATTAGCTCACAATTATAGACGGGTCTATCGCGAATTTATAAATAGACCCGCCGTCTATAGGTAAAAATGTGAGTTAATATGTGTTCAAAACGCGAAAGTTTTAAATATTATCAGAACAGATATGCATAATAGCGGGAGACTAAGGTCCTGTATGAAGCGTATTGCTGCATCTAAGTACAGTTAAATCCGCAGAATTGGTGAGGTGAAAGACTAGTCAGTCAACACTCTGAGAAAATTTTCGGTAAAGGAACATTATTAACTATGACTGATGATGATGTTGTATCGCGTCACGGTCTTGCGCCTTTGAATGTGAGTGAACAATTGAATAAAGTTTCAACAGGCTTTTCCACGCACCGAAAAACAACTCATGTGTAAATTATCAATGCAGTTGGTTGATTCGTGTACGATAACTGGCTTATTAGCATTTCAAGTGTGATGGTCGATGTTCGATCGGAGGTCGGTTCAATTTACTCAATTGGCGGTTGGTTGGCCGCTGTATAGTTACCTATTGTGTAATATGAGGTAATTAATTCGAGTAAAGATAAGGGATCGGGAACGAGGTATGTTTAGGCTTAGGTACTTCGGTGAACTGTAATAGTTTCATCGGGTTGATAAATTGGTTTGCATACAATGGCGTCGATCGATATGCTCTTTAGATATTTTTGGCTTACGCATTCAATTGTAATTATTTTTAAGCAAGAGGTACGGGTTTTGATTTTTAATAGCTATCTTGAACCTAATATTAAAAAATTTTCTCACTTGAACAATTTGTTGCCATCTTTAAAAAAAAGCTTACCTTATAACTCAAGTTTATTCCCGACACACGTAAATAAGAAGTAAGTGCATTTGAAAGCTGAGAACCAAATGATCAAGTGATCACCAGGAGGATGATTCTGAACAAAAAAATGATTAATACAACAAGATTCATATATCGGATTTATGCTGGAGCACCCGCTTCCGATAACGCGAAATCACATATTTAATTACCCACACACACACATATTTAATTTACCGTTTGTGTAATTAAATATGTGTACAAAACGCCAGAGATTAAAGTATTATAACACAAAATCAATCGTGTACCTATTATCTGATAAAATTGATGGGTTAAAATAAGTCATACAGAACACGAGAGCGATTTCTGTACATTGTCGATATTCAATTAACGTACGACGCGTCTCGATTTAATTTCACCATTTCTAAACCTCTAATTACTGAAACACGCTCTAAGTCGACACATTTATGTTCTGTTATTTACACGACTCGGGACAAAGATAGGCTGGAAATCTGTGATCCGGAATCATGTGCTCCACTAGGAGGTCACGACCCTCAGCACTGAGGAGAACGAAGGAAGGAGGAGGATTTACACGACTGTATATAATAACAGATCATGATCAGATCAGATCATATTATGTAGTGTTTTTTGCAGGCTTCTTGTCTTAAGGGCTTTTTACGTGTGATTAGTTCCTAAAATATCCAATTTATCTAAGAATAGTTAGAAAAGACCGTATTCGCTTCGAAATACCTATCCTACGACACCCCACATCATAGGGTTGGGGTATATTTTTGGAAAAATATATAGTACGCTAAAATACTATATTTTCGATTAAACGTAAATTACACCCATGTTTAGTATTTTATCTTAAAGTACGAGGACTGATCCGAAAGTTGTTAATTGCTCCGGCTCTACTCATGCGAGTGAGGGATATTTCAATGCTAATTATGGATATATTTTTTTTTTTACTTATATGTTTATTTTTATACAATATTTTTTTTACTCAAAGCTGTTTTGTATGGAGTTATAAATTACTAAGAAAAAAACCTTTTTTTTTCACGAATTTATGAATTTCGTATTGAAATCTTTAAGAAACAACTTATATTTACCCGGGTCTAATTATTCGGTTCCTTCGGCTATTTTCGGTGTATAATGGATAATTATTTTATATGATAAAGCACATTTTTGAATAAGTATCTGAAATTACTACTTTTGATGAAATGACTCATTATTGACACCTATTAAGTCATAATTAGGTTTACTCAATCAAAATGATTTATACGTAAAAAGGTGATCGAGATTCGCAATTAGCAGCACCTAAAAAAATTAAGTATATGTTATTAAACTAAAAATGTTTATAAAATTATACCAAATAATGGAGTCTCAATTACTAATCATCCTGGCTGCTGGCCATAGGCTTCGGCACGTCGCAGAAAAAAAGATATTTAAAAAAAACTATGCGTTTTCTAAAAAACTAATTGACGTCACCTCTTTACATACTGAAATATCCGGTATGGTATTAATGGTATAAATCATATTGCAACCGCATGAGTAGAGCCGGAGCAACTAAAAACTTTCGGATCAGCCCTCGTACTATATTTTTTTGAAATGTACTATATTTTTGATGCCTTATTCTGGAAAACACTATATTCCACCAAAAAAAAGTTGGCAACCCTAGTAGTAACCCTAAAATAATATTTTTCCTAGTTTTTATTGTACCACAATAGTCTGCATGATTGATTTATATATATCCAATATATCCATGCCAAATTTCAGCTTTCTCACATTAACTAAATATCACGGAACAAACGGAGAGAGAGACTTGACTGCGGAACCCTAAAAATGAGGAATACGTCCCCTTTCGTCTTAAATTCATGACTTCAAACAAAAAGTTGCATAACAAGTTTAAATTCTATTGAGAACACGAAAAGCAAAAAGATTTGGAAACCCATTGCTTTGCCACAAAGATGCAGACCCGATTTCGTAGCTACATAAACAAGTCTCAACTAAGTTTACCACCCATTCTTTTTCTCCCAGCGGAGTTTTAAACAGCGCATTCAATCTTACTTAATAATTTACACTCACCCTTTAGGTAGCACACAGGAAAAGCTACAAACCGCACTGTCTTACGCCCCAGAGTTGACCTCGGCAAGATTACAAACCCTCAAGGATAATGGATACATATTTTACAAGTTACACCAGGCGTATTGTTTGCGCTAACGTATGTTTGTGCGCATGTGATAAGGCTAGATAAGATGTTACTTGATCCGGATGCATGGATGGTGTGACGAAATTGCCCATCTACATACACCTATCTTGCATGTTGTAATCAAAAGATTGGTTTACTGATTACATGATTTTATTACGCCCAGGAGTGTTCATGCGGCACCATTACGGAATGAGAAAATATTTTAAAATACGGGTTTAAATTGAAGCTAAAATCGTTCTTTTAATGATCCCTTTTCACGAATCTGACCCAAATCACACCACATGGCCGTTTTCGCTTAGCAATCACAAAAAACCTATTACGGTATTGGGCTTCTTCATCTCAATTAGGGAATACGAGTACGTCGAGCGTATTGGCTTCACACTCAATAAGTACCTACCTACGGGAGCTACCGAGCTAGTCAACCACAATGTCCACATTGGTACGCAGTTTGGATTAATATTGGTACTTATAGGTACTTAACTATATTTTTCGCAAGTAATAGGTATTTTGTTAAAGTTAGGGTGCCACAAGAAGCGGAGCCTCCATTACAAATTAAATACATCTAGATTGAGGAAATGATATATATTTCATTCTGAAAATATGACATCAAATCACATTTTGAGTTTTTCCTTACTTTATCACAAAATCCTTGGAAGGTGCAAAGGTTTAATAAGTTTAAAGAAACTCCCGGCCGTCAGATTCGTTAGTAACATCGAACCGCACATCACAAAGGGTTCCATAGCTTTGTTCCTTACTAATTGTAAGGGTATGGTGTTATTTGTAATTGGCCTTTGGCAATATAAATCAACAATAATATCTAAGGTGGATTGGTTGAAGGTATGGGGCATTATCTATGAAAAGGGACCTTATTGTCGATGGCGCTTACGCTGCACAGCGTCGCGCGGCATTGTGTTTATATCGGAGCATCGTTAATAATGGCGTAAACTCCATCGACAATAAGGTCCCTTTTCATAGATAACGTCACATATTGGTTTAAACGGAAACAATTTCGAACAGAGACAACAGCGTAATAAATTGTGTACAATTTTACATTTAGGGATAACAAAGCTTGGTTTTTATGGCCCTAGGAAAACCGTATTTTTATTACAAGAACTTTGAAGTACAGACTCTAACTTGTAAACGTGATGTCGTGTATGAACATAAAATGCCTAATCGTATAAGCAATAAACGTTGTTAGAACATTATTGATATTATGAATAAATATCAATCCTTCTACATAACCAAATTTTCATGTAGCTGTACAAAATGTATTGTTAATATTTATCTCAACAACCCAAAGGCAAAGTAACGCGACGTTGAACTAAATTGATGATTTACTTACGCCATAGGGTTTGTCACCTATATACATAACTGTTACAAGGTCAAATCCATTAATGATTATAATCAATTTTGTGAGACCATTTATATGTTACAGTATTTAATGAATCATTTATTAAGGTCCAATGCTACAAATTTAAAATAATTGATAGATGAGTTATTTTAATAAGAGTCCAATGTTATCAATTAGCAGCATATAAAAGCATAGTTTTAAACGAAAGTTATAGATATATATTCGTACGAGTAAACCCATGAAAGAAAATTTAAATACCTAACATCAACTCAATTGTTCAAGTGACCTTCCACAAACTGGTCATCTATAAATAAATAGAGACTATTTCTGTCGCGCGGTTACTGTACTCGCGTAGTATGTTAAACTATATTCAATTCGATGGATATTTATTGTATACCATTCCCAGAAAATGAATATAATTTCTAAAATCGCCTGGAAATGTGTCATAAAAATTATATTTGACACATTTCCTAAGAAACCTATACATTTCCTAAATAGTAATCGGTACTGTATCAAAATCATTCACAGAAAAATTTAGTGGTACCTATACATTTCCTAGTACAATATGGGAATTTTATATAATTCCTTGGTAATGAATATTGTAAACCGACGTGGCAAGAAATGCCGCGCTCCTATAAGACTCTATAGCCATCAACGGCGATGCGGGACCCTGTAAACCCACAAGCGCCACAACAAACATCTACAACAGATGCTGTTGCCAATTATGTTGATTTATAAAAGAATTTGAAACAAAATTTTACACTCGTATATAACCTAAATAGCCTCGGAATTGTATACATGTACATTTACTAGGTTTCATACATTTCCGCTAACATACTCGTAAACATAAACGCTTAATTTGTAAAGAAATTTGATAATAATAAGTCTCAATATATTTATAAATAACTGAAAATAAATAAATATGTTCGAAAATCGTAATTTACCTCCTACACAAAAGTACTAAAGAACTCGGAATATTTTTAAACTTGTTTCTAACATTCGGACGCCTTAAAAAATCTAGCTTTACCAAATATAAATGAATTAACTATCAAGTTTCGACCAGATATGGAACTAACAAGGCAATCGATAATAATAAAGAGGTCCTTTATCATTTTCATGACTGTCTGCATATTTTACTGTACACGTAATTTGCTTGTGGCCGGGTCGGCTCTTATATCTTAATTTAAATTGAATGGCAAAATGCACTCCGCTTACCTATACATAGTAGTACACGATTTGTCTCTCTCCTCCCGTGAATATTGATATCGGAATTGGGCGCGATTCGGATTTTGAAATACACATCTATTAGATATCAACAAAATACGATAACGATATGTTTAAGATCTAACCTGTCAAATTTCACATTTGCGCGATTCTGGAGATACTCTTGAACGATTTCTACAGGATATGACTTAGAGATCCAATTCACATCCAATAGATATCTTACTCTATCTAACGTGTAAAAGTGACATTGGTTGCCCGAATTGCGCTGCAAAAGAGAACTAGTTGATATCTAAACTATAACGTATCTAGAATGGATCTAGTACATGTCGTCTCTTGTGAATATCTTGAAGTTCGAATACAGCAGATTGTCGGTCACTCTTAGATTTTAATTTATTTGTTGTTATGTTTCGTTCGATTTATTACAGGCCCATATTTATTATCTAGATATTAAGAACCGCCATCGCACTGTTTCATTTGGTGGCATTTCATATGAATAATTATTTCATTTGTTAACTTTACAATGCAAAATTAATACGTATGCTTTATTCGACATCTAAACTAATATAAATAGGTACTAAATAAAATTTAAGCATGAAATAAAATATATTTAGCAACAGGCAGTTTTTTGTCATTTTAGTTTTATGACACACTTAATTAAATTATTTTATTGAAAAACAAGAGTGTCCACTAATATCTATAGTAAGCAATTCTTCTCAAACTATATCACTTTTTCTAGATATAAAGCGTTGTTAAATAATACGAAATATATAATATTCGTACCCACATAACTTAGATTGGCGTCAATTCGCGTACAAATTGTGGAAGGTTTCATTGTATCAACATAGGTACATACTAGATTTACAGACGCAATAATACAACCCACCCAACATTACTGCTGCGTGTGAAATATGAGAATAAATCACAACAGATTTATCTTAAGACTGAAATTTCGTTGTTCCACATTAGGTTCATAAAATTTTCTTAAACCTCTACTTTTATGACGAATGGTGGCTGAATTATACGACACAATCCTTTTAGAAGACTTTGTTATCCTGAAACTTTGTTGTTTTATTCAAATTGGTACGGGCAAAAGAGTTCGTTCCGTCAAAAAACTCTTCGAACATACTGCCTGATGGTTTCTTTTCAAATGTGCCAGTCATGCAGCATAAATCAGAATCCCCATAACGTATGTGTTACCTAATGCGTTACATAACTTACGTTATATAACACGTATTTAATGTGGTTTGTAAGGATAGGAGTTGGTGGATAACTGATTTAATTTCAGAATCATTACCATTATTCTAGATCTATATTATTATAATTCTTGGCCCCTGCCGCTCTGAACGGAGGTATTGGATTTATGAAGCATTCACGATGAGTGTAGGGCGCAATTTTTCTTGTGCAATAATACGATATAAGTAGCACTATTATGTTGCGTCTTACACTTTGTCGACCATAACAGCCTGTGTTTATAATAGCTAAGACTCAATTTTTTCAAAATTTTTAATATCTATTAGTAGAATCAGGTCGTAAAAGTGGAGGCACCGAAATAAGCGGTCGCGCTATCATATTAAATTATTTTTGGAACACATTTGATCGGTGACTCCGAAATGTATTGTATACCTACAGTCCTACATATTATATGCTTCATCCATATATGTTTATATTATTATCATTAAAACCGTTTTTGAAAGTACCTATCGCACTTCCTAGAACCTAACATCAATTTCGAATGCTTACAAAAATATTAATGGTGATGAAATACGAGTAAAACCTATAAGGGAGAATCTCTTGTTCATTTTCCTCGGAGCTTGTGCTTAAATATTTGATGACTCGCCGAGTATAATAAAAGTGCTCACTAGGGATTTTGAGAATCAAAATATAACCTCCTCTGGCGAATTTATTTCTTTCCAGCGTCGTAAACTAAAATAAGCACACATATTATGAGAAAAGGTACCTATTGTCCTATTATATTAATGTTTGATATAGCTTCAATTAATTACTGTTTTGTACCTACTTCCTTTCATCATATAACTCAGAGAAGTTAAGCTGTGCGCTGCCTAGAGCGGCATACAACCGCATATTACATAATTGAACTCATACTTACCTACTTCATATAGTGGTTAGTTATTCCGTGCTAAATAATGGGTGTTATAAAATATTATTGTTTTCTTATGTTAATCATCTAAATCACATCAACGAACCTTTTATTTATTGCACAAGTTTGAATATAAATTGTAATATTGTAAGTGGCGGGATCGATGGGCCGTTCCAATCAGCAAAAGGCAGTAGTTTGACGTCTATTATTTTATTTCTAAACTTGGCGAATTTATACAGTTTGTAACAGTGCACAAAAACGGTGACCCATAAGAGCATGTATGCAGGAGCAAACACACAATCGGTTTCAATTACTGGGTACTTAATCAGTCTCCGAGCGGCTCTAGACACAAAACACAGAGTAGCAAATACTTCATATAAATAACCGTGTCACCTATCGAATTTCTATCAAATAAACAAAAATCAAACGTAGAACTTATAGTTGGTCAAGCAGATCTTGTCAGTAGAAAAAGGCGGCAAATTTGAAAAACGTAGGCGCGAAGGGATATCGTCCCTTGGAGAATCTGAATTTCGCGACTTTTTTTACTGACAAAATGTGCTTGACCAGCTATAACTATTCTACGAAAGACTAACGATTGCGCGTTCTATTTCGACGCCACCGCCATCTAGTGAGCGGTTTGCATATTAATATCGAATACATGCCATGAAACTGTGATAGACTAATGCTTGCGCGATCTATCTCGACGCTAGCGCCATCTAGCGATTAATTGGGTAAACTTTCCATACTGGAAGTGGTATATGTTACAATATTCATTTTTGCAAATCAGACTAAAAATAAATTTATTGTAAAATTATAAATTTATTGTAAAATTATTTATTTAAGTAATTTTTTCTAATTATTATACCAAACAAAATATTAGTGTGCTTACACTATCATAGTTGTGCCAATTATATCATGAATAATTGGGTAGGTATGCCTGGTAGGTAACTTAAAAAAAAATTTAATATTTAATTATAGTAGCCTGATTTTGTTTACCTACTCACATTTTCATGATTCTGTTTAAAATTAGTTATTTACGATACAAGTGCGTAAAAGAGAAAATTCGAAACGAGTGGCGATAAATTAAAACACGACCGAAGGGAGTGTTTTAAATCGACACGAGTTGCGAATTATCTATTCGCACGTGTATCGTACAACGTTTTACAGTACATATGGCCCTTTAAACTTTTGACATCGCACGAAAAGTGCTATTTTACGCACTAGTGCGGAAAAATAGGACCATATGTATTGTAAAATATATTTATTCATTAGGACAACGACATTTACATATTAACATTTATTACATTAACGACATTTTGCGGTTTTTAAACGTAATGAGACTAATGAGGTAACGGACAGACAGATAGAATTACTTTCAGCTTAACAATATTAGGAGGAGAACAAATACAGCCACACCCGACCGCTTCCTTCCAGCTAAGATAGTGGCAGATTGATACGGATACAGTTACAGCGGTCGATGCGCAGTAAATTATCGCCCGTAACTACCATTTGTTTAAATTTGACACGTGACATGAGTTGTGTTTTCCAGACTAATTGGTGTCTTGTGCTAGAGGCCAAATGGATAAAGATTGAGCATAAAATGTTTATATTCAATTTAAGATTTAAAAATAAACTAGGTCTGCAGTAAAATAATGATTTGGATATGATTAAAATAAAAAGATTCAAAATCAAATCAAATCTTCATTAGGGCAAAATTCTTGTTTAAGCAATGATTTATGTCAAAGTATTTAACTTATTTGTATGAAATTAGTGCAACAGGTGGGTGATTTTACTCAAGCAAAGAAATGAAAACTTATAGCCAAGCACAAGTGTGATAAAACAAGGGGGTGAGTAGGTATTTAAAACTGAATCTTTGTGCTTAACTAAGTAGGTGGTGTACCAAAGCGAGAATGATCCCTCCACCTGAACCCTACATTAAATACTTTTTCATGATTCAAATTGGCGTGTGGGTGAGTGTGGGAGTCACATTTGCGACTACAGACAGATTATTATAAAGTATTAATATATATTGCCCACGACATTTTTTCAATTTAACTGATTTCAATATAAAATAATCTCTTCTACTTACTTAATTCATTCCCAAATAGGTACCTACTTACATATGCAAAATCACAAATATTATTTGTTCATTAAAAAATAAATCTTCGTTAAATTTTACATTTAATAAAACATTTCAACTACTTACTTAACAAATGTTACAAGTACATTTTCGACGGGTTTTCCGAATCTTTTCTCATACAAATCTGCTGAATGTCCGCTTTGTGCAGCGCGAAACGTGTCAAATAGCCGCATTTCAAATCGATACGTAGTTCTCCGTCTAGTTTTGTTTTTGTTTGCCGCTGGGAATGACTGAATTGCAGTAGACACGTGATCTCTCTTTTATTTCTGGCCATGTTTCTGGAGTTCCTTTTGAACGTTTGAAACAGAGAGCACAAAACGGACAAATTCTCATTCATTTCGGCCTTTATATGGACTTCAACAGAGCTTCATTAAGTATTGCCCTATTTTAAGTGTATGCCTTCTTAAAATATCTCTTAACTTATGATTATATCGCGTATATAATGAATTGTAAAGGGACCAGCGTATTGAGCGTCTATTGTCCGAAGAGTGGAATCGGCAGCGCATACTAGGAACACTAGAGAACTTTACCGGGCCGGTAGAGAGTTTTGCAATATAGAAAACTTGGGGAACGACCCACAGCAAATAACGCTGAAAAGATGCTCGTAACGCTTGAAGAGCAAAAGTGTAGGTGGCACGAGCATTTTACGGAAGTTTTGCATACTCGCGGTTATGAACTTGAAGAGGGAAAACCTGTTGACATAACGGAAGTCGTGGATAAGTATAAAAATTGACCCTTTCAGATGTCGATGAAATCTCCTAGAAAAGCTAGAAGAGTAGAAAGGCTCCCAAAAATGACTGTATCCCGATGACAGCACTGAAAAGCAACTCGAAGGCAATGGCCAAATCGTCAAACGATGAACGATATGGCTGGTGATTGCTAGTTAGATCATGAAATGGCGGCGTTTCATGATATGCCTAGGACGTTCATGATCTAGCGGATTTAACTATTAACGGCCGACATATAGATATAGAATCACCCTGACGAAACCATAATAGTTACTGAAAACAGATCCCTAAAAGTGTTTTTAGTTATCGTCCTTATGAAAAGTTAGTCAATTATCCTCAATAGAATTAATTAATTATGAATAGTAGGTCTGATGGCAGTCGATTTTGTAAAAACTATATTGTCTACGTCAAATCATGGGATTAGTTTGCAAGCGGACCCCAAACTCCCATAAGCCGTGGCAAAAATGCCAGGGTAACGCGAGGAAGAAGAAGATGAAAAGTTAGTCAATTCATTTGTAATAGGGTTGATAATTCTACCTGTTTATTTTTGTTCTTTCACACTTCCTTTATATTTTAAGGGTTTAAAAAGTACCACCAAAAGTAGACATTACGGTACATCAAGTTAAAAATGAAGTAATATCGTAACGTACAGCAACATAAAAACGCGGTAAGCCTCTTTACGTCTTGTTGACACTTTAATGTCTGATGAAGTAATTTTACGGTGCATGGCTTCACGCTGTAATAATTATTAACACGGTTAGATAACTGCTGTAAACATCTTACCTCATTAGAGAGCAAACATTAAAAGATGCCACATAGGTACGCAGATGCATGTTAGGATCAGATAAGAATTGAGGGCTAAATAACTACATTCTACGCAGATTTGCAAAATACAGTGTATCAAATCTGATGACTAGTGACAGGATGTTCGTTCAATAAATAAAACCTGACCGACGCTTTAACAAATTCAATTATGTTCTATATAAGTCAAAGTCTACAGAAATTAACAATTTTGTCCAGGAAGGTTTGCTCTGTCGATTGTAATTCATTTAGAAATATCTCACGATATCTTGTTGATTTATTTAATCCCGAGAGTTGGGAACAACGTTTTCTAAATGAAACGCGAAGCGTTAAATAAAGTACAATATTAAATTCAATATTGTGTTTGTTAGAAAGAGCGTGAGCTTATTTTTATAGGTAACGTTTCAGATTTCATTTTGCGCTTTTAATAAAATAATGGTGCCAAGTGGGGATTTATCGATACTTTACAGTATTAACTCTTCTGAATGCGCTATTTGGCTTATAATTAAGTGCCTAAATAAAATTTACAAACACTTCTTCGTGATTGAATAGGTAAGTATATAATGTTTTTATACATGTTTTTTTCCAAAATATAATTAATACCTTGTGTTATTAATTACCTACTGCACTTGACTTTTTAAAATATTTTTCACCACACCAGCGCGGAAAGGCTTACTTTGGACTTCAAAAACTGATAGCAAAGTTGCATTTTATTCACATGTGAGGCAAAGTAATCAAATGCAAATTTTGAGTTGTTTTCTTATGTTTGCCGGTAGAATTGACTTATAAATGATGATTTTGGATGATAAATATTTAATAACATTCATTTGGATTTCATTTGGTTGGATTTTGTTTGATATTTTACATTTAATATTTGCTTCGGGTTGGTGTAGTGAAAAATTTTGTGTTTCACTCGGAGACAAATTTTGTTTAACCCTCCTGCTTTGAAACCCTCGCAACGCTCAAGATTCCATTTTTCGAACCACTCGCTACGCTCGTGGTTCAATTTTGGAATCTTTCGCTTGCTCGGGTATCAATATCAGCACGAGCGGTTAAACAACAACTTTGCACCCTTGTAAAACAAATAACTATTAATAAATATACTTTTAATAATACCGTAGAGCAGGAATAAACAGAGCGCCAAATATTTTTTGCAGCAATAAAGATTGTTCCTTCACTATACAGATCCAAGTAGCCTACAAAAAAACAATCGCTTTTGCAACATATAAGCACGAACTTTACAAAAATGTCGAGTCAAAATAACAATATTTTTAAAGAACTTATAGCCTTTGTTTCTAGTATAACCCAGCAGGTCCGGGGATAGACTCGTCAATTTATCCGTTTCCTTTCAGGAACATTGTATTTTGTGGCGAGCTTACGAAAACTGTTTTACGCAAAATTCCACGACCTAACCAAACTACAGGATGATTCAGGAGACGTGAGCAGGACTAACACTGCGCATTTCGTAAATTATAAGCAACTGTTTCGTATCAGCATTAGTGAGGTTAACGTTAATTTTCTAGTTGTGTTGAAAAAAAAAGTTTTTAATTTATTTACGACATGCATGGTCACCCTACAATTAGAATACTAAACTACCGATATTCTGTGTCAAATTGAATGTCATCAGCTCATCACGGTCTGGTTACTTTCGAAAACTCTTATCTCACTCAAGTTTGACAGTTTATTTTCTTCGTAATCATAATGCTGTCATTACGGTTAAAGAGGTTTTATGTTTATTAGTTAGGTCTTGTAGGGTGACCATGATTGTAGAGAATTAAATTTGCCCTTGCCAAAAAGTTAAAAAATAGGAAAAAGTGTGGTTGTTTCACCTAAATACGATCGTGATCGATCAATTATCAGTTACTGTGTGTGCAGGATTAGTCCTGCTCACGTCTCGTGAATCACCCTGTATATCCACCGCTTCAGTGCAGTGTTTTATTTTTATTTTTTTTAAACTGTGGCCTCGTTTATTGAAGTAACAGCCATTTTATTATTTTTATTAACGCAAATATCATAAACCCTATATAATGCGATCAAAAACAACAAATCTCTCTTTTACAAACGAATTTATTTGACCTCACTTCTAGTAACTATCAGTCGAGATGATGCATCATAGAGAGCTTATATTATGTTATGTGTGTAGATTGAATATAAAACAGTGTATGTCATTGTAAATAATTAGGCATTAAGCAAACACGAGTATTATGTGACGATTTTATAAAACTTGCTTCAGCTCGTAATTTAATACCATTCGTTATGTAGCAGTCACATAAAATTAACTTACAACTAGGTACAAAATGACATAACTAAAACACACATACTCGTAATTGAATTTCATAACTCTTTAAAACCTGAAACTTATGATTAATAAAAATAATGTATGCTTTATATTATTTTACGTGTGGTTAAGAATTTAAAATCCTTTAAGTATGTATATTTCGTAAGGGTCGGATATTCATTTATCATGGAAAATCCTCGAAAGGGAAGGATTGTCAGATTCGTATCACGGAAAGAATTTATTGCGGAATTCACATTTTCATACGCATGTACAACATTGCAGGTATGTACTATGAAAAAGGTTATAATTTTGGTATCGTTTTAACGTTATCCATCTTTGTTACCTATTTAACCAATTCGCAAAATATATGAGTGTGGTGGCGTAGGTTATTTGTTAAGCAAGAAGAAATGGAAAACATTTGGCTTATATTGATCTCAATGTATAAATAATAATGCATATTAAATATGCAGAATCACAAACCTTAGATAATAGCAGTGTAATTATTGTGTAAATACACGCCTTCGAGCAACGCCGACTTCCGACACGTCGGAAGGGAGGAACTCAAGTACCGTACAAATCGTTCTGTCATTTTTTGCGGGGGAAAACGTGCACACTGTCGCACTTCTCACTTACTACGTACAAAATCCAATCTGTAATGAGGACACATACGTAGAAAATGACACACGTCAAAGACAAATTTTGCACATCTCGATCTTTTTATTGTGTACGGATGAGTCACAAGTCACAACACGCACCGTTCTAGTCGTGTGTATGTACCTTGATCTTGTACCTCGGTAGAGTGCGAATACCCTTCCGTGTTGCTCGAAGGTACACGCTATTGTCGTTGCGCTTGAAAATAAACACATGCATATAAGCTCTTACTCGTTTTTTTTAACATGATAAGCGTTTACCGTTTTCATTCTAGTTGTTTTAATTGTGAAATATGCCCATGCAGTCTCTCTGTTGCTGGAGTAAATAAAAATGATAAACGGTCGACTGTTAGCTTTTTTAATCAAAATGTACCAGATGGTTTAGACTGAAAATAATAGAGAAACATCGAGGTCAACCTCACCGCGCTAAGCACACTAGAAATGTACCTAGGTACATACTAGTTACATTCCAATTTTCCGAATTAGCTAATTTAGAAAGTTAGAATATACAATTTAAAACAATAAATATCTAACGTAATGAATAGTTAAGACAAAAACTTGTATACCTACTTTTAAACTAATAAAAAATATTTTTATTCCCTTGGAGTTTATAGTTACATTATAGCGTAATAAATGTTAGTTTTAAAGTAAACATTTTTGCATAAATAGTATTTTAACAGTTATAAAATGCTTGAGCTTCGGTGGTCTCATCTATATGAATCTATAATGTTTACTAAACTACAAAGTGGCGTCATAATAATATTGTAAACATACGAAAGTAGTTTCTATATCCAGCGTTCCTTAACGTTGCGTCAGAGTTAGTATAGCGTAATATACTTGGTCTGTTAATCCCATATTACGTGAAGCTTCCTATAAATGTATTGTTACCTACTTAGGCATATCAATTGTATACAAATAACAGGAACTTTTTTTTTCAGTGTCTGTGTTCCGGTTCATGGATCTCTTTGCACAGCAGACTGCATAAAGTAAGTGGTAAAATGAATAAAATTGTAACACGAATTGATTGTAAATGTTTTATTATTTTACTCATTTATTTACTTAGGTAAATAGGCATCAATATTGTAATTTATATTTTAACTGTTCGCTGGTGTCTCAACTTGATTCAAAGTAAAGCATGCTCTCGAGCGTGTCTAACTGTCTATAGGTATAATAACGATTGAGTAAAGAGTAAGTAAACTGCAAAGTCGGTTGATTTGCGTATCTAGTTTCTGTTCTGCAAATTTTGTATACCTACTTACATAGTCAGCATATAAGGTGTGATTCATCTTGCATCTTCTATATTTGTATATGTAGGTACTTGAGCGCAGACTAATGCCTTAGAAACAAATCATTATGCCACAATAGCTTATGCAAACCAAGACCTCATTTTCTCAAACGGGTTCCGCAGCGATTTAAACAAGGTAAAGTCTTGTTTACTTGCGCGATTCACTAAAAGATCGTTTGAATTCCAACCCCGTTTATATTTACAAAGGAAATGTCCTATTTGTGTTCATTAAGACTAACCTTTTTTTCTGCAGTTTCTTTATTTTCCTTTCTTTAATTTTCATTTTTTTTTGTTGTGAATTTGACTACTATCTAGTGTGTGTGTACTACCGTAAAAATCTGATCCAATTAGGGAAAACGCGTTTTTCCTAAAAACGAGTTATTTAGTCTTTGTCAAGCTCGTAAAACCGTCCAACTCGATTGGAGTAGTTGGTAATAAAATGTATAACAGCCTATAGTTCCATTTTTTAGCATTAGAAAGAACTTGCAAGAAGGTAAGCGATCTTGACATGTCTTTTAATTGAAAAACGCTTTTTAAAAATCAGTAACTATTACTTATGAAAGCAGAAGAATATAAATGATCGTATTACATTCATAATTGTTACATATTTGCCGTAACTTATTTTTAAAATGTGTTTTTCAATTAAAAGACACATCAAGATTGTTTACCTTATTTCTAATGCTAAAAAAACGAACTATAAGCCGTGAAATAAAAGAGGCGGCTGGCTAGTTACTATTTGTTACAAAGTTAAAAGCATTTTTAATTGACCAAGAATTCTATACAGTATTTTTTTTATAGTAAACTTATTTGGTTTGGTGATTTTGACGTTTGTAAATATTATTTTTAAATTTGTATAAGTACATATTTTTTGTGTAAGTTACGATATGTATTTTTAAATTTTAATTATATTTTATATTGTATATTTTGACTTTTGACATGTGTTTTTGACATTAAAGATATTTAAATTGAAATACACTAAAACCCTAAACGAGTAGGTACCATTCCACATACCTACTCTAGACTTGGTTTTACAATATACCTCGTGCTTACCTTAAATCATTCTTGGGAAGGAATGTTCGACGTACCATCGAAGCTGGAGGCGTCATTAAGTGCGAACGTGTTGGTATTTATGAATGGCGGGCTGGAAATTGTGGGGCTGCTATTTCAATACCGCTTTGCTCTCCCGCAGGCATCTATAATCTAGGCATTTTAACCTTGAGGTACATTATAGTTGCCTATTTACCTAAGTAAATAAATAAATAGCGGAACTTATCAAAATAATAATAACAAATGGTCAGATACTTGATTTATTGAACTTTTACTATTTAGCAATTATTTGAGTAGTTTAAAAGTTTTGTTTTATACTCGCAAGTGTGTTAAAAAAGGTCGTATGAAACACGTGAGGTTTGGTCATTCATTACACACATCGGCTTTCTTATTCCGCGTTCGCTTCCAGCTCGCGCTTTACTTATTGATACTGTATTATACTCACAAATAATTAATAATCATTAATTATTTATACTGTATTATACGTGTATATTGTATCATATTTTAAATATTATTAAATAAATAATATAAATATTAGGGGACATCTTACACAGATCAACCTAGCCCCAAACTAAGCAAAGCTTGTACTATGGGTGCTAGGCGACGATATACTTACTTATATAGATAAATACATACTTATATACATAGAAAACATCCATGACCCGGGAACAAATTTTAGTGTTCATCACACAAATAAATGCCCTTACTGGCATACGAACCCAGGACCATCGGCTTAGCAGGCAGGGTCACTATCCACTACGCCAGACCGATCGTCAATATACATATTGAGGATTGTATTAAACTTAATTTTCCTTGAGGTTTCGCGTTATAAGACTTCACGATCTGGCTTCGTAACATCTTAGTTATATTTATCTATGTTGTTCTAAAAATCTTTAGAAGTTTAAAATAAATGTACCGTTCATAATCGTATTATTTCACTTGACGAGGGTGCAAAATCCGACGAGTAACTAAACAATACTTGTTTACAAACAGTATACAAAAACAATTTTATTATAGGTAACTTTAAATAAGTAGCCAAAGATTTTATTAGCAATCATTTGTTTCATAAAATATTCTCCATTGAGTCTTACATTATTACAATTTGACCTTTTTTACTTTCCTCCCGTAATACAATACAACGAGTCTAATTATGCTGTCTGCTTCAAATCCTTTATAGCTTTTGTAGGTATTTGTTCAAGTGTAATTATTTTAATAGTCTAATTTAATTAAGTAATTTTACGACCCGTGATACTCCGTCGCTACGCTTTTGATTATTTAATATCTCATTAACTTCCAATATTAATATTTGTAATGGCACTGAATAAATAGCACCTAAAATTTATGTATTTTTTAGCAACGATTGCATATCATTAATTATATTGTCGTGGTCGAGGCAGGACCCCTGACACTTCTGCTCGTACTACCGTTATTACCAGAATCTCGTTTCAAAACTTGGAAAGATCATCAACAGGTAGGTATTTCTGCCTCATTCATGTATACATGCAGGGACGTAGAGTAAATCCATTCCATGTATGGTCAATAAGCCAGAAGCAGCAAAGCTATATCATTTTAAACGTTTATATTGTAGGTACCCCAATCGTGCATTTTTACCTGATCGTATCCAGATTGATGACTCTACAATAAAGGTATGAAAAAAGATGACTTCAAAGTCAAATGATTAGAAATAACCAATTTCAATTAAGGCCTGTGCACACCGGATGCGTGTGAGTAGACGTGCACGTGCGCGTTGTAGTATACAGATCCTTATGAGAGACGGCACACCGCTTGCGTGTGTGGCTGCAACATTTTGGCGCACGCAGACGCGCACGTCATACACACGCAGGCGGTGTGCTCTGGCCTTTATCCGTAACGAATCGACCAAAACCAACTTATTCTCACGTCCTTGGCGCACTGTCAACCTACACCCGTCTCAATAGTATGTAGAAAATTTGAATAAACAAATACTCGTACTTAATGTTATTCTGCCGCCTCTCGATAGTCACAATGAGAATAACCAAAGGAGATACATGTCAACTAATATGAAGGTTCGCGGGGTTAATAGCTTTGATGTAGCCGACCGATTCTTCTTGCTTAGTTGGGGCCTAATAACCGTGTGGTAATCGCTCGTGTCAAACGATCGGGGGACATTACACCCGGCAAATTATTACTTGTAAAGACAGTTTGTAAGGGGCCCCACTGATTACCAGTCCGCCGGACGATATCGGCCTGTAAGTTAAAAGCAAAATTTGACAGCTTCGAACAACTGACAGGCTGATATCGTCCGGCGAACTGGTAATCTGTGGGCCCCTTAATACTCATATAGACTGTAGGACGATTTGCAGATGATTTGAACTTAGGCCACTGGCTTCGGAAGGATTACTTATAGAAAAATTTTATTTGTATATTTTCATAACTTTTTAATTTTTATAACTGGTGTGACAATAGGTATTATATTTCTATATATAAGTACTTCAAAGTATGTAACTATTTAAGGAAACAGTAAGGTCACCTGGAGCTATATTTGCGCATTAATTTTATTTTAGTAACGGAACAGATACTAGAAATTACCTGCATGAACAGTGAATTTCAGATTCTGTACAATATGTACCTGGTATTTTTTCTACAAAAAAACCTTCTATGACGCTAAGTAACATTAAATTAGGTATGAACTCGTGTATAATATATAACAATCTTAACAATAAATTTGAGCACGTATTGTTGTAGGTAACATTACAAGGCCGAATTAGTGTATGAATATAGAGCGGTGTACATATTTTTGAATCGCAATTTGATTTCTTATTGATATGATACGGACGACCTTGACAATCACGTAATAGTAAACAACTGGCAGTACATCTCGTACATATACAGTCAGCAGCAGAAGTTGCTAAGCTAAGATCAAAATTGTTTTTACGCGACTTTATGGTTAAGAGAATAAGAGGGTGTCAAGGTAATTTTGAACACCTCGCCCTCTTAGCAACTTGTGTTGCTGCTGTCTGTACCAATAAGCGCGAAAGATTGTAGTCGAAATTTTAAAATCTGAATACCGCTCTAAAGGGGCCCACTGATTAACAGTCCGCCGGGCGGTATCGGCCTGTCAGTTGTTCGGAACTGTCAAAATCTTGTTCTAACTGACAGGCCGATACCGTCCGGCGGACTGTTAATCAGTGGGCTCCTTAAGCGTTCGAGGACTATGCAGAGTGCCAGTAATAATGTACATTTTTTTCCTAAATATACCTGCCTATGTAATCGTAAGCCTTCCTTATAAAATTTAATTAAATGCAGGCTAGTTTAATCCTTTAGTATCGCTGTTATGAGAAGCAGACAAAAGGGTTTGCTATCATATTCCTGATCGTATAGTCGATTACTGATGAAATCAAAAATGGAATAAAATTGTATCAGACATTGGTACTCGTTCTGATCTGGAAATAGCTACGTAAGAAATTTTATCTGATAACACTCGTTCTAACCAAAGGATAGAGAAACGAAAGCAGGAAAAGGCATTTTACTTTCCGAGGCAGAAATCCGATAATCATTTTACCGCCTTTACGAATCTGACCCCTTCACTGCACTTATGTTTCGAGCTGCATATATTTTATTTCGGTGAATTATTCGAACTCCGTGTTTTATAAAATATTGAGTAGGTAGGTACACGTTATATGTTTTGGCTAAATTCATAATAACATGCATTACTAATCATCATATCATCGTAAATTTTGTCAAAGATTTGATGAAATAAAACCTCGGTACGAACTACGGAGATAAACATGTCGAGCGTTTTACGAATTAAAATACGTAAGTGACCCGTCCTTAATATTTAAAAAAAATCTGTTTGTGATATGTTTGCCTTTGTGCATATACCTAACTGATGTTATTCAAATATTTTTAATAAGGAGTAAGTAATCTAAACTGACACTATCAGAACCTACTGCCTACTGACCCGAAAGCTAGATTTCAAAACTACTTACTTACTAAGTATTAGCATTTACAAATGATATTGTAGGCACAAATCACCCACTATGTAAAAGTCATTTTGAATAACTGACATTAAAGCTATGAATACACTATCCAATGTATTCATAATAGCTCCGAAGGGTGTTGGAATAACAGCTGTCACTTTGTTTAACATAAATTAAGCGCCCTCTTTAGTCTCGCGCTAAGTCCTGACATTTATGAAATCAGTTATCCTAATAAGCTTGCTATAAAATTTCTTGAAATAGACATGACATAAAATGCCTAGAACTACTTTGTTTAGTTTATAGGTAGGTAGTTACGCAGGTATGCTAGGTACAGTTCAATAAGAAATTACAAAGTGATGAGTAACTTGCAAAATTTTATTACATACAAACACAAACCGACAGATAAAAATTGGATATAAGAAACATACCTAAGCTTATAAAAATACGTAAACAATCGCTAGAATATCTGATCACTTGCGATGCACATCGGATTTATGGGCCTATCACATTGACTGGGTCCATTTGGTAAGATAACGCTGGTTAATTGCATTTGTTTTGGCTTAATTAATGGCCTTGTTTAAATTATTTGATTGACGTTCCCAGTAATTCGAGATGTCTTGATTCTGCTCATCGATTCGTTCGTGCAAATTGTACTGTAATAATTTGATAAATTAGGTGGAATTTGTTTGTATATTTTATAACCAGAGACGGAATTAGTTCGTTGTTTATAACTTATATATAGCTTATCCTATATTCGTCGTTCGTAGTAATCAAGCCACCCCAATATAATCATTGGAGAACAAATACTTAATAAAGATATTTTAGGAGCCTTAATTAGTTTTCTACGAAATGCGTTTGGGCCCTATTAACCTTCATAAGTGTGAACTACCAAAAGTAAATATGTACAGATTGTGAGGGATTAAGGCTAATTGCGAAGAAGCTTCTAGCGACTAAATAAACAAGTTTCTTCTTTAAATATAAACATCACAGTATCGGTTTACCGTATTTTAACTGTAATTCGAGTCTAACTAGGGATGTTTAATAATAATTTTAAAAGTATTTTTTTCGAGAAAATTAATCTACGAGATGAAAGTTACTTAATAAAAATAACGCATTCTGATAAAATGAGAAACTTTAAGAGACAGCGTTTGTTCTGAGAAACCGATTTAAGAAAAACTAATCACTATTAATAGAAAATAAAAGTACGAGTAGATGGTGTCACAAGGAAGCAAAATAACATAGAGAATGGGTTTCGTATTAGGTATATTATAAATATGCAGTATTATGTACGTAGAGTACTTATGTTAATATTTCTCGTCAACATTATATCCTTTATGTACCTAAGGCAAAATCTAAACGCGGTTAAAATACACAGAACTGCCGCATTTAGGACGAAAATATCAACACAATGTAGCCCAGTGCACTGTTAATGATCGTTAAACACGTCTAAAACCAACGCGGAGGCATTGACTTTGTTTTTAGTGTTGGGTGGAAACCGTGCAAACAGAAAGGCTTAATTGACAAGTTTAGAAACTGTAAAATGTAGCATAAGTAATTAAAGCTCTACTAATCAAACACTGTTTTGTCATTTCATTATCGAAAAGTCTATTATAAGCAGTGATCGTTATCAACGTGCTGTATTGGTAGCAAAGTATGGTTGACAAAAAAACAAATAAGCATTTTAAACATTATATATTTCACAAATTATGAGATTTATACAGGCTGTTACTGACCATCGGGCTTTAAATCCAGGGCTCGATTCTACTCGCTAAACTGATCTACTTTTATTATGGCACCAACCCCGAAATCCCGAAAAAATTTTTATGTTTTCATACATTTTGTCTGATCAGATGTCGACGTTTTCTATGGAAAAGCCAAAAATTTTCCCCGATTTTAGGGTTGGTCCCATAGTAAAAGTAGCTCAGTTTAGCGAGTAAAATCAAGCCCTGGAATTAAAGCCCCATTGTCAGACATACATACTGTATACATATTTATAGTCACTTATCCAAATTATACTGAACAAAACGTCTAAAATTTGCTCAACACATTTGGCTGTCAGTCGTTCACGACGATTGGAAAAAATCCATTTTAAATAGCTAAATAACCTTTCTACGTTACTAGAAGTCACAGGAAGGTTAATTTAAGTCTAAAATATTGCACGCAACTATAGTAGGGCGGAAAAGGTTTTGTACCGTAAAGAGTTATATCTGGAGGTGTAATCCTAAGATAAGTATTTAATTATTTATTTTATAGTTAAGAACAAAAGTGAATATTCAAATGTATTTGTTTTTTCTGCCAACCATACCCTTTACTACGAAAACTGCTCGTTGATAACGATCACTAATTATAAGGCCTTTTGATAAGTACCTATTTAATAGCGGCTTGATGACCCCTCTTCTGTTTATCCCTTCTTGATCTCATTTCTGTGTTGCTGGGTTTAATTAGTAAGTACTGTGTAAACCGTTTCGGACTCGAATTATGATCATAATTTAATATTTAATAAATAGGTTGGTATACCTACCTAAAATTATAAAATTGAGCAGGTACCTGTCGTTATAATTAGTTTACCTTTATTTTACTCTGAGGTGACCCTTATTTTAGATCGCGAAAGGCTTTATAATGCAATTGTTATGATTTTTCTATAAATTGTAATCTTCAAAAAGTTATTGAATTTGCTGAGTAGGTAATTTTATATCAGGTATGATGCAAATACAACATAATAAGAGAGTAGGCGAACGAATAATTACCGACGTAAAAGTGTCTAAATAAATATCCCCGTGTACAGCAATACATAGGTACCTAAGTTGTATAATAAATGCCAGTATATACTTACCGCGTTACCTAAATACAGGATGAAGTATAAAGTTAGAAACAGTCTCAATAATGGTATTTCTCGAATATGAAAATGTATTATGATCGCGTTAGACCACAACCACAATATGCATATGCGACCGAGCACACTGATAATCACATTGAATTTAGACTCTACTGGTACTATACTGGTACTATCTACAAAATTAGTTTCTCGCCGTAGAATACACGCTGAGCTGATTCGACTGATAAATATCGAATAATGAAGTGAGTAATACAGTCTGATTGTTCTTAGAAATAAGAAATTAAAAAAAAAGATAAACTTAATGAATGACACAACAAAACAATATAATTTCGAACTTAATTATAGGAAGGTATTAGGTACTTAATTTTTTAAGCATTAGAAAAAAAGGTAAACAATCTTGACGTGTCTTTTTATTGAAAAACACTTTTGAAAAATAAGTCAAGGCAAACATTATTATGTAATATTAAAAATGTTACTGATTCTTAAAAAGCGTTTTTCAATTAAAATATATCTTCAAGATCGCGTAGTCTTTCGAATACTAAAAAATGAATTATAGGTACCATCGGGTATAGGTAGGTATGGGTATATACCATCTAATATACCTAGATTTATTTTATAAAACCGCTCCATTCAGTTTCACGATTATTTTGTATCTGTGCATTAAGGCATTAACATTCTAGCTTTTTGAGTTCAACGCTCGTAGAATAAATGAATTTGTGTTTGCTTAATATTTAGAGCCTCTCCAATATGCGAGAGGCTTATTTATCTTAGCTTGTGATAATTAAATATTTTGTATTCTGAACATCGTTCGCAGATTCTTATCTTTTATTATTGTTGTGAAATAAGGTTAATATTTTATGCATTCGACCGCTTTTTGGTTACAACAACGACATAATTGGAACGGGTTGATTGAAATGATTTCGATGAGTACTTACAGAATGACAACTATTGAAGCAGGTAATGATGCCAACGTAGGTACAGTCAGTAGCAAAAGTTGCTAACCGAGCGAGTTGTTCAAAATTGCCTTGACACGTTCTTATTCTTTTAACAATAAGGTCGCGTCAAGATTTGAACACCTGACCCGCTAAGCAACTTCTGCTGCTGACTGTACGTCATGAAATACGACGGGCAAACTTTTAGAATAGAGGAATTTAGTCCTTAGCCCAACACTCTTTATACATGTTAACTTATAAATGCTTAGGTCCCTAGAAAAAACTGCCCTCGGTCAATTGTTTGACTGCATTAATTAAAATTCAATATAATATTTCACTGAAATATTATATTACAAAGTAAGAATACAATATTTTGATGTCGGTATTTCGAAATTAAAAACTGTACTCTTTGATTCCTGCAACTATTATAAAGCATATATTGCATGCATATAGCATATTGCATTTACACATTTTTTTTTTGTTAAAACGGGCTACATAATTGTACTCACGTTGCAACAAAGCTGTGCGTTCACCAATAAATGCAGTATTTCAACATGTGTTTCACATTGTTGCGGTCTGAAAAGATTCCATTACTTACACAACACTGAGCTATTGACTACATCAAATGGAATACACGTTTCGCATTCGCTCGCCGTCCAATCTCACTTGTGTGTACTTATTTAAGAATACTCTCTTTCGTGGAAACATGGGATCTGGTTTTAATAGTATTTAATGATTTCTGTTCGTTAAAATCACGATTTGCGAATAAAATACTATATGGTCTACCACTTATGTAGGTACTCGTAAGATAAAGAAGTTGCGCGGTAATTTTATAGTAGCAAGTAGCTGAGCTGCTGGGATTTAAACTTGTTTTTTATTTATATCTATTGCATTTTTACTTAACATAATACCAATCAGCTTAGCCTTCAACCAATCCGCAGTTAACTATTATATAATAACTTCTTACCAACCTCCTTAGTTAAACGGCAGACAGCAGAATTAGGTACAGTCGACGTCAAAGATATGTTTACACTTTTCGCCTTATTACAAAGGAGTAAGGTGCAAAAGTGTAAACATATCTTTGACGTCGACTGTACATCACATAAACGCCATACGCTAAATACCATTAAGCTATGTACCTATTACCAAAGACACATTTAACTTCGTATAAGATGAATAAAGTCTAAGAAAAAAACGTGCCTCGGAAATCAAGAAAAAGTTATTCTCGGATAGATGGCGCACACACCTTTGGCCTATGCTCGGCTAGATGGCGTGACGACATCGTTTCATATTTAACAATTTTAACACATAGATATCAGTGAATGAACATGGCTCAAAATGATATAAAAATAATAAAATCATTTATCCATATAGGTATATACCAAAGATATATTGATTGAGTAAGATGGGTAAAATCTAAGACAATTTCGTGCTTCGAATTTGACAGGTTAACGAGATGGCGCTGTACAGCTCCATACATTTTGCGGTAACTCTGATTGTCAAAAGTTGACGTTTGACAACTAAGTGACCGCAAAATATATCCCACCAAAAACATTCTGTAAAAAACTAGCCAAGTCTCGATGGAGCTGCTTGTTTATCTCTAAAAAGTAATGAAATCTAGACAAAGTCGTGCCAAGTCTAAGGTTCCTTACTGCGATTTCTTTATTATTATAGTTAATGTTGTGTGACTTGGCCGTTGAAGGGTACACAAGGGTACAAAACCAGGTGCTCCATGACACCATTAATTAGTTTAATTAGTTATATTTTAAGTCTGTGACGTTTGAATAGAGTTAGGCAAGCTAGGTTTTGATAATAAGATCACCGTTTGTGCAGATTATCTTAGTTAAATATACATTCACGTAATCGTTTTTCTTCCTTTGGGAATAATATGGTTGTTGTGCGCGTATATCTAAACTTCCCCCATCTTCGTTTAAATTATTCTTGAACTATACAAACAGTTCTTTAAAAATAATTTCCTCACGAAAAGTATAAACCGTAATATTTATACTAAAATTTAATGTCTGTGTATAATCCAGATGGAAGCCCATCATAACGGGCCGCCATTTTTAATTGCTATAAGGTAGCACGTGGCTTATATTGCTTGTCAAAAACAATCGTAAAACGTGTTACAAAACAAATAAAATGTTAATAATGGTTTTTATTGTAAACCTGTGCAGGTAATGCATCTATGAATAGTTGATGAATAATAATTATAAACTATAATATTTAGGTGATACGATATGATTGACGAAATTCCTACAGCTCGCACAACGTGGCGCTCACCCTCCCGGCTACCTACTACTGCCTAATAGTAATAATAACATTATTTATTGTGAACTACTAAAGAAAAGCTAGTACCTACATAATATAAGAAAAAAGACAGGACTTAAATGAATACTTTTTAAGTTTTTATACATATACCTAAACGAATTTAAAAAAAAAATCTTTGGGTAAAAAAGATACGAGTAAGAGTTTGACGGTAGGTACCTATCTACATAATGTCAAAGCCCGCCAGCACGCTACAGTAAAACACACGTCATGTGCAGGGGCTTCAACAGAAAAATGCGAGATTCCATTTTGATGTATAGCTTTACAATCTTTACATAATATAATATACCTATGCTTTTAGACATCTTTATTTAAACTACCCCTGATTAATGGTTTAATGGAATCTCCTTCAAAATATTTAATTTTACAGCACGATTGTTCAATAAACTGACTTTATTATAACTAAGTACACTTCATTAAGTGTATCTTCCATCGATTTTGCACTTAAGCAGCTTTCCAGAGTTAAGCAGAAGCCTAAGTGCTAGTATAGTGTTACAGTGTACCTAAACCACTCGAACATAATTAAGTTGGCTGGTAAATATAAGCAGAGATGAGAATATATTTACTTAGCACTTAAAATCTTTTTTCTACTCGGGTACTTTTATCTGTCATTTACATAGTCACGAACGAACATATAAGGGCATACATTATTAATACTCCTTAAAAGTCTATAGTCTATTGCCCAAAAAAGCACTTGTGTCGTTTTAGAGACATTACGATACGGTAAGCTAGTGCAGGGTAGCAGGTGCCACATACCGGTACATTGCTACCAACGTGACAAACGATTGAATGAATACGGTTTTTATTAAAAAAGTAACAAATTTGTACTGAGTTCATTGCTACCAACATAATAAAAAATACTTTTATACCCTACAGCACCACGACCCTGGTGCGGTGCGGTAGTGTGTAACGGCTTTAAAAAAAACATAACCATAGACATTATTCGTTTATTTCTCGTTTCCCGGTAATTTCTTGTTCTTTGAGTACTTTGCGTTACTATTTGTTTTGCGTTCATAAAAAGTGTTGAAAATGGACAAAGAGGACTACATTCACTTGTTTCTACACCTGAAGAAATATCCGCTGCAGCACAAGCAGCGACCGAAAATTTGTTGCCTATAGACGGTCAAGCAAATCTTGTCAGTAGAAAAAGGCGCGAAATTCAAATTTTCTATGAGATGATATCCCTTCGCGCCTACATTTTTCAAATTTGCCGCCTTTTTCTACTGACAAGATCTGCTTGACCAAGTATAAGTATTAAATCTCAGCACCTATACGACAAATCTTATGGGAAGTGCATGGCGTGGAGATTGGAGCACAAAACTTCGTCATTCTCTGAAAACGTCTTTGGTGTATGTTCAAAGACTAATTGGAAGCACCGGATCAGATCTATCTTTTAAGCAAGGTTGGTATATGTTATAAAATTTTTTGATACTCACTCATTTTTAGGGTACACAGTACAACGAGCTATATTTATGTACATTTTATATTTTTGCATTGAAACTGAATATTATTTAATTCTCCTTTTTCTTGTTACAGGTTGCAGTATTATTTGGTATTATGGGTGCTTGTCGCAGACAAGAGCTACATACATATAGTAATACCTACTATCCAAAATTTACATTGACATTTTCATAAATAAAATTTTGTTTATAATTTTTTGTATTTTATTTAATATTGCTTAGTCATAGAAAAAGCATTGTATGCAACGTTGTATAAGTAGTCAAAAAATGCTCATGGCGTATTTATTAACAATGTTCGCCTTCGGCTCACATTGTTACCCACGCCACTCACATTTTTTGACCCCTCTTATAAAACTGTTGCATAAAATACTATAGCATTTTGGAAATTGTTTGTTTATATAATTATTTAATTCGTAATAGAATATCTACGAGTACCGTAAAACGGGGTGAGTAGGTTTCGCGGGGAGAGTTGGGTTATGATGGGGAGAGAAGGTTTGAGAGGGGGGTGAGAAGGGATTTTAAAGCTACTGCTACAAAAATAATGTATTCCAATTTAAAATGGGGCTATAGTAATACGCATAATAAAAAAAAATCGATCCAACAATCTTCCAAAATCACCTTTGTATGAAAAACCCTCTCACCCCAAATACGAGGCACTACAGGGTGAGGTGGGTTTTCCTCTTTATCGTCAAAGTTATGAAATGGAACTACCCAAAATAAAATACAAACGTCCGAAACCACTTATTATATACACCATTTAGTTTTCACATGTAAAAATAAAATTTTATCAAGGTTTGAAAGTCAAATTTCACCCAACTCACCCCATTTTACGGTAAAGTCGGTAAATAATAATAAACCAGTAGATTTATGAAAATGGACGAACTTTTTGAAGCAATATGTTTTACAGTTTAAGATTATATTATATTTTATTTTTTGTTGCTATTTGCTAAAGTACCTACTCTTACCTGTGCTTAATTTGCTGAAGAGACACAGATAAAATATTGGAAGATGCACACACAGTTTGTATATATCGAAGGAAATGACTGTTTAAGTGTTTATATAATGTAGGGATGAATTTATAGTTGTAAATAATATAAATCCCAAATACTCGCGGACAGAGCGACCTATTTTATTATTAGATAATTTTCAAATGTATGAGCTCTGTTCTGTGTAAATAATCCTAGAGCAGCTGTAAGCGCTGCGCGCCGCGATGGACGGTTTAACGATCGGCCCTCGGCTGCAGCGCTGATAGCGATGTATTGTGTCCGCTTTCCGCAGGCGCAGAGAGCCCTTAGAGACGAACGTTGTTATCGTGGCTGTCACACTAAGTTGCTTTTTCTGTTAAATTTGTATTTCTAAATAATTGCTTGGCTTTCGCTCTTACTCCTTCTATTTTATATAGATGTGTATTGTGTGCCGTTACGGACAATAAATCGGTGTGCGAAAACGAACGCTTGGTGCCTATTATTTGCTCCTGCATCTGCACCCGCTTACCACGCCTAGCACAACTCTACCTTCCACATCTACAATAACATACGTCCTCCTAGCCTAGGAAGCAGGACAGGAGGTCGCGGGTTCGAATCCCGGTAAGGGCATTTATTTGTGTATTCGTGAGTTATGGATGTAATCTATCGTACGTTTTTATCCATAAACCTAAGTATGCACCTATTACCCATGTAGCCTAGTACCCATAACCTATAAGCATTGCTTAGTTTGGGGCTAGGTCGTTCTGTGTAAGATTGCCGACAAATGTTATATAAATAACTACCTATTTTATTGTAATGTGATTAAGTATAACCAAAGACTTGATATAACTTAAACTTTCACGCTTTTCCACCAAAGAAAGTTTAGAGCCTCTTTGCAAATACTTGTAACGGTTAATGTGTTGTTTCCATTAACTAAGACAAGTATTGTTATACTTCGCGTTTCACTTCGCTGAAAGTAATACCAGGCCCCAAGATACACCTGTGTTGCGACGTTACACCTTAACTCGTTCTCTTTTATCATGTACATAACTCTAGGCCACTAAATTTATTTATAGATTTATACTTTGTATTCTTGGTTACACATAGGCATATCTACAATAACGAATTGGATATTATGTAGGTACATATTGCACAAAGAAATACGATGGAACGCTTAATTTGAAACATTTATTTGTTTAAATTTTATAATTAAATATTTATCATTCTGTAACTCTTGGTAAAATAAATCATAATGCTATAAATCCATTTCACACTACTAGCGGCGTAACGGCTTTTCCAAGCCCACGTTCTAGCTCCCAACAAATTTTAGTTACCACGTGATTACTGAATTTATGCGAGTTTCATGGTGTGCTCAGTCAATAGAAAAATTACGCGGTTGGATAAAACAGTTTAAAACGTATAGTAATAAAGATTAATTGCCTTAATTACCTACAGATTATTATATTATACTATAATAAATACCTACTCCAACTATAAACCAAAGATGTTAGTAAATACATCGTAACCTAAACCGAGATTGCAAGTGAAATGAGCCGTTTGTATTGCGGGAGTTTACTACTCTATATTTTATGAAGATTGTCTGAGTGGGGCTTCCGTCAGCGTGATAAACTCTGTTCTTACGTGGATTACAAGTAGCTTTGTAAGCAAACTGTTGCTTCTAGTACTTAATCATTAAAAAATAACACATACATTTTGAACTGTAAGGCGGACGAAATAAGACACTTTTTTACAAGCGCCTTCTAACACTTGATCGTAACTTCGTGTTAATCCACTGGAGGTGGTGATCCAATTTAATACTTAAGATATCTGTATGGATCAAGTTTTTTTTAGTTCAAGTTTTCTTTGAAGGAATTAACCTCCTAAGGTTGATTTGATTTGGCCGTCTAACATCAAACGACATTATTAAATATCTCTGGTAGGTAACTATTAACGATATCTCATTTAAATTATATAAATTATATAAATTATAACCAAGAAAACTAAAACGAAAGAGGTGTTTTTGTATCCGCTTCGTTTATGTATAAAAACCATACTCTTACCTATACTTCACCAAGTTAGTCAGTAGGCCGTTAAATCGAATACATTGTTTTTTGGTAAAATATACCTTCTTAGAGTGTTGTCCATGAAACAATAGAAGACTTAATTTAAAATTCCTTCATTACCATTTTGACAATTAAATACGGCTCCTATCGTTGTATCGTAAGGCTGCGGTCTCCCGCGACCGACGATGTCGGAATGCTGTGTTTGTAAACAAAATATGAGTAAGGTCTGGCTCACCCACCACGCGATGTCCATATGAGGCAGACGAAGGTCACCCACATTGTAAATAAAAGAGATCACTACGAAACAAAAAATGGGCTACTCAATGACTTAGTACAATCTAATACTGTTTATATGATACGTGGCTCTCGTCCACCGCGGAAGGCGTAGCCAAGATGATAATCGTTTGCGGAAAACGAAAAGAAACGACAATGATGTATGGAAATTAAGTATAGAGATTCGTTTCGTTTTCTGCAAATTATTGTCACCTAAGCTAGGCCCCTTAGGCATCACCCTCGGCGTGACGTCCAGCACATTGACCAACGCGGCTGCCCTTACAAGCAGACCGTACCTAGCCTAAGTTTTTTTGAGCTTCGTACATGTCTCGTTTGACTAAAGCAACATTAAAAACTTATAAAAAAACCATAACCCATGGTTTTCCATTCGAAAACCTTTTTTTTTATTTAGACAAGTGACCAAGTAAGCGTTCCAAGATTTTATGTTGTAAATTACTACTTAGATGTCGACAGTTTAAAAAAACTTCATCGGTATATTATCATCAATGGGCTGGTCAAGTCTTGCCGGTTTATTCAGTTGCCATGATAGACCCATTTAATGACAATCTAATATAAACGCAATATACCTATACGTAGGTAGGTACTTATCTTGTCTGATATTAAAGAAGTTGCTAAAAAAATAACAATACAAACACCAAGGTTCTTCCGGAACTTGCCAATGAGTTCTTTTCGTGATTTGTAGTTTATTCGCATCAGGAAGAAACAGGTGAATAGGTTTTCAAGGTTATTGTTAGTTCATGTTTTTTTAACAATACTAAATCGTTTCTAAGTATTTTACATGTTAGTTACCTATTAGGCGATGCAGTTCCTCGTTGAGTTTTTATGATGCATATTGCTAAATTATAAGAACATAAATTCTAAAAAGAACTGAAGACCAACTTCTTCCAGTTTTAAGTATTTCGCCTTACGCCCATGTCTAAACAAGTTAATGTAAATTAACTGCTTCTTGGTTGACTGTTATTTTTCATCGATAAAGAGCATTTTTGCAGGCAACAAACTGTAATTTGAAAACATTTCAATATATTTTGCCGCTGCCCGACCCAAACATGTCCGTTTACTTGTTATTCTTTCATTTTAATAGGTCCAGATATCTTAAGGAAATAGACCGTTAAGTCAACGAAAACAAAGCTAGTGCGTTGTAACCTCGAGCTTAACGGCTTGACGACTCCCTTTGTGGACGGGAGTTTTCTCTATTGAGCGTTTCTAAGGCGGCCGGAGAAAACACAGAAGGGATGTCAAGTTGGATGACATTATTTTCAACGCCTAATTATGGTATTCTTGGGCCGCGAAAGTAATTCATGAAATAAAGCAATTAAAACAAATTATATCTGGTATAATGAATCTAAAAAAAATACTCGTGACTTATAATACTTGCTACTTATACCTAGATATACCATTGCCTACAATGTTGCGTGGACAAATAATTGAGTGCATTTCACAGAAAAATTGTGCAAATTACGAGTAGATAGGTAACATAACTATAAGAAATTTACAAATTTTAAAATCTGCATTTTAAGTTTCGACGCATCATAGTCTCGACGTAAGCTGAAGCTGAGCTGGAGTTGTGGAACTAGACAGCGATATAATAGGCAGAAAAAAATATATAAGTAACTAAATAAATACGTAGAAACTAGTTTTAATTTCACTAAATATAATACAAATGTTCAAATTGATCCGAACCTGGGATCAAACAGTCCTATACTTACCATTCGTGTGTAAAAATGTCCTATAATATTTATTTATTTATTTATTTATTTATTCGTCATAGCAAACTATGTTTTCTTAGTTCTTATCTTGTTCAACTTGCTTTATTTTAGTTTTATTGTAAGAAAAATAGTAGGTATACTTACGTATGAAGTAAAGAGTCCAAGACATACAAATGTGGTATTTAACCGAATAGGACAAATCCTGTGCCAAATAAACTAATTAATATAAATTGTCGGCAGCAGTCGATAAAACGGCGTGATTTATAAACTGAGTAGTTATCGTTGTGCCAAACAGTCCCATCGTCTACTGTAATTTTCTCCTTCTCAAGTTATTGGCAACGAGCCAAGTAGTACACTACGCAAAAAACTAACTCCCTATCGTACGCAAAATATAGATTCAGTGACCTTTTGTGGAGTAAACACACGAGGCCTTATATAAATTTTGCCATATGAATTAGTTATAGAATAACTTAAGTAATGACTTAGGCACACAAAAGTCAGCCACTTAACTTACATGAAAACAAATTACTTATCCTCGCAAAGGTAATGTTGTTCGTTGAAGGTAAATAAGATAACGTTTACTTTTAAGTAGGTACATAGCCTTTTTCGTCTCATACATGTTTATTTTATGAATCAAAGCCTAGCAGATGATTGATGCCTATATAGTGGTGGATCATGAAGTTTGCCGCAATAATAAAACATCAAACAAAAACACATAAGTTTATAAAGTAACTCGTACAGCTCGTATCGTAGGTACCTACTGCCAAAGACATATGTAACTTCGTATAAGATGAATAAAGTCTAAGGAAAACACGTGCCTCGGAGATCAAGAAAAGTCATTCTCGGATAGATGCCGCACACACTTTTAGCCTATATGCTCGGCTAGATGGCGTGACGACGCCGTTTCATATTTAACAATTTTAATACATAGATATCAGTGAATGAATATGGCTCAAAATGATATAAATATAATGAAATCATTTATCCATATAATATACATTTTATTGATAATTTTATAGGTTTTTATTTTGAGTTTTAGTCGTGTGTCGATAGATAGCAGTAAATTTACTGTGACTACAAAATTTTCAGTGACAGACCCCTCAGTATCTATTCTTTTTCCTACTGCGGTCTTGTCATGGGTAATTCAAGTTAGTGTCCCTGTTAAATACATCTAATACTAGCGACCCGCCCCGGCTTCGCACGGGTTAAAAATCATTCTATTGATAGGTGAAAACTACATGAAAATTCGTTTAGTAGTTTTTCAGTTTATCGCGAACAAACACACAAACAGACTGACGTGGCGCGGGACTTTTTTTTATAAAGTGTAGTGATGAATACATAGTATATTTTTATTAACAGCAGGTATCCTCAATAGATTGCGAGTCGTTGTTAAATATTTTTGTACCTAAGTCACGTTCTATTTAAGTTATCGATCGTAGAAGTCTAATGAACCACGTCGTCAGTTTAGGTACACGGTTTTTAGGGTTCCGTACCCAAAGAGTAAAACCGGGACTACGGTCCACCCTATGGTAACCCTATGGGGTTTCGGCAGCAAAACAGCAAAACTGTCCGTCGGTCCGTCTGTCTACCTGTCTGTGACCAGGCTGTATCTCATGAACAGTTGAAATTTTCATAAATAATGTATTTTTGCTGCCGCTACAACAACAAATATTAAAAACGTAATGAGATATATATTTAAGAAACATGATTTTATTCCCGTTTTTTACGTAATGGTACGGAACCCTTCGTCTGACGTCTAAATCTTAAAGAACTTTTGCACTTAATCCTTCTAGACAGCTCTAAAAACTAAGTGAAGACTATTGCATATAAATATAAGATAAAATTGACAATAACATGTAGGTAGGTTGCAGCCTTCAATTTGAATAGCAATAAAAGAGACAAATGGACTGTCAACTATTAAAATTACATTGTCAAACACTAAAAAGTCTAAACATGTTTAAACCGGGTTTTTCGCGAATTTATTTTGTTACCTTTAGGGCTACCGCCAATACCGAAAATCGTCAATTGCGGGGATTTTTCTCTGTCACTCTAATTACGCCTTCATTGGAGTAAAAGAGAAAGATCCCCGCAATTTGCTATAGCCACCCTTTATTTCTGACGATTTCAGTGGTCGTGGTCGCGGAGAAACTAGAAAATTTTTCCTTAATCAACCTGTACAATTTTATCAGATGGATCAGAAAGGGTTTTTTGACATTACGGGTCAGAGAATATTTTAAACAAGTTTTTATTTCCATTATGGATAACACTAAAGTAAAACTAAAATAGGTTATACAGGTTATATGTATACCTACATACGCTGATCGTCCTTATTACAAAAATCCCATTGCTTCACATGGTGGCATATTCTGAAGAGTATAATTATTACCAATCGTCAAACCAATAAAAACTGGATGAAGAAACTGAAATAGATATAAGTAGCGAGCTGTAGGAGTAGCGTTTTTCGACTTAAAATACCTCAGTGACCCGTTTTCAATATATTTAATATGTCTGTGTCCCACGGAAGTTTTGTTATTCAAATTAGATATAAGTAAGTTAATAAATCACTTATCTCAGCCAAATAAAAAATAATGCGTCGTATGAGGAAATTAAAAGACTGGCACAAGAAAGAAATGATTGGAGATTATTTACTCCACCGACAAGAGCAAAGCTCTTAAGTTATGATGATGATGATGATGATGATGATGATGAAGTTAATAATGTAAAATATGGAAGATATTTCGATTAGTTTAAATTACCCCGCAGTCTAAATTGCCCCCTGCACATGTTAAATAAAAGTGAACTTAGTCTTTTCAAAAGGTGACAATAAATTTATGACAGCAGTAACGCGGATCGGATTACCTCAATAACAGTCTAAAGTTCCGCCAAGTAACACTAACCACCTATTTACGACGAGATGAGGGGAGGATGCGTAACAAAGTGATAAGAGGCTTCCATTTCAGCCCATTACTCCAATAGTAACTACTAGGTACTACGTAACCTGTAGAGTTGGGAGTTTTAGAGATTTTATGGTTCAAAGGGAGGAAGTGTTATTGAGGGTGATTTATAGAGTTTACAGTTCTCTCGACAATGTAGGTTTTGTGGTTCATACCACATCGTGCGTTGTGATGATGCGTTGTAGGCATCATTGCCTTGAAAGGTGACAAACTGAATTTAGTTTATGGTGATTATAATATTAAGGAACAATATATTGCATAAATGAACAAATAATAAACATGAGTCGTCCTTGAAGAAAAAAAGTTGCATTGTAAAAAATACAGTGATATTATAAAGCACCGAGTGTTTTTTCTAACTATTAAACTCATTGTTAGTTACACGCAACACTTAGCTTGACCTATTTACTTAGATCATAAATGCTTAGATACAGGAATCGGACAAAGATCTTTCAAAATCATTTCAAAAAAAAAAGTTGAAGTTAATTTACGTTACCTAAGCTGTTAACCTTAAATTAAGTTTAATGGTAACATTCCATTTCTAACCGCAGCTGCACTACCGGTACTAAACGCGTCGCTGTCATTGTCAGTTTCCATAGTAAAATGAACAGTAATGCAGCTGTCATTGGAAATGGACTGTCACCTTAATAGTGAGATTCCATTTCCAACTGCAGCTGTAATACTGTTCATTTTACTATGGAAACGCGTCTCTGTCATTGTCAATTTCCATAGTAAAATGAACAGTATTGCAGCTGCAGTTGGAAATGGAATGTCACTTTAAGTGTCTAAGTGTCCTTTACGCGCCCGGGCCGCAGGCAGTTAGACGAGGAAAAAGCAGGCCTTTTCCTATTGCCTCTGGTGCCTCTTCCCTACAAAATGGGATAAATTTGATATAAAATAATGCACTTATAACCTTTTAACCACACAGCAGTTGGCTCGTAAATTTGATCACAACACACATAAACATAACCTAATTCTAGTGACCGAAGCGGACGGGAGCGGGTAGATTTACACAGCTAGGTAGGTATATTTAATAGTTACAAGAGTACGTATTCCGTCGTGTTAAAAGTAGATATTTACGGGCAAATAAGCCCAAGGCACATAAGGTAAAAGTTATTTGATTTCCTTAATGGTAGACTGGCCAAGCTTCTTTGAAAGAAAAAGTAATTTACTCTTACTACAGAATAACTATCTGTATGATCTTTGAGCGCGAAAGTCAATTTCCTGTATTTCCAAAAATAAAGTAGGTAATACATACCTGTATGGAAATAGGTAAAAGCAACATAATATTTTTCTGTCAGAACGTATAAAATGGATTCCACGGGGAAATCTCCGTTTACTCCAGAAGGATTTAAAAGCTTAATTTTAAAGAAATTTTAATATAGGTTAATGCTAAAACGTTAGACGGATTATAGGATACGAGTGTGAGAGTCATTAATAAACACATGTCCATTAGGTAATTTATTCCACTAGTTATTTTGTCGGTATATAAACACGAATGTTAAAAAAGTAGGTAAGCACTGGAAATGATTATGAACTTTATAGTTAGTTTGAAAGAAGTAAATTTAAGTAAGTAAGTGCGTTTTGAAAGAAGTCGTAGCACGTCACAAAACTGTTTGATTGTTTCTCGATTGAAATAAGAATTGAAGAGGTTTTATATATTTTTTGCATTGAAGAATCTTTATTATTGTATGATAATAAATAAAGAATAACTTAATACCAATAACATAAATAATCAAACAATCAAAATATATGTGAAATAACATTCTCAACTAAGGATCGGTTGCAACAAAATGAAATCGTCTGGACCGTGAAAGAGTTCGCTAAATTATTGTATGGGAAGTCTGATAGTTGACTGCAGTGTAACGTCAGTCCGTCAACTGTGGTTGGTGCAACTGACCCTAAGAGGACGAAAAAGGGTGACAATATCTTAAAACCTCTAAGTTGCTTAAGTATGCCGCCGACGTCCAAATTAAGATGGCTCGGGATAGTTAAATTACCGGTCAAGTGATGTCGGCTTAAGATAACTACGCTGTGTTATTTGTTTTCGTCTCTTGACACCGGAGAATCTCTAACTCGTATTTGAAAACCTATCCTTGTGGATATGTTTTCAATATGTGGATGTGTTGAAAGATTAAAAATTAAGTCATTGCAAGTAAACTTACCTATATCTGCCGCACACTTATATCTGCCTTTTCTTTAAAGCGGCAGCTGTCATCATATCAGATCATAAATTACTTATTTTGTTCCGTCCACAATCCACAAGTAGCGCAACTCTGTTAAAAGTAACAAAAACTATAAACTGCATTAAATATTTTCTGCATATTCACGCCAGAACTTGTAAATTTATACATGAAAAACAGTTACGAAAGCAATTAGCAACGTCCCGCCAAGCGCGGGAATTAACAAACTACGCGAGATGTGTAGACTGTGTAGTTGTACTCGTTATTTGTTTGATCGTACATACATAGTTATATGTATACACGTAGTTACTCGAAGTAGTAGTGAATCACTATTCATAATTCGTATGATCTCCGCCTTACGCGGCACTCTTTGAAGCATTTTTATTAGACAGAGATAATGATTTACAGATGCCGATGTTGTTCTTAGCAGTTGATCTGAAATTGATTGCGTAGGTACGTTATTATTGCGTTGTAACCTATTTTACCTACTCGTACTCAGAAAAGCTGTGGCTGCGTTTTAACCGTTCATACTGAGCTGTTGAACGATTTAACATTGAATAAAATAGTACTGGGTTTTTAAATCTGAGTAGTTAAAACGTTGTTTAACAAAGAAAATACTGTACTATTTATTTTGGATATTTTGTATTTATATACCAACCGAATATTATCTTTTGATTCTGCAGGAAATATCATTTACCTACATAATTTTTGGGAACAACGAATAAGCGAATCAATCAATTTTAGTCTATCAATGAGAAGTAAAAAACACGAACTTCATCGTTCCTTACAACAAAAGCCTTTCTAACGTAATCACAAAGATAAAATAATCGGAAAGCCTTTTACGTTCCCTCCCGTCTTAGAGCGTACATAAATGGATAATAATTAATAATTATGTATGCTCTAAGCCTCATGTATAATCGCGTAGCGTAGTAGGCTAATTAATATGAAATGCTGATTAAATATTGTACATGTATATTCGATTGAGGTTATTAAAATATTTTTTAAGAAAAAAAAACCGACTTCTATGGGGGCCGGTGAAAGATTATTGTAGATGGTACACTACGTAGAAAAGGAGGTAAAACCACCCACTTTTCTACTAGCATTTCGCTTCTGTAATGGCTCCTCTACAGGATGGGCCAACGCCAGCCACTCCAAGGGACGCAGCCATGCGGTAGAATGAGATAGCAATATCACTTGCTCCCTCTAACGTATAAATGCGTCCCTTGGAGTGGTCGGCGTTGGCCCATCGTGTAGAGGAGCCATAAGGGTCGTAGTTCTAGCCTAACCTAACCCACTTCTCAGATAGCAGTTCGGTTCTGTGAGGATCGCAGTTCAAACCTAACCTAACCCACTTAATGGCGCATGCGGTGCGGTGTACGGGGGTTTAAGCGGGAAGGGCTAGTAAGATTGGCATCATCATACTTTATTTAGTGATTTATTTAGTTAAGGTATCATAGTGGTTTTCCGGGTCAAGGTCCGGGTCTGAGTCCGGGTCCGAGTCCGGGTCCGAGTCCGGGTCCGAGTCCGGGTCTGAGTCCGGGTCCGAACCGGATCCGGGTATGAGCCCGAGTCCGGGTCCCAGTCCAAGTCAAAACCGAAATTCGTAATCACCAAACGTGTACCATGCGTCGTTGAAGAGTTCTGTTCTGGTCATCATCAGCAGTTCCACTTCATCAAATGCGACAGTTTTTAATGTAAATGCTTGTTTTTATGATGAAAATACAAAAAAATCTATACGTATGCCATTAATATTTGAGGAGTTCCCTCGATTCCTTATGGATCCCATCATCAGAACTCGAGCTTGACAAAAATGTGGCTTAAAAACTTAACTTGTTTAACAAACATAACGAAAAGGAAAAATCGACAAACTTGAACTATGCGTCGTTGAAGAGTTCTGTTTTGATCATCATCAGCAGTTCCACTTCACCAAATGCAACAGTTTTTAATGAAAATGCTTGATTTTCTGATGTAAATGCAAAAATCTCTATACGCATGCCTTTAAGATTTGAGGAGTTCCCTTGATTCCTCATGGATCCCATCATCAGAACTCGAGCTTGACAAAAATGTGGCTTAAAAACTTAACTTGCTTAACAAACGTAACGAAGAGGACAAATCGCCAACCGTGAACTATGCGTCGTTGAAGAGTTCCGTTCTGATCATCATCAGCAGTTCCACTTCATCAAATGTCACTTTTTTGGATGTATATGCTTGATTTGTTGATAAAAACCCAAAAATCACTATATGTATGCCTTTAAGATTTGAGGAGTTCCCTCGATTCCTCATGGATCCCATCATCAGAACTGGGTTTTGATAAAAACGGGACCAATCTGTATGCATATACATTCAATCAAAAAAAGAATTTTCAAAATCGGTCTAGTAATGACGGAGATATGGAGTAACAAACATAAAAAAAAATAAAAAGAATAAAAAAAATAAAAAAAAACATACAACCGAATTGATAACCTCCTTCTTTGAGATTTGGAAGTCGGTTAAAAATTTGATCGCCATGATCATTGATATAAAACGGCAATCGAAACCTAAATAATGTATGGAAATAGTCACGCGACTTTTCGTAGCATTTGTTATCCCGATATTTTTGGCGTTTGTCGATATACGATTGTCATCTTGGCTAGGCCCCCTGTTATCTGGTGGTAGGTACATTATAATGATCTTTAGAACGCTTCTGAGACCTTCCGCTCTACCGGGTGTGGCCTATTCCAGCACGAGCACAAAATTAAACTGTAGGCTGTCTCCACAAACTAGCCAACATTTGTGACTGAACTGAAAATATTTAATTTGTCATCAGTGTTCAAAGTTTAAAGCAAACTTTAAAGAGTTCTAAAAGTCAAAATACTTACAAGTTATTTATAAAAATTGCTAGCAAATATTGGTTATTTTGTGGAGTACAGCATACAGTTTAAATTTTTGCTCGTGTATAGTCCACACCCGGTATAACTTTACTAATTGAATTACAGAAATAGGTACCACTAGATTTCCCAAGCGGATTATTCTTATCAATAAGATTTGGTTTTGCATTACACCCGATGGCAATAATTTTTCTCTATTGTTACTTATATTGAGTCGTAAATGAATGAGTATTGAATCTATATATCTATCTACCTACTACTTTAAACACATACATTAAACCTGCCAGATTTTATCCTGGCGCAAACACTTTTTGGCATTCTCCCCAGCCAGAGTGATTGTGATCCGCCGGTACCTAAGTCCTACGCGGCTTCACAGCTTTGGCAACCGCTTGGCATTTAGTTAGATGACATTAATGCCGACAAAGCTAATAATTAAACTACAGAACCCCTAGTGTTTCCATTTGAGCGCGACCCACAAAAATTGTTAGTCGTGCAGATGTAAAAATAAGGTAGAACAAAAGAGTCCGTCCATATCTGAAACATTGTTCTTAATAAATGCTCTAAGAACGAAGCTGATAACAAAATGACTTGCTCGCTAACGAGTATCGCAAGCAATTAATCGAGAACAATTAAATCTATCGGCCCTTTGTAAGTCTGATACGTTACATAATAGTCGTACGTGACTTTGTGGTTCTTTATTAAGAAAAGCATCTTTAATCAAAAGTTCTATTTTAGTTACGCCGTAGTTAATATTATAACGTTAACTTTAATTATTATTGTGATAGTAAGTTGCACAAACTAGGACATATTACCAATTTAAACTTTCGGGGCGATGTAATTTGAAACATGAATATCACATACATATATATAGTGGCGCAGGATCGGTACAGGTGGCACGCTCTCGTTTTGGAGGCCAAGATTCTCTTTGTATCAAAACAGTTAGTTAGTTACTTATTAATATCATTTTCAGCTTATACAACAACCGATACCTAGTTCAATTTTTGATATCACAATCTGTTATTAGGGACTATCATGATAGCCTGGGCAGCACTCGAAGTACACTGTACTGTAGATACCTACTGAAAAGTAAATTCTGAAGGTAATTGACGTTGTCGGAATGTGTCATTAGGTATTCATATGGTGAGTTAAAATGCGTTAGCCTTATAAAAACCCATACGAAACCCTTTATAAGGGAGGGCCAGTCCCTTAAAAAAACTCGTAAAAATATAAAATCATATCAACGAGCAAGTCGTAGTGTAGTTGTTGTTTTTGTAAACATCTCTTCAATATTAACTTTATACACAACAGAAAACGGTATTTTCTCGGAACTTACGTCCTAAATAGGGACGATTTTTTGCAGAATCTCGGAAACGACTGTTCTGATCCAAACCGGTGTATAACCACTTTATGGATTTCTAGTAGACTGCGGAGCCCTAAAACACACCCCAGTCAAAGGTAATGCTTAAAAAAATACGCATAAACACAAAGGCAGCCAAGTCAAAAGAAGTAATGTATAACGTTAGAGCAGAATATAAGATCTTATAAGGGATCGTATCATTTGAATATCGCAAGTTGTAATTTGAATGTTGCGAGAACTGTATTTATACTGCTTGTAAGCAGAAATATTTGTGTTTGTGCGTGCGTATCTGTAGATAGGAGCATGTTAAACTCTTAAGTAATTTATTACCCGAATACGGCAAAGCAAAAAGAGAGAGAGAGAGTTATAAATGCAAGGCATTGATTTTAATTTGATGCGCTGGTAGCCTAGCAGTAAGAGTGTACGACTTTCAATCTGAAGAATACGGGTTCAAACCCCGGCTCGTAATAATGGGTTTGTCGGAACTTATGTACGATATGACTGTCATTTGTAACCAGTCGATTTTCGGTGCATGGCATCGTAAAGAATCCGGACTAATTCCAATAAGACCTAGTTTCTCCTCTGGTGGAAGGTCAGATGGTAGCTGCTTTCGTAAAACCGGGACAATGCGGGGAAAAAGATGCATGGTGTTAATTTTAAAAAGTATATAAACTAAACACACATATACAAATATTATACGGTATGTACTATGCTACTGAATATCTGCCGCAAACAATGCAGGTATCCGTATCTGGCTATGAAGAAAAGTGATGAGGTTACGCAAATCCACGCTTTCAATACTAGTACGTAATCTTTGGAATTCAGCCAGAAATGAGGGTTCAGTGAGCTTCTGCCATATTTTACGATGCGATACCGTAACCAAGAGTTATGTCAAACAATAACACTGTTTACATTTTGTATTGTCTTACCTAATCACCATCTGTGATTTGTTTATACGTGAGATAATGGATACTCATACCTACTAAATGTCTTTAACTCAAACGGAACCTTTATAGGATCACTCGTGCGTTTGTCTGTCTGTCACAACCAATTTGCACCGAAACTAAAACCCGCTGCCGATTGATTGGGAATGCTGGGGCGATTGTATTGAAGTTTGGCACACATAATATATAAGTTGATGGCCGAAAAATGAATAAGTAACGTAAATTTATGTAAAACTCTCTTATGGCTCTAGAAATAAGATTTCAGATATTTTTGCAGGCTTCATTATGTAACATATTATTGCAGGTGACTGTAACAACTTTGTGTTTACGGACTACTTCCACCCTAACCCTTATCGGCATTATACGATTTATCAACCACATACCTATGTGTCAATGAAATTTCAATAGCAAATGCAGCGATTTAAGGTTCAATTTAGATTGGACTTACCTACGGGAAATGTGTATCTTCTTCAAATGAATCACCAAAACATAACTATTTGGAATAATATTCAGATTTTATGGGAAAACTTTCAAAATAGTAATTTCGCTCTTAAGGGTTCATAAAATTATTCCAAAGCACAAACTACCTAACAGATAAAACCACAGTCGGCGCGATTCGGGAAATGAATTAGAGATGAAATAGTAAAGATATTATCTTTATACTAATAGTAAAGATATTATCTTTACAATTTCATCTCTAATTCATTACTGAAACGCGCCGTGTATAGTTTGTTTTTTTGTACCGAGTTACTTATTATTTAGTACAGACGCACGGCCTAATTTTATTGATCCACGGAAATCAGAATAATCGCGCTGAGGAACTAAAATCAGAAAGCAGGATGAATAAATGATGGGGTTAGTGTGAAACTAAATTTAAAATAGAGCCAGGAAATGTGAGTCCAAAAAACCATTGTACTCCTAATACCGGCCTTCTACCAACTGAATCAGATTGATTTGCCCTTTATTGTTCACATTCCAATGTTCAGCAATCGCATTTCGAGGGTCTATCATACAACCTGCCACTGAGTACAATTACGAATAACAGGAACTCTCGTAAAGGATAATTGCCCTTTAATTAGTGCCTCAAACAACGCTTCACCTTGAAAGGTTATTTACAAGCTGTCAGGAGGTAATCACATGATGGATGGACGTCGCATTCTTTCGCATATTAGATTTATTTATTTTACATTGAATTGAGTAACTACTTAAGTAAGTAAATATTCTTTATTTCACCAATTATTAAACATTTTACATACAAAGAAATTTACATATTACATGTGTGTAATTATAATTACATGTTTCCATCAAATTCTTTCATCAGAGGAATAACTTTCAGTGATATATTTTCTGAAAATGCCGAAACTGTAATAACTATTTGTAGGATTAGGACATCTTGGATTAGGGGAATGTTTGGTAAACAATTAAAATGATTAGCTATTAATGACACTTCACGTTAGTAAACAACACCGGTATTTTATTTGTGTAGAGTAAGTTCTATAATTTTATATATTCTATATAAAAGCCTTGCCGAAGAAACCCGAGAAATAATAATTTTAATCACATAACTAGTGCAACTATGATTGCATATAAACTAAATAGGAGGACTTTGTACCTTTACCGAGATATAATTATATTATCTCGTTATTACAAAATGTATTCTTCTTACCTAGGTACCTATACTAGTAAAAAAATATTTTATGCTGTTATTAAGAAGCACAGCATTCTTATTATTATACACAATTCTATATAAATTTCATTCGCAAACTTAAATGTATTTTTTTTAATTATTGTTACTAGGTATTAATCTCGTAAAAACAGCTGCATCGACACTATTTGTTATTTATTAATTTTATCTGTATTTCAATATTGCAGTAACATTATTACTATTTGGAATTAAATGTAGAATAGGTAACTCTAATATCCGCAGCTAAAATAACGTTGCAAATTAAATGTTTGAAGTACCCAATTTAACTTTAAAATCCTACTACGGCTAATACTGCAACCCTTAATTGAATTGTCCTACAGTTAAACGTAAGATCGGGAGGCCATTTGTAACGTACATATTGATATCAAAATGATTTTGTTTTATTATCATTCGCCCATGCGTCCGCTCGCACCAATATATAAAATAAAATTTGCATCACTTGTAAATATCGAAATGTACGTTCGAATTTGCCTCCGGTTCTCTGTATCTCTCTAATTATCTTGCTTAAGGCCGTTCCCTGAGCCAGAAATGTAAAAATACCCCAATTGTTATCCTATTTTTCTAAGAAACGTTGATATTTGTAGACGTGGGAAAAATATATATAATTCTTGATTATATTATCTTTCATAACACAGCTTTCGATACACGATTCATAACACTTCGCTCGATACAATTTATTCCCAAAGTAACCTCCAATTCGAATTTATACTCCAACTTTACTTGTTTCTTTACTATGTGACACTATGAAACAAAAAAAGGAGAAAAATCAATCATAACTATAACAATAATTTGACAGCTTTAGAAAAACGATAATTAGAGGCAATATTTTTAAAATAAATAAACATCAACTAATTCTATCGTAACAAAATATTGACTTCGGCCTGCATGCTCTATCTCCGTCCGTCTTTCGAAATGAGACAGTGATGGCTGAGCGCTCGTGCCAGACGGACCTGTACTACGTGTCCCCAAAACAAATATAAGATTTAGTTATAAAAACTGTTCTGTGTTGTGTGTCCTAGCACCTAGCTAGCTAGCTAGTTGTGGCTAGTGTGTGTTGTGTGTATACCGTGTGCACCAAAACCTATAATGGGTAACAAGCAACTCATTAAAAAGAAGACATCTCGAAAAAGACAACTCAGAAGATTCCAACAAACAATGGAACAAACGTAAGTAAAAATGTATATTTATTACACAGTGAAATAAGTAATTATTACTTAATTTAATATATACTTGATCGTACTAATTAGTAATCCATATAACTTAAAACATTCTAAAATTTAATAATCGCTCCATCTACCGGTTAAACACTGTCATCAAGTCATCATCCAAATAGCTTAAAAGGATATTGCGATTCGCGACGTTTACACCACGCGGCACTAGCGCCACGGCAAAGCAGAAAACATTGCCGTCTATGTGTGCGTGTCCGTGAGTCGTAGTTACGCGGTTGCGGTGTAGTGGGCCTTCCTATAAATACGAGCACACAGTAATACATGTAACGCACACAATTACACGCATAAAGCGTTCTAGCAATCCATCCACCTATCGAGGGTTTGAACCTCAGCTCGTGATTTGTCATGCGTCTAAACTTTTTGCTTTTTTGTCTTTCTAGGAAAAGAAGAAAATTGGATAATTTCACAGCCGAAGATGATACTATATCTTTAGACTACATCGAGTGAGTATAATTATTTGACTTGTGCTTTTTAGCCCTACCTACGTAACACAATTCACTATATACTACAATTTATCTTTATTTACAGACTGCAAAATATGGAAATGGAATCTCCGATTTCATCAAAGTTGAAAGTCAGTCAAAATAACGAGTAAGTTCTAATTCTAATTGTGGCATTATCTATGAATTCTAATTGTGGCATTATCTATGAAAAGGGACCTTATTGTCTATGGCGCTTACGACGCACTGCGTCGCGCGGCGTGGTATTTATATCAGAGCATCGTTAATAATGGCGGAAGCGCCATCGACAATAAGGTCCCTTTTCATAGATAACGTCACATATGTAGGTACCTGTGTCGCGCGTAACTTCGTGCGTTGCGATAAATACCTACCTACTCACAGCGGCGGCGTACGAAAAGACCTTAGTTGGATACCTATTGTTTTCCTATCAGTGCAGATGCTTATATCTTTTTATGCTTTGAATTGATAGTCTCAATTATTTGGACGTATTTTGTACTTATTTTCCTAGATGGCTATTAGTACTACCTACTTAGCAAATGTTCGCCGAAAACTAAATAAAATGTCGCCAATCAATAATATCGTACGAGATACATTGCCCTCATCAGTTATTTGATATTCTCCAAGAGGTACTTAATTTTAAAAAAACCGGCCAAGTGCAAGTTGGACTCGCACACGCAGGGTTCCGTACCATTACGCAAAGAACGGCAAAAATCACGTTTGTTGTATAACTATTTATTTTATTCTGTTTTTAGTATTTGTTGTTATAGCGGCGATTGAAATTCAATCATCTGTGAAAATTTCAACTGTCTAGCTACCACGGTTCATGAGATACAGCCTGATGACAGACGGACGGACGGACAGCGAAGTCTTAGTAATAGGGTCCCGTTTTTACCCTTTGGGTACGGAACCCTAAAAATGTACACTGATAAAATGTAATAGGGTTGCATGAGTAAGTCCCGGAAATTAAAATCCCGGGATTTACCGATTGTCCGTACTTTCGTTATTCTTTTACGTTTTTTTTTAATGAACTGATAGTTATTTTATATTATACTACCCTACACAATAGTAAATGATTTACTTTTCTTGAGCGTGTTGACCGATTTTTTATTGCGCGAGAGACACCTCCAAAGTGGTAAAATGTGTCCCCCCCCCCTTAACTTCTAAAATAAGAGAATGATAAAACAAAAAAAAATATATGATGTACATTACCAATATTACCATGCAAACTTCCACCGAAAATTATAGTTGCGTATTACCTATTCTCACATGTATCGTACAACGTTTTACAGTACATATAGCCCTTTAAATATTTGACATACATACGTAATGTGTGTGTGCATTATCGCACTAGTGCGGTAAAGTCCATATGTGCTGTAAAACATCATACATTTATTTAATTTTGGTTTTGACAGTGAGGCGACCAGCTCAAACATTTTGAACCCACGCATTGCACAGGTGGATGACACTTATCGGGTTCCTAGTCTATTAGAGGAAGAAGATACCCATGAGGTAGGTGATTATGATATATGTATACATTTTTCACCTTATTATAAATCTTTGACGTCGACTGTACATGATTGTGACAAATTGTAAATGCTAACACTTACAATATATTTTATTTTCAGTTACAAATATCGTTCGATTTGGAAGAAGAGCTTCCTGACAAAACCGTCGGTCGAAGAATTGTTGCAATTAGTAATTTTTTTACAAAATTACAATCGATTTGCAATCATGGACCCTTAGGATGCGGTATTCAAGAAATGCAGTTGGTTGGAGAAGTAAAACATGGGCTAACATCAAAATTTTTGTTTCGGTGTCAACTATGCAAGAAGAAATTTTCTATACCAAGTGATGACTGTGGAGAAAATTACTTGGGAGTAAACCAATGTGCTGTTGCAGGCACTATTGCAATTGGTTGCGGACACTCACAGTTGCAAGAGATGCTGTCTTCCCTAAACCTGCCGTTGATATCCGACAAAACTTATGCTGAATGCCACGATAATTGTAGCGCGCATTGGGAGCGTGTATTAGAAGGTATGGAATTCAACGTAGTTAAAGTACTTTTCACCAATGGGAACCAATTTATCAGTTGGTTTTTAAAAAACCGGCATTTTTGTGACTGACTGACTAATAGATCAAAAACCTAACCCACTTCCAGCTGACCTAGAAACTTGAAATTTGGCACCAAGGTAGACTATTAGGAGTTTATAGAGGGAAAAATCTACAAACTGAAAATTATTGATAATTTGATGAAGAAACACACGTATATCGATAATTAATTTAGACTTATGGATCAAACACCTAACCTACTTCCAGATGACCTAGAAACTTGAAATTCGGCAGGTAGACCATTAGGAGTATATAGAGGAAAAAATCTGTAAACTGAAAATTATTCATAATTTAATGAAAAAAATCATATATTCATAATTATTCGATTAATTAAGTAAGACTTACCAAAAACCTAACCCACGTTTAGATAACCTAGGAACTTGATATTTGGCATGAAGGTAAACTAAAAGGCGTATAAAAAAGAAAAAAATTAAAACTGATTTTTTTTGACAATTGACCGTCGCTAGCGAGGCTCTCATTTTCAGCTATGATTCAGTTTTCAGATTTTTCAGCACAACTGCTTTCTAGTAATCTCTGTACAAAAAGTAATGATTTCCCAACAAAAACATAAATGTCAAATGAGAGCCAAGTTCAATGATGTGTCGTTGACCGTTGTTGACTCGCTGACAAAAGAGTTGAGAGCGCCAAGTTCTGTGCTGTGTAGAAAATCCTGAAATCTCATATCACGTTTATTTTTTTGTTGGGATTATATATCACACATTTTTAATAACTATCAAAATTTAAATATTTAGAGCATGGAGGTTGCAGGTTATCAACAGGGTTTGAAATATTAGGAATAGACAAACATAATTATACTAGATGAAGCCATGTCTCGTCCCATTTTATCATCTGGCTTATGATTTTCCTTGTCTTCATTTTGGATTGGGCTCCGAATCGGTAACCCACGAGGGTGTCTCGGGTCTATCATTTCTGGAAGTATACACCGTATATAAAAATCTTTTAATTTCAATTCCATCTTCTCTGACCAAAACTGATCATCCCGGACAATTATTTCAGTTTTTAGTTTTTCTTTCTCACTACTCCAAACGGCAAACAAACATTTACTCCTACCTGTAATATGGAGCTGGCCTTGTATTTGATAAAACCAGGGGTGCTTTTTATTAACTTCTTAACCTTTTTTGGTTCTCTTCCAAAAGGTAACTTTTTTACATTTTATGGCTTCGTCAATGCCCATTCGGTGGGCTGTGATAGGACATTTTATTTCTATGATCATGTATGTCACCTCCACAAAGGCCATCTGGTGTTGCACCTAGAAAAGGCAACTCAGCGTCAATATGTAGACCACATGGCCTTATGGAAAGATTGTGGTGTTTCACCAATTGTTTAAGAGCCATCGTCTCGTTCTCTTACCGTGTTTTATGGAAGACACGTGATCAATATTAACTTTGTATAGCAGATCCTTAACGAAATTAGAGCAACTGGTATTTGGAAGTCTGTTGATCACTTTACCAAAATTTGAAGACGTTAGCAGTGTACATCTAAGTTCTAACCATTCTCCGCTTTCTGCTTGTAGAACTGTGTTTTTTTCAACTTTTTTCCCTTTTATCAGAGGTTTTGTTTAAGTCCTTTAAGAAATTCTTTTTTAGGGATTCAAACACGTCTGGTTCGATGTCTGATTTCAATGACTCTGGCCCATAGTCTTTGTCGGTAGTTTTATTTTCGACACATGTATTTAGACGGAGAATTTTAGATTTTTTTTTCCTTTTCATATTTTTGCTTTTTCGCTCAAGTCCTAGTCGTTTTAAAGTACCCTGCGGACTTCTTCCGGCGTTCATTGATTTGTATAACAGAAATATTGATTTTTTTTCGTTAAATGATACCGTAGCTGCCAGACATCTCGTGTGGTAAGAACTTTTTTTGGAAAAGTTTATCCTGTTGCCGCCGACAAATTTGGCTATTATGCTATTATATCGTTCCACAACGTTGCTGTTGACGTCGTGTATCAAGCTGCGGGCATGACTAGCAACATATTGTGTCAAAAAGCAGATTTTCTGCCATAAAGCGCTTGAAGACAATTTTTTAAAGCGTTTCTCTACTTCAACTACTTTGTGACTAAAATATGGTGACACTTGGAATGGTCGCCGAATCCGTGATGATGACTAAGCAAAATGTCTTCGAAAAGAAGTTGAACATCTGAATTTGTTTTATGTTTAGTCATGGCTTTGTAGATGACTGCTCTCGTGCCTAAAATAGTGTTTCTCGATATAAGCTCTCTTAATTTTTTCTGATACTTTGTTTCAGTAGTAAGGTTTTTTGATTTATTACAAAATTTCGTAATATGTGATTACGGCACTCTACTTTTTCGACGGTGACATCTGAATACGGACGTGCTTGTAAAATTTTTGCGTAGGTGCTGGCGTCACCGTCAGAAATTAATCTTTCATATATTAAACCATGCATTTCAATGCATTTCTTGAATCCTTCGATAATGATGTCGCTCTCCATACTTGTTGAAGAACCATTGTAATTTTTGTTGCATGCATGCTCCGGTGTAGTTGTTTCTTTTCTTTATGCACAGGCGCAGGTGCTACAATATTTATTTTTGATGCCAAGATATAAAAATTTTACTGTTCTTCTTCCGATAATCGATGCTACACCAGAGGATGCGTTGTAGTTTTTTTTTATACGAACGCTTGCTCCAGTAGCCATCAGCAACTACGTCTATTTTCTGAATCCCATTTTTTACGCGACCTTCTAATGCCCATTGTCTTTTTTTGTCAACAGAATCAATGCATAAAGCTGCTGAAGAAGAAAAACAATTGGCATTAGAAGAAGGTCGCGTAAAGAATGGGATTCCGAAAATAGACGTAGTTGCTGATGGCTGCTGGAGCAAGCGTTCGTATAAAAAAAACTACAACGCATCCTCTGGTGCCGCATCAATCATCGGAAGAAGAACAGGAAAAATTCTATATCTTGGCATCAAAAATAAATATTGTAGCACCTGCGCCTATGCACAAAGAAAAGAAACAACTACTCCGGAGCATGCATGCTATAAAAATTTCAACGGTTCTTCAACAAGTATGGAGAGCGATATCATTGTCGAAGGATTCAAGAAATCCATTGAAATGCATGGTTTAATATATGAAAGATTAATTTCTGACGGTGACGCCAGCACCTACGCAAAAATTTTACAAGCACGTCCGTATTCAGATGTCACCGTCGAAAAAGTAGAGTGCCGTAATCACATATTACGAAATTTTTGTAATAAATTAAAAAACCTGACTACTGAAACAAAGTATCAGAAAAAATTAAGAGGGCTTATATCGAGAAATACTATTTTAGGCACGAGAGCAGTCATCTGCAAAGCCATGGCTAAACATAAAATAAATTCAGATGTTCAACTTCTTTTCGAAGACATTTTGCTTAGTCATCATCACGGATTCGGCGACCATTCCAAGTGTCGACCATATTTTTGTCACAAAGTAGGTGAAGTTGAGAATCGCTTTAAAAAATTGTCTTCAAGCGCTTTATGGCAGAAAATCTGCTTTTTGACACAATATGTTGCTAGTCATGCCCGTAGCTTGATACACGACGTCGACAGTAACGTTGTGGAACGATACAACAGCATAATAGCCAAATTTGTCGGCGGCAAAAGGATAAACTTTTCCAAAAAAAGTTCTTACCACACGAGATGTCTAGCAGCTGCGGTATCATTTAACGAAAAAAAATCAATTTCTCTGTTATACAAATCAATGAACGCCGGAAGAAGTCCACAGGGTACTTTAAAACGACTAGAACGTGAACGCATAAGCAAGAATATGAAAAGAAAAAAAAATGCTAAGGCAAAACTCCGTCTAAATACACGTGTCGAAAATAAAACTACCGACAAAGACTATGGGCCAGAGTCATTGAAACCAGACATCGAAGCAGACGTGTTTGAATCCCTAAAAAAGAATTTCTTAAACGACTTAAACAAAACCTCTGAAGAAAGGGAACAAATTCAACAAAATACAGTTCTACAAGCAGAAAGCGGGGAATGGTTAGAGCTTAGACGCACACTGCTAACGGCGTCAAATTTTGGAAAAGTGATCAATAGACGTCCAAATACCAACTGCGCAAATTTCGTAAAGGATCTGCTATACAAAGTCAACATCGATCACGTGCCTTCAATAAAACACGGCAAAGAGAACGAAACGATGGCTCTTAAACAATTGGAGAAAGAACACAATCTCTCCATAAGGCCATGTGGTCTACATATTGACGCTGAGTTGCCTTTTCTAGGTGCAACACCAGATGGCCTTTGTGGAGATGACATGATCATAGAAATAAAATGTCCTATCACAGCCCACCGAATGGGCATTGACGAAGCCATAAAATGTAAAAAAGTTACCTTTTGGAAGAGAACCAAAAAAGGTGAAGAAGTTAATAAAAAACACCCCTGGTTTTATCAAATACAAGGCCAGCTCCATATTACAGGTAGGAGTAAATGTTTGTTTGCCGTTTGGAGTGGTGAGAAAGAAAAACTAAAAACTGAAATAATTGTCCGGGATGATCAGTTTTGGTCAGAGAAGATGGAATTGAAATTAAAAGATTTTTATATACGGTGTATACTTCCAGAACTGATAGACCCGAGACACCCTCGTGGGTTACCGATTCGGAACCCAATCCAAAATGAAGACAAGGAAAATCATAAGCCAGATGATAAAATAGGACAAGACATGGCTTCACCTAGTATATGTTTGTCTATTCCTACTTTTTCAAACCCTGTTGATAACTTGCAACCTGTATGCTCTAAATATTTAAATTTTGATAGTTATTGAAAATATGTGATATATAATCCCAACAAAAAAATAAATGTGAAATGAGATTTCAGGATTTTCTACACAGCACAGAACTTGGCGCTCTCAACTCTTTTGTCAGCGAGTCAACAACGGTCAACGACACATAATTGAACTTGGCTCTCATTTCACATTTATGTTTTTGTTGGGAAATCATTACTTTTGTACAAAAAGTAAGAAATTACTAGTGTTAATCATAAAAGCAGTTGTGCTGAAAACGAGACCCTCGCTAACGCGCGGTCAACTGTCAAAAAATTTCAGTTTTCAATATTTTCTTTTTTTATACGCCTTTTAGTCTACCTTCATGCCAAATATCAAGTTTCTAGGTTATCTAAAAGTGGGTTAGGTTTTTGGTAAGTCTTAGGTACTTAATTAATCGAATAATTATGAATATATGATTTTTTACATCAAATTATCAATAATTTTCAGTTTTCAGATTTTTTCCTCTATACGAGTATACTCCTAATGGTCTACCTGCCAAATATCAAGAAGGTTAGGTTTTTGATCCATAAGTCTAAATTAATAGAGATGATGACACATGTTGAATTTTACAACAAAATCTAGTAAAATACATAGCAAATGAGCAATTTATCACAATATTGTGGATATTAAAAAAATATATGGAAATAATACAAAAGTACAACGCCTGAAAGTTTCAACATTAAAGTTCTTTTCAACTTCCAAAAACTACAAAAATAAGGATACCATTCGATTCCTCACATTTTATCCAATAAAAAATTGTATGGAAACTATATACATAAACGCAATATTTCACAGACAAAATCGCAATTTTCTTGTTTTGTTCATACTTCAAGATGGACTCTCTGTGACCTTGACGTTTTGTTCGGGGCGTTTCGCGAGTGAAGTACGACTGTCGGACTTTGACTATCATTTCTAACTTTTGTATTCCTTTAATGCAATGGATACAATATAGACTTTTGATCCTAAAGACATACCTGATCGATTGATACCATAAATGAAAATTAGTCATCTAGCCTATTATCGATATATGTGTTTTTCTTCATCAAATTATCAATATTTTCAGTTTTTAGATTGTTCCCTTTATAAACTCCTAATAGTCTACCTTGGTGTCAAATTTCAAGTTTCTAGGTCAGCTGGAAGTGGGTTAGGTTTTTGATCTATTAGTCAGTCAGTCACAAAAATGCCGGTTTTTAAACGTTAATTTATGAATAAATGTGCAAAATTGCATGTGAGTAGGTAAAATTGATTTCAAGTTGTGAAGTGGTTTGTTTAACCCTCGTGCCTTGAAACCCTTGCAAAGCTCAAGATTCCATTTTCGGTATTGAGAAGGACCAATATCGAAATATCCGGATCCCGGGATTTATTATTCGTTGATAGGTTGAAACTTGGTTAGGGCATGCAATATCGGATCATTCTCAATCCCGGGATTGATTTCCGATATTGCATGTCAATCCCGGGATTTCAATATTAATACCGGTATTTTGATATTAATTCGGATTTTTGCGATATACGAGAAAAAAGGCTAATATATTTGACAATAGAGTAGATCCGAGTACCTATTTGATATAATTTCAATTTGAGACCTCTACACGTTCCTGAGAAAAAAGTTCCTCTTGAGTGATTCTGATTCGACGAACCTATGGAACTCTGTAAAATAAATAAATTTGATTTACAGTCATATGGTGCTATTTTACAGCACTAGTGCGATAATTAGCAATTACGTGACTATGTCGAAAATTCAAGGGGCCATATGTATGTAGGTACTGTAAAACGTTGTACGATACATATGCGAATAGGTAATTCGCAACTCGTGTCGATTCAAAACGCCACTCGTTTCGAATTTCCTATTTGCCGCACTTGTAAACGTAATGTAGGTAAGGTTTACTCGGGTAATTCCGAATGTCGCAAACTGTCGGATAGTTCCGAAAAGAGACTTTTATTATGATGGAATTAAGGGTGATTTTCATCTGAATTTCGGAATTATCCGACATTCGGTATTACCCGAATACACCTTACTATTACAATATGGTGCTGCTTTACCGCATTAGTGCGATAATTAGCACATTACGTAACTATGTCGAAAATTTAAAGAGCCATATTATGTACTGTAAAACGTTGTACGATACATGTGCGAATTACCTATTTTTCGCACTTGTATCGGTATGCCCTAACTTTTTAGGGTTCCGTACCCAAAGGGTAAAACGGGACCCTATTACTAAGACTTCGCTGTCCGTCCGTCCGTCCGTCTGTCACCAGGCTGTATCTCACGAACCGTGATAGCTAGACAGTTGAAATTTTCACAGATGATGTATTTCTGTTGCCGCTATAACAACAAATACTAAAAACAGAATAAAATAAAGATTTAAATGGGGCTCCCATACAACAAACGTGATTTTTGACCAAAGTTAAGCAATGTCGGGAGTGGTCAGTACTTGGATGGGTGACCGTTTTTTTGCTTTTTTTTTTTGTTTTTTTTTGCATTATGGTACGGAACCCTTCGTGCGCGAGTCCGACTCGCACCTGCCCGGTTTTTTTTAATAAATATCGATGATATACCTGCACAGTATACCTAATAAATAATGATATTATAGAAAACTTGCAGTCATTAATTTGTTTAAATATAAACTGTATTTACCCTTATAATTAAATATTATTGAAATAAGAGTTGACTTCATTAAAATGAATATTTAATTTACACTATGTTTCATTTATTTTTCCATTTTAACTTTTAACGCCATCTATGAGATGCAGCATGCTTTTTCAGTATTAAGTAATACGTTTTACAAATCAGTGTCCTGTTAGTGCATTTCAAGTCGCTACTTCTTGCGTGGCGCTGTTGTATCGTCATTGTATCTAGGGGCGGGACGGGTGGCGTGAGGGGAGCCTCGATTGTAGATTTCATTTGGGTACGGGAACGGCCTTAATGAGTAATTAATAAGGTAGAATTTAATCAACGTAATGACGTTGTAACGAAGTTGTGAGACCCAACTGATGGCCAGTGATTTCAAGTTGGGAGCTAAGCACATTCTGCCTTTTTAATTTAATGATTTATATATCTATTTTATGTAATTTATCAGTATTCAGAAAGGTCTATGATATAATACATATTTAGTTATTAAAATTACAATCACAGAAAGGTACAAGGACGTAACGTAAAATAAAAACTAATGAAGGAACTCAATTTTCTAGTGAAGTATAGTGAAAATCGTAATTCAAGACCAAAAAAAGTAAGACAATGTTGCCACTTTTTACTAGCGCGTCTTGTATTTATGGAAAAATAAATAAATAAAAGTACGTTTTTAAATCGCAGGAGTAAAATTACCAATAAATAAATTAAATTATCTTAGCGTGTTTGTTTATAAAAATGAATGTACTATTTTACAAACAAATTATTGCAGTGGCAACATTGTCTTACTTTTTTTTGTCTTGCATTACGATTTCCAGTTTAACAGCTGAAACCATCCAAGGCTAGGTACCTAAAAACTGACATCGCCTGCGTTACCATCGAAAGGACTCATCGTTCCGATAGATAACGCAGTCTAACGTTTATAAATATAGATGGTCAAGCAAATCTTTTCAGTAGAAATATATTTTTCTGCCGCCTTTTTCTACTGACAAGATCTGCTTGACCATATAAATGTTAAATATTTGATCTCCTTTTGACAATATTCGCCCATTCATTTTTCTCGTGCTTCTAAATAATGCAAGCGAGATGGATTTACTGCGAGTAATATGTAATTGCCGTATTTGCGAACGCTTAAGTATATTTATATAGATAACCATACATTTAACTGTAGAACCTAAAGGGGCCCACTGATTAACAGTCCACCGCGGACGGTATCGGCATGTCAGTGGTTCGGAACTGTCAAAATTTTGTTCTAACTGACAGGCCGATACCGTCCGGCGGGCTGTTAATCAGTAGGCCCTTTAAGATAAAATTAAAGTTGCTATCGCGTTTTATTATATCAATTGAGGATAGTGTAGAAAATGGAGGTTGGGGAGACTTGAATAAAAGTTGAAACTGCACTTTTACTACGTTTTATTTCTTAAAAGGAAAGGTTCTTTTTACAATGTTCAGGGTACAAGAGCAGATAAAGAAGAAGCGATCTGTTTATACTATAAAAAGGCGTATTTGCACTATCGAATTGACATTTAATTAAGGTGTGTTTCTTAATTGTATTATTCAGGATAGTGTCTATACTATCAGCAAAAATATATTAAATTTTAATTAGTGAAATACGAATAAAAATTTAAATGAAATCACGATACACCTATTTTAATATTATTTTCACTTATGGTATCTGATGACTCGCAACTATCAGGTTCTTTAAAATGAGATTTGTACAATACTTAATGGTTTTACAAGGGGGCAAAGTTGTTGTTTAACCGCTCGTGCTAATATTGATACCCGAGCAAGCGAAAGATTCCAAAATTGAACCACGAGAGTAGCGAAAAATACAAGTGAAACACAAAATTTTTCACCACACCAACCCGAAGCAAATATTAAATGTAAAATATCAAACAAAATCAAATCCAAATGGATGTTATTAAATATTTATCACCCATAATAATCATTTAAAAGTCAATTCTACCAGCAAACATAAGAAAACAACTCAAAATTTGTATTTGATTACTTTGCCTCACGTGTGAATAAAATGCAACTTTGCTGTCAGTTTTTGAAGTGCAAAGTAAGCCTAATTTGCGAGCTGGTCCGGTGAAAAGAAATTTTACTTTTATTTGAGTAAGTACACGTATTGTCCTTACCTTAGTCAGTACCTGTATGTCACAAAAAGTCGTATATGTAGTTAGAATATTTTTGTCGCATAAGTACATAGTAATCATTGAAATCCTCTTTTTCAAATTTATCTTTATTTGTCCGCAGATATATACATATTCGTACGAGCACACAGAGGCGATTGTATAAGTAAGTACACAAATAAAAACCCTTTCTGGTAGCCTTATATTTATTCTCCATTGTATTTTATTTTGGAGTCAGTTACCTTATCCACGGGTTGGGTTTATTTGGTGGGCAGAAGTGAACTTCGTCAACAGAATATAAACCTGAATTAATTCCTTTTGTACATTTAAACATCAAACAAAATAAATCCTTTTTAAGAAAAATTGCCTGGGAATAAACATTTGCATTTCTGGCATGTTTCTTTAATTTTTCTTGGTGGAAGTTGCGGTTCTTGGTTAACGCTTGATGAAAACATTAATTTTGAAAATTGATAAAACAAAATCTCGTTTTGACGTCTGAGTCAAGAAATCAAGTACCTAATGTCATAATCGTAATCTGCTAACTATCGCTAATTATCACTCGTTGCGAATTTCCTATTGTTCGCACTTGTATCGTAAATAACTATTGCGCCTTAGCTTCTGTTTTAATGGTTGTAATCCTAATCATATTACTTTTAAGTGATTACTGGGTGTCCCCTAAAGTACATATTTAGGTACTAAAAGCTTAGCATATGGTTAAGTTATTAGTCAAAGAGGGTACCTACCAGGCGTGGTCATATCATACTAAGTATGTAAATATCTGTAGCTTAAATAGAGCTGGGGGCCGATTTTTGAATTTCGATCACTCGATTTCGTCATTCGAAAATCGGTGGAAAACGGCGAAATTGAAATTTTTGAAATACGAGCGATCGAGGAATCTAGTTGTATTGACCACTCGATTTCAATTATATTAGTAGAATTTAAACGCCTAGTAGCGGAGATATCATTTAACGAAATACACGAAACCGAGTGGTCGAATTTCAAAAATCGGTCCCCTGGTCGCAGCCAGTATGTGAGTTTTCGCACGTACCTTAAACCTGAGGTGTACGAGTAAGAAGCTTATATGTATTAAGCTTTTAAGTTTCAACGTTGTGTAATAGCGACACGCAATGTTAATAAGGACGAAAACACAGATTACTCTTTGAAAACTCAAAATTAGATAAAGAAATAATACAGTGGTATTTTTTTCTTTAAAGAACTAATCATCCAATTCACGGTTGTTTTTAGTTCTTATACTACTTTATATTAAGTTAGGCTTGGTTAGGCGAAACTAGTAAGCGAGCGATGTCATTACCTAATTATGCTCTTAATTTTTGTCAGAAAAGTGACTAAATAAATATATTTTAATATTATGAGGAAAACAAGCGTTTCGACGAAATATCAAAACACAATGAAGTGGGTTTTAAATGAACCCCGAATTTGGATTAATGGTGTACTTCGTTATTTCATTTCATGCAGGTTATTAATATACAAATTACGTATAAGTACAATTATGTTACATCGATCGTATGTGTATGACCTATAAGCCCTTAATATTTATACGGCGTCATCGACGATTATCCCATCACGGCGGTCCCAGAAGGAGGGTAATGCGTTTTATGATAGTTTTTCTAGGACGCCCCTTTATGCTCATATCGGTACAATGTAAACATTCAGTTTTATGTTTCCTTCTGGTTATAAATAATAGAGATTGAGGTTTCCTTATAGCGGTATTCGCTATCGATGTCGAAAGGTACCTACTTACACGATCTGGGCGGAAATTTATGGGAATCACTAACGATTGGGATGCCATGGTGGTGAGTTCTAACAGTCGTAAATTTATCAACACGATAAGTGCCTTGTAAAGATAAGTACACATTTGGTAGGTATGTGTATCTTAATAGGTACAATATTCGTACGCTTAACGAAACCTAAAATGATGTGCAAGTTAAGGATCATAGTTCATAAAGCTAATGCTTTTTGTAATCTGACTTAATAAACATAGGTGTCTTTAGTTAAATTAACTACTTACACTAAATCGATGTTTACATACCGGGTGTGGCCTGTAACATGAGCAAAAAATTAAACCGTAAGCTTTACTCCTCATACTGACCAACATTTGTTCAGCGACTTTTAAAAATAACTTGTGGTTTGAATTTTAATACACTGTAAACTTTACAGTGTAAAGTTTATTCTAAGACTCAATGTATTACAAATTTTGTTATGTTTAAGGCGTGACAAACAACGTCAGTCACAATGATAATGGCGTGGCGATGACGTCCATTGAAGATAATATTTATTCTGTATGAAAAATAGGGAGTCTGAATGCTTCATAATTTTTAAAAGTTGTTGAACAAAAGTGTCACCGTTTGAGGAGTACAATCCATGTTTTAATTATTTGCTCGTGTTTCAGGCCACACCCGCTATATGGTTCCGGACAAATTCTAATTTCGTTTTGTCTTGCGTTATTTTTTTACACCTGTCTACCACCGGTGGTGCTCTTGAGCCGTTTATTTGTGGTGCTTTAATCTACACGTCTACGCAAATATTCAAGAATCAGCCGGCCACACGTTGGTCGACGAAAAAAACCTCTAAACAGATTGATATTTTTATGGTAGCTTTTAAATCGCGTCAGCTATGAGAAAAGACGTCGTTACTCCAGGAATATTTTGGTGAAGCCTTAAAGAAGACAAATGGGTGTCTCATTACCGTCCCCTTTCCTTCGTGGTTATATGAAATTCTGCGCGTGACGCGTCGAGAAACCATATTAGTTCTTTCAATCTGCGTTGTTGAGGGTGTACCTATTCTTGACGATCACGACATCGCAAAATGGCATTAACTTAACTGTATCGAAATCCAGTATAATATAAAGGATCAAAAGATTGGTATTAAATTATATATAGCAATAATAACGTTTTATTGCAATAAAATTATACGGATTCAAATTATTAGGGTGTAGATAGGTAGTTGTGCAAGGAACAACAACGAATTACTAGTAGAAACATCTATGAGCTTTTAGTCCTCCATCAGGACACAGGCTTCGACCTCGCGGCCTAAGTGCGCACATGAAGCTCGCAAAAAGTAATGCATGTTAAAAATAAGCACTAAATATACAGAGTTTAGCAAGAAATAAAATAAATACAGACTGAATCGTTAGTGTTTGTACTTGTTATAAAGTTCTGTTAACATACAAGCGGAAACGGGGAAACTTTAAATAAATTCTAACATGAGCTGCACTTAATTCCAAACTCTTCGTGTGTTCATCCTTTTTTGACTTAAAGAAACTATATGCTTACTCGAAAGAAATTTAAACTACGTTTAATGCAATGCAGCAAAAAATGTGCTAAGTATAATTTTAAAATATAGCTACTTATACATACTTACCTTAGTAAAGAAATGTATTAGAATTTTCTGTCTGTCTGTCCGTCTGTCACAGCCTATTTTCTCGGAAACTACTGGACCAATTAAGTTGTTTGGTACACATATGTAAATTAGTGACCCAAAGCTGCACATTTTTTTATAATTTTAAAATACACAAGTTCGAAGATATTTAAGAAAATAGCAAAATAAATGACCATTTTATCAGTCGGACTTATGTACGGATCCCTAGAAATGCGAGTCCGACTGGCACTTGGCCGGTTTTTTTTATTTAAAGGACTAATCATCCAACTCACTACAAATATAACATTTACAAACGTATAAATGGATAGTATATTAGTAATATGTTTAGATTTTAAGTTAGGAAATTGTATGTAAATTATTTAAGTAGATTTTAATATTGACTTTGATTTGTATTTGATGAATAAATAATAACTTTCTGAAAACTTAAAAAAAAAAAAAAAGTATAAATACATTGTGGAAGAAGTAGGTGTATATTTTGTTAAGGTTTTGTGTAACCCGTGCAAAGGTTGCTAGTTTAAAATATAGTAGTAAATTCATCACTTATACGGTACTAGTATAAAAATGGCGAGTATATTTTCTTTGTTAAAATCCTTCAACCTTCTACAGATTGCTGTTCTGTTAAAACGCTTTGCCCTTGATGTCTGCTTCTGTTCAGAATTTACGACATATCTGTCAGCTATTGAGGAAATTGGAACGCAGACGTCTAACAGTCTAGTATACTGTGGATTAACTGTGTCATTGACCCATTTGGCAGACTCTCAAATACGTAATCATCGTAGAAAAAATGCTCTTCGTTTGTTTTGAATTTTTTATAAAATAATACTTCACATAATCTCTCAGGAGATGAGCCTCACGGGCCGCGTAGATAATAATGTTTTGCTTTTAACGAAATTCAGTAAGGGAGGATGATTCAAAAATACGGCAGGTTTATCATTTAAATGGAAATTGGCATTTCTTTCTTTCACAGCGGGAAAATTATGGTTGGAGAATAATCTTGATTTACACTGAGACATTCATATCGAGGAAAATACAATCAATTATAATTATTATATAATATATACGCACACACTCCTGTTTTGAATTTCATTAAAATATAACTTAAAAGTTTTCGAGTAAAATGGATGTGACATACGAACAGACAGACCGCACGACAGACAGACGGACATGTCGAAACGAAGGGTTCCCTTTTTGCCATTTTGGGTACAGAATCCTAAAAAATGTAAAAAAAAAGTATGACTGACGGAACCCTTAGTACGCGAATCCGACTTGCGCCATACAGTTTTTTTATAGGTACTTATGTTTATGTATGCTGTGAATAAACATATTGATTTCATATCATTTCACTTAAATACAATAAAGTACCTATAAAAAATTATAAAATGTGCATATTTAGTTTTTATTTAAATATATAGTATAATATGTTAAAGTTATTTTGATTTAGCTTTGAATTTCCATAGACAATTCGGATGTCGGAAATGATTTACCTGATTATCAGGCTAAATATATTTTTTAAGTACCTATTTAGTCCTTATACGAGTATGAAGATCGCAGTAACTTAATTAGCTACTATAAGTCTATAACTTATACAAATATTATAGGAGCCATAAGTAACATTCGTACGCTGTAAAATTTGACCTTTGGTATTATTAAAATGGTTTAGAAATACCTATTTTGAAATGAAGACACTTTTGAAGCCAACGGCACCGGTCGCGCGGGCAATTATTGTTACTATTAAACGACTTAGTAAGTTCTTCAGATTGCAATTTTAGCTTGAGACGGTCAAAAGCTTGTGTAATATCTTTTAATCTCTTTTCTGAAGTTTTTCGGAATGAAATTTAAGCAACATGCCTCAGGTTGCAGATTATGAGGACCCTTTCTTATGTATATCTATAAGTATTTATTTTAACAAATTTATAAGGCATGGAGTCGCAATAATGTCAGATTTACTTTATAATTATTTCCATATTTATTTCCTTCTCTTTCATATTTTATTTTACAATTGATTGTAGATAATATCGGGAAATATTTATGGAACACTGTTTAGTAATTGGCCATATTATTTATAATGTGCTATTATATTATATGGACGAACGGTTTCAAAAAAACTTTCCTGATTGCGCAATTCTAGAAAAACTAACAGGGCACAAAAGGCGGACAGATAAAGATAAATTAATGAAAAGATTTTTGCCAATTTGGCTGTGAAACCCTTAAAAAGACTACATGATAATATTGATTTAAAGTCGCTGGAAGTTTGCCGCTTATGTCACTATTTCCGATATAATAGGAACATCAATAGAGAGCAGCTGCCGTCTACCCTGCTACGTTCAAATTAGATCATGCCTGGATAATAGGTATACTGCATGTCGATAACACGCATTGCTGGCTGGCAGTATTCTAAATATAAAAAAATCAACACAGTGGCGGCCTACGGCCTCTTGATGATCATTTTAACTTAATTGCCTAAGGCCCACTTGCACCATTCCACTGACCCGGGGTTAACCGGTTAATCCTTGCGTTACCATGGTTACCAGTACAATTTGACACCGGGTTGACGGTTAAACCGCTTAACCCCGGGTTAATGGGATGGTGCAAGTGGGCATAATAATTGTATTTGTAGCAGGTATAACATAATAATCAATGTTTCTATGAATCATATACTTTTTATACAATTATTACAACAGTAAATATATGCAGATTTTTAGAACACGCTTTCATCTTTCATGTCTAAGCCGTCAATATTTTTTTATTCTATTTACCTCGTAAGGCCGCGTTTACCTTCTCTGATTAATTGAGCTATAAACCAAATGGAACCAATTCTTTTCCGAAAGACGGTCTTTTAGTCAAACCATAACGAGCCTTTAATTTCGACATTTATCCACCATAAGTCTAATATCACAAACGTTTTTGCTGTTTTATGTCTCGTGTGAGTAAATTGGGTTGACATTTTCAACAATGGCAAAGTTTTAATTGGAGATCATACCCAAAGCGAACGTGCTTGTTCATTAAACGGTGAGATAATTATAACCGCAAAATTTAATTTTCAGATGCTCATTTTGGCTATACCTATAAAGATAAATTAATTGTCTTATTTGTTCATTCAAATTTGGATATGGCAGCAGATGATTAGTTTTATCAAAAGCCGAAAATTATTGTGTGATTCTGTTTGAAATAATTTATTCGAGTGACTGACTTAATTAATGCTAATACGAGTACCTGTCATGATGCGGGTTTTGTGGTATACCTAGATCTGTTTACTGCACATCGCTGGCCCAATATAACAGAGTTCTGTTCTATGTCACATTTTCAAGATATGTAGTTGAAATTCGACTTACTATCACTATGACAATGTTCAAATTTCAGTTCGATAAAAGTGAAACATAGAACCCTGTAATATTGGGCCAGCGATGTGTCCCAACGCTCAAGATTCCACTTTTCGTTCCACTCGCCTGGGCTCGTGGTTCAATTTTGGAATTTATTCGGAATAATTTGGAATATTAATTCGTACAAGAGTGATTTAGCTCGCGATAAATGCGTATTACAATAGCTTTTAAATTATCATATTCCGATGTACAATCAGCCAAGTTATTAGCTTAGAATCGCTGCATACAAACTGCACATGCAGGGGTGCTAAGCTAATGGTTTTGCTAACTGTACATGCTGACGAATCAATCAGATTGTTAGTTCAGTCTCTGTTGACGTAATTTCAATGCAATGTTATTGTTTACATACTGCCCAGCTAATACGAGTATCATCGATGATTATAATACAAACATCTTGTGCAGATTGTAAATTAAAGTAATGTTCATACTTTTATAGACGAATCATTGACGATCAATTCGTTTAACATCAGAAAAGGTGTTACCGACTACATTTTTTAACCTTTAAATTAGCAACTCAACCCTTAAATGTATGATTTTTTTGCTTCAAAAAGACTACCTTCTTACTTGTGATACAGTGAAATTAACATTAGTTACCTACTTTAGTGGCTACCTCGAGTTGGCATTTCACATTTACGTTAGTTACGAAAGTTTGTCAATGATGGCCATATTTTGTTTTATTTCTCTGTAGGTATTTTCCTTGGTAACCAGGTTAAAATCGTAATTCTTTAATTAACGCCATTGACCTCTTTTTACAGCCAGTAGGTTAAGGTTGGTAGTATTTATGAATGTCACTTGTACAGCACAAGTTACTACAAAACTGATAGAACCAAATAGCCTATATTTAATAACATCTGCAAACTGACGTATCTTTCCGGCTATCAAAATTTAAAAGCGGAGGGAGGATAAAAAGAGAACTACCCGAATAAGAAATGAGATCCCATCAAAAACATATAATGTAAACAGATACATCAAGCCTCGCACGCAATTTTTCACCGTAAAAAGTTATGAGATCCCGTGCAAAGCCAATCTGTCATTTTATATGATTGAAATCCTAATTTTACAAAGTTGACATAAATGTTACAAAGAAACACTAGATAATTTTGCATTCACACATCTAAAATAAAAATATATAAATAAATAAATAGGTACATAATTAAGTAAATACCTAATAACGAATAAGGTGGTAAGATCGCCGATTGTGTTCCCTCTACTTTTAAAATTGTTACTTGTATCGTTTTCATTATTGAGATTTGTGTTATGGAAGTGTGCAATAAAGAGTATTGCATTATAATTAACAATATTTTGTGTTCTGCTATGATTTGGTTAGGTTTTTTTTAATTAGTGTTTCAATTAGGCATATAAAAATGACAAAATTGGCTCTATACAGTCTACACCTACCGGGTATATCATAAGTTTTTACGGAGAAAATACAGCTTGCGAGGTTTCATATATTTTTTATTAGTTATACTCGTAAGCTTTTGACGAGTATCATTTTATCATAAAAATACGGTTGTAATTTATCGTTTTAATGAAGTCCCTATGTCCAACGTAACCGAGCCGATTTAGAGAAATCAATCAGATATATACGTAATTGGATAGCGTGTACACGCGTAGCGTAGCGTGTACTGAGAGCTCACAGGACAGTAACTTCCTCGCACAAAAACTTCTCTTATGATTGATGATAAATACTATTCAAGTATCTACCACCAAACCAAACCACCAAACCACTACCAAACCAAACCAAATTCTTTATTCAAATTATTTGGTGTTCTACCAAATATTCCCGCACCCATAACCCCAGGGTATGTTCACGTATAAGTTGACAAAAACTGGTCCTGGTCGGATCAGCTAAATAGTTTACAGGCTCGGTGATGCGTATATCAGTCAATGTTGTTTGACAAACAAGCGGTTAGTATGTCATGACTACACACGTTCGCCACACAAGTACACGCTTCGACTGATGTTCACTCTGAGTTAGCGTGATTTTCCAACAGAACTGTGCTTAGCTGTTTAATTAAGAACTTGGAGGGTTAACTTAACACTGAGTAGAAACGGGTTTGGCGCAATATGTGGGTAAGAAGATACTCGTATTTATATGAGGAGATCTTCCATATTTAGCAACGGCAATTGTTTTTAGCCTTTCCACTAACTCCATCCGCAGTCACATAGAACCATAATCACTACCTATGTTAAATGTTATACATAGATAATTATAGCTTATCATGTATAATTCCCTGTGGACTTTGTTGAAAACATATTTGACATCTGTTACAACATGACCTAAAATTTAACCAAGCAAACTATTATAACATTATTCTTTAATAATCACCTTTCAAATGTAAAAAAAAACATTTAACTAAAAATACTTTACATGTTTTTATAACAATTGCATTAAAATTAACTATGACTAAACTAAACAAAGCCTCAAAAAAGCACTTAGTCAAACAACTCGTCCCGTCCCCTTCCGGACGCAAAGATGCCCATCACGCTCGTAACCATCAAATATTATTGTATTAATGAATAGTAACATGACTACAATACAATAACAATTCCCAACTAATGACACAAACAGCTTAATAACTAAATGGCGTGTATATCGTATTGTATATACTTCGTACTAAGTAATTAAACTTCTAATTAAGAGGCGACGCAGTAATCCCACCAAGTGGGCTACAAACGCTGCGTGAACAATGCAGATTCTTATTAGCTCGCTCTTTTGTGTGCCGCAAATGTTACATTTACAGTTCGAAATTCGTACACTGTATTTCTCTTACCTATTTCATAAATTGGAACCGTGTTTCAGCCTGTTGCATGACATGTTTTTTTTTAATCAGTGGGTTCGTTTTATATTATACAAGTTTTACCTTGGATGCATTTTTTGGTTTGTATAATGTCTAAAGGCTTAAAAGATTTTTTTTCGCGGTAGGTACTTACCTTTTTTTTACTAATAGGTAGTAGTGAAATGATAAAGTTTTCCCGAAATATTTCCTATAGTTTCATATTTTTCTAATGTTTGTTATGATTTCATAAATTATTTTATCTAACAATGTGTGTCAAGGTAGCCTATTCGAAATCAATACTGGAATCAGTTATGTAACGCTGCCATACATGACCCAAAATTTTTTTATTAAGCTATGAGCTTCATCACATCTGATATTTGAGTAATTCTAAGCATTTCTAGCCTGGAGTGGGGGGGAGGGTGGGGTACAAAGACGGCCGCCACCCGTCATCTTTAAAAAAAATCTATTCTGATTCTGGTGGGTACTAGGGCAAGTTTGGTATCATTTTCGTATAAACCAAAGACGTAGAATTCATTGCTGATATTTGTTTTTTTCAGTTTCATAGTAATTTTACAAGAAAAACGTAAAAAGGTGAAAAATTTGGTTGGAGATTTTTGCTACGCGGAGCCGAAACTACAAAAGATATAAAGTTGAAATTTGCACACTAGATTACATTTATAAAGTGTACAAGAGATAAGAAGCGATTTTGAGAAATTCAACCCCTAAGGGGGTTACAAAGGGGATGAAAGTTTGTATGGGGTTGAAGTTTTATTTTAAGCTAGGAATTTGAAACTTCGTAAAACGATATATTATTAAAATAAAAGAAAACTAATTTCAGCGTTTTTGAAAATTCATCCCCTAAGGTGGTGAAAAAGGGGTTGAAAGTTTGTATGGATATCAAAAAAAAATTCGAACGCGGGACTTGAATCTTTGTATTTGGGGATATTATTAAAAGACAGGAAAAGTAATTTCAGCGTTTTGTAAAATTCATACCCTAACAGGGTTAAAAAGGGGTTGAAAGTTTGAATCCATTACAAATCCGAGTAGACACACATTTCTTATTGCCTCCCAGGCTTGAAATGCTTAGAATTACTCAAGGAACATATGTGATGAAGCACATAGCTTAATAAAAAAATTTTGGGTCAACTTTATAACTGCTTCCGCTACAATAAGTGTTCCGTGAACAAAGTTTTGTACGGAACACTAATAACAAAATGATTTATATTTTATCAGATTACTCCCATACGTGAGAACTTGGGTTAATGTCAACAAAAGCCGCACTGTCAAAAAATAGTCTATCTATATATATAAATGCAAGTGTCCTGACTGACTGACTGACTGACTGATTCATCAACGCAGAGCCGAAACTACAAAAGCCAGAAAGTTGAAATTTGCACACCAGATTGCATTTATAAAGTGTACAAGAGATAAGAAGCGATTTTGAGAAATTCAACCCCTAAGGGGGTTAAAAAGGGGATGAAAGTTTGTATGGGGTTAAAGTTTTCTTTTAAGCTAGGAATTTGAAACTTCGTAAAAAGATATGTTATTAAAATACAAGAAAACTAATTTCAGCGTTTTTGAAAATTCATCCCCTAAGGTGGTGAAAAAGGGGTTTAAAATTTGTATGGAAATCAAAATTTTTTTCGAGTGGTGGACTTGAATCTTTGTATTTAGGGATATTATTAGAAGACAGGAAAAGTAATTTCAGCGTTTTGTAAAATTCATCCCTTAACAGGGTTAAAAAGGGGTTGAAAATTTTAATCCATTACAAATGCTTTGAAACTTCTTAGAAAGGCATAATAGCCGATTACAAAAAAAAGTGATTGCAACGTTTTTGGAAATTCTACCCCTAAGGGGGTTAAAAAGGGGATGAAAGTTCGTCTTCGAGTGCAAATTTTATTTTAAGCTAGGAACTTGAAACTTTGTAAAAATGTATCAAATTTAAATCCAAGAAAACTGATTTCAGCGGTTTAGAAAATTCATCCCCCAAGGTGGTGAAAAAGGGGTTGAAAGTTTGTATGGATATCAAAAATTTTTTCGAGCGCGGGAATTGAATCTTTGTATTTGGGGATATTATTAGAAGACAATAAAAGTAATTTCAGCGTATTGTAAAATTCATCTCCTAACAGGGCTAAAAAGGGGATGAAAGTTTGTATGGGTTTAAAGTTTTTTTTTGAGCTAGGAATTTGAAACTTCGTTAAAGATATATTATTAAAATACAAGAAAACTAATTTCAGCGTTTTTGAAAATTCATCCCCCAAGGTGGTGAAAAAGGGGTTGAAAATTTGTATGGATATCAAACATTTTTTCGAGTGTTGAACTTGAATCTTTGTATTTAGGGATAATATTAGAAGACAGGAAAAGTAATTTCAGCGTTTTGTAAAATTCATCCCCTAACAGGGTTAAAAAGGGGTTGAAAGTTTGAATCCATTACAAATGGTTTTGAAACTTCTTAGAAAGGCATAATAGCCGATTACAAAAAAGTAATTGAAACTTTTTTGGAATTTCAACCCCTAAGGGGGTTAAAAACGGGATGAAAGTTCGTCTGGGAGTGCAAATTTTATTTTGAGCAAGGAACTTGAAACTTTGTATAAACGTTTTAAATTAAAATACAAGAAAATTAATTTCAGCGTTTTTAAAAATTCATCCCCTAAGGTGGTGAAAAAGGGGTTGAAAATTTGTATGGATATCAAACATTTTTTTAGCCGCGGGACTTGAATCTTTGTATTTGGGGATACTATTAGAAGACAATAAAAGTAATTTCAGCGTTTTGTAAAATTCATCCCCTAACAGGGTTAAAATGGGTTTCAAAGTTTGAATCCATTACAAATGCTTTGAAATTTCTTAGAAAGGCATAAAAGCCGATTACAAAAAAAGTAATTCCAACGTTCTTGGAAATTCAACCCCTAAGGGGGTTAAAAAGGGGATGAAATTTCGTCTTGAGGTGCAAATTTTATTTGAAGCTAGGAACTTGAAAATTTGTAAAGAGGTATTAAATTAAAAGACAAGAAAATTAATTTCAGTGTTTTTGAAAATTCATCCCCTATGGTGGTGAAAACGGGGTTGAAAGTTTGTATGGATGTCATACATTTATTCGAGCGCGGGATTTGAATCTTTGTATTTGGGGATGTTATTAGAAGACAATAAAAGTGATTTCAGCGATTTGTAAAATTCATACCCTAACAGGGTTAAAATGGGGTTCAAAGTTTGAATCCATTACAAATGCCTTGAAACTTCTTAGAAAGACATAATAGCCGATTACAAAAAAAAGTAATTGCAACGTTTTTGGAAATTCAACCCCTAGGAACTTGAAACTTTGTAAAAAAGTATCAAATTCAAATACAAGAAAACTAATTTCAGAAAGGGGTTGAAAGTTTGTATGGAGATCAGATATTCTGTGAGTGCGGAACTTGAATCTTTGTATAAGGGCATAGGTACCTATTATGAGAATACAAGAAAAGTAATTTCAGCAACCAACATCAAAATCCACTTGAGTTAAAACTTCATACAACTTGCTAAAAAAGAAAAGTACTTAATTTCAACATTGCTTGGATATGAAAATTATAGGTACTAAAGATGTAAAATGTTGAAGTTAGGATTCCACGCGGACGAAGTCGCGGGCAACAGCTATTTTAACATAACATTCCTTCCTTACCCGGCCGTCTTTATATTTTTATATCCGTAGAATGATATTTGGCAGAATTCCAATTGGCATAATACTGTGATCTTCTAGGGTGGATAACAGAACAGCGTAGTCGTTGTCTAGTCGAGCCTTAAATAAATAAAATTAACACGATTCGTCATCTGAAACAGCTCGTGCCCTGATAAAAATACTTCGCCTTTATTTTATAAAATTATTTAGCAGCTTATAAAATGCATCCTATATATAAAACTGCATTTAAATATACATAATCATAAGTACTGTCTAGATTCAGAGTAAAATGGCTGCGACAGTACTTATGGAAAAACAAATACTTATTAAGATGGTTGTGATTACATTTTTGCAACTTTGGCTGAGAAACCCGAAGAGAGAATAGACACTAGAATAAACTCACTGGCTCACCAGCGCCGTTTAAAGTTATATAGTTCGTATTCAGACTGAACTAGCATAAGGCACTGGTCCCACCGCGAGCTCACCGCTGGGCGAGTAACTATAAATATCGCCGTGTCTCTTTTATTTACACGGGAGTGCTTATCTTTTGTTCGTGTTTATAGCCGATAGCTCATAGCTTACTAGCTCGCGGTGGGACCAGTGGTGCCTTAGGTACTCGTTCGCTGCCTGTATAGCGGCGCTACGTTGCTGTCGAGTATATTGCTGCCGCAAATGTCAAAATCAGGCCATCAAGCTTCATTTTGCTGAGTGCATTACTGCAGATGAAGTCATAATTTATCAAGACAAATTTTATATTCAATTTAATTAAGATACCAAATTATTATATATCTATCCTATCTACTTAGTTTATTCCATTGAGAGTTCGCCTTTCAAATCAAGTTTTCATAAGTTAGGTTTCTGCTATGCCAAGCCAATCCAAAAGATTATTACGCCAGTAAATAAATATTCGAGGTTGTAGCCAACCACACTGCGTGGCTTTACAAGAGACCAGAACTTTTCCGAATTCCTAGGCACAATCTTAAGTGCTGTTCGAGTTTGCAGCGTTTACAAGACGGACAAAGTTTGAGTACAAGAGTAATTTGTCCATTTCAAATTTGAAAGCGTCTTGTATTGAATATTTGCTGTATTCGCTTCTAATCTAGTACCTAACTTTGTCGCCTCGAAGTACGGGGTTCATTTGCGTGAAATGATTTTTTGCTGACTTGTTTATGATGTTGGCCCAATGAATAATCCAAGTTTGTGACCTCGAGCGCTGAACGCAACTTTGTCAAAAATTTAAAAAACCGCGAGATATTAGGATTTTTGTTGATTTGGGCGATTATAACGCTAAAGGGCTAGTTTTTTATTCGTAAATTTTCAAGACTTTTTAAAGTAGATTGAATTTGCTACAATATTTGTCTAATACTTTCCGAGATAAAACCTTTCAAAATCTATATTTATTTAGCCTCGAATACTTGAATTCCTTGAAGTATTTATTTACTATACCGGGTGTGGCCTGTAATATGAGCAAAAAATTAAACTGTAGGCTGATGTACTCCTCATACTGACCAACATTTGTTCAGCGACTTTTAAAAATAACTTGTGGTTTGATTTTTAATACACTTTAAAATTTATTCTAAGACGCAATGTATTGCGAATTTTGTTATTTTTAAGGCGTGACAAGCAACGTCAATCAAAATAATATGGCGTGGCGATGGAGTCCATTGAAGGCAATATTTATTTTGTATGAAAAATAGGCAGTCTAAATACTTTATAATTTTTAAAAGTGTCACCCTTTGAGGAGTACAATTTATGTTTTAATTATTTGCTCGTGTTACAGGCCACACCCGGTATATTGTTAATGGTCATTTCAGTAAGGACTTCGCCAGCCTATGGACTACGGAGAATATTAAATTATTAATATCGCGGTAGGTCTAGCGGAGGAAAGGGGCATGCATTGTAAGGTCTGTCCCCGATAAAAAGTGGTCAGCATTTAATAAAAAAAATATATAAAATAAAAGACAACTGACATCTGTCACTTTGATTGTTAAATAGCGGGAAGAATAAACTATCGTTTAGGGCTATTTGGAGTTTATAAATTCGTAACATTTATAAAATGTCGTCTAGCCAACTGGACATCCGAAAAAAGATCGTGTACACCTACAACCAAAATGTCGGTATATCGCAAGGAAACTTAGCCAAATTATTAAAAGTTCCGAAGTCAACCGTGCAAAAGGTATTGGCTAATTATCAGTCCAGATTGTCTGTTTCAAGAAAAGGTGGTTCGGGTAGAAAACGCGGTCCTGCTGATAAAACTAAGGCAAAAAAAGTAATCGAGCATTTTAAGAAGAATCCAACTCTCTCTCTGTCCGTTACGTCGCCAGAAAATGTAAGGTATCGAAATCGTATGTCCAAAAAATCAAGCAGCGTGCAGGTTTACGATCGTACAAGGCAACTACAGTTCCTAATCGCGATGCTACAAAGGATAAATTATGTAAAACCCGGGCTCGAAAGTTGTATACAAAATATTTGACGAAGTTTGGTTGTATTTTGATGGACGACGAAACATACGTGAAAGCAGATTTTAAGCAATTACCAGGTTTGCAGTTCTATGTGGCAAATCAAAGAGGGAATGCCGATAAAAAATTTACAACAAAAAAACTTGATAAATTTGCAAAAAAATTCCTTGTCTAGCAAGCCATCTGTACATGTGGTCAAAAAAGCAAATCGTTTGTTACTACGGGTACGATTAACCAATCCATTTACACGAAAGAGTGTTTGAAAAAACGTTTATCGCCGTTTATAAGAAACCACACCGAGCCTGTCATATTCTGGCCTGATTTAGCGTCCTCACATTATGCCAAATCTGTTTTAGAATGGTACACTGAAAATAATATCTCCTTTGTACCGAAATTAGCAAATCCACCAAACTGCCCAGAACTCCGGCCGGTAGAGCATTATTGGGCAATAATGAAAAGAAAATTGAAAAATAGTGGTAAAATTGCTACAAATGAGCAACAGTTCAAAAGAATGTGGGATACGACATGTAAAAAGGTGACCGAAAGTGATGTACAGAGATTGATGGAAGGAGTCCGAAGCAAAGTCAGGGCATTTTACCAGTGTTAATTTGTTAAACAGGAGGTTTATTAATTTTAAAGAACACTAATAAAACTTTAATTTAAATAGCCCATGAAATTGTTTTTCTTAGTTTTTTTTCTAATTTGTCGTTGTAACACCGACCACTTTTTTTCGTGGACGGGCTTTATGTAATATTTGATCTCCTAAGCACCTTGCCCTTGCATTTCAGAAAATAATTACTAGTTACTTTTACCTACATTTAATGTCTATTTAATCTTTTTTTTCCTATTGTTAATGCGAATACAGCATAATTTATTGCACTATGAATATTGGTCAAAGCACGTTTACTTGTGGTAAGCATGTAACGTTTGTTAATTGGATAGTGAACAAGTCCGGGAATCGACCAATATGGTATAGGTATGTGAGTATTCATGTCATTCATAGATTACGAAAATATCTCCCGGTAAGACTTTTATTACAAGCGTCAGCTTATCAAATATAAATGATTAAACTGTCCAAAAGTTGGCATTGTCCGAAACATAATTATATTTTCAAAAGTTAAATCATAATAGCACAATTTCGGTCAAAATCTAATTCTTTAGAACAACTTAGTATCGAATTGCACTTTTAAACGACTTAAGCATCTAGTTTGCTTCCTTCCGTTGAAAGTTTCGCAATATCATCGATCTTTGTTGAGCTTGTATTAAATTACATGCATCTTCAGCTTTCGGTTCGGGACAGTAGACATTCACCCCACTCTCCCCTAAAGTTGAAGCCGCAGTATCAGATCTGAATTTAAAACATAGTTAAAGATAGATATGTGTAGATTGTGTAGTTGTGTAGTTTTAGCATGAAAAAATATAAATTGTATGAGGATAGGATTTTGCTCTAAATAATTGCACATTGGTAGGTAAAATAACATTTTTATTTTTCATATATTATATTTTTAATAATTATAATTTTACTAAAATTATTATAAAAATTAAATTCAAATCAAAGTCAAAATACACCAAATTGTGTACAATTAATTTCTAAAATGTTAATATCCGATCGTGAAAAATGGGGTAGTTTCCCTTGTTAGATTGTATGGAAAGGCGTCATTCAGTTTCGTCCTAACTTAATTATTGTAATAACCATCAAATGTAAAGTGAGTTTTTCTTGTAGGGCGCATTGCAAAATTAATTATCACTTTTTGTCGATACCTAGTACTATATTTTCAACTAAATCATACTCGTATCAAAATCATATTTATATCGCCGTATGAAAGTTAAAAAGTATTCCGATATTTCATGCGCATATTGTTTATGTAGCATTAAAAAAACTATATGTATTATTGCCATTATAATGAGAACATTAAAAACCTAAGCCCGTTTTTTTAAACCCACAATAATTCGCTTTAAACGTTTTATTCATCATATTTTTTAATTCATGCTACGATCAGGTAAATAACCTTCATCATATTTTTTAATTCATGCTACGATCAGGTAAGTAACCAATTGACAGGGTATCTTTTAAAATATTTTTTCTATTAGCAAAGAGAATAGATAGTATACAGGGCTATTGCCAAAGTAAATTTTGTAGTCACGGTACATTCACTGCCATCTATCGACACACGATTAAAACTTAAAATAAAATTGAAAATGTATAAATTAATCAAAATATGTTTACGGATAAATGATTTTTAATTTTTATTGTTCCATTTCGAGAATGACTTTTTCTTGATTTCCGAGTCACGTTTTTTTCTTAGACTTTATTTATCTTATACGGAGTTATATATATATATATATATATCTCTGCTATTAGTTATATTGTGAATAGTAAATAATACCTGTCAATTAGCCGACACTCACAGATAATCCTCTTTCACATGCATCATGCTAGTTACCCGGGTCGAGGCATTGTAAACCCTTCTCGTGACAAGCGAGGCCGCAACATATTTTCACCGAACTGTATCATCTTACGTGATATAAAATATGGTGTTGTGGTCTGTATATGCTTAACGTGGAAACCATATCGAGTTAGGAATCTATTTTATTAAAAAGGATTTTTTGACAACAAGTAAAATGGAAATATTGTGTATAAAAATATGTTGTAAAACACAAATGGGTAAAAACGTAATAAAATACTTAAATTAAATACTTAAACTTAAATTATAATCTTACGCATATTTAAGTAATAGCAGCAGAAATCGCGCCTTTGATACTCAGACGAATTAAACCAGCTTTCGAATTTCAGTTGAAATTTGAAATTGGTACTGATGAAACGGTCGAGGATACAATCAGACCATTACCTATTGTATCGCTTTACCAGCGCATATTAAAAGATGGTTGAGATTTATACCTTGATGTTACAATGTTGAAAGTTGTATTATTTGAATAGTTTGACATCGAGTTAGAGAAGAGGCTAGGATTAACTAAAAAAATATATGATCATAGTAGTACCTACCAGTATTAGTTTGGTACTTACAAGAAATTGGTAACAAAATGTAAATATAAAACCACTATTTTGAAGTCACAATTTTAACATTTCTTATATAATATAAATTCATGCTTATAGTTTAAACAAATGTCACAATACCTACATCACATATTTACCATTCTATGCAGAACTTTCAATGTCTAAGTTTGTCGCAAAGTGCCCCGTACATACCTAGTGAGTATCCTAAACTTAGCTAGTTTTCGAGCTGAGAAAAATCCGCTAGATCTCCTTACGCGAGGCTTTGCACTAGAGACGAAACTCTGGCTAAAACTAAGGCTGCTAACGTATATTTGGAAACTATTCAATGTGTTTATGAGTTTAGAGTTAGTATGTGTTCATGTAAAATTTTATTTTGACAACCATAACCAAGACCCGTTCAGCATTTAATGTGATCATACGAGATAAATAATTATTACTTACTATTATTACACTTAACAAATTACAATATTTCCTTTTTTATAGATTTTAGATAAGTGGTTATTTGAGACTGACTGGGTTTAATATATTATATTTCATTCAACAGAATTTAATATATTTTTATTTCGTTTTTTGTCACCCTATAAACTAATAGGGTCATATTTCCAATTTAAAAATAATTATATAATGATCAGAAAAGGTTTTCAATGAGAGTAAATTTATTACAGGAGTGAGAAGCGCGAAAATATTTACTTCATATATATTAAGTACCTTATACTAAATAGGTACATAATAATACGAAAATGTAATATGTAATGGGTAATCGGGTACCTAATACAGTCTATGTACTTTTACATAAATCGAACTTAAAAATAAAATCTATACTATGACAGCAATGAGCTCCTATTAAGTTTCCCAAATTCGGGTAAATTTAACAACTTGAAAATACACAAAGAACGTAGATAATTTATATTACGAGCAGACATAGAAGATATTGTAGCAAAATAAAGTGATTGGCAAAATGAATTATCGACATGTCTGTTATCGATGTTACCTTAATGATATTTATAACACTGTAGAATAACAACTTAACTACCGCAAAGTACACACTACACGTTCTATATCTTCTATTCTTGTATTTTTTTGCAAGGAGTGCTTCAAGAATACACTAAACAGTGATATACTACAGTTTACGTTTTTAGGGTTCCGTACCCAAAGGGTAAAACGGGACCCTATTACTAAGACTTCGCTGTCCGTCCGTCCGTCCGTCCGTCTGTCTGTCACCAGGCTGAATCTCACGAACCGTGATAGCTACAGTTGAAATTTTCACAGATGATGTATTTCTGTTGCCGCTATAACAACAAATACTAAAAACAGAATAAAATACGTCCCACTGCTGAGCACAGGCCTCCTCTCATGCGCGAGAGGGCTTGGGCTATAGTCCCCACGCTAGCCCAATGCGGATTAGGACTTCACATACACCTTTGAATTTCTTCGCAGATATGCCAGGTTTCCTCACGATGTTTTCCTTCACCGAAAAGCTAGTGGTAAATATCAAATGATATTTCGTACATAAGTTCCGAAAAACTGTAGATACGAGCCGGGATTTGAACCCGCGACCTCCGGATTGAAAGTCGGGCGTCATATCCACTCGGCCACCACTGCTTGTCATAAAATACCTATTTAAAATAATTTAACTAACAAGAAACTTACGTAAATTGTATAGGTATCATTAGAACCAGTTCTTATTTAAATGGTAATAATTTCACAAAACTTGTTCCAAAAGTGCCTAAATCCCAAAAACTGGAATAACTTGTACTATTTGTTACCTCTACACATTTAAACTTCTGGACCGATTAACGAAATTATTTAACTGTTATCTATCGAGAATTCTTTGTAGCTTTATTATTTTAATAAGATCATTATCGTAGTTTTTGTATTGAACGTATTTACTTGTGTCTAGACAAAGTTATTTATTATCAAGAAGAAACAATTTCACTCGCGCAACTCAAACAAAGGACGTTTTGAAGGGTGAATTTATATTGAATGTAATTAAAGCTTTTAAAAGGCATGTTTCGTCTTTCTCGTTGTGTTTCCGAAAATAAGTTTCATATTGGCAATGAATATTTTAAGCAAACCACTAACTTTACTCGAATGATAAGGGTCTCTATAAATTTGCCCAAAAAGTTTTAAGTCATAATGTACTTATTGTTTGTCCGCATTTTTGTTTTGTTTGGTTCAGAAACGCGTAACTTTTCAGGATTGCCAAAAAACAAATTCAACCTAATCTATCTATAGGATAATTTTACGAAAATCCTGAAATTAACGGTTTCAGTTTTATGACTAATGATATAACGAGTATGACAAATAGTACATTATGACTTAAAACTTAATGTCAAACAAAGCGACCCCAAATGATAACACGAAATTTTTATAATAACTATTTTTATTTAATTTAAGCAGGCCACTGACGAAGCTTCCAAATGGATGCCGTTACAATGGATTCGTCCAAATGGACGGCATCCTAATATTAAACATTGTACATTTTTGACATTCACGGACCGATTTTGGATTGCAGCCACGCTATTTGGACTGTTGGACTCGTCAGTGGCCACCTTTACGAACTCACGCATTCAAACTTGTAGTTACTTGATATATATTTTGGTGTTTTTAGTAACAAAATACCTAATTAACATGGTTAGTTAAAAAAAACAATAATAATATAGATTGAATTTTAGGATGCTCATCTTGCAATTATAAACTGATGACTGAAACTGACTGAACACGCTTAAGGTAACTGGTACTTACGGTATAAACGACTCACCCTTACCTACAATAGTGATCTAAGTAGGTAAATACTGCTGAAATATTACCAATATCATGTTGTTGCGTACAAAATATACATACCTACCTACATAGCGAATTCTATACGTATGTAAGTACCTAATCTATTATTAATATCCCTAATGGCGTGATTCCTATCAGTTTTCATTTTCAATTCCAATACCGAATGGTGCGTATCAGGCAATTTATCTAATATCTCAATCCGTGGCGTTAGGAGGTTGGATCTGTAGTCACCTTAGATGTAAAGATTATTTTGGCTTTTAAATGAAGGTTGGGTATACTTCAATTAGTGAAATACAATGAATCGAATGAAAGTAACACTATACAGGTGCTCGTATTTAAAGATAATATTAATTATTTAGCCACAATAGATAAATATATAATATAGGTATAGGTAAATGATTGGTAAACACAATAAATTGATAACCATGGTAATTGGTATACAATTTCAGAGAATATTTTCATAAAGTCGTTAACTTTTATATGTAATAAGTTTGTTCGGGTCAAATACCTAAATTAGACCCACTTTTCATTATTCGATTGAGCTGAAACTTCACATAGATACAGAAGAAGGTGGCTATAGGAACCCTGTAATAAAACAACGTAACCTAATTGTGTTCGAGTTTGTTAGAATTGTCTCGGATAATATTGGTTGCCTGTTGAAAGTACAGCCAGCGATAAAAGCTTGTATCAAAAATGAAATAGTTGGCATAAAACTTATTAAAACTTACTCATACCTACTCAAATAAGTAATAAAATAACGTTACGAAATTTCGCATTCCCACAAATAGATTTTTTATAGGAATGAATTATTAACAATTACATATAGTTAATATATAACCATTCTTATGGGTTCAAAGTAAATAGGTAATTATAAATACCGACTAGATTTAGAAAACTAAAACTTATGTCAACGTTAAGCAGTTCCGTTTCCCTTTACAATATTTACTTTTACAACATTTACAATTAGGTTCACTCGAAAACCATACCCTACCCTTCGCTCATATCAGTCGGATAATTTCATCAAACAGTAGGTACTTAGACTAGCAAATTGTTTTAATGAAAGCTGGCCGTTTTTCTGTCTCCAATTATGACTAGATACGTGACTAGACTGCTTAGCATTTTTGGTAAAGCATTTTTGAATATTCTTAAAGAAAGGAAAATCCATTGAAAAAAAAAAGAATTTTATATTATATGAATATGAATAAGAAATACGGCCCGATTCGAACTTTAAGATACATCAAATATTACGTCTAGATCGTGGATTATATATATTATTTTAGTGTTGCACTGACATTGTCTAATACATATCGTACCTTATCTAGACGTAATATTTGACGTATCTTAAAGTTCGTATTGAGCAGCTAGTTATGTATTCAAAGGGGTAGTCAGCAATAGCCAACCGCGATTCGTCGAACATGACGGCTGTCATCACGTCAGGGAGTAGGCCCCCTGTCTAGTAAAGATGATCGAAACTTAAATAATAATATGGAAATATAGTCACGTGACTTTTCGTAGCATCTGTATTCTCGGTACATTTTTTCTTTTCGCTTGGCGTTTTTTGATATAAAATGTCATCTTGGCCCACTGGTCTCGGCCGATAGTATACGTCTGACTGCTCAAATCTGGAAAAAATACGCATCAATAATTAGTCATGTACCTAGTTACATAGCCGAACGAAGCTGACCAGACACGTCGACATTCAAGGACCCACAGATTACCAGTTCGCCGGACGATATCATCAGCCTGTCAGTTAAACGTAAAAGGTGACAGTTCCGAACAAATGACAGGCTGATATCGTCCGGCGAACTGATAATCTGTGGGCCCCTTTAGCGGCTCACGCTGATTGGTGCTCGCGATCAATGGTCGCAGGCTGATGCAATCAGGGGTCGTATCATTAGATATATAACTTGCACTTATTGGTGTGCGCGAGATGCCTTTTCACTAAGGCTATACGAAAAACTAATTTTAACAGGGAAAACGCGTATTCACTAAAAACGGATTTTCAAAATCAAAACTCGTGTATTATCAGTCAATAAAGGCCCCAGATACATACATACCTTACAACTTACATTCATATAAATTTCATTAACTTAAAAATGAACATTACGGTCACATATACAAATTAAGTAGAAGTTAAGGTTATAATTCGCTACTACCTTTAATTTATCTTGCAAAAACGCTTTATAATAAGTGTTTTAACGACTTTGTTCTTACTGAGCGGAACCGATCGTTAAAAGGAATTTCCGCAAAAGCCATCCCAATAATATTTTCCTTTGTGGTGAGTTCTCGCCGTTCCGTCCGTCGTCGCCATGTAAGATGATCTTACCTATAACGAAAGTTTGCGTGACCCATTTTAACTAAACAAGTAAAGCTTTTTAGATCTGTACGAATAAAACCTACCTGGAACTTCGATAACTATGTACGATTAATGGTAACATTCCATTTCTAACCGCACCTGCACTCCCGGTACTGAACGCGTCGCTGTCATTGTCAATTTTCATACTAAAATGAACAGTAATGCAGCTGTCGTTGGAAATGGACTGTCACCTTAAGTATTCATTCAGTGACGTATGTTCGCGGCACATACCTAAATTGGGAAAATTGGAGGAATTCCTTTTTTACTAAACCGTACACTGTTAAGTTCTCATTATAATAAAAAGGATGAAAGAGGATTGTGACAAAAAATGGAAGTACTAATCCGTAATGCTTTGTAATATGAGCAACAATTCCGTACCGCCGCTACGTTCAAGGTTATTATGTATAAATTGTTTTAAAGTTTTTAGTTCAATTGAAAAGTAAATGTACAATAAATACAATATGTTTTACCTACACATTTATAACCCACCAGAATTAATACTTAACGGTAAAGAATATAAAAATAGTAGGTAAATAAATTTTGGTTCAGGTATTGGTAGTATAAAATTAAAAAAAAAACTGCAATTTATTTATATATAAATTGTGTGACTCTAGTGAAAAATGTTAAAAGAATCGTACAGCTCTGGTGAAAAAATATAAAATGTTCATACAAGTTGTATAGAAAACTTGTACCCGCTTTCACCAGAGCCACAGAATTTAATACCTACACATTGTAAATGAGACCGTATTGATTGACAAGCTTTTATATTGACAATGAGCTATCGTACAATAGCTAATGTTATTTTAAATCAGAGTTGCAAAGCTGGTGTAATAATGCTTCTACAACCCTTTGAACAGGACGGCTGTATGAAAGAGTAGCCTTTGGAAGCGCTATTCACTTCAAAGGAAGGTCTTGAAATAAACGAGCTTGGACATTGAAATATAAAGACTCCGTTTACATGAGCAGTGTGCTTTAAAACGTTCGTGTTACTTATGATTGTTTTGTGGTATTTTTCCAGGCATATTTTATACATATCTCAAACCAATATTTTGTATTTCTGTAGTTCTATCATAACAATTTTTCATGTACCTAGTTACCTATAACTAGTTTTTATTTTTTGTTTAAGACACATGATGTTGACGATGGGTTGTTGAGGTCACTATTATTGTTCGGAAAAATTATCTGATTTTTGAACAGTGTTACGACAAAAGCAAAATAAGTCGTTCACGAATTGTTATACTCCTTAAAAATTCATGAACGACTTATTTTTATTCTGTCGTAATGCTGTTCAGATATCAGAGAAATGCTGAAATTCATTGTAACTTGTCTTCCTGTGACATAATAAGAGCTACTGACAGGCGAAGTACTTATTTTTAAAACGCGAAGTCTTAACGTTTCACTGATTTCTTGTCAAATTTTTACCTTTCATGACATGACATCATAACCTAGACTAGAGTTTAGTAGTAGGTAGGTATTGTTATAAATATTGATGTTAAATATCATATCACACAACAAATTCCTGCCGATTAAATGCTAAAACATATTAGCGAAGTGCTGGTGTCATGTCACTTCAGCTCAGTGTTACTGCCAGCTAAAGTGTCACAAACTTATTTCTTATCATAAGGAGTAAGTTTTTATTGTTTTAAATACCTACCTATTAAATAATTGTAAATATATTTTTATTTAACTGCAAAGCAGCAAATTAATCTTATTACTTCTAAATATGAGTAAGACATTCATCTAGTAATAGATAAATATTGTCCCTATATTATATAATATGTCTGAAAACTAATCCTAATAGTCGTAGGAAAACGTGAGATCACAGAAAATTTCCACGACAAGCACAAATAACTCAGCAACATAAGTTTTACAAAACCTTACATACTCTGACGTTACTACGTGACTTTCATTAATATGAAACAAAATATAACATCCATTTGCGTTTTCTGTCTACTCAGAGAATATTTGACGTTTATTTTATGGTAAAATTTGTTATGTAAATTCTAAGCTGCTTTTATTATTTTAACAGAATGTGCAGCTTTGTCACAGGGAAACGTTAAAGAACTTTTGAAATGCTGTGGCAAAGTTTTGCTGTGAGTAAGTATAAGATAAGAATACACGTAACGTGGCTTAAAGAGGCAAGATTATGATAAATATACTCAAATAAAGTAACCTAAATAGGAAAACTCATTTATTGTATAATAAGTATTATAAAATGAATACAAAACTAAAATTAACTTCAACTAAAAACTAAAGCTAAAAAATTTAAAAGTCCTATCAAAATTTTACGCCCTCGGTAAGGTGCCCATAACCTAAATACTTTATTCAGTCCTTAACTTTTGTGCATGTGCAAAATATCATCAATTATTATGTTATTTATAAATAATGCCATAACTTAAAAGCTTTAATTATTTTTCACGGAAGAAAGAATGAGCGCGCCGCGTTATTTTTAATTGATTGGAGTGGTTTTTGCTCTTGATCTTTGATATTATGCTATAACAATTAGCGTAAATAAAACATAACAATAGCATTTTATTAATATAAGAGTGTCTGCACTGCGGCTAAAGGGAAATTTTATAAATATATTTTCTGTACTTCTGTACGAGGGGTCGTTGAACTAATTATACAGAATCTTTACTAACAAATTTTTCATCTTATCGCTTTCCGGGTTGCATCGTAAAGAGTTGATAAAGGCCCTGTTTTTGCGAAAGCAACCGCCGCCTTTCAACTCAAAGGGAACCATGAGGCCAATTCGTACATAAATTTTGATACTTAATTAATACATTTTGCTATCATTTTGCGTGCATTTTGCTGGTACTTGTTCGTAAATTGGTGCGAGCGAGACGCACGGGTGAATGATAATAAAATGACATCATTTTATATGAAAATTACTCCAGACCTTATTACGACTAAATAGTCTCGTTACAATTAAATAAAAAATCATAACAAGATGCCTACTAATATAAAGTAGGTGTTATAAATGCGAAAGTAAACTCTGTATGTTACCTCTTGCCGCTTAAAAAAGCGCTGAACCGGTTAAGATGAAATTTTATTTGGAGATAGCCTGAATCCCACGGTAGAACATAATTGTTTTTCACTGTAACCATCTTTCTGCGCAAAGGAGGTCGCAAGGGAAGATACTAGTAATGTAAGTAATATGTCACAATCAATAATCGCGGTGAACAAACTGTCCTTTGATACTGTATAGCGAGGATATGATATTTGCAGAACATCAAAGCAAGGCAAACATCACGAAAGCTTTATTGCCTAGGGAGAATTCCTTTTACTAACTAATAGGAGAAGATGGCATTCTCAGTCTCCTTTTATTTATTACCTACAAGTTTGTAAGGGCATACATGTATAATAATTTATTTAGTGCTTGTAAATAACATTTAAGCCAATTAGCATCCTTGGTACAATGCCTCAGGGGCCTATTTTAGATTTAAGCTAGTTATTAATTTCGTTTAGTTGTACCACTGTATAGGTATATATTGTATGTAAATAAATGATTTAAAAAAAAGCCAATTAAATAAACTTACAATAACCACATAAGTACACTTACTCTCCACACACGCACGCATACTCACATACACACACTTACACACACGTTTCTGCTTTCTTCTCGTGTTATAGTATTTTTTTTTCAAGTTGAATATTTTTTGTTAGTAAGTATATAAATTATTTATGTTTGTTGTCATATTTCGTTTCTCGATCTTTTCTTTTCTTTTGTGTTATCTCAGTAAAGTTGTAAACTGTATCTCTATAAATCCAATTCTCGACCGCTTTTCTTTTTAATTGTTTACTCACCTTTTGAATCCTCATTGTTTTGTTTTTACTTGTAAAGAGTATTACTTTCATCACAAAGACAGGCTATGCCTTATGGGGGCCAGCATAAATGTAATACTGTTATTATTTCATTTCCGAAACAAACACTTTGTATGTGATACAATTTTTGGACCAAGTGCCTTCAACACAGCTCAATTTATTAAAAGCAAAATAGTCCCAGGCTGTGAGATTATTTCAATTTCGATATATTTTAACAAACAAGCTTTATGTAACCGAAACCGCATCGTTATCAGATCAAAAATACCACAAATCGACTCTGGCATACCTCGTTAAGGATAAACATGAATAATAAAATTATTTTCTGCATTACACAGGTAAAATAATAATTTATCTCGTTTTGCCTATCATTTAGTTATTCAAATGTGGGAATAAATAACCAAGTACTTAAGTATTATAAATTATGGCTAGTCAAGTGGTCAATATCTGGTAATCCAACGTGAAAAGATAATAATATACTTGGTAGTTTTAAGCGACCATGGCTCTTGATATTTAAAATAATAATAAAAAACAAAGAAAAATTCCAACTATAACATTGAGTTTTCACGGTATTCTGCCAGAGTTAAAAGATATTTAGGTGCAACGACGAGCGAAGTGAGTAGGAGCATTGTAGGCTAACCGTGAGCAAATAGCGTGCGAAGCCGAGCGAGCGAACCGAGCGTCCCGCGGCAGCTGCCAGCGAGCACCAGAACCGACTTTATAACTGTTTGTTTTATAATGTTCACTTTTAATACAATACTATATGTGAGAAATATAGTAAGACAAGAGTGCTCACTCCATACATCAGTTTTGGTACCAAAAAGATTATTATTTAGACTGCGCTGCGTCAGAAGAAGGGTAATGTTTTTCGAGCGTATGTATTTATGTCTATGTCTTTGGCACGTTCTACAGCAAAAAACGGCTATACGGTTTTTGACATTTTATGAGACCTTATATGGCGCCCCGAAATAGGGGGGGGGCGAGGGGGATTGCTAACCATAGCTATATGGGTAAATGAAAGTTATTGAACAGACCATTTCTAAAATGTATGTAAATAACACTAAAAAGTCTGAAATGAGATTATAACTTTTTGTAAAAACAAAAAAAAAACCTGCTTAAAAAATTAACTGAAAAGGGGGGAACAGTTATCACAATGCCCATATAAAATTCAACTGTAAGTATATTCAAATAAAATAAACTAAATATGTACTTTAAGGCCACAACGTACTGTATTTCAGAAACATTTCATTTTCGGAGTATAATAAACAACAGAAGGAAGCTTTAACAATCATAAACCGTACTCCACGTCATTTTGGTTCAGTTGCCGTGGTATGATGGATGGGCGTGAAAAATAACAAAAAAGAATAATAACCTCATTATAAGTAACTTTCCATCGTCGCCTTACGTGACCAGGCGTTATTTTTAAACCCAGCTAATACGCTAGCTAATGGAACCATCCCTTTACCACGTCAGTTAGTTGCGTGCCACGAAAACATAAAAAGGGTACCTATCAAGGACCATCCCGTGAGAATGTAAACAAGTAAGTAAAACTTACGTATTGTTGGCAAGGCTCCAACGATGGCAACGTGTAACCTTATTTGCGGGAAATAGTTGAACTTGTAGGTAGGTAGGTACTCGTATATCTTCAATGTAGCAGATAATACTACTGACTATACGTGTCAAAAGTATAAACCATTCTCTAACAGATTTCCAAAAGAATACAATAATTGTTTTACATCTACATAAGAATATATAATTATATTCTATTATATACAAACATATTATATGAGCCTAATAAAGCTAATACTCGTATGGTGTCCAAATCTACCAAACCTCATGCAATAAGATTTCTCAAACAGGGCAATGGGCTATGAACGCAAATTATCCTTGCCCTCTTGCACAAGAAGGGTTCCACAAAGACAGGCAGTAACTACTGATTGATTGCCTTATGTCTCATGCAAGCAAAATATTACTGCACGTACTGAACGAACGCCTGAAAGCCTACTTAAGCAAAGAAATTGACCTAAAATAGGATGGATTTGTTAGAGAAAAGGAACCCGTGATGGAATTTTCGTTTCTTCAGATGTTCATTAATGCATTGTGGACTTCTCTAAAGCGTTCGACTCAGTCAAATGGTGAATGCTCGAGGAAACAACATTAAACTCCTAAGCACCTTCTCCTCAGACTATATGAGGATGGCATGGCACAGCCACAGTTCAAGCAGATGGTGTCCTATCAAACCACTTTCACAAATATAAATTCGTATTATTCGTAGTATTATTGTCCCATTAGTTTGTTTGAAACAATATCGTAGCAACAGGTTAAAAGTCGAAGTTTAACTTATTTTTATTTTATATCAGCTTATCTCACCCTTAATAATTATTATAGCTTTGTTTTCTAAAAGCCGGGAATCAGATTACTCTTGGAAAATGGCTCCGTTTAATTATGTAAGAAAAGCTTAGGCTGAGCCGTGCTTTTGTAATCTGATCACGAACACACGTAAAATGTGTTGACGAATAATTTTATTTGAGACGTGAACCACAAATACTAGTAAGTGTTTAACGTCAGATTTAAATATACACATTATACTTTAAACTAAAGTCATAGAATTGCTTAATAATGTAGTAAACGAAGCAAGTTGTTGTATGGAGACCCATGCATTAATTCCTCAGTCGATGAAATTTTGCTTGGTTATTGTATAGTATGAGCCGAAACTAACATTATAAATATCCAAAAAAAAACCGGCCAAGTGCGAGTCTGACTCGCGTTTCTAGGGTTCCGTACATAATTCCGACTCACGCTTGACTGCACATTTCTAACAGGTTTTCCTGTCATCTATAGGTAAAGAACTATTTTGTGTATTTTTTTCAAAATTTTAGACCCAGTAGTTTCGGAGATACAGGGGGAATGGTCATTTTTTGGCTATTTGTATTTTTTTAAATAACTTCGAACCTATGTATTTTTAAATTATACAAAAAATATGTCCATCTTTGGGTTACTAATTTACATATGTTTACCAAATTTCAACTTAATTGGTCCAGTAGTTTCCAAGAAAATAGGCTGTGACAAACAGACAGACAGACGCACGAGTGATCCTATAAGGGTTCTTTTTTTTCGTTTTGAGGTACGGAACCCTAAAAACACTCCTAAGTTAGGTATTTATACGTAAACATACAAATCTGTTTATTTATTTAACCGAGTAATTCCTCCGTCCGAAATTTTTTTTACCAAATAAATTATTGGTATTTCTGCTATGATTTTTTTTATTGTTATGTCATATATTGTTGCAATACGTTACATGAATATTTCCGGTGGAGACGAAAGTTTGAACGGAGCATTTTTCCGTAAAAAATTATTAACGATTTAAGACTTTAGGTATTTACTTAAATACTATTACTATTATTCTTTGGATATTTATACAATACTTTTTATTTATTGATACTTTATCATACTGTAAAGTTTTTTCTGGCTGAGGAATTACTGCGGGGTCCACTACCTTTATTTACTACACTATAAGTTTGACGTTTCATTAATTTACGTCGGTATTAAAAGAAATAACGCCATAATGTTTATGACTAGAGTAAAAAACATAGTTATACTTATACCTATATTTTTTAATTACGCTGAAACCAATTGCTCCTGCAATCTTCATCCATTAAACACGTGGAAAACATAAAAGACGAATAGGGCATTCAACCTGTAACGCGCAAAGCGGTAGAAATTTTAAAGGTATCAGCAAAATGTCGAACATACTCCGAATTTCCCATTACTATACTAAAATCGTATTAAATGTAATATTGTACCGAGATATTTACGAGTATTTAGGTGTATTGGCACCTAATTGGCATTGGCCAATTTATATATGTACGTAGGCAATCCAAATTAGACAAAACTATAAGAACATTTTGACATCGACTTAATTTGAATCTGACGATTCTCTATCACGAAAGCTAAAATAAAGTAACTTTACCTACACCTGTTTATACCTAGAATCGTATTGGTAACTCAGGGGCAGTTTGTGCTACTATGAAATATGCATGACACCCCCCGAGCGGTGCACCTATTTCCATTCACGATTGGTGCATCTGATATAACTTGGGAAGACTCGAACTGTAAATTTCGTTCAACATCGTTCCTTAAAGTTCAGTGAAGCTTTATATTTGATACCTATATAAACCCTACGAGGATACGATACGAGGATAGTATGGATGCTCCTGACATTATTTTATTTTAATATTCTTACTTAACCTTGGCGTTGCAAAGCACATCGGTGCATGTCTTGAAGAAATAGTTGAAACAATAGAACTTACAAGTATATCATTTTTTTAAACATGCAGATACGAGTATATATACACGAGTATACGAGTATATATTTACCAGTCAAGGATTCACGTTAGACCGGGCCGTGTCCGGGCCGGAGCTTCCTGTGCATCGTTTTCTATGGAAAGCTTCACGTGGTCGCCTGTCATGTCATAGAAAAGTAAGCGCCGAAAGCCTAGGCCCGGACACGGCCCGATCTGACGTGAGTTATCCTTAAATCTGTTATCACCGCCCTAAATGAATAAACGATATCATATCACAAATACCTATCTATATTTATGAACAATGTAGTTTATAAGGAACAACATATTAAGAAGAAAACAGCTAAGACTTTCACTTTCTGAAATACAATACTGAAGCCGTGTATGTGGCACGGTAGGCGAATTGTATTAACCGCATCTAACGGATCTAATAGTTAATGTTACTTTATCCCTGGAAAGGACAGTTTTGCATGATAATGATCAGATAGGAGCAATTAGTAGGCGATGCTTGGTGCAACCGGGCCTACTTCGCTCTATAACCGTTCATGTTATAGGCTATTAAATGTATATTTTATAGACTATTAGATAGAGTTTCCAAGTGGTTTGAAATTGAAAAAAAAAACATAGTAGTAATTTTTCAAAAATCTAATTAAATTGGTATAGTCCAAAAAACATTAATCCAATTAAACATTAATTAGTTTGGGGATGTGTCCCCATTTTCCTTCCCGTATATTGACTTTAAGAAAAATATTCGTTAGACTTTTTTCGATTTTTTTTATTATTTCATATTTAAGTACCTACCTAAGGATCAGACAAGCGATATGGTTAATTAAAATACGAGTAAGCACACCATATCGCGAAAAAATAGGGTAATTGCGTCAGTTTACCGTCCAGTACCTGTTTTTCCGTCGTAATATCCATAAAGAAAATGGGGACTATGTTTTTATGGAAAAGCGGTCGTCTCTTTTCGTCTTAAGCCCGTCTTAGATGATTTTGGAGGTAAACTTATGATAAAAATAGAAACAAGTTTTCCCAGACATAAAACTTGGTTTCGTTGGTAAACACAGTGCGATGGGTTAGCAAACGTCTAGAATTTACGAGTATTAAACGGTGGCCACCAGCGCACAGTTCGAGATTTATGTTGGCATATCTGGTGTCCATACACGGTACTCGCCATGATAAATGCCGTTACTGGGACAACGTATCTCCATTTACCTGTAAGTTAATTGATAATGTTATGATTGATTTTGAATTTCTCAAAATTAGGAATCATGTCCAGTTATTTTCCGGAAGTCCAATGAAACACATTTTCCAAGATAGTGGCGATTTCTTGAGATCCCTAAAATGATCTGAACATAAAAACTGGACTTCTGATTTACAGACATACTATATTTCATGATTGTCCTGGAAATTTCCACATTTGTCCTATACCTCATCAACCTCACCTTAGCGTTATGTAGCTGGAACAAGCACAATTTTTACCTTCACTTAAACCTTATCTCGATAGTTTAATCAATTATCATACAATGTTGAAATAGTTGAAGTGAACAAATGCTGCTCTAAAAGTAAATACGTATATACAAACCGACTTGTAACGATGTTATTAATAAATTCTTTTTTCACCTCAGCAGCTCGAACAAGGGTACTTTGCTTCTTAAAAACAGTGATCAAAATGCGATTTTGCTCACTGAGTCATTTTGTCTCACTCAGTGAGCAGAGCAGACAAAATGAGTGAGCAAAATCGCATTTTGCTCACTGAGTGAGACAAAATGTCATTCAAGTGACCTTTATAGTCAAATGTCATTTCAACATGCGGGGTCTAATACAAGTTCGATATACTTGGGTTCTATTATCTCTGTCCCTCTAGGTATGTTCTCACTGCTTAGGGTGAAAAATTTTGTTTACTACACGAGATCAAAGTTATTTACATCTCGTGCGCTTTTGAATCCCTTACTACGCTCAAGATAAGCACTCGAAGAAATATCAAACTTTGATCTCTTGTTGTACAAATAACTATCTTTCTTAACGTATAAGTAAGTCTGGCAAACTCTAGACCCCATGTGAGATTATTTACCTACAACGGCTACAACTTTAGAGCTTTCCAAAAAAGTTCAATAACTGCATTTTATATTAACTGCTAAAACATTTTACCTCGATGATATTTTATAAAATGTCTCTAAACATGTCTCGCTATATGATATTATTTCACAGCGTTTGAGTAGAATCTCCCTCGTCATCGTTTCTTGACTTTGCAATTTTAAAATTAAACTTCAATTTTCCTCAAACGTGTGTTTAGTCAAGATGTCTGTAATTTGCGAGGTTTCGACACGGAAACAAAGCTCGGGTGAACGAACGAGCGAAGGCTTTCCTTAATGTGAGAAAAAATTATTCCTTCATCGGAACTGCGTCGCTGTTTCTTTGAAGAACATTCCAATTTGTTTAATCCTCTTCGAAATTCTTTTGTCGCTAATGTATAATTCCCAGCCAATGAAAATAATGACCAGCGCATTTGTTTTTTCACATTCCAATAAACATTATCAAATAAAAACAACATGTTTACTCATAGATTATTAAGTACTTGCCGATACTAAAAAAAATTATAAAACCTCAACTTTTACATAATTCATAAATAGAACGTTTATGCTTGTTGTAGCATTTTTTACACCCTCCTTACGATTGAATTCCATTCTAATTGATTATACTGAGTGAGAGTAATTTATCTGAATAAGTAAACAAGTAGCAAATTGTTGAAGGTATACCTTTATGTATATTCAATAATTATTTAAAAGCTTTAACAACATATTAAATTTTACTGTTGTTTAAAGTACGTAATATAATTGTATACGTAATATTTGTTCATATTGATAATAAAATAATAACAATTCAATTTTAATTTTAAAAGCATTTCTATATTATAGGTATAAAGGTAGGTACTTACCTAACATTTTAATTAACAACTGATTGTGCGTCTCAAGGGTCAATTAAAATCATTGAGAATGAAGTATGTTTGACTTTCTGAAAATTTATCTGGCCCTGGCTAGTCCGTACCTATTTAGAAACAATGGAAGATTTAAGTATGCTTAGTCAAGTGCTAGACCACAAATTACCGAGATTGTTTGCACAATGTCATTTTGTCTTAACTTTATTTCTCCTCGCGTTTTCCGGAGCATCATTACCCCTTATTGTTGTGCCTACGTTGGATGGGCCTACTGTTTTCACAGGAACGTTGGCTTGTTGGCTTTCCCCGTCACTCCCATGGCTTAAATAATGTTCAAAGTTTTACTTGCTATGACAAGTAGAGTAAAGGGGCCCACTGATTAAATGTCCGCCCGACGGTATCGGCCTGTCAGTTAGAACAAAATTTTGACAGTCCCGAACAACTGACAGGCCGATACCGTCCGGCGGACTGTTAATCAGTGGGCCCCTTTACTCTACTTGTCATAGTCTGACATAGACATGACCTTTGATTTGTTAGTATGTATATTTCATGGTAAAGCGGTGGTGCTCGAATACATATGGATTTAATTCCCGAGGTTGCAGGTTCAAATCCTAGCAACGAAATCAAATAGTACCAATGAGTATTTAGGAACTTATGTACTTACAAAATATCAGTTGATATTTACCACTATCTTTTCGGTGAAAGAAAAACATCGTAAGAAACTTGTATATGTATACATAAATTTACGAAGAAATTCAAAGAGTCTCCTTTCCCTAAGTATATCTACGTTATTATGTGCAATAACGTAACACTGTTAATTACTTAAAATTATTCTTACAGATTGAATCAAATTTAGTTCTTATTTGGTATACTTAAGTAAATAAAATATTTTCGATATTTTTATCCGCCCGCCACGCGTCATATTTACCAAGTATTAAAGTAAGTATTATCGTCTAGCCCAGACTTTAGGTAGTGTTCTTAGAGTTAAACGAACTCAGCAGACAGCACAATAGTGCCTCTAAGCGTTTATGGCTGCAATGTCAGAGGTAGAACAAACTATCCTTAAGGCAGCAAATTAAGTAAAATAAGGTATAAATGTTGGGGAGGGGTGGGTCATTGTACTTTGAAGATAGAAAACGAAATGCTAATTTTATTTAACGTTTGAACTACACTACCTAAGGTTGTTTGCATTATTTAACCTTATGTAGTAATATGTAGATGATTAAAAACTTGATAGGTGTTCATATCTTACGGTGAGTATAAAAATAGTTAACGAAACACGTCAATTTTTTTTCAGTCGAATTTTTAAACAATTAAATATGCGGTCATTTTTTCTTTGTTTCATAACATTCTAATAACTATACAATGTCAATAGTATTATTGGGTACTTATTTCTAAAAGGTAATAATAATATTGCTTTTTTATGTGTTTTTGTATTTTACTTTTATATTCATGTTATAAATGACCTAGCCTAAGAAGAAAAATAAACAAATGAGAATATAGTAATAATATAATATACAAATGTCGGTTAAATATTTTCAATAAGGTTCCAGGATATCCATAGAGGAAAATGCGAACCTTTATAGAAAAGGCGATTTCGTCTCGCAAATTTAAACCCATTCACAGTTATAAATGTTATAAAAGTATGCGATTATGAAATTAGCCACAAGCTTAAGAACCGAGCCCTCTTTGGCGCAAGTACCTTGCTGAGAACTTACTCGTATGACACCTACAAAACTTATACATAACAATCGACTCCTGGCTTTCTGGTCGATTGATCATTTTACTTCACGAGGCAACCACATGCCTACGACAATAACAATGGCCTCACCGAGTGCACAATATTTACGCGGTACCTAACGGGCGATTGTTAACAAGATGCAAATTTAACACTAACGTGGTACTGAACGTTAGGAAATTGCGCTTTAGCTGCTGGGAGTTGTAGTAATAGTTACGGCGGCCTTAATTAATCACATTTTATTCTGCAGTTTATTCAATATCTTAATAAAAAAATAAATAATAAATATTAAATTTAAATAAACAATAAATATTAAATTTTAATATTAATTTTTCCTACTTTTAATTTTTCTTGCACCTATTACTACTTGTTCTCTGTTTGGCCCGAGGGTTAACTGGTAGAGAATGCCTTCTGGCATTAAGTTCGCCTTTTGTACAAATTTTTACTGTGCAATAAAGTTTAAATAAATAAATATCTAATTACTTACCCCCTTATTCATATACGCGCTACAAACCTCAATTAGCTAATAATCGTTTGTCCTTATCTGTCATTTTGACTTATGTATTTGTAAAAAGGGATAACACTTAATTTAACTAAATCAGTCCCGTAAACTTTTATGAATAAGGGGGTTATTATTTAGCTAAGATAAATCACATACTTAATTGTTACAAAAAGAAAAACCATTATACTTTATGTCCTATGTTTCTCCGAAATAAACATTTAACCTTAAGCTTGCATAATTAAACAGTCTTCAGAAATCACATACAAACTTTAAAATAAATCTAAAAACATTTTTATTTCAAGGGTGTACATAGGTACTTACTTGGTAATGTGTTAGAAAATTCTCAATGATAATAAAATTATTCTAAGTGTATATAATAACTTGTCATGCCACCCTAATGTTGAAAAGGACTTGATCGAAAATTACATTTATAATAAAATCTTCTTCTTCTTCGTGGTCGTGACCTCATGTCTGAGGGTCGTGACTCCTATGGGTTATTCTTCCGACCACTCTCCAAATAATAAAATAATGACATTAGAAAATATTATAAAGGTGTAGTTACATTGAATGTTACCAACTCTAATTATGTTTGCGTTATTGGCGGTTGGTTCGCTGCAAGTTTTCTGAGCCGTGCTTAGTTGTTCGTAAAGAAGTAATTGAACTACGAACGTGATTGGCCTTTTGGATTCTTCCTATGAAACTGTGTGTTATATATTTGTTTATGTAAACGGATTGTGGATGTCAACCGATGTTTTACAAATGCTAAGTTAAGAAAATCTTTTTGAGAGTAAAACCAAAAATATTGTACATTTTATGAGATTATAGTCTGGCTGTTTATATCAATGGGAGTGTCCGAACATTTTTTAAATATTATTTATAATATTAATGAACAATGTGTTCTATTTGTTCATATAAATAAACAAAACCCAGTTTGAGTCTTCCACTTGATCTATTTTTAATCTCGCCAGGAGTAGATATTTCAGCATCTCCGAACGACGATAAAAGCAACAATCGCCTATGAATTATTCTTCCATTTTCTTCTTTATTATTTTCTTTTATTCAAATACGGAATGCCCAGTGGTAATAAAAAGGCAAAAGCTTTTTTTTGCGCTTGATTCGTCAATTTACGCAGTTGGAGACCCTTCTCATTATAAAGATTATTATAACCGTGATAATAATGCATATTAGACGAGAATATGAATCGAATCGGTAAAATTTCGTCGGTTGTTTAATATTAATCTTTTTCCATCCTGTAAACTGTATGAGTATATCTCTGGCATTTAGCTGGAGAGTAGATGTCTGTCAAAGTCATGCATTGTACGATATTTTTTTAATACCCCTTCCATTGTGATGTGATGTTTTTGACGAATACTTACGTTTGGGTGTTGGGTAGGATTCTCCATAATTCTCTATGACGTTTGTGTATAGCTTTAGCATAATATTTAAGGATATGGTGCGTTTACATTTGTTTTGTAGAATATGTACAATAGAAGGTTGAGGCCGTCAAGGGAACACGGTGGAGTCGTCCAAGGCTCTACCGTGCCCCTATACATTCACCCTTCACGCTTTTCATCTATCCAGTGTCAAGTTTACCAAGTATTTTTACTAAAGATTTGTTTATAATTGTCCACAGATAAACCATGAAAGCAACATTCACCCTTCTTTGCGTGTACTTCTACGCGCTCCTGTCCAGTGGCAACACTTCAGACGATGATGACCGCCGTTGGCTGTCGTCGCTCATCGCCCTGGTGGAGATGGACTACGAAGACCACTGCGACCAGAGGGCCACGGCTTCTTGGAATGAGCTTGTTGGCTCCCCGAAAGGACTAGCTCAAAAGGTAAGGGTTCCTGGGTTTTTGTATTTTCTTTAGTTCCTTTAGGTATCTTAATATCTCATTCGTTACCTACATTACTAACAGTCAACAGTGATTAAACGAGCTTTGAATAGTTTCAATTACTTATCTATAGTCGATGCGATATTTTTCTATTAACTTTGTGACTCAAGGAACATTAGGTATACAATGTGTTTGGATAGAATGGAGCTGTTAACCACGAAAGTATAGTACGAAGTTTTTTTGTTTTTCAAATTGTACCCCCTTAAATGTTTATGATGCCTTACACTGCCGTTCTTGGTAAATTAGTCATTACTTGTCCAAATATCGACATGTCGCATGTGTAAAAGAGGATTCTTTCGGTAGCTAGCTTAAGAATGTTACAGAAAAGTTTCCACAACTACTCCATAATAAGTGAAGGAAAAAAATACACTTTTTTCATTGGCCTGTACATTTTTAAATGGTCACGGATAGTACAAAATTGACATAAAAACAAAGCGCAAATTACAAGAGTCTAAACCAGTATTAAAAATATATAGTAAAATTCATCGTCATTATCGAACTACATCGTATACGTGGTTAACAGCTTCACCAAAATTATTCAAAGATATTGTAGATGAAGCTGTCCCATATAGGTACGTATTTTAAGTATTATAGGTTGTTGTAGAAGCTGCTCTGAATCTGCTTAGCAGTACGCCCTCAGAAATATGCTGTAGTCTGAAACCCAGTGTTTAAAAACAAGTTAGTCAAATTTAAAAAAAAGCATTTTTTTTTAAATATACACACGCTTAAGATTAATATATACGTTGGCCTTGGGTTGATAATCGTTGGATTATCAACCCGGGGCCTTTATTTATGAATTAAATAGGCTTGATTATTGGGGCATAATAATTATTAATTATAAACAGGAATCGAGTAAAAATAAAGGCAGGAAAATTGCGTCCCGTATTGCGAATCTTGCCAAAGCTTATAATACTTACCTAGAAATGAAAAAAAAGAAGCCTTTTAAAGGTAATATGGAAAACGTATGTTTACATAAATTATTGTATTTTATATTAACAGAATCCTTTTAACGTATCTATCAGCGATATTTCTTTTATATAGCAGGAAAAAAGGTAGCAGAGTAATTTTACTTTTTGATAGCTATGTCAAATTTAGTGACCATTTTTAGGGTTCCGTAGTGAACTAGAAACCCTTATAGTTTCGCCATATCCGTCTGTCTGTCAGTCCGTAGCTTTGCTCCGTGATTGTTAGTGCTAAAAAGCTGCAATTTGGCATGGATACATAAATCAATCATGCCGACCAAATGGTAAAATTAAAACACAAAAATGTTTAGGTTTTTTTTCCCACAATTTTTTATTTTTCGTTTGATTTCTATGTGTGTGTCGTTGGGTTGGATAAGTCTTATCTTATCAAAAGAAAACTAGTGAACATGATCGGCTAAGCCGTTTTTGAGCTATCGCAAAAAGTCTTCCCTTAGTAAAAAGACGTAGGTACAAAGCGCTGCTGTAATGTACGGCGCAATTCGGGAAATGAATTCGAGTTTTACTAGATATGCATCATATGCAATAGTAAAGATATGTGACGTTCCACGGAAAAAGGTACCTTATGGCGGCTGGCGCTTACGCTATTAAATATTAACACCGCTCCAATATTCAGCCGGGGCAATGGTACCTTTTGTCGTGGAACGTCACATATCTTTACTATTTCATAATAATTCTTAGGTACGAGTAGATGATAGAACGGTACGTAACGTAACCCTATACTGCGCATGGTTCGACATGCTCTTAGCCGTTTTAATTGATTTTAATATAATTAAGCCTGAGGCCACAAAGTTGTTATCGTGCCAGGATTATTACAACCGATGCTACTATCTATTCCAAGTTTATTTCCCGCAATCCAGTTGACAATACCAAGTGAAAGTTATAGTTTGAAGACAAGTCTTCTACTTAAAATATAGTTTTAGTTATAGAGTTTAGTTAAAGTACCTATTAAAGACGGGCAGCTTTTTATTACGAGCAGTTAATTTCTCAAAAGAAACAAGAGAATATTACTAATTTGTGTTTTGAAGCCAGGAATTTAAACTTCAATAAATAATTGTCAACACTAAAGTTCGTCAAACTTAATGCAGCAATTGATAACGACATAATGTAACACGATACATTTTACGTTCTACAGCTGGGACGCGACAAGAGCTACGGGATTTTCGCCCGCGCTCAGACCACTGACATACGCATAGCGCTCAAGGCGCATGCGCTCAGCGACGATGAGCTCCTCAAGCGTAAGGTGAAGTTGCTGCTGCAGCCGGGCGACTTGCTACTGACTACCGAACAGTGGATCCGGGTAAGCTGTTAGAATTATTAGAACAAATTAAATTATTTTCAGAAAATATCATTTGATATTTACCAGTCACTTTTCGGTAAAGGAAAAACATCGTGAGGAAACCGGACTAATCCCAATAAGGCCTAGGTTCTAGGTTCTAGGTTCGGGTAGGCTCTGGGTTGGAAGGTCAGATGGCAGTCGCTTTCGTAAAAACTAGTGCCTACGCCAATTCTTGAGATTAGTTGCCAAGCGGACCCCAGGCTCCCACGAGCCGTGGCAAAAAGCCGGGACAACGCGAGGAAGAAGAAGATTTTAATTTGTTTTTATCAAGTAGAAACGCTACTATATAAATTATAGACGGAAATAAATGCCATATACTAAGAAAAAGTGACCAAGGCCTCCAGTGCCCCAGGCTGTGCCAGGGTGCACTGTGGCCCGGTGGCCGAATGGCACAGGCACCTGCCGCGATAGTAGAGGATGCTGGTTCGATTCCAGCCTGGGGCACTGGAGGCCTTGGTCATTTTTTTAGGGTTCCGTACCCAAAGGGTTAAACGGGACCCTATTACTAAGACTTCGCTGTCCGTCCGTCCGTCCGTCCGTCTGTCTGTCACCAGGCTGTATCTCACGAACCGTGATAGCTAGACAGTTGAAATTTTTACAGATGATGTATTTCTGTTGCCGCTATAACAACAAATACTAAAAACAGAATAAAATAAAGATTTAAGTGGGGCTCCCATCCAGCAAACGTGATTATTGACCAAAGTTAAGCAACGTCGGGCGTGGTCAGTACTTGGATGGGTGACCGTTTTCTTTTTGCATTTTTTTCCTTTTTTTTTGCTTTATGGTACGGAACCCTTCGTGCGCGAGTCCGACTCGCACTTGCCCGGTTTTTCTTAGTATAGGTATGACATTTATTCCGGGTAAGCTGTTTTAATATCTCTTCTTAAAGGGCCCACAAATTGCCAGCTGGCCGGACGATATCAACACTAGGCGGATTATCCTAATGTTGTTCGGAACTGTCACCTTTTGCGTTTAACTGACAGGCTGATATCGTCCGGCGAATTGGTAATCTGTAGGCTGCTTTAGTTTGCGATAAGAATGACCTATTTCATACATTAAATCCTTTATCTTTCTGGTAGGTACCTTGTTTTACATTTTGTTGTATTTGTCACCCTCTTTTCACTCTCTTTCTCTCCTCTACTCAAAGGTTAACTGGAAGAGATCCCTCAAAGGGATAAGTTCGCTTTTGTATTTCTTACTAATTGTATGTTATTTTTAATGTCTTTTTGTACAATAAAGAATAAGTAGTTACTACTACTAGACTACTACTTTAAATTTATATTATAGGGACATTCTTACACAAATCGACTAACGGTAAGCTCAAGAAAAAGAAGCTTGTGTTGTCAGACAACGATGTATAATATACAAATACATAAATAGGTACATAGAAAATATCCATGACTCAGGTACATATATCAGTGCTCATCACACAAATAAATGCCCTTACCGAACTCAATAATAGCGGGTTCAAACCTCGGGTATGTTGTATGGAACAGAAAAGATCCTTCTCGGAAATAATGCAAGGAGATGACAAAAAATTCGGTCGCGTATCCTTATCATACACAGACAAGAGGTTACATACACAATATTTATGGTCAGATATAACCACATCTCGTTAATCTGAACGAACAGTGATTTACAGTGATTCTGTGAACAGAAATAAAATGTAAAAATTAAAAACGCTCGGTCAATTACGAAAATCCACTTAAAAGGATTAATGGAAGAGAATAATCACATATGTTAACTAAAGTAAACCTGTTTTCGTTCAGTTGTGAAATCATAGGACTCTCTTGTAGTCACAACGTGCTGTAATCGTTTAATTAAGGTCCAAAATGCTTTGTATGTAAGTTATTTTAAAGTATTTTTTTATGTAAACAAGAAACAAAAGACATAAAGAAACGCTGAATCACAGACATCAGTTAGATACGACCAATTGTATTGTACGCCTGTACGGATCTGTGGAATTTTATTTATAGAAGGTAGGTAATATTTATTAAGTACTCAATTCCCGTGAACGCACTTGTTTCCTAATCCGTCAAACCATAATAGAGATAACAACAGGCGGTTTAAAATTCGTTTTTTATAGACACCTTTATTTATACATACCCAAAAATGATGTTCGAGTCGAACAAATAAATCTATCATGCGGGCACGGTAATGAACTGAACGAATCGCTCGAATAATGACCGTTTATTTGTGAGATGAGCACACATATTTCTTCCTGAGTCATGAATTTTTTCTACTTCTACTCAAAAGCAAAGGGAGTGAATTACTACTTTGTATATGTATCTGTATATTACGCGCATGATAAGAGACCCGTTGCTGTTAATTATTGCTGTAATTTTTTTTATAGCAGTTAATGTTATGTATTATATAATTACATATGTCGGCGGCCGATCGTAAGATCAGACATATCGTGAAACATGAAAATCTTTGACCCGTTCTCTGAGTCGACGGAGTCCCGCTACGCGGAGCTCCTATTTCTGGGCAGTTTGCCCTTCGGGCATATGAACTATATGAAGCAACCTAACGAACCTATCCTACCTATATATTGGTTTCATGTGACTATCGCCAAAACATTACACAGGAACATTACGATCTGCCTGATCTTACGATCGGCCGCCGACATATACATGACATTAACAACACACTATCATAATATAATATACCTATATATGTTGATTTTTATAAAATGTCTGTCCTTTCAGCTGGTCACATTTGCAGACACCTCAGAGAACGCTCTGCGATTTGCAACAGACTACGATTGTGGAACAACTATAAATTGTACACTAAGAGGTAAGAATTCTTATAATCATGCACACAAATATATATATTAATGTTATAATTTAATTTAATTTAATTTTAATTTAACTCATTTTAATTTTAATTTTATATGGACCTGGTCTGAACTAAAGAATATTCATTCATTCATTCATTCAAATATCTACATAGTAAACCCTAAGGAAAAAAGTAGGTTTAAACGTTACGTCGTGGGTGTACCTAACCTGATAATAACTACTATTCATGTTTACAAGTATTAGGTCCGGTTGCAATTCGGTTTAGTTTAACAAATTTTCGTTCATTGAAGCCTCATGTTAAATAAAGATTTAAATACCCACAGAAAATCTTACGGCAATTAAATGTCGTTATAAAAATACAAACAAATATTTATCTGTCATAGGCGAAATGATTATTTAAATATTATCCGTTACCTAATCATAGAAGATTATTGTTAAGATTCTTTAAATTTCTAAATTTCACGAAGCTTTTAAAAACTTCGTGCTCGTGATGAATGGCCGCGTAAAAAGTTAATTTCTCATCGCTCGTAAGAGCAATTTTGTTCTTTAAAAAAAATACCCACTGAAGATTTATGCCGGCTATAAAAAATGTAAAACGCTTCAGGATGTAAGTGTTCTTACTCGTTTAAGATAAGTTTTCAATGGCCGAACTCTTCAACAAAATGTCGCCAGATGTTTTATCGCGTTCAAGAATATTGTCAGGATGTCTACGAACGGAGCCTTGTTGAACATTGTTAGTCTTCATAAATTCAGTTTATTTTTCATCGTATCAAAGTTCCTCTTGTTAAATTTAATACCGTTTCATTAATTTTAATAAAGCTTCCATTTGACTTTTAAACATTTTTTTATAGTTTCAGCTAAAGAGTTGGTTAATGTACATAATGATTTAGCACTTAAATATGTACAAAATTAATTATGCTCTAATAAAAACTGTGTGAAATTTAATAAAAACTGGAGTTTCCAGGGATACTCAGGGTACATATGTGGGTTTTAAATGCCGTAGTACGCAGCAATATTATTCCGTTTTCCATAACACTACTCCATAATTCGTAGGTAACATAACTCTCAAGAGATCCTAATCCATCTGCCAACAAAATAGGGCAAGGCATAATGCGGGTCGGATCTTTTATGAATGATATTGCGCGGCTCTAATTTTCGACGCCCGCTCTTACAACCCATTACAGCGGCCAGAACGACGCTGATTCCGAAAGCTAATAACGTTACGGAAAAGTTAGCGGTAACTGTAACGGATTTACGGGGTAGGGTTACAAAGAAGAGTACGGGAGAAAATATACGGGATAATTAGGAACTCATCAAATAATTATGACAAACTAAACTTGTGACTTATGATGAGTGATGATTTTAAAGTTTAGTTTTAAGTAACGACAGTAGGGTTGTTGTTGACACATGTTGAATTGTAACTAAATCTAGTTAAATCAGCGAACTGATATACATGGAAGTATTCTGTCCGCTCAGTTATGACCCAACGTAAACTATTCGATTGTAGGTGGTGCTTACAAACTATTCGATTCGCAACTTCAGTTCGTCCGAGATGACAGTCAGTGACGGATGGCTAAATTGATTTATAAAAACAACGTTTTTTTGTAATTAAAAATGTCTTCATGTCTCGTGAAGTGGTGCAGAAGTTATTTTAGTTCATACCAAGGATAGTGGAATCACTTTTCACTTGTAGTAAACAGATAACTTCAGTAAAATTTGGAATAAACATGACGATTTGTTTTCAATACTACCGTGCTAAGCTAAAACGTAATAACTGCATACGACTTTCATAACAACATACGACTTTTTATATTGCGAGGATAATAGGGATGGTGTTATGCCAAATGAAGTAGACTATTTTATTAACTTGTGCTTGGTTTAGGTATTTTCTATATACTTAATTATAAATGTAGTAATGAATTCTTTCTTACAGATTTGTATTTTCCTTTTTTATTTCATGAAAAGGAGCTGTAAAAAAACTACCTAATTATTTCAAATTAATAATCAAATTTGATATTATCATTTTACATTAATTTCCATTCAGATTCCCACAAGATGCTATTCGCAGAGAACTATGGAAAAAAAGCTGTCCAATTAGAGAGACATAAAATTAAGTGGATGCCTGGAAAGATATCTAGAATATGTTCTATTCATGAGATATAAGTCGTGAGACAATCATACCCGGTCTCCTATATGTAGATACACTTCCACTGAATTAATTTAACAAATACACACATTATCTGAAAATGTTGATCATTCGAATCCACCCTCTACCGTCACATATATGTAGGTTCTCTCTCAAGCCATTTCCGTCAGTAGAAAAGAGCGGCAAATTTAGAAAATGTAAGCGCGCGAACGGGTGTGGTCCCATACAAAATTTTAATTTTGCTCCTTTTTCTACTGACAAACTTGCTTGACCGGCTATATACATATAAAATATTTCCATTGGAACTGAAAGTGGGGATTTATTGTGACTCCGCCTATTCAAATATTTTTGACCCGATTCGTGTACCCATGTAAATTTTGCAGACTGTATAGCCAGTCCGAATTCTAAGATCAAGTTTACCATACATTTACAATGGCGTACTTGATCTTAGAAAAACGGACAGACTATACCTGAATGTGACTTGCACTGCCATACAAATTGATAATAAAATATACAAAATACTTATTATAGCGGAATACATTTATACAACAATGATATATAAATTTACTTATGTTGAGTTAGTCTGTCATTTCACAACAACATTTTAACTAGTTATCTTTTAATCTGCATTAAATTATTATACGTGAATTATTTGACTGGTTCTTCAATGTAAGGCATAAACCTGTCCCTGTCCAAGTCATATTCTAATCAAATATGACCCGCAAACTCTCAGCGGCCAGTACGTACAGCAAGAAGGTTATTAGCGGATTAATGTCGCTGATTGGTAGTTATTGACATTATACGCATTTCATCTACACTTAGCTATGTACCATTAGTGTAAAAAAGATGACTATTATTTTGTTTACCAGCTTTGATTACAGGCTCTGTAAACGCGTCGTCTTATTTAAATGTAGGCGTAATTTTGTATGTGTGCTAATTTGGCCCGAGAATTTGAACGGTAATGTTCCTAAAGGCGGTTTCCATACTAAATATATGCGTTCACCGAGTTAAATAGATAGAAAATGAGCAAGGTTTCACAATAAATTGGAAACTTAAAAATATATTGGAATAGGTAATAAAAAACAACAAGACCTCAAAGTCTCAAAATTCAAGATATTTCGATCGTTTTGTGACAATCTTGTATCATTTCAAGCGTTGAAACGGAAGTGTTCCCAACCCCCTACTTACCCACACACACTGCATAAAAATAATGTACACAAGAGGCATTGTTTACATCATTTGTAGGTACCTAGGTTTAGGTAGTTTTGAATCTCAAAATGCAAGACTCCAACAAGTGCCTTTTTTTGTCGCCCTAGATTAAACGAAAAGCCCCGCACGTTAAGTATGAAAATAAAGAGCTCTTCCTTTGATTCTTATTAACCTCGTTGAAATGAGTTGTGAGCTCATAAACACACGCAGAGGTAATAAACACCTCTTGTTATGAAAAGTTTTGTGCGAATGCTCCATTCAGTTGGCACCTTAGTTACTTTTGGTAAATTTGCACGCTTTTGTCTCACAGTGGCGACCGTATCACAGTAATACAATTTTATATATTCACAATATTAAACTTTAGCTCGAGGTTATTATGTGGTAGGTAGGTACCTATTCATTAGTGAAACATTTGATTTTGGATAAAAAAAATAGCTTCTGATGCTTTTGCCGCAATTAAACTATTACAGTTATCTATTTCGATAAGATTTCAAGTGAGAACATAAGCGACCCAAATACTGGTAGGGTGTTATTGGACACTTAACAATAAGACTTTTTGGCTTGTTTCTTTCTGATTACTTTGGAAAGACATAGGTCTTTCCTAGTAATAGTATACGATGTAGTGGCCAATAACTATAGCGGTCACCCATTATATAACTAACATAACACTAATAGAAAGCATATTGAAGTAACTCTATAATCCAAGTAGTTACAATCACACAATCTTGTTTATGCCTAAAACAGAACTACACAACAGCCTGGCTAAGCAGCACGATGAAGATACATTGCGCCACATGAAGGAGTCATGGGAGAAGAAGCTTCCGGATCTAAACGAATACCTTGAGACCATATTACCGTTGCTGAAGAACACGTCCAAAGAAAATGGTAAGTTATATGTACAGTCGCCATCAGATATATCGGAGCGGCCAAGGTGCTCACAAATATCTGAACACGCCTCTATAGTCAATGAAGCGTTAGAGTGCGTGCTCAGATATTGTGAACACCTTGGACGCTCCGATATATCTGATGGCGACTGTACAGTAAGTAAGCTGCAGAGATAACTGGTCTTCCTGCATAATTAAACTTGTTTGTAGGGGGATAATTCAATGTATGAAATGGGGGGCGGTGTAGAGATCTACAGCTTATTGTACTGGTAGACAAATTACAAAACGCTGAAAAATATTGACTCTAAGTAAAAATTTAAAAAAATTATAAACGTTTTGTTAAAATAAAGTTTTGTTCTGACATGTGATTACATTAAACAGCGTATTAAAGACCTTATTTATAAAAGTTATCATGTTTGTTAACTTTTTGCCACACGGTGGGTCAAAAACCTGTACTTATACATATATTGTAGTGAAAACTCCAATATGGCACTGACTGGATTAATTGCATTTAAATAAAAATTCCATATTCTAATCAAATTTATCAAATGCTGTGTAATTTTGTTATAAAACAATTTTTATTATTTCGTTCTGAATGCTAACTCAGATTTTTACCGTATAAATAGTAGGCAAATCTGCATATTTTGAATCGCAATTTTACATATTTATAATTTCAGATGTGTTCGTTGCTATTTTAATAAATCCAAATTTGTGACTTGACAGAGTTTAACACAGTCGAAGAGTACTGGGACTCACTTGCTGAATACGAAGGTGCGACACTGAAGGCTCGAGAATTGTGGGACCGCATCAGGCCACTCTACGAGAAGCTCCACAAATATGTCGCTCTCAGGCTGAAAGGCACCGAGGCTGTCGGGAAGCCACTGCCAGTTTATTTGTTAAGTGAGTATAACAATTGCGGCGATATATGTTTTTTTTATAATTTTAATTCTATGATCCCAGTTTGAGTTGTACAAAAATATACTTACATAAATAAGAGTTATTGTATTAATGCAAAGAATTTGTGATACGAGTAAATTAGACAGCCTAGACTGTATCCATAGTGTATGACAAATAGTTTCAATGTGAAACTACTGTTATGGTATATGTTGTCGGTAGTTGGGATTTGTACCACCTACCCTCAGGCAGTCTGTAATTATAGATTAAACTGTTAACGTGAGCTCCGTGTTTCAATATCGATTCCTAGCCTAAATACTACAATTTGGCGACGATTTAGTAATTCACGCGTGTGTTTAGTGTTTAGTGGACATAGGTAAAAGAAATCTAGCGATAAGAAGCAAATATGGCGAGTCACGGAAACATGTTTGGTGGCAGTCTCACTTTCGACCATCGAACGCAGGAATGGACGATATTTAAAAGTCGTTTGGGCCAGTTTTGCACGGCTAACGATATAACCGAGGATTCGGATAAAGCTGGAACCAAACGAAAGGCAATCCTGTTGACAGCGTTGGCGGAAGACACATACCGTGTTGCAAGGAGTTTGTTGTTCCCGACGGAGCTTGATAGTGTCGAGTATAAGACGCTTATAAAGCATTTTGACACACATTTCGAATCAAAGAAAAGTTCTTTTGCAGAGCGTTATAAGTTTTATAAGGCGGAACAGCGCACCGGGGAAGATTTAGCCGAATGGGCAACACGAGTGCGTAATTTAGCAGAGCATTGTGGGTTTAAAACGGAACTCGATACGATGCTTCGGGATCGGTTCGTCCTCGGATTGGAGGATGTTAAGGAGAAGGAGAAGTTATTCGCTCAGAACTTGGAGACCTTGACGTTCAACAAGGCGCTGGAACTGGCGCAAAGCGTCCGCTGTGCGCGCCAGGCGCTGCGCGCCGCCGGGCCCGCGCCCGCGCCCGCCGCGCCGGCGCCGGCGCCCGTGTACGCCGTGCGGACCGGCGGGACCGGCAGCGGAGCGACGCGACCTGCGGGGATGGTGGACTCTCGTTGTGAAGTGTGTGGTTATAAAAGTCATTCGAAAGATCAGTGTCGTTTTATAAATTTCACGTGCACTAAATGTAAGGTCAAAGGTCATTTGAAGCGTATGTGTACGACGGGTAAGGCGAAATACAGGAGCAACCATTTCCTGACTGCGGATGACGACGACACCATCACAGGTAGTTTCGATCTTTTTAATATAAAATGCACTAATGAGAAACCTATGCTCGAAACGGTGTCTTTAGCGGGTGAAAACATTTTATGTGAGATAGATACCGGTAGTGCCATTTCAATTCTTCCGTACTCATTGTACATGAATGTTTTCGCTAAGTACGAGTTACAGCCGTCCATAGAGGTTTTTAATTGCTATAATGAAAGTAAGCTTATTCCAAAAGGTTGCGTTACACTGCCGGTGACTTACGAAGGTCGCACTAAACAGATTAAAATGTTTGTCACGGTAAACAAATCCAAGAAACCCGTGTTGTTAGGGCGAAATTTCATATGTGCGTTTGACTTGCAACTAAGTAGTGCTTACTGTAATAATGTACAAAATATAGATTTGGGAGATCAATTTAAAAACAAATATGCCAAATTATTTACAGATGAATTAGGAGAATTTAACAAATATAAAATAACCTTAAAAATTAAGCCGGACAGTGCATTGAAATTTTTTAAACCGCGTCCGGTACCGTTAGCTCTAAAACCAAAGGTGGAGGCAGAGTTACAGCGACAAGTCGAGTTAGGTATACTGGAAAAAATTGATCATTCCGACATAGCCACTCCTATCGTTCCCGTGTTGCGACCTGATGGCAACATACGCATTTGTGGTGATTTTTCGGTCACACTTAATAAAGTTTTGTACTTAGATAATTATCCATTGCCGAGAATAGAGGATTTGTTTGCGCGGTTACACGGGGGAGTGGAGTTCTCTAAACTGGACTTATCGCGCGCATACTCTCAATTGGTTCTGGACGAGTCGAAACGTTTAACGTGTATAAACACACATAAAGGATTATTTTGTTACAATAGGTTAGTTTTTGGTTTGTCAAATGCTCCGTTTATATTTCAACGCACGATGGAACAACTATTATCGGGAATAGAGGGAACGTGTATTTTTCTTGACGATATTTTAATCACTGGCCCTGACCGAGAAACGCATTTACAACGTTTAGAACAAGTTCTGAGTAGATTACAGGAAGCAGGGTTGCGCCTAAAACAGGACAAGTGCGAACTATTTAAAGATTCCGTGGAATATTTAGGGTTCCGTATCGATAAAAATGGTTTGCATAAATCGGAGAAAAAAGTGGAAGCCATTCTTAACTGTGAGTGTCCTAAGAACGTAAGCGAACTCAAGTCTTTTTTGGGCATGATTGGATTTTATAGATGTTTTGTTCCAAACACGTCCAGTATACTTGACCCCTTACACTTATTACTAAAAAAAGGCGAAAAGTGGAATTGGGGCCAAGAGCAACAGGACGCTTTTAACAAAATCAAGTGCGAATTAGCGTCAGATCGTGTGCTGGCGCACTACGACCCCGACCTGCCTACCGTGGTGACCGCAGACGCGGGCCCGCGCGGCCTGGCCGGCGTGCTAGCGCAGCGTTAGCGCGACGGCACCGAGCGTGTAGTGGCGTACGCTTCGCGTTCGCTTTCTAAAGCAGAACGTAATTATGCTCAGGTTCAGAAAGAGGCCGCAGCTCTCGTTTTTTCAATCAAGAAATTTCACCATTATTTATATGGTCGATCGGTTCCATTTACCTTGCGCACGGATCATAAACCGCTTTTGTCAATTTTTGGAAGCAAAAAGGGCGTACCGGAACTAGCGGCAAACCGTTTGCAGCGGTATGCGTTGTTCTTATCTGCCTATAACTTTAATATAGAATATGTTAAAGGAGAACAAAATGTAGCCGATTTTTTGTCCCGTTCAGTCAGTTGTGCCCAGGATAACCTAGAACCCCAAAACGAACATGATAAAGCAATGTACATCAATTTTATATCGGACTCGATTTTAATGCCGCTTAGTGTTGTTGACATTCAAAAAGAAACCGCGAACGATGCCGTTCTGAATAAGGTAAAATATTACGTAATTAACGGCTGGCCGGCTAAGATGCCTTATGTTGATTTAAAACCATATTTCGCTTGTCGTTTAGAGCTGTCATTGGAAAATGGTTGTATTTTAAGAGGCCATAAGGTCGTAATTCCCTCGGTATACAGAGAGCAATTACTGTCAGAATTGCATAGCTCCCATTTCGGAATCGTAAAAACTAAAGCGGAAGCCCGAGTGCGAATGTGGTGGCCACATATAGATAGGGATATTGAGGACAAAATAGGTACATGTAGTATTTGTTTAGCATTACGCAGTGATCCTCCCCGCGCGCCGCTAGCACCGTGGCCCTACCCGGCCCGTCCTTGGGAGCGCGTGCATTTGGATTTGTTTTCGTGGCAAGCGAAACAGTTTTTAGTTGCAGTTGACGCTCACTCAAAATGGGTGGAATGTTTTTTGTTAACGGTTACAAATACTAGCGCCATTATAGATAAATTATGCGAAATTTTTAGTAGGTACGGTTTAGTGCGAACCATAGTTACCGACAACGCGAGTAATTTTTGTTCGAGTCAATTTGAAGAATATTGCAACATAAACGGCATGCAACATGTTACTATCGCGCCTTACCACCCAGCATCAAATGGTCAGGCAGAAAATACAGTAAAAACTGTAAAACGGGCCGTTAAAATAATAATGCAGCAAAATAATAACCAGCAAGAAATAACGCGGAAACTTAACAAATTTTTATTCGACTACAGAAACTCGGTGCATTGCACGACCGGTTACGCGCCCGCCCAACTGATGCTGGGTCGTATGCTGCGCTGCCGGCTCGACCTGCTGCGCAAGCCGCCGCCCGCAGCCAGCGCCGGCGCCGCCGCCGACACCGCGGTGTCGTCCTCATCCGCTGCGCCTAATCCGCTGACTAATGTGTGCGCGAAACAGATCTTACACAGTAAACATTATGGTGGAATACGTAAATGTAATTTTAATATAAATGATACCGTATTAGTGAAACACATATTTTCAAACGGAAATAAACATGAGTGGAGAAAAGGGATTATTATTAAGGAACTGGGGTCAAGAATATATGAGGTATTTGTGCCGGACTTAAACATAACAATAAAAAAACACATCGATCAGCTGTTGACATACAAAGGGGCTCCGCTTGCAATTGACGTGGACGACTTGAGCCTATACGGAGACGAAGGTGACGGTGACTCCGAGCTCGAAGGACTCAATGAAAACGATTCATTCTGTTCACTCCCAGATGATGGCCAACCTGCATCACCACAGACCCCTGCAGTAATGGAAGGAAGTGCTCAGTTTGACAATGAGGTCATGGATGGCCGCCCTGAGGGCCAGTTGTCCCGGGCAGAAGGGGGCGAGGAGCCCGGCGCCTTGCCCGCGGGAAGCGCCACGAGCGGACCGGTACCCGTTCCACCCGAGCCGGCTGGTGGACGAAGTGTGCGATCCACTAGAAATAGGAACGCTATTTATAAGACTTAGTTATTTTGTTTTTCTGTAACTTGTTATTTTTGTAACTATCGGTGGAGGGATTATGGTATATGTTGTCGGTAGTTGGGATTTGTACCACCTACCCTCAGGCAGTCTGTAATTATAGATTAAACTGTTAACGTGAGCTCCGTGTTTCAATATCGATTCCTAGCCTAAATACTACAACTGTTTGGCCAGCGACTGGTATTACAAAAACTTGGCCAAGAGCATGCGTACCTACCTCAGTAGAATTCCTCAGTAAAAAAACTTACATGAGCTACCTAGACCTACTTGTGATGAATGAGATAAAAATATTAAGAATCTCCAATATCTTTAAGATTATATCTTAAAAATGCTGTCTAATGTTTTCGAAATTGTGCTTTTTATGTTAACATTTTATTTCTCAGTACTTTACTTGTTAAAGGTTTACAGTAGGTACCATTTTAAAATTAATCATAAACGCTTATCTTAATTACATCCTATCCTTAGGAATAAATTTAAACCATTTAAAAATAAATTAAATAGATAACGCAACTCGGATGCGACCCACTGAGCTCCAAATTGTCTAACGAACAAACAGGCAAGATGCCAAAAGAGGAAATTTATTCCGGATTCGGATACAGCACTTACGTTAATACCGAATGCTCAAATTATTATCATGAAGACAATAACATCGAAATTCTGTTTCAGGATCACTGGCAGGAGACGATTGGTCAAATGTTATAGAAAACCTACTACCCAAGCATGCAGATATTTATCAAAAATTGTACGCTAATCTACAATTAAAGGTTTGTAGTCATAGAACATTTAATAATAATAACAAAGTTTATGTTTACTTAACCTCTCGAAGGTAACGTGAATCCGCGCAGTGACAAACGAATTCCTATTAATTAATAATTAGTGTTAGTAGGCTAACGTGGATCCGCGTTCCAGCATTAGAGAGGTTATAATACTTTACGTAATTCATTTAACCCTTTAACCGCCAGAGTCTGATATATAAGACATTACATATCCAGCTCATTTCGCCACAGTCTGATAAATAAGACAAAGATCTGATTTGGTTTTTACAGCACATTTATAACTCCCGTAACTATGCCAACCTTACTCTGCGTGGTACAGTAATCAGCAATAGTATCTTACACAACTAGGGCCGCAAAAATATGTGACACGTTCTTATTTGGAGCGCAATAAGAGCGCGTCATATATTTTTGCGGCCCTAGTTGTGTAAGATACTATTGCTGATGACTGTACAATTACTGTCGGTCGCGACACGAGCACGCTCGATCAAACATTGCTGGCAGTTAAAAGGTTAATTTTGTGTTTTTTTTTCTAGAATTTAGGTGGTGTTAATGCATTTAAAGAGGCTACAAAGTTGCTAACTGAGATAAATATGCCTCACATCGAGCCATACACTTGGGACAAATCAATATTCAATAGCAGCTGTCCACCCGTGCTGGTGGATTGGTGTAAGCCGAATAAGCTAAGGGTAATCTCATGCAGCGACGTGTCCATCGGAAATTACATGGATGCCCACGAGGCTGTCATGCGAATAAAGTATAAAGATACTGTCGCTTTGCATAGCAACAATACTTACACACTGAGAAATGCTAACCGCTATTCAGGTAATAAATTAAATTAAATAGGTTGTATACTTTTCTGCTTAATGTTTGATTTAGATTAAAATACTTAAATAAGTATACTTAAATAAGTATTTTAATCTAAATCAGTTTTGTTCCACATAACTAGGGAATACGCGTTTTCACTTAAAACTTTTCATGGGAGCTTATCAACATAACGTTCCTCAGATACTACCAACAATGTTACGAACAAACAAATGATATACGCCGCGATTCGGGAAATGAATTAGAGATTCACTAGATATGAAATAGTAAAGATATGTGACGTTCCACGGCAAAAGGTACCATTGCCCCGACTGAATATTGGAGTCGCGTTAATAATAGTGTAAGCGCCAGCCGCCAAAAGGCTTTTGCCGTGGACGTCAGAACGTCACATATCTTTACTATTTCATATCTAGTGACTCTCTAATTCATTTCCCGAATCGCACCGATAAACAGAGGTTTATATCGCCTCTTTTCAAATCACTATGTAATCAAGTCTTTAAAACTTTATGATTGAGCCCCAGGTTTTGGGGGATCGTAGATGCTGTTTTTAATTTAGCCATATTATATACCGTGCCTCTGCAGCTCGCCGTTTATCTATTGTAAGAATTGACTTAACTGACTAAATTAAATAGAGAGTTAACATAAAACAATGTATTCTGGGTAACTTCAGTATCTTACGTGAGGGACCCGTTTAAAATAATTTTAATACGTTTGAGTCTCACCGGAGTTTTATAGTTAGTTTCCAGTTCTTATTTTTAGTTCTAAATGTAAGTGATGTAAATAAAAAATATCCACCGATTTCATTAACTGTTTTAAACCGAAACAGGCTAGAGCAATTTCATTTTCATGAAGCACAATATTTTAAAATACGATGCAATTGAAGTTTCGGTGTAATTAATATTAACATAACCATTTTCCATTACAGCTGTTTACGAAGCAATACCTGAATTTGCATCACTTCTGTCGGTGAATCCTCATGCGTTGAGTCGAGCTGGATTATACTCTATAGAGAGGTTTAATTACAATCCGAACTATCATCGTCTGGTTCTACAATTAATAACTGCTTTGCGAGACCTGCCGAAGTGAGTACTGGAGTATAAATCAATAATAAAATGAAAACATGGTATTTATTGGTGCACCTCGAAAAAGGTTTTAATTATGGTGTTTGGTTTTTATATAGATTTAATTCTGTTGTCTGTAATCCAACCTAACGATTAAATTATATAGAACACTAGCCAAAGTAGTATTTTTTTATAAATATGATATCAATTTTATGTTTAAATTAAAAAATATAAAATTTTTTGTTTTGTGTAATTTTAGATTGAATTTCTATATAGCCGCCGATGAATGGAGACTAAAATATCTTAAAGAGACAAAAACTTCTTCAACACAAAATGAGAGCTGGTCTGACTTTAGAAGAAATTTCTCTTGGTTAGAAACTTCTGACGTAGATATCCTTGGTAACCCTTACGTGCTTCACAACAAGCCATTTATTGGGTAAGTTTTAATTAATATTAACGTAAACGTCCCAATGCGTGAAAAGTTAATTCCTTATTAGATGACACCTGTGGCCCATTTTATAAAGCTACAAGTTACAATTTACAAGCCGAAGTCTCTTTCTAACCCTATGTGTTAGAACGAGACTTCCGCTTGTAAATTGTAACTTGTAGCTTTATAAAATAGGCCACTGGTAGTCACCTTTGTTGCCAATGACGTATGTTTAAAGATGATATATGATGTAAAGCCGCCATCAGATATATTGGAGCGGCCAAAGTGGTCAAAAATATCTGACCATGCACTTTTGAAGGTCATGATAAAATTTATTTTTTTGTTGCAGAAAATTCATGGGCCTTATTCTCAAATATCAAATTTATCAATCTTTTGCCGAAGAACTTATTTCGGATGAATCTGACCTTATAAAACATATTTCTGAGAACAACGATCGTTTAGTGTAAGTAAAACTTTGTCATTTCATCATTATTGTTGATTGTTTCTGTATAAACATGGCACATTATTATTTTTTCTATTTTTTTAGGAGTACAATGTCTCAAGGCTTAGGGATCAAATGGCCTGAAATGGTTAGCGATTTATTGGCTAAACGAGAGAATGTGCTCGAATACACAGGCCTGACTGACTACTACAGACTTCTAGACGAATATTTAGACAACCAACTAGACCCTCAGCTAGGTGTTAATGAATCAGATGATTATGTCGAGCCCTCTGAGCCAGAAACCATAGAAAACGAAATTCCCACCGAATTTCAACTACCCAGAAATAGTGAGACTCATGAAAACATTCAAGAAAACGAAATTGATACAGGATATGAAAATAACATGAAGTTTGGCACTGAAACGTCGACTGTGGGTGTGTTAGAAATAAAAAACCCTGTTGTATCTGGGGACCAGGAGCAAAAAGATACAAATGTCAAAGAAGCTTCATATAACGTCTACTGGTGGATTGGCATAGCTGTTGCAGTAGCCATTATAGTAATATTGATAGCAATAATTGCACGAAAACGACAGAACCATCGAAAACAGCTTGATAGACAAAGAAGAGAAAATACGCATGCCTGATTTGAGGAGTATCGGTTCTAGATGAGGAGCCGATATTATATCTGTATACTTATACTAATTTAAGTAATGTGTGCCAATGCGATTTATTTTATGTGTGTGTTTGAGTTTACAGAGTTTAGGTGTGCGATTAAAAATATTCTATTTATTCTGCTCTAGAAGTAATTACAATTTAAGTTATTTGCTTTGTGTTCACAACGTTTATTTATCAACAATATTGTCTATTGTCAAACGAATATTGATAGGTCCTGTTTAATTATGAATTATGATACAAAGTAAAAACTGTTGCATTTATTCTTTGTAAAAATAATGCAAGCTTTATTGTATCATTAGTTAATTGCCTACCAAAATTTAAACGCTCTTAGTTGCACCAGTATCTACACTAAATAAATTTAATGCTCAAAATTTCACTATCTACAATCACAGTTGCAACTCGCGTCTGAAATTATATTTTACAATTATTATTATTGAGCTTCAACAGCTAGTTAGGTAATTATTTAATTCCTTTGTTTCATACATTAAGCCATGTTTAAACTTCAATGAAGTTAAACGTAATAAATATGACAGTATGATGTCTAACTTAGTGAAATGAAAAATATATATATTTTTGTACATATCACATTTTGCAAATTAGTCTAAATGTTACCAAGAGTGTCTATATAATAATTTGTACATAATAGTTAAGTGTAATTTCGCTGTGCCTTAAGCGTCTCAATTTCTAATGAGTACTCTGTGTAGTATATAAAATTTAGTAATTATATTAGAAATAAATTTGTAATAAAGAATTACCTTCGGGCTCATATTTCACGAAATTTCTGAGACAAAAAATATACGTCAGACCAATTTGTAATAGAAATATGTGTTTTCGAAAAAAATTACAACTCTGAATCAATTCAAACAGTTACCATATTTCTATTTGTATGAAATGTATTAAATGATTTAGCTTTAAAAAGTAAATTTTATTGATTATTTTTAAACATATTAATTATGCATGTCTAGTTTCTTTATTGTTATTTTTTTCTTAAGATTAGGCTTATCCAAATAGTAATTTCTTGTTATCAAACTTATTCCTTCAAACATAAATTTCACTGTTGAGCTAACAAATCATATCCATAACCGTTTGATATTAAAAAAATACTATAAGAATGGGCCTCAAGGGGGTTGACTCAGATTTATAATTTTTTTAAGGTTTATTAGTTATGATATGATATTGATGATCACTTTCCCTGATTAGCGTGCGTAAAATCCACTGGGAGCCGTCTACACTTCTACAGTCAGCTGCAGAGAAAAGGTACCTATACCTCTGCATAGAAGTTTGTATGCAAAGGTGCTAAGCGAATAGTATTACTGACTGTACATGTTGTGTCATCAGACATCCCACTCGCACTGGAAGTTGTATCATAGCAATATCAAAACTGTAACAAAATGTTGAATATGAATCAGCCTTCATTTAATATGCTCGTTTATTATGTTCAGGTATGAATATAACTTTAAACCAAACAGAGAGGATATACAGTGTGACCTTAGCCTTTGAACAAAGCCGAAACGTACATATCGATTAGGGTATTTGCACGGTATTTCGAACCATTTTTATCAAATTATCAGAACAATCTGTAGCTACGAATAAACATAATAAATTATGATTTTTTTGTAGGTGCTGCCTGTATTTAATTAAATGCACCTGTACGCCGCACAGGAGTATCCGTCTTTGTCTAATTGTATCAATTAAAGAGGGACGGGTAGTATATCTCGCGGGCGGTATTCTGTCGCGCCAATCATGTGCTAGCCCGGCTGAGGTATAATACATATATCTACTGTCAGTCATTGGCAAATGGACGGGATGGATAGGAAGCAATTTATTGGCGATTATTGGGATTCAATTTTGTTTGAAAAAAGATTTTATCTTTTGTTTTAATTAATAAAAATACATTAGAGCGTTCCTCAACAATAACCAACCATAGGTGGGATGGATGGGGTTTAGGGCTTTGTCGAAAAGCTAAGGACACCTTGTATAATATTATTTAAGTATTTAAACGAAAAAAGGACAGTTCATATTATATTGATTTATACTTTACATTATAAAGTAAAATGTGCAAAGGAAATAATAAATGTTTAAAACATACAGGAAAACCTTTATTTCACCCATAAAACAGTTTTTAAGTACTTTATTATTACTTAGTTATACGTAATACCGAAAATGGGACCCGAGAGACATTTTAGATTTACGGTTATCCTATAAAAGTAAACTTACCTCAATTTCTATGAAAATTTACGACTACAAAAACAAAATGAGGGGTGAACTCATCACAACTAGCTGTTTGGGAGTCCAATGGTCGAATATTGGGACGGTGCCAAGTAGGTTTGGCGATATGGTACTCGTGCGAGCATGAGAAGGATATACTTATATCAGAGATATATATAACTCCGTATAAGATAAATAAAGTCTAAGAAAAAAAAACGTGCCTCGGACGGCCAAGGAAAAGTCATTCTCGAATAGATGGCGCCAATACCTTTGGCCTATTCTCGGCTAGATGGCGTTAACGACACCGTTTGGTATTTAACAATTTTAACACATATCAGTGAAAGAACATGGGTCAGTATGGAACAATAAAAATTAAGAATCATTTATCCGTAAACATATTTTGATTATTTTATACATTTTCAATTTTATTTTAAGTTTTAATCGTGTGTCGATAGATGGCAGTAAATGTACCGTGACTACAAAATTGACAATGACAGGACCCCTCTATACTATCTATTCTTTTTGCTTATATTTAACCACATTCAGGATTTTCTTGTGGCTTAAGAGTCTTCTACAAGGCCTGATATCTATAACAAGACAGGGGTGTGTCGAGTTGTACTCGATTTTATATTATATTCTAGGGATGTACCGACTAGTCGCCGACTAGTCGGGAAAGCCGACTATCCGGCCACATTTGTAGTCGGCGATTAGTCGGCGACTAGTCGGCAAAATTGGCCGATTAGTCGGCACTTTATTAGTGAAAGAAAAACAGAAAAAAAGAAACCAACAGTCAATATTTACCATATGTTTTATGTCTATTTTACCAAAATACCTATTCAGGGTGTGAATGTTTTTGTTCATATAATTGACCGTTTGATCGTTATCGTATGGTGGTGGGCTGGTGTTTTCCTCTACAGGTCGATCTCAACTGATTCTCGTGTAATTTCATGGCCAAGTTCTATACTTAAAGGATTTTATTATAATTCTGTTTTTGTTTTTTTTTAATGGTGGAGGCATGGGGAACTATTAATGTTATTGCAAAATTTAGAGACTTATAAATAGGGCACGTTACTCGTAAAGACGCTGACCACAGGGGATGGGTTCTTAACTGGCGACTACGTACGAGAAATAGAGCGTTGGAAATACCTCCTACAAGTTGTACCGACTGACGGTCTGCTCAGGATCGCAAAATAAAATAAAAGAAAGACAGAAATTGAACGAGTATTCTTGTGATAGGTCTTTGAACCTGTAGAGAACACCTTTTAGCCAAGCTAATATAGGAATACCGCAACGCATCACCTGAACTTATACGAAATTAATGATCTGGTCGACTAGCCGACTAGTCGGCCGACTAATCGGCCATTCGAGTGCCGATTAGTCGGCTAGTCGGCTAGTCGGCCAAATCAATAGTCGGTACATCACTATTATATTCCTATAGTAAAAAGAAATCAGCCTATATACGTCCCACTGTGGGGCACAGACCTCTTCATGTGCGAGAGGGCTTGGCCTTTGAATTTCTTCGCAGATGTACCGATGCAGGTTTCCTCACGATGTTTTCCTTCACCGAAAAGCTATATTTTATATAGCTCGCAGCATGAAATAAATAATAAAGGGAAACTTTCTACCTTCACCCCTGCAAAACTAGTTAATTATTACAACAAGGGAGAAAAGTTCAAATTTTTAGATTTTTAAATGTAGCAAGGAAATGAAGAGCAAGGTAAGACATTAGGAAATTGTGACTCTGGACGTATACGCCCCTAAAGGCACATGAATATATCTGAATCTGAACCACGTCCACTGCGAATACCACACGTTCATACATATTCATTAAATAAATGTATGGCTATGCCTAATCTAGTTTCCGTTTAACTGAGTTTATCAATCAATACTACAAATACATCCCCATTCAATATCTTAATTTGTTATTGTAATATATGTGCATCTCATATACATAGGTAAATCTAAGTGCAAGCGAAATGTAGGTACACATATCAATAACAAATCACGATTAGATAAACAAAACTTGGAATTGGTCTTATAATTTCATATACGTACCTTCCTACTTACTCAATCCTAAAAATAAGAGAGCAACAGTGAATAAACATGTATATGTGCAAGGGGATGCAAGCGAGGAGGGGGGCCCAGCAGCCCACCCCTAGAGAATAAAATGTGTAACTAAACGTACCTATGCCCCTCTCGTCCTTTAGGCCATCGGCCATATCAACTGCCATCCTATAGCTCATTCAGATTGTTGAGGTAATGAAATAAAATCCTAAGTCCCACTTGCACCATTCTACTAACCCGGGAATAGCCAGTTAAACCTGGAGTTGCCATGGTCACCAATACAATTTGACATTAGGTTATTGTTATTAGGTTTAAATGGTGCAAGTATAGCTTTAAAATATGTATATCTCCTATTATGTGTTAAGTACGTAAGCCCTCCAAAAACTAATCAAGTTGCCACTGGCTGTTTGGAACAATGTTTGGATAATATCCTCAACTTATTACTAGAGACTATATTTAATGAACTTAATTACCATAACAAAAGATTAATAGGGTTCACCTAAAGGTAAGCGATTAGGTACCGTTATTGATTTAGGACTATGGGAGTTAATTTAAAACTCTTTAAGGAGGAGACCGTTCGATAAAAATTATTTACGTTCTTACTTTAACAGTAAAAATTAATGACCAAAATGTTATAAATTAAAGAGTTTGGTAAAGCTTATAATGGTAAGTTTAGTTTTGAAATGCAGTTAAGTATATATGTTTGACAGGACATGCTTGTTATACTAACATACGAGTATATTTTTCTGAGACAGACAATTTAAGCACAGAAAGGAATGGTGTGTTAAAAATATTTAGTTTTCTTGACAGATTACTCAACGACTGCAAATAATATGTACGAAATATTGGTAAATTCGCTCGACATGTTCCGAGGAGCTTCATAGGGACAAAAAGAATAGATAGTATAGAGGGGTCCTGTCAAAGTAAATTTTGTAGTCACGGTACATTTACTGCCATCTATCGACACACGATTAAAACTTAAAATAAAATTGAAAATGTATAAATGAATTAAAATATGTTTACGGATATATGATTATTAATTTTTATTGTTCCACAATGACCCATGTTCTTTCACTGATACGTGTTAAAATTGTTAAATATCAAACGGTGTCGCCAACGCCATCTAAACGACAATAGGCCAAAGGTGTATGGCGCCATCTATTCGACAGTGACTTTTGCTTGACATCCGATGCACGTTTTTTTCTTAGACTTTATTTATCTTATACGGAGTTATATATATCTCTGATAGGGACATGTCGAACGAGTTTCAGCTTAAAATACGTGAGTGACCAGTTTTTAAAAATATAATATACGCGTGTCTGTCTCACAGAAGTTTTGTTATTAAAGTTCTCAGGAAGGACGGTTGAAGTTGAGTTGAAAAATGTAATTATATTGATACAATTCCATATATTTTAATGGTATTATTTTTAAAATAATAGATCCGGATTCATGGCAGCAGCAATCAGCATTTGAATTTTAAGTGGAAGCCAAGCACCTCTGCTTAAGAGCATTTATTTACCCCTAATGGAAATACGCTTGACCTTAATATAACTTAACCCGCAAGACTACTAAGACAAAGTAAATACCTAAGTACTTAATGAGAAAAATTTCTACAACTTGACTTTTGCTGTTAAAACTAAAAGTTATTAAATAAGAAATAGTCATGATTAAGATAAAAACTTCTTGAGTCAAACTTAATAATTCTAGAGGTAGTTTAGCTTTCAGCCTACCTTGCCAGCTGGCCATTTAGAAATAATGTATAACTAGGTAATTCAGACTATACTAGTTTAATTACCCTCATCTCACGATTAAGAGTAGTCCGGCTGAGAAGGATAATTTTTCACGAGGAAATCTGTCCCAAGTTTAATTAACTACCCTAACTCTTAAAATTGCCTTGGATGATGCTGTGTCTTTCCGTCTTAGGAAGTTATTTTAGATTTTTGTATTAGACTTTAATATTAAACAAATATAATATTTATGGGTACTCATTTAACCTTTATTTCCCAAAATAAACTCATAGATTAAATGGACTTAATATCATGAAGAATTATCTACCAGTCATCCTTAAGAAATCGCGTTTTTATATAGGGTTACTACCCAAGCCCACCCTACCCTTTAAAGTACTGTCATTTCATAGACCCCCATTTATTGAAGAATTACCGAGACTTTAAAGGATTGAAGGGGGTTCGACAATAACTTACCCTTTTTTATAATGTGGTAGAACGTTTTTGTTTGGGTATTAAAAATAAAAGGGCCACAATTAAAGGTGACATTCGGACAAAGATTGCAGCAGCGTTGTTACAGCGTTGCGGCTGCGAAAAAAGTAAAATTTGTAGTTCCTGCATTTCTATCGCGATAAGAATGTTCAGTCAGTGATTCAAGAAGGAGATTCTTGGACAAGGCTACAACAGTAACACTGCTGCGGTTGCAATATATACGTTATCTTGAATGTAATCCTTTGAACAAAAAAGCATCTAAAGTTGTTGTACGTCGTCGTAAATAGGTAGCTGTTCGCACAGCAAATTTTCAGCAACAAAGGTATCTCGGCTGGAGATGTGACCAACATTTAGTAACACCTAGACTTCAACTGCGGCCTGTACCTACGTTAAACAATAGCAAGAAAAGGTAGGTAAGTAGAGTAGCAATAAAATACTCAAAGGACATCAACCCTTTTATCATTACCTATCTTTTAACGACCTCGCCTCAAGTAAAAGAGTATTTTATTCCCAAAAAAAGTGATAACAAATGAGGAACTTAACGCTTTGTAATTAAGCTGGATTCCGGCGGTATCAAGTCTCCCCAAGCCTCGTTAATCATACCTTTCCTACAAATGGAACTATATATGCTAAGGTAATTTAAGATATTTGTTATCATATAGGAGGCAAAGGAGAAGACGAATCGCCAAAATATGGTATCATTTTGAAGGATATATCACTAAGGTAATATAATTGATATTGCATGACTAAAATTGCAAAAAAAAATTAAACACAGACATCATGTGTAAATTACTGAAAAAATACCTGTTTTATACCTACATGTGAATTTATATATGTACCTACTTAACACTAAAGTGTCTTTCGTAACACTATTATATATTGGGCTTTTATTTAAACAGTTTCATGCAGTGAATATACAATTTGATGTTATCTTTGAAGTCTCGGTGGGCATTCCATAGTTAGTTATCATAACTTTTGGTTTTACAGATGTTTCATACTAAACATGACAAGTATAAATTAATGCTCGGCTTGGCGGGGGCACTGCCGTTGCCCCAGATTATACGACCAATTTCTTTAAAGGAAATATGAAAATGTGTGCTTACTTCGGAGTCTTTTTCAAGGAGGCACTAGACTCGCTAGCTCGAACATTAATTTTCTTAGAAGCATAAGAAGTACAAATTTTGCCAGCGCCAGCGTAGAAACTGTTTACCAACTTCGCAGTAGTTTGTGCGTGAGTAAATTCCTTTAAAAATGTTGTTTTATTAAGTACAACACAACCAACAAATAAGCAAGAAAGTATCATATTCAAATCAGTCAGTAATAAATAGGTTATTTTAAGTTCGTTCTCTTTCCCGTCATATTTATAAAAAAAAAAAATAAGGGAAACATTTTAATTATCAACCCATGCCAATCTGCATGTTTCTTCTCTGACTTTACAGTAACTGGAACTGGGGAATCGATTTAAATGCAAATTTTATAAAAACACAGAGCGAGTAGTGGTGTTGAAATTGATCGGCTTACGCGAAAAACTGTAGATCGTTTAATAAAATTGTGTAACAGGCACATCGTGGCGATAAAGGCCAAAAAATATTGTATTTCATTTTATCCAGTTATCCTGTGCAGGATGATAACTATTTTAGTTCGAGTGAAGGTTAAATTTATAAATGTGGCCATAATGAATAAATACAGGCACGTTTATAGTCAAGCAAATAATTTTCTTGCCAAGTCCGAAAAGTAGGTATACTTAAGAACATACTTACCTTCTATTTTTTTAAATAAATCTATATAAAAATGTACCCAAATCGACAACTTAGGTATAATATGTTCACCGACGCCCATTTTTCTGAACCTTATGACCCGGGATTAACTCGATATATTACAGTTTATTTAGTGTGGTATTAAACATTGGGTAACATGGTCTGACATTAGCCTAATGTAATGAAAATATTAAAATCATTACATTTGTCGTGTGCTTTCGTTTAGTTTGATTTAGGTTCAATGGCAAACTGAAAAACTAAGTTACGAAAACACGTAGTAAAAACTGCTAACTTGGCATAGTTAATAGATTAGCCATTAGTCACTCAAATGAGTTTGTTAACAACGTGTTTGTGTAGCTGACAACATATCCGCATTAGCTTTTGACTTTGACGGATCTGCGTGGTTATTATAAATTGGAGTATGGAAGCGGAGTCAAAGTTCAGTGGATGCAACTTATTGTTGGAAATTTTGGTAGGTACCGACGCAACCAATGATTAATATTTTATTTAAAGTTCAAAGAAAATATTGTATAACTCGCCAGAAATTATTTTGATAAATATTTTACAGAAATAAGTGTAATTAAAAATGAGTCAGTAACTTAAATACCGCCGACATTAAGCAAATATTGACGTGTTTATTTGTAACATAAAATATGCAGAGATATCGTCGAGCCAGTGTATCAAGTTCGGGATCAAGTTTCAAAACCTTTGAAACTTGTGAGCACACACGATCATATAATTATGTAGTCGAATGTAAACCATTAATTGACTGAGATACGACGTACCTGAAGTTGAGTGTTCTCGAGAATGCATAAATCAGCAGCATACGCTATTTGAATAATGAATGTGTAATAAGTTTATACTCGTACTAAGAGTAATTGTACATTACTGCAGAGGCCGAGAAAGAAGGGCTTGCCGGCCGAATAGGTATCGATGGCTGGGCGTAGCCAAATATTTAGGAATATATGAGGCTATAGCAAGCCCTTTTCATGCCGAAGCAAATATTTGCTTTTCTCAAACATGGATGTGCCTCTAACACACATAGTGCCTCTAAGCACATATATGTATACTAAGTATTGTATCCATGGGTACAGCGTAATGTTACGTAGTTTGGTAACTGTGATTGTCTATAGTTGAGGTCTGATAATCCAGTAACCACAAAACAAACATATACAACGTCAATATAGTTATGCGGTTTTTAGTCACTCGCGCGACGCGCGTTTCGGAGAGCTTAGGTTAAAGTAATCAGCTTAGTGTTCGTATCACCTACGACAGTTTAAATTCGAATATACAACGTCATCTATTTCTGTGGTCAAAGTACTTAAAAGGTAAGTACGTTTATTCCTGACCCTCCATTATACTCACTCCTCATTAAACTTTACAAGCGTCAATTAGTTAATTTATGTTTTATCCCTTCCTTAAAAATGCATTAGTCAAAATGACAGATTAAGACAAATTGTGGCTCGTAGCGCGTTACAATACAATACAATACAAATCCTCTTTATTGCACACCCTAAATAAAACGTTTACAGAGAGACATACATAAGAAGACAAAGGCAACAAAAGGCGGTCTTATCGCTAAAGAGCGATCTCTTCCAGACAACCTTTAGGTAGTGGAGAAATGATTTACTGCCGTATTCGAACTTCAAGATATTCACAAGAGACGACACGTACTAGATTCATTCTAGATACGTTATAGTTTAGATATCAACTAGTTCTCTTTTGCAGCGCAATTCGGACAACCAATGTCACTTTTACGTTAGATAGAGTAAGATACCTATCTATTAGATGTGAATTGAATCTCTAAGTCATATCCTGTGGAAATCGTTCAAGAGTATCTCCAGAATCGCGCAAATGTCAAATTTGACAGGTTAAATCTTAAACATATCGTTATCGTATCTTGGTGATGTCTAAAAGATATCTAATATGACTATTTCAAAATCCGAATCGGGCCCAATATTAATTAATAACCGCATTTATGAATAACGCGGTTAGACTTTACCTACACTCTTCTACAAAGCTTTAGTTACTGCCTCTTTGCTAATAATAACGCTAACAACGTAATTCTTTCAGACAATTAACTCCATTAAGACAGAAAAGGCAAAAATTAAATTTCAATATAATAGTAAATTTAATTCATCTATTGGCATATTTATAAAAAAAACCATTTATAAAAATGTATCTCCTAATAGCTCAAGCCGCTGACACAAATAGATCTGTTAACATTCAATTTATTCCGAGGGTCAATGCTAAAAGACAATTTATACATATAGGAGCCCTTCATATAAAACGTTTACACTGTCGAGTAACGCATTAAAAGGTAATTTTGCAGCCATAGTACTTTGCTTAGTGTGGGGCTAAGGTGATCTGTGTAAGATGTGCCCTGATATTTATTTGTTTATTCGTTCATATTATTTGGTAAAAAAGTACCCGTCCCGTACCTTATTTATAATTGCTAATGCATTAATTTGAAACACAAAACATATTTAGAAAATACTCATATTACTTTGCCGTTACCGTATTTAAGCCCGTTTTTAGTGAAAACGCGTTCTCCCTAGTTGAAACTAGTTTTACCTATGGTTTCGGTGAAAACGTTGTCTTACTAGTTTTCGCAAATTGCTTTAGTAAAAAATAGTTTTGACTAATTGTTCAAATTCATGGTTAAAGTAGTAAAAACTAGGTTATATAAACAAAATATTTGAAGTAATGTTAATGATTCTCAGAATGCCCAGAATCAGGCATACCTTGATAAACAGATAATGAACGAACCAACACTTTTAATATTTGTACATTACTACAGAGGCTGGGAAGTAAGGGGTTGCCGGCCGAATGCATATACACGACATAGTTATGAGGCCGACACTCCCTTTTCACTCCGTTGTATTGTATAGTGCTTTTCTCAAATGCAATGAAATAGATAAAGCAAAACTCCACGAAATCAAAGTTTTATTGTAAAAATTGTCAAAACACTACACCTTATAAAACAAAGTCCGCCGCCGCGTCTGTCTGTTTGTGTGTTTCTTTATATGTTCGCGATAAACTCAAAAACGAACGACTACTGAACGGATTTTCATGCGTTTTTCACCTATCGAGTGATTCTGGAGGAAGGTTTAAGTGTACAATTTGTAAACCCGTGCGAAGCCGGGGCGGGTCGCTAGTTTCTTATAATTGCTTGGCTCACTTGCCACAATCTAATGTAAATGATGCCCCCATATAGTCTAATATCTTGCTACCGATCCAAATAAATGCGTCTAGCGCACACTATTTATTGCCCCTTAAGGTAGCTTATATAACTAATGGCTAGAACAATAAGAATCTTTATTGCGTCTACATCTTCTTTTCTTATGAAATCATAATTAAAAATACGAGTACCTACCTACCTATATTAAAAGTGTTACCTACCTGAAACTTTTCTAAAAATATGTTAATATAATTAAATAAATGTATGACTTATCATAATAAATTTAAACGTAAGTTAGACATTTACTTACATTTATTATTAATTTTAGAGATAATGCAATGAAATAAAACATTTATTTAAATAAACATCTATAACTTAAATCAACTTTAATTAAAAATAACTTTAACCAAAATTATGAATCCGCCCGAAACATAGCTAGGTGCAACATAACATAACTAACTTAAACGTTGAAATGTAACTTTAATATTTTACATTTTGCTAGCGAAAAACGATCGCGTACGTCAAATTATGGTACTAGAATGTAGTTTGTGGTTGTTAGCGAACTCGAAGTTACTCAAGCACTGCATGTGGATGACTGTAATATTTTAATTAGATATTAGTGATATTACGTAACAATGTGACTAGTGGTATAAATGCGCCATAAGTTTTCATAGATTGGCCACTGTGACATAGTAACGGCGTGACGGACAAAACCATCGACCGTTCTTAAAGAACAACCCCCGAGATACAGAGGGCATACCGCGAACTACGTTCGACGTGTTGCCTCTCTGTCGCACTTGTAAATTCGTGTGAAAGGGAGGCAACACGTCGAACGTGGTTCGCGGTAGGCCCTCAGGTCAGTGGGAAGCAATCTACGAATCGGTGAACAAGGGTCGGAGAGATCTTTCGTAATTTTATAACTGTGTTTCGAACTACTGGGATTGTTATCGAGAAAATAAAGTCCTATATATTTATAAGGCTGCCCTGCCTTAGGGGGAGACAACACGATTCATGACGTGGCAGTGAGAACTTCATACGTATTAGGTACTATTTTCTATCGGAATACCCAACTGGCGTGAAGTTGCGCAGAATAGGGCAGAATGTGCGCTCTCTTGTATCAGAGGCCAAGATCCTCTTTGGGTCACTGAGCCAGTGATGTATGTATGTATGTATCTACTCCATGGTATTACCGTAGCAAATACGTAATCGGTCCCTATTGCCTTAACAACATGTTATTACGCATTGCTTTTTTTATTTAATCCATAGGTTTCGCTTCGACTCGCTCAATACCAGTTCTACTATAATAATAAAGCATTTTTCCGGAGAGCCATTATTACGTTTCCGGAGCAAAAAATCCTTGTATTTACTTTTACTGAATTTTAATCAAGTTACAAAATATGTTTCTTTGAAATGAATAATCGAAGAAACAGAATTAATTGTAACAAAAATGTGCGATTCGATTATTCTATGAATAATTTTCTGTATAACGAAATTCTGCAATAAATTTGGCGATATAATAAGGGTACACCTTCTTTAAGTTTAGGTTCTAAGTCAAGTTTAGTATCATTTTCAAGTAAATCAAAGATGTAGACATAGATTTCATCGAAATCGGTTCAGCGTTTATTGATTTCCCATACAATCTTACACCTTACCTTTCATTTTTAAGGCATTTTTTTGGAATGAAAACTATCCTATGTTCTTCCCCGGGACTCAAACTATCTCTATACCAAATTTTATCTAAATCGGTTCAGCGTTTATTGAATCCCCATACAAATTTCCACCTCCCTTTTTACACCCTTTAGGGATTATTTTCAGATTAAAATTATCCTTCAAATTTCAACTAATTTGGTTCAGCAGTTTAAGCGTGAAGAGAAATAAAGAAAAAAGTATTTTTTTAATATTTTATGTGTTTTTACTTGGGAATGGTGCCGGAATGATATCATAAATGAATTCGGCACCCCCAATTTATACGAAAACGATACCAAACTTGACCTAGTAACTAAAATGATATAGATATTAAGATAAAGTTGAGAGCCCCCCCCCCCCCTAAAAATTTACATCAAAAATCTCGGTGGCTCCACTTCTTAAATCCATCCTTGGGTCCGATTTCGACTGCATTATCAAAAAAGAAAAAAAAAATTATAATTTCACCACCAAGGTTACGCAAGATAGCTCAACCCGGAGAGTCGCCCATTAATCTTAATATCCTTAATATGTAATTTTAATAATGTTTAAATTCGACTTCTAAAATAACAGTATAAAACGAAACAGAGGACAATAGTGTTTTACAAGAAAATATTGCGTTTTACACCCTCGCCGTCTACTGGGGACGATCATTTTATATTGTGTTGTCGTCTGTGCTGAATAAGTTCAAATTATTCAACATCCACTGACACTGCGGTGTCGGGCAATCCCGGAGACCAACTTTATTTCCAAGTCATATAGAAGCCACAAGAACAGTGAGACCCTCTTTAGAAAACCATTTGAACAGTCCAGCGCAAAAATGTTCAAGGCAAAAAAATATTGACAATGAACTTCAAGTATATAGGATATTTTAGTTAGCGTTTATATGCCAGACTTTAATTATAGGTACTTAATTACTTTTGCATATTTATATAGTGTTTTTGCCTATGCAAGTATGCATCCGCAGGAATGCAGAAGATGGAAGAAGTGTGAGAATTTACGTGCAAATATTTTTGTACTAATAGGTAGAAAATCAGTACCTATTCAAACCGTCACCGTATTTTTAACTCGAAATCTTGCACCAAGTGTTTGAAAGTGTGTCAAATACTGGTGGGAATTTCAGTAATAATGTAAGAGTAATTAAACCACCCGTTCCGTTGTCCGTTAAAAGCTCATAAGCAAACTTTATAATGTCGTTAACTTCCGCTGGCTAAGCGAAATCGCTTCATTTGCGTTTTATTTCTGCATGAATTGCATTTTGCTTTACTTCTCTGTCTTGAATGACACAGTCCAGACAAGACAGTCGTAAAGTAAAGCTTTTATAATATATTTCATATTTATTGTCCAAATTTCAGACCAATATCGAAGAATGGCAAAATTCGAATTGGATTGGAGTTTCGTTTTATAAAAAAAAGTATAATAACATCTAAAACTGCAATTAATGTAAACGATATAAAACCATTATTTTCTTAACAAATAAAAATATGATAGATAATTACATACCAGTATTAATTTCGGAAATTCGGTATTGAGAATTGCCCGATATCGGATGTCCTAGCTAGTGTATTCTAATTTTGAGCAAAATAATATTTATTCATATTTATAGTCATATTAAGACCTTGTTTGTTTAGGAGGAATTGATAACAATATTATGACAAATTGTCGCCCTGATAGAAAGTCATTGTAAAAAAGTAACAAATTCTTTTCACAACTTTTATTTTGAATGTTCATACTTTAAATGTTAATATTTTATCCTTTTCTATGGTTCATCATTGATCATCGTTGATATTTTTTTATTATGATAGACATCTGTATGTTACATATAATACCTTATCATAGAGGGAAAAACATTTATTACATTAAATAATACAATTTTAAACGTATTTAAAAACAGTTGTACGGTAGAAAGAAGAGAAATCTAATCTTCAAGGATGGGTATTCCACAGCCGTCTTCAGATCCAAATCTTTCTATCTTTCTTCTCGTTCCTCTATAGTTCGTTTTTTTTAGCATTAGTACGAACTTGCAAGAAGGTAAGCGATCTTCAAAAGTCTTTTAATTGAATAACGCTTTTTAAAAATCAAACTTACTTATGACTTATGAAAGCAGAAGAATATAAATGATCGTATTAGATTCATAATTGTTACATATTTGCCGTAACTTATTTTTAAAATGTATTTTTCAATTAAAAGACATATCAAGATTGTTTACCTTATTACTCTTATTACTAATGATAAAAAAAACGAACTATAATATACCTTATCATTCTTATCCAGTTCTTATCAACATAAAAATACCTCATACAAACGATCAACATAAATATCAAAAGTGTTTCTCTCTTAATGCTCAATTTCGTTTATTAACGGTAGTTCATTAAGTAACGATAATGAGTATGAGAGTTTAATTTTAAATTACCTGAATAATGCCCTTAAACGGGTTTAAATATAGCAATTTCGAACCGTATACGAGCTGTTACACAAAGTGTATTTTTTATGTGTTATCTCTTCATATATATTTTTAATTCAGATCTTTAATGTGCAAACATAACATATTTAAGTAATGTTTTAACAGACCTTGAGTACCCATTGTACCTACCTATCTTAATAATTATGTTCTAATCTAAAGTAGCTAGTGTAGCAGCAGTAAGCGGAAGCGGACTGCTGTGAATAATTACTGCCATCGTAGAAAGTATAATTACTTCATTTAATACGTACTTATTCGGTAACCCGTAGTAACAACTATAATTACTTCATTTAATACGTACTTATTCGGTAACCCGTAGCAACAACTAATACTCGTAGCGTAACAGGTAACAGTCTTACCAGAAAACCCGTACGTTTTAAATGTGTGCATATACACGGTGGCTGAAAAATAACTGCAATCCCGGCGTTGGTCACATAGTAAAAGATGCTCAGTATAATCCAAAACCTCCTTGGCAACGAGAATGCAGTTATTTTTTAGCCACCTTGTATATACAATAAGTAAGTGGGTCCATCCTGCACAGGGTGTGTGGTCGCGCGGCGTGTTGACCGCAGTGCAGACACTATGCGTGTTGGACTGCGGTGGGGCCTCGTGCGTAACGTGCGAGTCATTGGAAGTATGAGCTTTATCAACAAATAATACCTACCTATTATTTGTTGTTTTTGCATATTTTTTAATTGCCCGCATGACGTATTATTGTAAATGAAATAAATATTTCAGGACAATCTCGCACAGATCAACTTAGTCCACAGTAATCTTAATAAGGCACTAAACGACGATATAATATACTTACCTACATTTATATACATATTCAACTCAGGAAAGTACATACATAACTCAATAAGAAAATATATTCAAAGAGTAGTAAGACCGCAATCTTAGTAGCCAAATTTAATTACTTTCCACACTCTAAGGGACGATTGCAACATCCCACTAACTCGGTGTTAAGCGGTTAAACCGTTAACCCAGTGTCAAATTGAATTGATAACCATGGTAAGGGGTCATCCATTAATTACATCACACGTTTAGGGGGAGGGAGGGGGTCAAGAAAATGTGACATATTGTGACATGGGGGAGGGGGGAGACACAAACTTTGTGACGTCACTTTAACTTCATCAGTAACCGAAAATTTATTTAAATTATTTGATTCGCTGTTCATTTAAATAACAAGTTTTTAAAACGATAATCGTTTTTCTTTCCTAAGCAGTTTTGGGTTATAAAATTACTAATATTTATAACGTCAAAAATATTTTGATAAAATATTAATAATACTTAGGTACCTACTTACTTAATTCGATTTTGAGATTTCGTAGAAAAAATGTGATGTCACACTAGGGGGGGAGGGGTTTGCCAAATGTGACCAAGTGTGACAAGGAGGGGGGGAGGGGTCAAAAAACCTAGAAATTCGTGTGACGTAATTAATGGATGACCCTTAACTCCAGGTTCAACCGCTTAACCACGGGTTAGTGGTAGCTAAATGGCAGTAGCTGATAATAAGGTCCCTAACTATATTATACAGAACTCATTTTGTATAGTTTCGTAGTAGATTATAAAACTATTACTATTTCGCTATGCCCGTCTGCCTGTCCGTCACTGATCGTTAGTAACAATTTGGCATCGGTATGAGTAAGTAGGTATAAAAGTGGTATGGTAGAGTAAATAGCTCTGAATGTAAAAAAATGTGATCCGAATTGATTTTGGCCGGTCTTGTATTTCATTCTGAACTCCCTTAACGAAACTTGGCACGGATAGGTTCTATTATAAAGCTGCCAATAATAAATGTTGAAATTCTGAAAACATTTGATTGACTTTATCTCCCACATTGTATAAAATACTATGAAAAACAAAAATGTTTGTTCTGTTTAAATTAGGAAACGAATGTAAAATTCAATTTAAAAATGTCCTTTTATGGCTTGTGTACCTACTTATTATCATGCCGCGATCAGAAAGGGATTAGAAATAACAGATTTCCATACACTTACGTCAAAATCAATATGGATTGACAGCTATCTCAATCCCTTTTTAATTGCGATTCAGTAATAACTTCCCTGGTTTCACTTGAATGGCTTGGCTTGGACCTGTAATTAAATATTGAAGGACTTTCAATAGCAGCAAATTGCTGTGGATTCAGCAAACAACAACTTTTTTAATACTAACTTTTTTGGCAACGTGACGTGGTATATGAATCCCGATAATCATTATTAAACAACTTTCACATCTACTGTCATAAACTTCAAGATCTTGCTCTATTCAGAACTTACAAATATTAAATATTGGTGCGTTGCTATGAAACTTATATCTACTTTTGACATACTTATATACGGCCCCGACACTATCATGGATACTGACATTACTTTGACGGAATGACGTTTTTAGTGATAGTGTAGGGAGTGTCATGAAGGAATGACGGCAAGTAATGAAGTTTATTTTAATAATTTCCGTCAGTATTGGAGTTATGTCAAAGTAATGATACTAGAAATGACATTATACTGACAGTGAATTGGTTAGAATGATGGAATGAGAAATGACAGAAAGAATGATGGACGATAATGAAGTTATTAAACATTTTTAATATTTTTGAAGAAATGTCAAAATAATGACATTATACTGATAGTGAGTGGAGCGCATCACTCTAATCCCTCATTCCGTCATTTAAAGTACTTTAGAAGAAGGTTTTATACTAACAAGAGTCATTACTGGCATTTAAATCAATAAGTGAAGTATACCTACTCTATTATCATTGCTCTAAAGTTTATTTTCACTTGACTCTTAAGAAAAAAGGAAAACATGCAGAATACGATGCACAAAGAAAATCTCTGTCCCTTTCTAAAAGTTTCCATACATGAAATAAAAATTAAAAACCTTTTATTTTATGTTGTTTACAACAATTTAATTATATTTTTACCGGGAAACCCGAAAATACCTAACTACCTAACCTAAGAACTTATGTAAAAAGTAATGAAATAAACGCATTTGTATTGTATTGTAAAATCTAAATTTAGTTATCTGCCTCTTTATCGTTCGAATATACAAAAGTGAGGATGATGATGATGAAAAGTGATAGAGAGGTTAGAAAACGAAATTTCGTGTTTCGCGGTAGACCCCCAGATTGTGATGGATTGTGGTAGTGGCGCCCCCTACGCAGAGTTTCGAGTAATATTCCCTATTCAGGGAAATAGAATAATATTACGCAATACTCTGCGTAGGGGGCGCCTCTAGCACATACTGAGGGCTTACCGCGTAATTTCGTTTTCTGCCTTTTTATCACTCTTGCGTATTCGAGCGTTAGAGACTGATAACGAAATTTCGATTTTCGCATTTCGAAGTAGACCCTCTGAATTTGCTAGTGGACCCTACGCCGACTTTTGCGTAATATTCCCTTTTGCGTTTTATTTCGTGCATGGAGTTCAATATATTTTTTAAAATATGGTCAACATCCCTATTTTGTATATTCTGTATATGGCCTTAAATAATAACATGTTGTAAGTATGCATCTATCCCATAAGTAGTGTCCGACCGAAACACGTTTTTTTGCCGAAACCGAAACCGAAACCGAATGTTCGGCTTTGGCTCTAGTTTCGGCCGAAACCGAAACCGAAACCGAAACTTTTGTAGACTTGTTAAAATCGTTGAAAAAATGTCATAAAACCACATATTATGGGGCTGTCAATACCCAATATCCTTGAAATTGATGTTACTTAAGCAGTTTTTTAAGAAAATTACTAGAGTTAGACCAAGGGTTTACTAACGAATGGGCCAAAAACGTTTCCCAAAGTATCACATCCCAAACTATGTTTCCCAAATTATCATTTCCCAAAAAAATGTTTGGCAAAACAACTTATCGCAAATTTTCAGTTGGCAATAGTCTTTTTTGGCAAGTTATTGTTTAGCAAATAATTACTTGGACAAGTTTCATTTTACCAAATATTATTTAGTCAAATGTATCATTAAGCATAACTTACATGTCCCAAAATATTGCATGGCATACAATTTACATACCTATAGAGAGGCGGATGCAGAATTTTATTTGTCTGGTATAATTTGTTACATCTTGCTATTCTATTAAAGTAAATAACACCAAAGTAATCATTGTAACCCAAAAATTGTAAATAACCACCAATATTTAAACCACATTTTAGTTTAAAATGTCATGCAAATTTTTTACATCTCGTTATTCTATTAAATTAATTAATCCACTTCGATGACCTTTTTCTAGTACATAGTATTTCGTTTCTGTTAGGATCGCAGTTCTAACCTAACCTAACCCACTTTTCTAATAGCATTTCGATTCTGTGAGGGTCACAGTTCTAACCTAACCTAACCCACTTTTCTGATAGCGGTTCCTTATTGTGAGCATCTCAGTTCAAACCTAACCCAACCCATCCAAATTAAGTAGAATTTAACGTACCTATATTCACATAACAAAAAGTACGAATTTAAATAGAGATGCCTATTTGTCAAATTTGCGAAGTGACAATTTTGACCAAACATCTTTTTGGGATATAATATTAGACAATAAAAAACGTTTGCTAAATAAGTTTTTGTCCTAATAACATTTGAGAAAGTAAAATAATGCCAAATGATGATTTGACCAAATCAATTATATGCGAAGTGTAACTTTGCTAAAGGTTCCTTTGGGAAATGAAACTATTGCGATAAGTTTGTTGGGAAGTGAAATTTGGCGAAACGTATTTAGCCCAAACGAAAGTACACCGAAATTATGACGTGACAACAAAACTTTTGGTCTTTTCTGAAGTACCATTTCGTAAGTTTCGGCCCGGCCGAAAGGTTCGGCCGTTTTTTGGCCGAAACCGAAACTACAGCCGTAACATGATTTTTTGGCCGAAACTGGCCGAAACCGAAACCGAAACCGAACCTTCGGTCGGACACTACCCATAAGTAAACTCTCTGGTTTATGGCATTATTTATAAACGCGTTACTGGCCTGAATTAGCTATGAATAGTTTTGATCTTCTCGTTTTGGTCTTTATCTTTCATTTTGACTTATGTATTTGTAAGAAGGATAAAACATATTAACTAAATCAGGCCTGTAAAGCTTAAAAAGTTTTATGACTAATTGAGAATGAATAGTTAGTGTTTATGGTTGAATGTTCCATATAAGACTATCCCGTTCGAACTTGCTTTATGACGGACTCTTTTTTTATACCTCTTTACTTCGAACCTCCACAGATATTGTTTTTACTAAACGTCAGGTCAACCGCAGAAACCCCGACTAGTTTTAATCAGCAAAATCCTAACCACTTTTTTTAATAATTAATATAATTATGTACAAGTATTAGTATTTCGGATACCCCAAAAACCTGTGTCTTAAAGTGGGCTATAATGGTTTGTACAAAATAAAACGAAAGAACATGTACATTAAATTACAATGAAACAACACAATAAATTGAATATAAACCAATCCAGTACTTACGGTGCACGGAAATCTCAACGCTACGACTAGGTACACATATTTCGTCGGTTAGAAGACTGGCGTCAACTAACAAACAAGTTGTTGTGTTGCTGTTTGCGAGCGAGAAAATTCGAATATTGGCGAGAACTTTTAAATTTTAGCAGTGTTTTAAGCTGTTATTTTATATTTTAGCGCTTTGATTCACTTTACCGGATCCTAGACCGGATCCGGTGAATTTTGCCGGATCCGGTATCTTGAAAAATGTGCCGGATCCGGCCGGATTACCGGATCCGCCGGACCGGATTGCAATCCCTACCTTTACCTTACCTTTACCGTACCTTTTTTCTTAACCAAATACGTATACATTATTACATAACAAAAGAATCCAGTGGCCTATTTTATAAAGCTACAAGTTACAATTTACAAGCGGAAGTCTCGTTCTAAAACATAGGGTTAGAAAGAGACTTCCGCTTGTAAATTGTAACTTGTAGCTTTATAAAATGGGCCACAGTAGGTACAGTCAGCGTCGTATAGTAGGTAGCATCCAAAGTATTCAAATAGTTCGGTACACCATATAATAGGTATGTATGGCGTACCGAACTATTTGAATAGGTACTTTGGATGCTACCTACTATATGATGCTGATTGTACTTTAAGAATAGTTTGATTCCCGGTTCGTGGTAAGAATAAAAAAAATATTTGGGTACATTTTTTAACTACCAATCTTTCACACAGTTATGGCGCACGCACGCACGAAAAGGTTGAAACAAATAAATATTCTTTTTAATTAACTATTTCTTTTTCTGCATTTTTCTGGCTCATCGGGCATAGAGTTGCCACAGTACATAGTATAATTACGACAGGTTAGAAATATTTGAATCGATGATTGAATAATGTCTTGGTTTTGTGTTCTTCAAAACGTACACTACAACATAACTAAGAACGGTTAGGAAAATAATAACTTAAAATTCCCCGTGAAAGGTAATGATGAAAATACTGATAGAAATACTGATAAGTGTGTGGGGAGATTTAGGAATGTCATGACCTGACTGGACCAAACGCTGGAGCGTGATGAAATTTTATGTCATTTCTAATGATAGTGTCGGGGCCGTAATAGTATAAGTAAACAACATTATTTGGGGTATTTGACACATTATGACTGACGTATATAGAGATGTAACTAACGCAAATCGATTGTCACAGCAAGCGATTACGATTGGATGGCACGTAGACTGAGGTATCGAATTGTGACGTATAATGGATTTTTATTTGAGATTTAAATAAAGCTAGAATTATATGGTTTTCCCGCAAGCTAAATGCATTTAATACACCGACCGAGTAGGTCGCACCCACTGTCAAAATTGAAACTAACTGGGGATCTATTTTAAAATTTATTTATGTTATTTCTGTGTCAAATTTGTTGTCTGTTAAGTGACGATAAATATATCCATATTTACAGTTAATTATCCACCTTTTCCTTATTTTTATTAAAAGAAAAATGAAAAATTCATATCGATTTATTTAGACGACTACCGATTCATGACGGTGGTGTCCGGCCAACCCTAAAATTAAAAAAAAAGACGTAGAACGTAAACGTTCGCAGTGCAGTTGTTTTCCTTTGTGATTTCGATGTGCAAGACATTTTACGTAGTATTGCTGGTGTGAGTGACAGACGTCAAATACCGCAAATAATGTTGTTTACACTATAAGTACAACATTATTAATAATAAATGACGAAAGTCTAGTCGATAACGGTCGGAGCTGGTGACTTATAATAGTACATTACTACAGAGGCCGGGACAAAAGGGGTTGCCGGCCGAAGACATATAGACGGCCGAGCGAAGCGAGGCCGGATAGGTCTGAGCGCGGGCAACCCCATTTCCCGCCGAGGTATGTATAGTGCTTTTCTCAAACATGCAATGAAATAAATAAAATAAAAAATCCACGAAACCCAAGTTTTATTTATAGAAAAAACTAAAAGTAAACTACACCCAAAATATAACCAACACGTACCTATATCATTATCACGCGTATGTTTTACACGAGTCGAGTATTTTTACTACCCGTATATTTTCATGTATCTTTGATTCTTTCGCCTTGTATCCGTCTGACTGTCGTTTTCGTCACATAAGTTTACATAGTCTTTCATGTTGATATCATGTTTCACATACATGGAGTAAATAAGTATAATTTCCACAGTGTTGACGAATTTGTAGTTACATTCATTTAAAATATGCCACAAAACTGTTTATAATATCTCTATCTTAGTTTCTCAAATAATAAAATTGCCATAAGCAACCATATACATACGTAGAATAGAATAGAATAGAATGTTTTGCATTTGACTTCGTCTTTGACTTGGCGGCAGCAGCAGCAAGTTATTTAAAATCAATTCTGCTTACGCTGCCAATTCCAACACCTACGATTACAATTAATATTAATTTCATTATTTCGTCGGAACGTCGGAACATATTAAAGTAAAAAAATCAACAACGCACCATAAATCCAATAAAACAGAATGAACATTTTTCAACTTTGCCTCCATAACAATTTAAAAAAAAATAACTACGCGTGTTTGAGTAGACCTTTTTACCGCTAACGTTTAGATGAAATATTTTAAATGTTTTTATTTCTGTAGTTAAATTTATAATTTAAAATTATAGAATGTATTATTTATTAAGTTCATGTTGATTTTATACAAATAAAACTGCAAAATATAGCAAACATTGTTTTTTGTTTTTTTTTTTATAGGCGTAGTGGCAGAGTGTCATTACGAACCATAAAGCAAATACTGCCTCTAGTTTTTTTTAATGGATGAATGCCGTGTCACAAATATCTGTGAAATGAAAATTAAAAAAGAGGACTTTGCCGGCCTAGGCCTGCAAGATGTGTATGAAATTCCATTAACGACTTTTTGTCCTAGCCGCACCTGAAACGTCATACTTCGCAGCCTATTATAAGGAACATAACATCAATATTTCATTGCATGTTTGAGAAAACATTATTTAGGTATAATATTAATTAGCTACTTAGTGTTACAGTTACTACAATGCCGGTCAAACTTAAAACATGGTTGTACCTACGTTACTATAATGATATTGTTTGATAGTGCGTCGTGTAACACATACCGAAAAGAAAATACCGAGGTGAATATGCGGGCGGCTGATGTTTTTATAAACATGGCAAATTAATGATGTGAAAACCAAATACTATCATTTAGAATAACAGGAATAATTTTAGTCGATTCTTTAATCAACATGCACTGTTAATAGTAATGTCCATAAGGTAGAAGTACTAGAGCTCAACGCTGCACTAGTATTCGACATGGGCACTTTATGTCAAAGTAATTAGGTAAACGGCGAAGATTTTTCTGTACTCACATTAATTCCTTGTCACTTTGACATAAAGTGCCCATGTCGAATACTAGTGTCGCGTCGAGCACTAGTACTTCTACCTTATTACTTATCGTATCTGAACCACATTAATCTTATTAACGAAATCAAATTTCCGCTGTTACATGTATGGGTATGTATGCATATTACTTAAAAATATTAAGCAAAAATAGCGATATCTCTATCGCGCAAAATCAATACTTTTAATTAGCTTAACGTACGAAGACGTACGAAATTACAGCAGAAAATTAGAACCATTTTCCGAGACAACGGACCTTTTAACTCGCACATTCTTCATTATCTAGTAAACGTGTACACGTACTTACCTACACCTTAAATTACCGTCTTCTCATAAATTTAATAACAGTATTCTAAAAGCATCTTGTAAGTTTATTTAGAAACGCTCAATTTAATATCAGTGTTATTTAAATATTAGACTGCCCGCTCTTTTCCTTTTCTTACATGTGTGTGATCGTAATCCCTTCGTTTCTGGTGCTCACCAATAATATTATTACTTATAAAATCATCTTATTTATGAGTATATAATTTGCTTATGTAATGTTGATAACATTGAATCATAGCAAGAGGTAAATGTCTAAACGTTATTAAAAACGTTTGTATGTGTACTAATTTTGATGTAGTACGTTATTTTATAAGAATCAGTGTTACGAAAAGGTAAGTAAAAAACTTACTTTTTTATATCTAACTCAATAACTCATTTGTATACCATGTTATTATATTATACTAATTGTATAATACATATTATGTTACAATCCTTTTTTCTTATTACATTCAATAAAATAATTCACCACTTTGTCTATAATTTTAATGATTTTACCCTGGTAAAATCTGGTAAATATGGGGGGAGGGGGGGTAAAAGTGCTTTTTCTGAACACGATACGACAGTACGAAACAAGAATAACTAATTTCTTTACCCTTGATGGAATAATATTTCATTCCTCCAAAAAATTAATAGGATTTTTCCTTTTGCCAGTAAGCGAAAAGTAGGAAACCCGATTTTTCCTAGGAATGATACGTACTCATATTTAGGTATATCTACCTATTGCTTGCGTGGGAGCCATTTTTGAGTAAGTACTGATTTTCGCTTGGAGGTACAATATGAAATACTTTAGAATATCGTTTTTGATGAGTGTGTTTTTTTAACCACGCAGCTTGTGTATTTTTGCAAGAGCGAGTTTTCCCTATTTATTTGTGATGAATAATTTATTGAAAATGTAAGTATTATTTACGTCGTCTTTTTTTATCTATTTGTACTTTCTAGTTTTAGTAAGCAAATAAACTGTACCTAATAAATTCTAAACGTTGCTTTATTAACTCTCAACCTAGTAAGTATATTAATAGAGTACATAATATGATGCTTAGTGTAATAAATAAATAGGTAGGTACTTATGTAAAAAGTAACTACATCTCTTTACGGAGCCTAGTAAATTGCATAAACTATGGAAACGAGCATTATTAAATCTGGGAAACATTAAATTTCCAAGGAGCGCAAATTAGGTCACGACAAGTATAAATCGTCAAGATCCGCGGTAAGTCCTCCCAAGAACTTGCAATACTTACATAATTAGCCAGCTTGAACGTATTTTTCTCCAGGGATGCGTTACGTGAAGTAACGGCTTCGTGTTATGCTCTACATTATAAAATGGCTCGTTTTCCGGCTAAGTATGCTGCACAATCAGGAGCGGATTTATGAGCTCTCCGGACGGCGATTAGTTAGCTTTGATGCGACGCTCGCGTAGTAAATTGTCTAGACATAAAAAAATATATGTTGATATTAGAAATAGGCAGTCGCTATGTTACCCTAGTACGCAGAGTAGGCAGAGTAACATAGCGACTGCCTACTTCTAATATCAACATAAAAATATTTTTGTTTATAGTTGGGGGTCACTTATTACTTGGCTGGGTTTACTACGGTCACCATGATGATGATGGAGACGGGTACATTATGTACATAAATTATTAACGTACCGGTTGCTACTGCTCTTGATCGTGTTATTACACTTCTACGTGAATTTGAGAGCATTAATAATATAGTGCAGTAATTTACTGATCAAGTGATCAATAATCAAACCTACGAAGCAGCAATCCATCACGTCACCACGTAAACGTCCGCGAAGATATGTGATGGGTGCGATGCAATCCAATTAGTCGAATTGTGTGATGCTTAAGGGGCCCACTGATTAACAGTCCGCCGGACGGTATCGACCTGTCAGTTAGAACAAAATTTTGACAGTTCCGAACAACTGACAGGCCGATACCGTCCGGCGGACTGTTAATCAGTGGGCCCCTTTAGGTACCTACTTTGTTCAGAAACAATATAGAAGCAGGGGGGACAATTTCGACTGAGGGATAATTTCAACTAATCAAAATAACTTCGATGTGTTACATTGTTAAATAGAGTCACAGTCACACACAACACATCTCTTTCGCTATCTGGACATATATGGCACTCCAGTTAATAAAGTAAAACATGGAAGATATTCCGATTGGTTGAAATTATCCCGCAGTCGAAAGGGCCCCCCTGTGCCTTACTTAAATGCTACTTACGTGGTTGCAGTCTGAAGGAGCTCGCGGGGTTGACTATGATAACCATAATCTCAACAATTGGCGGTGGCAATAGTAACTAATTCGCCTGCCAACTGACCTTCCAACCCACATGGGAAACTAGGTCTTATTGGAATTCAAACGGTTTTCTTACTGCCTTCTTACTACTTATTATCTTGTACGCCATTATCTTTTAATAATTAAGATCATAGATGTAAAGTATTTAATATGTATTTACATGAATATCGCGCTAACAACGAAGAAGGCAAAATGCTAACTAGGCAATTAAGATTTTGTCGGATATAAATAATTGATATAACATGCATGTTTTTAGACAGCTCGTTATAGATTTATAGGTATTTATAGATGTCTGAGAAAGCTTATATTATGGTCTCGTCAACTTGATTTAATATTCACTCAAGTCGTTGGTATATAATGAAGACTATTGTGTTCTGCAAGATATTATTTTTGCGTTATTTCTGAGATTATATTTTATAAAATGAAAACTAAAAGCAGATTTCTTATTAATGTTTTCAACATTTTCGTCTTAAACTTAGTAAATGGATAATGCATTGTTAAATTAAGTAAATGGTAAAATGATAAACAAGCAAATTACCAATTTTATACTAAGGTCTCGAGGAGGTATTGAAAGACGTGCAAAAGGCATGAAGTACCTACCTGTAGCCAACAGTAAAAATGTGTAAGTATGTCATATATTCTAGAGATTTAAAGCTTGGAACAAATAAGATATAATGTACCTATCCCAATTACTAATTATTATTTATTATTAATTATTATTTGCTATCCCAATTTTCCGAAGTTAGGGAGATGAAAGTTAAAAAACATACACAGCTTTAACCAAGCGTTATTTACAGAAACCTAATTTTCTTCCTTATGCTGCAACGGTTTTTACAGTGAGAACATTTTAAATGTAAAAACGTACCTACATTTTGTTTTTCATTCCACTTATTCGTACGATTCCAATACTAATTCCAGTTTAAAAAAAACGATAATAGACTTACTTAATCCCAACCAAATTAATTGAGGTCACCGGCAAGTAAAGTCTGCAGTAATAAAATAAGTAAAGTAGGATTAATTCGGACAAGACAATAGTTATATTCATTTATTTATTTTTCTTCTTAAGCTAGGTCATTTATAACATGAATATAAAAGTAAAATACAAAAACACATAAAAAACAACAAAAAATAAGTATAAACACATTATAAAAAACCTAACCTAGGGTGCCGCCAGCAGCGGGGCAGGGCCCAAGCTGCCGGTGATCAGGGCCGCAGAGAGAGGAACCGGCGGACTATCCGCGCCGTGTCCAAGATCACCGCCTTCTGCATCTGACCCTTGATCCAACCACCTAGCGAGAGTCTCTCAAGATGTCGATTATTAGTTTTACAAGGAGACAAAGTTTTTGTTTAACCTCTCGTGCTATAATGGATATCCGCGAGTAAGCGAAAGATTCCAAAATTTACAAACAAATTTTGCCACCGAGTGAAACACAAAATTTTTAACACACCAACATAAGGAAAATACTAACTGTAAAATATCAAACATAACAAAAGCAAATTAATTTAAAATTAATGTTATTAAATATTTATCATTCAAAATCATCATTTAAAAGTCAATTCTACCAGCCAACATAAGGAAACAAAACAACGCAGGTAGGTATTTAATTACTTTGCCCCACATGTGGATAAAATACAACTTTCTCGTCTGTTAGAGAGTCTTTACCAACTGGTGTGGTGAAAACTATGGTATACCTAAGAATAAAATATTGGCCGTTCTACGAAACAACAAAGGCTTAGGCGAGAACAATACGAGAGGGATATTAGTATGTCATATACAGTGCACGGCCTCGTAATAGGATCTTGCGATCCATTTACGGCCTTATGCTCATATCTGTTAGCTTATTATAATTGTTATTGTAAATGATGATTAAATGAAGGACTTTCTTCATCGTCAGGTAAATATCGAACAATATTTAAGTTTAATTTTCGAGAGAATAAGTCACCAGTTTGGTTCGTGTTGACATTAAGTATTTTCCGAAAAAAGAACCGTACTTAAGGTGGATGTCTAGGGATGGGATGCCGATTATCAGCCAAAAGATGGCGTCACTGTGCACGAATTGTGGATTTTCACTATTTCTCCCAAAATACAAAGTTTCATAAGATGTGTTGATATGTGCGAAAACTATAAAAAATACTACATCTAAATCGAGACATGTTCAACTCAACATTGTCTCATTTCGTTATTACCGGAATCCAACTGCAAAATATTGCAATTTCTTGCATTCACGCACACTTACGTACTTAAAGTCACCTTAAAGTCAGTGTCAAATGTCAGCACATTCGTAATGTTACAGTAAAGTAACCTAGAGGGCGCAGCGGATGAAATGTTTATTGTTGAAAAAAGATTGGAAATTAAATAATAAATTCTTGTTTGAGCAACGATTAAGAATTACAACGCATTCAGAAGCAACTAATGTTTTCGACCATCAAATGTCATGTGCTCGTGGCACCCGTAGCCTCTATTTTGAAAAAAATCAGATTGTAGCTAAGATACATGGTTCAAACCCCGACAATGCCAGTTTTTTTTTATTTTATAATTTTAGCATTCTCTTTTGAATTATTTTAAGCGTATGTTATTCTTCGAAACTAAACTTACGTGAGTAAAATATTTTCAGTATTTTAATTATTTTTTAATAATATTATGGGAAGATTTATAAAAGTATTTTTATTTTCCGATTTCAAAGGATATAAATAATGATTAAAATAATTAAAAAAAAGTCATGCATGAGGCTAATTAGGATCGCAGAATAGGTATATAAGAAGTCAACTATCGACGAAGTATAGCTGGTCAAGCAGATCTTGTCAGTAGAAAAAGGCGGCAAATTTGAAAAATGTAGGCGCGAAGGGATATCGTTCATAGAACATTTGAATTTCGCGCCTTTTTAGGGTTCCGTACCCAAAGGGTAAAACGGGACCCTATTACTAAGACTTCGCTGTCCGTCCGTCCGTCCGTCCGTCCGTCTGTCACCAGGCTGTATCTCACGAACCGTGATAGCTAGACAGTTGAAATTTTCACAGATGATGTATTTCTGTTGCCGCTATAACAACAAATACTAAAAACAGAATAAAATAAAGATTTAAATGGGGCTCCCATACAACAAACGTGATTTTTGACCAAAGTTAAGCAACGTCGGGAGTGGTCAGTACTTGGATGGGTGACCGTTTTTTTTTTGCTTTTTTTTTTGTTTTTTTTGCATTATGGTACGGAACCCTTCGTGCGCGAGTCCGACTCGCACTTGCCCGGTTTTTTTACTGACAAGATTTGCTTGACCAGGTATAAAATAAGTTTCCAAAATTTTATTGAAATGATATACCTACATGAAATAATCAAATACAACACATTTACTTAAAATAACTTTTAAAATAAGGCATATAAAATTTCCAAAAAGATGAAACAAAATAAATAAATAAATACAAAAAGAAATGAGTCTTTGTTCGTGGTTTGAACCCTGTCATGCTGTTCAACTTGTTAGACTTATACTCAGTAGCTAAAAGCCACTAGACCATTTGACCATAGTAGACCCGGGCGAAAAATGCCTTCTTATTTAAGTAACCCATTACTGTCAAAAATATCAAGTTTGAATTGATTTGAAATATAATTTTTCATTGTCGAGTTATTGACATCCAAACGTTGCGAGCATGTTGTACTTTAAACCACTTGGCAACGTCGCACGGGGAATTCTTCTGAAAATGTATGTCCTTTTATATTTTGATATTTATGGATATATGAGGATTCTTCTACTTATGTTGCAAATTGATTAAATTATCGAGAGAAAAATGCTAATGCAAAGAAAACAAGAAATATCCGTTTCATTTCTCATGCTATTGATTCGGTTAAATTGTGTTCTAATGTATGGGGAAGACAAACTAATTATAGCCAGCCTTTTATGAATGTAGTATGATACCATAGGGTATGGTGCTTTACGCACACTAGCGTCCCTTCCCCTCCCCCTGACGCAACCCCCCCTTTTTGCATGAAATATGTCCCGGTACACAGTTTTTTACATTTTTTGAGGAAAGAATATATTTTAGGAAAAAAGTGTCAATGAAAGAAATAATCCTTAATAAATTCTTAATAAAAAAGGTCATATTCATTTTTTTTATATCATGCACCTAATTCATGTATTAGCTTGTCAAAATTCGAAATAACATAGTTTTTACTTAGGGTTCGAAACTCATTTATTATACACGGTGTAACATGAGGAAACCGAATAATTTTAACAGCGTATTCCTGATCACATTTAGAGACAAAAATGTCCTATAAACTTTTTTGAAATTCGCCTAGTTTCAGAGTTAATACCAATAAAAAAAAAACAAGTTTCTATTGTTACATCCAATCCGCATTGGGCTAGCGTGGGGACTATAGCCCAAGCCCTCTCGCGCATGAGAGGAGGCCTGTGCTCAGCAGTGGGACGTATATAGGCTGAAATGATGATGATTGTTACATAGTTCAAAACGCCTTTTTGATGGCGATGTTGTTACTATGGGATTTAGTCTAAATATCCTTATTGATATGTCAAAAAGTGACAATTAAGTAACACGTTGCAAAAACTATGTTTACCGAAAAAAAAGTAAAAATCCATGTTAACTGACAAGTTTACCAATAACATTTACTTTTTATGTACATACATATATACTCAAAAAATTAAAAAATTGCGGCCAAGTGCGAGTCGGACTCGCTTTCCAAGGATTCCGTATATTACACAATTTTTAACAATGTATTTTTTATTTTATTTATTTATTTATTTAGATATTTAATTCAGGGAACAAGGCCCATATTACAAATACCTTACAGACTAACATACATATGTATTTTATAAACTTAAAACTAAACATTATTTATGCGAAACGTGAGTGAAATCTTTAAAAAATCCGTAGGAGTCGGATCAAAAACTGTAATTAAGTCCGACTCACGCTTGACTGTACATTTCTAATAGGTTTTCCTGTCATCATAGACCTATTTTATGTATTTTTTCAAAATTTTAAACCTAGTAGTTTCGGAGATAAAGGGGGAGGGGGGAATAGTCATTTTTTGCCTATTTTCTTGAATAACTTCTAAAGTGTTTATTCGAAAATTATAAAAAATATATATTTGAGATCCTTACAATAAGCTCTTTCATTTGATATGTAACATGATATAGTTTGAAAATTTTTATTTTTTAATTTTTTCATTTACCCCCCAAAAGTGGCCCCCATGTTTAAAATTCATTTGTTTACAAACTTACATATGTGTACCAGATTACAACTTGATTGGTCCAGTAGTTCCGGAGAAAATCGGCTGTGACAGACGGACAGACAGACAGACGCACGAGTGATCCTATAAGGGTTCCGTTTTTTCCTTTTGAAGTACGGAACCCTAAAAACAATAAAAAAAATTGTTTTCGGCGAAATCGACCTAAACTCATACAAACATTTTTTCCTTCTTTTAATTTGACCTCAGAAATAAAATCTTTCGCATTTCTTGAGGACACCTTGTATAATAAGTGTTATAAAATGAATATATAACCTTTTTACTAAGAATTTAATAAGGAACTATTTCTTTCATTGACACTTTTATCCTAAAATGTATACATGAGGTCAAAAAAAGGAAAAGATGTAATATGTGTTTAGGTCAATTTCGCCAAAAAAATTTTTTTTGGTTTTTTTTTAATTTTATGAATGAATTTGTATATAAAAATTGTCACTTAAAATGGTTTTTTTTTTCGTAAAACTTAGTTTTTGTAAAGTGTTACTTGTCACTTTTTGACATATCAATAAGGATATTTAGACTAAATCCCATAGTAGCAACATCGCCATCAAAAAGGCGTTTTGAACTATGTAACAATAGAAACTTGTTTTTTTTTTATTGGTATTAACTCTGAAACTAGGCGAATTTCAAAAAAGTTTATAGGACATTTTTGTCTCTAAATGTGATCAGGAATACGCTGCTAAAATTATTCAGTTTCCTCATGTTACACCGTGTATAATAAATGAGTTTCGAACCCTAAGTAAAAACTATGTTATTTCGAATTTTGACAAGCTAATACATGAATTAGGTGCATGATATAAAAAAAATGAATATGACCTTTTTTATTAAGAATTTATTAAGGATTATTTCTTTCATTGACACTTTTTTTCCTAAAATGTATACTTTCCTCAAAAAATGTAAAAAACTGTGAACCGGGACATATTTCATGCAAAAAGGGTGGGTTGCGTCAGGGGGAGGGGAAGGGACGCTAGTGTGCGTAAAGCACCATACCCTAAGGTATCATACTACATTCATAAAAGGCTGGCTATAATTAGTTTTTCAAAAAGCACAATTTGACCGAATATATGAAAGAGGGTCATTGTTGTTGTAAAAGGTGTGCAGGAAATGATACGTTTCTGCACTAGAGCAGTTTAGGTTCCAATTACAAGTACGATTTTATTATTCTTTTTACAATAAGCAATTGAAATTTGGGTATAAATGGATTTGTTATACAATTTCCATTCTGATATTTGACTCCCCATTCCATAAATTACTTTTGGCCAAATTGTTAATTGAAAATACCTACTCTCAAAAATACCTACTCTCAAAAATACCTACTATAAAAATGTATTTAAAAAAACACATGCATTTTACTTTCCTCGTATGCGAAATGAAAAGTAGAGTGTTTTAACTCGGGTGAAAGGCAGCATTTTTGAAAAAAAACCAGGCAAGTGCGAGTCGGACTCGCGCACGAAGGGTTCCGTACTATAATGCAAAAAAAAACAAAAAAAAAAGCAAAAAAAAAACGGTCACCCATCCAAGTACTGACCACTCCCGACGTTGCTTAACTTTGGTCAAAAATCACGTTTGTTGTATGGGAGCCCCATTTAAATCTTTATTTTATTCTGTTTTTAGTATTTGTTGTTATAGCGGCAACAGAAATACATCATCTGTGAAAATTTCAACTGTCTAGCTATCACGGTTCGTGAGATACAGCCTGGTGACAGACAGACGGACGGACAGCGAAGTCTTAGTAATAGGGTCCCGTTTTACCCTTTGGGTACGGAACCCTAAAAGTATCATCTACTAATGTTATTGTTATGCACAAGCAGAAGATATTATAGAATCTTGTTTATTTACAAGAAGATGACATTTTTCTCCACATACCTATAGTAACAGCACCAGTCATGGGACATTTAAGAAGAAATTTGGAGTATTTATGATATTTCCCTTATACATGTAACTGGTCTACCGCTTAGCGTGTTAAAAGATGAAAGTCCTATCCGTCTTTCATGTTTTAGGCGTGTTGTATCAAAGATATTGCAATGAGTTTCCACATACTTAACAAATTAAAACTATGTTTTTTTCTTCTCCAGTCATGGACACCAAAGCTCCAGTAATGGGCCCCCAGTAATGGACGTGGATCCAGTAATGGGCCCCCTATAATGGACATTGCTCTATCAGTATAAAATATTGAAATGGGGTATAAGTTATGGCAAAAAAATCAATTTTTGGTATAAGCTTTTATCGATGAATGTATTTTTCTTTCCACAGCCAATTATTATTGTATTAGATCCATCGAGACAATTCTAATATACCTAACACAATTAGTTAGGGTTTATTTCGATAAAATTCCCATGGCCACCTCCTGTCTCCATCATAAGATCAGGTCGATGTTATCATATATAATATTGCATTATCATCAGATTTGCATACTTAATTACGTACTTACAAAAAAATTCAATTGTATCGGAAATCGAAAAGTGGCTCAAATTCAGTTACCAAAATTTGACCCACACAAACTAACAGGGCAAGTTAAATAAAAGTTTGGAAAAACGATATTAATTTATGCGAAGTCCGAGAATACCTCCTGGTTGACGTATTTCGTAACTACATTTTACTTCTGTATTGTTTAAACATGAAATTATGCCATGGCAAGCATTATAATGTCAATTGTCCCATTATAGGAGGCATGCAGTTTTACAGCTCCTATAATGGGATTGGGCCAAATACCACTATTTTTTTTACATCTGTGGAGTCACAACATAGTGTGTTGTATACATTATCTCATGGTAAATGCAATTAACAAAACACATTCTAGTTTTCATCGAGTATTAATTAATTAAAATTTAATAAATTAACTCACCTCTCTTAGCGAAGTTGTTAAGAATTCGTAGTGGTATTTTTTTTCAGTGACACGACAACTTTTGGGTTGACGCCAATTTCTTAAAAAATAACCAAATTTAATGAAACTTTAAATTGAAACAGCTCTAAGACTCATATTTATGATAATATACAGACAGTGTTTATAAACTATTTTTAGATACTTATTTTAGAGGATTTGTGGTTTTTTGTCCCATAACTGGTTCCACGTCCATTATAGGGTCCACTACTATATATATTTTTGAGAAAAATATAGCTAGGTATTTTAGTTTAAAAATCATTGTTACAATAAATATAGGCTTTTCCAGAGAACATTTACCGAAACGAAAGCAGAATTCACAAGGGTTTTCGGTGGACGACCGTAACGCGAATGATTGTTTGGACTGACCTTTCTATAAATATATTAATGTATTTTATTGTGTAATAATCATAATAATTATTAAGTTATATTAAATCTGGGAATGAAATTATATCAGAAAGGAGATTCTTAAATGAGTAGGTATACTCGTAACATGCTTTGTGCATTAAATATACCTCCCTCTATTGAGTGAAAATAAAACAAAATACACAGGTAATCTGTGTTGCGGTTTTAAAGTGCCATCTGTTACACCTTTGACAAATTAAAAATGATTGCTTGTCAAATGAAGTCGCCATGTTAGAATTACACCGATACTATAAGCATCACTCACACAAACAAGCAATGAGGCAAAATTTTACCAATATTCAAAGGCTTTTTTCTTAATAATTTTAATCAAAATCTAGTATTTTTTTACGTTCTGCGAAGACAGAAATATATATACTACCCAAACATTACATATACAAGTGAAGAAACCCTATATAATAGGAGCTAGGGTGCCAAGAAAGTTGTATGAAAATCGAGCAAGGAGAACCACCTTAAACTACTCGTTCAATAACTACAATAATAATTATTCGCTGTTAGAGGTTAGGTATCACGACACCTTATAAAACAAAGTCCCCGCCGCGTCTGTCTATTGGTGTGTTCGTATATTTGTTCGCGATAAACTCAAAAACTTCTGGACGGATTTCCATGCGGTTTCCACCTATCAATAGAGTGATTCTTGAGGAAAGTTAAGGTGTATACTTGTTAACCCGTGCGAAGCCGGGGCGGGTCGCTAGTATGTGACATATAACCGAGCTTTAATATATTTTTCTGAGTAACCAAACAGCCTAATCAGCAACTGGCAGCACAAAAACGTTTTAAAAACCCTAAATTTAAGCGCAGAAGCCTCAAAATAAAAACACCACAGGCCACAAATGCCTCGAGGACGTGTGATTGATCATTCTCATTTAGTTAAGTATAAAACACAAGAGCTGAAGTAATTTGCAGCTGTCTAGAAAAGTGAGTGGAGTGGAACGTAATTCTCTACAGATTGCCAGACGGTCCCAAAGATATTAAGAGAGGGATCAATTATTTCTGTATCATTGTACGAGCGTCTGCGGATTAACCAGAACAATACTCGTACCGGGGAATTTATTCCGTTTGGGTAGTAGGTACAGCCGCGGAATGTAGGTAATTGGACTGTGTTATGGAATAACGAACTAAGTAGTTCATTATAACGAACTACTTAGTTCGTTATTCCATAACACAGTCCAATTGTTAAGGCATCATTTCATTACGTAACGCTTGAACTATGAAATCGGCATAAACCCAAAATGGCGAGCCGTACGATGCGTATTGTTATATGTAATAGCATTGTATAAGTAAATAGATAATGCTGGACATGTGTATTGAGGATTTAGCCCATTTTATGTACCTACACTTTATTCCAAGTTTGAAACGCTTTTGTGTATACTTTCTTATATTATCTACTATTACTTAGATCTAATCTCTTTGCAGGTTTACAAATGGTTAGTTCAGTATGTCAACGAGTACCTACTGCCCCTCTAGAGGCTCCCAGATACGAAATAATTATTTTGTTTCCTTCTTCCTTCACAAATAATAGGTAGGTAGCTAGGTACCTAATCAAACTTTCATCGTTCCAATGTCTCGTTATTTGCTCTATTCGACCTCAAACATTTAATATTAAACAATAGGTCCTGAAATAGGCCAAGTTTGTCTTCGAATAATAATTTCAAATTTATATGCGAACCATGTTCACCGTTTGTTCCTTTTATTAGCTGACCGGCTAGCATGAGTGGCGATCTCGCCCGAGACTTCAAGTATGGACTCGCGCGCGAGAACGCAACTCATGCTAGCCGGTCAGAGGGTTTACCGGAAACCACGTTCGACGTGCCTCTCTGTTGCACTTGGGTCATTCCATAAGAAACGCTACCAAAGGGTTGAAAAATGAAAACTGGTTTAAGAAGTCAAAACTAACCTATTTCCATAGAAAACATACCGAACCTTCATGTCACAAAAAAAAACCGAAAAAAAAAGTTTTTTTATGGTAGCTCCTGTACAAAAAAATTTTTTTCATTTTTTTTTTGCATTTTATCCTGTGATGTGGGGTGTCGTTGGATAGATCTTTCAAAATTAATAGGTGTCACCATCAACAAGATTTTGATTAAGTGAATATTTTCGGAAATATTCGCATCGAAAGATAAATAATTATTAGGGATGTACCGACTAGTCGCCGACTAGTCGGGAAAGCCGACTATCCGGCCACATTTGTAGTCGGCGATTAGTCGGCGACTAGTCGGCAAAAATGGCCGATTAGTCGGCATTTTTTTAACGAAATATAAACAGAAAAAGAATCAATATTTACCATATGTTTTATGTTTATTTTACTAAAATACCTATTCCGGGTGCATACCTATGAAAACTTTTGTTCATATAATTGACCGTTTGATCGTTATCGTATGTTGGTGGACTGATGTTTTCCTCTACAGGTCGATCTCAACTGATTTTCGCGTAACTTCATGTGCCATTTTTTTAAATTCAGTTTTTGTTTATTTAGTGGTGGAGCCATGAGGAATTATTAATGTTATTGCAAAAGTTAGAGACTTAGTCAGGGCACGTTGCTCGTAAAGACGCTGACCACAGGGGATAGGTTCTTAACTGGCGACTACGTACGGGGAATAGAGCCTTGGAAATACCTCCTACAAACTGTACTGACGGTATGCTCATGATCGCAAAGTAAAAGAACTAAAGACAGAAATTGAACGAAGATTCTTGTGATAGGTCTTTGAACCTTTTAGCCAAGCTAAATTATGATGAATAGCGCAACCAAAGGAGCAAAACTATTGTTTTTCACCTGAACTTATACGAAACTAATGATCTGGCCGACTAGCCGACTAGTCGGCCGACTAATCGGCCATTCGAGCGCCGATTAGTCGGCTAGTCGGCTAGTCGGCCAAATCAATAGTCGGTACATCACTAATAATTATGATATCTTCGAGAAACAGTTTTTATTATTAAGGTAATGTATATTAAAATAATTCAGCATTTATTAATTATATTTTTAATCGAATTTATTAAAAAGACAATAATTTCAATAAAATGAGCCATAATTTCGTATAAATCTGTCTTAATTTCGTACTCGTAACACCCGAAACGAACCATGAGTAACACCCGAAACAGGTAATTTATTTTATTAAAATTAAATAAGAAGTGATACTAAGTGTTACTTCAGTGTTTCAGTAGACTATACTAACTATTATTACTTGACATAAATAAAACCGGAGATAACTTGATAAAATTCGCTTAATTATGCATTTTGGTACTGATGGTCAGAAGGTATAGGCCAATTCGCGTAACGCCCGAAACAGCTACTTTTTAGTGATTCTCTCGTTATTTCTCTTATACTTTAATAATGTGGGTACAGGAAAGGAAAATATCATCAAAGTAGTCGATAAATCAATAGTTATAACCTCCTAGTTCCTGTTACAATATCGAATAAAACCTTATTTTATGAGTTCAAGTGTAACACCCGAAACGGTGGAATGACCCACTTGTAAATTCGTACGTAAGTGTGACAGGGAGGCAACACGTCGAACGGTGGTGGTAGGCCCTCTGGTCTGGTTTGCTCTTACACGACATCTTGCAAATGATCAACGAATTCATTGAAAAAGACCCGCGTCATACAATTACAACCTGTTACTTATCAAGTTATCAGACTAAGCTTCTCCGACGGAGAAAAGTGTGGTTTGGAAATTTAGAATCAAACGGAATTTCAGTGTCTACTTATAAGTGTACTCGTACTTCCTCTATTTCGTAGTACACATTTACTTACTTAAGTAATGTATAAAGTAAAAGACTGGTAACGTGCTATAAACAGCCGAAATATGCGATGTGAATTCAGGTAGAGTCTGTGCGGAAAGAGAAGAGTCGTGGCAGAAACGGGAACTAACATTTTAAATTTTATATGGCAATCAAACCTTTGACACCTGTCTTGTAAAAAGTAAACAAACTTCTGTCATTGTATATTTTTATTAACAAAAACCGCAAGTTTTATGTATAAAATATTTTCAAAACACGATGAAACCGTACATAAAACCACAAGAAAAATTATATTTAACATTGTTCGGTTTTGTCAGCGGGAAGAAAACGGCTAAAAGCCGACTATCGACTTACAAAAAGTCGCGGAACGTGTTTCCGCTATTCGCGGGCATTGATGTTGTATTTAATATTAAATAATTACCTATTTAATAAGCCCCCTAAGTAACTTGTCTCCGGTACATAATCGGTAAGTATATTCATTCAAAATATATTAATTTTCATAAATATGCAGGTCATTCATGATCTTTAAAATAACTGACAAATAGTCTTGATACTTGCCATTTTATGCATATTGATATGGTACGGTATCTCGAATAAAAGACCGCTAAGTAGGTGATATGCAAGAATTCGTAATCTACGTGCCGGATTCAAGCACATCCAGTTCCTCACATCAGTCCCTGGTTGTTCTGAAGCTAGCTCAAACATAAGTGACATTGAATATTTTAATTCAGACGTCGATTACAAAGAATAAAACCTTTTCATAAAAATATTTCTTTATTTGTAAGTTCGTTTACTAGGTTCTGTTAGTTACGAAATTATAAGTATTTCATATTTAGCAGACTTTTCGGCGAAGTAAAATATCGTGAGATGAGAGAACCGGACATATCCCAATAAGGCCTACCTACTTATGCACTATTTTTATTCATATTCATATTTATTATTAATAATGTACACATACATTACAAGTCAAGTTTACAATGGGTGAAATATATCCCAGATAGTAAAATTACAGTTCTAATGCCCAATTTCTACCCGATCTACCCGGTTTTGTATTAAAATAACTGTTGGATTGCACAGATTAGGTAGTACATAAGGACTGCGTTATGGAATAACGAACTAAGTAGTTCGTTATAACGAACTAAGTAGTTCGTTATAACGAACTAAGTAGTTCGTTATTCCATAACGCAGTCCATAAATGAGACTCTATCTTGTTTGGTACTAAAATTACAGTTGTATTGGGCAGATTCTTAACTAGTCTTAGCAGTTTTGTCAATCGCACTGTCACTTTTTAGTATCTGAAACATAAAAAAAAGTGTGATTTAAAAAGAAAACTAGTGCCTGCGCTAAATCAGAGGATTGATTTGACGAGCCGACACCACCACCAGGCTCCGTTTAGTAAGCCGTGGTAAAAAACCGGAACAAAAGGGATACAAGTATCATGACCTTTAGTGTCGTACTATAATCACGTGACCAGTGTTGTCAGCATAGCAAAAACCATTAAATAGCACTGGCGCGCCCTCAAATCCCACGACTCTTCTCTTTCCGCACAGACTCTATAGGTACTCAATGTAATTAAAACTAGTGCGCTAATGGCAATTGAATATTTAACGATGTTACAACTTCCTCTCTAGTGTAACGCCGAAACGCTTGTTGCGCTCTCTGTCTAGTACTTAGGTAGGCACTTATACCTACTACGGCGCAAGTCTGCCACATAGATTGTTTTAAGGTGTCTGAATGTTAATTAAAAGTACTTCAAAAAATCGGACATCTTAAACAGATCTACCTGAATCACAAAAAAAAACCTTTTCCCATAAAATTACCCTACTTGAAGTAATCGGGAAAACACAGAATACAAATATTCAATGTCTATGTAAATGAACACGTCATTTTTAATATCAATACGCCTCCATTCCCGCATTAGAATACAATGGCAATCTACCCATATTCTCTTATTCGCGTCGCACCTTTCATCTCTCTTCAAAGAGAAATAAACAAGCCGAGTTGGCATTTCATTACCCCCGCTACGTGTGGCTAGGAATAATGTTTTTGTTTGCCATAGTCAAGGTACGAGTATGTATCTTGGAAAAGAGAAAAATACTATAACTATTGTTGTTTTTTCGATTCTATTACAATAACCTTGTTTCAGGGTTGTCAATAGCCATCTCACTAATAATACCATTCGGAATGGTTTGTTATAGTGAAACATTATTCTTTAGTTTAGACATATTGTTAAGCAAGCATTTATAATGGTAATATTCCATTTCTAACCGCAGCTGCACTACCGGTACTGAACGCGTCGCTGTCATTGTCAATTTCCATAGTAAAATGAACAGTAATGCAGCTGTCGTTGGAAATGGTCACCTTAACAGCTATTTGGTTTAAGGGGGCAACGTTGTTGTTTAACTTATCTTGCTAATATTGATTCCAAAATTGAACTACGAGCGTAGCGAGTGGTTTTTAAAAATAGAATCTTGAGCTTTCTGGGGACAGAGTCAAGAACTCTCAATAAAAACTTTTTATGAGTTTTTTGCAAAAAGTCTTCCCTTCTTACAGTTGCCTCCAGAAACTCGCGAACTAAATTGACATGAGTTTCACAAATAAAATGATACCAGGAATAGCAAAGAAAAAATAGTCACGGGTATATGTCGATAAAATGATATCGATAAGAAGGTAAGTTATTGCACTTACTACCCAAGTCATCATTATAAAGGGGTCACAACCGATTTCGATTTATATGAATCTGACGAGAAAAGTGGTTGATTCGATTGTAAGGTCGTAATGTGACGTTACCGATCAAATCAGGAGGTGCGGATGCGAAACTGACATATTTCTATATAAAATATTTACAATATTTTTATCTAATATCTTTGTCTCTATTACTTACTATAAAATTGCACAATTTTCGAAATACCAAGTTGCATTTGTAATTTAAGTTAATTACTTAAAGATACATTTTAACTGACAGCGCAACAGTAGCGCCCCTAGCGGTGAATTCTCGCGATATTCACTAATTCAAACTTTTTTGAAAATATCGATATGAACAGCACTAGCCAAACTGTGTTATCATTTGTGCACATTGACCTGTCAATTTAGTTCGCGAGATTCTGGAGGCAACCTTAGTAAAAGTGCTGCGAAGGTTTACTTGTTATTAATGTTATTATACTTATGTTACCTACATGATACCCGCTAATAGTCCCTATTCAAGGCAGCCTTTTGTGACAGACGGGTAACAGGGCTAAACTGAGCATGGCCATGGCATACTTTTATCCATGGAATTTACCCTCGCCCGAATCGAGGGTTTATGTATTTTAGGTACATTTTTGTATTATTTTTTATTTTCAACCAATCCATAAGATAACAATATCACACTTAGGATAAAAAGAAAAAATAAATAGTACGTTTTAATGAAAGGTCCGTCAACGGAATACAGTTTTCTGAACTTGTGCATTTTCTTCTATCGAAAGCAATTAGTGACCCTACTGAAATATTTTAACGTTTTTAGTGTTCCGTACAAAACATTGTTCACGGAACACTTATGGGATCACTTCGGTCTTGTTTATTCGTAAGGTTAAAAAAAAAACAATTTTTGCACCAGTATACAAACAAAATCCTCACTTGCATACCAGTAGTAAATATATAATCAATATAATCATATTATAAATCCTCTTCTTATTCCTAACGCGTTTTCTAAAATATTACCGCGTAAATTTGATCGCACGAAAAAGAAGCAGCATCAAAGCTGAAACTAAGTTTTTCAATTTGAATATAAATCTTTCTACGGTTCTGTAGAAAAATGAAAGAAATAAGGTCATTTCCGCCTGGCTTTACCAACGAAAGGTATGGTATAACCATTTTACTCGGAAAAAAACTATTGTCATTTACCTAATTATTTATGCCTATGAATGAAGTGCCCACGAAGTGTTCCTCTATTTTTAAATATGAATTAAGTAGCGACTAAGAAAATAAAGGAATCGTAATATTAGTAAATAATATATGTTAATTTTAGATTTATCCATAATTTTTATACTGATATTATAGGTGCATCTCACTCACTCCAATAATAATAAGTGAGTCATACAAATTGCTTCGACGGACCGCAAAGTGGTGGCCGTGTATTTGAGGCATATTTTTATGGTGCGCCTGATGATTTTCTTGCCGTAATGTAACACATTGTATGCAAAAGTGTAATTTATTGAAGGCTTGTTACGAACATACGCATCAGTATTGAAGTATATCTACCTCTTTATAGTCAGCAGATTTTGATTTTAACAAGTGTACTTTTTGCTAGGTACGGAACCCTAAAAACCATATAGTTTGTGTCATCTCAGTTAGGTACTGAGTTATTATACTCGTAATGACAAATTGAATAACATCACGGTGGAACACACACCACTAAGTTATCAGGTTATCACACCCCTTTCATACATAGATAAAGATATCTTAGCCGTAGTCGGGTAAAAATTACTTCTGAACACAAAACTCTGTAAATTGCACACCCTCAATTGTGAAGGCGAAAATTTTGTAGTGGGAAGGAGTCATATGTTCGGAAGTCATTTTCTAAAACATGATTTTACCATCTTTTGCTGGCTTGCCTTTCTGGCTACCATGGACAAAAAGTAACCCAGATCCAGGTTTATAATATGGCATAAATACTAGCTAGAGATACTTCGTCTCCCTATAAATTGTGTTGTTTTCCCAAGGCTAAAACTAGGACTGTTATTCAAATACTGGGTGGGCCATTTATTTTTGCAAATAGCAACAGTGAATATAAAAAAAGAAATGAAACTGTTAACGAGTGGAGGAAAATTAGACATTGTTTCAGGCCATTTTATTTGTGATGGAGCTTCTAATGGACATCAGCGAGCTTTTTGTGTGAAAAAGTTTTACAAAAACTTACACGTTTACAAGCTTTTATTAATCTTGCCCTGTTAGTTATTAAGTATGATGGTTTGTTAGTTAGTAATAGTGTGGGTTAAATCTTGGAAGCAATATTTGACCCATTTCCCAATTTCCGATTGAGCTGAAAATTCGCATACATATGTAACTAAGTCGGGTGACAATGCAATATTATGGTACCACGAGCTGATTTGATTATGGAGACATGATGTAGCCATAGGAACTCTGTGATGAACTGATGAAGCAACGCAACCTAATTGTGTTTGGGATTTATAGATTTTTTTCGATGAGTATTAGGTAGTTGTCTGTGGTAAGAAAATTAAGTAAGCTATAAAAAAAAATGAATGTCCTGCGTCACCTATTTGGAATTAAACATGGACGTCACGACAATGAGTGTCCAACTGTCCAAGTGTACTTAAAAAATAAATAAAGAAATTCGGGCTGAGTTTCACAAACAACTAGTATGATATACCTATACTTTATTCTTAGTCTTTAAACTTTGAACCCAGCTTAAAACCAATACAACTTACCTAGGAGTGTTTGTCTTGCGCTCGTGGTTGTGTATAAACAACTAATATGCAAAGTGCATTTAGGAATAAGCATAAAAGAGTTAGAGTTAGAAAGGAATGTAAGGAGGTACTCACGTTTAGTAGTTTTGTAAGAAAATTGGACTTATCTGATTCAACTTCAAAGCTGCGCTACACGCTTACAACTAGTTCTGGAAAACAAGAAATGATTGTAATGAACTAAACGTTTGAAATAATATTTAGGTGTTTATTGTTGTATGAGCATTTGAGTAAAATAAAATAGAAGGAACTTATGTTAAACCGTTTTATGCGCAAGGGAGATATTACGGTGCTTATGCTACGAGTCATTGTCCTTTACATATCAAATTAACTTGCACATAGACTCCTGCAAAACCCTTGATCGTTTCATTTTATTTATTTATTTAGTAACAGTTATGCTTATAATGCGACCACACGCAACTGGACCATTCCTTTTAACATGGGCCAGGAAAACGTTAAAATGAGGAGATGCCTTTCTTTTAGTTTAGTAAATGAAATACTCTTACCTTCCCATTTTTGCGTAATCTAAAAATATAAGCGTTGAGAACTGCGTAAGGGTGGTATTCCACCTGTCCAATTTCTTTCTCTCTCAATAAAGCAAAAGGCGCCCTCAATAACTTTACGTATATAATTTTATGTATCATTGTACCTATGTATTAAATTATGTTTTCTATTGATTCTACGTATTTATTTACTTATCACCCGGAAATGTGGAAAAAATTGTCAGTGTCAGGTGTCAATTGTCAGCGTAGTGAGATACATGTGAGATAGACGCCAGGTTCTATTCTATTGCCCTCTAATTGGGCAACCGTATCCGGAAACCTGGCGCGACAACCTGACATGTGCTGCCAACCGTAATTGTGGTACGAGTATATCTCGTAACAGTCATTATTAAATATCAACTGGAATATTTATATCGTTTAAAATACAATGCTTATGCAACGCAGTTCCCTACGTACTGATAAACTTTTTACACAATAACACTGCACTGGCCATACGTAAAAAAGTGTTCGAAAAATTACTCTCTTGCCACACTTCAAAAAATTTATGACTGAATGTTTTTGCGTATTTAATACATCTATTTTATATTCTTACTTATTTGTAAATTAAAATAATAATTGGACAATGCAGTCGGTTGTGACCTTCGAAAAACCATTACCTCATTTAAGCTTGCCGGATTGGGATGCTCGTCTCTACGGGCTAAAGGTAAATACAATATTGTTTTGTTTAAATTGTAGTTACAGTGTAGGACAACGCGAGAAAGATGATATTTTAGGTAATTTTTACAAACTCTATACACCCTGGCAGGCGTGGCTCACTCCGCGATTTCGTCGCTTTGCTACAGGTAGCTAAAAGTACATCCGTTCCACACCAATTTTGGGGAAAGCCATAGGCCGCGCGTGGCGCTGTCGTCACCTAGCGGCCATATCTGTGCTGATCGTAACAGACGCGTTTTGTTAGAGAGTGAGTACTATTATTTATTCTGTGACCCTGACAATAAAATAACTGCATTCCCGTTGCCAGGGAGGGTTTTGGATTAATACTGAGCAACTTTTACAAATATAGGACCAACCCCAAAATCGAAAAAAAAAATTACCCTCCCATAAAAATGGACCAGCCAAAATGTATGAAACAACCAAATTATTTTTTCGCGATTTCGGGGTTGGTCCCATAGTAAAAGTAGCTCAGTATAATTCCAAAACCTCCCTGGCAACGGAAATGCAGTTATTTTATAGCCACCCTATACTATAACCGAATATCGCTTTTTCTGTTTATGGCACTTTTCTGTCTAATACCAATAACCTAAATTTAACTACGAACGCTATATAGAACCTGAACGTTTGCCATGAAACTTCATATAGCCTTGAGCATGTTTGTGAAATGATAAATCATTGTCTCGATAGGCCCGCCGTCCCAATCGTTTTGAGGTCGTCCTGATTTCGGCTTCAAAATTAGAAAAGTTTTCCTTGTCCCTAGCTATGTCAGTGAAATTGCCTCGCAAACAGGAATCGAAAAGCTCCCTCGACATTGAGTGTATCTATTTACCTTTGACGCTAAATCGACAGAGGTATTGTGAAGTTTATTCAACCAAATTGAGTAGATATAATTAATTGAAAACATTGTTCGAGGAAAATCTAATTTGTTCAAGTATTTCAAACAACAGGTAACAAGTCGGCTGGCGTGGTATACATATAGGTACTATTTATGAAACATTTCCCCCTGTAGGTGACAGCAGATACCCGGAGAGCAGACGCTTTCGATTTTCGTCACAGCGCCCACCAGCTTAGGAATGAGACCAGGATCAAGACTGATTGGGACAGCTACCATAACAACAACCGTCTTAGAGCCAGGTAACCGTTACAACAATTTGATTTAATCGAATCTAGTTTCATATTCATTTATTATTTATACAAGGGGTCGTCCAGAAATCATGTGATCGTTTGGAAGGGGGGTGGGGGTAAGAAATATATCACGAATGATCACGATGGGGCAGGGGGGGGTCAGAGAAGATCTTGTGTCAGGGAGGGGGTTGTGTTAAAATCACCAAATATCACCAAGGGGGAGACGGGTCAAAAATAGGCCAAAAATGATCACATGATTTCTGGACGACCCCCTAAGTTGTCGTGTATAATCCTAGACAACTTTTCGTCTCTATTTGCGTGTTATAAATAAAGTAAACGAGCCTGGGGGCGTATTCAAATGTAAGTAATATGGTACCTACATGATATTAATCCTGCTGTCTCGCTCCTACTAAATTATAGTGAGTGTAGTGTGGGACGCGTACTAGGTTTGATATCAAGTTGGTATTTTATTTTAAAGTATGAATACCCTTAGGTACCTACAGCCTACAGTAGACAATTTACATAACTTACGTTCTCAAACGACGCTCTTCAAGTTGGGTTAACCGCTTGGATATCACAGGCTTTCCATGCTCTGAGTTGTTTCATCAACGAAAATGAAATTTTATACGTCAGAGGAATTAATTTAATATATTACGGTCGAATTTTGCTTGCAGAATTCAGTATGGTGTGGCATTATATACCTCTTGTTCGACGTTAGTAATATGAAAAGGGACAGAACTTGATATTTAGGGGTGAATTTGTAACAATTGAGCGCTCGATATGAAAGATCATATACATATTTCATTCCTTTTGCACAAAAACGATTTATCAAATCTCGTAAAATAGTTGCCATTTTTTCTACAAGCTTTTATTGCTGTTCGTACTTTCCACTCCCAAAGGATTGTTACTCGTATCGTCAAAACGAATTTTAGGATCCCAAACTAGTGGGATTTACCTACTACATAGTAGTACTAGTAGTATTACATGCACTCTTTGACGAACAATAATTATTTGATTTAGAAGGGGGCAAAATTGTTTTCACCACACCAGCTCGGAAAGGCTTACTTTACACTTCAAAAACTCATAGCAAAGTTGCATTTTATTCACATGTGAGGCAAAGTAATCAAATGCAAATTTTGAGTTGTTTTGTCATGTTTGCTGGTAGAATTGACTTTCAAATGATGATTTAGGATGATAAATATTTAATAACATTCATTTGGATTTGATTTTGTTTGATATTTTACATTTAATATTTGCTTCGGGTTGTTGTGGTGAAAAATTTTGTGTTTCACTCGGGGACAAATTTTGTTTAACCCTCGTACTTTGAAACCCTCGCAACGCTCAAGATTCCATTTTTGGAATCTTTCGCTTGCTCGGCTATCAATATTAGCACGAGCGGTTAAACAACAACTTGTAAAACAAATAACTATTTAATATTTCTAATATTGATAACCGAGCAAGCGAAAGATTCCCAAGTTGAGCGAGCGTAGCGAGTGGTTCGTAAAGTGGAATCTTGAGCGTTGCGAGTGTTTCATGGCACGAGGGTTAAACAAACTTACACTACCTACATACTGACAGGAGTAGACGAGATAAATATTATATTTTATCCTTTTAGAAGTTGGGAATTTCTTTACCAATAACAAACAAAATGATAATAAAAACAACATTAAAATTAAAACTAAAATTTAACTAATCTTAAATTAACTTATAAGTAGGTAAAAAATGCTCCCTAGGTCACCTTCGTTTGTTATGGTGCCCAGGAGGCTGGCAGCGTTTCCTTTTTGGATGGCCAGGCTTATTATCTGGCCGAGTTAGCTGCCAGCCCTCAGGTCACCTGGGGTGTCAAAGAAGTCGGTTTTTTACCTCATGTATTTTAGAATACTTGTATTAAAATACGTGTTGATTAGGATTAAATACTTTTTTAGTTTTATTCTCCAAAAGCCATAGACAGACGCTAGTACTAAATAATTTCCTCCTTCCAGGGTATACGAGATAGAACAATGGCGATCAACTCTCCAGGAACTTCTAGATCGTATAGACAGAGAAATGAATGCGCTGAAGGAAGAAAAGGCATCTACGGAAAGAGAGTTGGAACAGCTAAACTTGCCTCTTTTAGTTTGTTCCGAATGTCTTTCCAACAGAGATGGCAGAAGAAGCACGGAGTTAACTTATGATCTTGCTGATACTGAATTAAAGAAGGTATGTACCATATATGGTTGATCTTTTAGCAACTGCTTTACCACGTAATCGCATAATTATCTTTATGTATGGTAAACATCATATTAAGTACCGTAGACCGGGGTGACTTTGGAAAATTTGGGGTTACTTTGATAGATTTAAAACGGCCATAGAATTACCATTATTCATTATTTACTGAAAATGTTCCTGTAACTAGTTAGATTACTATACATTCATATTCACCTACTGTAAAAAATCTCGCATAAATATACAGGTTGATTTCGGGGTCGTGGAGCAAGAGAGCCAGACATCATACAGAATCCAAAGAGGAGCCTAATGATGTTGTTAATTATTGTTTATCAACAATAATGATGATTATTTTCCAGATGACAAGTAGGAAAAAACATTTTTGTATACAATTTGGTGACCCTACTCAATGTGACGTCTTGTCGCTTTCCATACAGCGTATGTCAAAAGTCATAGGGTGACCATAATAACTTAGTATAACATTAATTTACTTGAAAAATGAGAATAATTAAAGTAATTATCTTTTAATCAAATACTACCATATGATAATGTGGATAATTTACAGAGTCAGAAAAAGTGGTTCTGGATCACGACCCAGAAATCAACCTGTATATTATGGCTTAAAAACTAGTATTTTAAAGTCGCCCTTGCACTTGAAAGTCACCCCGGTCAATGGTATATAAAATTCCTTCGCCCCAAGCGGTAGAAATTTTACAATCATAAATAATGATAATAATTTCAGCCTATATACGTACCACTGTGGGCACAGGCCTCCTCTCATGCGCGAGAGGGTTTAGGCTATAGTCCCCACGCTAGCCCAATGCGGATTGGGGACTTCACATACACCTTTGAAATTCTTGGCAGATGCAGCTTTCCTCACGAATCTCACGATGTTTTCCTTCAGCCAAAAACTACTGGTAAATATCAAATGTTATATCGTACATAAGTTCCGAAAAACTCATTGGTACGAGCCAGGATTTGAACCCGCGACCTCCGGATTGAAAGTCGGCTGTCATATGCACTCGGCCACCACCGCTTTCAATCATAATCAACCGTAATCTACTATCACCACTTATACGAATCACCTTCCACAGGAACTGTGTGTAACAGAGAGCAATAAAAAGATGCTGATCGATCGGTGTCAGTCAGCTTGGGAGAAAATTAACAAACTAGAGGTCGTAAAGTTTAAGCTTCAGCTGGACCTCAACGATAAGAACGAAGCCCTCCAAATTGACAAGGACATGCTCAGTCTGGATAAAGATTGCGCCAACATTACGTATAAGACGGATTCTCTAAAAACCCCAAAGAGGTTGGTGTCTTTTGTTTCCATTATCATTTATTTATTTCATGAATGTGGTACAATAAAGTAGTGTCCGACCGAAGGTTCGGTTTCGGTTTCGGCCAGTTTCGGCCAAAAAATCATGTTTCGGCTGTAGTTTCGGTTTCGGCCAAAAAACGGCCGAACCTTTCGGCCGGGCCGAAACTTACGAATCGGTACTTCGTACTATGAAACTAAACATCTGACAAAGATCAAAAGTTGGGGAACAAGTAGGACAACAATATTAATATACTGATTTATGTATACATACATAAATTAATTGATTTATTATTTATTAATTGTATAAAATACAATTCCCCTAATCAAGGCGTCACTGGACGGGTGACGCAGTCTTAATGTGTATTAACTCGTGGAGTGGCCAAGTTGAAGAATAGCAACTTTCGTAGGACTAAAAAGGTTTAATACCGATAAGTGGTATTGTTGGAATCAGCATGGTCTACTGATTATCAAAATGCATGTTGTCGTTTCATAAAGTGGTGGAATGTGTTTCTATGACGTCATAAAGTCGGCAGTACAAATTTGTAAACTATTTTCTGTTAAACATACCATGTGGGGTACCAAATGTAAGGGCTATGTGAGTAGATTACAAATGTATAACATAGTCTAACATGTTCACCACTTGGCCTAACAAATTATTAGAAATTATATTCGGTCCTACGAAAATTGTAAATAAGGTAATTTCCACGAATTGGCCTCTCCTCTAAAAAGCGGTTTTGTGACATATTTTCAACGGTTTTCACAAGTCTACAAAAGGTTCGGTTTCGGTTTCGGTTTCGGCCGAAACTGGGGCCAAAGCCGAACATTCGGTTTCGGTTTCGGTTTCGGCAAAAAAACATGTTTCGGTCGGACACTACAATAAAGATGTAATAAAAACAACAATTTTTGAACAGTATATCCTGCCTGAATAGTCATAGAAATATTGAATATTACCTATAACTATGACTAGATGCAGCATGCAAAATGAATACAGTTACGACCTAGTCACGACGTTCTGTAGTTATAGGCCACAAATTAAAAAGTCCTAATTAAAAAAAAAACACGGCCAAAGCACATGGGGGGGGGGGGGGGCATGCTCAGTGTAGGATTCCGTATAGTAGAATACAGAATTCAAAGGAATTCAGAAAAAAAGGTTGCATTTAACTTCCTCGTTGATCATTTAAGTAAGTAACTTGTAAAAGAATTCTGGGAAAAGTCGCATAGGTTTGTACGAGTACACGATTTACATGAACTATTATTGTCAACCGATTCACTTTGTAATTATTTGCTAAGTGGTTGGCTGTAACAGAACAGATTATTTAAATGGATCTTGGATTCAAGCTAATAAGTACTACTAAAACCTTTATTACGATCATGATCCCGCTAAAAATATTTCAGAATGATAACCGGCGAACAATGGCTAGACCGATGCGAAGCCACAAAAAAAATGGCAGTAGATGAACTTCAAGAAACTCTAAGCCTCCGAGAGTCCCTCTTTGTAGCTAGAGGGCGCGCTAGGAACCTCCTGCAAGCTCAAAAGGACGCCACTAATTACATGATGCGTAGGCGTGTCTATGATACGCAAAGGGCTAGGAATGAATTAGAATGGCAGAAACTAAAGGTAATAATATATTTGTAGGGTTCCGTACCCAAAGGGTAAAACTAGGACTCCGCTGTCCGTTTGATGTATTTCTGTTGCCGCTATAAGAACAAAATACTAAAAACAGAATAAAATAAATGTTTAAGTAGGGCTCCCATACAACATTACAAACGTGATTTTTTTGCGTAATGGTACGGAACCCTTCGAACTTCGAAATAAAATACAACAGCCAATACGCCTGGCCGGGGGACTGGTACAAAATGAGAATGAACCTGTATTTGTGGCCGGCGAGGATAAATAAAAAAACCGGGCAAGTGCGAGTCGGACTCGCCCACCGAGGATTCCGTACTTTTACGTACCTATTTGTTGTTATAGCGGCAACTTCTGTTTAATACATCATCTGTGAAAATTTTAACTGTCTAGCTATCACTGTTCATGAGACGGACAGTGGTTAGTAATAATAAGTCCCGTTTTATCCTTTGGGTACGGAACCCTAAAAAGAAAAGCTTGTCCACTTTCCAGATGGAAGAAAATATGGACAAACTGGCCACAGAACTAAAAGTAATGGGGGAGCAATTTACCGACAAGGTAAACGCGTTAAAAGTGGCAGAGACCCGCCTGGAGACTCGAGGGTACCGACCAGGCTCCGAGCTGGCTGCAGACGAGGCCGATATCGGGTTGAAGGAGGAAGTGCGCAATCTAAGAGAAACTATCAGGCAGTTGCAGGAAAAACTCGACTGTGGCAAGTAAGTTAAGAGTTAAGTCCGACTAGTACAAACCAGGGATGTTGCGAATATTCGCATCCGCATCCAAGGAACTTCTGGATTATTTTCAACATCCGCATCTGCATTCGCATCAGCATAAAATCGATGCGGAGCTTATGAGGATGCGGATGTCGAACAAGTCGGTACAGGAATGTCTTAGCGGCGGCGTAAGTGCTAGGTATTTTCGTCATTACCTATACTCGAAATCGTCTAGATCCAGAAAAGTCGGCTAAGTTACTGTTTATTATTTATAACGTACCTATATTCTTGTTCAAATACTAAGCGTTTCGGTTTTTTTAGTAAGAATGACAAAAAATTTAATATTTGATGTTTTTTAAGTACCTATATTTGACATCCGCATCCGCATCCGCGGATGTGAGCCTTTAAATATCCGCGGAAATGAAAAAATCTGCATCCGCAACATCCCTGGTACAAAAGCAACACACCTTATTACAAAAGGCATAAGGTCCACCGATGTACAGTTAACAGTGTGGACGATGGTCCCTAGCGAAGCGAAGTGCGTGGTTGAGAAAATAAAAGCGATGTCAGAAATATAAACTTCGCGTTCCCAATTTTTTTATCTTGACTAAGTCATAGAATGAGTTAGCTAATCCAAACTACCATTTGCTCACAGCTCACAGTGCACTCAAACATGCATAGAATACTGAATAGTCGAAACCAGACTATAGGACCAAGAGCTTTGTAGTAGACATTAGATAGGTATATCTGCCAGACCAAGGTGCTCAAAAATATCTAAACATGCGCTTTATCTACACGAGCTCTGCTGCCGAGAAGTCTCAGGATGTCTCCTGGTCAGAAGCTGAAAATATGCAGCCTGAATATCCCTGACTTTAACCTTCTTACTACATTTTTGCGCTATTTTATTTACTATTACTCACTTCTAATGTTATTTTTCATATGTTATTCTCTTAATCATGTTATATATTTATACACTTCATATACACTTCACAAATTTTACACCACATTAATACAAGGAGCAGCGAGTAAAATCCAGGGTCGGTGTACGTCGGGAAGCACGACGGTGCAGCTGCTATTCACATCCGCAATCCTCTGGACCTGGATCGTATTGCTACTTCTGGTATCGGAAATGCTGTGCTGGCGACGACGGCTGCTGACAATTCAGATCATTCAGAAGAGAAGCCTGTGTGTTTACATCGAATTCTCAAACTTTAGAGCTGTCTTAGGAAAAAGTAGCCCAATTTGCTCGCTTATTCGACCATGCTTATTTATTTTATGTTTAATGTGCACATTATTTACACTAAAAAAATATATACAATTACATCAACACCAACTTACCTACACTCACACACCAATTAGTATATACACACCCAATATCATAGGCTACAATTATAAATATCAAGTGCATCCGCCGCCGCAATTCTACAACAACCTCGCACTTAACCGCCGCTTTATTAAGCCATGGCCGGACTAGACATAGGAAATGAACTTGACAATTCATTCCCTGTAAACTGCCATGTTGTAGAATCTGCGGAGCACTGTTTGAATATCATAAAACCTAATTTTTCTATCAAAGTTCTTACGCTTAACATCAGAAGCCTTCAACACAACTTTGATCAGTTTCTTGTAACATTCAACCGACTAAAGATAGTTTTTGACGTTGTTGTCCTAACAGAATGCTGGCTGAAGGAGGGCTCGATTATAGGACAGCTCGATGGTTACTCCTCATACCGCACTGTAAGATCTCACAATCAAGCTAGCGGAGTAGTCGCTTATGTAAGGAAAAATTTAAATGCCACAGTCACCGAACCAGTTATACAGAATGCAGACAGTCTTTTTATACATGTTCCGGAACGTTTTTCTTTGCTGGGCTTATACCGTTCCCCCTCTTTTGTAAACCCTATCCCATTCATTCACTCATTAGATTCTTTCATAAATAATTACTCTCTAAATCAAAACTGCTTTATAGTTACGGGTGATATTAACATTAACATCAACTCTCCCTGTTCTGACACCCATGCATCCGAGTATTTATGTGTTTTGGCTAGTCTGGGGTTTATGCCTGCAATTGATAAACCTACGAGGAATAATAGCTGTTTGGATAACTTCTTTGTAAGGTCAGTGAGGAATTTTGCGTCGGTGGTCTGTGCCTCTGACATTACAGACCATGATCTAATTATGATCGGTATCTCAATCCCCAATAAGGTTAATATTACAAAGCCATCCAAAACTGTGATCAGCCAGGATTTTGAAGCCATCGGAGCGGCGCTTAAAGAAGAAAACTGGCACACGGTCACTAGTAAAACATCAGCTAATGAAGCCGCAGAAGCCTTTTACTCCATATTGTCTAACCTACTTTCAAAACATTCTTCATGCAGATCAATTAGTAATTCAAAATTTATTATAAAACCCTGGATGACTCCAGGCTTGATTAAATGCTCTAGAGTTAAGGACAAACTACATATCAATCACAGGAAAGACCCCCATAATGAAATAGCCAAAATAACTTATACTAGATATAGAAATCTTTATATAAGTATTTTACGAAAAACCAAGGATGATTATGACCGGAAACAACTTTTGGATAATAAAAAACACCCGAGGAAACTTTGGAGAATTATTAGAGACATATCTCACCTAAATCGGGATAGGCAAACACCCCATGAACTAGCCACCATCAAGCCAAATTTTTCTGACTCCCTAAATCACACCAATGAATTCTTCTCCTCAGTGGGCAAAAACCTTGCAAATGTTATACTCTCTGAAAAAAACAAGAGTGAGGCCACACTTGCGACTGAAGTAGCCTTAGCAAACTCCCCTCTTAGATCAATGTTCTTAAATCCTACCGACGATACTGAAGTAGAAAAATTAATCATGTCCTTAAACCCTGATTGCGCGTCCGGTATTGATAAACTAAACACACGTATTTTAAAAAAACCTAAAAAACTATATCGTCAAACCACTTGTACATATTTTTAACCTCAGCATTTCATCGGGTACTTTTCCGGAGTGCTGGAAAGTAGCTGCAGTAGTTCCCGTTCATAAAGGAGGTGACAAGAGCCTCCCCGGGAATTATCGCCCAATTTCTCTTCTCAGCAGTCTGTCTAAAATGCTGGAAAAGATTATTAATAATCAACTAATCAACTTCCTTGAATCTGAACACCTACTCTCTCAAAGACAATATGGCTTTCGGAAAAAGAGATCTTCTGAACAAGCCGCCACTTTACTGGTTAACCTTGTCTCGTCCTATCTTGACAGAGGAGAATCCTGCGTGGGAATCTTCCTAGATATTGCCAAGGCGTTTGACACTGTGTCAATTCCGATTTTACTAAGGAAGCTTGAACTATTAGGCATTCGCGGTATCGCATGGAACTGGTTCCAAAGCTACCTTACAAACCGGAAGCAGTGTGTAAGACTCGGCACTTTAGTCAGTGATTCAGCCCCGATAACCTTCGGTGTGCCACAGGGAAGCGTCCTCGGACCCACTCTATTTCTGATCTACCTCAATGACTTAATCTCTCTACCCGTCAGTCAGGCAGAAATTATCTGCTACGCAGACGACACTGCTCTGCTGTTTCACGATGTCTCCTGGGCTCGTTGCTTCGCGATAGCAGAGACAGGTTTGACTGTGATTGCCATGTGGCTCGCTGACAACCTGCTTTCACTTAATATTTCAAAAACAAAATACTTATGTTTTCATAAAACGGCCTCTTCTGCCCCCAGCTCGCGACCAGATCTCAAGCTTTCTTGTGGCAGTACAGAGGATGACCCTGCTATTCACTCGAGTAGAGTTTTCGATGTGGTTAGTAATTGTACCACCGTAAAGTACCTGGGCATTACGCTTGATGAAAATCTTAATTTCAAAAAGCACATCGAATTGTTGTCTGCTAGAGTCCGAAAGGTTGTTTTCATTATGAAGCTGCTACGAAATTCTGCTACGAAGGAGTTACTTAAGCTTGTTTACACTTCGATTTGCGAATCCATCCTATCATACTGCATTGGTGTATGGGGTGGCTCCACTAGCTCTGCACTACTGCCTCTCGAAAGGGCCCAAAGGTTTGTGCTCAAGGTCATGCTCGGGAAACCCGGGTTGTTTCCGACTGTTTCCCTTTATAAAGACGCGGATGTTCTTAGTGTCAGGCAATTATTGATCCTACGAGTTGCAACTCACATGCATCAAAAAACTATAAACTCTGAAGAATATTTAACCCTAATCCGTAATCGAGTCTTTAGAATTCCTACGCCCATCGTAAAAACCACATTCGCGAGGCGTTTTCCTAACTTCCTGCATCCGTATATTTACAATTCAGTAGTAAAGGCATGCAACATATCTGAAAAGTCTCCTCTTGAAGCAAAATTCATAATCAAGAACTGGTTGAAAGAACTTAACTATATTCGAACTGAGACGCTGTTGAAGGTCATCACCTAATCCCTCACATGATAACCATCTCTGTAGCCTTACGCCTTACACACACTTGCACTCACACACGCACACACACATACACACGCACCATCTTTTTCATTCCTTTTTTCTTTCTTTGAATTTCAAAATTTCCTTAATTATTAGTTTATTAGATTAGTTTCTTCTTAACCTTACAAATTGAAAACCCGGCTGCCACATCACAGGCGTAGCCTAGTGTGGGGCCACAGGATATATAAATATTGTCAACAAGGTTATTTGAAATAAATCTTATTCTTATTCTTATTCTTATTCTTATCATTTCGATAAAAGAGGCTTTGCTCAGGTATTTGTGAACACCTTGGTCGCTCCGGTATATCTGATAAGTACCGACGACTTTGTCCATCTTCAACTATTAATAACTCTTTGGTAGTATTTAATAAGTAAACAAAGTAAAGAAGAATCAGAAATGCTTAGTAAAAGATCTAGTGGAATGACTTGAATAGAATAAAATGTTAAATGTTTTAAATGTAATACCAGCGTTTTCCCAATAATACCTACAACCATGTGCCTTCGATAGGCACCATCGTTTCTCATTATTGGCCGTGCTCGAACATCGTTACCTATCGATTTCATGCATTAACTAAGCCCAGGGCTATTGGATGAACCATAACTAGATTTGAGCACAAAATAATGGTTCGCGGAAAGCATGTTACCTACATCGCTGACAGGATTATGCTGTGAAATGTAAAGTCCCACGGGGAGGGACTGCGGTTTTTATCATTTCTAAACTGGGAACTATTAATGACGTTTATTGGTTTTTGGGTTTACCCTTGAAACCATTATTAATACACGATGAACAGTTTTCCTCAAATGTAAGATAAATTATTAAAATATCCAAACAATCGTTGTCGATAAAATCTTTGGTTATGTGTGTTTATTGCAAATACATATGTACATTTGCTACACTGGCTATGTACTAACTTTTATTGCCAATATATGAACACGCACAGGGGTCGGTATGAATTCCAGTTAACTCGTACTTACCCCACTTAGCCACACTTGTTTTAGATATAAATAAATCACATTTTTGTTTCTTATAAAACATTATACCTATTCACAGATTTTTAGAACCAGTGAGATTCCGTATTTACAAAATTTTTTTTTTTAACTATTAAGCTTCAATTTACACGAACAGCATTATGAATTATGAACCAACGCGCCTAATTTTATTCTCGCTTGCGGGGTTCTAATGTGATGCCTAATAAATTATTCTTATCATGCAGGGTAGGTTCAGCCACTCTCGGAAGTCGCTGTACATTTTTAGTACTTTATCGTAGTTACAGTCAGAAGGCTACGGCAGACAAAAAAAACGTATATTTTTAAAAAATACAGTTAATTAATGATCGAGTTTTTCACTAGATGACAGCAACGTGGCGGGAGGTCTAGCTGTCATAACATAATCCACCAATCATGTTTAACCATGTTTTTTTAGGGTTCCGTACCCAAAGGGTAAAACGGGACCCTATTACTAAGACTCTGCTGTCCGTCCGTCCGTCCGTCCGTCCGTCCGTCTGTCTGTCACCAGGCTGTATCTCACGAACCGTGATAGACAGTTGAAATTTTCACAGATGATGTATTTCTGTTGCCGCTATAACAACAAATACTAAAAACAGAATAAAATAAAGATTTAAGTGGGGCCCCCATACAACAAACGTGATTTTTGACCGAAGTTAAGCAACGTCGGGCGGGGTCAGTACTTGGATGGGTGACCGTTTTGTTTTGCCTTTTTTTGCATTATGGTACGGAACCCTTCGTGCGCGAGTCGGACTCGCACTTGCCCGGTTTTTTATTGGTGGATTTTGACAGCAGCTGTCAAAAAGACCTCTCGTCACGGTGCTGCCATCTAGTGAAAATCTCGATCGCGGAAACCCTCATTAAGGTGCCAGTCACGGGACCTTTTGTAGCACGTTGAAAAACTCCTGACGAAACGGAGACGATAAAATTTAATATGTGTTTATGGTGAAAGGGTGTTTGTGTATTTTTATTAGGGTACGCTATATTTACGATTATCTCCAAAACAAATTGACCCATTTAATTGAGGTTTTCTGTAAACGATTTGTAATACAGCAACACGTCCTGACTGTACATCGATGGACCTTATTACAAAAAGTATAAGGTCCACTGATGTACAGTTAACGGTGTGGCCGATGGTGCACAAACAATGGTTCTTAGGTAGTTTTTATCAAACCAGATGGTTGGATAAAGGTATATATCAATTTAATATTTACCTACCTAACCGTAACCTTCAATTTTAGGGCTACGTACAACGCTCTCGAGGCAACATCTATCAAAATTGCCATGGATTTGGCTGACAAAAATCAGTCTTTGGAGACAGACACTCGCGCCCTGGAAATGAGGGCGGCCCTGGAGCCCAAGAAACCAACTGGCACCGACAAGAACCTGGTTCTCGCCAGCATGGCTGATGAAGTTCCCAAAACGGAACTTTAACAAGTTGATCAAAGATTCACGTAGGTTTCAACACAATTTTGGATTTTTTTACATGTCTTGACATCACTACGTCACGCACCTGTGACGTGACGGCAAAATCGCTAAATAGTAGCAGCAAAAGTACTTACTTTTATAAAAATACATATAATAATAAAATATTTAGTAAGTAGATAAGTATAACTACTAAAAACGAAAACAAAAAAATTGTCGTTCTCGTGTTAACAACACTTTTTACACAACTATTTGATCACCTTCATGTCTCGAGTTTGAACTAAAAAATTACAAATTTACTGCCTGAAAAGTCACATTTTGGTTTAAGATTTTTTCCCCTTTCTCGCAATAATTTGGCAGTAATTTAATATTGATTTCCGTCTCGAGGCAATTTTCTCGGTCGCCGCCTGGAACATGTCTCGAGATCTTTCAAAAGTTACGAAATTGCCCATTTAACTTTTTCTTTTGTCAATCTAGGCACCGTATTTTGTTAAAATTATTAATGTTGCCTATTGTGTTATTATTTACGCACTAATAAATTATTAAGTAGGTATAGAACGATAAATATGTTTTTTATTTCTTATCAAAATACAAAAATAATGATCGAAAATGTTGCACTTGTTTTAATTTATAAAATAAGGTTGAGCCCAGGATGAATGGATGGACAAAACGAACTTTTCACTTCTCATGCTCAAAAAGTGCACCTTTATGTCGTGCGTAGATGACATAAAATCGCATTTTATGCTCTAGGTAGAGCATAAAAGTAAAATTTTCTTCTAAGACTAAGGTAATCGGTCTCAACAGCCAAACAGTTAAAACATATTGCACAATTTTACTGAGCAATAAAATTGTGTACCTAGATGACAAAACTTGTTTTACTTATTATTTTATTTTTGCTACAATTTATTAGAAATCCGTATTTTCTGTCATTAAATTTAGTAAATCACATAAAATAGGAGTCCATTATCGTTCAAAAATGCTCCGAAATGTTTGACTTGGTAGAAAATCAAGCGTCTGAATTTCTGATCTAATCACATGTTGAAAATTAAAAAAAAAATGTAAAAAGTTTTATACTCTTACTATATTATTTGCGGTGAGACAGACATTTCTAAGACAACCCGATCGATCGGAATTAAGTAGGTATTTGAATTCAGAGAGACAATCGGACTGTGTGAGGCTGGCTTTAAGCAGCAATTTCTGTACAGCGAAGTTGAATGAAATTAAAGTAATCACTTCAGCAAAAATGCTGTACCGAAATTGCTACAAAAGTTTCAATATCTGGTGATGACGTTAGGTAACTCATAACATTACGGATTTTCGACTTTGTAAATCAAAATTTCTCATTTCTTATCATATCTATCGTGTAATACGTATCTAACCGAGTTATACCATTTCTTAATAAGGTGGTAGCGAAGAGGTGATAGAGACAATTTAACGAATCAGTAAATGGATTCGGTATGTCCTACTTAAAATGCCTATCTCGTCGGTTATTTTAATCAGTGTCAGGGGGTGTTAAACCGTATCAATAAGATATCTTTAATTTTGAATACATATAATGACTTGGCAATCGCACATAATGCTTTACTCGTACCTAAATCGTAAATATGTATAATGCTCAAACTGCATGCGATTAGTAGTGCCATGCCTTATGGGAAACGGTCGCAGAGATAGTTCAGAGCCGGAAACCGCTACCAACTTTTAGTATGTTGTTGGGCATGGCATTGGGTCTCCAAAACTGCCGGGAGACGGCGGCGCGGGCCATCTACTTCCGCGGAATGACGTCATCAAAATGACTCCCGCTTCGTTGCGAATATTGCATACTGCACCCAAACTATGCATAGCACATACACGTGTGGGGTATTAAATGAAAGCCAATTAAATAAACTTTATTTTATTTATACAAAGTGTACCAAAATATGCAACAATTTAAGAGAAAATTACAAATAAATAAAAATTACGTAAAAAAATATTCGATTATTTGGGTTTTACAACCAAACCAAAAGTTGGACGATGAAGCAATGTACTACAACATTAAAGATGACGTCTCAAGCCATACACTGATATCAATAAAATCAAAATTTGACCAAATATGTGGAAATTATGCATCAAAATATAGATATTTGCCCATACAAATGCATAAAAGTTAAAAAAATCCAAATTGGTCATTTTCAGGATAATCCGCATAAGCTTCTAGTATGTTATAAGCAATATGACCTGGATTCTAAAACTGCCAGGAGACCATCTCTGTTGTTCCTCAGTTACAAATAATGACGTCATATAAATAATCACTGCCGAATTTCGCAAAATGTAAATTATAGCTATACCACGAGTCTCACATACACATGTGTTACATGTAATGAAAGGTTATTAAATGTATTATGATTCACCTAAACATTGTTTGTAAAAAAATGTACGGTTTCAGAGCTAGAAACAACGAAATACCACTTTTTATGGAAAAAGTAGATAGGTATCAATATTATAGCTAAACTAAAATCGTCAAAAAAAATTTGCGTATAATATTTGAAAAACCAGTTATTCAACTATATATCACAATTTAAATTTTACATTTCCGACAAAAACTGTGGAAGTTCTGGAAAAAAGCTAAAGCGCCCCAACAATTCTACCTTAATGCGCTCATATTGTGCAAAGAATAGTTCTAATTATCGAGTATTAAATGGATGAACATTACATAAAATACATGAAAACGACGTTTTCGAATGGAACCATAATTAAAAAAATAATAATTTACTTGATAAGTAAGCAAAATACTGTTTCTTTAAGTACCTAATCTCCTCCTTTCAAAGTCGGTTAAAATGTGGCTTTTGTGACCTGGGCTACAAAGACAAATAAATTGACACCTAATTTATCAAAATCAGTTCAGTACTTTCATGCAAACGGTACCTACACATGCACGCATAGATAGCAAATTCTGCCGTTGTCGGACAAAAAATTAAAATTCAATAATTAGACCTTTACTATATTATGGCCTGGCGTGGCTTGGCATCTAACGTTGAAACTCTCAGGCCGTAGATGTTAGCAGACCAGAGGGGTGACCTGTATTTCGGAGGATCAGAGGGAAAATTCTGCCAGCCTTCTCAGCTCAGCCTTGAAACCCTTGCACCACTCAAGATTCCACTCTTATAAGAATACCCAACTGGCGCGAAGTGGCGCAGAATAGGGCAGTGACGCTCTTTTGTGTCAGAGGTCAAGATCCTCTTTGGGTCACTGAGCCAGTGATGTATGTATGTATGTACGTATAAGGCTAATCGAGGCTTAAATATATAATTATGTATCGCATTAAGTTAACTGATATGGCATTTACCGAGATAAGGCATTTTGTATTAGGCATGTACCTACTTACTGGCATGTAACTTTACATTTCTCTAATAATGTAGCGTTAGGCCATGACAATAAGATTCTATTTGATATTAATATTTACCGCGACTACAGCAGGAACTGCTATCTACGTATGTAATTATGTATTTTTTACATGAAACAACTGAACTGATTTTGATAAATGAGGTGTCAATTTATTTGTCTTTGTAGCCCAGGTCACAAAAGCCACATTTTAACCGACTTTGAAAGGAGGAGATTAGGTACTTAAAGAAACAGTATTTTGCTTACTTATCAAGTAAATTATTATTTTTTTAATTATGGTTCCATTCGAAAATGTCGTTTTCATGTATTTTATGTAATGTTCATTCATTTAATACTCGATGATTAGAACTATTCTTTGCATAATATGAGCGCATTAAGGTAGAATTGTTGGGGCGCTTTAGTTTTTTTTCCAGAACTTCCACAGTTTTTGTCGGAAATGTAAAATTTAAATTGTGATATATAGTTGAATAACTGGTTTTTTAAATATTATACGCAACACTTTATTGACGATTTTAGTTTAGCTATAAAATTGATATACATCTACTTTTTCCATAAAATGTGGTATTTCTTTGTTTCTAGCTCTTAAACCGTACATTTTTTTTACAAACAATGTTTAGGTGAATCATACTAAATTTAATAACCTTTCATTACATGTAACACACATGTATGTGTGACTCATAGTATAGCTATAATTTACATTTTACGAAATTCGGCAGTGATTATTTGTATGACGTCATTATTCGTGACTGGGGGACAATAAAGATGGTCTCCCGGCAGTTTTAGGACCCAGGTCATATTGCCAATAACATACTAGAAGCTTACGCGGATTATCCTGAAAATGACCAATTTGGATTTTTTTAACTTTAATGCATTTGTATGGGCAAATATCTACATTTTGATGCATAATTTCCACATATTTGGCCCAATTTTGACTTGATTGATATCAACGTATGGCGTCAGACGTCGTCTTTAATTTTGTAGTACATTGCTTTAACGTCCGACTTTTGGTTTGGTTGTAAAACCCAAATAATTGAATATTTTTTTACATCATTTTGATTCTTTTGCAAATGGCTCTTAAACGGCTGAATATTTTGATACACACTGCATAAATGAAATATAGCATATTTAACTGGCTTTCATTCAATATCCCACACAATTTTGTGCCATGCATAGTTTGGGTACAATATGCAATATTCGCAACGAAACGGGAGTCATTTTGATGACGTCATTCCGCTGAAGTAGATGGCCGGCGCCGCTGTCTCCCGGCAGTTTTGGAGACCCAGTGCCATGCCCAACAACATACTAAAAGTTGGTAGCGGTTTCCGGCTCTGAACTATATTCCCATAAGGCATATGACTATACGTTTAATTATTTTTATTAGTTGACGATGATCCTTGTGTCATTATGCAGCCGTGCAATGGCCAAATCATTATACGTATTAAAAATTAAAGATATCTTATTGATACGGTTTAACACCCCCTGACACTGATTAAAATAACCGACTTGGTTTCCCATAACATCTCAAAACTTTTTTGTAGTAGAACAATTACACTGCGAGACTTGCATCTTTTTACATGTAATCTTTTTGATGGGATTCTTATTAGCTATTCCCAAAGGTTCCGTGTTTATTATTTTTGCTACGAAACCCTAAAATCCTTATCCAATTCTTATTACATATTAATGATTCGTCTGAGTCCATCAATCCACTTAAATGTAATTTAATTACTTATCAGTAAGGTTCAATCCTAGCACAACAATTTTCTGTTTTCATGTATTTTACATAAGAATAGTTTTGCTGTCTATGGACGGTCGAGTCCGTGCAACTGCAAACCATAACTTGGTACTACGCACCCTGCTGTGCTTTCAGCTATGGTTCATTGGAAAAAAAGAAGTATATAATCCGAGTCTGTCGACAGATCTCTACATTCAGCCTTCGTCTTCGTCACTGCACTGCTTTAGAAGTTCCTGAAAGTAAGTTGCCTGTTTATTTGCCTAAATTTTCATATTTTAGAAATTTACGTACGGAGTGTACGTGTACTTTTGCTTCAGCAGTAAGACGCTTGTTAGAGATTTTTTCCAGTTTGTAGATATATATGGTAAACACTGTAAACAGTGACATATAAAATAAAATTCGTTACGAGAATCTTTGAAACTACGTACTCCTTAAAAAACGTAATAAGTTATGGATTTTCAGGTGCATAAACATCAAGCAAAACATTTAAAGCACATAGGTGCAAAAATATGAAATACCCCGCGTCACCAATTATTACGGAGACCGAACTCTAAAAAAAAGGTTGCCATATTTCTTAAACAGTCTTCCAGAAAATATCAGGCTCGAGCCCAATAAAACTAGATTTAAAACAGCAGTAAAGCAGCACCTAATGAAAATGCTTGGGTGACAATTGCATGCCTGTGCCTGCAAATGTCACCCAAGTAAAGTAAGGTATATCTGATTATATTAGTTAAGTGTATGATGTTAGTTTTTATAATATTTTACATTGATTACGTATGTAAGTAATTATATCAGAGACTCGCACCTGCAGACAAACTGTGTAAACAGTTTTGCAGGGAACTGAATTAGATCGTAAGGTTATTTCTTGTATTAATAATAGTAATAAATAAATAATAAAAGGTGACTACGGTTTTGTAAGAAAAAATATATCTTTTAAAGTCGATAAAAATGTGGTCTATGTCACGCGTATCAAAAAAAACCGGGCAAGTGCGAGTCGGACTCGCGCACGAAGGGTTCCGTACCATAATGCAAAAACCGGCAAAAAAAAAACGGTCACCCATCCAAGTACTGACCCCGCCCGACGTTGCTTAACTTTATGAAACTGCACAACGTGCAGTGCAGTGTGTTGCTTAACTTTGGTCAAAAATCACGTTTGTTGTATGGGAGCCCCACTTAAATCTTTATTTTATTCTGTTTTTAGTATTTGTTGTTATAGCGGCAACGGAAATACATCATCTGTGAAAATTTCAATTGTCTAGCTATCACGGTTCGTGAGATACAGCCTGGTGACAGACGGACGGACGGACGGACGGACGGACGGACGGACGGACGGACGGACGGACGGACGGACGGACGGACGGACAGCGAAGTCTTAGTAATAGGGTCCCGTTTTACCCTTTGGGTACGGAACCCTAAAAAAACGAAATTGACACCAGCACTAATTTAACGCTGCGATGGAACGCACGAAGTAGGTAAGCGCATAATATATTTACCCGTAGGTACACCTACAACTACATAGTTATTATAGTAACAGCACCAGTCATGGGACATTTAAGAGGGAATTTGGAGTATTTGTGATATTTCCCTAAAACATGTGAATGGTCTACCGCTTAGCGTATTGAAAGATGAAAGTCCTACTCGTCTTTCATGTTTCAGGCGTGTTGTATCAAAGATACTGCAATGAGTTTCCACATACTTATGTAACAAATTAAAACTATGCTATTTTTCTCCAGTCATGGACACCAAAGCTCCAGTAATGGGCCCCCCAGTAATGGACACTGCTCTATCAGTATAAAATATTGAAATAGGTCATCAGATCTGGTCCATGTTATCATAATATTGCATTATCATCCGATTTGCATATTTAATTACGAATACAAAATTTCAACTCAATCGGAAAACGGGAAAGTGGCTCAAACTTGGCTACCAAGATTTGACCCACACTAAAAAACGATATTAATTTATCCGAAGTCCGAGCATACCTCCTGGTTGACATATTTCGTAACTACATTTTACTTCTGTATTGTTTAAACATGAAATGATGGCATGGCAAGCATCATTATGTAAATTTCCCATTATAGGAGGTATGCAGTTTTACAGCTCCTATAATGGGATTGGGCCAAATACCACTATTTTTTTACCTCTGTGGACTCACAACATAGTATGTTGTATACCTTATCTCATGGTAAATGCAATTAACAAAACTCATTTTAGTTTTCATCAAGTATTAATTAATTAAAATTTAATAAATTAACTCACCTCTCTTAGCGAAGTTGTTAAGAATTCGTAGTGGTATTTTTTTTCAGTGACACGAGAACTTTTGGGTTGACGCCAATTTCTTAAAAAACAACCAAATTTAATAAAAATTCAAACTGAAACAGCTCTAGGACTCTTATTTATGATAATATACAGGCAGTGTTTATAAACTACTTTTAGACACTTATTTTACAGGATTTGTGTTTTTTTGTCCCATTACTGGTTCCACGCCCATCATAGGGTACACTACTATATACATTTAACACGTTAATTTAGCTACATACCTACCTTTTCCGTTGTCATATAATTTTAAGAAGTCGCACTGCAGTGCAGGCACGTATAAAATAGAGATTTTAGATAGAAATTAAATAGTGTTTAATGGTTTAATGCGGAAACCTAAAAAAAACATATGAAGAATCAATCATAAACTCGTCATGAATTCCGGCATTATTTCGAATTTATCATTTTAATTTAGGAAGTGTTCTTACCATGTAGGTATTAAGCTCGATATGTGAACGATCGAACGATTAAGTAGATCCGCTTCCTAAATGACGCAAGTTTATTTCGATCTATTCTCTATACAATACTCCTATTGCTGTTACATGCATAGATCGTAAGCAGTCGCAGAGCAATGAATGTGAAAACGTTGGCTGCTCGAAAGCTTATTGTATTACTGCGTAGCTGCAGGTTATTTACATTTGACTTTTTGCCTGTCAACGCGGAAGTTAAATTACTTCTGTCGAAATGAAGGGCCATTCTGTTAAAAAACATAAAGCAACGGCACAAAGTTGAAATCAACTTCTCTATAAAACGATGAAGCCGCCAGGACCGTGCCATCAAAATTACGTTCGCCGATATTGAAATGCGTACCTTAATTTTCACCTTGTAAATTTTCGTTGATTACTCTTAGTTGAATTCACAGTAGCGATTATTTGAAGGTGTAAATGTTATGGAATAGCCCCGGGAGTATCATCCGAACAAGTATTCAGGCGCCCGAGGCACTGAAGGCCGGCTGGCTTAAGCGCGAAAGTATTGAGTGGACAAGACAAACCACGATTGTTGTAACAACTTCACTTTGTGACTTTACTATTAGTATTAACTGTATTAGTATTAGACTAATATTTATTACTAAGTTGTTGCTAAAACCACAAGATCATATATATTATTATGTACTTAAATATTAACTAAACAATGCTGTAAATTTTTTTTATGTGTTGGTAGGTAATCAAAATATGCCTTATACTTACTTGGCAGTTTTAACATTAGGATTTTTCGAAAACAAAATATTTATGTGATACCAGGAAAAACTTTTGTGGTTTTTAGGGTTCCGTAGCCAAATGGCAAAAAACGGAACCCTTATGGATTCATGTCTGTCTGTCTGTCTGTCCGTCCGTATGTCGGAGTCACTTTTTTCCGAAACTATAAGAACTATACTGTTGAAACTTGGTAAGTAGATGTATTTTGTGAACCGCATTAAGATTTTCACACAAAAATAGAAAAAAAGTAATAAATTTTGCGGGTTCCCCATACTTAGAACTGAAATCCAAAAATTTTTTTATCATCAAACCCATACATGTGGGGTATCTCATATAGGTCTTCAAAAATGATATTGAGATTTTTAATATATTTTTTTTCTAAACTGAATAGTTTGCGCGAGAGACAGTTCCAAAGTGGTAAAATGTGTATCCCCCCCCCTGTAACTTCTAAAATAAGGGAATGATAAAACTAAAAAAAATATATGATGTACATTACCATGCAAACTTCCACCGAAAATTGGTTTGAACGAGATCTAGTAAGTAGTTTTTTTTTAATTCGTCTAAAATCGTAAAACGCAATTTTATTATGTTACTTGCTGCTACGAAGGGTTCCTTCATGGGCGAGTTCGACTCGCACTTGGCCGCTTTTTTTATTCTGTTGATACTTATTAATCATCATGTTATTTTACTACAAATATTAGAAAATTTACCAACCTGTACAAACCGGTCAAATTAACATTTCGTTGTCATAAACACAATAATATTATTATGAATCATACCTAAATAGGTACATTCAAATGACGTTGCATCCAGTTTGAATTAAAAAAAAATAACTACCTGCTTACGTCAACAATAAAGACGTTCAGTCCAGCATATCATTCGTGATATGGGGAAGCTATGGTCCTGATTAAGCATTGTTTTGTTTTCTTGTTACTCTCAGTGGGAGGGCTGCAGTGATTCACAAAAATAGATAGGTTTCTTATGTACCTGAGTAGATTTTATCAAGCACTCAACTGCAAATCAAATATTCTATTTTGGGGCGAAACAAATATTCTCGGAAATCCGCTCGTTCTAGCAAAAAGCTGCAGGACCTATTTCAGTTTAACCGTCAGCTAAGAATGCATTTTTTTCCTGTCTATCAATCATGATTTTTTACTGTTAATCAATTACAGAGTTAGTCATTCGGATTCCACGTAGGTTCCTGTTCCTTAAGTCGAATTCCTATAATTATATTACAAAGGTAAGTACGTACAAAATTTAAAGCCTCCGTTAATTCTTAAACTTCAGACGAGCATCAAATTTGTAGTGTTGTCCAACTTCAGCCTTTATGCGCCCGTGCACACAGAGAGCGGTCTGGAGTTCTGCGTTCAGACTGCTCGATTCGAACTTTAATATACGTCAAATATTACGTCTAAATAAGATATTTCGCCGTGTGCCTGCTACACTGCCACATCTCAAAAAACCGTTTTTTCGAGAAATCGCGTCTCAAAGTTTTGAGAGTATAGTTCAGGGTGTTTAATAGGATCTTACTCCTTTAGTTTTAGGTCTATGAATTTAAAATTTAGCTTTTTTTACTCGGAATGATATAACCTTCCTTATGACCACGCCACTTTTTAAAAGAAATGTATATTTTTTAAGACACAAGGCCCGAAAGACAGGTATTTAGAGTTGTGGCCGTATTGCAGAAACGTTTTTTAAAGATTTTGAGATGCGGCCAAATTTAAACACAAAATTATTGGATAAAGGTTACCATGCAAATATAAATAAAAACACCAAAATAGTTAAAATCCCTTTATTTTTACCCGACTACGGCAACGCAAAAGGAGGGTTATGATTTTGACCGGTATGTATGTGGGTGTGTATGTATGTATGTATGTATGTTCATTTGTTCCCTCATAACTTCTAAAGTACACATTATAATTTGACAAACGATATGTCATTCGAATTATCTTAATCGTCCGCTGGTTATAGGCTATATGAAGTCACAAAAAAATGAACAAGGCGTCCTCTAGAGGTCATAAAGTCACGAACGAAAAAAATAAAAATAAGTAATGATTACGTGATGTATATCATTTGAAAGAGCTCAGTTAGCACATTTCAAATATATAAATATTGTTAGCTTTTGCGACCGGCTTTGCTTGCATGCACCCGATGAAACATTAATTTATCGGGTAGGTAATTCGAACTACGAATCTACAAGCGCTCTGGATTCTATCCGCGTATTACCCGACTACGGCGATACAAGAAGGTATTTGCAAAATAAATTTGTTTGGCCGCTATAAACATAGTGTTTTTTTTAATGACCTGCAATATTTTATAACGTGAATAGGTATAAGTCCAGATCAGCCAAAATGTATGAAACAGCCGTACAAGAGACGTAGGAAGCTCGCTGTACGCGTTCCAAAGCCGGGCGCCTTCGGCGCCCTCATACTAGAGGAGTCGGGCGTAGCCTGACGTACGTGGCGCGCTGCAAGCAGTCCAAAGCCAGGCGACTTCGACTTTCTCATACTAAAAGTGTCGACATACGTGACACGCTGGACGCTTACCAAATCCGGGAAAATGCATGAAACAGCCGTACAAAAGACGTGCGGGCACGCTGTACGTGTTCCAAAGCCGGGCGCCTTCGGCGCCCTCATACTCAACGCGTCGGGTGTAGCCCGTCGTCGTACGAGGCGCACTGTATGCGTTCAAAGCCGGGCGCCTTGGGCGCTCTTATACTAAAAGAGTCGGGCGTAGCCCGACGTACGAAGCTCGCTGTACGCGTTCCAAAGCCGGGCGCCGAAGGCGCCCTCATACTAAAAGAGTCGGGCGTAGCCCGACGTACGAAGCTCGCTCTACGCGTTCCAAAGCCGGGCGCCTTTGGCGCCCTTATACTAAAAGAGTCAGGCGTAGCCCGACGTACAAGACACGCTCTACGCGTTCCAAAGCCGGGCGCCCTCATAGTAATAGAGTCGGGCGTAGCCCGACGTAGGAGGCGCACTGTACACGTTCCAAAGCTGGGCGCCGAAAGCGCCTCCATGCCAAAGGATAGCGCAGCCCGATATATGTGGCGCTCTGCGTGTATTTCTGTACTGGGGATGCCCTCGAAAAAGTAATATAAAGTGACTTCGAATAGGTAGTTAGTAACGAAGTCATGACCCCAAAATTAATTAAATAAAAAATAAGTTCAAAAACTAAAACCCGACTACTGCAAATCGCGCTCTAAAAGTATGAAACAAGATAGAATTCTTATCTGAAGTTATCAAACAGGAAATATTATAAATGTTATAATTAAAAAAAAATACAACGTAATATGTATAATTTACTACATTATTTATATTTTTACAGAGATTCAGAGGATAGCTATGGTCGTATGCCACTTTACCTTAAAGTTTATAATCGTGGCATACGACCATGCACGGCGATCCTTTGAATATCTCTGTAAATATATCAAAAAAGTAATACATTTTATTACGTTGTATTTTTTTATTAAAAAAATTATAACATTTATAATATTTCCTGTTTGATAACTTCAGATAAGAATTCTATCTTGTTTCATACTTTTTAGAGCGCGATTTGCAGTAGTCGGGTTTTAGTTTTTGAACTTATATCAACTTTGATAGGAACAAGATCACTGTACGCGATAATAATAATATGTGTAACTCAGCTAATTATTATTTTCTAGGACGCAACTCAAAAGCTTCATTTAAAACGTGTGCTTTATAGCCACAACTCAAAAGTGGCTGTATTGCAGGGAATTGTCTGACAATTTATGGTCAAATGCATAAGGCCACTTGTGAGAAAAAGGCTCTTAAAGACCGTTTTTGCTATGGCTCTCGAAATAAGGTCGTAAATTGAACAATTTTGAATACGAATCTGCAATAATCCAGAAAATCAAAAATTTTGAATTGTGGCAGTATAGCAGGCACACGGCGATTTAATAGATATGTCAGTGTCAAAAGTAACGTTTTTGTTTGAAGAAATGTCACTTATGACACTGCGAAACTGCTTAATTTTTAATTGCATTTTGTCAACGAAGAAATGAAGGGTTCAAAACAATTGAATTTGCTGATTAAAATATGAAAAATGATAAAAATTTAATAATAATCTTATCCACACAAAGCCAACAAGCACAAAATGTCACCACTTCCTACTTAGAAATTTTGGGCTTTCGCCGATGCGGTACCTACTCCTATATTCGCAGACCCATTTCCTGGGGTATCGAGCCGTGGTACCATCGCTACAGGTCATTCAAGCTGTATTGCCATGACAAAACGCGACATGTTCGGAAATTCTAGTTCCCACGACATTATTTTGCTCGGCATGCTTTATACCAACCTCAATTTTGGACCACTAGTAATCTAAAATAACCAACTTGACCGACAGACAGCCTAAAACATAATTTTAGAAATATATACACCGACGAATCCTGGCTGGCGCCACCGGGGCGAGCAATTGTAACTCGTATAGAGTCTGCTGCTGTAGAATCGCGCCTTTCACGAGCTTTTAGGATTCAACCAAGAACCCTTATAGCTCACCGATCGGACACTAGAAATGTTACGTTCGTGTGTAAGGTGCGGTGATCTTTTTTAACGTTTTGTCCCTATCGTATGCAGTAGAGACATCATTGTATATCTAATTAAAAAGTAATAGCAGTCCCGAAAAGCGTTTTTTGATAATCTGAAAATTTTCGGAAGTAGGTAGATAACCGCTCGGTTCAGCAGTTTTGAAAATCCTCAAAGTGTCCAAATCCTTATCCCGGTAAAACCACGTAAGCACCGCGTAGACACTTCGCGTATTATATCAAATAGTAATTCCAAAAGCTCCGTTTTTAATTCCGCCTGTTTTAACGGATAGGCAACTACGGAATCCTACATTGAGTTTTTTTTATGTCCATGGTAAAATAAAGTAAAGCGTTAACCGTAGCGTAACAGTGAACATGATCATTAACGGTTTTCCGGCAACATTCTAACTGTCGGGTTTATTTATTTATGAAAATTTAACCCAGTCTACTGGTGAATCACTTTGAACATAGCAGTGCTGACAAGTACCTAGAATTTGTATTAGAGTAAAATGAAAAGCTCGTATGCTTGGCTTAAATATACAAAATGTTTTTTTTTTCAGCGCTTACTCAGTTCGATTCCGTGTCGTTATTAAGTTGCAGAGTATGGCTAAGGCTTATAAAAAGACGAATAAATAATTTAATGGTATGGTTTTTAATGGTAGGTATAGTATAGACAGGTAGTACGTCAATATGGTAAGGATAAATATGTTTAGTATTTTTTGTTCCTCTCTTTAGTAATATTTATCATCACGGAAAGAATTACCCCTCCCCCTTCCCCCTACACAAGGTGTATAAAACCATTTTCACCGCGTGGACGACTATGAGTCAAGACCAAAGATTTGTTTCGTTGGCTTGTCAGTGATTACAATCAGTTTCGGATATTGTGTGGATTGCTTTCGTGGATGATATCTCTAAAATCTAACTCCATGTACATCGAAGTAAGTGTTGATTTGCCCTTCGAATTATCAAATTTTCATTTTTACTACCTACGTATATATATTAGCTGTAAAAATATTATTCATCCAAAAAATTACTTTATATGAAAGCATTACCCAAACACGGTTATGGAGATTAGTGTATTTTACTATTTTCTACCTGTACATATTTGAATAATATATTTGTATATGTGTGTGTGTGTGTGTGTGTGTAGGGACTAAGTGCTACAGATTTAATCTGACGTAGGTACATATATTTAAAAGCTAAAGCATTAATCTAACGGAAGATTAATTTACGTTGCCAATTTCTTTCGGGGAAAATGGATGTCTTTTCTGAGTGGGTAAAATAACTAAATACGTAATACATGCTCAGAATCCATATTTTTTTCATGGAAAGTAAAATCCGTTTCTTTTCCTCGGCTGTTAAGGTCGTGCGAAATGAAATATTCATAGAGCAGTGACAGAATGTTGACCCTCTTGGAATCGCTAGTTGCTTGTTTTAACATAAGGGTTACTATTGAATTAAATTACCTTACGGTTCGGTACTTATGAAAATAGACCATGGGTCCTTTTTCAAACAAATCGGTGACCTATTTATTCCCAAAATAAATGAATGAGTAAAATAACTAGAATAGTATACCTATATTATTATATACAAGTATCGACATCACCTAAGCACCCATCGTAAAATAATTGCATCATCATCTTACTGTAGTAATTTACTTTTCAAATATCTAAATTGGGTACAGTGACAGCTGTCAACTTCAGAGAATTTATAACGTTAGAGCAAAAATATATGCAATAAAATGAACTATATATTGCTAGTAAGGCTGTCACCATACTCAAGCTATTTGAAAATAGGGCAAGTGCGAGTCGGACTCGCGCACGAAGGGTTCCGTACCATATTGCAAAAAAAAACAAAAAAAAAAGCAAAAAAAAACGGTCACCCATCCAAGTACTGACCTCTCCCGACGTTGCTTAACTTTGGTCAAAAATCACGTTTGTTGTATGGGAGCCCCATTTAAATCTTTATTTTATTCTGTTTTTAGTATTTGTTGTTATAGCGGCAACAGAAATACATCATCTGTGAAAATTTCAACTGTCTAGCTATCACGGTTCGTGAGATACAGCCTGGTGACAGACGGACGGACGGACGGACAGCGAAGTCTTAGTAATAGGGTCCCGTTTTACCCTTTGGGTACGGAACCCTAATAATAGGGTCCCGTTTTACCCTTTGGGTACGGAACCCTAAAAATTGGTACTAAGGCGTTGTTGTCCCGGCATTTTTGCCACGACTCGATCATTCGTAGAACATCTATTTGGGGAAATTTTGGTCCGCTCGCCAACCTACTCTTTTGAACTCTTATTCTTTCGTAGGTGGACTCTGATATCTCTTGATAATTTTACTGTACAGTGGCATTTTAAAGCAGCCGTGTCAGAATGTTTATTGCGGAATTCCCCCGAGAGTTTTCCTCATTTTAGAGGTATTATTAAGTGCAATCTGTTCAACCATTACGAGTATTTACGTGCCGTACTTATATAGGTACAGTCAGCCAAGAAAGTGGTTTACCACTTTTCGACTCTATCAATCAGATAATAGAGTACACATAATAAAATAATACTAAACATGAACCTTATTTATTCTAAACTTAATTACAAAAATATCGTTAAACCAGCAAGGTTTCGCTCGATACTCCATCTGCTGTATATTTTATACAGCAATAAAATATCTCTTAACAACAACATATGTATTATAACATAAATAACATAATACAACATTATGCTCCTTGAGAAACATAGTGTCACTATACAAAATTAAGAACCATTCGAATAGTGACGTAGTTCAATTTTTGAAAAGTTGAATTTTCAGACAAATATTTTGTATAGTGACACTATGTTTCTCAAGGGGCGAATATTGTACTTTAGAATTAGATTTTAGTACTTTCACACTTTACTAAGCATTAGCATAACTATGCCATGGATCTTAATAGATATTACCCTCACTCCTAATGATGATTTGATTCATTATGGAAAAAATACATTGCCTTATCTAAAATTGAACTAACTCATAATTACAGACTAGCTGACAATGTCCGGAAAGTTCTCAGCAGCCCTTCTCTTCGCCGTCTTGGTAGTGAGTCTCGGCATCATCAACTGTAGTCCTGCTATCGGTAAGTTCATTAGCTAAGTTGATTGTTAAGTTGGATGGGATGGGAGGAAGGAATTAAGTGTCTTCTGTTTGAACTTGAATACAATTACAAGTATAGCATTGTCGTATAAATGTCGCATAGCATTATGATCCACTGCATCGACCTAAGTACTTTTTTTGACTATAGGTAGGTACGAAATGTACCGATTTGTCGTTTCCAAGCAAAAACTCCCACTTAGTCGGGTTATTCGTATCGACGAAGTGGGACCTTTGACTAGACTTCGACACATATTGTTAAAAGTAAGACACACAACAGGTACGAAGCCTGGTATAAAATATAACGTCGTGTTATAAGCATCATAAATTCACCTAGCGTAGATGTTGGGCCCCAGGATACCAAAATAATAAAACTAATACCACATAGGTACGTAGCTGATATTCATATAACCGATTATTCATTCACAATACCTATACTTAACGTGCGGCTTTCAATCAGGCGGTCGCAGGTTCAAGCCCCGGCTTCTCGTAACAATGAGGTTTTCGAAACTTATGTACTTTTCGGTGAAGGAAAACATCATCGCGAGGAAACTACGGCATTAGTCCGGTTTTCTTGCGATGTTTTCCCTAGATGTTTTGTTAGGTCTTATCGAGATTACCCAATAAGGCCTAGTTGGAAGGTCAGATGGCAGTCGCTTTCAGTGCTTACGCCATTTCTTGGAATGAGTTGCGAAGCGGACCCCAGGCTCCCATGAGCCGTAGCAATAAGCAGGGACAAACACAGAAACGAAGCTAGAAATACATCTGAAAGCAGTGTAAGAACTTGCAAAATATCCAATATTTTTTAACGAAATAGTTTTCAAACGGTAGGTAATGGTATAACGGCTATGGTTTATAGGTAGGTACAGTAGGTACCTTACCTATACTAAGTAATAACACGTGGAGAGGACTCAAGGATTAAATAAAAAGAGGCACTACGTTATCGTCATCTATGACTGAAAATGTTATCGCGGAAAATTATGACTTCGGACGTGATAATTGTTATAGTAAATTTCCCATAAAAGCTTAGTCACAATGAGTATGTATGTAAGTACGTAGAGCAATAATTATCCAATTAAATATTGCACCATAAATACTTAATGTCGCCTGACTGGCCAATAGAGAATAGTACTTAACTACATACCTATACACAAAACACGTGTGGTACCTATTAAGATGAAAATGACTCATTTCGCAAAACCTCCAATAATTATATACAATACATCATCACACAGGAAATAATTTTTTTGCTAAATTCCGATAGCAGCAGACAAAAAGTTGCGCCAAATCAAATTAAGACCCAGACTACTTTTTTGTGTCTTCGTGAGTCATCTCTATATGGCACAAATAACAACAACTGATGGGTATTTACTTACACATTAGTAGTTACTTAACTACCTACAGATGGGTCAATACCTCCTAAGCTCCGACACAGGATTGCGAGGGTAGACCAGTGGTATTCACACTGATTGATATTATATAAGCTCAGGTTAGGTTAGTAACATAAGTATTTTATTTTTCTCGGGGCAAGAGAAACTGTGTGAGGAAAGTCCTTTTAAGTAGGTACCTACCTGAGTATTTTTAAGTTATTTATTATTAGTTTATAGTTATAGGTCAACCCATATTCTCTTCCAGCTTTTCAGGCCTTCCCCGTTAAGACTTAAAGCTTAAGTAATATGATCACAACCAAACGTCTTATCAAAACGGATTGATATACTGCCAATTACACACAAGGAATGGAACTTGGATTATGTTCCCTTAAATCTGATGACGTCATCAGGCCCTTTCACAGATTGTGAATCTGTATTAAATGGTTTTTCTTAAGCATACACTTCAAAGCTTTATAGATCGCGGCCTCTAATCTACTCTATGCGACCCAAATATATTTTTTCTTCGTTTTTCACTGCCTTTGGAACAGTCAATGAAACATAGCCCTTTACAACCAACATCACCTCAATAGAATGACACACCTTTAGTAGCACACACTTTGCTGCGTAGAAAATAAACGCAGGTGAACCGAATTCCGAATAGGGAGTGAACGGAATAGGTTGATAGGCCTATCGTGTGCCGTAATAAGCTTCCTCCTTTAGTGTGTCTGGCGCTAAAAGCAAATTAATGGTAGAGCGCGTTAATCAGATTAACCACATTGATTTGTTTCTTAGAATAGATTCATCTTATCGGGTAAGTATAGTCTCAAAGCTAGTTTCAGAAATTTAGCTAGTCAGCCGATCTAGTATGTATATAGTACCTAAATAAAAAGAGACTCATTGTCAGAAGGGCTCCGAAATTTGATGTTTTCCATGTTGTTGGAAAAAAATATTAGAGGACCAAACAAAACGCTTTAAAATTATTTCATTACTCCCAAATGTAGTTATTACTTCTTTCGATAAAACATCAAACTCACATTACACCAAAATTGTTCCTCATTTGTGAAAATATTAAAATAATCCAATCGACGAGAGTGTAACAAACTAACATAAATAGTCGGGGAAAACATATTGCGCTATATAGCCAATAAAGTACCGCAGAGAAGGGTTTTTACCGAATCGGCCTCATGGAGTGGAAATGAGATATTTTATTTACCTACCTAGCTGTTTAATTTTCTCTCGTTTGATATATAGGATCTAACCGTTTGTCTTCTGGGGTAGATTAGGTTATTTTGTCCAAGCCAAAAAAAGTTTATTGTGATTGTCTAGGAGTAAATTTCCGAGACAAATAAAGTCCAAGATAAGGTAACCTTTTTTAAGTTCAAATACACGTCATTGATATAGCGTTTACTTTTCTCTTTATGTAGTTACCTACATAAGATATAGAGAGATAATCTACCTAGACTACAACAACTACATCCAGCTGCAAAAATGCCAAAAGAGTTTTGAAGCCGATAATTGTGTCAGGACAGTATAAATACAAATACCTATATACAAATTCTAGCGACCGAAACCGACCGACGCATGGGTTACACAAAACCTTAACAAATTATACACCTAAACCTTTCAAAGATCACTCTATTGATAGGTGAAAATCGCATGAAAACCGTTCAGTAGGTAGTACACACAAATAGACAGACGCGTCGGGGGACTTTGTTTTTTAAGTAGTGATATACGTCGTGACCCACAGTAATATTATTAGGTAGATATACTAGATATACAACTTTCATTTGTCACAATTAAAAAGGTACAGCAAAATGATAATGTGTGTTCTTATACCACCAAGAAAATGACGATTATCGATTTATTTGAAAATGCAACGTTTACGAGTAGAGAGAGAATGCTAATGGTGCCACTGACACGTTAATTAAATTCAGATTAATCAATAAAAAAATGCAATAATTGCGTATGTTATTAAAAAATCTTTTAATAACATACGCACATTTTCGTAAGGAGATGCACCGGCGAGCGATGTCTAAAAGAAATTAAAGTCACGTTAGTTTGTAAAATCGAATGAGTCTCCCTAGCCGGTAGGTTACCTACCAATTGGTTTTGAGCTTCTGTTATCGATTTGATCAGACCACTGTTATAAATCACAAATCAAAATGACCTTATCCTCATTTAAAGAAAAGGAAAAACTTCACTGGATATCAAACTGACCACTTATGAAGACCAATTGTGACACTGGGTTTAGCTAGAAACAAAATTGCACAAACCGCGACATGGGGACGAATGTGTCAGATTTCACAAAAAGCCATTAAAGGATGTCACGTAAACAGATGGAAAGCAGTCATAGAAGAGTCGCGTGCGAACCGAGGCAATGACCCCAATCGGCACATTTGACCGGTTTGCTTTCGCCGTATGTTTTGTTACGCAATTTCACCTTAGCCGCTTACACTTGACCTCGTGAAGACAGTTCGAATTACAAACGACGAGCTCAAGATAATCTGGCAAATGTGGGCCCTGACATGTCCTCGGCTTGTCCGGCCCAAACAATTAACTACCTAACCTTATAAGAAAACTCTCAATAAGCTTAGATATTCTTGTTATTTCGGTTCGCCCTCATGTCAGCGGATACATTGTTATTTTAGCACAAAATTAAATTCCGTAACAGGCGTATCTATAGAAATATTTTTGTTATTCAATTTACAACCTTATTACTAAAGCTTTTAGACAATAGTAGGTATAATTAATAATTATGTAATCCTCGTCCTGCCCAATGTTATTTTTAAAGGACATTTTTAGCAAGTTGTGAATAAAGAGCCTGAATAGGTTGAAATTACACTGAAAATTCTTTGTTTTTACTTAAATCTAATTCAAAAGGAAATTCAAGTTTATTTTCCCAATAATTTGGTTTAAATTTCAATGGCTTAAACTGAGTATGGTGACCTGCCCCGACGAGGCTATAGTAAAAGCAGCTTACGAAAAGTCAGAGCTCAGTAAGTTCGAAAGTCCCAAAGAGTCGAATAGAATAGGTAAATTGCTTTCCATGAACATTTCAGCAGTCTCCCAAATAGAAACTGAAGTGTCCTTTCCGGAGGGATGGAGTGATTTTGTTTTTCAAATTGGACAAAAGCTTGGCCAAGGAGGGTGCACACTACAGATACTCGAATAAATAATGAAGGATTTCCACAAAAGACGCTATGAATAGGTTAAAGCTAAGCTAATGGCTCCTCCAAATCTGCAGGGCTGTAAAAGGATGTGACGAATTGTTTAATTATTATTTTCTTGATTCATAGATGATTATTCGCTACGACAGATTAATATAGGTACCTACTTATGTATATTATCTCGAAAACGGAGCGGCTAATAATCATGTATTAATTTTATTATCGAGCAGTGATGACTATTTTTATAAGTTTTTGCCAGATGGCGTCCGCCGTAATAACTAAGTGATGTGTTTCTCTTTATAAATAATTAATATATTTCATGTATGTACATAATTATTATTTATTATACAAGTAGGTATCACTTAGATATGCGAGATACAACTAGATTGCTACACTATCAGAATAGAATGTCAAGAAGCTCTGAAGTTTCGATTGCCTAGCGCTAAAGGGGTTCGACTTCCAAACTGAAGGTCGACATCGAATTTCCGTGAAGTAGACAATATATATATGTGTTTTATCGTAGTTCTTATTTCAAGGGCCCGTTTCGGGAAAGCTTTATAACTAAGCCAAAGCCTCTATTTAACTAAATTTATTAAATAACTATTAAATAATGTGTAAATGTTTATAAACCCCCTACGTTACAAGCTAACGAAACCCATTTTATGCCAGAATGCATTACATCATTTTGGAAAAGAGCTATTACCTCTTAAAAATACTGGATCGATTTCTATGAAACATAGCTAAGAACAACCGCAAGAAAACTCGCTTTCACGTAAAAAAAAACCATCGAAATCGGCCCATCCGTTTGAGAGCTACGCCACAGACAGACGTCGGCGTCAAACACATTTAAACAAAGCATTTATATAGGTATAACACAGGCCCCAATAATGGTAACCCAGAACATTCATATAATACCATCTCTTTTTATTTCAGCGTCCGGTTTCGACCCCCTGGAGGTGTGCATAGAAAACTGCGCTCAGTGCAAGAAGATGCTCGGCGACTGGTTCCAGGGCCCGCTCTGTGCGGAGACGTGCATCAAGCTCAGAGGCAAAGTCATCCCTGAGTGCGAGAACTTCGCCTCCATATCGCCTTTTATTGTCAACAAATTTTAACGTGATTGCAATCTGGTCGAGTGCACGATATAAGACTGATAATTTTGGACACTGAAGAATGGGCTGTTGAGATTTCTAATATTTTTCAACTTCACTAGCTAAATATCTTGCCGGTAGCTATCTTAGAGGATATAACCAAACGGAGACGCCATGTCTGTAATTTTCGGTACAAAATAGTGTGCCGATTTTCTGGGGGAGGGGCACGTCAAATGTATAAGTAACATAAAAATAGCCATGTCAGATAAACGTCAGTACATACAATGTGTATGACCATTGGCCGCCTATTATCTATAATAGGAGCATAAATTAATCCTGTACTATAGTTACGCAAGCTGAGCAAGTTAGGTCAGTTCGGTAGGTATAAGACCTACAATATACAATTTGAAACTAATCTAATTTCGGGGACAATGCAATTAACAACTGCTTCCTTGTAAAAGAAATAACTGTTGTACACATTGTTTTAAATCTATTGTGCCAATATTCACAATGCTTTTTAACTACCTATTCAAATCTACGAAGCGGATAATATGTTGTATCTTTATAGTTTCAAACTGGCCTAGCTTTAATTGCTCTCTCTGTGTATTACGAATGAACTAGGGGGCAAACATTACTTTATACGCGAACAAAAGTATTTAAAAAAGTCCAATTAAAGTTAACGCAGAAAATTACGCGGCCCTCAAAATGCTCCGTATGACGATTATACAAAGAAACGGTATTTAAATTACTCCCTAATGGGAGATTACTGCCTGTAATCCTGCACCAACCTTTAAAATCACTTTTTGACGATGAAAGTTTGAGGGCGCTCGCCGTAACTTCACCAGTTTTTCTATTTTTTTTTTTCATTTGAATGGAAAGTGTCGGAAGAAAGATTTTTTTCCTCCCCATGAAAACATGACGTTCCACGGAATAAGGTACCTTATGGCGGCTGGCGCTTACGTTGCATAGCGCCGCAATAATATTACAGCGGCGTTAATAATAGCGTAAGCGCCAACCGCCATAAGGTACCTTTACACATGGGACGTCACATTTAGTGATCGCGACTTGAGCACTTAGTGCCCCTTTCACACATTTCCACATAAAATCCATTACCCGAAACCGAGAGAATTAGTCAACTGGCAAATCAACGCGCGTGTCGTGCACTCGTCGAACCGACGATCAACGTTTTGAAGATAACCGACGAAGCCAAAGTATTAGCTATACTCATTAGTACTTAATTATTAACTAAGTTTATTATTTTTATCGGTAGCTATACACTTACTTTTAATTTTTATACAGGGACATAATAAACCATGAATCTTATACTAAAATTGTTTTATTTATTTCATTGTATTTTGTAAGACAGATTAATTGACATATATATTTTATTACGTAAAAAGTCATAAGGTCATAACTGCAAAGCACACTGTACAGTCAACGGTAAAAATATGGGTGTACAAATCATTTCAAAAATATGTCCCATAACTCTTATGTCAGTGAATTAAGAACTATGGGACATATTTTTGAGTAAGTTGTTTACACCAATATTTTTACCGTTGACTGTACAAAAATGTTTACTCCAGATCTGCCCTACCACGCATTGACAACCACATGTTACAGTGACCTGCAATAATATGTTATACAACGAAGGCCGCAAAATATCTGACACGATCTTATTTGTACAGCCATAAGAGCGTGTCACATATGTTTACGGCCTTCGAAGAATAACATATTATTGCAGGTGACTGTACATTGGGAAATGTATTAAACTGTGCACCTTACTCTCATGTACAGTCGCCATCAGATATATTGGAGCGGTCAAGGCGCTAACAAATATCTGAACACGCCTCTATTGTCAGGGCGTTAGAGTGCGTGTTCAGATATTGTGATTACCTTGGCCGCTCCGATATATCTGATGGCGACTGTACGTAATAATTAGCGCGATTGTTTAGCGAGGTGGGACAGATATGATATCGTGCTGAATCAAATATAATTTCATAAAAAATAAATAAATTGTAAAACATTCACAAAAACTAAACCCCTGCTATAGTGGGCCGGGAACGGATATATAACTATTGCACGCATTTTCGATCGGCAAATAGGGTTGGTAAAAATTGTTAGTCAGACCAAGCTAACCAATATAATAAACGTCAAACTTCTATGAAATTATTTAGTTTACTCATACTTGCACCGTCTGGACCTGGACTATCAAAATCGCTGCGAACTTGGCTTGGTCTGACTCTAACCCATTTCCAGGCATAGCATGATTTATTGACAATATACGCGCCAATAGAATTTCAACTTTAGCATTCCGATTTAAGATTCAAATTAGATTGCACTTTCAGGATATGTGGATTATGGGACTATATTTGGATTTTTTAGGAAAACCTTATAGATTAGTTTGGCCTGAAAAATGGTTAATTTGGAAAATATTGAATTTCTTGTCAACTTTGTCATGCTTTTTTGGAGTCTGAAGTGGATATAGGTAGTTATGAAAGCTTACCATAATTGAACTACATACACCTTTTTTTTTTTTTTAAACTATTATTATAGTTGTAGGTCCTCGCTTTCAATACGGGCGGCCTATAACTATTATTACTTCGTTTCATTAGTTTTTATGAATGTATTATTATGCAGTTTATTTAGGTATATAAAATATTATATATAATTATATATGTATATATATTGGGCACTTTATTTACGTATATAACATATTATATATGTTTATGTGTTATTAAATTTTTTAAGTGTGTTTATTACATGTATAGTACATACACCTATTACTAAGACTTGTATCATTACCGAGTCTAATATCTTAAACAAACATGGCTTGAGTATTAATTTAATTGACTTCAATACTCGGAGCAGTTTCTTCCGGCATCTGAACGGGAGGGGCGACGTCCATAGCAGCAGATTCTTCAGGACCTAAATAAAAAAAAATAGTTATAGATCAAGATCGTCAACAAGTTGGTCAATAACACAATGGCTTGCCTGCACCTGCAGAATGACCTTAAGTATTAAGGACTGCAGACCTTAAGTATTAAATTAAGGACTGAGCTCTCATAACGAAAACAATTGCGCAGCTAGCTATATTATTATTGCATGAAAAAATTGATAACAATAGAGTTAGCCCAAGAGAAGTCTGCAACCATTTTGATAGCATACGCAGTGCAAGTGTTGTTTGTACGTCATAATGTCATGAAACTCTTGGTCTAACTCTAGTATATTGAGAAATAAGTGAGGTATGGGCAAAACTGTTCAAAAGTTGAGCCAAAAGAAGCATGATGCGCGGAACTTTTAGAACGCCGTAATAAAGGTGTGTATGTACGAGTTTCCGGCCTACTGTCTCTCACATTTCCAGGTGAAACCCTTAAATTGACTGGAATAAGAGATTCGTAATAATGATGTTCTATTGTATATGCCTAATAAATAAGAAACAGCACTCGCATCACCTTTATCAAGTGTTACCAGAGGTAGCAGAGTAGCTGGTATCGTCTTGGGTCGTCCCATTCGTTTTTCGTCAACTTCTTAAATAGGACTACCTATTCTGCTTTCGTCACTCATTCTACATTGAAAGCCACCGACGATTGTGACGAATGTAGAATGAGTGACGAAAGCAGAATAGGTAGTCCTATTTAAGAAGTTGACGAAAAACTAATGGGACGACCCAAGACGATACCGGTAGCTAGACTAGTCACGTAAAAAGTTATTAACATCAGTCAATTTCATTACAAATAAATTAAAAATAAAAACAAACATTTCCAAAAGACGTTGAGCTGATTCCCTTTTTTCTTATCTTAAATTATAACAAGTCAACATTTCCTTACCTGCCGCAGAAAGAGAGGGTGTCTCTAGATTGGGTGCCGAGGTATCCATTGATTCATTCGCGCGATCTTCGCTGGTCTGCGGAGGCGAGGGCTGGGGGCTTGGCGGCAGCTGAAATAAAGGCAAATTATTTTTCCTCTCTCCTGTTCGTAAAGTTTACCTTTCATAAGCTGATAACCGGTGGAAAATTGCATTTCCCACCCTAGGGTGAAAAGTTTTTTTTTTTTAATTTTTACTAATATTTTTACAACGGCTAACAGCAAAATATGCCATATTATAAGCTCTCATATCAGCTTCTGCATGACTGAAATTGGCGCCGTTTACATTTTCAAATGTTACGAGTGACTTATACACTCGGCGTCAAAAAAATCGCACCTCGCCAAAAATTCGTTTCAAGCGAGTATAGCTCTTATCTACTGCATTGTACCCTGTCAATATTGGTATCATTTGAAAGCGCAATTAATGAACTTTGAAAAGATAAATCGTTATTATTCGTAAAAACAATCATCGCTGAACATAGGCGTTTTGTTTAAAAAAGGGCCGAGATCCAATTTTAATCGGTCCGTTATTGTGCAATCCGGGACGGGTATAAAATGGAGGGTAAAGGTTAGTTCTGGTTTATTCGTTCTCCAGAGGTCACTGAGGTTACTAATGCACCGTTACAGCAAGAAAAGCCCTTGAACATGGATACCAGGCCCGAAGGAGCAGCTCAAGAGGTGGCATTGCTGCAAACAAGACTATGGCAGGAAGAGGTTGCTGAAAGATTTAACATAAGCGGTTTCCGAGTCCGTCGAGTCTTGCTGGGGTTCCAGGTGACTGGTGGTTACATCAGGAGGCCTGGACCTGGAAGACAACACTGCTCTTCCGCTAGAGACAACCGGTACATTGTATCGAACTCTTTGCAGAACCGTTTCTCCGAGGCTATTGAGCTGCAGCAGCAGCTTCAAGCAGCTCAAAAACCAGCAGTAAGCATCTCTACGATCGGAAGAAAGCCGGAAGAGAAGAGGATGTTGCCTCGTAGAGCTGCTATAGGCCTCCAATTAAAGCAATAGCATCGACTAGCCAGGTGGCAATTTTGCCGACTGCACGAAGATTGGACGTTTGAACAATAGAGGAATGTCCTCTTTTCCGACGAGACGAGGGTGTGCCTTTACACCAACGACAGGTGCCGGGGGTGTATAGGAGGCAGGGAGAGCAATTTACGCAAGCCTGCACTGAAGAAACCGTCTGCTAAGGGGACGGATCTCGCATGTTCTGGGGCGGCATTTCGATCGACGAGTAAACTGATCTCTGTGCATTTCCCGCACTGAAGGTGGTCACAGCAAGGGATCCTTGACTGCTCGGCGTTACATAACGGTGTTCTTGGAGGAGCATGTGATCCCATATGATGGTTTTGTTGGATCCAACTTCCAGTTTATGCATGACAACGCCCGCTGTCACACTGCGTTGTTTGTGTGAGACTAACTGTGGAAGGTTGGGATCACCGTAATGGAGTGACCAGCAAGGAGCCCTGACCTGAACCCAATCGAACATCACTAGGATCAGCTAAACCGGCGGATTCAGTCGCCTGATACTGCTCCTGCCACTCTCGACAGGCTTCAAAATGCCATTATTGAGGAGTGGAACAACTTTCCTCAAAAACGCATCGTGGCACTCATGACAGTCATGACTGATCACATGGAAGCTACTCGGAGGGCAAGAGGAGGCAGCACTAGGTTTTAAGTTTAGTTTTGAGATTGTTTTTTCTGTATCTGTTGATTTTGTAGTGATTTTATTCGTTGCAATTTTAACCTGAATACACGTCGATTCGTTTTTCCTGAAAATTTTCTTTTTGTATTGAGTAGATCGTCCATATTTTGACATTTTCCAATAGAGGATTTCATAACCTTTCAAATAAGGCCCCATAGTCTTATCTTGCCTTATATAATATAAGGTATAAAACCGCTTGAAAGAAAAAAGTTAAGATGTGCGATTTTTTTGACGCTGAGTGTAGTTATGTGGTTTACCTATATATCTGTTAATAATTTGCTCTAAAGAATTATACTTACCAATAATAAACCTACATTTCTCGTGTTTAACTTTCCTCATAGTCGAAATGAAAAGTAGAGTGTTTAACTCGGGTAAAAGTAACCATCTCACCCTCGAACTATTGGCGCTCTCTCTTCGTTCGAGCGCCAAAATATCTCGGGTGAAATGGTTCACTTTCCACCCTTGGTTAACAATCTACTATTATTACTCAATTTATACTACGTCACCAGAAATATAAATTTGACAAAACTAGCGTGTTGCCCAATTTAGGGGAAAGCGGTTATCGGATCCTAGACTTCGATCCTGATCAAGTGATCACTGGCGTGTTTAGATCAGCTTATCTCCCTGGTGGATTAGAACTTCTACTTGTGCTGTTTTCCAGGCTCTTTGTCAAATAAAAAAAAACCTGAGGTCCTGAGATTGTTAACAATAACCTGGGTTAACAATCTCAGGACCTCAGGCACTTTTTAGCACAAACTGCCTTTTGACCTTCTAATTTAGTTACTAAAGTACTACCAACAGAAATTAAGCTTTAGCTGCGGAAGGTATAGTTTTTAATACAAGAGCCACCTTTTGCCTACTCAATGATTTTTAATACCAGGACGGTGGCCACGAAGCGTGCGGGCGCCTGGTATTAACCTTTTCGACGTCGTGTTGCAAACACAAAAGCTGTCACGCGGACGCCACGTCACCGAAATGTCAAAATCGAAATTAAACTTTATGCGTATGCACGTAGGTTAATGTTGCTTGATCTGTGACCGATTAATCGGTCTTTGGCGTTGAATCTGCGGTGCGGATATATCGGTCATTGGCGTCCAAAAGGTTAAGCAGCCCCTGCAACCTATGGGCGCTATGTGGATCGGAAGCTTAATTAATGGTGCTCATCTCGCATGTAGTAGGTAGGCGATCATATAGGCTGATTTTAGTGTCACACTGACCGTCCGTGCGGATCGCTCCACACCTCCAAATAGTATGAGAAAGCTGTCCGCGTAGACCCGTCATCTTTACTCTATAACGCTCCCTGAACTTAATACATATTGGTCCGGTGCGGAGCGGTCCGCACGGACCGTCCGCGTGACACTAAAACCAGCCATATGCAGGGTTATTAGGACTTAGTTACACTCTATGGATGAATGAACCCAACATTTTTATCAAGTTACCTCGGGAGCCATCCTGGGCACCTTGCCCACCTTGTGTCTAACACTAAAAGGCGCGCAGCGCTCGTAGTAGGCGATCATGAAGTCGGGATACGCCTCCCCGAACTCGTGGCCTGGCACTACGTCGAATTCTAGGCAGTCTTCCCTGGAAACAGATTGACATGCGGATAAGTATGTCAGTTTTTGTTAACTTCTACATAGGTCTTGGCTTTTACGTAAGATTTGAGGTGAATGATAACACACACAGCTATTTAGGTATACAGGTCATTCTTAGTTAGTTACTAGCTGGTACCCGCGTCTCCAACCATGTAGAAATAATATTTTCCTGATAATAACTATCTTATGTCCTTGCTAGGAAATCACCCGCCATTATGTGTCAGTATAATTTTAGGAAGTTTTCATTCAGTACGCGTGCAAAGGTATCAGATAGAATGAGCACCTTCCAAATTGATATATAGAAATGCTGCCATTATAACACCTATAAATATAAAGGATGAATTAATAAAAAAAAATTGCTTACCATTTAACAAGAAAATAGAGAACCCCATGGAATAACTGTGCAGCAAGAATATTCTCTGGTTGCAAACCACGAGCCAAGCCTCTGGGTTTTTCGATTTCCTGTAAAGTAGAATTTACCAAAAAAAAATAACCATTACTATAACACGGTAACACACACGGCAGACAGTAGTTGCTCACAAAAGCTAGTATCTAGCACCTCTTGCGATTATTGGTAAAATGGACCCCAGGATCCTATGAGAAATACAAGCAAGTAAATTGTATGATGTAAGAAAAAATACCAGTTCAATGGGAAAACATGGTCATACTATTTAACAAATGTTCAATCAATCAAACTTTTATTGATAAAATATAAGTATTTTACATGTCAACACATTACGAGTATATCTCATCACGATCATTACGAGTATTACGGGTAATGTTAACCGCATACTTTTATAAAATATTCATATCCATCCACGGCACATTCTACTGTCCAGATATAGCATACATCAACATCACATCAATTTAGGTCTCCTGCCTTATTGTAAACTGTAAAGATAACCAACCATCATATGTCACATGGGCCTGGACTGCACCACCATTTATGCACAGTAAAAAAAACAAAACTTACTTCAATCTTCTTCTTCTTTTCAGCACCTCGACGGCCGCGTTTCCTAGTGCTATATGTTTCCTCAACGGTTTCTGGTGGAGGCGTAGGAGTTACGGCAGTGGGAGCCACAGCAGCAGCTGCCGCAGCGGCTGCAGCGGCTGCTGCAACTTCCACTGCAGCAGCAGTTTCGGCTGTTGCTGCTTCAGCCTCTACAGCTTCACGTTCCCGCTTAAGACGAGCTTCTTCATATGCTGATATAAGCTCTGGACAGTCGAGGTTGTCCTCAGGCTCCCAGGTGTCATCCTCGCTGTAAAGAATGTTATGTACACTAATTTTAACTCTGACAGATTCCTATAAATCCCATGCGGATATTTTGATTAAATCAGCAAAGATACAGAGACGCAAGAGCTTTCGTGGTTTTGGTTTACTTTGATGCTTTGTTTGTAGGTATAGTTCATTTTTTTTAGCATTAGAAATAAGGTCTTAATCTTGATGTGTTTTTTAATTGAAAAACACATTTTAAAAATAAGTTAAGTTTTTTTACACGAAGTAAAATTAAAAGAGTTGTCAACCTCAACCTTATGAACATTCGTCTATGCCCATACGAGAGACTTATGCCATTTATGACATCAATCAAATTAATGTTATCATAATCATAATAGCCTTTATTGCCAAAACTAAAACAGTAGTCGGCTAGTCTGTGGCCATGAGTAAACCCATGCATAATAAAAAAAAAAAAGTATTACATTATATATATAAACAAATTTACTTAAAAACTAACACACCATATTGACCGGATTAGTGTTCAGCGTGTCTTCTGACACATAGGCCTCTCCCAGCTGCTTCCATTCCTTTCTATCAATGGCTTTCCTGGTCCAGGTGGCGCCCCCTATCGACTTGATGTCATCCATCCATCTTTTAATTGGTCTACCTCTTTTTCTGTTACCGTCTTGTGGTTGCCAGTCTGTAATTATTTTGGTCCATTTTTCCTTACTATCCCATGTCATATGGCCTGTCCATTGCCATTTTAACTTTCTTACTTTCTTGATTACGTTCTCTACTTTCGTTTTTGCTCTTATTTCATCTGCTCTTTTACGATCTTTTAATGTGATGTTCATCATACTTCTTTCTATTCCTCTTTGGCAGGTTCTAAGCTTTTGGAGATGTTTCTGAGTCAGTGCCCAAGTTTGGCAGCCATAGGTTATACATGGGAGGATACACAAGTTGAAAACTTTTTTCTTAGCTGACATTGGAAAGTGATTACTTTTAAGTATCTCCTTAAGCGACCAGAATCTTTTCCAAGCACTTGATACTCTTCTCTCTATTTCTAAAGTCGTCTGGTGTCTGAATGATATAATTTGTCCTAGATAAGTATAGTTCTGTACATATTCAATATTTTCATTATCTACTACTATGGGCCTTTCTTCTCTGTTTGTCATTATGTTCGATTTTGATTTATTTATGGTAAGTCCGACTATTCTGCTTGCCTCTGTCAGCTGTTGCAGCATGTGTTGGAGCGTCTGAGCGTTGTCAGTTACCAGGACTAAATCGTCAGCAAACCTCAAGTGGTTAAGTGTCCAGCCGTTAATATTTATGCCAAGTGTATCCCATTGAAGGATTTGAAGGTCTCTGAATATATCCTCCAGTAAGGCAGAAAATAGTTTAGGTGACAATGGGTCTCCTTGTCTTACCCCCCTAGCTATTGGAAACTCTCGCTATTATCATATTACTTATTAATAATTTGTATTTTGTTGTTTTAAATTTCTTTTAAGTTATATTATTCAGAATAACTTTCATATTAGCTTCGGCAAAAATTGTCATTCGTCCGGAGAACGGGCTGCCAAGATGGGCCAGAAATACAAAGTTGATAGCATGTTGATAGCAAGTTATAACGTAGGTAGATAAAGTGCATGCTAGCGAGGGCTATCGCGAAACATGGCGTGATCTGGTGTCGGCCAGGACTAACATTGCGTCACTGTACCTAGATGTACGTAGATGAAAAAATACAATCTTGCATTTTATCAAATCACATCATTTTTTGAAAAATTTGTGATCTAAGTTATCCAAATAACGGCTACAATTTAATAAGAAATGGATATCACAGTTATAAACCCTGGCAGGATTGAATACATAATAATATCGGTATTTTAATGTACATACATAAAACAAACTCTTTATTTCATTTACGCGAGCGGAGCTGCGGGCCTGTCTAGTAGTTAATGATTTTTAAAAAGCGTTTTTCAATTAAAAGACATGTCAAGATCACTTACCTTCTTTCAAGTTCTTTCTAATGTAAAAAAAAGAACTATAGGTGTTACCTATTGCAACTCCAAAACATTACATTACATTACACTAGGACTGTTTAGCATGTGTACAAAATTTAACATGAATCAGTTACATAGCAATTTCCATTGCAGTGCAGTGTTTCGTAAACTTATCTTCTTCTTCTTCCCTATCAAAGTGGTCCCTTCACAGAATTAAGTTATATTAAGTTCCACAGAATTAATTCAGAACTTACTGAGAATATCCCTTCCACTTAAGTAAGTATTCAACTTTTCCGTTCTTCACACGCCGGTCCAAGACTTTTTCAACAGAAAACTCTTCATGTTTACCACTCGGGCCTAGTGTGCCGGGTTGACCTGGAGGAACTTGATTCGTTTCCATCGGTTGTACCGGTTCTTGATTAGGCTGGAAGTTTAAATCAACTCCAGCTTGCATATTGCTCTCAGAGAGCGACTCGATAGCTTCCTCCATCCCTAAAAAACTTGTATAAATAATGAAGTGATCAAGAAATCTTCATAATATTACGGAACAATTAATATGACATACTTGTTAATAGATTATATCCTTTTTAATTTATCAAAGTTATTAAAATGTAAAAAAACTAAATTATTTTGATAAAAAATAAAATAAAGAGGCTAATAATACACAGAAATCAAGTAATCAACAAACGCCAAACGCAAGTCGCAAACGCGCATGACCAGTGTTGCCAACTTGGATTTTGAAAAAATGCTAGACTAATGTCTAGATTATGCCTAAATTATGCCAAAGTTATTTGAAATATGCTAAAAAAATGCTAATATGTCAACTTGAAATTAGATACTTAAAACACATACATTTTTAAAATTTGCCGCCTTTTTCTACTGACAAGATCTGCTTGACCAACTTTATTTAGTCCGTCGACGTCCATCCGTCCACAAAAGTCAAAATTCATATGAAAATATGAACCACATAAGGCGATGGCGCATATTGTTGCTGCCAAGTTGGTGCAAACTTGGCTTAGACTAAATTATGCTAAAAAATATGCCAGATGTTAAATGCTAAATGGAAAATTTTGGTGCCAAAGAAAGTGAAAATATGCCAGATCTGGCATCAATTATGCCAAGTTGGCAACACTGCGCATGACGCGCATCGCTTATTTGTTTGACACATGTTTGACATATTATTATGAATGTTACCAATGAAAAAATATATTGGGCCCAATCCCAATACATTCTACGACTCTTCTTTTCGCATATTTCTATGGGACGATTACCCTTCACGTCGTTCACGTCTACATTTTTAAAATTTGCCGCTTTTTTTACAGACTGAAATGGCTTGACAGACTATATTCACATAACTTTGTAATCGTACATCGTACTGGCAACTTGATACCATTGTTGGAGGCGTTCCAAAACAAATAGTGACTCCTACTAACGTCATCGATAATCGCATGCGATTTGCGATACATTGCAGCTTTGATTGATCGATTGAATTCGTTGCCCTTACCAAAGACTTAGGTAACTTCGTATATGATGAGTAAAGTATAAGGATAAAACGTGCCTCGGAAATCAAGAAAAAGTCATTCTTGGACAGATGCCGCACACACCTTTGGCCTATACTCGGCTAGATGGCGTGTCTACATCGTTTCAACAATTTTAACACATAGATATCAGTGAATGAACATGGGTCAAAATGATGTAAAATAATGAAATCATTTATCCATATATATAATATACAACATGTTGTACATTTTTTTGATAATTTTATACGTTTTCATTTTGAGTTTTAGTCGTGTGTCGATAGATGGCAGTAAATTTACTGTGATTACAAAATTTACTATGACAGGACCCCTCTATACTATCTATTATTTTTGCCCTTACTTATGCCGGCTACATACGTTCGTTACGATAATCGACAACGATGTGTCATACACACTAGGGTGGAGTGAAAGTGGCCAAAATTTTTTTTTTCTTTTATTCAAATTTCCTGTATCATTAATCGATGATCCTAAGTAAAACCTCTGTTCATACCAAAAATCAAACGTCTAGGACTTAATCTTCAGGTGGCGCACCTTGAAGGTAGTTTACAAAAAACTTTAATTTTTACGCTTAAGTGGCTCCCACTATTCGAAGTTGATTCACGATTTAACTTTATAAACGCGGTGTTTTTAATTGTATCGAAGTGTCATCTCGTATATGAATCGGTTTTATTCGAAGTAAATACAATTAATTGCTTGTGGCGAAGAAGTGAAAATTGAAAGTAAAGTGTTACAAAATGCCAAAAAATCGAAAAGATTTGAGGTGTCCTGTGTTTGGCGATCCACAAAAATTAAGTGGTAATATGTTGCCGACGTATAGTGATGTGATTAAATATTACTTATGGCACAGAAACTATCTACTCGAGTTGAATAATGGAAAAGATCCTTCAGTCAAATATATTTGTGAAATAATTGCTACCGATGCGATATCGAAAATATATGGGCTAAAGCATCTATCCCTACAATTAGTCATCAACAAGTTGTCGCAAGATTGATTGTGTATTACAACAAGTATAAAGGTGTAAAAAACCTGCGTAATGACTCCAAAAAGCAAACCGTTTATGAAGATTCTCTGAAAAGTTATTTGATATCGCAACATGTAAATGTATATCCAGAGAAGTACCTATGCAAATGTGTAACTAAAGTGCCTGTTGCTGAAGAATTATTCTTGCAAGACCAACGAACTGATCGCAAAATGTATATAGGGACTGTTGACAAGGTCAGTGCTGGAACTGTCAGACGTCCAAATTATATTTGAAGCAGATGAAGAAGTACTAGGAGCACACATGGATTTTTGCTCAAACTGGTCATACTTTCGCTTCCTAATTTCGCCTCGCTGGATAGATTGGGTCATCACCTTGTCAACAGTCCCTATATACATTTTGCGATCAGTTCGTTGGTCTTGCAAGAATAATTCTTCAGCAACAGGCAGTTTAGTTACTGGATATACATTTACATGTTGCGATATCAAATAACTTTTCAGAGAATCTTCATAAAAGGTTTGTTTTTTGGAGTCATTACGCAGTTTTTTTACATCTTTATACTTGTTGTAATACACAATCAATCTTGCGATAACTTGTTGATGACTAATTGTAGGGATAGATGCTTTAGCCCATATATTTTTGATATCGGTAGCAATCATTTCACAAATATCTTTGACTGAAGGATCTTTTGCATTATTCAACTCGAGTAGATAGTTTCTGTGCCATAAGTAATATTTAATCACATCACTATACGTCGGCAACATATTACCACTTAATTTTTGTGGATCGCCAAACACAGGACACCTCAAATCTTTTCGAGTTTTTGGCATTTTGTAACACTTTACTTTAAATTTTCACTTCTTTGCCACAAGCAATTAATTGTATTTACTTCAAATAAAACCGATTCATATACGAGATGACACTTCGATACAATTAAAAACACCGCGTTTATAAAGTTAAATCGTGAATCGACTTCGAATAGTGGGAGCCACTTAAGCGTAAAAATTAAAGATTTTTGTAAACTACCTTCAAGGTGCGCCACCTGTGGCCTATTTTATAAAGCTACAAGTTACAATTTACAAGCGGAAGTCTCGTTCTAATACATAGGGTTAGAAAGAGACTTCCGCTTGTAAATTGTAACTTGTAGCTTTATAAAATAGGCCACTGAAGATTAAGTCCTAGACGTCTGATTTTTGGTATGGACAGAGGTTTTACTTAGGATCATCCATTAATGATACAGGAAATTTGAAAAAAAGAAAAAAGAAATTTTTGGTTACTTTCACTCCACCCTAATACACACGGTTCGATTTATCTGCACAGTCGGACTGCACAGTTTTATCGTTACGTATGTAGCCGGCATTAGCGAGCACTGCGAGCAGCCAGCAATTTAAACCGTTAATCATTTTCAAAATATTACGTTTTTAACGTTTTTGCACATTTCCAGAATTTAAGAAAGTGACGACTTCACCCAACTGATTGTAATAATAAAGTTTGATTTTTAGTTCCTATAAATTTTCATAGGGGGCATGAAAGGCTAAAAAAAATCGTTACAAATTAAGAGTTGCACGACGCTAACTCTGCGTGGTATTTTAATTGACAAAGTCACGTCACGCACACTACAATAAGCATTATACCTACACATATGCACACGAACAAATATCGTTCCGACAGCTGACGGGGGTCACGGGGGGCTCCGACATGGCTGAATTTATCGGAAGCGCCTTTCCGATTACAGATGTCCGGGATATCGGAAAGCGCCTATGACAAAAACAGCTGCAGTAGAGTGCTATTGGCACTAAGTCCGCCTTTTTTGCGTTATTTATCGTTTTTTAGTAATAAAGATTTATTAAATGCATAAATAAATACAGAGAAACACATATATCTTACATTTTACTTCCTTCCGACATACGATATCGGGTCAGACAATGTGGTAATGCTCTTAATGTCAAATTTAAAAAACCGGGCAAGTGCGAGTCGGACTCGCGCACGAAGGGTTCCGTACCATAAAGCAAAAAAAAAACCGAAAAAAATGCAAAAAGAAAACGGTCATCCATCCAAGTACAGAGGGCTTACCGCGAACCACGTTCGACGTGTTGCCTCCCTGTCACACTTACGTACGAATGTACAAGTGCGACAGAGAGGCAACACGTCGAACGTGGTTCGCGGTAGGCCCTCTGACCGTGGTCGTGGTCGGGCGTGCCCGACGTTGCTTAACTTTGGTCAAAAATCACGTTTGCTGTGAGCATGGGAGAAAAATGGGAGCCCCACTTAAATCTTTATTTTATTCTGTTATTAGTATTTGTTGTTATACACAACAACAAATACTAATAACACACAACAACAACAAACAAACAAGATGGAACAAGATGGAAGGATGTAGTGCTAAAGGACATGAGTGAGTGCAAGTTATCCGAGGATGATGTCGTGGATAGGGCGAAGTGGAGAAGGTTAAGCAGGAAAGCTGACCCCACCACCATGTGGGATGGATAGCTAGGAAGAGAGAGAGAGTATTTGTTGTTATAGCGGCAACAGAAATACATCATCTGTGAAAATTTCAACTGTCTAGCTATCACGGTTCGTGAGATACAGCCTGGTGACAGACGGACGGACGGACAGCGCAGTCTTAGTAATAGGGTCCCGTTTTACCCTTTGGGTACGGAACCCTAAAAAAATAAGTAAATTTTATAATGTTGGTGCAAAATTATAGATGGTCAAGCAGATCTTGTCAGTAGAAAAAGGCGGTAAATTTGAAAAATGTAGGCGCGAAGGGATATCGTATCATAGAAAATTTGAATGACGTACCTAATAATTTATATTACGTACCTAATATTATTGTTAGATTGTAAGCTACATACTTAATTGTAGTGCCCTTACAGGGTTCATAGCTTGTTCACCATTCTAATGTAAGACCTAATTTTATTGTACCTATGAAAGCAATAAATTACTGAATTACTGAATTTGGCGCCTTTTTCTACTGACAAGATTTGCTTGACCATCTATAGCTCAGGACGGACCACTGGCCCTTAGAGGATATAACCAACGGAGACGCCATGTCTAAAATTTTCGGTACAAAATAGTATGCCGTTTTTTGCGGGGGAGGGGCACATCAAATGTATAGGTACGTCATGTCAGATAAACATCAGTCCATACATATGGTTGACATGCGGTTGACCATTGGCCGCCTATTTTCGACAATTTCGACAGAGGGGAACGCCTGTTAATGGCGGCTCCATTGTTAATTACTCCGAGCACTGGCCAGAGCAAGACTAGAGCCTCACGAATTTCTTGCGGTCGGTCGGTAGAATTCAACATTTTAATATTGATTTTCACTACGTTTTCAAAATTCGCCATGACCATAATTATGAACGATCACCTGCTAGATTCATCATTAATTGTCAATGTCACGCACATGTCACGTCTGACATGATCAATAAAATAATAACATCATAACCTATAAATTCATTAGGTTGTAGCTAAATTAAATAAGTGAAAGAATAATTGTACATTTTCAATTTGTTTATTTTGAATTAATACCCGCTGAATTTGAGGTTAGTTTATTTTTAAGGTGTTTTATAGCTAAACAATTATGTACATTCTAGAGAAGAAAGTTTTGTTTAAAGTAATAGAGAAGAGTTAAAATCTAATGTTTTGTACATCAGGCTATGGCGAGTCGAGTTCCATTCCAGAGCACAACGGGTTTTTGCGCCAGATGCGGCTCCATTCTTCCACTATTGCAGGAATTTGGTTCTGTAAAATGCTATGCTTGCAAATCGGTGTATGGCGCTGAGAGTAAGTAAAGTAACATAGCTTACCAAGTATAATCGGTGTTAATATGACTGTAATTTCTTGTTTTGAGTTTTCATTCTTATAGACAAACATTCAGCACAGATATTGCATTTAAAAATTAGCTTATGCAGCTGAATTTCTCCAAAATGATGGATTGCTTTTATGGAAACCAAAATATTGTCCAAGTTTTTTGCTCATTTTCTTACATTCTCCAAGTCCAAGTAATACTTTAAGTTATGAATTTAAAAAATAGTCATTTTAATCTTGAGTTGTAACAATTTTCAGGGTACTTATATGAGGATGTTGAATATCAATCCGGTCTTTGTTTTTATGTTATGTACTCGTCATCCTTTTGCCAATAAGTGGCACACAGACAGGAATAAAATATGCAAGAACTGTAGAAAAAAAAAAAAGAAATTTACTGTCTGAAATAAAGGATGATTACATCACATATTACATTACTCGTCGTCCTGTCTCTTTTCAGACTTCAACAACATAAAATTTAAATACACAATTCACTTTAATGCAGTGTCAACATTGCCCAATGAAAATATTTTGAACATGGACAACCCCGAGGGTCCAGTTGTCGAGAGAAAATGTCCCAAGTGCGGCAATGACAGAATGTCATATGCTACTCTACAGTTGCGGTCTGCGGATGAAGGACAGACTGTGTTTTACACCTGTACAAGTTGCAAGTAAGTTTTACTTTATTTTCATTTATTAATTTTTCTTCTTAGGCTAGGTCATTTATAACATGAATATAAAAGTAAAATACAAAAACACATAAAAAACAACAAAAAATAAGTATAAACACATTATAAAAAACCTAACCTAGGGTGCCGCCAGCAGCGGGGCAGGGCCCAAGCTGCCGGTGGTCAGGGCCGCAGAGAGAGGAACCGGCGGACTATCCGCGCCGTGTCCAAGATCACCGCCTACTTTATTATTATTATTATATGTGAATGCACAGGCAGCTTAAAGCTGATACATGCACATCAATGTCCACTTGTGTTTTGTAGTCTACGAAAGTGTATTACGACACATCTTTTTTAAAGACTGCAACAACAAGTTTACTTAACAAGGAAAAAAGTACATATGTCGGCGGCAGATCGTAAAACCGGGCATATCGAGATATTCCTAGGCATACCATGAAACGCCGCCATTTTATGATCTGACTAAGATTTGCCCAGGCATATCACGATCTGCCTTATAAAAGAGGCGGCAGATCGATCAGAGCATTGGCATTCGTTGATATTCCTAGCTTCATACCGGGCGCATCGTAAAATAACCTCGTGAGGATTACACGATATGGCTGGTGTTCGCTAGGCATATCATGAAATGCCGGCGTTTCATGATCTGCCTAGGAATATCACCCTGTGAGGTTTGCACGATATGGCTGGTGTTCGCTAGGCATATCATGAGATGCCGGCGTTTCATGATCTGCCTAGGAATATCACACCCTACTTATTTGATATGCCTAAACGTAGCCAGGCAAATCGTCAAACGTTGAGGTTTGAACGATATGGCTGGTAGTCGTTAGTCAGATCATGAAATGGCGGCGTTTCATGATATGCCTAGGAATATCTCGATATGCCCGATTTTACGATCTGCCGCCGACACATATATGAAGAGAGTTGGTTGGTTAGGGCTAGGGCTGCAGTAGGGCTGCCCCGTTGTCAGAGCCTAGGATTATTTTGTGGATTTAAATCTGTGCCGGGTTCCCCGGATGCACATGCTTGTGGATCTGATTATCAAAATTGTATGATCAAAATCAACACACACAACACACCTTAAAAAAGTGGGAGGGTGTGCACCTCATCACTACACTAACATAGGATGAGGGGAGGGGGGGCAAAGAGCTCTTCACTACAGTCACCGAATAAATAATAGTACTAAGTACAGAAGACTCACTCTCTAACAAAACGCGTCTATTACGATCAGGACAGATATGGCCGCTAGGTGGCGACAGCGCCACGCGCGGCTTATGGCTAGCCACTAAAATTGGTGTCGAACAGATGTACTTGTTTGCAAAGCGACGAAATGGCGGAGTGAGCCACGCCTGCTACCGTTTCTCAGAACTGGTGTGTAAAGTTTAGTAATTTTAAATTTGTTTTTTTAGGGTTCCGTACCCAAAGGGTAAAACGGGACCCCATTACTAAGACTTCACTGTCCGTCCGTCCGTCCGTCTGTCACCAGGCTGTATCTCACGAACCGTGATAGCTAGACAGTTGAAATTTTCACAGATGATGTATTTCTGTTGCCGCTATAACAACAAATACTAAAAACAGAATAAAATAAAGATTTAAATGGGGCTCCCATACAACAAACGTGATTTTTGACCAAAGTTAAGCAACGTCGGGAGGGGTCAGTACTTGGATGGGTGACCGTTTTCTTTTTGCTTTTTTTTGTTTTTTTTTTGCATTATGGTACGGAACCCTTCGTGCGCGAGTCCGACTCGCACTTGCCCGGTTTTTTTTTTTAGTTTTAGGCCTAGGCAGTCTGCATCTTTAAGCCCTAACTCAGTTTATGTAATGGTATATAAAGTGATGCAATGTAAATATTTTGAAGATTGTAAACATTTTATTGTTATCCAGAGGTAGTTACTTATAGAAGCTGTTTAAGTAGTTACTTACAAAATATCTTTTTTTTTTCAGATACAAGGAAACTGAAAATTCGTAAAGGACGCTTCAGATTGCAATGGGTTATGTAATTATAAGACATTTCAAAACATTATAGGATATTTTATATGATTTATATTTTATAAATATTGCCTCATTTACATTACTAGCTTTACATCCTAATCAGGCTCTCCTCTCACTCTACCAGCAGTCCATACCAACTACTGCTGACAAATACATCAGGGCAGTGAATGAGTGAGTGAATGAGTGAGCGTGTGGTTGAGTGAGTGAGTGTGACGAATGTAATATGGCCCTACCCTGATTTTACCCTAAGCTAGTGCAGTATCCTTAAATAAATATTCCCTCAGCCAATACAAATGAAAAATCCAGAATTTGTCACTGAAATTTGAACCTTTAGTGCTGGGAATAGAGTTGATTTTGGGTTTGTTTGAAAAACGAACGAAACAAAAAAAATGACGCTTGTTCCAATTGAATATGATTTAAATTTTATCGAACTGAATAAGTACTATAGGTAGGACCTTGGACCTTAGAGGCTTGCATTTATTTGCTTTTGATATAATAATCAAATATGATTTAAATTAGGTGTGACGTCTCGCCTTGTGGTTAGAGCTAAACCTAATACGCTCCTCGCGTCGCTTCTAATGTCTGACCGGCTAGCATGATTTGCGTTCTCGCGCGCGACTCCATATAGCGCGACTTCAATAAAATTGAGTAGGTACCTACTGAATGCGGATGCGGATGCGGGAGAACGCAAGTCATGCTAGCCGGTCTAGCGGCTAGTTTGGTTCCCTACGACGACAGTAGGTTATTTCGACTATAATGAAAATCAAACGTATGTACGGATTTTATTTGTTACTTTTGACTGCGTATGCGTATTTTCAAACGTATGCATTTTTAAGCAATCATCATCATCTCAGCCTATATACGTCCCACTGCTGGGCACAGGCCTCCTCTCGAGCGCGAGAGGGCTTGGGCTATAGTCCCCACGCTAGCCCAATGCGGATTGGGGACTTCACATACACCTTTGAATTTCTTCGCAGATGTATGCAGGTTTCCTCACGATGTTTTCCTTCACCGAAAAGCGACTGGTAAATATCAAATGATATTTCGTACATAAGTTCCGAAAAACTCATTGGTACGAGCCGGGGTTTGAACCCGCGACCTCCGGATTGCAAGTCGCACGCTCTTACCGCTAGGCCACCAGCGCTCATTTAAGCAATAACATGTATGTATTTCAATGGTTGTGGTAAAAGTAAATTTAAGTATTTAGTTAGTAGTTGTTGTGTGATAGATAAAGTAATGGCTCCTCTATACGATGGGCCAACACCGTCCACTCCAAGGGACGCATTTATGCGTTAGAGGGAGCAAGTGATATTGCTATCTCATTCTACCGCATGGCTGCGTCCCTTGGAGAGGCCGGCGTTGGCCCATCGTGTAGAGGAGCCATTATATTTGTGGCCAAGGAACTTATACTCGTACTTAATAACGGCATTCTCACGGCGGCACATGCTAGGCCCTATAGCCAGGGGTGCGAAGCTCCTGACTTCGGCCAAACTCGGCTCCGCTCGGCTCAGCATTGCTCCGAGCAATTATTAGGGTTGGCACCACTTGACTTCCTTTTGCGTGCACGACCACAGATAAGATAATCACTTGAATTTTGACAACCCTAATTGGCCGAAAGGGATAGTGCCATGTATTAGAAAGGGATAGCATGATTCGACCCTGAACCGCTGTCAAACTTCGGTTTTGTAGGAAGCTTCCTTTCTGTACGGTAGTACTATTATTTATTCTGTGCTATAGCTGCCCCTTTCTTGAGGTTGAGGTTGAGTTATTTCTTGTTATCACCAGCGTTATTTTCTGTCACAATTTGCCGCCCCAAAAGTTTGTATTTGCTTTACAAGTTAAACATTCTTTTCAGGGGCTATTCATAAATTACGTCATTTCAAATTAGAGGGGGGGGGGAAAGGGGTCACCCAAAGCATTATTTTTGGATGATTTTAGGGGAGAGGGGGGTCAAAAATCGTCAAAAATCGAAGACGTAATTTATCCAGTTCAAGGGATGCACTTATGCGTTAGAGGGAGCAAGTGATATTGCTATCTCATTCTACCGCATGGCCGCGTCCCTTGGAGTGGCCGGCGTTGGCCCAACGTGTAGAGGAGCCATTATATTTGTGGCCAAGGAACTTATACTCGTACTTAATAACGGCATTCCCACGGCGGCACATGCTATCCAAATTCTATAGTCCGTTTTTTTTAGCATTAGAAAGAACTTCGCAGAAGTTCGCTTGTGGTTCTAAATCTGGCACTTTTAGCGGTAACAATTTGAAGTAAATTATATGTATTGACCATGCTACATTAGATAATTCAATAATTATTAACAATTAACGAGCCTGATAAAAACTGCACGCTTGCTTCTGCGGAGTTCTTTCTAATGCTAAAAAAAACGAACTATATGTTAGGATGGTATTCCATCTGTCCAATATCTTGGTTCAATGTGTGTTTGTGTCTAACATTTTGCTTAATGAGAGAGTGAGACTCTATGCACATTGGACAGGTGGAATACCACTCTTATTTAAGGCCTGTGCACACCGGCTGCGTGTGCGTGACGTGCACGTGCGCGTGCGGCGTTGTAGTATACAGATCATTATGAGAGACGGCACACTGCTTGCGTGACGTGTGCGTGTGCAGCTGCAACATTTTAGCGCACGCGCATGTGCATGTCACGCACACGCAAGCCGGTGTGCACAGGCCTTTAATGACGTGCCAATGCGAAGTCAATGTCACAGTAGGCTTTTGTATAAGTACCTGTCAATACCTATGTCATAATTCGCTCATTAGCCTCGCGTTATGTAATAAGTATGTTACATTCGTCTTACCAAACTACAACGAATGGGTGTCATTAAATACAGTCCGCTTATAAATTTTATGACTATTACAACTACAACCCTCTTGATATTACCTAAAAGCTTTAGCGTGGAACATAATGGATTGCCAAAATTTATGATCGTAGTCTATTAAGATGCTAATGCAAGTCCTCGGCCCATTTCCTTATCAGACATCAACGGTGTTCTGACATCAAACGGTACCGCGACCACTCATTCACAACACAACACTACCGCGCTCACCAACTTATCCACGTCATATCCAAGCTCTTACCTCATTGACAAACAGACTATAATTGTTTGATCTAATGTACAAATAACTTGGTAGGTGGTACAGGTGAAACCTTCGTTTCACATTCGGCACGCGCTACCGCCAAAGATTTCAAGCATTTTTTTATGACGCCAGAACGAGAAAGATGCACGATTGTGAGAGTTTTTACTACGCGATAGAGAGGGAGGGCCGATAGTTTTTTCAACGAGCGTGGCTCGGCGTTGAGATGAGGCGGTAATTAATTTGATCAGTCGGTGTACGTTGTAACCATGTGGCTAAGGAGGGATGCTGCTCTGATTTCAATTTGTCGATAAACGAAAAGTGTGTCAGGTAATTTTGCATCCTGATCACAGTTATCTGTGTTGTATTATTCATGCGAGCGACTCCTAGAAAACATGATTTTATTTAATATACTATTTTGAGATGATATGTTATAAACGAAAAGAATATAAAATACATGCTTTACTAGGTAAGTATATATTGTTAATATTTCTGCTATATGTATATCTTTGGATTTGAGCTTTTGTTTACTAAGATAGTTAATAATTGTTTCACAGGCAAGTTTTATAACAATTGTTTCTTTAAAGAGGTATATGTATTTTTTTTTCATACAACTACTACCTATTCGAAACGGATCTAATGTACCTTTACCCAAAAGCTCCTTACAAAAACACTCTAACATCAATCATTTTGTGAAAAGAAATATAATATATACAAGTGATAACATAATAATATATGTATTTAAGTTTTCTCTATACATTTTGAAGCTTTATTAACGAATACACAAATAAGTGCAGATTGCTGAATAAGTATATTGTAAAAAGACGCGGCAAAATGATTGGACATTTAATACGACACCACCATTTCTCTAAAACTATCCTGGAGGGGCGGATAGGACACAAGCGAGGTAGAAGAAAGCACAGACGCAGTTACTTAGATCAATTGAAAGAAAAAATAGGGCTTGTGTCGTATTAAAAACGCAAAAAGCTGGCGCAATATAGGAAAAGCCGCAAGATACTCCACCGATACGAGAATAACTCCTAAGTTCACGATGATGATGATGTGCTGATGACGTCTTCGTTGTTACCATGAGGATTTTAGCAATATATCGATATATCGACATGCACCTGTCCCTAGCCGCGGGGTCCGGGGCAGGTGCCTCGAGACGCGGCGGCGCGCCAGTCTCCCGCGCCCGCCGCCGCGACCACACGTCGCGATCATCGACAATCGAGAGAACACACGTGCGCGCAACCCTATTCGTTCCAATTTCGAATTTCACTAAAATAGAACAGTGCAGTGCTCGCGGATTTTAATCGACTCTTTTGTTTCAAGGTAAGAGCTTTTTATGTCAACTAGTTTGTGAAAGAATCCAGCTATAATATGGTTAAGTGTGCCAGTTGTACAAATGTTTTCTAAAGCTCAAAAAATGCGTTTTGTTTGTAATCGGTTCGAGATGTGGTTACGAGATAACATTGATTGTACAAACAGATTCGTGCGATAATATAAAAGCTCTTTACAAAAGACATCAACGCGCTGCGGGCTGGACTTTTGTGTCAGTGGTATCAAGTTTGACTTTTAAAGTCTTCATTCGATTGGTGATCGGATAAAAGTAGACAGTTACTTTCTTTAATGAATGACTTTCAATTAAGAGGTATATCCTGATAGGTACCTACCTATTTACTGTGAATGATGTATAAGAAACTGTGACTTGACTTGGAAATGAATGTTTATTTGCATTCGAATAGCAGATTAACCATAACGATAGTATATTATTGCAATATAATTACCATTTTCACATATTTAAAGTAAAACGCCCCCTTAACATTTCTTAGCGTTACGACTACATACATAATTATATATTTGTTTCAAAATGTAACCTCACAGCCATAAACTGCGATTTTCAGCGGCTATCCTATCCATTACAGGTAAACGTGTAACGTATCGTTAGCGTCATACCTATTAAGGAACAAGAAAAACTAGCATTTATCTGCAAATGACACAGAAAGCTGCCTTTCAGAGGCTGAGTCTTCTCTACCGTTGTTTCAGACATCTAGATACATCTGGATGTTTATGATAGGCAGCAGTTATGAAAAAGATACTCTTTTACAGTTTCTTGATGGGTTCCATAATTTTTTCCTTTTGAAGACAGGAATTAGAGCCAGTTGTACACATCACTAACAAGCGGAATGATCATCGTAACTCTGCACACCTACAAGTATGAGCTTTTTCAAATATGTAATAGAATTTTACGAATGTTATAGGAATTTACACTATTTACCTAGCGGTTACAGACAGTTTGGTGCAACCTACCCTTAACGCGAAAATGCACCCACTGAAGAAAAATATGGTAGGTCCCTATTCGGGTATGTTTTATGACATTTCCGACTTAGTGACATCTCCGTGATAAATATTAGGATATGACCACTTTATCTTTTTTTCCTTGTTAGATGTGGGATAGGTAGAAATGTCTAACCATTCACATTTACCATCACAAATTCAGATAAGTAAGTAGGTAACATGTTGTGTATGAGTGCGACACGCTGATATCAAATGAATGGGTACCTAATGCTACCTATTATATGTAGGTACAGTTATTATACACAACGACGGAACTTAATCGCGTAAAATGACGCAATAATGAGTAAAAATCGTGAATGTTGAAAATGTTGAAATTAGTACATTTTCCTCTGGATCCCTTTGATTAAATCATGTGCAAATTATTATGCGTCGTCGTCATGTCATTGTAAAGGATTGAATTGCACTCATCTTACTGAAACGAACACAGCTGCCATTATAGGTACCTGTACCTACAGCTACCTATAAAGTTAGCCTCGATAGTGTATAGTGTACCAGACACTGTTGTAGATGTTTATGGAAGCCAGTCAGCCAAAACGAGAGCTGACTGATCTGGTTGATCACTAGACGCTGCATAGGCATTTTAACTTGTACTTGTAAACTTGACTTTAGCTATCGACTTATAGGTTCCGTTTTGTGGCAAAATGGACAAAACGGAACGAAACGGTTGCGTTTTTCGTAACTTGATAAGTAATGAGTTAAATATGCTCAATTATATTTACATTAAGCATATTGAATCAGTACTAAGCTACTCGTAAACTGCAAAACCGTAATTCAAGACCAAAAAAAGTAAGAAATGTTGCCACTTTTTTACTAGCGCGTCTTCTATTGTATGTAAAAATAAGTAAATAAAAGTACTTTTAAAAAAACCGTAGGAGTAAAATTACTAATAAATAAATTATCTTACCGTAATTATTTATCAAAACGAATTTACTATTTTACAAACGAATTATTGCAGTGGCAATATTGTCTTACTTTTTTTGGTCTTGAATTACGTTTTGCAGTATACAGATGTAGTGCATAAGTCTTTCCATCGTATTTTCTCGAGAACGTTCGTATTTGTCATGCATGCTACTTCAGTACGTTCCATGAACGTCTTTAGCAGCGGAGTTGAAGCAGTCGCCATGGTCGTAACCGGCCAGGAGAGTATATCGTGAAACTGGGATGGAAAAAGATGATGCACTAACGTGTCATTCTATGGAACTTGCAAACCATGTGAACAAACCGCCATATTGAAATTGTCTCTGAATGACGAATTTACTAGTGACTTTTGTTTACATACTCATAGTTAGCAGGTTCCATAGAATGATACTTTACATCAGATACACTCTGATCTGATGTTAAATTGCTCTATCTATAACAAATGCTACCGTAACAAAATTATTGTATAATGTTGCCATAAGATTGATCAAAGAAATAACGTGATTTTAACAAAACTTAAGATACACCCGGTAATTTCAATAAAAAATCTAATTGGCCTACTTTAAATAAAATATTATTCTCATAACGATGTTACGGGGTTGGACATAAAGGTGGCCACTGACGAGCCTTCCAAAAATCCAAATAGCGTGGCTGCAATCTAAAATCGGTCCGTGAATGTCAAAAACGTACAATGTTTAATATTAGGGTGCCGTCCATTTGGATGAATTCATTGTAACGGCATCCATTTGGAAGGCTCGTCAGTGGCCTGCTTAACACATAACACTCGATTAACTTTAACACGTACCTAACCTACCTATTACCTACTTAAAATATTGTCTTAAATATTTATCATCGGATAAAACTGATAAATTAATTAACGTGTCGATACGTCAAATACATTGTGTAGTTAAATTCATAGCGATTATTGTTTTAACGGCTATATTCTATAACTTTGTTGTAGGCAGTAAAGCTATTGGAGTTATAACGCGATCGTTAGGTCTTAAAACTTTACATAGTAATAAGGTAATAACAGTAAAAGCATTAAGTCAATAAGGGCGTTATGGACAAAACTGTTCGTAAAGGATGTAAAAACACGATGGCTGGGGGCTTCAGCGGTAGCATAGTCTAATAAAACATGGTCTTCTCTTCCCAGAGTGACACAGGCCTACGTCACACTAACATGGCCGCTATATATAGCGCTATCGCATATTATCATATAGCGCTGTCGCATGATAACGTAGGCTTGTGTCAGTCAGGTGACCTAGAAAAGACGGGAAGAGAGTACCAGGCGGAGTATATTATTATACCATGAGCGGTAGTGTATATTATGTATACTCTGTATCTTTAGGTAGGTACTTAGATAAAAGTAAACATATAATTTGTACATTTTCGGGTAGTTATAACATTTATTGATTAACCGACCAAATATAAAACCACCTGGATCTGTCACTGAACGACCTGACTTTAACCTACATTATTTGATCATGTCATGTTTTCATGGCTTCTTAAGCCAGTTGAGGGTAGATTTACTCTTTTTAGGGTTCCGTACCCAAAGGGTCAAAACGGGACCCTATTACTAAGACTTCGCTGTCCGTCCGTCCGTCCGTCTGTCTGTCACCAGGCTGTATCTCACGAACCGTGATAGCTAGACAGTTGAAATTTTCACAGATGATGTATTTCTGTTGCCGCTATAACACCAAATACTAAAAACAGAATAAAATAAAGATTTAAATGGGGCTCCCATACAACCAACGTGATTTTTGACCAAAGTTAAGCAACGTCGCACACTGGAACCCGCCCATACATTGCTGTGTTTAAAACTCAACTTAGCAATTATGGGTATTTTGTACTGAAATTGAAATATATGTATGACCAGGGAAGTATTGTACCTCATTGCAGCAAAATACCTCGGGCGTGGTCAGTACTTGGATGGGTGACCGCTTTTTTTCTTTTTTTTCCGTTTTTTTTGCATGCCCTTCGTGCGCGAGTTCGACTCGCACTTGCCCCGTTTTTTAAATACCTAAAGATACAGACTATAGTTATGACCAAGGGGATAAATCCTTTGTGGAATTGGACTGCCTTGGTTAGCTTTGTTCCAGGGCATTTTCATTTAACTTGTACAAGTTAAGCGTGACTTAAGTCGTGTTTCAGTAACGTCTAACTGTTACATTCCTGACAAATTATATGGGATTTGACATTGACCGTCAGTTTTGTAACGATTGCCAACCGGCCGTTAAAGGTGTTCAATTATATAAGTGAAAATGCCCTCCAATATCTTATGTGGCCACACCTAGCGGGTGCGTCATCACCGACTGTATCGACGACTTGATCGTGAATTTTAATCACATTTTATGACCCTTAATTGCTTTTATTATGATATTAATAAACTGCTCATTTATTCAGTTACTCTTTCCGATAGGTATATCTTTTAAGAAAGTTTTGAATTGTTAAGTTAAAATCGTAAGAAAGTATTTGTAAGACCGTTGCAGTAAGCGAAATGCATAAATAGGTTTCAATAGCAACATAAAATAGGTCTTAAAAGCAAGCCTTTTTTCCTCTCTGGGTAACTAATTTAATGCCGTTTAATTTATGTTTACCAGAACTGTATTCCTATGTTTATAAATTTATCGATAAAATTGCAAAAAATGCACAATTAAAATGTCACGATGTAGAGCCCCACCTCCTAGCGAATATTTATTACGAGCATTGACTTAATAAAAGAAAATCTCGAATATTAAATAGAACCGGCAATGATCATGTCGTGCCCTGACCAGTGTAGAGTTCTGTAGTTGCCCATCCATCACATAGGCATACTTGAAGGGGAGTTTTTTGTTGATACTTTGTATGAATGTATGAAATAAAGCTGAATAACCCGTACAATGATCAATATTATTCCAGAGTACAGTCGCCATCAGATATATCGGAGCGGCCAAGGTGTTCACAAAGTCTGAACACGCACTCTAACGCCTTGACAATAGAGGCGTGCTCAGATATTTGTGAGCACCTTGGCCGCTCCGATATATCTGATGGCGACTGTACATTCATTCGATATCAAAAATGGCTTAATAAAGGAAAATGGTGACTACGAGGAGATTAAGTTACCTAGTTAAGTACCTATCTGTATTACGAAAAAGCGTAGAGTAAGAGAAACATTTTATTTTATAAAAGTTACAAACAATACACACGTAAGTAATGCGCACCGCTAAGTCGACAGAATCACCAGCAGCGCCGCGAGTTTTCCATTGGAAAATGGCTTTGGCACTAATTTTCCTATTATAACACTCGCGTTATACGGGCAATCAGAAGAAAGTGGCAACGAGTAAAGCCGCGGAGTCAGTGTTCGAGCAGAACTGGGTTACTCGTACGCGAAAATATAATTGGCTTTATTTCTCCATGTATCGTTCACGCGGAGTGAACATCTGTGGACGACGCACTTTTAACGTGGCTACACGCTAAAACCTACCTTATTATGTTAAAAGTGTTGTTCAAGATTGTAGATATATAGTCGGATCGTTCATTATAAAAGATTAACGTAAGGAACTAATGCTTGGATGTCAGATCTAATTACCAAGAGAGATTTGATTATCACCTCGTTATTTTATAATATAGTAGGAGGCATACGAGCAGATGCGCTCATGTTCACCTGCACAGCAACACCAGGGGTCTAACCAGGGGACCGATTTTTGAATTTCGACCACTCGATTTTGTGTATTTCGATAAATATTGCCTCCAATACTAGGCACTTAAATTCTACTAATAGAATTGAAATCGAGTGGGTTACCACTATAAATTATATATTATATTATAGATCCCAAATTTCGATCGCTCGCATTTCAAAAATCAGCATTTCGCCGTTTTCCGCCGACTCTCGAGTGACGAAATCGAGCGATCGAAATTAAAAAATCGGCTCCCGAGATGACAAATGGTACATTGACAAACCCCAAACGAATAGAAAAAAATATGGGTATGACAGATGGGAGTTACAAGTGCGTTGCAGACATTTAACGGCTCTGCCGGCCTAGCCAAGGTTACAATCGCTATCGCTTCGACAACGAAAAGCATTATGTCTCTCTATCACTCTTCCATATTAGTGCGACAGTGACAGTTGCGTTTCGATCGCTACGGAGCGTAAGCGATCGGCATCTTGGCTACGCGGCCAGCCACGACATCGAGCGACTTGCGACGGCGGGAGCGATAACCATAGGTTGGAGTATGACACAGCGATCGGGCCTTTCGCTCCATCCAGCCTATGGTTATTGCTTCCACCGTCGCAAGTCGCTCGATGTCGTGGCCGAGCCGTAAGATAGGAGTAAGCTCTTTTCTTGAAGGTTTGAAGGTCTTATGGGTAATAACTCTTCGAAGGACGCAAAAATATGTGACACACTCTTTCGGCTCTACAAATAAGATCGTGTCAGAAATTTTGGCGGCCTTCGTTGTGTACCTTACACACACATTTTCACGTTTGCTATATGAACGGCTTTATGACTCTAGTTTATAACCGCTGTAGAGTAATTCGCAGTAAAGATTTAGCTTAAGATAATTTGCGGACGACAAGTGTTGTATAACTATATTGGAATATTTTCTTTTAATGAGCTTAATTATGCATGGGTTATTAAATTATATTTTATTTTAGTTTCGAAATATTAAATAAATCTTCTGATTTTACAATTCTCATATCATGGTATGCTAAAGCCCTCACGCATCGTGGTCATGGTATATCGGATGCAATCATCTTGCTACACATGGTTATAGAAATATACGTTCAGATGTCTGGTGGACAAATAGATCTGTGAATGTATGGCGAGAGTTAGTCACGGATGTTTCTCGTCGCCTTCGATTACTGAAAAGGTCCGTATAAATTGAATGCGAAGGTAGTATCTGGAATCCAATACATTCTACGACTCTTCTCTTTCCGCACAAAATTTAGCAAAGATTATTATAAATGTTATTTATCGTATTGAATATAAAATTTTGTATGATTATATTATCGCCCAAAATCGTACAAGAAACTCGCACAACGTAAATAGGCATTAGACATTAATGTTGGCTCGCTATGCTTGACCCGCTCGCCACGGCATGCGACTAGTCCCACACTCTTACATCAATAAATTAAATTTATCTAAATGAATTATTATATCTCCTGGTTCCTTCTTATAAATCACTCGCTATTAAATTATTAAACGTGTCGAATTCGGGCTTCGAGCTAATGAGAAGCTATGTTGTTATATTTCAGTTAGGGGTTATACATACATATTATAATTTTAAATACTAATCGTTTTTTAAATAGGAATACTATACTCGTAGTCCTGAGAGCCACTCAACCATCGTCATCACAATGATGATAAAAATTACATCATTGTATAAGGACGTACCTATCGAATTAAGTTGTATGTCATATTCATGTTCCTACCTAATGCAGCTGAAAATTTCCGAGATATGAAAGTTTTGAAATTTAATTAACAATAAGAAATATAATATACCTAATGTTGAATATAAAATATAGTTCAATTCTTTGGCAGAATTTAGGCATGCATAACATTCTCGTCCTTTGATTGATCATAGGACGGGATTATTAAGTACTTACAAAGAAAGTCCCTAGTTGCCTGCTGAGACATATTATTTGACTCCAAAATCACAACTTGATATTAAAACTTTGACCCGACACCAGTTTCCTTTAAAACCCACATCCTTAAACCCAACTCTCACTCTACCGCAAGCTAGCGGAATTCCATAGAATCATTATTAATTTATTAATTTATACGCTCTCTCCGCACGGTCGGTTGCGCGCAGCATCCCCGCCGGATAACGCCACTACGTGATGGATTAACTACGACGGTTAGACGTGCTTATGATTCTGACATACGCGGTCGGGTGATCGTTTTTATTGATTCAGACTTCTCAATAGGGAATATTACGCGAAACACTGCGTAGGGGCCGTAGGGGGCGCCACTACCGCTATCCATCACAATCTAGGGTTCTATCGTGATACAAGAAAATCGAAATTTCGTTATTTAACCTCTCTATCACTCTTGCAGATAAATTATTTTAATGCTAAATTTCGATTTCCAGTAGGCTCTTGTTAACAAACCGCCTTGATGCATTACGTCATATTTTATTTTCTGTGAAAACTTGTCAAAAAACAGTTTAAGGCACAGTATGTATAAGTTACTCTATGGTTTACTAGCTAGTTTCGTGCTGCGCTCTGGCGGCAGAGCATTGCAGGAATACATCCTATTTTTCAATACATTTTTTTCCTTCATTATTTATCCCCGTTTCTCATTTGTCCACTTGCGAAAAATATTCCCAACTAAAATTATTATTTTTAAATTAAATTTATTATTGTATATCTCTTGCAAGGTTTTCTCGTTTTTTATATAAAATACCTATGTCATTACCTTCATACCAAGGATTCTCCGCAAGCTGCCTACACTGCCCTCACCAAAGCAATTCAATTCAAATGGTCATACTTACTACGTGTCCTGAAAAACTCCCACGAATTCTTTGAACCACTAACACATGCCCTACGCACTATCTTCCTCCCAACGCTCTTTGGAAGTGACGTCTCCCCTATTGAAGCCGACCTATTCTCCCTACCTATAAATAAAGGCGGTTTGGCTATTAGCGACCCTTTTAATGCTACTAATTTAAATTATGAAATTTCGAAAAAAAGCTGCACAGCTCTCACGGAAGCCCTTATCGAAAATAAAGAGATTGTTCTTTCAGATCACTATACATTCATAAAAGATGCTCGCAAAGATGGCCGCAAAGAAAAAGAAGACCTTGATAATAAACTTCTAGAATCTACCCTAGCAAAATTTACACCTAACAAAAAACGAGCAATCGAGAGATCCATCGCAGCCAAGATGAAAACGAAGGCCTCAAATTGGCTCTCGGTTATTCCAACAAAAAAAGATCACTTCGATCTATCCCCATACGAATTCAGAGATGCGCTGTCAATACGCTACCATAGAACACCAAACGCCATGCCGCAATCATGCGACGGCTGTGGCAACGGCAGCTTCAACATCGACCACGCGCTCTGCTGTAAAACTGGAGGCCTAATCATAAGGCGGCACAATGGGATTAGAGACTTATTCTGTGAACTTTGTCAACACGCGTGGGGCAACGTAACAAAAGAACCAATAATCTCGGAAAATGACTGCGGCCTACGTGCAGATCTATCTTGTCGTGGCGTTTGGGATGCGCAGAGGGAGGCGTTGTTTGATATCCGTGTCGTCGACACTGACGCTCCCTCTTACCTCTCACGACCCGTCACATCTGTACTAAAATCAGCTGAAGACGAAAAGCAGAGAAAATATTCCACGGCCTGTGAAATGCGACATGCAACGTTCACCCCACTTGTAACATCTGTTGACAGCGTCTATGCACCCCAAATGTCCTCCTTTATAAAACATATGGCAGAAACCATATCTCAACGGTGGAACCGTTCTCTAAGCACCATACTGGGCTGGCTGAGATGTAGGATCAGTATCGCCGTTATACGCGCCACCAGCATGTGTATCCGAGGCACACGCCACCGTTTTAAGTCGACCGCCAGGTGGCTTGGGTTCGACGACGGTGCCGCCCTTCCACACATCGATTGAAACCCCTTTTCTACCCTACCCACATATGTATTACCTAACCCTTTGCCTATGTATATACTTATGATTGTTTTAATGTAATAAATTTTTGTCTATTAAACTATAACGTATCTAGAATGGATCTAGAAAAAAAAATACCTATGTCATAGAAGTTAGTTTGCCATGAAAGTCATAAACGGCGTACACACTTGTTAACCCTTTGACCGCCGTTGTCCGGTATAGAAGACAACGATAGAACGATACGCTGGCGCCGTCGTCTTGTATACAAGACACAAATTCAACCACTGAGTTAATGTGAAAATAATAACAATTACAATTTCATTTACACTCGTGTTCATATTTAAGGTCTTTGTTTTTTCAGTTATTTGCTTTTTAAGCCGCTATATAAATCCCTTCTTTTATAATAAGGCATTTAAAAAAATTGCTCCAATTTTCAACATTTTTCATGTTCCTCGTCGCCGTTGTCTTGTATAAAAGACAGCTAGGGATGGGAATGTTAACTCGATATGGGAATTTTTAAAGTAAATATAAAGTCAGAAATATGTTTTTATCTAAGTATTTGAACACTTGTTAATCGCCAATTTTTTTCAACGAATAGTAGGTAACTACTTACTAGAATACGTAGAACGAGAGTCAGATAGGCATAACTATATTTAAAGTTCAGGTAGCTTCTTTAGCTCTATAAAGTAGAGTCAGACAAGTAAATTTGCCATTGTAGATTGTGGACTATTTAATTGCAGAAGAGATAAATAAAAAAAATAATTGATGTTATAGCTTAGTGGGAAGGGATAGACCGCAGCGACCGCTTCGCACAAGTGTGGTACAGGGATATACCTGTTTATCAGACTTTACTTTTATTGTTATAACATTGAAGTTAATGTGTAATTTTTTTGTAACAAGTCGTTGAACGTTTTTTTGATAAGAGTTTACCTATAGATTAATGTAAACCAAACTGAAATTATAATGATAGATTCTAATTCCGGAATAATATCTTCACTCATTAAAAATTCAACCCACGTGTAATTTTCACTAAAACAGTTCCGGTATATTGACTTTATCGACACATGATGCGCAGCTTTAACGTTACGCCAATAAAGTTTACGTACCGACAAGCGCTTACGCCGTTGACCTAGAGACTATTATTACTTGATCCGCGCGGAAACAGTCCTTGTCGGTCTGCATTGCGGGCAGTCCATGGGCGCCGTTGTCTTGTATAAAAGACTTCTCGTACAGCCTAGTGCGGCGATATCACGTCTTGAATCGACATTGTTTAGTGGTTGTTTTTTATGTTAAATCCCTATATTTTAAACATTTTCGGGTGTAAAACATATGTTTAATTTTGGCAATTTGGAATGAAATTAAAACAGGATAAGAACAAAGCTAAATTAAAAAGATTTTTACCATAATATTGTAAATATCGATATCACTATTTGCAATCCCTAAACTTTTTATTAGTTGTTTACTTAAAATTTGCTCTGGCGTGTGAGTGAGCGTCTTTGCGGACTAGGTCCGGCGGCCAAAAGGTTAAATAATTTTCCTTGTTTACATGTACTTATGTAGTTTTATAACGTCAAACAACGCTAGTCGATCCAACACCATCTGGGCATTCTGCACAACTAGTGAACAGACGACTCTACTTTTTATATTTATTTATTAGTTTTATATCATATTGATTTAAATATAACGGTCGTTTTTCCAAACAATTGATTTTATTTAACTGATAAGTTTCAATTACAGTTCAGTTTACAAATTTAATAGTGCCAAAAGTATTTGTTGTTCGACCAATGTCTTAAGTAATTTTTATCATCAAAAAGCAGTTAAATAAGTATGTAGTTGATTATAAATGATTTTAAAATGAAAGTGAAATGAAACTTTGCTAGATTCTGTGATGGGTTTTAGCCAATATACTTTAAGTCGTATGCCATTCGGCTCCGGGAAGGAGCAAAGGGTCTGTAAAGTCAGATGACAAAGTCAAGTTTGTGTTTCTGCGATCCAATTATTTACTCGACTTAACTAGATATTAAATCGAATTTGTTCATTGTTACACTATGAATCGTTAAGTAAGTGTAATCGTAAATTTAATGGTCGATACGATTTGTTAGCGAGATCAACCACTTAGCGCTAACTCGACAACAGAGAAAGGTAGTTAGTTACTCAATTCCCGTGACAAACAAGCGTGTCTACAAACCTACATTATTGTTAACGAGAATCCTCCTTAACATAGGTACATAATGATAATGCGTATTGTATATTCAACTTTTAATGGGAAACACAAGTTATGACAAATTAAACAGGTCCACTTACATTATATCGGTGTATGTACGTCAGTAAAATCACATTATTATATGTTTACATAAATGTTTCCTTTGCTTTGTTGTCGTTTTAGTCTTGTGCGTTTTCGCGACAGGTATCTAATACCTTTTAAGAGCCCGCATGAGACTATTCTTACTCAAAAGCCTTATGATCAATCATGGATATCTATTAATTCACTCAGAAAACACCTTGCGATATTAAAACTGTCTAATTTTTATCCATAAATAAGGTAAATAACTAAATATAAACAATTTCAAGAACCATCTTGCTAAATAGGGTAATGCGTCAAAGACTGTGCTCAACCACCTCTTTTAAATGTCACCAAAATTGTCAATTTTCCTAAGAATTCTTGCGGCAAATGAATTTCGTGCGGCAAAGTGCGATCTCGCGCACACGCAAACGCGATGTACCGTACGATGCCATAAGTTGGGAACGCGCAGACCCGGCACTGGCGGTTAGCGCCGAATATAGAAGCTTGCTACGTCTTAATAGCGAGAACCAAGATGTCAGGTTTGTGAAACGACTTTTTTCGAGTTGTTTGAACGGTCTGATCTCTGGCTAACTTGTATAGGGCCTTCTAGTTGACAGTATTAATCTTGTTTGAGATAATTTAAACGTACCTGTAACATCAAAATTTTAGTGCTGTTTAACCTTCCTTAAAGCGTAGTGGTTCGATAATATACCTACTGTAATCATATCATTGTAATTCAATGTTAGGATTTTTAAGTATTTTACTTCTTATTTGAAAAATATACCTACGTATTCCTCACATGGTAATTAATACTCCATTCGTCTGTTTTGATTTGTCGCTAACTTGACTATGTAATCAGCGCCACACCTTAAGAAAAGGTGAATATAAAAAATAACGCATGATGATATTCGTTGAAATTTCGTAGGTAATTTGCGGATGAAATGTTATAAAGTCGAAGCTTAAAGTACATTATAAAGATATCCATCCACTTTTCACATGCGGTATAATGGCAAATAATGTTACTTAATTTTAAAGTATTAACTTCCTCACTGCCAATTCTGCGAGACTTTCGCGGCGACTCGCAGCGGACCGCGACATTTGAAATTAAAAATATAACGGATGCGCGATCTCTTATAAACAATTGTTCCGATTTTCCTCAGAAATTAATGCAACTTCGCTCTCATTATCAAGTAGAGGAGGCACGATAAGTGCTCGAACATAAACGACTCACAAGCACGTACGCTTGCAGCACGTTACATTACACTCAACTATAATATGAGTTTCACTATGAATGTGGGAGTTATATACTACTTTTTAGTTCTCTATACCCTTCATACAATAAACACTTCGTATTTCCGAGAAAATACTAAGGAAAATAATTAGGTATGCACTACATCTGTAGTTAGCGAACAAGTAAGTCGATTATCAATTACATACATTGTATCTGCCATCGCCCACACTGTTAACCTGTTAACTGTACCTCGACGGACCTTATGTCTTTTGTAATAAGGTCCACCGATGTACAGTTAGGTGTGTTGCTGTTTGTACATACAATCTACGGGTCTTTGATGGACAGTAACCAGAAATTCGCCATGGCCAGGATGCCGAAGCGAGATTTTTCGAGAGCAAATGAATAATGTAACGAACGAGCTAACCAGGAGCTAACTGTAAAGAATATGACAATGTTTTTGGTACCTGGCGTCCACATATGAATAAGTAGATACATATTATTTAATCACGTGCAGAATTATATTTAGACAGGAACATATTTTAAGTCTCAATTGATCAACATGGACAAAATAAAAGTATACGATTTACTTAGGCTTTAATCATACAGCTTCAAGTACCTCGTAGAAGGTAGCGAGAAAATCAGGCATTAAAGTTGTTATATGATGTCAAATGTTATTTTAAAATTTTAAAATATTCAGCTAGATAAGAACAAACTATGCGTAATGCGATTACAACGAACAAAGTGACTAGTGAATGATGAGAATGATAAAACATTAGTTGAATGAATAACAAAAATGACGTCGCTCATTAAACAAGACCTTACAGCTTTGCCAGTGCCACCCACCTCATTGTAATAAATAGCTACAATGTTCTCCCATATATCTTACTGTTCTTGTTTATACAAATGTTATAAAAGCAGCCTTAGGAAGGCGCCATAAGAAACAAAGTGATACATAGAAAGCGTACCATTCTTATAAGGCCAGAGCTACTGACAGAAAAGCAGTACATTCAAAATCGTTATTGATAGCGGTTTAGTGACAGCTTATCAAAAGTTTTACGAATTCAATTGGTCATTTATATTACTAATGCCACCATCATTCTGAATGTTGACGTTCTTCTTTGTGTCACGTATAAGGAGGCTGGAGCTATTCAAATTTCATTCATTCATCCAGGCGGTGCGGCGACCATAATGTAAAGGGCTTCTGTTTTGACTACCTTAACAGTCTGCTTGTCAGGCTTTAAATGGAAATGAATATCGGCTCTCTTTGTTAGAATTTAACAATTTTAAAAAGTGTGCAATAGTAGAAATGATGAAAAAGAAAAAAGCCGCATAAGGACAGAACAAAATCATTAAAATCGCATTTCACGATAGTGTGGTCTCGAGGATAAAAAAATTAAAAGCTTCCTAAAAATCGCATAATAGCAAGGAAGCCTCGGAGCAGGAATATGATTCACTCTAGGCCGGTTTCTTACTGTTAAATCTTGTCAAACAGAAACATAATTAAATAGAACATAATATTATGTATCATCATACCACATGAACTCATCCGATCGATGTCGTCGTTAAAATCTGATTAATAATTCATCCATTACAAACCATTAGCCTTTAAACAGACAAGCTCGCGGTTCAACTTTTAACATCAAGGATGCCCTAAGGTGTTCAAACATATCGCCCAGCTTACACAGAACTCTCTTTTCCGACTAGAGTTTATAATACGCTGGGGCTAGACGAAGGGGCAGGGGTCACGACAACTGGTAATAGCAGATGATTACATGTTCGGATAGTAACTTCAAATCCAACACACCCACACACAGGAGCGGCATTTGGTTAGAAAAAAATAATGACCATCAGTAAAAACGTCCGAGAAAGGATTCGTGAGATTTGCTATGCTTTGCTTTGTGTAAGGTATCTACCCCACCGTTATATTGGTCACTTACCGTTAATTACTTGTTATTCTTATTAGTGTCAAAACTTTTGTCTGATCCGGTGTTAATACCTGTAAATAAAAGCTCAAGTCATTAATGCACGACATGATTAAGAAAAGTGGTAAATGGAGTCCACTCAATATACGTAGAACACGGGTCACTTTTAAGAGACACTTCTATAACAATGGAACCATTTTAACTGCTCTTGAGTGCACACTACACTGAAAGATTTTCTCACATCATTAATGCAAATAAAAACAAAACGTCAATCGATAGTATCGACTCAACGCTTTAAAGTACCGGAAACGATGTCCAATTACGTACGAAAGATGCGAATTCAACTCGAATCGAGCCGTCGGCGTCGTAGATTATTGATAGGCTCGGTAGATGTTTGATTCCAATATATACGAACCTCATTATTTGCAAAGGCCCTTTAATGATTTAAATAGGTATAGTATACTTCTATGAATATTAGGATTAGCAAAGATCAAAATAGGAGACATAGGTTTATTTTTAACAAAATTAAATTCGCAATTCTTTGACAGTTATGAATTCGACGACCGGTCTGGCCTACTGGGTAGTAACCCTGCCTGTGAAGCCGATGGTCCCGGGTTCAAATCCTGGTAAGGGCATTTATTTGTGTGATGAGCACAGATATTTGTTCCGAAGTCATGGTTGTTTTCTATGTATTTAAGTATTTATACTATCATATACTATCATATTTCGGACACACAGTGCGCAGAGGTGACGAAAGTTTGGAAAAACTGATAGTGATTGGACACACCGAAGGCAGGAGATCACGCGGTCGTTCACCAATAAGATGGACCGATCAAGTTAAAGACTCGTCATCCTCTGCTTTCTACACGGTCGTCAGAGACGCGTTGGACAGAAACCGGTGGAGACAGATCATCCGCTCCAGATGCAACCCTGATACTGACCACGATCCTCAGACATGAGGGACCGACCAAAGAGAGAGAAGTATTTATACATATATAATTATAATATATTACATAGATCGTTGTCTGAGTACTCACAACACATGCCTTCTTGAGCTTACCGTGGGGCTTAGTCAATTTGTGTAAAAAAATGTCCTATACCCTTCTTTAATTATAGGTAATGTTAGTTCTTACGTTGCGCCGCTATAGTTATATTAGCTTAATTTAAAACGTGATCGGCTAGATGAGCCGCAAGCAGGAACCTTTGGCTGTAATATCGCATTATTCAATGTTAGGTCACAGGCTAGCAACTGTGCTGTCTTATTAACCTGCAAAGGCCAAGACCGTCTGCCACGGGCGTGCTAATAGGAAGGGGTCTAATACATAAAATGAAATAGAAATGATTCTTATGAATAGTCACGATTGAATCATTGGTTATTTGGCATTTTTTATCATATCTAAATTTATCATAGTTCTATTTTTTAGATTAATAACGACTTGATCTAATAAAAATATATAATTATGATCAGTATTATATTTGATACAGGTGTTCAACATGATTATGGGTTTGCGAAGTTATTTGAATACTACCTATCATAAAATAATACCTAGATGTTGCCACAATTAGGAAATAAAATTAGTTAGTGTACCTAATATACGTCATTCGCGAATGAAGAGTTGTTGAATTAATAGTTTAACGTCTTTAGTTTGTAGGTTTCCAATCTCCTATGCTTTTTAGGATAGGAACGGCGAGTGTTAACCAGCCTATTCAAAGATTCTTTACACTACGTATTTACGTAACTGACACCTCGATAAAAACCCGACAACCACGTCATTTCAAACAATAACTGGCAGACATTTAAATAACAGCCGATGAAAGTAGGAATTACCTAGCAACGATGTCGTGTCGTTCGGAGTGGGTGGAAACTATACCGGGTGTGGCCTGTAACATGAGCTAATAATTAAAACATAGATTGTACTCCTCAAACGGTGACACTTTTGTTCAACAACTTTTAAAAATAATGAAGTATTTAGAGTCCCTATTTTTCATACAAAATAAATATTATCTTCAATGGACGCCATCGCCACGCCATATCATTGTGATTGACGTTGCTTGTTACGCCTTAAACATAACAAAATTCGCAATACATTGCGTCTTAGAATAAACTTTAAAGTGTATTAAAAATCAAACCACAAGTTATTTTTAAAAGTTGCTGAACAAATGTTGGTCAGTATGAGGAGTACAGCCTACAGTTTAATTTTTTGCTCGTATTACAGGCCACACCCAGTATAGTACAGTGATGGCTGGGTAACAAATTATTGATTGTCTATAGAATAGAGTGTATAGAGAATTACTGTTATGGTGAATTATGTAGCCACATTACATTTACTGCCATCTTTCGACGGAAGCATTAAACTGTTAGAACGCCATTTGTCTGACTTTGGTCCTTATTATTTCACAGATATGTGTTAATTTGTTATATATTGAAATAAACGCCATCTACTCGACAGTAGGCCAAAGGTTATAGCGCAACGCCCGAAAAGATTGCACTACTACTATTAAAAATTGTCATTATTGACAAACGACTAGATGGCGCTTTATTATTTTTTGTGCTTTATCTTAAATTACTGACGACTGTAACTGACTGTACAGTATTAATCATTAAAGAGAGCAAACAGCTAATTTCAGCTGTGTTTGTGTCTGTAGGTAACCAGATCGTAATAAATAGGTCTCATGTCAAGCTCCACTTAAATAATAAATAAATTAAATTAGAAAAGGATGTAAAGGAAAAAGAAAGGAAACTGCAAGTGATGATATATTATGTATAGTCGGAAGGTTATCATTATCATCACTGACCTATAGTTACTTATTAGTAATAACATATATAGATATATGTACATCTTACAATACGCAGATTGTATAGTATGTAATTACAATAATAAAAGCAAAATTACCTATCAAATTTAAATGTTTCTCATTAATTTAAATTACATGTATTCTCAATTTAAACACGTCCACTTGCTAAAAACAGCATGCTGAATCTCGCGGTACAAATGTACCGACAGTATTACAAGACTTTAACAAATTTTACATCTACCACTTATTAGGACCCCACATGAGATGCTGCCTAAATTTCTAGACAGTAAGGCTTATTATAGCTTGTCGTTCGCGATATCAAGTTGTAAGGTGCGTACTCGATAGCTCGTAACACTTACCGTTATCGCGGTACCGTCCGCCTGACGGCCACTCGGTCTCTACGTTTTCATTTCCACATCGAACGGTATTCAATTTTCGAATTTCGCGTATCATTCTTATCATTGTTTGTTGATCATCTTTATTAATTTAAGTAAAACCACATTATGAGCTAATTTATCGCATTAGTACCAATATTGGACTAGACGCAGCAAATGTCGTCATGTGCGTGTCTTTTTACAGGTATCAGGCACCGAACAGCCTTTGGTTCTACTGTAGAAAATCTTATGGAAAACTTTGGATGGATTTGTATAATAAAATGAGCCATTTTCTACAACGTACTGTTGTAGAAAATGGCTCATTTTATTATACAAATCCATCCAAACTTTTCAAATAAAAAAGTAGTATCACTTTTATGTAGGTATGTATATAATTATTTTTTAAATGTGGTCGTGTTCTCATATAATGAACATAACACGTTTGTTTTTCATTGAGGGTATGGAAACTAGTTCAATCTCTGATTTGTATTAGTAAATTTATTAGTTTATTACCTCATCATCATCATCATAGGCCTTTCAGTCTATTGCAGACTATACAAACAGTGTTAGGCAGGGCGACAACTTTTTTCATGGCTGTATAAGCCAATACGGGAGCGCCAACCACGACCGCAAAACTGGCAGGTGTAGTGTGCCCGTGGCGAACAGATGTCGGGCTGATGACGCTTGGCTCGCTTACTTGCGAGTGTCTTAAACCAAGCGTCATCGTGGATTTTACGACCATCGAACACCAGTTTGCGCCACTTATCTCTGTCCTCGGCAAGCTCCTCCCATTTATGAACCGGGATGTTGAAGGAGTTCATGTCTCGCTTGACGCAGTCCTTATGCCGTAGCATCGGCCGACCGACACTTCTCTTGGCATCAGCTATGGCGCCAAGCAAAACACGCCGCGGCAAACGAGAAGGTTGCATTCGATGCACATTTAGTAGTTTATTACCTACCTTAACAAAATTCCCTCAATTCATAACTTACGTAGAAGCAGTAGCTCTACTATGAGTTCCGTGAATGACAGTGAGAAGTGAAGATAGTGAGAAAGTTAAGGAAAATGTATGGAGTAATTGTACAGTGCCTCTACCGGTCACGTAAAGAACTAAAAATTTCAATTTGTACCATGAGCAGAGAGCGCAACTTTGGTGCCGATGACGTCATTATGACGTTAAGTCGCATATAGGATGTTTTTTTAAAACAACATTGTAACACCTCAATGATTCTTAATAATGATAATATATATAGTATATAATTCTTTATTTATAAAAATGCTTGGTAATTTACACAAAAAATAATGTAAACATTAAAAAACGATACGAAACGATCTCCTTCTCGTTCAATATGCTTTGTTGTTTTCAAATGTTTCTCTATATTGCTTGCTTTTGCTGTTAAATTTTGGTCACGTTTTTTCATTTTTTACAATCAGAAAAGGAAATTTCTGCGAATACGGCTGTAAAGACTTCATAGCGACTTCAAACAATAATATTTCGGTTATATTTTACTAATAAAAAAATAAGTAAACAGGAATTGGTTGGCATTTCCAACAATCTTGTTTTTAACATGACAAAGACAGTTAGTTATGTGTTTATACGTGGCCAGTACGTATAAAAACTCTCAAGTTACAATATCAGTAAACTAAAGAGGCTAATAAATTGTTATTTGTTTAAGTATCTATAATCTAGATAACAACACTCTGTATTTAGCTTCACGTCATACGTCTGTCATCGGCACCAAAGTTGCGCTCTCTGACCATGAGTTACAAACGTTTTTACGCGAGTTTTCCATACTTGCCTAACTTCACACCTAAAACGCTCTCTTTCTAATTATATAATGAAAACTGAGCCAGAATTATTCTGCGTAAATACTTTACGCGAGTAAACGTGACAGATGTTATGGAAAAATACGTGCGTTTCCAACGTGACATTTCTGTCAACTTGTAAACACAACAAATACGCAGATTTTTCACGAATATTAATGCAATTTTCAACGTAATATGTATAAATTTATAACAGTATGTGAACTTCAAGCAAAAGATAAAAGGCTGATTTAGTACAAAGGTAATGAGTTATACTAGACATCATATTTTCCTATTTCTACTGCTACATTTGCGAAAATCACATTGCTTACGAGCAGTTTTTGGTTTTAGGCAAGAAGCTGATTGAAAACAACATTTCCCTGAAAACCCGGATTGCATCATGTATGCATGCGTATGCATGTAGAAGTTACATATGTATTAAGAATTAAGGCTCCATACAAGGAGCGGTACATAGACATGTTGCTGTTTTTGTTGCTGGGTGCACATAACACATAGTAAGAATATTTACACAAGAATTGCTACGTATTTTATTAAGCATTATTATCTTAAATAAAATAAAACATACAAATGTTCTGTGTGTTTATTTATTTTTCTTATACTAAGTAAGTATTATTTTATTTTCCGTTGTTCAAATTATTGTGTTTGGTAGGTACTCGTTTTTCATGTCAACTTGGTAACAGGAAATATAAAACTTTCTTCAAAAACTTTTGCTGGTGGTTCAGAATCTGAAAATTTAAAACACATTTATTGCCAAATACCCGCTGCGTGGGTTCATTTTGTATTGGAAATGGGGCGCTTGGCACTGAAATATACTCGAGATCATGGTAGGTAGGTAGTATAAAATTAAGATCGCTATTAAGGTCATACGTAGGGTCTGTGCGGAAAGAGAAGAGTCGTAGGTATAATGTATGGGCTCCCTTAAATTTCACGACTCTTCTCTTTCCGCACACTCTATTAAATAATGTTACTTAGCAGTAGGCGGTGCGGACTGAAGCGGACCATTATAATACATACCTATTTTAATATTTTAAGATTTCTTCTCATGTGTGTACTATTTTCATCATAGGTAATAAATATGTAGCCAAAAGTAGCCTGTATAATCGCGCCGTATACTTTGCTTCCTATTTTTTAACACGCAAAGTCATAATTTTAACTCGATTATTAATGATGTTTACGTAATTATCATATTTTGCAATTTTTGTCTTGAATACAATATATTTTAATTTATACATTGTTTACTAACATTGATGTGTTTATTATTTTCTTAACTATGGCAACGTCAAATCTTTAAAAAATTGTAGAATGAAGGTTGAGTCAGTAACAAAGTGACAAAATTGGTCTTAGAGCATTTAATAACTGGAGTGGCCATTTGCTTACTGTTAGGATTTAGGATTAGGGTTTCAAGCAGGAAAGAAAAGCTTGTTTTAACACCATATAGGTAATGTTTTTTAATCTCAAGCAAGACTTATGTAGTCTTGCGTGTAATGGCGTCTCATACGAGAAGAAAGAACACCTACGTTTGTTTTATATTGACAACCGAATAAATCAAATATCATAGTCGTAGTAGTCTCGTAGGTATACTCTTTATGTTTTTGTTGACATTATTACTTACCCCTCTGCCGAAAAACTTTCACAATTGTGCAAACTTTTGTATGGACCGACATGGCTATTTGTACCTACGTTACGTACAAATCATGTAGAAATAGCAATACATTTGACGTCCCCTCCCCCGCAAAAATCGGCAGACTGTTTTGTAAAGAAAATGACAGCGATGACATCTCCCTTCTAAATGCTCTTAGTGGATGGTAGAGGTAAGGAATACAATCTCCATGTAATTAATAATGAAAAAGTGTCCGTCAAAAACCTTAAGAGGGAAGTATACTACGTAATCGTCCATAAAAAAGAGAAAACGTTTTTCCACTTGTATATAAATACGAGTATCTTCCATTCCTTATGATTTTTAGTACGGTATTGATACAGTGAAAAACTAGGTTTATGGGTTTTCTTTTTTTCGCTACTCTGGAGAGATTTAGAAAAAATATAATAGCTGACAGCGTGCCCAGTTTTTGCAAATATTCTCCCATAAAGGTGTTTTCTCATAAAGTCATAAAGGATTCTCCTTACCTCTACCCTCCATATTCACGGCTACCATCAGTATATGTAACATTACTTTCTGTGCATCTCACTTGCACTAATATGCGAGAGCGAGATGCATAGATAGTAAATTACGTAGACGTGAGAAAATGTGTCAATGTTATTTAGTTCTATAGGTGAATCCTAGAGGCGCTGTATAAAACTCCGATATAACTCTTGCTCTGTTTTATAGTATACTTAGAAAGGGACAACATCGTTTGGAGTGGAGTGAAGTTAGGTACATAAGACCGTAAAGAAACGTAAAACGTGACACACGGCACGTTTATTCACTGAAAGTAAGTGAAAAATACTCTGCCAACTGATAGTAGAGGCACAGTTCTTTTATCGTGAAAAGGGGAGGGTTTATGTAGGTTGTTTGTGTAAGTAGTAGATCATTCATTAGATTCAGTGGTTAACTGGTAGAGACTGCATTAAATAATTAAGTACATTTCTATGTGCAATTATATCAAGTTTGGGTAAATAAATTGCCGTGACGCAATAATGTAATACAGGATGATAATAAATTGTTTCTTAGGTCCAAAGTGGGGAGAAGTTGTATCGTCGTCTAGTTACTCCTAGTACGATCTCTGCTTACGAAGAGTTTGATCCTATGGAAGGATTAAATGCTTATACTGTTTAAAATAAATAAATAATGTACCTACAAAAATATAAATATTTATGTATAATTCAGTACGAATATTTTAAATATATCAATATGAATTTGTCGTTTCAACCTATTACATTAACCCTTAATTTAACATAAACCACGGAAGGACGTCGATGATTCTAATTAGGGAAAAAATCTAAGGCTTAAAGATTATGTCCAGTACCTACCTATTGTGGACGTTGTCGAATTAAGAGTTGAAATGAAAATATAAAAAAATAATAAATAAAACTAATCTAGCCCGGTCTATAAGGCTCCGTAGACAACATGCCAATCGCTAACGCTTCGTAGCGAACGCAACGCAACTGTCACTGTCACACTAATATGGAAGAGTTATAGAGAAACACAAAGCGATTCGATGGCGAAGCGCAAGCGATTGTCACCTTGGCTAGACCACCACCGCTGTTTTACTTATCAAGTACAAGAAAAGAAATAGCACTGAATAATATCAGATTGATATTAAAAAATTTCGAATGTGGCTCCAGTACATTCAGTAGAACTAGACTCAATCGTGATATCACAACAAAACATGGCCTACATTTGTACTCTGAACAGAACATCAATGAATTGCGTTTATTTTTAGTTACAAATTAAGAATGTAGCTACAAACTCCGTTACTTGTGGCGTGGCATACTTTACAAACATGTTCGGACCGAAAATGAAATACCCTCCACGCGCTCGAGTCCTATAATTTCAGGATTAAGCCTTTTTGTACTTTGAAAAAAAGCTTTGTATTTCATACATAATGTTATTAGACTAAAAATATTTAACAACGAGATACGGCTCGATTCTGAAAATGTATTAGATCTCTACTAGATCTCAACAAGTTACGATATGGATAATTTAAAGATATTTGTAAGATCGATATGTCAAATTTGACGTTTCCGCGATCCTGGAGGCCCTCTTGAACGATTTCGACAAGTTATGACTTAGATATCCAAGTCACATCTAGTCGATATCTAATGTAAATCTAGTTGATCTCTATATCGTTTCTAGATCTTGTGATTATCTCGTTTCCCGAATACGCGTGATAGTTACATATTTTGTCCCTACTGTAAAATGCAGCTTAGTAGTTTTTTTATGTAAACTTACAGGACTTCATCTTAATTATGATTGTATGCTATATACCTACTGACAATATATCATAGTCCAATTCAATTTTGAGTGTCATAATTAAAATGCCCGTTACCTATCGCTACACCTTATAAAACCAAGTCCCCCGCCGCGCCGCCGCGTCTGTCTGTTTGTGTGTTTGTATGTTTGTTCGCGATAAACTCTAAAACTACTTACTGAATGGATTCATGCGGTTTTCATTTATCAATATAATTTGTTAACCCGTTCGAAGCCGGGGCGGGTCGCTAGTTTTTCAATGAAATTAAAATACTTACGAAATCATTCTAATCAATCATGTTCTGAGATCTGTTAATGTAGTTTATTTGTTCAACTAATTTTTTTTTTAAATTCAAGATGCTTTAAAAAGTTTAAAGTAATTAATTACAAAATGTATTAATATATCGTATCCATTGTTACAGATAACAAATATAAAATCATTGGGACGAGCAAGTGCAGTGCAGTGACACAAAGGATTATGTTCAGTGCCAAAACTATTCTAGTGGCCAAGATCAGAAGGTGACAGTCGTGCTGCTCATGTCAGTGCTGTGTTGTGAACAATGATTGTTTGGCGAACGAAGAACCCTAGTCGCCGGAAAATAAGTGGCTGGTAAGTTTTGAGTACCATTAGTAACATTTACCTAAAATATGTAATAAACGCAGTACAATTTAGGTACTTACCTAAATGAATAATTTTAAGTTAAAAAAGTGTATTTATATTTAATAAAATAAGGTAGGTATTAGGTACAAAATATTACTGTACATATTACTTACAATATTCAAATAGTCTGCATTTGAACATTTGAAGTTTTTAAATCCGCCTCGAAAAGCATTATAGTATGTATCAGGTACCTAATTATTTCTGATACTGCATTCCGCAAAGTGACGCCTGATTCAATCAATAATTTTTCATTACAAGTATTACAACCTACACAACACATACGAGTAGATTATCCTTAGTTTAAAGAACCTGCCGGTAACTAGACAGTTCCATCAACTTTACTCTGCATCACGGGTAAAGCTGCGTTGACACTTAAGTAAATTAATAATTTCGATAGATTAATACAACACTACAATATTTTTTGAGGGAAGCTTTTTTTTAGTTTCATGAGTTACCTATTTCAAAAGTTATTTTTGGTATTTACGTTTTTGTGAAGGGCAAATATATCATATTTTTTGAGATCTTCAGCGTCAGGTTAATAGTTGGATAAATAAAATTATTATGTGCAATACTATAAATAGCAGAAGATACAGGGTATTAAAAACTGTATATCTCGCCAAGTTACTGATAGCTCTAACGACATAAAAGGTAGATCAACAATAGTTACTTGCACGCACTGAGTGAATGGACGTCATTTGTCTATAAAGTCCACAGGCCTGAAATAAAGAATTATTTAATTTAATTTATAAAGACATTTTCGGCTGATTATATTAACAATTAATTTACTCTCATAGGTAGATAGGTAGGTAAGTAGGTAGGTACAAGTACCCAAGAAACTTGCACGGTTTATTCACGATGGAAATGCAAATTGAACAGCGTATCACGATGATGGTGTTTTTGCTAAAGATGTGTCCTATTCCTAACTCTGCTCCGCGGGGCATCGACGCAGTTAGCTATGTGCGCAGACGCTGTTCATGTATCTTCATCATGCGTTATTGCATACGTCCGCTTAGTACAAATCTCGCAGGAGAATACCTCCCGTTGAAAATATATTAGTACTTACATAGTTAATAGTCGAATTTGTAATAGTAAATTTTGACATAAATGAAAATGTAATGTAAAACAGGAACCTCGATAGATAAGATTTCTTCTTATAAAATAACATGACTGTGGTGTGATATAGTAGGTAGTTTTTACTTAAATGTAAATTCTTAAATACGAGTATGTGACATTTTTATGGTCATAAGTTTAAAATGATATCTTCCTATTAAATTCCTCTAATATCCAAAATTTATATGTATAGGTATTTTATGTATGAATATAATAGAATTTCAGAATGTTGAACTCAATTGATAAATTGAATTTTGATAGAATTATAACTATAATATTGACATCTCCTATATCCATATAATTTACAAGAACCTGCAAGTAATTATAGCGAACTATTCAAAATCTAAAAAAAAATCGAAACTATGAAAAAAGAACAATCTTGGCTTGTATTCCATTGCGAATTCTGCTGCTGAAGACGTAGCTATATTTAATGAAATCGTATTAGTTTATTTAAAGTAGGTAAATGTAAAATAAAATTCGCTTTCGAGACATATAGTGCTCATGCTGATGCTTCTTCGTCGAATTCATTGCCCTGTGTATAACCACGGGACGCCCGTTGGCTTGCTTATCTATCACGAAATAGCGTAGTAATTTCACTGCCCGTGTCACAGGCCGGCCAAGTACTTACCAACCAGGAATAAATTGGCATTGTTATGGCTAGTTATTATTGAGCTTAGTATACCCTAGAGCAATGAAAATGACTGATAAAAAGTTACCTGTTTTCATTATTGATAATAAGTAAGTGTAGTCAATATATACTTACACGCACTGCAACTAAAACTGATTAGTATTATTCAAGCTGGATAAACTGCTGCAGTAATGCAGTGTATAAGTAAGTACAGGGTTTTTAAATAAGTAGCTAAGTAATCAAAATACAAAGTAGGTATTCTTCTCACAACCGACACTTGTGTTCAAAGTCAACTGCAAATCAGACCCGGCGCAGACTCAATTGATTGATGAACATGGCCCACATGCTGCACTGTCCTTATAGGAACAGTTAAAAAGTGGCCCGTTTATGTGCAATAATAAAGAAACAAAACAGTTATAATATGTTTTCCCGTATATATCTAGTGTTGTTTAAATACTAAGTTTAAAATTGAAATACTTACTTACTTCCGTTGGCGCTACACAATGACCTTTTATTTATGTAGACGGGTGACGTTCATAGTTGACAAAACTAAAATTTGATCCAACGATTTTGACAACTTGACAGGTTGGCGTCACCCATACGACTAACTAAATATAGGTTCCGGAACCTATATTTAATGGCTCACGATCGTGCGCCTGGTACCATATCTACCTCAATTTACTTACATCTATGGCGCTACAACCCTTTGTGGGTCTTGGCCTCCTCCACAATCTTCCTCCAGTTGTCGCGGTGCCTGGCGACCTTCTTCCAGTTGGTAAACTTTCCCATCTTTCTAAGATCTTCTTCTACACAATCTATCCAACGCTTCTTAGGCCTGTCTTTCGGTCTTTTTTGTTGCGGCGTCCACCTTGTCATGACTTTTGGTGCCCTCTTCTCCGGCATCCTTTCAAGGTGACCCGCCCATCTCAGCCGCTGTGACTTACAGAACCTGACGATGTTCTCGTGCTCTATGAGTACATCCAACTCGTGGTTCATGCGTTGACGGTCGGTATCATGTTCTATTACAGGACCATAGATCTTTCTGAGCACTTTTCTTTCGAACACTGCAAGTTTTAGTTCGTCTCTCTGAGTTAGGGTCCAAGTTTCGCAGGCGTAAGTCACGACAGGCCTGATGATGGTGCGATAGATAATAAGTTTGGATCTAATGCTAAGCAGTTTAGAGCTCAAAAGTTTGCTACACGCGTAGAAACATTTGTGCCCAGCAGCTATGCGCGCCCTTATCTCTTCGTCGGTTTTGTTCTGAGAGTTAACCGTCGCTCCTAAGATACTTGAAGCTGCTCACACCTTTGATGTCCTGATTGCCGACAGAGATGTTTGTTGGCAGTCCAGTCTGCCTTGATGTCGCAAGGTACTCAGTTTTAAAATTGAAATACTCACTCAATTTTTTGACGTATTTTTAAACAACCAACATTTGCGGCCTCCTCCGCAATTCTTTCCTATCTTTACACTACCAGTATTTTAAACATTTTGCAAGCATAATACATGTGGCCAAAATTAATGTCCGATCGAAACCGGATTGTTTGCCGAAACCCAAAACGAAAACAAAGGTTCAGTTTTGTTCTAGTTTCGGCCGAGACTGAATCTTCCGGCTGGACACTACTGAAAATTAAGGTTAATTCAGCAGTTTTGACTGGAAATGTTCAGTAGGTACTTATTGGCCGAAACTAAACCTTGATTTTTATGCCGAAACCTGCCGCAACTGAAACCAAAACTTCAGTCGAACAAATTCATACAAACAAAAAAAGAAGAATTGATACCTTTTATGTGAGTGAGTTATATGTGTAAAATTCTTACAAATTCTTAAGATTACTTGTCTGGTCCAGTACGGAAACTCATGTTTCGCATTTCATGATTAAAGAACATCGAGTTTTATTCATTCATTTATTATAAATAATAATAAAACATATTATTAAGCATGAACTGTAAACTATGGGAGTTTTACGTCGTAGTGAAATTAATTAGTTACTTAGGAATCAATTGCGCGCGGCGCATCAAAGACACTTTTCTCACATCGACGGGGCGGGGCTCCCTGCCCTCATAATCTTAAGATACACGATGTGAAAGTATATTGTAGGTAGGTACTTACCAATCAGAACAGAACTGGGATTATTTTTTTGTTTTGCTAAACGATAACAACAAATGACAAATTCAACGATAACAACAAATGACAAATTCGGTCAGTTGCAAAAATAACATACTAACTTATATAAAGTTGATTTGCAAAATTTTACCTCAAATGAATACTATACATATGATTAACTTTTAAAGTTAATCCTGTAGGATTCATTTGAGGTACCTGACACGTAGGTACCGTCAGTATATTATCCGTAAATTATTACCCCTTACCCAATAAGTACTCGTCACTTATATACTTATTCGTTTTAATGTAATTATTAACGATAATGCAAAGAGGTTCCATTTAGTATGAAGTAATTTATGATCAATAAATTTAATTTAAACAGGTTGATTACTAATGATTAGTAGCTTAGCATCTGCATTAAGCATATTATTTAATGTTAATTTTTCTCGGCCTGTAATCAATATGACATCCTATTTTGCGCCTAGGCAGTCATCCTGTTTCACAATAGGAGGTCTGTTCAAACTATTATTGATATCAGTGCATCTTTTATAATGGTGTGAGCATCTCGCATTATATATATGAATAACAATACTATGAAGTATTTGAACAAATTAAATTATTTTCAGAAAATATTTTAATTTGTTTTTATCAAGTAGAAACACTACTATATAAATTATAAACTGAAATAAATGTCTTATAATAAGAAAAAGTGACCAAGGCCTCCAGTGCCCCAGGCTGGAATCGAACCAGCGCCCTCTGCTATCGCGGCAGGTGCCTGAACCACTCGGCCACAGTGGCATAGGTCAAATTTTTCCAAGTACTTACATATATGCACTTCTTACTGAAGGCTTGTGGCGCCCCCTGGCCTTGGTCACTTTTTCTTATTATAAGACATTTATTTCAGTTTTTTGATTAACAATATTAATAACCCATTATGATACGATTTTCAATGTTCGAAATGGCCTCCTGTTCATCGTAACGTTTCGTTATTTAATGCTATCTGTAGCCGGAGATGATTTTGCCTGAGAGGAGTTTATTACCTCCGAGTCTCCACAAAATCCATTATTTCTTGTCCGTGTTGTAACTACTAAACATGCGTTGTCAATTAGGTACTTCATTGTAATGTAAGTAAGTATTTTGTTATTATGTTACACTTGCATTTGCTTCTATATATAGCTGATAATTAAACCTAGAACCTACCTTAATTATATGTACTGTAATCTTACTAAAATCGGAAACACATTTGCCATAAAAAGAAAATTACACGTGTTAAAATTTAATGTAGGCAATTAAATGTGGGATTAGTTCTAGTTTTAATGACCTTTTATTTAATATGGCGGCATCGTCAACAAATATTTAATACCAAAGTATATTACTAACTATTAAAATCTTACATTTGAACTAATTGATACCTGTTAAAAACCTTTATTACAAATCTGAGAATCTTAACATTTAATTTAACAACTATACTTGTATATATAATTAAATTATATTGTCAACTGCCTGATATATTTTTGGTTTCGGCATAATATCCGGAATTGAACCATTAAAATACTATATTAACTTAATTTCTTAAAAAATATTATTTTATTATTTGTATATCTCTCTCTCCTTTTTACCGACATTTACAAACCTAAGGCTGACTAAAATAGAAATCCCACGTGGATTCAAGAGTTATTATAATTATAACAAGTGCGAGTCGGACTCGCGCACGAAGGGTTCCGTACCATAATGCAAAAAAAAAAAACAAAAAAAAAGCAAAATAAACGGTCACCCATCCAAGTACTGACCACTCCCGACGTTGCTTAACTTTGGTCAAAAATCACGTTTGTTGTATGGGAGCCCCATTTAAATCTTTATTTTATTCTGTTTTTAGTATTTGTTGTTATAGCGGCAACAGAAATACATCATCTGTGAAAATTTCAACTGCCTAGCTATCACGGTTCATGAGATACAGCCTGGTGACAGACGGACGGACGGACGGACGGACGGACGGACGGACAGCGAAGTCTTAGTAATAGGGTCCCGTTTTACCCTTTGGGTACGGAACCCTAAATAAAAACCATTGAGTAATTTTATATAAAAAGCAGACAATATTTCCATTAACCTACAATGTAAGAAACAAACTCAAGCTATGCAAATTAACTAACTAACCAGCTTTCTAACTAGGCTTTAATGGCCTAGGACTTGTAGTGACACTAATATTACTCGAATGAAATGACGGTCCGCAGACACACAGCAAGTAATGTCTTCATATATGATTATGGGAGAATTCCGCGCTGGAGCGTGTAACGTCCGAAGAGCTGGATTCCTAGGAGTCACAACACTGTGCAACTGATTTGCAATAAGCTTTCTTCGTTAGCATTGTGTACGAGTACGACACGCTATTTCATTATCTTAGTGGCAAACTGTATTATGACTATAGTAGCCACTACGTATAACTAATCACACTAATGCCTAGTTTGTGTAATACTGTTCCTAAGCTTAACTTATTTATGCAAGGTCATAAATATATCTACGTCGCAAAACACCATATATACTTAATTAGTTACCGCCTTATGCACTTGATAATGAATTTTTATGTTCACTTAATTTTAACGTCGTATTGTAAGGTACGTACAGCCGCTTACTGAGAGAAACACAGATATTAATTACTATTACAAATATGCGTATTGCTTTATATTTTAATTGCTGTATATTTTTATTTTGTGTTTTGTTTGCACATTTGCACACCTTGCAAAATAACATTATTTTGTATTGTAGGCTGTAGTTGTGTGTAACAAAAAATAATGCATTGATGTTTGAAGTTTGGTGTATTGTAATACCCATACAGCTAAGTATTGTCGTTGAAATACGTCTTTCTCTCGTGTATTAAATTGTGTCTGGCTCACCAGAACCATCTAAGAGAAAAAAAAATTCTAAGACGGCTGGCCACATGTGTCCTGCCTATATAACCAGAGTCCAGTAAATAATAGCCATTTTCTTCGTATTTCCGCAACATAAGTAAACGCCATTACCATAAGTATCGGGTGTCGCATATCGCCGGGCACGCAACGCTTTACCGGTTCCACACTAGGTCATAGAGTTTCACAAATATTTGAGACTAATATGCATACACATTCATATATCACTTTATTAAATACAATTAAAAATTCAGATCAGATTGCTTCATTTAGTATTCGCAGTTTTGTGCATTAGGTGTTAGATTTTTTTTTGTAATATAATCTCAATACAACTCAATTTTGAAATATGATAATTCTCACGGTTAATTATTTTGTTATCATGATTATTTATTCAGCTCAGCTGTGTAGTCGATTTGTGTAAAAATGTCCTAATATTTTTTTTTTCTTTTTTTTTTATCAATAATAATGTTACTGTGCAATTCTATTAGTTATAAAGATACCTTTGCTTTAGGGCTCGTAAGTTATAATTGAAATAAAATAATCTAGCATTACATTATCATCTTGATAAGATTCCAAATGCCTTAGCCGTTCGAGCGAAAAAAATGCATTGTTTTTACACGAAACGAAAGTACGTGATCGTGCAGCGGCGCACGCGCCTGCACGCTTCATTACACTGCTCTCTGTACAGATTTCCACTTGTACAATATTATACGATTTACTGAATTTTATTGTGAGCAAAACCGCATAGCGCTGCACAATATTTTCGTGGTTGTTTGCGCAAAAAATTGCGAATATAACAATATAACAAACACCATATATTATACTAAAATTAGAAACGAATTAGATAAATATAATTATTTTATTGTTTGGTTTCTAGAGTCAAACCACGAATAGTCTGCAGCGGATTTGATAGCCCACGCAGTGAGTGTGTTATTTTAAACGTCAAACTTCTATGAAATTATGACTTATAAATGACACTTGCACTGCGTGGGCTATCATATCCGCTGCAGACTTTTTTTGGTCCGACTCTACCAATATTCATTCATTCTGATTACATACAATAAGCTCACTACGTGGCCTAGTGCACTAAAATGTATATAAGTATTTAATTAAACTACCTAACCGTTTAAACTTTTATTGACAGATCATTTATTATGTGTTTTATTTAAAAATGGACAAGTGCGGAAGGTATTTTTAGATTTAAAACTCCAAAACAGAAAATATTTTAATTCGTGTGAAAGCGATATTGATATAGGCATCGGTTCAAACTGGCTTCCTATGATTGTTTACATTTATTCATAACATTTTCACTTATGTAAATCTGACGAGTTAACAATTCCTTTGAACTCCTATTACCAGGAATAAGCTCAGTTAAATGCGTCAATTTGACAACGACTTAATAAAGATCAATGTGGAAAACACCGACATATTATTATAAAGCTTTTGCACGGGAAGACCGTCGTTACAAACGCAAGAGTTGGAAGATTATTATTTTCTAAGATATTTTAGGTGAAGTACTTAACATACCTACCAAATTTTCATTTGTTTTAGTATAAGTGTTCAAATAAAATGAGTAGATTTAAGTCTAATATTAAAATAAATAAATTACCTACTTACCTTTTATATTCAACAATAAGATAATGCATAGTAACATTTTTTTGTTTCAGGTCCAAAATGGCATCCGATGTTGCGTCTCATATACCGAGGACGACATTTGTTTGGTTAATTTTTACATTGGTTAATGTGAGTATGTAATGAGTCAAATAATTTAAACTTCTTAGTCTAATATGTAAAATCCTTATAGGTATAGTGTGAATCAAACGATCTGAGCTAGTTTACTCAAAGAGTCTCAAGAATACAATACCATTGAGTGGTAAACCACAAATTAGGATAATCACCTCGTAGTAAAAGTAGATTATAACCGATTTGAAATGTTAGTATAGATTAACGACTCTATTTCTTTAAACAATAGACTACAAAATACACTAACTAAATATTGGCTAACCTAACTTTTTTTGCATTTAACGACCATCGACCCTTAAGAAGAATGCACTCTTTCCAAAAGATTGAATATGATATTATCTTTTTAGACCATTTTAACCCCATTCAACAAGAAATAAGGTTTAAAATTCAATGTACAAGCAATGTACTTCTAACTTATTTTGTAAGTAAATTGGTTGGCGCCTACGAGAACAAAAGCAGATAATAGGATTGTAATAAAACAATGCCATTGTTAGTACAGGTAAGTGAACAAGCTCAGTTCAAAAAATTTTATCTATAGGTATGTCATTAATTAACCCTACAAGCCTTGAAAACCTATTATGCAATTCGAAGGCAAGAATACCAAGAACTTAATTTTTTATTTTTTTATTTTTATTTATTGAGAAACAAACGGTCATATACAAAAATGTGTACAAAAATATGTTATATTATATACAAGACCCACAGTTTCCTTAAATTGTAACTGTGCCATATACTATATAACTACAAATACATTTTCACTAGGTATGAATACAAGTTAAAAAACGAATCAAAAAAGGTTTGAGAAGTTACACAAGTTTAATTACTTATTGAAACTATTTTTTGTACCAAACATTTGCTATCCAAATTGTATATCACGCGTCGAGACAAGTATGAAACTACAACCAAAACAAAACTTATTTTTAGGGTTCCCAAAGGGTAAAAACGTGACCCTATTACTAAGTCTCCAATGTCCGTCTGTCCGTCCGGCTGTCTGTTTGGTACCAGGCTGTATCTCATGAACCGTGATAGCTAGACAGTTGAAATTTTCACAGATGATGTATTTCTGTTGCCGCTACTACAACAACAAATCCTAAAAACAATAAAATAAATATTCAAGTGCCGTTCTTTTCCGTATGGTACGGAACCTTTCGTGGGCGGGTCCGACTCGCACTTGGCCGGTTTTTTATAATTAAGAACTACCTACCTATTTACTATCATCTACGCTTCACTAACTATACTAATGGATACTAATCAGCTATTGTAACATGATTGAACTATCAATCGGTTATCGCCCCGCAAAAACTAATAATCATCTTCACTGTGCCTACACATATGGTAACATGAATGATAAGTTTGAAGTAGGTACTTACGTTCTTACTAGTAGGTACCTCACCCTTCATCATTCGTTGTACCTCTTCAGAATTTACTACAATATAGGTATTCTTAATATACACCACAATTAAATATCAAATCTGTTCAGCCATTTCCGTCGTAGATAAAAATTAAGCGCAAATTTAAAAAAAAGTGGTGATTTTGAGATCAGTTTCCGTTTCGGTGCAGTTTTGGTTCAAAACATAATCAATTTTCCACATAACTTGTTGCATGCATAACACTCTGCATATAAATTACACTTGTTAATTTATACAAATCTTAGTTAATGCAGTTTATGCGAAACAAATTCAATGAGCCCACTTAAACGATGACTGAACATTTAACCAAGCGGGTCACAAACCGGATCCGCGTTAGAAAACGTCAAATTCCTCCGTATTAATTCTGAATCTCAAAATTGCATTCCGCTAGGCTCCGTATCATACAAAAACCCGTCTTAGAATAGTGTAAGTGTGTTGAGTAAGCAGAAACGAATCTCCGTTCCGTCCTTGGGGAGGCCGGGTTGGCAACTCCACCGATGTGAAAAGCTGTCGGTTCAAAGCTAGGTGCTTTGAATTGAGGTCTTGTGCGTTTGGTCGGTTGTCGCGCAGCGTCCGTTCCATTTGAGCTGGTGGCTGCGAACGTCCGCTAACACACATAGCGTACATATCGCACGCCTGCAACTGGACCGCAAGGGGAAAAAACAAACGGATGGATGCTGTACGGTTAGCAGTGTTGACTTCTTAGTTGTACTTGATTTTTAAACAGGAAGTGAAACTTGAACTTGTGTTCATGAAATAGGTACCTAACTAAATATTATACGTTTTTTTTAAAATATCATATATGTAATGCTCAATCTAATCTTATTGGATAGATTTCGTAGATGTAAAAAATGTTCATCATTATGGCCTGCATGTGTTTTGGATGTAGGCAAAAATACCTTAAAATAATAAATAAGAGTTATTTAAAATATAAATGTGACGCCAAGATTTTTCAAACCAAACTGTGAAACAAACTGCAAATAAAATAGACATCTTCCTTTAGGTACTACGTAGGTACTACTTTATATTGTTAACTGATAGGTAACTTCTTTTCAATCTCCTTGTCGTCTCTGCTGTCGTTACGTAACGGGTCCCGCCTGACTTTACAGTACAATTCAATGAATTATTGAAAAGTACTTGCTTAGTTTTAGCGCGTGCGCGAACTCATGTGGGACGAGTGTACTTAGGTTTTAGATGCTCATCTAGATTTACCTATTATAACAGTATAGAATGACAGTGCTGAATATTGTAGTATTTTTCACATAGTCTTATTGTGGCAAGTTGTATGTTCTAATTGTGGCAACCTTAATTGTATTGAGATGACAGAAAATATTATGTTAAGCATCTTTCATCCTTTAACAAAAAAGTAAAAGAGTTAAATTTGCGTTCGTTCATAGAGATAGATCAAGAAAAGTCTGTAACGATTTTGATAGCATACGCAGTGCAATTGTTATTTATATGACATAATTTTATACAAGTTTGACGTTTAAAATAACACTTGCTATCAAATTTGTTGCAGAGTCATCTTGGTTCAACTTTACAGCCCATTTGCAGCTCATAGACAATTTCTAAAGTAATCATGTAATTTGAAACGTTAGAAAAAAAATTGTCTCAATGCGTTGGCCATTTAATCATCTCATCAGTCATCACTGACGATAAACGTCAAAGAAAAGTCAATGACACAGCCACCGTACACTATAATGGCTTGTACGATAGCACGATTGATGTAAGCTAACCGCGAAATTGCATCCGCAACGCAACGAGCCACATGGTTATATTGGTTATTCTGATAGGGCTGTTACTTGGACTCTGTCTTATCCATTTTACTTCCTCTATTACAGGGTCGCCAAAAAATAAGTGGATTCCCGTTGCTAGGGAGATTTGGGATTACAATGAGCAAATTTTACTATGGGACCAACCGCGAAATACCTAGCGAAAAAAAATTACCCTCCCATGTATGAAACAGCCAAATTTTTTTTCGCGATTTCAAGGTTGGTCACATAGTAAAAGTTGCTCAGTATAATCCCAAAACCTCCCTGGCAACGGGAATGCTCTTATTTTTTGGCCACCCTGTATATTTTTCAATTATCCCAGACTGCCGAAGCTCTGCTTTCCTACTAACGAGTACTCTAAACTACTCGATTCTGGGTATATTATTTTGTGAGCTTGTTTATGAGCATGGTGACTTTCAAAACAATCTGTGATAGGTAGGTTTGTGCGTCTAGTCGTCCATAATAATTAATGAATAGTTAGTTAACGTTGTGTCAGGCATACAGAAATCTCTAAAACAAAAGGTCTGTCAGTTGCCGCTTAAACACAGAATAAATAATAGTACTTGGTACAACAGACTCTGTTACGATCGATGTGGCCGCTAGGTGGCGACAGCGCCACGCGCGGCTTATGGCTAGCCACCAAAATTGGTGTGGAACGGATGTACTTTTAGCTACCTGTAGCAAAGCGACGAAATCGCGGAGTGAGCCATGCCTGGCTTAAAATTAAATAATAATAATTATTAACAAGTCCCTTTAATAGAAATGTTACTGTAAAAACAAGAAAATCCAAATTGTCTTTAAAGTTCATCCTAAAAGCTAAAAAAAAATGCCTAATGTAAAACCTACATTAAATACAAAAAACATAAAAGAGGAAATTGAATACCTACGAGTGTGTCAGCAAAACCATTAGCTTACTAAACTATTGGCACCCCTGCATACACACACATAGGTACAAATGTGTATGCAGGGGTGCCAGGCTAGTAGCTTGTTGACGAACAGAGCTAGAACGATATAATGATATAACACTAATAAAATTAATCAAGAAGTGGTAAACAAGTTCGGTTGGCCAGTCATATTGGGTAATCGAGAGGACCAGAGTAAATCTTTACGTAAACCTTAAAATAGTTATTTGTTTTACAATTTGTTGTGAACTAAAAAAAATCGTAAGCAATATTCAGTATTCTAAACGTTAGATTTCTCTAAGTGTGAATGAATCAGATTTTACGAGTTTTTATCACGGATATTAACGGTGTAAACAACTCTAGATACATATCTAACAATGTTACATCGAAGCACGCTGCCGCGTCAAGTGTGTACAGCTTGTACAATAGGTGCTCGTTTTCAATGACTTATATCTCTTTAGAGGTTTCTCCAAATCTCTAGCCACGTTTTACAATTTATTTCTTTTTTAATTTTATATGCTAAAGATGTTTGTGCAAAACACAAGGATGTTACCGCTAAAGATTCCAAGCATGTTTGCTCGTCAGCCCTGCGGCTACTGTCACGCCGCTGTCGGACAATACACGTCCTGCCACATGTAATGGCTGTGAAAGCCGTGTGAACCCGAATGCATGGGAGCCATTGTGGTTGTCACGTACGATCGACTCAATTACCTGTGGCTAATTACCCACCAACCTACATTAGATCTACTCGTGGTTTCCTTCTACAAATTGTGGCAAATCGACGTGGTTTGCTCAATTAATGCACTGTTTGTATTGTGGTCATGGGAATTATGATTATTCCCAGCGAAAGGTGTTGAGAGTAATTGGAGGAGTTCAATTGGTGATATAAATGACGTATTCAAATCTTTTCCACGGTTTGCTTTTCTAATGCGTTAATTACGTTGGCGCGGTACTGGGTACTGGGCCTGCATTCTGTTTGTATTGATCTAATACAAATTCAGTCACATTTCAGTAGGTACGTTGCGTTAGCTTGGTCCCGATTTAGCAAAAATTATGCAAACCACCGATCCATAAATTCTACTCATAAACTATAGATACGGAGTCACTAGGTAATTAATTTGATGCCGGCTTAAGGAAATGTCAACAATTCAACTTGCCTACACAAATAGCCATTTTAATTGCCAGGTACCTGTTACTAAATATACTAGCTATGTGTCTGCAGAATGCTACCTATAGTGTCGACTAATAATTTGCAACGCTAAACTCCTCAAGAAGTTCGCGTTATTCCTTTGAAACTCCGATTAGCATGTGACACGCGATCTGTAAGCTTTCTCTGAGTGCTCTTTACGTCTTTACAATTACTAAGATTGTTAGTACATTCCTCTCAGAGGTCACTAGTTTATAGGTTGCAAATGCAACAGGACTCGGTAATTTGCGGTGCATTTCCCATGAATAATGTATAAGAAGTTGTTCTAAGCAACAATCACTATCTCAACAAGCACTATCTAGTGCCTATTTACGTGAGGAGAATGAGGGATCAGTAACGGTCGCCAAATCGCGTATCCACGGATACTGTTGAATATGCACATTTGGATGACGCCTCGTCGTGGAATGTTAACGGTAGTTACATTTACAATGAAATCTCTCGATACATCGGTTCGGTTTCAGCTAATGAAAGTGATAGCGATCCGGCTTGTATCAGATTATTTACATCAGATCACGTATTACCTTTTAGTATGTTGCTAGGTCTCATAGTTTCCAAATTACGGGTCGCGAAAAAAGTAAGACAAGTTATGTTACTCTGCCATATAACACAGTATGGTCGACTTAAGACATATGAACCAAACAAAAACTCAGCAAGCTTCGTGGCCTAAATACGGTACTCGACAGAAAAGCTCTCTTTTATATCACGATTGTATACAATAATACTATTGAAGACTATATACGTTCGAAAACATAGTTTAAAGACAACTATTTTATACAGAGTTTAATGAAAGATCAGTTAGATCTGACGTACATAACCGTACGTTTAATCCTAATTATAGTGATATTAATTAAACCATTGTACGCTACGCCATTCCCTAAAATTCATCGTAAAACTACCGCAATGGCATAAAGGCCTTTGTCGACTAATTTGATTCGACTAATGTCGATTTAGTAGGCGATAATAGAATTTGTAACATTTTACGAGCTAAAGAAAAATACGCAATCGAAACGAAACTTCACTGAACGTATACTAGTAATTATGCTGGTTGTATAGAAAGCCGATGGTACTTACACCCGCTTATTTATGATGTCAACAAGGAAGTCGCATAAGCTTCTCATTGGTACCTACTAAAAAGTATTAGAGCTATCTTGTATTAATTATATTATAGGTTGATTAACGATATTTTATTACACATCAGTCAGCAGCAGAAGTTGCTAAGCGGGCGAGGTGTTCAAAATGATCTTGACGCGACTTTATTGTTAAGAGAACAAGAGCGTGTCAAGGTAATTTTGAACACCTCGCCCGCTTAGCAACTTCTGCTGCTGACTGCACATACTAACAGCAAAGCATTAAATCTTATAAGTAGAAGCTGTTCGTTATCATAGCTAACATTGATACTATAGGTAGCAATTTAATTCATTTATCTCACTTGTTTATGCTTCCCTTCGACGGCGATATTATCAAACCTCGCTTGCATCTTGTGCTTAGTTTATACAACTTCAATATTGAATTACATTGATAGATAATAACTTGGTAAGCTACTTCGGAATAATTAACAAGTTTGTATTCAAGTTTCTTTGATTCATTTGAACGCATACAAATTAAAGTTAATATAAATATATAGTACATTACTACAGAGGCCGGGACAAAAGGGGTTGCCGGCCGAAGACATATAGATAGGTCTGAGCGCGGGCAACCCCATTTCCCGCCGAGGTATGTATAGTGCTTTTCTCAAACATGCAATGAAATAAATAAAATAAAAAATCCACGAAACCCAAGTTTTATTTATAGAAAAAACTAAAAGTAAACTACACCCAAAATATAACCAACACGTACCTATATCATTATCACGCGTATGTTTTACACGAGTCGTGTATTTTTACTACCCGTATATTTTCATGTATCTTTGATTTTTTTCCCTTGTATCCGTCTGACTGTCGTTTTCGTCACATAAGTTTACATAGTCTTTCATATTGATATCATGTTTCACATACATCGTTGGTTTATGCATGGAGTAAATAAGTATAATTTCCAGTGTTGATGAATTTAAAATATGCCACAAAACTGTTTCTAATAAACTGTAAGCCATTTTTCTTAGTTTCTCAAATAATAAAATTGCCATAAGCAACCATATACATACTTCGTCTTTGACTTGGCGGCAGAGGCAGCAAGTTATTTAAAATCAATTCTGCTTACGCTGCCAATACGATTACAATTAATATTAATTTCATTATTTCGTCGGAACTCATATTAAAGTAAAAAAATCAACGACGCACCATAAATCCAATAAAACAGAATGAAAATTTTTCAACTTTACCTCCATAACAATTTAAAAAAAATAACTACGCGTGTTTGAGTAGACCTTTTTACCGCTAACGTTTAGATGAAATATTTTAAATGTTTTTATTTGTGTAGTTAAATTTATAATTTAAAATTATAAAATTTGGTTAATAATGTATTATTTATTAAGTTCGTGTTGATTTTATACAAATAAAACTGCAAATTATAGCAAACATTGTTTTTGTTTTTTTTTTTTTATAGGCGTAGTGGCAGTGTCATTACGAACCATAAAGCCAATACTGCCTCTAGTTTTTTAATATGGATGAATACCACGATGCTGTGTCACAAATATCTGTGAAATGAAAATTAAAAAAGAGGACTTCGCCGGCCTAGGCCTGCAAGATTTGTATGAAATTCCATTAAATACCTTTTTTCCTAGCCGCACCTGAAACGTCATACTTCGCAGCCTATTATAAGGAACATAACATCAATATTTCATTGCATGTTTGAGAAAATAATATTATGTTAGGTATTACCTAGGTTGAATTTCGGATTAGCAACATTACCTATATGATTACATAAAGTTCAAAATTTTTATCTGTAATAGGTACCTATCTGAAATAGGTATTCCGGCCTAAAGTCTATTCCAATAGAACTTGCAAACTATGTAAACAAACAACGCAATTTTGATTTATCACTATTTCTCTTTGAATTTTCACACCACCTCATCAAATACCATTGAAACCATACACATATACACTATTGAAACGATCCGTTCCGTAAAATACATAAATATGTAACTGTATCTTGGATATTTAATTAAAAGTTTAAAATGGTTTCATAAGTTAGGTTATTAGGACCTGATGGAATGGCGGTTTTGTTTCTTTTAAATTCTACAATTGTCTATGATGGGTAGTGTTGTGACTAAAGTTTGTAATATAAACCCGCTACACACTACCCAACCCACGCTCTGTACCTACCGCCACGGTTATAAAATACATCAATACATGATTCTTAAGTACTAATTTGTCTCCTGATCGTGATTATACAAATTAAAAATAAGTAACTACTTGTTTTTTACTTTTGGTATTTTATTATTCGATATGGTTTGACATTAGTAAAGTAGACGTAGGAGTCTTGCCCATCACTAGTAAATTGATCATTCAGAGACAATTTCAATATGGCGGTTTGTTTACATAGTTAGCAAGTTCTATTGAAATAGACTTTTTAGACATATTCGCCTTAGGTAATCAAAAACGTGGACCTTGGCATGATACAAGTAAATTCTATTTTCGTTTGACTAGCCAATCATGTATCTTAAAAGAAAGTTCATTAAATGTCATTTTATGTCGTGGTCACACGACTTAAGATCATTACTATTCACGTTGCATAACACGTTAATGGTAGTTTGTTTCCGTATTCAATTATAAAAATGTTCAATTAACTTACAAATTGAGTTTTCGATGGATTTTGGTGCTTTTATTACAGATAAGGTGGTGTTACTAGTGCTCGACATGCTAATGCCCAATAGATGATACCCTGGTGTCACCTCTATTGACAATGACTTAAGTTTCAAGATGACATGCAGTACTGGGACCGCGTCGAGCACCAGTACCACCACCTTATTCTGTTGTTATATTTATTAAATGAACTAGGTAGTTGTAACTGAAATGAAACCTTTCATATACTTACTAAAGAAAAAAGTGACCAAACCTCCGGTGGTCGAGGCCGGAATCAAACCGGCATCTTCAGCTTAGCTTACGCGGCTAACTCCTGACCAGGTAATGACCACTACCAAGCAACTGGGTGACCTTGGTCAATTTTCTTTAGGTCGTAGGTTTGGTAGTAGTACTTATTTTTAGTTTAAACTACATTAGAGTACCTACGTAGAACTGAACCAACAAATTCAATAAATCCTTTTTACATTAAATACTGATTAATTAGAGGTATTATAGTATTTCGGGGTCCTGTCAGCAATGCATTTGTAGGTACAGCGTACCCATGTCATTACTAATATTTAGGTAGGTACAAGAAATTACCCACAACTGCAGTAGGTAAATCTAAGCTTTTCAATATAATCTAATCATTTATGATTGATATGAGATGTATATCTCAGAATATGATATGAGATGCTAAGCTAATCATTTATGATCTTTTTTATGTAAGTATGACGGTTTAAATATTTACATACGACGAACAAAATTATAGTCCGTAGTTAACGTAGTTCAAGTAGACAGCAGTGGCCTCGTTGACAGACTGACAGTCGTTACTCGATCATACTTACCAATAAATACACCTCATAAACTGCGGGCTCGCCATTGCGAGTTTCTTCGTTGTATGATAATTAGTTACAATATAGAACTTTGTGATAACGAGGCAGCAAAATGCCGTAGGCACTTTCGCTGTCAGCAAAGCGTAGTGCGTGTCTCGCACGCCTACTCTACTGTCTATGAATATACTGTGCCAGAAGCGAACAGTACATTTATTTATTTAATTTTCTGGCTGTAATTTATACGTGGTATCTTAACGTGTTTAATTAGTTTTAATGGTATCGCGTGGGCTGTACTTACTTACTGTTCTTATTATTTTTGAACTATACGTTTTTTGTTCGCTCTTAATACTGTTTCTGCAATAACGTTTTAATTGAAGATTTTGATTAATTATTAAGAACTTTGACTGAAGTAGGCCGTGGCTTCAATAAATTGACTTTAAAGAAACGTGTAGGTACGAGTATACGTTTCTTTAAAGTCAATTACGTATATACATACCTTGGTTTACTAACGAATGGGCCAAAAACGTTTCCCAAAGTATCACATCCCAAACTATGTTTCCCAAATTATCATTTCCCAAAAAAATGTTTGGCAAAACAACTTATCGCAAATTTTCAGTTGGCAATAGTCTTTTTTGGCAAGTTATTGTTTAGCAAATAATTACTTAGACAAGTTTCATTTTACCAAATATTATTTAGTCAAATGTATCATTTAGCATAACTTACATGTCCCAAAATATTGCACGGCATACAATTTACATACCAATAGAGAGGCGGCTGCAGAATTTTATTTGTCTGGTATAATTTGTTACATCTTGCTATTCTATTAAAGTAAATAACACCAAAGTAATCATTGTAACCCAAAAATAGTAAATAACCACCAATATTTAAACCACATTTTAGTTTAAAATGACTTCGATTAAAAAAAAACTTCGATGACCTTTTTCTAGTACATAGATTTCGTTTCTGTTAGGATCGCAGTTCTAACCTAACCTAACCCACTTTTCTAATAGCATTTCGATTCTGTGAGGGTCACAGTTCTAACCTAACCTAACCCACTTTTCTGATAGCGGTTCCGTATTGTGAGCATCTCAGTTCAAACCTAACCCAACCCATCCAAATTAAGTAGAATTTAACGTACCTATATTAACATAACAAAAAGTACAAATTTAAATAGAGATGCCTATTTGTCAAATTTGCGAAGTGACAATTTTGACCAAACATCTTTTTGGGATATAATATTAGACAATAAAAAAGGTTTGCTAAATAAGTTTTTGTCCTAATAACATTTGAGAAAGTAAAATAATGCCAAATGATGATTTGACCAAATAAATTATATGTGAAGTGTAACTTTGCTAAAGGTTCCTTTGGGAAATGAAACTATTGCGATAAGTTTGTTGGGAAGTGAAATTTGGCGAAACGTATTTAGCCCAAACGAAAGTACACCACATACCTTCGACCCCAATACAGATCGATATGTTCCATTTTTAAGGAAAGAACTAACGGTCCGATCACCGAACGAAGAACTGAGGTCACTTTTGACACTAACACATCTAATCCATATCGTTTCTAGATCTTATTAATCGACGTATCTTAAAGTTCGAATCAGGCAGTAGGTAAGCTAATAAAAAATAAATTGAGTTGAATGACCTTTATTGCATAGTTATAAATAGTAAAGCAATAAAAGCAAATCTTTTTGACGTTGTAGCCGTGAAAACAACAATAACGAAACAGTACAAAAAATAGCAACGAAACTCGATAACATTAACCCTATGTGATTATCCAACCAATATAACGATAAACAGCTGTTCAGACCACGCTAACGTGTAATTTGCCCGCGATACTGTGTCAGCCGCATAAATACGAGAAATAGAATGATAATCACCAAATTACATGCTGAGGGCATGTCGATGCCGCGATCCCCATAAATTGTACATTCAGTATGAGTCTTAAAGCGTGGAAGTAAACGCCTTTAGAGATAAATAGAAACAGAATGCATTATTAGGGTACCTATGGAGACCACACCTAATATAGATTCGATCAAGATCTTCGATCAAGCACCAATCTTTCACTCGCAATTCCATCCAATAAGACGCGCACTTACAAAAAATCCTTTACTGTCCACGCCGCTAAGTTATGGAACGAGATTCCGGTGTCCGTGAGGCAATCCCAATCTGTAGCATCACTCAAGGAGAGGCTTAGAAAATTGTGGCTTTCCGATACTTAGATAATTCTGTTTTTCCCGATTAAGTACCTATTTCTTTCATTTCCTTTACTTTTCTGGTTCGAATTAATATCTATATATCTATTTATATTATATGTTGAGTATTTATTTATTTTTATTTATACCTATATATATTATATGTATATGTACTCTTGTATTGTTATATTTCTATTTATGTATATTTGGAGTAATGTGTATTCAAAACGTGCATTTTATTTATTTTAGGGATTGTACACTTTTGCTTTTGTTTGTCATTCATCGTTACTTCTGTTCTACTCATTTCCTCAAAGGTTAACTGGAAGAGATCCCATTCAGGGATAAGTTCGCCTTTGTTGTATTTAATTGACTCTGTAACTGTGTTTCTCGTGTTTATATTTCTATGTACAATAAAGTAAATACATACATACATACATACATACATATAGGTATAGACTCGTATTCATCATCTACTCTTGGTCTAGCCATCCCCGTTGAGAAATATTCACATAGACTTTTGGCATCTAAATCGTAAGAGTTTGACCGATTTTGTATGCTTTGATGTGGTTTCTTTATTTCGTGGCTTCCATGATGAAGGTTATTTGTTGTTATACTACTTTATCTACTAGGTATGTTGGAACTCCGTTCTCGAATAGTTCATTCAAACGTAAGATTATTACGAGTAGGTACTAAGTAAAAATAGGGCTAACTCGGTACACATAAAACGAGAATAAAAACATTACAAAAAATTTTAAGAGTGTAGTCAACGTTTAGTATATATCTACGTTTGTAAAACTTCTTATTAAATTCAAATCCATTGCAAAAAATCGCAAGTACTTTCAACGTTACGTTACTACAATTATTTACGACGTGGAAAATAGCTGCTCCCAGAATATAATCGTACCTCGTAATTGTAATAACGGTTTACAATGATCCAATCATTTTGTCTGCTTTTGAGTTTGACGAGTCAGTGACATCAATTAAATTTTAACAATGGGTAATTTAATTATTAACCTCAAATGTCAATCAAGTTACGGTGCGGTTTTTCTTATCAAAATACAATTCTACATATATAAATATCCAAGATCAGGTTTGTTATTACAGCCAGAGCGGATGAACCAACGCGTCAAAAATATCTGCAACCCTCGTATTCTGTTTCCAATTACATTTCCGTTGCCTGGGAAGTTTTAGGATTATACTGAGCAACTTTGACTATGGGCCCAACCCCGAAAAAGCGAAACAAATTTTACCCCCTCATAGAAAGTGGACCAACCAAAATGTATGAAACAGTCAAATTTGTTGGTTGGTACCATAGTAAAAGTTGCTCAGCATAATCCCAAAACCTTGGCAACGGGAATGCAGTAATTTTTTAGCCACCCTGTTTAGTTTGCATTCAAAAGTATCTGCCATAGTCATAGTTGTTCTACACACAGACACCATATCTATTTTTGTTAACCAATTAGAAACCTGATACGTTACTTTTGACGTTGATTTACAATACATCGTGCAATATTTATGTAGGTTTAAACTATGGCATTTATAGCACTATACAGAATTTACAGCACCAACACCGACCAGCCACACGACCACTACAGAAACGTCAAATGACGACCACAGAATGTTATGGTTAAGGCTAACCACAGACACCTGCGACACGAAAAAAACATTCGTAAAATTTTTGAGCTACCTATTTATTATTTTAACACGATAACCTAAATTACAATGCGACTGAGTTTTTTTAGGAAAATAACTACGAGTAATGTAGTAACATGTGTTACTATGATTCTCAAATGTATAAAAGGAGGCAAAAATCTTGTAAACTCATCCTAATCAATCTAACCTTATATTCAATGAATAGGTACCGCACCGTACCGCTCTTTGCCAGTTATGATTTGTTGTCTTTGAATATCTTCCAATTACACATATTATAAGGGAACTGAAAATAATATAATGAGTGAAACATACAATTTCTGTCTTTTACGAAACCATAGTTGTACCTAAGTACATCTCTCCAGTTTTGATATTGAGTCAAACAATTGAACGAACAAAAATTTAAGGTAGGTCCAAACAAGGTCAAAACACCGATGACGTCTTCCTTAATCCTCATTCAATAACAAACTATATATTAGGTACCTATATCGTTAGTTCAGTTATATTTTATGGACACTTCGTAGGTCGAGAGTCGAGATTATATTAAGAATAGAGAGTATTAGGTATACCCATTCAATAGGTACCTATTGACTATTTCGAACAAGTTCTAGCTGTCACTACTCTTGCTAAAGTAACTTAGTTTCCCATTGCGAGACCTTTTTTTACAGTTTGCAAATGGTCAGTTAAGTGTGTTTCTGTTGTTACCTATCAAAACTTGTTATCAGGTTTCAAAGTAGAACTACTGAGATTCAGATTGTCTTGGAATATGATAATTATGTGCTTTTTAAGTTTTTCATGAGTTTGACACTACGAGTATGTTACTGCATGATTATTTATTTCTCGTTTAACAGTAAAATATCTATCTTGTATTCAATTAAAGCGGTGAGAAAATGACATGTCTATCGGGTGAGCCCGTCGGCGGCTCTAAGCTATCATTACCATTATGATCGGAGCGCGGATATTTATGTTCTAAATGAGACTACTGAACTTGTAAAACGTTCAGTTACTAGACACATTATTGCAGCAAAATGCTACAAATGACAAATATAATTTAAGTATAGATCATTATTCTTCTAATTAAGCACTCATGAATATCAAAAACTACCTCCGCAATTAGTTTAATGTAAGTTTTATCTAAACGGAGACATTTAATCGCTACAAACTATTTATACCTATAATTTTTTAATCTAAACGGGCAATATCAAAAACTATAGGAAAGTCTTTGTACGAAGATACACAAACATATTTATAGATTGTCAGAATAATAAAAACGAAAATGCCGCTTTGAGTCAGTGTTTGAAAAAAAGGTCGTCAATGAATGATTGCTAATAGTTTAGGTAGGTATGCTATATTTTTTCATATTTGAACTTTTTATTTCATTTACGGGTAAAATTATTTAGATAGACAATGATACTCTTGCAATTTTGAATATTATACATACGTAATAAATCCCAATAATTTACGTTGTTATAACGCTAGTACGCTCACCAGCCATCAAAGTAGTTACCTACGTTCAAGCCACTTCCATCTCTGCTAATTTCACGATTCACACCACCTGGCGAGGTGGCATTGACCTTCCACTATATAAGTCGGTTAGTACGACGACACTATGCCAAAAAACTTGAAGCATATAAGTACCTACCGATGAAATGCTACCGACGAAGAGTCGAGGAGGCGTGGTTTCTAATGGTGGGACTGGTGGGAGGCTAACTTACAGGATTGCGTCATTGTTATAATGAGATTTGTACCCATAAGTAGGTATTTACATTTAGGTACGACGTTTAACGTTTGACTCCGCGTGCATCAATGGAATCCTAGACACCAAAATTCGACTTTAAGTCTAATGGGCAAAAAAAGAAATAATAATTTGCTAATACATAGTAAGCATAGGTAAAATAAAATGAGGGTTCTCTTTTTATTATTTTCAGATAGATAGTTAGACAGACATAGACAGGTAGGTACCTACTTACGCAAATTTGTACAATAGGTATTATAAATATAAATGACCATCCAAATAGATAGTTATACATTTTTTTATCTTATCTTTAACATTAATCTTTTCTTATTATGTTTGAACTTCGAAGATAACGTGAAAAACCTGTTGTTAAAAAAGGAAATAGATGATATTAGTTGCTATGCCATAAATGTTTTGTCGGGTAATTAAAATAACTCGTTAGATTTTTTTCCTTTCTGAATATACTTAGTGCTAAAATTATGAAATGAACACCAGCGGTGGCAGCATGGTTACATTTTTATCGCTTGTCACTATGCCTGTCACTTTCGCACATACATACTTGTTAGAACGTGACAGGCTTGGTGACAGGTGATAAAAATGCGACCGTGCTTATACGGCCGCAGGTATACAAGAAATTCTTATATTTAAACAAAAAATATTATTATTGGTTTAGGTGAACTTCGTCTCCGCACCTGTGACATTCTTGTATGATGCGTTACCGTCGTAAATTTAAGACTTGCCTCTTGTTCAGCACGTGACGAAGCCTACAACACTTTCTACATGAATCAGTCTAGAACCGCTTCCTTAATGTCCTCATTTCAGACCATTTATTTGTTTTGCGTAGGTATCAGTCGTATCAATGGTCAACCCATCCTCGCTTGTCCTCGCGTCCACATAAGATGTGTAGGTACATGTACATTTTTATTTTTCAATTTTCTTATTTATTTTTTCATTTTTATTTTATTGCTCCAAATATAGGTAACAGTGGTAACAGTAAACTTATTCCTCTGTTCTGAGCTTCTGAGATATGTTAAATATTATGATTGTATATGTAATCGATATTCTCTCACAGTGCTCAGATAATACGCAACTTTCTTAATTTCTAGCAAATTAAGTGACATTCCGGAATTTCAGGATGTTTATTAGAAATAGGATTTCTAACAGTACGATTTCCTTTAGTTGAGTTATTGCCTGTCATAACAACCATAGCATAAGTGTTACTATTGCTACAAAGTATTTATGTATGTATGTATGTATGTATGTCACTTTATTGCATATAAACAGGTTTATTTAAGTAGGCTTTTCATATTTTCAGGTTCATCTTATTTCGAAATGGACTTCCGTCGGTAGGTATAAAGCTGGCGTATGAGTAATACCCATGGGCTATGAATGAAAATACCTAATGGTGAAAGTGTTCGTTTTTACGATTCCAGCTATTAGTCACTCTACCTACATGTTAGAATATAGGTACGGCGTAGTTACAAGAACTTGACTTATACAAGTTTAATAAAAAGTTATTTTGGTACAATATTTATCTTGCTAATTTCCAATTATTGTGTTGATTTGTAACATTAAAAAGATTTATGGCAAAAAAATTGTTTTTAGATGTGCCTATAAGCTTGCGGGATATGCGGCAGCTAGGCTTAGTACAGCAGTGCTAATATCGAAAGCAAACGTTATAATCCTCATCGATAAATTTCTCCGCTCCAGTTTCATCATTAATCATGCGCAGCGCTAACGCGAGTTCCATCCACTTAATTCGTAATCAGCTTGTAAGCTATCGCAATTATTTCCCTTAAAGTTGTTCAAGGAGTTGAAGCGGTATAACAGATCGAGATAACTGGTACTACATGTATTTATTTTGTGGAATTTAAATTCAGTAAAGAATTCAGTTATTTTGGATGCGAACAAACTTACTGCCGTATTCGAACTTCAAGATATTCACAAGAGACGACACGTACTAGATCCATTCTAGATACTTTATAGTTTAGATATCAACTAGTTCTCTTTTGCAGTGCAATTCGAGCAACCAATTTCACTTTTACGTTAGATAGAGTAAAATATCTATTAGATGTGAATTAGATCTCTAAGTCATATCCTGTGGAAATCGTTCAAGAGTATCTCCAGAATCGCGCAAATGTCAAATTTGACAGATTAGATCTTAAACATGTCGTTATCGTATCTTGGTAATGTCTAGAAGATATCTAATAGATGTCTATTTCAAAATCCGAATCGGGCCCTTATTGTCCGCCTGATTGTGAGCAGTTTCCATAACTATTATCGAAACTTCTTACAATTTGCATAATTAATGGTAGCGACACCCAAAGTTATACATGTACATATTATGTTATGTGTGTATCGCTGACACTTTTATTTAATACCTCGAGGAAACCGCGCGCGGTAATATAAGGAACATGTACTTACTTACAAAACAAAGTACAAAACCATCCACGACTTTTTTTATCTGAAACTGTACCGTGCGTAGTTAAAAGTTTTACGTGCGTGCTTAATATTGTAAGACGTCACCGTAAGATGAAACCGATTTGTAGTATATTCGAGATCTATTTTTTTTATAGTAAATTGCTTGTAAGCGCATGTTCCACTGATCTTTTTGCAATTCGGCTAGTTTACATGTCTAGTCAATAGAATTTGGTTCTGAAAAATTAACGTAGGTACTCCACGCTACTTTAATAAAATTAATATTAAATTTGTTACAATTTTATCTATCAAATATAATCCATAATTTTGCCATATAAATTTGTATGTGGCTGGAGTAAAATGTGTTAATTCCTATATAATTTTAAAACTAAGTCAAGAACTACCCGGTTTTGTACGATATTATAACTGACATGGAAAGGCAGATGTCGCGCAATTGCTGTGAGTCGCAACTTTATTAGAACAGTGTCACATAAGTCTATGAGTTCAATGTTCATAAGTTGTTACTCTTTCTATAGTGTAGTATTTTCTATAGCGAGTCATGACAGTAATGACGCACACTAGACTTTTGTTACCATTGCTCACCGAGCAAGCAACAATTGGCACAGCAAACCGGTGTAAATGTAACCTCGACATCGGTAAACATTATTTGTAATGATAGGTTACACTTCTATGGTTCGCTTGAGCGTTAGGCTCACCGGCGCTCGATCAGCTAATGCGAAAAACGATCCAAGCAAGCAGCAAGTCGTTAGTGCTAATACTGCTAAATAACTGATTCATCAGTAATGTAATTGCCGCAGAAAATGCGTCAGTTTCTCTAGTCTCAGTGGCATGGATTGCAGACCGATGCTACATAGCAAATATAGTTTCTCTACATGTCCGCTAAACTGTGAAAATCAGTAAAATCTCCACTTCATCGATAGGTAATAAATATCTTAATATTCCCACAAAGAAATAATATTGCGTTGTCTGTCTAGCTGTCTGTCCCTGTTACACGCTTAAACGGCACAATCGATTTTGATGAAATTTGGTTAGGAGATATCTTGAGGTCCGGGGTCCGGGAAAGGACACAGGATAATTTTTGACAATCATCATCATTATTACACGCAGACTCGGAGTAATTAACAATGGAGCCGCCATTAACAGGCGTTCCCCTCTGTCGAAAATAGGCGGCCAATGGTCAACCACATGTCAACCATATGTATGGACTGACGTTTATCTGACATGACGTACCTATACATTTGATGTGCCCCTCCCCCGCAAAAAACGGCAGACTATTTTGTACCGAAAATTTTAGACATGGCGTCTCCGTTGGTTATATCCTCTAAGCACGCAGACGAAGTTGCGGACAGAAGCTTATCTATCTTAGCTAATGCCTGTAAAAAAGCGATTCTTGTATATTTATTTATGTATGTCGGCGGCCGATCGTAAGATCAGGCAGATCGTAATGTTCCTGTGTATTGTTTTGAGGATAGTCACATTAAACCAATATATAGGTAAGATAGGTTCGTTAGGTTGCTTCAGATGCCCGAAGGGCAAACTGCCCAGAAATAGGAGCCCCGGCTGCGAATTTACAAAAGCTATACATACTATTTCAGTCACGACTCAGATTCTAATAGGTGAGCTTTTGTTTATGCATATTTTTTTTTTTGTTGGTAACAATAAACTTTATTAGTGTATACAAACTTAATAATGCATATTACTTAACAATATCTATACCGTTTCGGTAAAAAGTAGTCACTGAAATGGATTAGCCTTTGGCAATTTTGGCATACATATTTTCAAATATTATTTTTGAGTTTTTATATGTTCTCCGAGCAATGCTCGATCTCCCAGATATTTTATTTGAATATGTACCAATCGCTATGTCGTTGGGGAAGATTAGTTTTGGGAGTTCTTCTTAAACGTTTTTCTTGACTAATTTTATATACCAATAATCCAAATTCAATTAATAGACAAAAATTTGTAAAAAAATCTTAATACTCATGAATAATTTCCAGGAATATGCAAGAGAAAACTGACCGTACTTACGGCTACTTGGGACTCTTGCCAGTAGGTACATCAAGTGCGTTAATATTCTTAGAGAGTAGCAAAATTACTTGCGATTAGTTCGATCGGTCTCTATAATTCCAGCACTTGCACAGAATCACGTTGCGGTTACTCTGTAATAACATAATGATATTATTAATACCTGTGTACTCGATATTTATCACGTAGTTGAAACGTGAGTCTATTATTTTGAACATGGTGAATCTTCAAATAATGTATAGTTGTTGGCAGGAGAGTTAACTGTTAAAACCGAATAATAACGAATTATTTCTAAATTTACAACACGTTTACGTCTGCTCAGAGAACTTTCACGGGATAACATGAACATCTAGTTCAAACTCGTACTAATTACCTACGCGGAAACTTTGGTTGTAATTTGATTGTAACCTTTTGTTTGTGCACTATACTACAAAGATGCTGATAAGCAATAATGTGTCAACCCACATTAATTTTTCAATAAGATGTCAACTCAAACAACTGACGATTAAAGTTGACATTTTATTGCAGAATGCATGTGGGATGAGTCATTTTTGCTAAACACCATCCTAATGTGGTTTTTCATATCCGGTTATGATATGAATAGGTACTCCGGTGGGGTTAGAGTAAAATACAAATATAGCCAATTTTTTTATTTGTAGAAGGCTCACATGAGAGTCAGTGTTAAGTGTTTTAACCTTTCCGATATTCCGATGATCAATAACGGTACGGTACAGTATTCATATATTACACGGGTTTAGGAACTTCATATTTACTCGTATATCGATCTTATTCGGTCAGCATTCCAACCCAGTCCTTTTTTGTTGAAAAAGTATTTACTAGTAGGTATATTAATTATTTACCCTTTAAACCAAATGTTCCTTCATATTATGCAACAATGCTCGTCTCATCAAAAAACCATTCCATCTTAACCCAACGCACGTTATTTTCAAAATCTCGGCCACGCTGTCGTTTCACAAAATGATGTGCGCGTGACCTCAACTCTGATGGTGCTAACACTCGTAACCGCATGAGCATGACTGTCACATCAGTTGTCAATAATCATCAAATACATTCAATAACGATTTCCTATTGTTTTATTTATGATATTGCCTATTGAACTTTGCCGATCGTTATATGATAATCGGAACTGATCATTATCTCTCTGTAAACGATAACGAAGCTACCTCGGGTTTTTAATTTAAATAATTTCGTCGATCTGACCATAAATATAATTATAATGTTTCTAGCAAAAATATCTCTCCCATGTAAGTGTTTTCGTAACATCAGAAGGTTGGCGTCAAAACAACTGGAAACTTCAGCACTATCTTTTTAATTGACATTTCCACATGCTGTGATATTTTATGCGTTATAACAACAAAGTGGATATTAAAATATTCAACGACTGTGTTTATCGTGATATTCTATTGTTTTGCTACTAATCTTACGGCAATTGCATTAGCCGCTGACAAAGGAATTATGAATAATTATAAATAATTTAAGGACCTAAGTAACATACAATCAGTTAGTTGCGGCGTATATGGATACATTACAGAATATTGAATAGAAAACTAAGGAGGCAATTTGAGAATAAACGGCGGTAACTATTGAGTGAGAGTATCTGCTTATACTGGATGTTTAAAACGAACTTTCTCCTCAAGTATGCTCCGGGAATCTGGACGGACTGCTTCACACAGGAAATAATAGGGATCCAACTACATACTTAATAATGCTATGATTATATCCTTGGGCATAAAGGGGAGATAGCGATGTTTTTTATTAAGCAGAACAATTACTTATTTACTGAATGCTTCACTTAATGGATTAATGTGAATAAATCTACCTTTGACGGCGCATTGTAATTAACATAAAAAAACATTGGTAAATGTTTGGTTAATTGACTCTTTGTAATTTCCCACATAGTGATTAAACAGATTATAATCGATGTGTAATTATCTATTTCTTAAGGAATATAATTATATTTCAATTTAAGAACAATGTTTAACATAACAAAATAAACTTAGATACTTACCCACTTCTAAGCTTTCGTAAAACATTTACATTTGGTCTCGCAAAGACCAACAATTAACTTACCTTCAGACCATTTGTCTGCTCATTTGCCTACTATACCTAATTATGATTAAAATATGTGTATTTAAATGTAACAAACATTGTTATACCGTAGTTCAACTAAATGTCTTTAAACAATTTGTCTAAAATTTAATCTCATAAACCATCAATCACAACTCCGATTTTTAAAAATCATTTATTACCCAAATCATTTCAGTGTTCGTTCGAGTCAGTTAACCCAAATATGATTAAGCGTTCAGCAATATTTCACTGCCATACAGAATACTCTGATTCATACTCATAAATGCTACCCGTGTCATGTGATTAATGTTTTAAATATGTACCTTTCTTTAAAAATAACACTGATATCCACCACACCGGTACAGATAAGAATTTAATGACCATGAAGGGTTGAACTTTTGCATGCACTTTAATAAAATTGCTAATATGACTTTTACCATCCAATCTTGAAAAAAATTAGTTAAAACACTTAGGCTCATTTGCACCATCCCACTAACCCGGGGTTAAGCAGTTAAACCGTTAACACTAGTCAAATTGTACTGGTAACCATGGTAACTTTAGGTTTAACCGGTTAACCCCGGGTTAGTGGAATGGTGCAAGTGGGCCTTATAAATAGTTCTTTCGCCAGTAAGATATCAATTCCTCTAGATTTATACGATATAATTTCATGCACTAATAATATATACGGGTACCACGCAAACCTGAAGTGTAAACCCGTTCAGTTGCGCAGTTTTTGGTGCATCCCCGTACAAAAATGCACGGTACGTACTCACTCACACATCGCCGAGTCGCAATTCCTCGTGGGAACGGCGCGAGCGACGTTCCAGGAACGTGCCTCGGCCCTTCATCAAATCGCTCGCAAAGATCACTAAACTTAAGCAGATGCTGCGGAGCGAATCGGAAATATTTATCGGAAATTTTTATTCGTACACTTTATTGATAGTTTAGAGATGTGTGTTTCTTGGAGTAAAATTTCATAAATGACAGTTTAAAAATTTTAAGCTAATAATACCTTTATAAAATGATTGAAAATAAAAGCATTAAATGGGTACTGAGAAAACGCAGTTTACTTGTGATTTAAGTATCACAAGTAAACTGCGTTTCAATCAATCTGGTTAGTAGCTAAATTATGGACTGGTAACTGAGTGGTAAAGCATGCACTGCATGCAGCTACCGAATCGGTGGAGGTGCTTTTTGTGGAATCAGGACTATTTAGGGCCCAGGATCGTGTCAATGAGTTTCTTAAAACTTACGTAACTAGGTAGGTATCAGTTGATATTTATATACCTACCTGTAGATTTTCTGTGAAAAACAACATCGCGAGGAACTTGTATACATCTGCCAACATGTGTGCACCATTCTGGGCTAGCATGGCCAAGATAATTAACCCAAACAAACCTGCCGCCTTGAAAAGATTTCAATGCAGTGGCAGGCGTGGCTCACTTCGGGATTTCGTCGCTTTGCTACAGGTAGCTAAAAGTACATCCGTTCCACACCAATTTTGGTGGCTAGCCATAAGGCGCGCGTGGCGCTGTCGCCACCTAACGGCCATATCTGTCCTGATCGTAACAGACGCGTTTTGTTAGAGAATGAGTCTTCTGTACCTAGTACTATTATTTCTGTGGCAGTGGGGCTCAGAGTCTTGTGATAGCGGAGGCCGAAATCGATATAGATTTACTTTTTTTAGTAAATTATTTATGACCCTCGTATAGTTCGTTATGTATTCGTTTTTACACTAAAAATGTAACTCAAATTAATTGACCATTTTACCGGGTGTGGCCTGTAATATGAGCAAAAAATTAAACTGTAGGCTGTACTCCTCATATTGACACTGACCAACTTTTGTTCAGCGACTTTTAAAAATAACTTGTGGTTCGATTTTTAATACACTTTAAACGTTATGCTAAGACGCAATGTATTGCGAATTTTGTTATGTTTAAAGGAGTGACAAGCAACGTCAATCACAATGATATGGCGTAGCGATGGCGTCCATTGAAGATAATATTTATTTTGTACGAAAAATATTGAGTCTAAAGACTTCATAATTTTTAAAAGTTGTTGAACAAAAGTGTCACCGTTTAAGGAGTACAATCTATGTTTTAATTATTTGCTCGTGTTACAGGCCACACCCGGTATACTAAAGCCAACTGTTTGGTAGCACTTCTGTAGCCAAATTATTCTTTGCAGTACAAAACCGCTCATCGTTTAACCAATCATCCAATTTTAATGAAAGAGGTTATTTCAGAAATTATGCGGTCCTTGTTTAGTGTAGGTACGTCGGGAAATAACCGTGTAAAGTAAATCGCTATTTGTATGTGTTGCCGTTAAGATAGCCAGTAGGAAAATTAATACCATAACCCTACTTTGCTCCCCACTGGGTAATTTTGCTCCAGCCGTTTTTTTATGAAAACTGAATCACGATCTCATTTAAGTACAGATGTAGTGCATAATGATTTTCCATCGTATTTTCACGCAAACTTATCACGAACGTGTCTTGCTATTTCAGTCAGTCTCGGTACAGTAAGTACTGAGATTGACTGAAGTTGCATGACAAATACGAACGTTTCCGAGAAAATATGATGGAAAACAAGTATGCACTACATCTGTACTTAAAACTGTATGTACTTCGTGAACCAGAATAGCTAGTTAACGTAGTACAAAAGTATTGCTAACAATTAGACTGTTCCTTCCTAAATTGTTCTCACGAACACCTTCATCTAGATTTGTAGTAACATAAATTTGTGTGTTAACTGTTAGTGTCCGTATTAATGTGATGTATTATGTTTGTTGACAGACACGGGTACGGGCGGGCGAGCTATGGCCTGTCGACAGGCCAGACGGCATGCCAGTCATACAGTCACTAGAAGTTATGTGCGGGAAGGATCACATGGACGTACACCTCACGTTCTCACATCCTTTTGAAGGAATCGTTTCGTCAAAAGGTAAGTTGAACATACGAATATAATTATGTAAAGGTGGCCACTGACGAGCATTCCAACAGTTCAAATAGCGTGGCTGCAATCCAAAATCGGTCCGTGAATGTCAAAAACGTACAATGTTTAATATTAGGATGCCGTCCATTTGGATGAATCCATTGTAATGGCATCCATTTGGAAGGCTCGTCAGTGACCTGCTTAAGCAGTTGCAGATATATAGATCGATAGGTATGCTATCATTTCAAAATATTGTTTTATGGTTGAGGGCCTATTCAAATGGCAGGGCGACCGGTATTCTTAATAAATGTAAGCCACGTCACAGCTAACTAAAAAGTCGAATAGATTCCGTAATTTTTTTAATTGTAACACTAGGTATGGTGAGCAAATTTATGTTTCTTACTATTTTTAGGCATAAAGTTACTACTAGTTTCACTACCCACTATCATAGCTATTTCATCGGCTAATTAATTGCCCATCTACCGTACAGTCATATTTGTTTATTAAATTTTTACTGACGTAATAAAATCTCATTTGGGCTAGAAATCCCACTCTCTGCCCATCATATATACTCGTAAGTTGAAGCACCTTTCAACTACACATAGTAGTTAAGTCTCACCATACCCCACAGTATGTAGACCGCCACTAATTGTTATTTGTAATTGCCCAGTTTCACTTACAATTATGACGGATACATGCTGAATTATTAATACATGCCCCAGTTTCAGGCTTTAGTGAACAAATGTGTCAGTTACCGGGATATAGCCCTTGTAAATGATAGTTGAAAGAAGATAACACGTGTTTTACTGCTGAGTATTTACATGCTGAAATGTATATTTACAGCGCTAATAGTTTTAGTTATACTCTTGTATAATTAATAACTTATACAGCAAAGCGGATAGTTTTAAATTATTTCACGCTATTACCCCTACAATAGTGGTATGTTTAAATCATATTGAACACCTAGCTGCTGACGCTGCTAAAGTACCTATAGTAGTAAAGTAGATATAAAACATAATTAGTGCCGAAAATAAGCATCTTCAACCAATCATTTTTAAATTGTATTTTGTACACTACTGTTTTTGGGGATATGCATAGCTTAGCTTCACAACTTTGAAGAAAGCCATCAATTCAAAGTGGCTTTATGGTTGATTATGCCACCATATTTTTTTCTATGATGTAAATTCACGTCTGGCATGTATACGGCAGCCGCCGAGTTAATCCCGTGAAGCCGTTTTGTCACGCGAGTGCGAAGACTGTCGAAATCGTAACCGCTGAGTGAAATGAAACATTCCTCCATAAATATTAATGAATGAAAGTATTTTATCGAAAACGCAAGAACGTGCTTTGAAATTTCTATTAGTATCACAGAATGTTAAAGCAGAACCAGTTAGATTTATTTGTATTTGTCGGAAACGAATGATTACTTACTTATACATTGGGTTTCATTTTCATTTGACTTCTTCAATTTCACCGATTTCATCAAATTAACTAGGTATCAGTTGTAATTTAACCCAAAGATATAGTGTGAAATCAATGTTAAGTTAAATAATAATCTAAAAATATTGTTTTTTTTTGCGTTCCATACTTACGACATAAAAAACTTCAAAGTGGAGCACTTTTTTGTAATTAATCGAGATAAAGTGACAAAACTTTGTGTATTTTATCAACATAAAAAGTGTTACGAAATAAGGGGGTGCCGTGTCTTCTGGCTAGACTTGGAATTTTTTTCACCTAAACGTAATTCGCACTCCTCAACTTTATTTTGATTATTTAACGGCCTACGAGGCCTGATTGGCATTGACTCTGCTTACGAAACAGGGATATTATTTGATCTTTACTTATTTCTAGAGTTTATTAGGCACCTAAATGTAGGTATTCTAAAGTGGGTCCCGTGGAATACCTAGTGTTGAAGCTGATTGAAGGTAGCCGGAACACTAGCGGCTTAAGATGCATTATAGCGGCCAAAACGGCTACTGTGGATCTGGACCTCTTAAAGACCTTGATGTCACCAGGCGGCGTAGCACGGTTGCGTTTTTATCCCTTGTCACCATACCTGTCACGTTCTAACAAGTATGTAAGTGCGAAAGGGACGCGCATAGTGATAGTCGATAAAAATGGAACCGTGCTGCGCCCGCAGAGCCTGTAAGCTTAATTATGTAGCTATTCTACAGCCGTTCTATGTCTTTAGGTGATAAAATAAGTGCTAAAAGTGTCGCTTAATTGTTTGTTGGGTGGTGATAATAAGTGATTTTTGTTTTGCCAACAGGTCAGCACGGGGACCCTCGCTGTGTCTACGTACCACCATCGACAGGGCAAACATACTTTTCCTTTAGGATCGCATACGCAAAGTGTGGAACAAAACCAGGTGAGTCCTGAATAAATTAAATTCGTATGAGTACCGCATTAACATAACCTTGTGACTAACCTACTCCTTTAGGCGTAATTATTAATCAATCTTAAGAGGAAAGGCGACGGCCGTTTTTCCATAATTTAAAAACGTATTCCCGTTTTCCTCTTCGGATATTGTAGTTGTATACCAGTTAATAAATGATACTTAGAAAAAACCTCCCAAAGTAAAAATAAAGATTACGTTGGTGTAAGTAGGTTCATTAAATTTTAGTTACGTACTTATTTTGTTAGCGTGCTGCAACATTACGGTGCAATAAGAACGTACTTAATGTTCTTGTGCTGTGGTATACGTACATTTGACACAAATATTTCGGTAAATGTGACAAATTTTACTCACTACATTACCGTTATTATTATGTTTTTCTACTCCCGTACTTTTATTTGTCATTTAAAGAGTCGTGCACACACCTTTAAAACCCTACCTTATAGTTGTCAAGACAAGTCTATAGTCTATTCCCCAAAAAAGAATTTGTGCATACACGCAGTATCTTTTTGGCGATTTTACGATACTTCGTGTAATGACCACTTAAAAAATATTGAGTGAAATACAGTGTTGCCAACCTTATTTTAAATGTCATCTCTGACAAATAAGTGAACCATAGACATGTTTTTTTTTAAATTTCTATCAGTCATTCATTCTTTTCCCGCCCATACCCTCCATCTTTGCTAGTTCTTAAATTAAAAAGATTTGTTAAATTTTCAATTTTATTTCAAAGTAAGTGCTTGGTCCTGGCTTGGTCGTAGAAAAAGTATTGTATGCAACGTTGTTTAACTGAGTCAAAAAATACTCGTGGCGTCTTTATTAACAATTTTCGGCTTCGCCTCAAATTGTTACTCACGCCACTCGCCTTTTTTGACCTCTCTTAAACAACGGTTGCATAAAATACTATTATAAACTTTTCCGTTAACATTAACACATTGCTCGTAGTTTTCACAAATTTATTGCGGGTTTTCATTCACGTAATTAAATAATTAAATTGTAACTTTCTATTAATGTCCCTCCTAACGATCATATATAATATGAGCAATGTTTGGAATTAAAAAGTGGTTAATTATCGGCCGCTTCTTTATGACCTAAAACTAATGATAATTAATGAATATAATTTTTAATGACTTTAATACTCTTAGGCCCACTTGCACCATTCTACTAACCCGAGGTTAACGGGTTAAACCTGGAGTTACCATGATTACCAGTACAATTTGACACTAAGTTAACGGTTTAACCACTTAACCCTGGGTTATCGGGATGGTGCAAGTGAGCCTTACTTATCTAAAACCTTCATAATATTCACTTGAGTTATTTATTTAAAAAAAAACCACACAAAATGAGCATCCCACACAATCATCATCTCATTGACTAGGCTTCACTAGATGATAATAAAATAATTTATAGGCAATTCAAAATTAATTAATTTTAAGCTAGAATATTCGCAATCAGACAGACTTTATGAAAGTTTTATACCTGCACTCAATATGTATTATTATTTTATTAATAATTCCATATACACAGGTATGTGCTAACCCCCTTATCCATAAACGCGCTATAAACCTCAATTAGCTAATAATCGTTTGTCCTTATCCGTCATTTTGACTTATGTATTTGTCATCATCATCATCATCATCTCAGCCATAAGACGTCCACTGCTGAACATAGGCCTCCCCCTTGGACCTCCATTCGTACCGGTTGGAAGCCACCCGCATCCAGCGTCTTCCGGCGGCTTTAACAAGGTCGTCCGTCCATCTTGTGGGTGGACGTCCTACGCTGCGTTTGCTAGTCCGTGGTCTCCACTCGAGCACTTTTCGACCCCATCGGCCATCTTCTCTGCGCGCAATGTGGCCTGCCCATTGCCACTTCAGCTTGCTAATCCGGTGAGCTATATCGGTGACTTTAGTTCGTCTACGGATCTCCTCATTTCTGATTCGATCACGCAGAGAAACTCCGAGCATAGCCCTCTCCATAGCTCGTTGAGCGACTTTGAATTTTGAGATGAGGCCGATAGTGAAAGACCACGTTTCGGAGCCGTAAGTCATCGCTGGTAACACACATTGATTAAAGACTTTCGTCTTGAGGCACTGAGGTATGTCGGACGAAAAGACATTACGTAGTTTCCCGAACGCTGCCCAACCGAGTTGGATTCGGCGGTTGACCTCCTTCTCGAAGTTGGACCTACCTAATTGGACTACTTGTCCTAGGTAGATGTACGAGTCAACAACTTCGAGTACCGAGTTCCCAACAGAGACTGGGATGGGCACAACATTGGCATTTGACATAAGTTTCGTCTTGTCCATGTTCATTTTCAAGCCCACCCGTTGTGAAACTCGGTTGAGGTCATCGAGCATCATGCTGAGTTCCTCCATCGACTTTGCCATGACTACGATATCGTCGGCAAACCGAAGGTGAGTGATGTATTCGCCGTTGATGTTGATGCCAAGTCCTTGCCATTCCAGGAGCTTGAAGGTGTCTTCCATTACGGCAGTAAACAGTTTCGGAGAGATAACGTCTCCCTGCCTTACGCCTCTTTGCAATGGAATCGCCTTCGTGCTCTGCTCCTGTACTCGGACCGACATGGTGGCGTTACTATACAAATACTTCAACACTTCGATGTACCGATAGTCAATATGGCATCCCTGAAGAGACTCAAGCACCGCCCATGTTTCCACCGAATCAAAGGCTTTCTCATAGTCCACAAACGCTAAGCATAATGGTAAGTTATACTCTTCGGTCTTCTGTATAACTTGCCGCAGCGTATGGATGTGGTCTATGGTACTATAGCCTTTTCGAAACCCGGTTTGTTCGGGATGTATTTGTGAGAAAGCGATAAAACATAATTTAACTAAATCAGGCCCGTAAAGTTTTATGAATTAAGGGGTTAACTGTTTTGCAAGATACGGCTCTTTCCGATAAAAATGTCTCAAGACGTACATCCTTTTATTTTCTACGTTAGAACTACTGCCACATTCGAACTTCAAGATATTCACAAGAGACGACACGTACTAGATCCATTCTAGATACGTTATAGTTTAGATATCAACTAGTTCTCTTTTGCAGCGCAATTCGGGCAACCAATGTCACTTTTACTTTAGATAGAGTAAGATATCTATTAGATGTGAATTGGATCTCTAAGTCATAATAATATTCTGTGGAAATCGTTCAAGAGTATCTCCAGAATCGCGCAAATGTCAAATTTGACAGGTTATGACTTAAATATATCGTTATCGTATCTTGGTGATGTCTAAAAGATATCTAATAGATGTCTATTTCAAAATCCGAATCGGGCCCCTAGTTACGGTCCGGCACGCTACCCTGCACGGAATGGTCGGTTTTTTCACTCGTGCGCCTATGTGGAAAGTGGACACTGTCAACAGATACAGAACAGTTATAATTGCATGCCAGTGTACTGTCGATGTCGTGGGGACTTAGAATTTTTTAAAGTTTTTTGCTTTAAAGTTTAGTACAATTAATTTAATAATTTGTGCGGAAAGAGTAGAGTCACAGAATGCATTGGTTTCCTTATATTACCTATATTCCGCGACTCTTCTCTTTCTGCACATCTAATGGCGTTGAATTTTAGAATACTTAAATATAAAAATATAGGAAGTGCATTAAATTCGCATTGTTACCTAAGGATTTATTTTTTGTGAAAAGTCATTAATTATTTTTTTCATTAAAATAATTATATTTCTATAACTTGTACCTCAAATGGGTATTAATATGCCCAAATTTATACTGGGAAGTATATTTTCTTAAATTTAAAATGGATTTTCCCATTGATTATATCTACCCGCGTCAACATGATGTGACAGCGCGATAAGGCTACGGCCTGCTTAAAAACGCCACCCGCTACGGACAGCGTGCCGTGACATTACGACAGGTGACTGACTGGTCTGTTTGACCACACGCCGGCACACGGGGGACGACTGCTATGTATCGTACAAACAGTATTATGGCCACCCCACACTAGCGTCTCGCGAGCGACGGCGTCTTAGTCAACTCTATGGCTGCTGCTATCCGCAACGGTGGCGCAACTGCGCAGCGACGCCATTTACCATAGCGCTGACTAGACGCCAACGCTCAAAAGACTAGAGGTCGGTCTTAGAATGTACTAAACTCGTAAGTAGCACAGCTTTTCTTTGAAAATCATCTCTATTATTTATAAAAGACACCGAGGCAGGTGGACGCCATATTAATGGCCGCAGTTCGCGGCATAAGTGGACGTCGAGTGTGACGGGTGAGCTCTTGCTCACGCACATGCATTTACAAAAGTAACAATCGGACGTCATTGCTCACGGGCGGCTGGCGCCCGCCCACTGCGGACGGCGTCTGGTCAAGCAGACCGCAGCCTAAGGGCCCGATTCGGATTTTGAAATGAAAAAGTCATCTATTACATATCTTTTAGACATCACCAAGATACGATAACGATATGTTTAAGATCTAACCTGTCAAATTTGACATTTGCGCGAGTCAGGAGATACTCTTGAACGATTTCCACAGGATATGACTTAGAGATCCAATTCAATTGACAAAAGGATAGCAGACGCCACTGGTGATCGTAGAGCTGGCAGCTTCCTCGCACAAAGAATAAGTATTGCGATACAGCGGGGAAATGCTGCCAGCATCTACGGCACCATTCCGCAGGATAGTTTGTAATTATTTATTTTTAGATTAGTTTTATTTATTTTTAGATTTAGTTTTTAAGTTTTGTAGGTTAGTTATTTAATTATGTTTTAAGTATCATTTTTGTTTGTAGGTATTAAGTTTGTATATGTCGCAGTAAGATAGATATAGCCGTTATATAGTTATAACCCTAGGGATATAATTATATGACGTAACATAGTTATACGAAAGCGATTCATTACTATCTTACTAGGTATATAACTATAATACGGCTTTAGTTTAGTGATATAGTTATATTACTGGATTAAGTTTAGTGATATAGTTATATTACTGGATTAAGTTTAGTGAAATACTTGTAGGTAGGAGTGCAGCGGTGCGGCGGAGGTATAGTTATATCCCTAGGGATATAGTTATATGCCGTACAATACTTTTTAGCAATATTATGTAAAAGTACAGGTCGATTCACGAAAGCTGGCGCGAGATTTCTACTGAGTGACTGAGTACAGCTATTTTCATTGAAATTCTGTCAAATCTCGCGCCAGCTTTCGTGAATCGATCGCAATGCCTCATAAGCCCTTAAAAATAGCAGTATGAAAATATATATAATAGTTATCTTACTAGGAATATGATTATAATACGGCATATAACTATATCCCTAGGGATATAACTAAACCTCCGCCACACTGCCGCACTCCTAATACCTACAATTACTATCTTACTAGGAATATGATTATAATACGTAGTTACGTACTATACGGCATATAACTATATCCCTAGGGATATAACTATACCTCCGCCGCACCACTGCACTCCTACTTACAATTATTTCACTAAACTTAATCCAGTAATATAACTATATCACTAAACTAAAGCCGTATTATAGTTATATACCTAGTAAGATAGTAATGAATCACTTTCGTATAACTATGTTACGTCATATAATTATATCCCTAGGGTTATAACTATATAACGGCTATATCTATCTTACTGCGACATATCTATACATATAATAAAGCTGTAGAGGGTCGAAAGTCTGTACATGGAAGATATTTGAAAAAAAGTTGGCTGGGGATACTTAGAATCGATAACAGAACACGTTCCAACAGTTTTTAGAATTTTTGTCTGTTTGTCTGTTTATCTGTTTATCTGTTTGTCTGTTTATTTGAACGCGCATCACGTGAAAACGGCTGAACGGATTTTAATACAAACTTTACTAATCTGTCGAGAAAATCTCCGGCCAGGTTATAGGCTATAAAAATTTAACCCCTAAAAGGGGGGGTAGCCACAACACTCGCTTGATTTAAGTTTGCCCCTGAATCTTATGGCGCTACTTAGGAAGGAGGGGCAAACTTTTTTCAAATATTTGCTACCACTATTGAGTACCCTGGTAAACTAACAGATGGCGCTGAATTTAATACGTCGTGACATGCATAGCCACCGAGGAAGGATTTTGCCAAATTAACTCTAAGCAGCTCTAAGTTTAGATGAGGGGGTACGGATATCAACAAATTTAATTGAATAATTATGTTGATTTAATAATACAACAAAATTAAACGACAGTAAATCAATTACCCCTCATTGCACAGTGCCATCTTTTTCACGACTGCCCAAAAAAGAGAGAGAGAGAGAGTGTGTGTATTGTGTTTTCAGCGTTCGTGTTTGTATGTAGGTATATATTTATTTATGTGAGTTTCTTTATTCCACCTTAACTTCCGAATGCCTTAACCGATTTAGACGTACGATACATCATTAGAATCCTTACGTCATCCCGGGTGAGATGATGAGAGAACATGTGATGACATTATCAAACCAATATTGCGGACTTAATACGCCATATTACGCAACCTTTAGAAAAAATATCGTGCAAAGCATCGAGTAGGGTATCAAAATGAAGGGTTGTGAAAGCCGATTAATAATATATATCCAACATGTGGGTTCAAATTTGAGTTTAAGAAAGTACGAATTGACAAAAAATGTTAACAGAAGCTAATCTCATTAAACCAAATATTATTATTGAATAGGATACTTATTAAAATACAAAGAAGGCCTGATGTACGTGGCGCGCTGCACGCGGTTCAAAGCCAGGCGCCCTCGACTTTCTCATATTAAAGTGTCGGGCGTAGCCCGATGTACGTGACGCACTGTTCGCGTTCCCAAGCCGGGTGAATTCGACTTTCTAATAGGTACTTGAAAGTGTTGGGCGTAGCCCGATGTACGTGACACGCTGTACGCAGGCGCCCTCATAGTCAAACCTTCGGACGTAACCCGACGTACGTGGCGCGCTGTACGCGTTCCGAAGCCGGCGCCCTCATACTCAAAACGTCGGGAGTAGCCCGACGCACGTGGCGCGCTGTACGCGTTCCAAAGCCGGGCGCCTTCGACTTTCTCATACTAAAAGAATCTGGCGTAGCCCGACGTACGTGGCGCGCTGCACGCGTTCCAAAGCCAGGCGGCTTAGACATTATCATACTAAAAGAGACGTACGTGACACGCTGTATGGTTACCAAAGCCGGGCGCCTTCGGCGCCCTCATACTCAAGGAGTCGGGCGTAGACCAACGTACGTGACAAACTGAACGCGTTCCAAAGCCAGGCGCCTTCGGCGCCCTCATACTCAAAACGTCGGGAGTAGCCCGACGCACGTGGCGCGCTGTACGCGTTCCAAAGCCGGGCGCCTTTGGCGCCCTCATACTAAAAGAGTCGGACGTAGACCGATGTACGTGACACGCTGTACGCTTGCCAAAGTTGGGTGCCGAAGGCACCCTCATACTAAACGTGTCGAGCGTCATAGTAAAAGAGTCGGGCACAGCCCGATGTATGTGGCGCGCTGCACGCGGTCCAAAGCTGGGCGACTTCGACTTTCTCATACTAAAAGAATCTGGCGTAGCCCGACGTACGTGGCGCACTGCACGCGGTCCAAAGCCAGGCGACTTAGACAGTCTCATACTAAAAGAGACGTACGTGACACGCTGTATTGTTACCAAAGGCGGGCGCCTTCGGCGCTCTCATACTCAAGGAGTCGGGCGTAGACCGACGTACGTGACACACTGAACGTGTTCCAAAGCCGGGCGCCTTCGGCGCCCTCATACTCAAAACGTCGGGAGTAGCCCGACGCACGTAGCATGCTGTACGCGTTCCAAAGCCGGGCGCCTTCGGCGCCCTCATACTAAAAGAGTCGGACGTAGACCGATGTACGTGACACGCTGTACGCTTGCCAAAGTTGGATGCCGAAGGCACCCTCATACTAAAAGAGTCGAGCGTAGCCCGACGTATGTGGCGCACTGCACGCGGTCCAAAGCTAGGCGACTTCGACTTTCTCATACTAAAAGAATCTGGCGTAGCCCGACTTACGTGGCGCGCTGCACGCGGTCCAAAGCCAGGCGACTTAGACTTTCTCATACTAAAAGAGACGTACGTGACACGCTGTATTGTTACCAAAGCCAATACACGTTACGAAATTCTTATACTCAAGGAGTCGGGCGTATACCGACGTACGTGACACAATGAACGCGCTCCAAAGCCGGGCGCCTTCGGCGCCCTCATAGTCAAACCTTCGGACGTAACCCGACGTACGTGGCGCGCTTTACGGGTTCCAAAGCCGGGCGCCTTCGGCGCCCTCATACTAAAAGTGTCGGGCGTAGACCGACGTACGTGACATGCTGTACGCGTTCCAAAGCCAGGCGACTTCGACTTTCTCATACTAAAAGAGACGTACGTGACACGCTGTATGGTTACCAAAGCCGGGCGCCTTCGGCGCCCTCATACTCAAGGAGTCGGGCGTAGACCGACGTACGTGACACACTGAACGCGTTCCAAAACCGGTCGCTTTCGGCGCCCTCATCCTTAAAACGTCGGGAGTAGCCCGACGCACGTGGCGCGCTGTACGCGTTCCAAAGCCCGGCGCCTTCGGCGCCCTCATACTAAAAGAGTCGGACGTAGACCAACGTACGTGACACGCTGTACGCTTGCCAAAGTTGGGCGCCGAAGGCGCCCTCATACTAAAAGAGTCGAGCGTAGCCCGACGTATGTGGCGCACTGCACGCGGTCCAAAGCTAGGCGACTTCGACTTTCTCATACTAAAAGAGTCGGGCAATAAGATAGAATTCTTATCAGAAATTAGCATGCAGGAAATTATAATTGTTATAATTTTATAAATAAATAAATACAGCATAATGTAATTTACTATTTTTTATATATTTAGCAGCTTACTGACACAAACCGGATTCCACGCGGGCGAAGCCGCGGGCACAGCTAGTACACTAATAAACTCATCTGCATTATTCAAAAAAAAAAAATCACATCTAATAGATATCTTACTCCATCTAACGTAAAAGTGACATTGGTTGCCCGAATTGCGCTGCAAAAGAGAACTAGTTGATATCTAAACTATAACGTATCTAGAATGGATCTAGTACGTGCCGTCTCTTGTGAATATCTTGAAGTTCGAATACGGCAGTAAGATTCCAATGTCTACCTACCCATAACTCTATATGTATGTACGTATACATATACTAAAAAGAAGAATCGCCTGAGGTCCGGACGCGAAGACTGAGTCTTTCAGTCGTTCCGCGGGATAATTTATGTGACAAATGAATAGAAATAGCAACAAGGTAAAGCGGCGTTTTCTTAGGAGCACCGTTTCCGTCCATAGAGGTACGCTATGCGGCCATACTGCGGCAAATTCGTAAATGTTTTGTACTTTTACGATGTTATCGTTATTAACTACAACATTGCTGCCAAACTGCAATTGGATATTAAATGTAAAGTTAAAATAGAAATTTTTAAAAAGCTTACTATATCAGTATCACAGATAACTAGGTAACATATGTTACCGAATAATGTTAGGTAAAGTTAATATTATTACACTTATAACAGCGACCTAATAATTATGTTTTAAGTAAGTATAGGTATCAAATATTTTTAATGTTATACGAGTAACTATTACGCATACTTTTCTTTATTTCTTTGAACTCTGTGTTCTTCTGGAGCTTGCTCTCAATTTTAAAACTACTTTCCATGAATATCATTTGATTCGTATGCGACAAAAGTCAAATAACAATATAAAGAGTTAGGGTACACCACCGTTTCTTAGTTCTGAACACATCCTGAGGACAATCGCCGAAGGGCATTAAGTAAAAGTAGATAACTATGTTACTTACTCCGAACGTTTCGAACCAAAACAAGAACTTGTGCTGACTTATAAGCATAAACTACGTTTAAAAATGCAATGTAAAAGAGAATGCTCCAATATTAAAAAGCGCGATAGTTATGAATCTAGATTAAATGCATATCCGTTTAAACGCTGTATGTATAAACTTCTTGGTAACTGCGGTAATTCGTAACAATTTCGCAATAAATCGTTGCAGGCCAAGTTTTACGGCATGTCGGTCCCATTTCAACAAAGTAAGAGAGTTTTTCTCGTTCCGATTCCTAGTTGTATCCATTATGGCTACTGTGGTGTATAACGGACGACGCATGCGTCCCGCTCCTTCTGCGAATGTTGTGCGCGCATTGTTTCTCAGAATCGCTACCCACCGGACCACATAGCGCCACATAAGGACCATTATCCCTTGATACGATGCCATCCCTCAAAGCAATACTTGCTCTGCGTACTAGCGTACTCCCTTCCATCCGCATCGAACAATTTGCGACCTTAAGTGTAAAACCAGCAAGACGAATTATATTATAAGCTGATCGGACAGTGCAAACTCGATTTTAAAGCTTATGAAACAAAGACTGAACGTATAAGTTCGATTGAAGTTGGTATATTAGTATCCTAATAGCTGATGGTTTTGAAAGGGAGTTGAGCTGGAACTTTCAAAGCTCAGTTTCGCTTGCGCGCTGTCGATCAAGAGGCCACTGGTTCGATCCGCGTTCTTCGGGCGACTTCAACTTTTTGCGCGAGTTCATCCGCATGTTCAGCCCTAGCAATAAGGCTTTAAAAATTAAATGTTTTGATTTATATTTTTTCTATTACGATTTTATTTAAAATATCCGTTCCTATATTTTCACGTACTATAGTTCGTTTTATTTAGCATTAGAAAAAGACTACGCGATCTTGACTTGTATTTTAATTGAAAAACGCTTTTTAAAAATCTGTAACTATTACTTATGAATGCAAAATAATGTAAATAATCGTTTAAAATTCATAATTGTTACATATTGGCCGTGACTTATTTTTAAAAAGTGTTTTTCAATAAAAAGACACGTCAAGATGGTTTACCTTTTTTCTGATGCTAAAAAAATGAACTATAAGTATAAGTAGGTAGATGAATAGTTTCTAAAACGATAAGGTAAACGTACTGGTGCTCGACGCGGTCCCAGTACATGTTATCTTGAAATTTAAGTCATTGTCAATAGAGGTGCCAGCAAGGTGTCATCTATTGGGCATTAGCAAGTCGAGCACTAGTACGTTTAACTTATCAGTCAATTATGATTCCAGTAACAAACATAAAAATCGTATTTCAGATCTCCACGGTCAGTTCTACGAAAACACGGTAGTAGTCCAATACGATAAGGATCTCCTGGAGGTATGGGATGAAGCCAAGAGGCTGCGCTGCGAGTGGTTCAACGACTACGAGAAGACCGCCTCCAAACCGCCCATGGTCATCGCCGATCTGGATGTTGTACAGCTGGACTTCAGAGGTAACTTTAAGCCCGATTCTTGTGTTTCATACCATTGCGGGTTTTGATTGGGCGGTTGAATTGGACGTAACCCACAGTGAGCAATGTAACTAAAATCGCATGCGAGTTCGCGCGCCGTCTAAAGCAGCCCTTACTTGTGGTCTCTTGTAACATCAGCCATAGACAAACGTTGTGTCTTTTAAATCTTAACAGCATTACAACAAATAGGAAAACAGATATTTTTTTGTTGTTCTTTAACATCATCTGGCCGAATTGCCGCGTCTAATATTTTATTCTTATACGTAAATAGGTATGTACAGTCAACTGTAAAAATATGGGTGTAGCCAACTTATTCAAAAATATGTCCAATTAGTTCTTAATTCGCTGACATAAGAGCTGTGGGGACATATTTTTGAGATGATTTGTGCACCCATATTTTTACAGTTGATTCATACCAATGAAGTTGTATTTTTTGTTCCCAAAACATTTAGCGAATACCAAATTGTCGCTAAAAAAAGTAGCCAGAAATCACCAATAAAAATATTTTAGGATTTTGTTTTCACTAGTGGTTTGACTTAAATAACTTATAATAAATATTGCAGGAGATAATGTGGACTGCTGGATGGAGATCCAAGCAGGCAAGGGCCCGTGGGCGCCGCCAGTGTCCGGCATCGTACCTTTGGGGTCCACACTGACGCTTGTGGTCGCCATCAACGACTACCGAGGTAATATTTTTTATCACACTGTTTAACGGTTTGTTGAACAAATACATACTTATAAGTTTACCTACAGGATTCGTCAAAATTAAGCCTCATCTGAACTATAGGTTAGGATATGAATCGCAAAATATAGATTTTAAAGATAACATCCGATTACGACCGATTCGATTCGGATGACGACCGATGGGGTCAGCGAGTACTGTTCTGGAGACCTCGACTGGGTAGCCGGAGAGACGGAAAACCACGAGCCAGATGGTCGGACGACATTAGAAAGACGGCAGGGCCGACCTGGCATAGAACCGCCGCATACAGAACAACATGGAAATCCATGAAAGAGGCATATGTTCAGCAGTGGACGCAAATATGCTGAGAAGAAGAAGAAGAAGAAGAAAGATAACATCTAGTCTTCTATGAAGACAGTAGACTAGATGTGTCGCACGACCATTATTATTTTGCAATTTGATTTTACGACACCATTGAAGCATTTAACCATTGATAATTTGACTCACAGGAAATAGTATATTAGTTATTTATTCTGTAACTTGACCAATACTTAGCAGCGGTTAGCACAAGATGAACACAAGCATAATAAGTACCTATTATTCGTTCTATAATATTCGTTTTGTTTCGTAAAATGGCACTGACTGTACCTAGTAGTGGACAGATAATTTTTTCTTACAAGTAAATAATTATGACTGATAAGTAAGTATGCTTGGTGCATCGGTTCCTATAGCAACTCAACAGCTATTTTATTATATTCTTTATTCTTTAAATAAATACAAGTATAAGTTTACAGCTCTATAGATATGCCAAAACACTTATACTCTTAATACATAGTCATAACTATCTCTAGGATCTTTATTTAATTTTACATATGTAGAGATTAAAAAAAGGCCTGAAACTATACTAATCTACATAGGTACTCGTAGAGTTAAAAAAAAACTACTTTGTAAATCCTGATACTATACTAATTAACATTCATTGTCGGTATTCTGTATTCCTCGAAGATCCCCACGTTACCGGCTGAGCCTATAGTGTGGAGATCACTGTCCTACCTCTCTTGGATTCTAATTTTATTGAATTAAATATATTTTGAATTTTCAGTTTCCCAAATGTCATGCGAAAATATCCAATCAGTCCTTAATCAATTAACAATGGTTACATTGACTGAGAGTAATTTATGATACAGTGTTCCTTAATTAACATTGTTCCGCCGTTCTTACAATTATATATTTCTATGCTCGTCGTCGATTTACAATACTATTTTATAAACCGGATTCCACTATAAAACGTTCGTTTAGTTTTATAACCCATTCATAAACGTAGACGTTTAAAAATGTTCATCGATTCCACCGATTGGTGTCCGTCATTATGTGAATTATAATGTATTGTTGCATGACCCGTTAGGATTGTCGCAATAAAGTGTGGCACAAAAATAGTCATTATTGTGATTTTGTTATTTCCATTAGTTTGTCTGTATTATTATATTTTGTTTTCGAATAAAGTTGTGGTCAATTTGTGGGAGAAATTGATGAATTTGATAATCATGGTAGTGTCAGCGGAAATATAAAAAGTTTGTTCAAACTCGATGAGTAGGGTGACAGGTGTCATCTATATAATTTATAACCTAAAAACGCCAAATCTAGCGAAAGGGTTATCCGCAGATGGTCTAAAACGCAAAATGACTAGTGTGTTGTTTTGCCTAAATCGCAATTAGTCTACATCGCAAACGGTCTAGAACGCAAAATGCCCACTTTTTATATCACCACATTTTATATATAGTAACAGCACCAGTCATGGGACATTTAAGAGGAAATTTGGAGTATTTATGATATTTCCCGTATACATGTAAATGGTCTACCGCTTAGCGTGTTAAAAGATGAAAGTCCTATCCGTCTTTCATGTTTTAGGCGTGTTGTATCAAAGATACAGCAATTAGTTTCCACATATTTAACAAATTAAAACTATGCTTTTTTTCTCCAGTCATGGACACCAAATCTCCAGTAATGGGCCCCCGGTAATGGACGTGGATCCAGTAATGGGCCCCCTATAATGGACATTGCTCTATCAGTATAAAATATTGAAATGGGGAATAAGTTACGGCAAAAAAAAACAATTTTTGGTATAAGCTTTTATCGCTGAATGTATTTTTCTTTCCACAGCCAATTATTATTCTATTAGATCCATCGAGACAATTCTAATATACCCAAACACAATTAGTTAGGGTTTATTGCAATAAAGTTCCCATGGCCACCTCCTGTCTCCGTCATCAGATTAGGTCCATGTTATCATAATATTGCATTATCATCTGATTTGCATACTTAATTACGTACTTACACAAAATTCAACTGAATCGGAAATCGAAAAGTGGCTCAAATTCAGCTACCAAGATTTGACCCACACTAACTAACAGGGCAAGTTAAATAAAAGTTTGGAAAAACGATATTCATTTATCCGAAGTCCGAGAATACCTCCTGATTGACATATTTCGTAACTACATTTTACTTCTGTATTGTTTAAACATGAAATTATGGCATGGCAAGCATCATTCTGTCAATAGTCCCATCATAGGAGGTACGCAGTTTTACAGCTCCTATAATGGGATTGGGCCAAATACCACTATTTTTTTACATCTATGGAGTCATAACATAGTGTGTTGTATACCTTATCTCATGGTAAATGCAACTAACAAAACACATTCTAGTTTTCATCAAGTATTAATTAATTGAAATTTAATAAATTAACTCACATCTCTTAGCGAAGTTGTTAAGAATTCGTAGTGGTATTTTTTTTCAGTGACACGACAACTTTTGGATTGACGCCAATTTCTTAAAAAGCAACCAAATTTAATGAAACTTCAAACTGAAACAGCTCTAGGACTCTTATTTATGATAATATACAGCCAGTGTTTATAAACTACTTTTAGATACTTATTTTAGAGGAATTATGTTTTTTTATCCCATTACTGGTTCCACGTCCATTATAGGGTATACTACTATAGGTAGGTTAGGGTCGTTAGGTATCACAACACAAATGGCCGAAGGCCAAACAGCACAGGATAGGAGCCCCGCGGAAGCGGGGCTCCGTCGACATCGCTATAAAGTTAAGATAAAACGGAAAAAATAATTCGGGCATTTTGCGTTCTAGACCGTTTGCGATGTAGACTAATTGCGATTTAGGCAAAACAACACACTAGTCATTTTGCGTTTTAGACCATCTGCGGATAACCCTAGCGAAATTGTATTGAAATGTCACTTGTCAGCGTATCCATCGAGTTTGAAAAATACTATAATAATTAATAAATGAGTTATGTAAACACAATCATAATTATTATTAGTCCGTCATAATATTTCAATTATGGTTTCCGTGATTGTAACAAAGTTAAAGTTCTAGTCATCCAGACGTTCTTCCAGTTGTATCTTAAAATAATTTAATCCTAAGAATTGGCGCAGGATCATAGTCTAATAAAACATGGTCTTTTCTTCCCAGAGTGACACAAGCCTACGTCACAATAACATGGCCGCTATATATAGCGCTATCGCATATTATCATATAAGTACGAGGGGCGGCTGAATAGTAATCTCCTTGGTCAAAAAAATATTAAAATATGTTACTGGTTGCAATGCAATTTTATTCGTTATTTATTCTTTTTTCAAATTTTGTGACATTCATTTGTTTCCGTAAATGCCATTTGTGTACAATTTTCGAATTTATGCAAGATGTCGGGTGAAAAAATCAAAATAGTTAAAATTGAGCACCGTGCAGTGATCAAATTCTTAACAAAAGAAGGAAATACGCCCTCGCATATCCGAGAGCGTATGTTGCGTGTGTTTGGTGATTCGTGCCCTTCAGAATTCACTATAAAATTTTGGTCCAAGCAATTTAAAATTGGTCGTGAAAGCTTGGAGGATGACCCCCGTAGTGGAAGGCCGATTTTTGCGGTTACGGAGGAAAATGTAGCCAAAGTAAAAAAAATAATTCTAGAAGACCGACGGGTGAAGCAGTGGGAGATAGCCCGAGATGTGGGCATAAGTAAAGAGAGAGTTAATGAAATAATTCATACACATTTGAACATGTCTAAGGTGAGTGCGCGCTGGGTCCCCAGAATGTTAACGCCTTTTGACATGGACAGACGGGTGAAATGTTGTAAGGACTTTTTGAACATGAGTCGGGGGAAAGAAGAAGAAATTATGTCAAAAGTAGTGACGTGTGATGAGACCTGGATCAGACAGTGGGACCCAGAAAGTAAGCAAGAGTCTTTACAATGGAAGTTCAAAGACGAGAAGCCTCCTAGGAAGTTTAAAGTTCGACCGTCAGCTGGCAAACTTATGGCTACGGTGTTCTGGGATATAGAAGGAATATTAATGATTGATTATTTACCAAAAAGAACTACCATGAATGCCGAATATTATTCTAACCTGCTACGCCAGTTAAGGGATGCAATAAAAGAAAAAAGGAGAGGCAAATTAAGCAAAGGAATTTTGATGTTACACGATAACGCACCTGTCCATACTGCCCGCACAACGCAGCTGGTTATGAAAGAATTAGGCTTCGGTACCATTGACCACCCACCGTATAGTCCAGACCTAGCCCCCTGCGACTATTTTCTCTTCCGAAATCTGAAGAAAGACCTCCGAGGCAGAAAATTTTCTACTGATGATGAGATGAAGGCTGCTGTAACGGACTTTTTTGACGACAAACCAAAAGATTTTTTTTTTCATGGGTTAATGTCATTATTTGACAAATGTAATAAGTGCATTTCCCTCGAAGGGGACTACATAGAAAAATAAAATAAAACTGGACACTACAGTCTTTTATTTCATACTTAGGTAGATTACTATTCAGCCGCCCCTCGTACTTAGCGCTGTCGCATGATGGCGTAGGCTTGTTTCAGTCAGGTGACCTAGAAAAACGGGAAGAGAGTATATTATTATACCATGACGGAGTATATTATTATACCATGCGCAGGATCTTGTTTTAACGAAAATGACTGCCATCTAATTTTCCAAAACTACCTATCGTCGGTGCGAATAAAAAAATCGCCATGTATTTTTAAGCTACTTTTCAGGAGACAAAAATAACTGTTTATTTTCCTGTTTGTAATATATTTGTTGCGCCTGTATTTTTTTTCTGATAGATAAATGACTTTTTCACCTCAGCAGCTCGAACAAGGGTACTTTGCTTCTTAAAAACAGTGAGCAAAATGCGATTTTGCTCACTGAGTCATTTTGTCTCACTCAGTGAGCAAAATCGCATTTTGCTCACTTAGTGAGACAGTATGAGTGAGCAAAATCGCATTTTGCTCACTGAGTGAGACAAAATGTGACTTTTATAGTCAAATGTCATTTCAACATGCGGGGTCTAATACAAGTTCGATATACTTGGGTTCTATTATCTCTGTCCCTCTAGGTACTTATGTTCTCACTGCTTAGGGTGAAAAATTGTGTGTACTACACGAGATCAAAGTTATTTACATCTCGTGCGCTTTTGAATCCCTTACTACGCTCAAGATTCTAAATTAGATTCATTTAGAATCTTTCGCTTGCACGGGACTCAAAATAAGCACTCGAAGAAATATCAAACTTTGATCTCTTGTTGTACAAATAACTATTACTTGATACTCATGAAGAAAATAAACTAATTTCTATGTAATTTTTTACAATATTATTATTTTAACCAAATTTTGCTACATAGCGACTTAAATTTGGTTCATTAAAATCGTCATGTGCGAAGTTTGTACACATAGCGATTTGTTGCCAAAGTAACATAGTACGAGAGATGATACATAGCGGATTTTAGGGTCTATATCGGGCAATCCATTCTACAATAGATGATACATAGCGGATTTTAGCAACATTATCGCCATCACCCTCGACGTAAAACAAGGCATTTAATATCATTATGTGCTAAAAAATCACATAGCTATTTTTTTGTTTCTGTTCTGTTATTTTTTGGACAAATGTTGATAAAATGAACACAGAACGTTCACATAGCGGAATTTTTATTTTCAAAACTAATAAAGATATAACAAAAATATGTATGTGGGTCGACGGGAAATTTAAAAAGGAACTCAAATATGCCAAAATCGTAAAATCGTAAAAAAACACATAGCGATTTTTTTATTCGCACCGACGCTATTCTTCACCGAAAAGTGATTGGTAAATATCAAATGATAGGTATATAATATCGTAGGTACTTACAAAAGAACCGTTAAGCCAAAAATGCTTAGCAAAACAACTGTCATTAAAAGTACCTAACCATTAACAGCTAAAGTGGTTGATAAATATGTATAAAAATATAGGTAGGCTTTAAATTGTCCGTTTTGCTTTTGCAGGATACGGCATACCTTGTCGGTTCGTAATCTAAATGGTCCAAAATTAACACAGCGGTATCTTAAAAGCCCCAAGGGCCAATTCTTCACCAATGTTAACGATTTTAAAATGTTTTTTACCTTGTAAAAATGCGCTACGGACAGCCAAAAAGAAAATGATCGTTAATCAGGCATGTTTAATGCAATGATGAATCACCATGCACCGCTGCAGATCGAGCCGTTTGATACCTGTTCGATTCTTGAAGCTCGATTGAAAAGCACGACCTAAGGTTTATCGTCGAATGTTTATTATTTCATAAGTACCTACTGTACATACATCGGTGCTCGGTGAAGTTACAGTTTAACTATAAAATTTGCCGTTGATAACCATCAAACATACAATGTGTGTTTTTTTATGACTTCATGCACATAGCGCACATCAGATGGTGGTCTTGTTTACTGGCAATTAGGTATGCTATACTGAGCCTTGCACGCTCTAGAGCAATGTTGACACTTAAAGGCGGGATTCCACAAGTGTGCGCCGTGCGGCACTATGCGGCACTATATATTCATACAAAAATGCCCGTGCCGTACAGTCTCCCACACTGGTGGAATCCCGCCTTAATAAGAAACACAAACATGAATTGTTTCATTCTTACGTTATCTTTTACAACAATTGAAATTGAATATTTCTCAGAGTGTGATTTTCTATTGCTGCTTTAACAACAAATTATAATAAAAAATTTGGGGGTTAAAAATTACTTGACACTATGGAATCCTCATGGTTTGAATACGACTCGCATTTGGTAAATTTTATTTCTTTATTAAAACTTTATTGCACAGTAAAAGTTGTACAACATGCGAACTTAATGCCAGAAGGCATTCTTTGCCAGTTAACCTTTGGGTCAAACAGCCAATTTTATTGACTCCATCCACGTGTAGGTACAATAAACTACTCAAAGCACAGTGTGGTTTATGGATTTATATAAGGTGCGTGGCACATAAATACTAAATCGGTAGAAGTGCTTTCTACTGTAGCAACAGTAAGCAAGATATTATATTAGGTGTTGCAGTAAGTAGTTGCTAAAGTATGAAGTACTTCTGGTTTTATACATATTTGCCCCGCTTTCGAAGTTTGTTAGATATTAACTAGTTATCATCATACTATTAACAGATTTTAAAACGTGAATTATCCGATTAAACTTGGTTTATACCGAACTTTTAATACATGCAGTTTACAAAACACAAGAAAAGCGTTGATGTTATAGGAAAAAACAATTATCTATTTCTATTTAACAAGTCTAGTTAACAAGTAAATCGAATCGGTATTTTAAAACGTAAGCAGGGAATAGGCATTAACACCCACGTATGTCAGTCACAGATTCACTGATATGAGTCTCGCTGACAGCCGAGGTGTGATGTCAACTCGAGATATAGCGAACAGTTATGAATGTAATGTTGTTTGATGCCCGATGTTAATGATGCTGCTCGCTAACACTCGTTATGAGCGCGTTCGAAACAATTATCATTATATCTTACAAGTTACAAAGTGGTACTTGCGATGGTGCTTGGCTTTGGTTTACAACTTAATCATTTGTTCGACGCAGAATTTGAAAATATAAGTCCAATCTCCTTAAATACTCGATAGGCTCGATAGCTCATTTCATGGAAATATGCTTCCAAATTAAGAAAAATTCTTGAAGAAGAAACAGTCAGTCGACGTCTTATCCCTACATCTATTTTAATGTACCTGTAAATGATTTCTAATGGTAAAAACTGAGTAAAAAAACCAATAGTCACAACTCGCTTTGGTGGTAACTAGTGGTTTTTTTTTCTCATTTGTTACCATTGGGGACAGCTGTTTTTTTTTTCACCTAATCAGAAATCAGAAACGCTAATCTATATCTCTATCGCGCTAATAAAGAGTGACAGAGAGACAGCTATCTGCTACGCTACGCTATGTTATTGTTACAAGTCACAAAAAAACATAACCCACTAATGAGTTTCTCGGGACACTACGAATTGTCATTTTACATTTTGCCCTTGCTATTCAGTACAACGAGGAAACCGGACTATTCCCAACACAGAAAACAAAAGGCCTAGCCTTTGGGAAATTCAGATGGTAATTTGATTAAGTAATTTTGTAAAGTTACGCAAAATGTCGGGACGGGTGCTAGGAAAATGCTGAAAATCCAAAACAACTAGAGAGTTGGAATCTCGCTCAAGGATGAGAACTTTTCCGTTTTCTTGTAATTTAAAAATATTTATATTGCGTTTACATCAAGTAAATCAATTTTATAAGTCATAAGTAGTTACATTAGTCACCTTAACCTTACGGAAACTGTTTCAATTCGTATGAACATGTGAATAGCAAGCAAAAGAAGCTTCAAAGACGGCTCGTAATCGCATAATGTGAGTCTAACAGGGCAATAATGACGAGCAAATATCGCCGTTAACGGTATAGAGTATGGTAAAAAGTATACTAGACAAATACGCTCGAATACGTTTGTTTAACGGCATGATGGTCTCGTTACCAGTGGTGGGTTGCGATAATGGGCTCGGTCATAAAAAAAAAGTTAAGTATCTAAGTTATCAATATTATAATATTATTTAACCTCGTAAGACCCACCATAGAAAGTTTTACCAATTTTTATTTTGAACCTTGTTCTATAAGTAAATTGGAACGAATTTCGTTTGTTTTAAAACGCAATGAAACAAAAGAAATACTACTTTATTTGTTTCATGAAAGTTTCAAATTAGATTACAACAAATATTGTACATACATTTTATGAACATTTAGACTTAAGAGGTTAAGCTTATGCCTAAGTAAATATGAAAACAATAAGCGTAACTTACAACTAATAAAAATGTATTACAAGAATTGCTTAGGGCCGCACATATTTACTAATGGCAAAATTATTGACCGAGCGAACGCGCGTGAAAGCGTCTCCGTTTCGGCATAAATGCTTTTGTAGGTATGTTCGACTGTTCTCTTATACAAGCCATATTTCTCAGCCGATTTTCTGAGAAAGATCAATTATATGGATAATTTTCTCAATTTAGTTTTTGGTTTTTCTTTTCTAGGCCTATATTTAGATTGTATGGCCACTAGTTTTAAAGCATGGTAATTAACTTGGGGCTCACTCATATTGAGAAACTGCAGCGGGCTAAATAAAAAAATAATACTTCGTATAAAGGTAGCAAAAATTGGATGCTATACTTTATTGACAAACAACTTATAAAGCCTAGTTGTACAGAAAAAAAAAGAAATTAATTCATGTAAAACGAGAAAATATCGGTGTGAGAACATCAGATATAAAGATGTAAACAAGATGTTTGATAAAGACGATTATTATCTTAATTAAGATAAATTGTGGTTTAATTTAATTGATGGCGAGTACGATGTTCATTGTTCAATCGTGCGTGGACCACCTCATTATCTTTAAGCCCTCTGATTGTTAATGTGATGTTCTCCGATATTGCAAAGTTTAAACATTGTAGTAAAGTAGATAGCAAAACATTTTGAGATATGAATCGTTTGGTGTTGCAGTCTATTAAATGATTGGTTGATCTTGTTTAATTGTTTAGGTACAGTCGACGTCAAATATATGTTTACACTTTTTGCCTTATTACCAAGGAAAAAGGTGCAAAAGTGTAAACATATTTTAGACGTCGACTGTACAATTCATTACATTGATCTATTTATTTTAGTAAGTCTCTGAATATTTTAAAGTGAACAGAGTATTTTCGAAATCCAATAATGGCAGAAAACTATGCACTAAAAAAAGTCAAGTCACTAACTAACGTAAATACGAGTATGATCCTATTTGCTTATTTTTTATGACGATAGTTCAAAGTGCTGTTATAACATTTAGGCATGTCACGCTGCCGACGTGGCTGAGATATAGTGACCTTTTTACATGACCTCGCTTGCTTTCAAACTACAAAGTGGTACTAAAAGATACCACCCCCGTATCGAATAATAAAACAATCCCATAAAAAACATAAATGTAAAATGAGAGCCAAGTTCAATATTAAGAATATTCGTCGTTATTGACTTCGCCGGAAAAAGAATTGAGATCTATTTATATGGGTGCCAAATTCTAGTGTGCTTGTGGTGTAATTAAAGTTCAGGATTTGACTCCCGTATATGTGATGTCCCTGAAATAAGATTCAAAATTCCATGAATATTCGAGGCTTGACCGTACTACATTAAAGCCCACTTGCCGGTCGCCGCCGTCGTGTCAACTTTGTATTGCGACAGCTTTCCTCGTGTTTACTTTGTTTAATGGTATATTTGTTTACGTGTTTCCGCCTTTGCATGTTTGGCCATACTTTAGCCTTTTGTGGTTTCGGTAAACAGTTTAATCACTTTTCACTCAACTTGGATGAATGGGTTAGTTAAGAAGCACTCCCGTTGAAACTGCTAAGTGTGGCATTAGTGTAGCTAGTGCGTTTTGGAAACATTGGTATATCGATATACCTTAGACCTAAGAAAATAACAACAGTTTTGTAAGTAACTAAAGGAAGAACAACTTTGTAAGTTACTAAAAGCAAGACCAGTTTTAAAATTTGTATAAAAATAATAATTCGTACCTATGTATTATATAATACACTTGTACAATACCTACTACCACTTTCACAAATTAAAAATCTATTTCAAAACCATTTGGCAACAAATTATTCATTACAAAATTACAGCAAAAAATAATAACCCTAAATAGGAGGAATATCACTACCTATCACAATAATTATAGACAGAAACCAGTGAATGGACAGAAACCCATTCACACTTCATAATGATAACGTCAAAACATGTCAAGTTGTTTCTGAAGTTTTTTATAGCAAAACACATCCTGCCATTTTATTGCCCACAATTAAATTCTTACTATTTCTCTTGAAAGAAGTTAGTTTAATGTTGTGTTCAGTTTATTACGTTATTAACACGTAATAACGACACGTTGTAGTCGTTTTACCTCTACGAAGCATTTTCGCTATATACCGGGAAACCCATGTTATCGGGTACGACGTAGCGCTACGACCGTAGCTCAGCGGTGAATTTGTTAAGAAATAAACGTCCAAGACCGTAACTTCACGTGGATAACTTTTGCTTCCAGGTGAATTCGATATGCGAGTGAAATCGTGTGCAGCGTCTGATGGCTCCGGACACATTATACAGCTTTCAGATGAATACGGCTGCGTATTGCGCCCGAAGATGATATCCAGGTAGGATCCCGATTACCTATATGCTTGGTATACGATACTAATCATCTGTTTCCTGTTGATGAACCCAGTTAGGGTCTGCTCCTATTAGTGACTGCCAGCATGCGTGCTGTAGCCTCCTAAGCCCAAGGTCCTACCTATAGGACTTATTCAGTTCAATGAAATTTAAATCATATTCCATCGGAACAGAGATGCTTTTGCTTTGTTTCGTTTAGTTTTTAAAAAACGCAAAATCAACAACCGCAATCGCAATCTAACTCTATTGTCTACACTAAAGATTCAAATTTCTGTGGCAAATTTTATATTTTTCATTTGTATGGCTGGGCCTTATGAGGGTAGGTACAATAGATACATACATAATACCTACGTGCGACGCGCGTACCTGCGGCTGATTTCATACCGTTAAGTCCTACACGCGCTGACCAGTTAGTCCTAATATTAATGTCCTAGCACGATCGAATGCCTACCCCGCTTGATCTAATTCACATTATTGTAATTTCAGATTTTTAAAAGCCAAGGCAGCAGATGAGCGAGCAACGGTGATCACGTACGCCTTTTTCCACGCCTTCAAGTTCCCTGATGCCCTGAGCGTGCATATTCGATGCAAAGTGGAGATCTGCAGGCACGGCTGCTTGGACCACTGTCAGCTAGCCGGTGTGGCTCCTCAGAGACATGGGGCTCTGGACAGGAAGGATGATCGGACTCATCGGGACCACAATGAAATCAAGTAAGAATGTTGGCATACTGCTTAACTCGTGGAACTTTTTTAAATAGTGCCAGTAGAGTTACGATTTTTAAATTAGGAATAGGTACAGCCTTGGCAAAAAAGACTATAAATTAAAAAGTGGCAACACTGTAGTATCGTCCCGTTTTCTTATATCCATTGGTTTGAAAGGGACGACACTACAGTGTTGCCACTTTTTAATTTCTCTTCTTTACTCTTTTTTGCCAAGCTGTATATAGGATCAGCCAAGGCGCTCACAAATATCTGACCACGCCTTTATTGTCAAGGCGTTAGAGTGCGCGTTCAGATTTTTGAGCACCTCAGCCGTTTGGATATATCTTATGTCGACTGTAAATAACGAGCGTTGAAAATTTGGCAAAAATCGATCAGGCTCAATTTTCATCACGATACGAAGGTGATGCAAAGTAAACTAACAAAAGCTTGTCACTTTTCAGTGATTCATCAGCCGAAGAAGTAGCAGAATCGAGCATGATAGAAGAAACTCGTTTACCGCTAGAAGAAGCTTTCGGGGACGAGGTGTCTGGCGACGCGGTGCCGGCGCCGGCGCCGCTGCCGCAGCGCGCGCCCGCGCCCGTCGTCGAGGACTCCGACCACATGTCCGCCGTCGAGGAGCTGGTCGAGGCTCTGGCTAGACCATTCACTGTAAGTAGCTGTGACGGTGGACGTTCGGTGAAGAGGTACCGAGTTGGGAATTACTTTCACTAACCTGTATCAGCATGACACAATGTGGTTGGTGTGCATTATTGCGAGGACATTAAATAAAATTACTAGGTAGTGGCACAATTATAATTTTGCCAATGACAGGTAGCAGGATATACAGTATATAAGCGCGTGGCATTCGTGCATGCTGCTTGGACAAAATAAGCTTTGAAATACACAAAAGGCAAATATATTTACTTACATACTACATAACAAAATGTAAAAGTGAAGTCATGCAAAAAGAGATATTACGCTTTATACTAAATATTTTATATATATATATATATATATATATAACGACATATAAACATTTAGTTTATATCGTGTAACTAGTAATTATTTATATACCTATTACAAGGCGAAACTATAATTATAGGGCGAAATAAAAATTATATAAAGTTTTTGAACATCCAAATTCTTTGGTGTGGACGTATGGATTACGGTCAGAAATAAACTAAAAAAAAATTTAAAAGCACTAGTTAGCAAAAACTAATTTTGTGAACACCTAAAATAATAGCAATGTAATTTACAACACAATTACAAAGTAACTGTCGATAAAACCTACATCCCTCACTTTCCAGGATCGTCCCAGCGATCTCGACGAGCGTGAACGCTTCCCCCACGGGCCGCGGACCTTCGGTTCCGACAAGCCAGTCTCCGACGCCGTGGTGCCCGCCAAGCCTCCGGGGCCCGCCGTGGCCGGCCCTAGGTCCCTCCGCAAGAGGAGGACTGTGCGGGAGGGACGATCCGCGGATGTTGGCGTTTCGGGCATCTACGAAGTGGTCTCAGAGGCTGACTTAGCGTTTGGTCCGACAAGAGAACCAGTCACCGTGTTTAGTGGCAGGATTAGAGAAGAAGTAAGTGGATTATGATATAAAAGAAGTTGTAATGTTTGACGAAAAAGTAATTGTGAACTAGACAGTCATAAAAAATTTAAAAAGTAAGTATAGACTTTAACAAAAAAAATAAAAATAAGGATTTAGTATGCTTCTTGAAAATCTTGAATCCTTTGCCTACCTACTTTAATATTGTCCTGTGATTATTTCTGGTTTTCATTTATTTAATACATATATATAGTTCCTTTTTTTAGCATTAGAAATAAGATAAACAATCTTGATGTGACTTTTAATTGAAAAACACATTTTAAACAAACAAATATGTAACAATTATAAATCTAATAAGTACGATAATTTATATTATTCTGCTTTCATCAGTAATAGTTACTGATTTTTAAAAAGCATTTTTCAATTAAAAGACATGCCAAGATCGTTTACTTTCTTTCAAGTTCTTTCTAATAGATAATAAGATAATAGATTCTGGTTTAGTTACCAGTCAGCTTTGTTTAGAACATTAGTATGTTTTAACGCGTTATTACCGGTAAATGTTCAACATGACTTGGGACTTCAGTAGCCTTTAAAAACTTATTAACTATAATAATTTCACGGTAAATGTCACTAGACGCATACCTATGCTACAGCATATATGAGTAACAACGATCCAATTACGAGTAAAGGGGGATTATGGAGTCGCGAGTTTAAATCTCGTCGATATTTCCATGTTTGCCGTACCGGTAGGCAAGCGCTTCGACAATTTAGGTATTTATTGCGCATTCGGACTATTTTTTTAACCAAAAATTTTAAACTGACATTTGTTCGGGATTATTTAAATTACTTAATAAGTATGTAAATTAAAATTTATATTATTTTAAGATTATTTAAGGTTAAATGAGAGGTAAACGTTGACTAGTAAATTGCGAGTAGGTAAAGCTCATACTACCTATATAGCTTCATCAACGATAGGTATAGATACATTCAGTTTAGCGACCGACGGTTATTTGATCGGTCACATTTTGTCTTCAGGTGGTATACGGCGTGTGCATGGGCGCGGTGAGCTTCGGCGCGCTGTTCGCGTCGGCGGCGGGCGCGGCGGCGGGCGCGGCGCTGGCGGCCGCCGTGCTGCTGCAGCGCCTGCGCGCGCGCGCCGCCGCCGCCCCGCCCCGGCCCGCCGCGCACTCGCTGGCCGCCTGGATGGCGCTCAGGCTGCTCGGCGACCCGCAGCACCCGCACCGCTCGCGCGACGGCTGATCCCCCGGAGACTGCCCTATATTTATATTCTGGGACCTTTTTAATGACGGACGATGAATCTGATAGACGTGCCCGGTCGAATGTGAATCGGTAGCGTCGGTTGCATCGAATCTTTAACCTTTTCGCCACCATTGACTCTATACTTAATATTAGATAGTAATAATAATTCTAGAAATAGTTCGAAAAATGTATAATGTGTGTAATACGAGTGTACTAATTTTATAATACTGACTACATATGACTGTATTAACAGTATAAGTAAGTGTCTTGGCTATAGCTGTAAACTTATACTCAGTGTTTGCCTGAATAAAGAAAAAAGAATAAAGTCAATACATTTTGTGCTCACACGCCGGGACTTCATATCAAGTCGTGGTTTTATTCAGGTTTGTGACCTGCAATTTTTGATATGATATTGATGACACTTTATTATTTCATTGGCGTGGCGGTGAAAAGGTTAAAACGTTCGCAAACCTTAATGGTAAGTATGTGAAGTTTCATGGTTCATTGCTTATTGACGTTGACCAGCCCGTCAATTATTGTCGGTGCGACTGACCCTAAAATCATCTAGAATAGGTCTAGTGTTGCGATTGCCAAACTACGACGATTAGGTGCTAGCGCCTAATGGTGATGTTGTTATTCCGACACGACAGTTTTTTGCTTGATTTGGCACGTCTATAAGTTGTATTGATTTTGAGTCATCCAGAGCAAAAAGAAACAAACGCCGGTGGTATTATTTTAATTCTAATTTTGTAAATCATGTTCACCTAGCTGCCCTTGTTCATAGAGCTAGACCATGTCTATATATTTCTAACAGATTGTAGGTACCTAACCTGAAGGCTGATAGCAGAAAATTGTTTTTTTTTTCGTAACCTACATATATTATATCTCACAATATCCTTAAAAGCTGAGCATGTCTGCTTCAAATTAAATTTTGCTTTGGATGACCAAAAGAATATTATAGTACACTAGCCTTTTTGCTTAGTGTTATATGCACATGATATAACTATAAGTAATGGTTAAAATTGAAATCTACTTAAAAATGAATTCAACATACTTTTTTACAAACGATGATGCATTTATAACTTATTCTTTTAATTAATAATTGTATTATACTGTAGCAATTGTAATCTATGACTGCTTTCATACTATGCTTCCAGAACATAGGTCAAATGATGATAAACTGATAAGTTTATTCTGTTGTCAATTGTGTTTAGTCTATATATTTTATTATACCTAAGGTATTTGTTATTCTTTACAAGATGAGATAATATTAAAATAACATGGTTTTAAATCACACCGCGTGCTTAATGGTGCTAAGTCGTGCTACGGACGCAGTCCTATGAAACCTGATTGTATTCATTTTTCACTGTTGTGAATATTTTACATTTTATACCAATAAGTTTTGTACAGAGTTTGCCCTTTATTAATTTATAATCATTTACGAATACTATAGCATTAAGTGTAAGGATATTGTCCAGTCATGCCAATAGGTTAAGTTTAGTGTTATAGATAAGTATTTATATGAGAATCATTGACGTAGGTACAATCGGGGATATTGGCGGTGCACCACCTTAAGGGTTAAAATCATTAAAACGTCTTACAGACGGTCAGGCGATATCATAAAAGTGATGACCAATAGCATATCACTTAAAAAAATTTGTGATGACAAAAAAACGTTAGCTCAAGTAAAGTTTATTGCCGTCCATTGTCCTTCTGACGGGCGGCATTTGCAAACTAAGATAAGGAATCCAACATGAATTATAATTGGTTATCTTTATGGGGAGGCGAAGCTTAGCCTAAGCAACAACAACAACAACTAATAAACTGTCCTTACTAGGTACCTTTTGATACTCTCTGCCCTTTTCATTATTAAGATAAAGAATCTTAAATGTATCGTAATTGGTTATCTCTATGGGAGGCGAAGTTTAGCTCCCTCGTAAGGATCGAGGAAAATAATTTCTTAAGTGGTTCACCGGGGATATTCTCGATTGTACTTACATTGTGCACAAAACTCTACTCTTGATTTATAGGAAAATTATACTGAAATGTCTATTTCTGACGTAATTGACGGAATAGAGGTACATTCTGCGTTTATCAAACTTAATTGTACCTACCTATAATTCTGCCCTCCTAAGCCGAAAAGCGCTATCTCAAAAACAAATGATTTTGAAAATAGAATTTTCAGTTATAGAAACTAAAGTATAAATTAGCAATGCATTTTCTTTTGAGATAAGTAGCGCCACTCGGCTTAGCAGGGCAGAATTGTTTACTCAGCAGCAGTGGCGTAGCGTGGGTGAATGAGGCCGCGAAGCCAACCTTTTATTACCTTGTAAAAACACATTGAAAAGGTCTCGCAGACGTGGTTTTCGCTCACGGCTAGATTGGTCACGCTACGCCACTGGTTTACTGTTACTGTTGATGTATCTAAATGTATATTTTCTACGCTATTTCATACATTTATTTTATAAATAAATCAAGGTCAACGTTTCCTTGATTATATATCAGGCGTATTCTTATTTAATAACAGGTTATGAATTAGATCCGGATTAGTTATGATCTAATCTGTCAGTGTGACGTTTTTGGTTGAAGAAACAAGAATATGCCTGTATATTTTAAATAAAATGTGGTTGTGGCCCTGACTTGAAAATTACCTACAGCTTTTTACATTTTATGTTAACACAGAATATTCTCACGACATCCTAGCATAGACTGGCAATTGTGCCTATGCTTCTATGTTGTTAGAATATTTTAGAACACTTAAGTACCTCTTTATAAGTTATTTCAAGAATATATTTTTAAACTATGTAGATATATTAATGTATATGCTTATAATTTGGCCATCCATTTCCAAAAGTAAAAATTGTAAGCTCGTTTTTCGCGTCTCTTTTACTGAGAAAGTGGTTGGCCATCTATAAGTAATGGACTATTTTTAATAGACAACTGTACTGTACCTACACATATTATAGGTATAGTTAAACACCAATGAATGTTGCATACTAAGTAAATATGTTATTATTTAGTGGTTGGTTTTAAATCAAATGGTTAAGATTTATAATTATGATGATTCAAAAGGATCGTAAATTATCTTGCTCAATATTATTAAATTATATATTATTATCAACGCTAATAATACGTAAACACGTAGCTATGAGTAGATTTAATATTTAGTCAAATAATAAACAAGCTATTTAAACTGAAGTTAGCAGGTTTGTTAATGAAATATGATTAAGACATAGCGTTGGGAGATCAAACCGACATTCAAAAGGTAAACCGATTTAATGGCGCAAACATTAATGAAACATAACAGTCTCAGGACCGAAATACCTAATTAACGTCATGTTAACTAATGTTACAATAAAATTTAACTTTAATAATGTTGACTAACGAAAAATTATATTATAAAGTATGTCAACGTCACGATAGTATAAATTTTCTAGACTCCTATTTTTATTTTTCCAGCTGAATACCAAACATACCTACATTTTATATATAACAAAAAATATAGTCATCTACTAGTACCTACTCATTCAAAATATATAAACAAAAATATGCCGCTATTCTCCCAACTACATATGTACGTATATGCCACCCAAAAAAATGCATTTATACTTATTATAAACTTAAGTTACGTAGCGTATTATGAGAAAATAATTTCTCTAAGTGCAATTTATTTATATACCCATTTAATTTACAATTTTGAATATTACAATATTCTCTACCGATAAGTTTTTCTGTTATGGGTTTGTGTTTCTGTTTCTTTTTATTATACTTTATTATGTTTTTGGGTCGTTCTTAACGAATATTTCGTTATAAGTCTCTCCAGAAGTGTGTTCAGCGCGTAAAAACTGTTAATAAATTCGTTTAATGGAATAAAATGTGTTGAAACGATTTTATTTTTTATTTTTTACGCTTCGTTATTTATTACTATTTTAGTAATTCGATTTCCTATAAATAATTTCTTGAGGATAAACCATTTTTAAAGTATCTCTCTCCCTAGGGCACTTTATCTACGCTTTAGCTACGACGTATCTACGCCGACATTTAAAGTAGGTATAGGTACCTACATATATACATATATGCATACATATGTATATGCACCGCACACAAACACGGCAAACGTATCAATGCAGGCCGCGTAGCCAAGATGCCGATCGCTTACGCTACGTAGCGATCGAAACGCAACTGTCACTGTTGCACTAATATAGAAGAGTGATAGAGAGACATAATGCTTTTCGTTGTCGAAGCGATAGCGATTGTAACCTTGGCTAGGCCGGCAGGTATCATTGAGATGTGAGCGTACCGTACCGTACGTGCCTCATAACGATAAACTACCTACCTACATCTTAGTTATTTTTCAGGCCTCCTATTCCATGCTGCAATAAAGGACGTACCTATGGCTAAAATTTTAAAAGTTTAACGATAGACGAGAGTCAATAAAAACGCGATGCCCGGCACTGCTGCACTGGTCCCAAATCCAGAAAAGTAAGACATTACTTATTATTTATTTGCCTTTCCCATGCGTGCGAAGCGTGCGCAGAGCCAAAGCCAACACGTAGAGGGTTTGACATGAAATGAAAGGGGTACACCGTGCGGATGAAAGCGATGGACTAAAGACTGAATGGGATAAAAAACCGGACGCCTGCCCAATAAAATAAAACTGTATGCAATTTTATTTCTGGCAGAACCATTTAGGATTTTTAATATTGAAAATTTTATGTTAAAGGAAAAATATGGAAAAAGAAACCGCTACTGGCACTGGCTTTGAAAACCGTCCAATCGCTCTTGGCTAATTAATTAACCTTTATATATTTAATTTAAAGTTGGTGGAAGTGGGACCAGGCCCCCTATTTCACCAACGCGACAGGTGCGATAATTCGACAAGTCTCACTGTCGCTGACGTCACAGGCATCCATGGGCTACGGTTATGGCTTACCATCGGGCGGGCCATATTCCTGTTTGTCACCATCATTGTATTTTTTTTTAAACTGTGTTATATCGGCAAAAAACAGGTAAGGTTTACTCGGGGAATTCCGAATGTCGAAAACTGTCGGATAATTCCGAAAAGAGACTTTTATTATGATAATTAAGGGTCATTTTCATCTGAATTTCGGAATTATCCGACATTCGGTACTACCCGAATACACCTTATTTCTCTTGTGATGTATATGATGACAATTGTCACAAGCTTTCAAAGAACTTTCGGTAATTCTTGACAGCAAATGAGTTCTGTGTCGGAATTTCGTGACAATTGTCGTATTTCTTGTGACAATTGTCATTAGCTTCGAAAAATAAGTACTTATTTACTGGCGATACAGTGTTTTTTTTAATTAACATGTTGGTGGCAAACAACCACACCGCCCGCCTGATGGTAGGCGGTTACCGTAGGCTATGGAGGCTTGTGACGTCAGTAACAGTGATGTCGACAAATGCGACATTTGGCGCGTTGGTGAAATAGGGCCCAGAACAGTCATCGACAGTCTACAGTAACTACCTGTTGACATCTTTTTACTCACGACTTAAGTAAGTCTCGCCAAGCATTGCATAATGCGTATTGACAAATACCTAACGACTTTGTATTCAATGTAGCTTTATTTTATACACATAGGTACTTTAATAGCCATAGGTAAATAAATCGAATAATAACACGTTCCTCTGTCGTATTGAGTTTATTTTTTCAACATTATTTTCTACACTTAATACCGATTTATAACCGTCAAACAGAATAATGATCTTTATTAAGTATAAGTATTAAGAATGATGGCATGCTTTCAAATATTGCATATAAAAACAATCACAATAAATAACTAAAAATAACAAGTAAGTAACATATCATAAATCCTTTAAATCTGTAGAGAAAAACAATAAATAAAAAAGAAGAGGTACTGAGGCGGTATAACATAAATATATTACATGTAGCATTGTGGCTACAGCAATAAACTTACCTAGAATAAATAATTATTAATACTAATGACAAGTTATTTTAATTTATTTCCTAGCGGTTCACCTAAATGCTGATTGTTATTACCACACATGTATTTTCCGTTGCCCCTGATACAAATAAAAATACCTACTTATTTGCAAAGAGGTAACAGAAGATTGTACTTATATTATTTAATACTATATTTGTGTCGTAAAATAATAATTTGTCCTAATTAAGAGTTAAGTACATAGGCAGTTTCCTTTCAATAAATATCAAATAGGGATATAGCAATAATACAATGGCAAAACAAATAATTTTGTATATAAATAGGAAACAAATTGACGACGTCACTGAAGTTTTTTTTACTAAAATTGAGCAGTGTTGTGGATGAATTTCTACAAGTCGAATTAAGTAACTATATTTTAATTTAAACTTCACTATTTGCATGCGTATGGATCTGATCATTACTTATTATTTATTTGCCTTTCCCATGCGTGCGAAGCGTGCGCATAGCCAAAGCCAACACGTAGAGGGTTTGACATGAAATGAAAGGGGTACACCGTGCGGATGAAAGCGATGGACTAAAGACTGAATGGGATAAAAAACCGGACGCCTGCCCAATAAAATAAAACCGTATGCAATTTTATTTCTGGCAGAACCATTTAGGATTTTTAATATTGAAAATTTTATGTTAAAGGAAAAATATGGAAAAAGATACCGCTACTGGCACTGGCTTTGGAAACCGTCCAATCGCTCTTGGCTAATTAATTAACCTTTTTATATTTAATTTAAAGTTGGTGGAAGTGAGACCAGGCCCCTATTTCACCAACGTGACAGGTGCGACAATTCGACAAGTCTCACTGTCGCTGACGTCACAGGCATCCATGGGCTACGGTTATCGCTTACCATCGGGCGGGCCGTATTCCTGTTTGTCACCATCATTGTATTATTTAAAAAAAAACTGTATTATATCGGCAAAAAACAGGTAAGGTTTACTCGGGGAATTCCGAATGTCGAAAACTGTCGGATAATTCCGAAAAGAGACTTTTATTATGATGGAATTAAGGGTCATTTTCATCTGAATTTCGGAATTATCCGACATTTGGTATTACCCGAATACACCTTATTTCTCTTGTGATGTATATGATGACAATTGTCACAAGCTTTCAAAGAACTTTCGGTACCTAATTCTTGACAGCAAATGAGTTCTGTGTCGGAATTTCGTGACAATTGTCGTATTTCTTGTGACAATTGTCATTAGCTTCGAAAAATAAGTACTTATTTACTGGCGATACAGTGGAGTTTTTTTTTTAATTAACATGTTGGTGGCAAACAACTACACCGCCCGCCTGATGGTAAGCGGTTACCGTAGCCTATGGAGGCCTGTGACGTCAGTAACAGTGATGTCGACAAATGCGACATTTGTCACGTTGGTGAAATAGGGCCCAGAACAGTCATCGACAGTCTACAGTAACTACCTGTTGACATCTTTTTACTCACGACTTAAGTAAGTCTCGCCACGCATTGCATAATGCGTATTGACAAATAACGACTTTGTATTCAATGTAGCTTTATTTTATAGATAGGTAATTAGGTACTTTAATAGCTATAGGTAAATAAATCGAATAATAACACGTTCCTCTGTCGTATTGAGTTTATTTTTTCAAAATTATTTTCTACACATAATACAGATTTATAACCGTCAAACAGAATAATGATCTTTATTAAGTATAAGTATTAAGAATGATGGCATGCTTTCAAATATTGCATATAAAAACAATCACAATAAATAACTAAAAATAACAAGTAAGTAACATATCATAAATCCTTTAAATCTGTAGAGAAAAACAATAAATAAAAAAGAAGAGGTACTGAGGCGGTATAACATAAATATATTACATGTAGCATTGTGGCTACAGCAATAAACTTACCTAGAATAAATAATTATTAATACTAATGACAAGTTATTTTAATTTATTTCCTAGCGGTTCACCTAAATGCTGATTGTTATTACCACACATGTATTTTCCGTTGCCCCTGATACAAATAAAAATACCTACTTATTTGCAAAGAGGTAACAGAAGATTGTACTTATATTATTTAATACTATATTTGTGTCGTAAAATAATAATTTGTCCTAATTAAGAGTTAAGTACATAGGCAGTTTCCTTTCAATAAATATCAAATAGGGATATAGCAATAATACAATGGCAAAACAAATAATTTTGTATATAAATAGGAAACAAATTGACGACGTCACTGAAGTTTTTTTTACTAAAATTGAGCAGTGTTGTGGATGAATTTCTACAAGTCGAATTAAGTAACTATATTTTAATTTAAACTTCACTATTTGCATGCAAATGAATCTGATCATTAATATATATGTATTGAGCAAACTATTTAGCACAGGTTAATGTAATTGGAATGGTCTACATGCTTCAGTCTCATCACAACTAATATGTACAAATTAAATTATATCAATGAACGTTACGAATAAAACCGAGCAGTCGGTGGGTGTGGCCGGGCTATCGTCGCAATGGCAGCTGTTTTCTTCTTCAAAGTCGTGATGGGTCGTAGTTTTAAGAAAAGCACTGCTGATACAGCGCAAGAACACACTAATGTGGCAAGAAGCGCTCCGAGGGTCGCTGCAAACCCTGGAGTAGTCATGCAAACTAGACCAGGAGTGGGTACAATTCTAGGAGCAGCAGTTTCTTCTGTAGAATCTAAATTCAAATCTCCGGCGGAAACAACACGTATAACTCGGTTTACTCCCACTTCTTTCTCAGGCGATGTAGCACGGCGTTGTCTTCGCACTCTTCGCTCGTCTCTTCTTAATTCAGCGCCGACTGGGAAAGCGTCTATCTGAGGAGGCCCGTATTCGGCATGGGGAGCAATAACATTTTGACCACCATCAGAGCACTGCTCAGGGCAGCGATACCTGCAAATCTGTATGGTACATTGAAAGTGTACTTCCATGGAATCAGGGAACTTAAATGCTTGGAAATGTGCATACGAGAGAACGGAAGCACTGGCCCCGAAATTCTTGATCTTCGTAAATCTCGACATTAGTTTCGGTCGTGTTACACAGCCTCGCCTATCGACTAATTGTATAGGAGCGCGTTGACCGTCGTGAGCTACACAGTCTCGTACAAGCATGTCGAACTTCGCGTCATCATCCTTAATAGCCAATACCATGGTCATAGTTTGCCCAATCTTTACCAGACCTGATACTTCAGAGGCCCATGGTCCTTTACCCACTTGGATTTGCATCCAACATCCAACGTTATCACCAGCAAAATCGGCGCGTACAACATCTAACATATCTACTGGGAACGGTCGGAAAGTGACTGCTTTTTCATACTGATCGTGCCATGTGCAACGTAATTTTCGAGCCTGATCCCAAACCTCTTGGACCTGTGGGTCGTATTGGATAACTATTACATTTTCAAAATATGTACCAGCGGCTGTCACGTCTCCTCTGTATCTAGGATCCCCACTACCGGCTGTTCCACATGCGTGAGCTCCAATCTCAAATGAGGCTGTTGTTCTGCCTAGGTTAGGTGGCAGGTGGACGCATTGATGGTTGGAATAATGCCCTTTAGAGAAGACTATTCCAAAGAATGGTTTGTCAAAACTCAGAAAAACTCGCATGGCATTCTTTTCACACTTGACGTCCAAAGAAACTATTTTAGGCATATCAGGAGCAGGTGCCGGCCACACATCTCCGGCACCACTGAAGACTTTGTCGCTGGCAGATGTTTGAGCGTCGGTCGGTGCAGCAGATTGAGAGGGTGGACCTCGGAAGCCGGGGCCTATGTCGTTCTTATGATGACTAACCGGCGGCCCGAGAGCAAATGGTTTCGAGTGGATAGGATGATGATTCGTGATCCTCGGCATACCTGAAAAGCCCAAAGTAATATTTCATTAGTTATCTATATTCATTATTATTCAATTATCCTGTTAAGTATTATGAATTTATTTATAAGGTACATCTTTAGGTATTGTTCAACAGAAAAACTTATCGTACAAAAAGTGAACTTAATGCAAATGGTATTTTCTACCAATAAACCTTAAGGCAAATATAAATTAAAACATAAAAACTTAAATTCACATGTAAAAACATAAAAAATAAATACTTTATTAATACATACGATGTATTCATATATACGAACGTGAAAGTTTAATTGTTTAGACATTTAGCTATTTGGATTTTAGATATTTGTAGTACAGTGCCTCAAAATGGCGAAATTAAATCAATGTTTGATATTGGAATAGTGAAATTTAATTTTACATAGGTACTTTATATTATAAATTTCATATCTAGGGGTGAAATGAGAAACGGTGGAGAGGAAAGAAGTCGGTGACAAATATCTTGTAGTGTAGGTACACACACCTGCAAAAGTGCATGCCCGCTTTATGAATGGAATTCATTCATAAAGTGAGTAAATACACTTTTGCACCTTGCCGTACATTGAACAATATAAAACTATATACCTAGAGTTAGACCAATAAAAGTCTGCAACGAGTTTGATAGCCCACGCAGTGCAAGTGTTATTTCAAACGTCAAACTTCCATGAAATTATATAAATAGGTAACACGTACATGCACTGCGTGGGCTATCAAAATCGCTGCAGACTTTTCTTGGTCTAACTCTATTAGCATAAAACATAATACTTGATCCCTTACCTAATGCGTGGTGTTGCTGATGATGTGGTGGGTTTTGTCTTCTGTTGTGTGGTGGGGGCGCCGGCGGCGGGGGTCCGTTGTACGCGTGGCTCGGTGTCTCTCGCTCCGAGGATTCCATGGCCAGCTGGTCAGCCGACGGCTCGACGGCATTGCTGGAGTCTGCATTAGCTCCGCCACCCCCGCCACTCTCGTTCGATGTTTGGTCGCTGAGAGCTCCACTCTGAAATTTACAAATATTTGTTTTGTAGTTAACTAAAAATATATGTGACGTTCCACGGGAAAAGGTACCTTATGAGGGTTTCTAGTTTCGGAGATATGAAATGTTTTGTAAAGAGGTGAAAAAATGCTCAATTTTTTTTTATTGTGTGATCTCAAACCTTAATGCGTAACGTTTGTTTACCTGTTTTTATTTTTGTTATAAGTTAGTTATAAGCCTAGTAACGTCGTCTCAGAGTTTAGTAAAAAGGTACCTTATGGAAAAAAGGTTGAAAATTTCCAAAAAAACAAGTCAATACGGGAAAAGAAGTTTGGTAGAGAACTGTATTAGCATTCTGCAAAACTAATTTGATAATTTCAGTTCTGGTTGGGGCGCCTAGCAAATATTATAACCGTACATTGACCGACATTATAAATCCAAGTAGCCTGCTAATATACTAAAGTTACTCTCGTCAAGTCTTTCTTAACTAGAATAATCTTCATTTGGTTTGGTCGCATGCAATAAATCAGCCATTGGTTTGCTGAAAAATGCCAATACCCGACGCATTACCTTATGGAATATCTAAGGTCATTGAACCTCAATGCCGCTTGTCTTCAATGGCAACCAAAATATATTATTGATAAGAAATAGACGATTAATAACATCTTTACCCCAAAATATTATTAGTTTATCCTAACTGTTCCATCATCATCATGCCTCATCATGTAACTTAACCACAAGGTACCTTTTCATTACATACAAATTATTGGTCTTTTTTAAGATTATTATGACGAAGAACCAATTAAATTTGTGGCAGTTTAATGTAAATTAATATTTTCTATTCAAAAAAGATAAAAGCTTCAATGTGATTGATGTTTTGTAGTGATGTATTATTAGATTTATTTCCATAAGGTACCTTTTCGTAAATGTATGGAGCAAATACTGTTATTGTTATGTAAGTTTAAAGTGGCATAAGGGGTTAAATATAGTATTTAGTTGGGGTTTTAGGATTTATTTCATTTGAATGACAGAATTTGTTTCATATGTGCTCAGAAAAATTGATTGTGTGTTACATTAAAAGTAAAAATATTCAATTTTCTGATTTTATATGATAAAGTCAGAAAATACATTTTCACCTCTAAATCGGTATTGTTTTTTGCTTAAACTGTCTCTCAGTGTCGTTTTCTAATAAATAAAATTTAAATCGTGAGAGCTCATTGCAATCAATCGTGAAAATGAAATAAAACTTTATTTTCAAGAGACTGGTTAGTATACACATAAATCAGTCGATATCAAAGGTTTCTATTTGCATTACAGAACAAGTCGCAACATTTTTTTAATCTCAGATATATAAGGTATTATTATTTGTAGTCAACTATGTAACTTACTTCAGGAACATAGTTTTTTAGGCGGCTAAACTTAAAACTTCTCTATCGTAAAGTTGCTCATTTCACAACATTATTTTCAAAAAATCATATCTCTGTAACTACGCAACTTAGGAGGTTGATCTTTTGTGTTATCGATAGCTTATTTATTGTAGATTACTGGGGTATGCATAACTCCATACCCGCCATAAGGTACCTTTGACCGTGGGACGTCACATATTTTTGTGTAGCGTAATAAGAGCCACCTCGCACTAGCGTCTCCCGAGCGTCGGCGTCTAGTCGACTCTATGGCCGCTGCTCGACGCAAAGACGCAACTGCGCAGCGACGTCCCACGTGCGGGGTAACACTTATGGTACATTAATTGTCGAGGTAAGAAATACTTTCAGGCTTGAATGTTAAGTTTTAACGGAAGACCATGGGAATCCGTTTAATTTTATACCGTTTTCCGGCCGTGTGTATAGGCCTTTTCCTAAAAATGGTGCAACATTGATCAATGCAATCAATATTTGGTATTATTATTATTGAATACTTTTGATTTCTCTGGAAACATATCATTCACTGCTAAAGTTATCTCTATATCTGAGGTTAATATAATGTATATACATGGTTACATATTTAGTAATCTTAGGTTTTTTTTCTAAATCTTAAAAAAAGAAGAACATGTCTACAGTAGAACACCGTCCTCAAAAGCTAAGTTGAACTTCAAGCTACTCCTTAAAAAACTGTAAGCATTATTGTGACACGAAAATATCCACATTTCCCTCGTAGTATTTAAGCCACGGTCGGCTTTCACTGGCTGGTGGGCGATATTTTAAGTGTTATTTAATACGACACACTGACCGTCTTTAATACGTCTCTGGGGACACACCTGTATCAAAAATTATGTGACAACGCAGATTGTAAATGCAACTTGATCGAGGTTACTAATACTAATGCAGCCCGTCTTTCGCCGGGTCGGCCGGGCTCCTGGGGGCATGGATGGAATGATCTCGAGAAAGTTGTTCGTGATTCTGGTTTCGAATAACTTAAATCATTGCTCATTGGACCGCTCCGGTTTCCGATTTTTTTCCGGTTTAATCAAGACATGTTTATGGCTAATCTTTTTTGTCACCGCATTTCTAACTTCCTATTATCAATGGTATAAAATTATAAAAACATGGAAAATTAAAAACGTACGCATTTATTAAATAACTTCGTGCAGCTTGGGTGGTCGGGCTATAAATAAAATATGAACAATTTCCACTGAAACCAAATGGCCGGCGGCACTCTACAATTTGGAGTCATTGTGGGTGTTGACGGTAATTATCGAACCTAGAATTAACGAATTGTCAGGTCTTTTATACTTCTCATTTGTTTCGCCTCAAGGAACAACATTAGAAAGTATTGCCTGCAAGAAGCGTGTAGAGCTTTTATATTACTTCGATAAAGATTTACGAGTGGTCTTATAGAGCACGTCGGTCCCGGCAAAGAGTGGAATCCAGCAATTATTTTAGAATGGGATCTGAATTGATCCAGGGGATACCGACGTACCAAATTATGTAATAAAAAGTACAGGAGAAAGTTTTAATGGAACGGAGATTAATCTTCGATGGTTATCTAAATGATAGCGGAGATGGCGTTTCATGCCTCGTTTGTAGTGTTGTATTCACCGAATAGTGTAATGTCTTTTTTTATTTTCAATCTGATAGGGTTAAGCGGCGTCAAGTTCCTGAGGAATTAGTCAAGTGGTCCAATTTTCTAGCAACAGGGTTTAATTCTCGCACGATATATGATATAAAATCATAAACTTAAATAAAATCATGGTTTTAGAGTCAAACTTCACTACTTCTGCAGAGCAATTAACATCCTGGCAAGGTTTCCTCAGGGAAGCATCGCAGAATATAGATATAGGTCTTGGAGAATAAGTGTAAAGGTTATTAGAGAATCGACAACCCGCCTGTAGTAACCTCGTCTAATGGTTTTCGTAACCGCCTTCCTTGTTTGAATGAACATAATTTGTTACTTATTTATTAATAGGTACACAACAAACGTGTCAATTTGTTTCTACCATAGAATGACTTGTACCATAGTCCAAAGAAAAACGTTTAATCTGACAGGGGAAAGGTATATGCTCGTAATACAGGCAGGTAACGTGCTTTATAAACCTTTATATATTATAAAACAATTAGACACCGAGCACAGCCGTACGTAAGTCATCGACACCCAAATACGACTAGGCACCGTAGCCAGAGTTCCGCGTATTCATTACCAGTACTGGTACAAGTATTTACTCGGGGAGTGGCACTCAAGAGCAGTGTGTCAGCGCGCGGTCGTTGATCTTAGCGGGCGAATTTCACTTTCATTCAATTACTTGGGATATAGTACTCTGCCGGTGTACTGAATTATCTGCTACACTGTATGTATGAGTGAAACAAGAAAAAAAATGCGGTGCAAGTATCGTTTTTATCGCTCGGTATCTGCCAGTCACTACCTCAGTAGTTTACGCTGGCGGATATGTTTTATGGTGAAAATATAGTTTTACGCATTATAATTTGAGAAAGTGCTAGTGATTGTCATTAATACGCATCCATTTCGCTTCGTTGAATGACTATGTATCTTTCAAAATGAGAATTTATAATATGCTCTGTATAAGACATTGATAAATAGGTGGGTACTATACCTTATTTCATACTGTAGCCAAATAGTATGGATGAATGATTAAAGACTGTCATTACTAAAAAAAGTTAAATAAGAAAAATAATTAGTTATGTAATGTAAGTTAATTAAATTTCGTCATAGTTTAAGATTATGATTGAATTATTTATTTACTCAGCTATCTTACTCTTATTGTAACCCCCGACCTTTACCAGTCAAGTGAAAATAATGCCGACCCCGAACAACTGATAATACGACGACCCCTCGCTTTTGCTCTATTGAGCGCTTTGATATGGCGCGATGCCAAATATAGCGCATAGGACACGGCTGCCTGTACAAGACAGCTCATTTTTCAAACAGGCTTTTAACTCCTGGTAGGTCCAAATCTTTGAGCTCAATATCAAACAACATAGCTTCAGTTTCGTGAGTTAGTGACAATATTCGCATTTGTCTCGTTAATTGTTGCACGCTGATGTACTTATCGTTTTAATGTTCAAGCATAATTAGGGCAACAAAAAGTATGTAATATCATTTTTCATTTGAAGCCAAGATCTCCATAGGTGCGAAGTTTAGTCAGTCAGTTTATTAGTCTAGGTACCTCTGTCTTATTCTTTTCTATCAACGTTTTTGTAGCAACAAGGTTAAGGAAAACTTTTTGATATAATTCTACTTAAGATCGACCAACTTACTAGTGATTATCCATTGACACCATTAATTACATTTACGTTCTACTTCTGTCCCTTATGATAGTGTCCCTTTCAAATCATTGTTTATAAGAAAACGAGACGACACTACATCATTACCACTTTTTAATATCTACTCTTTTTTGTCGGACTGTACAACTGCGCCAGAGTTTTCTATTTTCACCTCCACTTTTTTCAAACAGTGTAAAATGCCCATTTGTCGGTCGCTACAATCCTGAGCAGGATTTCAAGTTCAATGTGTGTCGTCGCTGTAGGTCGCGCGGTGACCGACCGCCGGGAAAGCCGGCTTTTACTCTTCACTACTATTGTCGTAAATCGACTCTGGTGTTTTGCTATACGTGCCTCTTACTATTTGTGTCATCCGAGATACGAGTATTTAGTCGATTTCGATTGACTAGTTTAGACACTTCAATGGTATATTATTATCGACGTTATCGCAAATGACTAGCTAATGTACCGTAACTATGAACATAAATCTCCCTTCCGGAGAGAGAGATAATTAACCATGTATTAAGCATGTTTTCTAATAAACTGTGTTGAAATTCTAATATACAAAACGAGAGGACATAACAAACATCACAAACAAATTGATTCACAGTAGGTATAGGTAGTTGCTACTCACATAATGTATTATAATGTTGGCTAAAATTATCAATATATATACAAAAAATCTTGCTTATAAAAATAATACGTTCAGTTTCAACAATAGTACATTGTAGGAGAGGACGGAAAATCGCTAAAAGATGGACGAGTGAGTTCGAGGGCCGACACGTTAGTGGAGGCCCTCGAATAATACGAGTCCATCTTTAGCGTTTCCGGCCGAGGCATTACATAGTGCTTTTCACGACTACTGCGAGGAAATAAGAAAACATTTGCATAACTATAAGTACTAGCCCGCGATTTCTCTGGTAGCAAATTACTAGCCACTGCCTGTACTGTCTCTTGAATTTCGGTAGGCGTAAGAATATCATTTTCTTCACTAGAAGAACTCATTTTTATAGCGAGCGTAGATACGCGTTTCTTATATTCTTTAGTCAAACATAATTTACACTATCCAATTCAGTAGGTATTTTCAGATCCCGCCTTTTTTTACTTTTTTTACCACTTTTAAGAGGCGTTTTTCTGTTATTTGCTTCAAACCGACTCTAAAATTAGAAGCGTTTTTGCTAATAAAACCACAAACAGCTACAAAAGTAAAAAACGCCTTAAGCGTGAACTGAATGGATAATTGTTAAAAAAAAATGAAGTGAATGGTTTTGATATTTCTTTTTTTTTAAACAAGAAATTGGTGCTATAAATAACCTAATTTTATTTTTGAAGGAAAAAGTTGCGCAAAAAAAGACCTTTTATTGATTTTTATGTTTAGTAGTGGTGCTTCAGGTGCTACAGCTATTGCCTACTTTCCAGCTTGGTTTTAGACCATCTATTGCCACATTTCCGAACAGTGGCGTGAAAAATTACTTATATTAACAGGATTTTAACGGCCTGATTCGAACTTTAAAGTTCCGACGTAAGCCGTAAGTTTAAACTTTCTACTCTGATGAGAATATACTTTTTAGTGGTGAGATTTGTATCGTCTAGAAGAAAAATATATCGCTTTTTGTGTATGACACCCTCAATGACGTAAACTACCCTCCCTACTGCCAGGCTTTACTGAACTTATATTTTTTTCTGAAGTGACAAACTTCTCGCTATTTATTAACTAACACTTACAATGGTGGAGTAGTTAATTAACCTTAGGTGACATTATCACAGGGGGACCACCAGAATGTTTTTGTCGCTCGACTGTCGACCGGATGAGGATGGTCCCATCCTAGCAATGTACAAATTGCAGAACATTCCCAAAAAGCGGAAACGTTCTCGAGAATGTTCTCAGAACATTCCTGCAACATGGAAATTATTGTTTAAACAAGAGAATATACTTGTAATAAAGTTTAAATAGGCATAACTTAAAACTAAATGTTATTATGCATATATTATTGTCTATTACAGTTAGCTATTTTGTTGATGTGATAAATTTACCAATAAGTTGCTTAAATTCTCACTGTATATCAGAGAACATTTCGACTTTCGACAATTTTTTCCAAAATTATTTTTTTGTTTCATTAGAATCTAGAGGCCTCTATCTCCCGTCATGCCAAATCTCAGCGCGCTCGGACCAAATTGAAAAAGCTAAAAAAAAAAGTCGGCCATTTTGATTTTTTTTAATGCAGTTTGTTTTATCTTGGGGCCCTCTATGACATTTGGTCGAGCACCCCCCACCTATCACGCACCGTTTAAAAGTTGCCATACAAAATAAAAGTGCCAGTTTTCCCGCAATTGTAGCATTTTTCTAAAAAAAAAATTTTTCATAGGTATCAAGGGGACTCCGAGATTCCGTGACCAAAATTTCAGCGCGCTAGGACAAAATTAAAAAAGTTAAAAAAAAAGTCGGCTATATTGAAAAAAAATGGCGGCGTAAAAATCTGCCGGGGTCCCTCTATGACATTTGGTCGAGCACCCCCCACCTAAGTCTGACCGTTTGGCCGGGCCGTCATACATTTTTCTGACCGGAAGCGGACGACCAAAAGTCGGAATTTTCTGGGGGTAAGGACTACACCTAAACTATCGTGAATATTCATGGTATAAACCACGATAAATAAATAAATTCTCGTTCTCGAGAAGATTCCCAGAAGTTACCGAGAATTTCTCATGTGGAAAGTTTCGCAACTTTGGAAAGTTCTCGTGCGTGCATTGCTATCCCATCCTCATCCGATCCCATTGCAATTGTAAGGCATATTATGTACAATTATACATCAATCGAGCCCCTCTATTATTTCGACAGTTCAATTTAATTTTTAACTACATTGTTTAGAAGTTTACTTGTAAATAGGTAGCCCTGTTACGATTATTAGGTAAGAAAGATAATAAGAAAAAAATATTTTAACACATTCATGATTATACCTATCTCCGATCGATCCCCTAACCGGAATTCATACTTAGGACCACCTTTTGCGAAGACAGTAGGTACCTATAACGAATAGGTTTGAAGATCGTTAACTAGAAACGAGAACATTTTTAGTGTAAAGTGTTAAAAAGTTGTGTGTATACGTAGGTACAATGTTAGTAAATAGAAACAGTTCAAACGCCTTCTTACTTTCCACAGGGCAAAGCGGGTAAAGAGTGGACACAGACGGAACTTGCCGCAGCGTCCGTCAGCGCAGTGGGTCGCCCGTGCCCATATTTGGACTGTTTACCCGGTCACCGTATTAGATTCTATAAGTCTGCTTCCTCGCGACTCCACCCTGGTTGTTTATGCTTTTTGTTACCCTAGTTCAGAGCTAAGTGCGCAATTAATTTATACTTGTTTAGATTTCGAAAGCTTAAATATACAATGCTTTGCCATGAACTCAACATTACCATACCAAACACATTGCTGGGCTTGAAAAAACAGTGATTCCAATCCGCTGTCTAATATCTAACAAATATCTGAAAGACAAAACTTTGCTCGGAAAACATAAAAATTCAAAAATGCGCGTTTTCCAAGAGATTATCTAACAATAGGAAGAAAGACAACCACTGAGAGAATAGAGTAAGCAGCATATACTTTTAATTCATTTTGTGATACTTGTCGCTTTCCCAATTTATTAGTCGGTCTTTTCATTTACTTACTTATGCAACAATTCGAAATTTATCTAATTTACTGTCGAACCCTTGGTTCTGGTATGTTCAAAATAGGAAAGTGTACTGCTGATGCACGTTTTAGTACCTATCCTATAACAAAATACAACTTAGCATGCACGTCACAGAAAACAAAGGCACCTGAGGTAGTACGAACAAAAGCCAGAATTTTGCTGTCGCAAACAGAAGTCACCTAATCTAAAAGACCAGACTTATCTAAAAAATTGGAGCACCGCCACAGCAGGCCCAGATTTTAATTAAAGCTTACATTTCCAATGAAAGCGCTCATTATGGTTCTAAAAATAAATTTGTCAAGAGAGATTTCTTGTTATAATTCAGGCATCTTCCGACTATTACAAATGAAGTGAATCCTGGCCATTTGCATTCCTCAGTTCCCTGCTAACATTAAGAGGTAATTGAAAATTAAATGAGAGTGATGAATGGAAAATGAATTTCTTTATTCAGATGAGGCCTTTGAAATTACAGATATTAAGTTGAAGATTACCTACTAAATACTGTATAAAGGAGGCGTAAGAAATAAATATGTACCTATCACTCGTAGTTTAAGAGGTTTAGTCCTTCTTAGGGAATTTAATTCTAGTTAAAAAGTTGACAATTTATGTTGCTATTTCACCGAGTGTAAAAGTCCGGAAAACAAACAAACTTTTAGTCATGTTAGGGAAACCCAGGCAACAGGAGAAAACTCAGGCAATACTTTCGTCACTTATTTAGAAAAGCGGTGTCCAATAAAATTGATGTTAAACATTATTGCAAGTTGTGAAAATAGTCGGCACAAGCGAGACGGAGTGCACCATAAACGGTAAGTGTCTCGATTAAAAATCATTAACTTTCATGCGCTGAGTACGCTCTACTTACGTGCTTCATTTGAACGATGATTTTGGATCAAGATTCAACAAAAAAAGTCAATATAATATTGTTAATGGCAGGAAATAAGTGGTATCACCACTAATTAAAGTTAAAAATTCATTTTAAGGTTCAACGCCCTCGCTTTTTTTTATTCATTAATTTTAGCTAGCTAGCTGCAAAAGTCGAATCTTTATTTTATGCATTTCCTTCTTTTAAGAAACATACGGCCCGCCTGATGGTAAGCAGTTTCCGTAGCCTATAGAACTGCAACTCCAGAGGTGTTACATGCACGTTGTTGTTGTTCTTCACGCAATGTTCAAAATGTAGTTAAAATAAAGATAGCAAAAACTTTCGGTGCGTCACCCGACTTGCTCTTTACCAAATTATGTATTAGCTAGCAAAATAAGTAGATTTAAAAATCGATGATCAGAAATATTTAAAGCACTGATTTATGAAGTTTGGTACCATATCGGGGAAAGGTCTATAAATTTTGAAAATAAAGACCAATAAGTATACAAAACGAAAGTGAGTGTTACATCTTCATACATAAAGCCTAAGCCTTCATTAGTAGCTACCTACTTTACTACGTTAAATTTAGCGTGACTAAATTAGTAAGGGAATGTCAGTGGACCGTGGTTTTCAGGTCAGGTCAACAAGGGGGAGCAAAGTTGCAAACATTATATAATAGCATGCAACACTAGGTAACGTAAAATATGATAATCATGGTAAAATTATTCTTCACTGTATAAATTTTTTGAATATCAACATTAACTATTAGAGCTACGAAATTAATACACAAACCAATAATTAGACTATGCCCGCGTCTTGGTTCCGCGTTGGTCGTTAAATCGCCTTGCACCCAATCCCCCATAATACTCCCATATATACTAACTTGCAACCTGTAATGTAATCCCCTTACGGAATTAATTCAGGGACAAAAATAATCCTATTTCCTATTCTAGGTTAAAAACAATCTGCGTGATAAATTTCATGGAAATTATTTCAGATGTTTTTATAATACCTACTTATTAGTAAATATAAAGTTGCAGAGTTCTGTGGCGCCTAGCGTAAGATTTAATTTTATTGACAGAGATTTGAATTCCTCCTCATTCATATTGGCGCATGTAATGTGTATTTTATATAGTTTAATACTATAATATGAACGAGTAGGTAGATATGTACAAACGTACCTAATAATGTGTGTAAAATTCAAAAGCACATTCAATGCAGCTAGCTTTATTATATAAAGAGATAGGTCACTTACGTATTCACAAGAAGTATCAAACGTGACCACAATAAATTCATAACGCAATCTGTTGATTGGTGATTATTGTGTAGGTAGGCCCCCGGGCAGTGGCCCACCAATCGTCAGTGTTTACATTCGTACACCTACTTACCTTTTTAATATTAACAATTGTCTTTAGAAAATTAATTAGGTTACTGTAGGCAATCGTCTTCACTACATTCACGTTGTGATTTTTGCCAGGTAATATGTACGTTTTTAAAATTTCAGTTTTTTCCTGATTAATCTGTCGTACATGATCTCCTATTTAGGCTAGTCTGAGTCAATTGCGATTATTCCGAAAGATCGTAAGACAAAGAAAGCCCAGGGTCGGGCACGAACATTAGAGGTTTTGTTTTTGTTATAAAAGTTGATTATAAATAAAGATAATTTAATATTGTTGTTTGTAGTAGTATACAGTACAAAGGTAATACCTAAGGTAATACCTAATAAAATACCTTTCAGAAGTAACTACAAAATGGCGGCCAATTCCGTCAAACGGGGAATTCCGTCAACAGGCGTTTTATTTCTAAAACAGTACACAATTGGCAAATGCCTCGACAGAGTAGCGATTGCTTTTAGTTTCAGCAGCAGATTTGGCCGCATTGACCTTATTACAGTTAACCTACAAATACTATCTTTAGATTTCCATTTCCAAAATCCCTTACGTGTTCGTAATTACCCCGCCTTCCCCTAGGTATACCTAAGGAGCATTTAATTATTGTGCAAGAAAAAATCAATTTACCGGATTTCTAAGTATACCATTTACTTTCCTTAAATGTGCTTCTTTAGACAAGCGATTTAACGGAATTAGAAAATACCAGACTCCATGCAATATTTATCAAATTCTTTAAATTTGCTTTTCTTTACGAAACGATGAAACGTGACTATCCACCAAGTACTGCACAACACTTTAATCAAAACGAGTGAAAGGTTTTGGGAAGATTTTATTAAAAACATATCGAAGACGTGACCTGCCACAAGATATGATAGGGATAAGATTTAAAAGTTGTCTGTCTGACAGGCAGTTTATCTGTATATAACTATCATAGCACAAAGTAGCGACAAAAAATAACAATTGCGCCTAGATACAATATTATTTTTTATTACTCTCGTACTAATTGCCCACGACTCCGTCTGCGTTGAATAATGATGATGATTATAAAAACTATGCCTATGCCTATCCTGGGCCTCAAAGTATCTCTATACCACATTTCATCTAAATCAGTTCAGCGGTTTAAGCGTGAAGTGGTAACAGACCGACAGACAGAGTTACAACTTATCGTATTCATAATATAATTAATTACCTATACTTATAGTATTTAGGATTGAATATTAGTTACAATATTAATAAGTTGCGCATTCTATCACAAAAAGGCAACCATACTTTGTTAGAAAAGGCATTTTAATAATAAGTTCTTTAAATAAATTTACTAATGTACCTACACATCCATCTTAATATAAGTTTACGGTGCCTCTACAATTAATTACAGTACATAAAGTGTTCCATTACGACACCCTGTACGACATATAATTATTGTTCTCATGCTAGTTCAGTAAATGTCAGTACAGTCACCTGCAATAACATGTTACACAACGAAGACCGTAAAAATATCTGACACAATCTTATTTGTAGAGCCATAAGAGCGTGTCACATATTTTTGCGGCCTTCGAAGAGTAACATATTATTGCAGGTGACTGTACTTTTTGTATCGAGACTGACTGAAATAGCAAGACAAATTCCTAGTTATCTGTAGCCAATTCAGGCCGCGTAGCCAAGATGCCAATCGCTTACGCTCCGTAGCGATCGAAACGCAACTGTCACTGTCGCGCTAATATGGAAGAGTGATAGAGAGACACAATGGTTTTCGTTGTCGAAGCGATAGCGATTGTAACCTTGGCTAGGCCGGCAGCTTCTCGAAATCAGCCAAAGCCTTTCGCCAAGACGAACTCGAGTTGTAGGTATTTAAACTTTGTCTCACCAAGTGTAATATGAGGAGGATGCCTATAGCCAGCCCGCGTCGCAGCCGCATCGTTCAACTGCAAACAAAAACATAAAAACATGAGTTGCCATCCGGCTTGGGTTACAACGAAAGTTTTAGGGAAAGTACACACAATGTAAATTCTTTGCTAGGTCAATGCTAGCTTGTCCTTAAGTGTGACACGCTTTTTGTTAAACACATGCAAGTATCTATGCTTGTCGGCATTTTTAAAGATAAAATAAAAATGTTTTTAAATTAATTATAAAAGCAGTGAGTCCCACACGTCTGAAATCGAAAAGCATTTTTTTTAATGTTATACCTAAGCGTTATATATCTTATATTTAAAGATTGTAATTTTTCTCGAAATGTTGCTTTTTTTAATCATGACTTCTAAATACCAGCTTTCAATTAGATAAGTACATTTTAACGCAATGTTTCTAATAGAATATGTTTGAAACTTATAGAAATGATCGAAAGTAAAATAATTTTTCACGTCAATAGCAGCAGAGTTAATTAATTGCTTTCCTCGTCCCGAATGAATCAACACTTACCTTCCCAATATATTAAAAAGTTCGGTGTCTTATAATTAGGTACCTACTTATTAGTTCTTTTTACTTATCGAAATAACGAAATTATGTTTTGTTCCACAGTACAACTTAATACTTTTAGAAACTATAACACTCGTGGCCAGCGATAATAAATAGGTAGATACGTGCGGCTTCTAAACCGGGTGTCGTGAGTTCAATCAAATCCCGGCTCATACAAATGAGCTTCTTGGAACTATAATGTAACCGGCAACCTTCAAATCAAGAGTGAACAGGCACCTTCTGGGCGAGCTCGCTCCATCGTAGGCCACGTCTACGCCTCGGCTAGTCTGTGGCCATGAGTAAGCCCATTCATAATAAACAAAAAAAAAATGTACACACAGATGCAAAAGTACGTACCCACTTAGTGAATGGAATTTGTTCATAATGTGTGCAGGTTTGCACTTTTGCAGGCTTTAGTTAGGGTTTCGTACCCAAAGGGTAAAAACGGGACCCTAATACTAAAACCCCGTTCTCCGGTTGTCTGTCCATCTGTCTCATAAACCGTGATAGCTCGGCAATGGAAATTTTCACAGATGATGTATTTCCGTAACAACAAATACTAAAAACAGAACAAAATAAGCATTTAAGTGGGGCGGCTCCCATACAACAAACGTGATTTTTTGCGTAATGGTGCGTAACCAATCGTGCGCGAGTCCGTCTCGCACTTGGCTTTTTTTAAATACCACAATAATAATAGGTACACGTGTTTAAAAAACTATGTGAAGTAATTTTATGCAACTTTATGACCAGTGCAAAGTGATTCTGCAATCCTTCATCGCGTCACAGATAAGATAATGCACGTACACTTACGATTCTCGCAAAATTGCGAACATGTCTGGTATTTACGTTGTTGATCTAACAGGTCAATTCAAAAGTACACTGACAACAGTATGATATTTGAATCATGTTACTCGTAGTTAGTTAGATAATTCCTACTTGCAAATTATGTAATTTTTTCACTAAGCGAAATATAATTTTCTTTTGAGATACAAACTTTTGTTTTATCATGAATAATTTATTTAATATTACTTGCTACCTTTCACGGGCTAATTCGTCGTTCAACTGCTTGTTAACCTCAAAGATAAAAGTAAACGAGCCACACTTTAAAAGTAAGCAGTTGAAAAAAAAATGCCATTCAGCTTGTTAAAAGCTCCCGCCGTGCGCACCCCTGCAAGCTTAATTGGCCGCGAAAGTAAAGCCTGTGCATGCTTCAATCACCGAATAGTGGGCGGTCCTGCCCAACGGGTTGGCTGCATTTTGGGGCGACCGGGCCGTGGGACCATCGGGAGAAAGTGGACACCTACCGGAAACTGACGAGCTCTTTGTGGCAGTTTGCCATATTTCGGTAAGATATGCGGACGAGTAGTAATTACAGGGTGCGGTTGAAGCGTAAGGTTTATTGCAAAACGCTCCCCAACAGAGATGAAACTGCTTTAGCGTAAAACACATAGACTATGATACAACTCTGTCAACGACGAAGTAAATGAATGGTGTCAACCTAAGGATAAAGAAATTAGCCGAGTCTAGAATTACAGCATGTAGAACTGATCGCTGTAACGCCACTTATATTCAGTTGAGATTATAAGCATCCGCTCGGTCTGGTCTGGTCTCATAAACTCTACGTGTTGGCTTCGGCTCCGCACACGCCACCTAAATGTCCGGAACACCAATGTTTCGTGACGGGTAAAGACAGCAATCAAATTGAATTCTTATTACAAAATGCGGGTTTCAAAGGCTTGTTGGTTCTCTAACAAAATTTTTATTTTTATTGTAACTAAAACAACAAATAAAAAACAGATCAAATTAAAAATTAAATGCATTCATGCACGTCCGACTCTGAGTCTGACTTGTAACGCAAATTACACTAACGCTTGTTTAATGCTCTTAATACAGGTAGGTAATCGACATTTAAACCTAGTTAGAGTTTATTTACCTAATTCACATTTAATAATTCACCACTTACCTACTAATAATTCACCACCTGAGATTCAACCGCCGGAGCATTACTAGTAGGATTATTATTGTTTGCCAACAGAGGACTGAATCTGTATCGGACGGCAACTAACGTTTGAAATAAAAAGAGCTTGAAACCCAACGCAGCGTAAACTTTTTTGTGCGGTTTGTTTACATACAAATGTGTACCCAGTTTTTAAGTATGAAGGTTGTTTTTCCTATGTTTTAGCATCTAATTGTGTAGCAGCATATTAACTGACATAGTTATAGATGAATTAACGATACAAGTGGCCATTTTATACTGTGTAATTTGTAGCCAATAATAATTTAAATACTAAGTATTACTCTTTGGTGGTAGATATTTATCAGTCAACGCCTAAGTGATTGAACTAACTTATGAAGTAACTTATAAAAAATAATACAGCGATATCTCTAAAATATCGGTGTTGTTGTTAGCAGGTTTTATCAAAAACTACCAATATTAATAAAATCACCTGTAGGTATTACCCCGCGGGTAGTAATGAAAGATCACATAATTTTAAATGACTCGCCTATAACATGTTGGCACTGCTAAATAAATACTAATTAGATAAATCCAAACACAGACTATATGATCTAGACACGCGGCAGCGTGTCAAGCCAAGTTCAAGCAAAGGAACTGGCTAGCCAGCGCCGAGTGTAATATTACACGAACCACTTGGTGCCACTTTTGACCCTTCTATAACTCAAAACATCTTTGACGTAAACACATAAAACTACGTGTGTTTAATTATATCCATAAGGATATCTAGAAGCCCAAATTTCATGAAGCTAGCTCAAACGGTTATAAAGGTATGAAGGTCAAAAAGTCGTAAATTTTAAGACTGACTTATGATTTATAGTACCTAAACCTAACCTACTTCCAGATGACCTAGAAGGATGAAATTTGGAATCCAGCTTGGTTATTGTGTGTAACCGTAGGAAAAAATCTAAAAATAAAATAAAGTTAAAAAATAGGGGGGGTCCCCATATAAAAAAAACACTTTTTATTGGGACTGACATATAAGTACCTAAACCTAACATACTTCCAGATGACCTAGAAGGATGAAATTTGGAATCCAGCTCGGTTATTGTGTGTAACCGTAGGAAAAAATCTAAAAATAAAATAAAGTTTAAAAATAGGGGGGGGTCCCCATACAAAAAAAACCATTTTTTATTGGGACTGACATATAAGTACCTAAACCTAACCTACTTCCAGATAACCTAGAAGGATGAAATTTGGAATCCAGCTCGGTTATTGTGTGTAAGCGTAGGAAAAAATCTAAAAATAAAAAAAAGTTAAAAAATAGGGGGGGACCCCATACAAAAAAAAAAATATTGTAGCGTTGGAACCGTTACAAGCAGATATTTGAAACTACCCCAATATATGTATTATTATATTTGCTATATTAAAATAAAGTTCAGTCAAAAAATAAGTGGTGTCCCCATACAAAAAACTTGTAATACGCTCTAAACAACCGGCCAACAGTGTGTCGTCGGCGGCGCGCGGCACCACATAATTATACAAAGAACAGAAGTAAAAACCATACAGCGGAAACACAAGAAAAAACATTAAATCTCAATACCTGCCTAGTTTTCTTTACAAAAAGTATTGATATCCCACCAAAAACATAAATGTAAAAAAGGAGAGCCAAGTTCAATACAAAAATTATGCTTGGCTGTGGGGCTCGCCGCAAAAAGAATGGAGATCTAAATGAGTGCCACTGCCAAGTTCTATGCAAAATCCAAATATGTATTTATAGGAACAAAATAACATTATAAACAAGTATTAAACTCTATTTCTTTGCTTTATTGGATACCTATAACAATTGCTGTTATTTAAAAAAAATGTGAGATCTTAAAGTAGGTTAGATTTGGCTTGGCCAGGTTTTATCAGAATTACAATATATATAAAATGATTGATATAATGAAAACTGGCCAAGACAAATCTAACCTACTTTAAGATCTCACATTTTTTTAAATAACAGCAATTGTTATAGGTATCCAATAAAGCAAAGAAATAGAGTTTAATACTTGTTTATAATGTTATTTTGTTCCTATAAATACATATTTGGATTTTGCATAGAACTTGGCAGTGGCACTCATTTAGATCTCCATTCTTTTTGCGGCGAGCCCCACAGCCAAGCATAATTTTTGTATTGAACTTGGCTCTCCTTTTTTACATTTATGTTTTTGGTGGGATATTATTATACGAGGATGATCTGGTACTGGTATGTAAATAAAGATCTCAATCCGTAATTTGTAAGCCATATTAGTAATTCGTCTAATACCGGACAATGGTTTCTATTTCGTCACAATATTAGCATAACACCTAATGGGTTGAACGAATGAATGAGTCTAGGCTCAATGATCTATTGAATGAATGGCGAACTGGTTTCGTTTGGCAAAAGGTTTATATCGAGAGCGTTGAACCGGCGTGCGCGCGTGAAAACGAAAGTCGACAATGCGCAAAAGGGTTAACTTGTTGCATCATTTTGGAGATTTGGTGGGTTATAAACCTTATTCATAAAACTTTACAGGCGTTATAATATAAGGCCCTTTAATATAAGTCTTTCCCTTTCTTACAAATACGTCTAGTAAGTCAAAATAACAGATTAATAGGTAATAGAGGCTTGTTGTATTATGTTCCATAAATGAACAAACAATAACTTCTTTGTATATATTACGGTGCGCTAATTTCACTGATTGCTTATGAAATTAACGATGCTGGTTATTAAATTTAACTTGTATTTACCCATTTAGTTATGATCAGCTCACATTATTATTTATTATACTTTTCAAATTATTTGTAAAACTATAAAAACTTGCTGCCTGATTCGAACTTTAAGATACGTCAAATAGATCTAGAAAGGATATGGATTAGATATGTCAGTGTAAAATTATGATATTTCTTCAAACTAAGACGTCACTTTTGACACTGACACATCTAATCTAGATCTATTAATTGACGGATCTTAAAGTTCGAATCGGGCAGTTAAACTCGTTTCGTCTTTCTTTGACTTTACCCTTATATCCAGGGGCTCATTTCACGAACGGTATTAGTCTAATATTAATATTTGACCCTTACGAGTTGATAGTTTGTGGACTACCGTTCGAGAAATGGGCGCTAGAAGAATACAGCTGTCTAAAATTTGGAAACATACATTTTAATGGAAGGAATAAGAAAAGAATAAGATATAACCTACCGGTACCTAGCGGTAATCTTATTTGTTTTAGGTAACTTATTCTAGATCCAAGTTCATTTGTTAGTTAAGTATCTTGAATTTAGAATAAAAATAAAATATTTTAGGAAATTTTTTTCCTCTTCGATGATAGCTAACGAGATGCTGCTGCATATGTATGCTAGAAAAAAAGCACGCAATTAATAAAAAGGCCCATCCAGACTTGGAAATTTTGAATCTGTCATCATAAGATACAACTAAGAGGACACCTTATAAGGATAAGTGCGCGCGAGAATAAACGGTCAAAAAGCTTGCGTGTCTTAAGTCTTTGTTTACACTTTCTCCTATCGATTGACACTGCGTCAATTACTGTTACTGGTGTTACGGTGCGCCCACGCACATGCCGCCCATGTGGTTCCGGATACAGATTTTATAACACGCAATACATCATCATTCCGCCATATTGGTAGGATTGGTAGGAATGACGAATTAACTAGTGACTTTTATTTAGGTACTTACATAGCATGTTCCATAGAGCCACTTTAGCCCTCTTTAGAGTAATTTGTGCGTATTTTAAATCCATTCAGAGAATGTATAAGCAGACCTAATATGGTATGAGTTGAAGTAAAAGACTACGAGAGTAGCCACCATTGCGAAAAAAATAAATACCTATAGGGATTAGAAGTATTTATGTAATTCAGTTTCAGTCCGGCAACTGAAAAAATGCTCATAGCTTAAATATTGTAAATTTTAACCCCGTGAAAATGTTTTAGAATAAGGCTGACATTCCAGAGGGTTTTTAAGAACCAATAGCATCACTGCACGCTGAGCGAGGAAAACAAATGAAGTGATTCTATTGGTTCTTAACAAATACAAGTCGCAACGCAACCCCGCACATCTCTGATCGAAACATGATTCAGTGGTTAGAGCGTGATGACTTGACATACATACAGACCGACAGACAGATTAACTTACAAAATATTGAAATCATTGGTAGGATTATTAACTATACGTAATAAGATAATTAAAAACTTAGTCAAACATATTTGGAGCATCCTGTACTCGGGCGAGTGCAGGCTGGTCGGCAGAACAATAGGATAAGGAAAAAATGTTATTTATTTAGCGCTCAGTGCAGTGGGGTCGGTTGTTGTAATTTAAATGATAGATTATATTGAGCATGTTATGAATATGTAAGTAGTTTCTTAAGTTGTTGTTAAAAGATATTTTATTGTTGTATAAAATCTACCGCGGATGGAGTATCGAGACAAACCTTACTGGTTTAACGATACTTTTGTAATTAAGCTTAGATATTGTGTTGTAATTACCTGAAAATAAATAAATAAAAAAATAAAAACGCAGCCTAATGTTTTGGAATGCAACTGTAAACCTTTTATGTCCGAATTATTGACATCATCAAATGGTTACCTACGCGATTACATAGAGTTCGCTAAATATAAGTAAGAACATACCTAACCTACTTAATATCGAATCGACAGTTGCTTCACCTTAAGAATCTAGAGTCCAACCACGCGTAGACAAGTATGGCGATACTATACTATACTATACCGGGTTGATATAATATTTTTGTAGTAATAATATTTTATGGAGTTTGTCAATTATATCATCTTCTGGCTTTGTCCCCGCTTTTTTTGCCACGGCTCATGGGAGCCAATCCCAAAGTTGGCAGTATCCGAACGTGGCAGTTGGCAACTAATCCCAAATTCTAAAATATGGCGTATGAATTGGTTAGGTATTGTCGATTATATTCACATATACATAAAATATTTTACAATTTTCACTTAGTGAAATCCGTCAAACTTGACTATTCCTATGTGCAAAATATTTCCCTACGCACGTTACGAGAGTCACGTCAATGTCATGTTGACGGCCATCAAGAGTTAAGAACGTGACACACCGCGGGCGGTCAGTGACATTTTAAGATTTACTCTTGCTTTCGCTAAAACTTTTACTCCTGCGTTCCATTTTTAGTGATTTAGGTATACTTACTATTAACGCACTTATCAGTTGTTATTGGTGCTAAGACTGCTAAGTAAACGTGTGGTGTAGTCCACTTTCACCGATCTTCTCGTGATTTGGTAGTTCAATGACTCACGAATCATCGGGACCTGGATGTTACCGATTGTTATACATATTACACAATATTTGATAATTCATATCGATACGCTAATGCTAGAAGCATGGGATAAAAGCTTTAATATACCTACTTTAATACGTAACGTTGGTAGTAATAGTACATTACTACAAAGGCCGGGACGAAAGGGGTTGCCGGCCGAAGACATATAGACGGCCGAGTGAAGCGAGGCCGGATAGGTCTGAGCGCGGGCAACCCCATTTCCCGCCGAGGTATGTATAGTGCTTTTCTCAAACATGCAATGAAATAAATAAAATAAAAAATCCACGAAACCCAAGTTTTATTTATAGAAAAAACTAAAAGTAAACTACAGCCAAAATATAACCAACACGTACCTATATCATTATCACGCGTATGTTTTACACGAGTCGTGTATTTTTACTACCCGTATATTTTCATGTATCTTTGATTTTTTCGCCTTGTATCCGTCTGACTGTCGTTTTCGTCACATAAGTTTACATAGTCTTTCATGTTGATGTCATGTTTCACATACATCGTTGCTTTATGCATGGAGTAAATAAGTATAATTTCCACTGTTTTGACGAATTTGTAGTTACATTCATTTAAAATATGCCACAAAACTGTTTCTAATAAACTGTAAGTAATTTTTCTTAGTTTCTCAAATAATAAAATTGCCATAAGCAACCATATACATACTTCGTCTTTGACTTGGCGGCAGAGGCAGCAAGTTATTTAAAATCAATTCTGCTTACGCTGCCAATTCCAACACCTACGATTACAATTAATATTAATTTCATTATTTCGTCGGAACTCATATTAAAGTAAAAAAATTAACAACGCACCATAAATCCAATAAAACAGAATGAATTTTTTTTCAACATTACCTCCATAACAATTTAAAAAAAATAACTACGCGTGTTTGAGTAGACCTTTTTACCGCTAACGTTTAGATGAAATATTTTTACATGTTTTTATTTGTGTAGTTAAATTTATAATTTAAAATTATAGTATTTGGTTAATAATGTATCATTTATTAAGTTCATGTTGATTTTATACAAATAAAACTGCAAATTATAGCAAACATTGATTTTTGTTTTTTTTTATAGGCGTAGTGGCAGAGTGTCATTACGAACCATAAATCAAATACTGCCTCTAGTTTTTTTTTTTTTATGGATGAATGCCACGATGCTGTGTCACAAATATCTGTGATATGAAAATTAAAAAAGAGGACTTTGCCGGCCTAGGCCTGCAAGATTTGTATGAAATTCCATTAACGACCTTTTGTCCTAGCCGCACCTGAAACGTCATACTTCGCAGCCTATTATAAGGAACATAACATCAATATTTCATTGCATGTTTGAGAAAAAATATTAATTTGCAACATGACATTATTGCATGTAAGTACATAGGTACGTCCTTTTTTACGAATGTAGTAAAATTAATGTCGTGTCGATGGCGTCATAATTGAAAGTTATATTAAAGTATATGTATTTTAGAGGTGCGTGTAAAACATTGTACACGTACACGGAGCTGTTATGGGACCGCTTCGGTTAATGCGTCTTTTAATTCGGTGACATTATAAATTATGTCTTTCACAATTTCTTAGTACGACTGATTTAGACGAAACGTCGGTCAACTAGTTAATCTTACTTAGGTCTATTTATATTACCTACTTAACTAGCTATTGCTCGCGACTACGTTCGCGTTGATAATGTTGGGTGTTGTAATGCTACATTGCAGCAAAATATAGTATCTACGTTAATTTGATAACATGTGAAATTTAAGTCCCTCAAAAAAAAAAACATTTCTGATACAAACTTGCAACCCTCTTTTAATTACGGGACGAATTTTCAAAAAACGCTGAATACTATTTTCTTGTTTTCTAATATTGAAATAACGAAGTCTTTAACTTAGTCTTAACGAAGTCTAACAAAAAAACGTATTTAACTGATTTGCAAGACCGAAGTGATCCCATAAGTGTTCCGTAAACAAAGTTTTGTACGGAACACTAAAAACATCGTTCCAGCACTAATAGTATACCTATTAAAAAAATCCGTTTTACGAAGTTTCATGTTGCGAGATTAAAATGAACTTCTACAAACTTTCATCATGTCTTTATCAGTTCTTAGCGTTTGCTTATGTTATACTTATACAACATATTGTGAATAATTCAGATTTCTATGTCAAACGGTTTGTGCTGGGTTTTGGTTTAAGTCAGTTAGTCAGAACACTTGCGTGCTATGATGAAGAATATGTGTATTATTCATAAATCATTGAGGGCCCTTTAGGCATGGGGCGCCACATTTTTGCTCTCAACTTTATACTACCTATACCTATCAAACAATTCCAGACTCAGAAGAACTATCATTGATAAGTTATAATTGCATTAAAAACAATCCCTCAACATTCATTCACATGAAATCCTAGGAAAATCGTACAGTTACGGTGTTAATTGTCAGCAGACAATGGTGCGGCACCCATTGCGCTGGGAAGCGCCGTAAACCCACATACCCAGACCTGTTGGCACACATTAAACGACCTCGCCTCAGACTCCAACTTTTAATTAGGTGAATTTGTGGATGACAGGTGCGATAGGTAATCTGGTGCAGCGCTCGAAACTGTTTTCTGGCTGCACATGACGTCACAAAGGACATTAACTATGCATTGAATTTCAAATTATTTACAATAATAATAAAAAAACAATCAGAAAAAAATTTTCACAGATAGGTATTTGGTAATAGAAGTATGTAAGTATGTGTTTCCCGTCAGTTGATTTAACAAGCCAGGCGGCGGACGTTTACTTTGAACCTTCGCGTACACTTTCATCAAAAATATAGACGTAGCTTAATAAAAAATAACATTTGACTTTACTACGAAGACATGGACTAACTACATATTTAGCTCCGACGCGAACACATCGAAATTCTAAATAGACATCGCTCATCGAATTTATCGCTTTGTAATCTCAATGCCGCATCGCTTAGTCACGCTCAAATTCACAATCATAATACCTACTCAATACAAAGTGGTCAAGATGCAAATGACGTACGTACGTAAAATAAATCAATATTTCAATAGTGAGTGGTAAGTAAGAGTAGTCAAAAACGAAAGTAGAATCGATCTAAAATCGGCACCGCCGAAACATCGGCTGGGATTGTGGTCAGTCGGTCGGTAACTTTCACCGGGTACTAATTAGCGATCAACTTGATGTTTACACGACCACCGCGTCGATATCGAGATATCCATGTGTATCGACACATCGATGTATATTAGCCATCTATAACCAGATAAGAGAGGAATGTCGGATTAGATTCGATGAGTAATTATGTTGACCGGTCTGAGATTGGGCAAGTGTAACTCGTTACTTTAATTATGATTAAATTGAGTGAAAACTACCTGTATCCGCGTAGGTGGGAATATTTGTTGCAATCGAATTAAGTTTTAACTTCTCTTCTCACTGCTCATTCAAATTAATCATGTATATCAACTTTCAAGTAAGATTAAAATGTCTGTCCGAAAGGATGGTCCGAGTACTCGCCATTTACTCGCCATGTGGCGCCTTTGCGTCTGCGGCAAAAAATAAACGCACACAATAATGCGTTACGTCGACTTGTGTAGCAGAATCCACGCGCCTATGGGGAGGACGCCGGAAGTTGTACGTCGCTTCTAGAGCCCAAACGAATAATGTACTTTTATATTATTACTCTAAAGTCGTAAGTCACATACATATATACGTATGTGTGGTATTAAGCTTACTCGTATTCCGTAAACGGATTATAAATCTGCTACTTAATTTCCAATTTCGAATTTTTAAAATAAGTACATCAATACAATGGTAACAAAAAAAATGTGTACCCTAGAAGCAAGCAATTTATCGTTAAAAACCCTAAGCTCTAGAAAAGCTCCTAACGATGTCCGTAATCGCGAGAGCACATGAGTATAGCGAGTTGGATCGATAAATCCATCGGCTGCCGACCGACGTGTTTATGTGGAAGTGCGAGATAATTACCTACCACGCTGTGATTAATGTATGTAATTTCGCATAATAATTACTCATTATTTATATCTGACAAAGGAAATACAATTACTCGTTAAAGTAATTCTTCTTCCTCGCGTTATCCCGACATTTTGCCAAGACTCATGGGAGCCTGGGGCGGACCCCAGGCTCCCATGAGTCTTGGCAAAATGGATTGAAAACTAATCCCATGATTTGACGTTGTTTTTAATCGTTAAAGTAATTCTATAATAATAATACTAGACAGTGTCCGAATACTGGTAAATAAGAGCATTTATTTGTGAATCCATCATGAATATTTATTTGGTTCCTTAGTTATGGATATCGTCACCTACCCATAGTACAAGATATGCTTGCTTTAGGGCTAAGTTGATATTTGTGTGTAAGATTATTCCCAAAATAATTATATTATTATTTTGACTAGGTATGGTAAATAATATCTTACAGAAGCATGACGTAGTACTTAGGTACTTGTGTCATTTCCTACACAATAAAAATATATTATAGTACCTAAATAGGTAATGTAATAGCGGATGGCGCTGGAGCTAATATACGGCGTTGCATGAACAAGAGATTTCCTTTCCAGGGATGGATTCAAGAAGTGGAGCCACCCAGATTTTTAATGCAGGTGGGGGGTGGGGGGTTTTAAGCGTCTGCGACGTTTGAGGTTAATCCATTCCTGGGTCCTAAGGACCAATCCAGCTAAAGGAAATCTCTTGTTCATGCAACGCCGTGGTTGACCTTTTTTTGCTCTGAACAAACACAACTATAATGGTGACTAAGTAAATATTGTTTTAATTATCATTACCGCACTGTGACGGTGACAATGTGCCTATACGTGGCCTACGAGTATACCTATATATTTTTGTAGTCGACTGAACAGCTCCATTTTGCACTCCAACTTTTCCATGTTCCATGAAACACCAATTATCATATTCAAAGATTCACCAACACCCCACATGTGAACTGATTAAACAAAAGACCATTTGTATATGTCAATTAGACACTGGCGTGTACTTGGAAGCCGCTTTCCCTTCGGCTATGTGATCGGTATTTGATTGTGATAAGCGAGATTTAATTGAATTACTTAGAAGCTAAGAAAACAGAAAGTGTTCTGGTGAGAATAATTAATTTGGTGAAGTTTTTTGCATTTTTTGAGTTTTAATTAAACGAAAAACCGGCGAAGTGCGAGTCGGACTTCGCGCACGAAGGGTTCCGTACCATTACGCAAAAATCACGTTTGTTGTGTAGGAGCCCCACTTAAATATTTATTATATTTCATATTTCATATTTATTTATTTCGTAAATGCACGGATACATTACACGTCAAAATATTTTAAAGATAAGATACATCATGAGATACAGTCAGGTGACAAACAGACAGCAGACGGACAGACGGACAGACGGACAGACGGACAACAGGACATACAGACGGACAGCGGAGTTTTTATTTTTACCTTTGGGGTACGGAATCCTAAAAACACTCACAGAACAAATTTAAGCATATTTACCTACTATATTTTTGTTATACTGTGGAGTTGAGGCTGCGGGATTTTTTTTATAGGCAGGGTCCTCCTCCTCCGCTGAAATGCTGAATCAGCATAGTGTTGGAGCAGTAACGATGCTGTTACAATATTCCGAATACGAATATCACCTAAAGAATTGTTTGTAAAACACTTCTAGATAATATACTCCAATCAACACGCGTTCGCAACTTCTTGAAATTCGGTACTTATCTGTCACATAATTTTCGCAAAACATTTAGCAGCCAAAATTTAACGTTCGACATAATCGCCGCATTCCAATTTCGTACTTCAATAGGCCCGACAACATGTCGTGTGCGAAATTAAAAACACTTTCGCTTCACGTCGAGGAACTTGTTTCGTAAGCTTGTAACGGTTTTGGACTACAATAAATTACAAAAACATATGTTGTTATTGGCAGTGTAGTGTATAAAAACGTGTCTCTCGTGTCGTGCGGGCTATAGACACTGCATTTAATTAAAAGTAGGTAAGTACCTATATAAGTAATGATAATGTATTTCTGTTAAACGTGGGCCATACTGAAAGTTTCTGGATTCTGTTATATGAGACGACTTTCTGTGTTATATTTTCTAAGTGGCCAGTTCCAGGAATTTTCAGTATGCCCTAAGTAAAATTTCAGGAGCCAAATTATATTTGACGACCTGTCTGGCCTAGTGGGTAGTGACCCTGCCTATGAAACGGATGGTCCCGGATTCAAATCCTGGTAAGGGCATTTTTGTGTGACGAGTACGGACCGAAGGAAGTGTTTTAAATCGACACGAGTTGCGAAGTACCTATTCGCACATGTATCGAACAACAATGTAAAAACAGTAGGTACATAATAGACCGTTAAATTTTCGACCTAGGCAACTAATGTGCTAATTATCGCAATAGTGGGGTAAAGTCCCATATGTACTGTAAAACAACTTTTTAAAGCTTTACAAACATCAGTATGCCTGATTGACATGTGTATTCCACTCCAATAATCATGATTGACAAAAAAATTGCCGCTATTGATGTCTCTTCTTTTGACTGCAACCTCTTTATGTTTTTTGGCGTCTGTCAGTTTTTTTAACATGACCCATTCTAAGTAGTTAATCAATTGTGTCGTAAAAAAGTAATCTTTATGCCAGTATAAATGTTTTTTGCCATCCCAATCACATAAGCGCGGTGATTAATTTTGGACGTTTTATAGTACTGGACGATTCTATGACTTTCATTTTCGATAATCTTGTCATGAAAGTAATTTGTTAAACAGGTAGGTATGGTATAATACTTAGGTACTTATTTATCGATTCTTGGTTAAAATAAAATATTTTCTTTTCACTTTAAGTAAAACAGATAAGTGAAATGTTTATTTGCACTTTAATTATTAGAGAAGATATTTATATCATCAAGAGAAAATAATCACTTAACATATGATTTCACAAAAAAAAAATATTTGTTATAACAATTACTCTGACAATCTGATGGCACAACTTATTCACCAAAGCAGTCCGAAGGATGTCGCTTCAACGCGCTTTCTCTATTTCCAGAAAAATATTTATTTTAATAAGCACAGGTTTGTTGAACACAAAAGCAAGTATAACTAGGTTATTATTTCGTGATGTAAATATGACATTATTAAGGTGCGGTCAGATTGCCAAAATGTGGAGCTATCGCTAGCAAGCTGCTCACGCGCGTGAAAGCTTTGGATCGTATAACCAACTGGCATGAGTTGCGCTAAATAGGCGTGCAAGAGGCGCAAGCAGTTTGCGGTGAATTGCACTCTTGCACATCGCACGCGGCCACGCAGGTAATGTAGACGCACCTTATGAATATGAATTATTTTCGAAAAACGCCTCTCTCAGCACTCAATGTGATCAATGAATAAGATAAAGCAAGTTGATACTAACCCAAATAATAAATTGGCCTTTCTTTATTATAAAAGACGGGAGCTTTTCGTGACTTGAGAAATGAATGATTGACACTGACGATGAGTCAAAGTGATCCCTAAAGTTTTTAAGTATTGAGAAAAAAAATAATTTAGGTACTGTCATATGGTACCTATTATAAATCATTACGTGTCATGTGTAAATGTACCTACCGTATTCATTTATACCTAAGAATTTATTAGGTACCCGATAAAATTAAGCATTGATATTTACTATAATAAACATAATTATAGCAAAAAATTATACATCTAATATTTTGTTTTTGTAAAATATAACTAACAAGTATACAGCAGTATAGTAGGTAGTTTAAGTAGAGTAAATTTTTGACTGATAGGCAAACTGTCCATAAATAAATAAATGGTTCTCTTATTTATCGCCGAAAATGGTATGGCCGATTATGACTTCCCAACTCACGTTTGGCGGAATTTTCATTTCCCAAATTATCAAATGGTTTTTTTTTATTTGCCAACCGCACAGTTACCAACTAAACGTTTGGTCTGTGTTTTATAATGCCAACTTTCATGTCGTAGAATGTTTTAGTTGGCATAATATACACTTAGTTGTTTATTGTCTACCAATTGTTTCATTTGGTCAGACTGTGCCAAAGGGGGGCCGTTTTGTAGGAATAACTTTTCTCTAAAATCAAAAATGGCCGAGATATTTGACACGAAAGTTGGGATATTTGACCCGGAAGTTGCTGTGTAATTACGTTTTTTAGGTTGTTGAAAAAAAAATAACCTCGAAGACTAAGGCGGGAGCAAGCTCTCGCCTTAGTCTTCTAACCTAACCATGTCCAAGTCGGCTCTGCCCAGGAAGGTCTTGCTCGCTCGCTTCGCTCGCTCGCTGCCACTGGCTTAAAATATTAAAATATACTTTTTAAAAAGTAATTTTTGATTTTTTGGTATGTATCTTTTTCTTATTTGTAACTTGTCTAATGTATGAAAAGCGAACTGTAGCTTCAACGAAACGTTATTCGTCCAAGAGTTGTTCGACCAAATGAAAGATTTGACAAATGATAAGTCTCCCAAAAGTTTAGAGGCGTTATAATAATCTGCTATACAATAATTCTACCAATTGAAACGTTGTCATACAAAAATTTGCTAATCGTTAGTTGTCAAAGTGAAACGTCGGCGAAACGTTGGTTGGCAAATGAAATTCCGCCAAAGATAGTTCTGCGAAAAGGCAGAACACCTAAATAAATATTAGTGTGTGGGAGTGTTAAAAATTGTGTATTGTACGGAACCCTTGGAACGCGCGTCCGACTTGCACTTGGCAGGTTTTTTATAATCCCACTGCTTGGCGTTCAGATGGATTTCAAATACATCTATATTAATATCTTATGCGCAAAGCATTCACCTATAAACATGAATCTATTAACATCGATATATGCTTGCTGATGTACCTGGCCATTTGACCTGAGACCTGAACTTTCTCCATACCGTGCTATACTGGTTCTGTTTGGCATTATACATAGAATTTATATTTGTGTTCGCTTATATTGGAATGTCAGTTCGTATTTGGTTCGTATGTTATGTAGCGGTAAGGAAATTGGCTAGTTTGTAGTAATCAATCAGTAAGTCAAATAACATGACGTTTTTACAAGTACCTACTAGTTTCAAAACAAGTGCTTCCTTTGTAGTTATAAGGGCAAGGGAAACAAGAACAGTGAAAGGAAATATAAGTACCTAGATATTAAGAGTATATACATACCTACATATATATTATACTGTGCATGCATTTCTTTCTTTACGTTTATGGGACTATGTTAAATTGTAAATAAAATCGTACTGTTGTTAGTAGTAGTAGTAGTAGTAGTAATCACTTTATTGTACACAACACAGGTTTACAAAAATAAATTACAGTAATGGAAGTACAAAGGCGAACTTATCCCTATAAGGTTGTTATAAGAGTATAATATGTAGTAAGGAGCAGAGGAATGAAAAAAGGTAAAAAACACGCAAATTCTACTTAGGTTACGTTAAATTATTTATGGGTTATTTATAAGGTCAGGATATTTTTTATTGTGTAAAGTTGGCGGAGCTTCCGACCATTCAGCCACCGTGTTAATATCATACCTACTTTGCACACGAGCTGTTGGAAGTTACCACTTTTGTAATCCGTTTATCACAAAAAAAATAGAGAGGAGTAAAAAATACCTTAAAATTTCATTAATTTTCGGACGTTAAACGGAACCGTTAAGTTTTTTAAATGAAATGTTAACCTAAAATAAATATTTTCATAAAAAGCAATTTAATTTGTTCTTAGAGTACTGAAATGTTCCTTGTCATTGTTTCCCAGAACACCAATCAAATCCCTAACACTAGTTATCAAAAGCCCACATTCTCACATCTCACACGCTTTCCATTTTTATTGACGACCATTGCTAAACAAAGGTGAGATCCAAAGTTTAAGAAATTAATTAGACACCTTCTCGTACTTATACTATTTTCTCACGCGGGTCAAAAACTTGTATCTATGCATAATAGCCTATTTGGATGGGGCTTTTACTTTGCAATCACAGTCAGCAAAAAGTCGGTACCAGGAGAAGAACAATGTCATTCACTTATAGCCAGATGCGACATAGTTCTTTCAAGCGAAATGGTTTATACACACGTAGAAAAATTATGTTGCACTAATTTCTAGTTAAAAATAATAATTTTACAATTTGTTTACTAAAGTTCTTCATTGTTCATTTGTTTGTACAGAAAATACTAATTCGAAACTAAATCATTGTATGTGAAAATGTAATAAATATTTATAGGTATGCCCTTTGATATAAACCCTAAGATTTAGACGGGAGTTTTCTTCGCAAACATTTACTGGTAAGATTTACCCACAGACAAAACATCCTCCAGACTTAGCATAGTCGCACTACCCCCTCTGCAACGTATACGGTAATTTTACTCCATGTTCGAGTCGAAAGTGTCTTTGTGTGACGTCCGTGACTTCGCTCACGTCGTCCCGCGCACCCCCGCATTTTTGGCATCATCGGTTGCATGAAATAATTGCTCTAAACTCGGTCTAGAGGATTCCTCCCAAAGCCTGATAAACTATAGTCAATTGGTACCATCGATCTTTCTTAACCGGAGAGAGTGTACAAAAAATAAGGGACAATCCTTGATATTGAAGGCGGCCGGAGACGAGTTTCACCTATTAAACTAACGATTAAATGGCGATTAAATAAATGCCGACGAGACAACCGTAGACGCGCGGACGTTTCCTGTTTACCGCTCGTTTGTAGGGAGCCGTGTGAATGTAGTCCATCTGCTTACAATGACCTCCTTGCTGCTGGTGCTAGGTTTCCGGATTTTGTGACGAGTCTACGTGGCCGATACACTACTCGACCGGATGGTTAGCCGCGTAAAGGACTTTCTTTCTAAAGCTATATAAAGGTTAAATTTGAAATCATTCACAGTAACCTATGACATAATTCAAAGGAAGGTGGGTTAATTGAGCTATATGACCTATAAGGACAAACGATACGTCACTGGATGGTTTATTCTAAGTTCTAAAACTTTTTAGTCCCAAATCTTTGTGTGAAAAAAGTTATCGAGGCATACAAGTAGTTTGAGCTGAAACGTTACTGTGAAGGTTTTATTCTCCAGCTTGGTACTTAACACAACTCATAATTGACGCCCCTTTTGTTTGAAAAATAGCAGTGATTGTTTAATTATTACATCGATATTTAGTTATTTTATTATGTATATTTTGTAATAAAACGTTTAAAAACCGTTGTATTAAACTAAAACCCTATAGCAATAAACCTAATCTTAGTGATTATTTTAACTTGTCATAACTTTTTTCACAAAGCGGTTCGAGATTGCGCGCCATACAAAAAGTTGTAGAATATAAAAAACCCTATATATATGGTTTGTCATTATTGATTTCTAGGCCAGAGTGGCCAGAGTCCATACAAATGGTTGTTACATTGTAACGTATCAGAAATTAAATGATTTCGGCATAACTGGATTCAATTTGCATACGAACGGTACCAGAATATGTTGTACCCACAAACCATTACATAAACTCAAGTAATGGCGATTCTTAAACGATGTGACTCAGTGTTCAATAAAGTCACTACCTATTTCAATCATCGGTATCATGACAACAACAGATCCGTATAAACAATTTAAATTTTGCTTTGGATTAACGGATAACAGCCGCTAATAATAAACTTGAAATCTGTTGCCTAAGTACCTAATCTTTGATGCATACACTTCCTCGTTCCTAAATAGGGGCTTGCCAATAAGACGATATAGGGACCCTACATTATATAATTATGATTTATACCTATACCGGTCGGGATAAGTAGTTATAAGTAGTAATAGAGCTGTAAAATGACTGGATTCAATTAAAATAGCCTGTAGGTACACATGTATGCAAACAATCACCGCTGAGCTACTGTCGTAGCGCTACATTTTAGCCGATAACATGGGTTTCCCGGTAAGTAGCGAAAATGCTTCGTAGAGGAAAAACATGGAAAAACATGAAGTCGTGATTAGCGCTGAATGGGTTGGGTGGGTAAGAAGTGTCTCAGTAACGTCTAACCGTCACATTCCGGACAAAATGTACGGAGTTTGATATTGACCGTCAGTTTTGTGACAATTGCTAACCGGCCGTTAATGGTACACGGTTAAGTGAAATTGCCCATAAGATGGTTCGCGCTTGCCAGTTGTGGATTCTGCGTCTCGAAGCACGCAGCATAAAGCTTAATGCACACACACTGGTGATCGCTGGCGTGAGCGTGACCAAGCGGGCCTGCGGCGCGTCTCACAGCTAGTTTTATATGACCATCAACACGCAGGCCGCGGGTGCGGGTCGGGCATGAGTCTGGTCGCGCGGGGGTTGTGCGCGTGCGTGCGCAGATCGGGAACGTGCTCGCGTTTCATTATGCTGTATTTTATTACAACTAAAAAGGACCTTAATACAGACTTACAGACTACGTAGGACCGGCTGCGGAGCATTCACACTGCGCAGCGGGCCCGTCGCGGGCTCGCTTGGTCACGCTCACGTCCGCGCTAAGCTACATTTCACGGGGTACTTGACCCCATGACCACCAGACGGAGATCGCTTCATAGTTTCACTCTCTGCGTAGGTACTATAAGTTTCAGCATTGGCTTCAAAAAAGGAAGATTTCTATTTGTATATATTTTTATAGCCAAAAGGGCATCAGCATTTTGACCAAAACATAATTCCTTCTAAAATGAGTAATGCCAAGCTTCTGTCATTAATTTGTCAAAATGTCAACGGAACCTAAGTACATAAGTACCCGTGATAACCTAACTTTTTTATTAAATTTATTAGATTTTTCGTGTAGACGAATTAATAGAGGCTAAAATCTAAATCAACTATTAATTATCATATTGTGTGTATAAACGTAGGTACGTTACATTGTGGTCCCTAATAAAAGCGGTCGAAATATTTCATCAATGAATCGAGATGTGACAATATTTGAGAAAATGTAATACCGCAGTAGTAAGTAAAAAGCAGACGTACATTTTGAGCAAGCAATCGCCCGCTATTCTTTACCAGCGGGAGGTATTAATGGAAAGCTTGACGATATCTATGGCGTATTATTATTTTCATTGTCAATTTTCGAGAGTGACTCTCTTTGGAAATTTTATTGACGGCGCACATTTCTTGTTTATTTTCTCTCTTGTCTTGTGACCTTTAAGGCGACATTCAAAACGAAACAATACCTTCGCCTTTCCCACGCCCGTGTCAACGTACCTTATTATTTAATTAACTATTCTCAGTCAAAATCCCCACTAACACACTTTCTATACGAACAAAATTACATAAATGTAATAACTAATACTAGTTATCCCTCACTATAATTTTCGATTCCATAATTACCCTTATCAAATCGTTGATTCCTCTAATTAAAGACCGATATTATTAAATTCATTACTCGTATAACCTTTAGTTACAAAAACGTTTGACTACATATATGAAAACGAACGAGATATCACGCCATCCTTTACTCAAGCAGCAAGTGAGAACGGAATGGAACTATTTGATGCTATAATAATTCGGAATGATTGTGAACCCGCAGGTTAACTGGTAAATGGAGTAGAAAATTTTAATGTAAACGCTTAAATGATCCGAATGATACCTGTAAAATTGAGCATGAAATTTAATCGAATCGATTTAAATAGTAATAAGTTGTTAGTAAATAACTAGATACCAGCAGCAAGCGTACATAGAAAAAGGAAACTTTTATAATATATAGCCATAGACAATAAAAAAACAAATGAGTAAAGTAAGAACGCTAAGCACGTAGAATTTCGTACATTGACCCTATCTCTATCCTGTTTAATTTCTTTCCGCCCATGTACCGGCGGTGCCACTGTGCGAGCGGGAACCCAATATAATTATGCGCGTGCGATAGAGAAAGGAAATGTCGTATTAATGTACGAAACTCTTCGCGCTTAGCGCCCACACTTTATATTACATAAATGTAGTGTACATGTTTTGTTTTAACTGTTACATTGACAGTTAATATACAAATGTGGATACATTTCTCTTGAGAATAAATCCAAAGATTGTAGTAATGTTACGGATCACCTCAATAATTGTAGGACATTATTTCCTGTGAGCGCTAAACTCGACACATAAGCGTAGCTGACCCTAATTAGATACCTACTTGAAGATTCGCTTTAACATATATAGCTACATACATAACATGTATGTACGTATAGCTAAAGGAGGATGCGCAGCGAGAAGCCTGCATTTTCCGCTAGAAGTCGTGCCCTGTGCTTTTGAACGCACTCGGCCAATAGGCCAAGGTCGCGTGTTCACCGCGTTGTCTACCCACTGTAAGCGGAGCGGAAATGCACTCGGCCGAAAAAAACTTATTGGACACAGGCTTCAATCATAAATATTATGCAATGTCAATGTGTAATATTACAATAGGTAAAGGTAGACATAGTTTCATTCACAAAGTTAACCGAACTAGACTATTTCAATGGTTTTAACTAGGGATGCCATGAATATTCGGCAACTATTCGGTATTCGGCCTATTCGGCCATATTGCCGAATATTCGGTATTCAGCCAAATGTTGCCTACTATTCGGCCGAATACCGAATACCTGTTGCATCTACCTAAAAAGAAAAATTACACAACAAAAAAAACTAGGTATATACTGTATTCGGTATTAGGCCGAGAGGTGGGGCCGAATATTCGGTATTCGGTATTCGGCCAAATTCACTATTCGGGGCATCTCTAGTTTAAACCTTTGCAATATTGTCACCCCTTTGACGGATTTGATCTTAATTTAAAATAACTACCAGCGCTCAATAATACGATCTAATTACAAATAAGTTCTAGGTACCTACTATCTGATAAATAACCTGGCCGCGTAGCCAAGATGCATATCGCTTACGCTCCGTAGCGATCGAAACGCAACTGTCACTGTCACACTAATACGGAAGAGTGATAGAGAGACATAATGCTTTTCGTTGTCGAAGCGATAGCGATTGTAACCTTGGCTAGGCCGGCTGGCCGCGTAGCCAAGATGGCAATCGCTAACGCTCCGTAGCGATCGAAACGCAACTGTCACTGTCACACTAATAAGGAAGAGTGATAGAGAGACATAATGCTTTTCGTTGTCGAAGCGATAGCGATTGTAACGTTGGCTAGGCCGGCTGAACAACCCTACAATACTAACATGTACAACCCTAACTAGGTACATTTATGAGGAGTCACTAGATGCTTCATAGTATTTTCATAAAGAACCGGAATTAAAGTTTATACCTACCAATTAAGCGCCTCTCGTGCGCCCAGCATATGGGCGGGCGGCGCGGCGACCCGCTCTGTAAACTGGCCTAATTCACTTTCCTTATTACAATTACAATAATGAGGTAGGTACTTACCTACTTTAGCAGTCACGGATATTAAAGATCGTGAATATTGAAACCACTTTGCGGTCTGATTCCTTGATCGCCATTACACACAAATACATATGCAGATTTCTTATATACCTAAAGGTATATATATTGGGAGCTGTAGCCGTGCACTACAGGTGCATTTAAAACTTATGATGACTAATAAATAATGAAATACATACGTTTTAATCTTCCAAAGTTTAAACAGCAAACCACCACACAGTCCAACACACACAGTCACAAAAATCCCACTGAAAATATGATGAAAGCACGTGCGTGCCGGCGCGTTCGTATGTCTGGCGCGGCGGTTCCGCGCGGCGGGCTAGTGACAAGTGTAAACTCAGGCGCAGGTGCCAGCCAGCCTCCCTCTAACAAGGTCGCCCCCACTCCGTTTCACCCAGAGAAAGTCTGCCTACATACATACCAAATTTCCGAACTGATTGAGTTGAATTTAATAGTGATGAATGAAGTAACCTTAGCGAATCAGCACATTGCCCTTTACAATTAAATTAATTATATTTAGGCACGCACGCTTAGACACCACATTTCCTTCCAACGATGATAAGGGATAAAATAAACATTTTCCTTGTTAGCGTTTTTTTCATTTCAGGTGTTTAAAATAATGAATGAATCTGTGAAAATTTCAACTGTGACAGACCAGACGGACAGAGGAGTCTTAGTGATAGGGTCCCGTTTTTACCCTTTGGGTACGAAATCCTAAAAATCAAACGGTCGGGCATAGTTATGATTAAAATACATAATATTGTGTAAAAATATTTTCTACAGATAATGTTAATATCCAGGGAGGAAAATGGGGAACACATTTGTATGGAAAACCGGATTTTAGTCAGTCATTCCCTTTGGTCTTAATCTTTGAACTGTGCTTCGATGTAAATGACCTCCGCCGGTAGTATAATTTCGTGCAACAATAACATTCTTGTCTAATTTGTTCTTATTATCCAATCATGAGTATCATGACATCATACTACTCTAAGAATAGAAAGTGGCATATTTGTATGTTTCGAAATAGGTCAGTGGTTCTTAACCTGGGGGTAATTACCCCCGTGGGGGTAAAACTGGTATTTTACGGGGGTAATAAGCTAACCTAATATAACAATACAACAAACGTACACGTTTTATTTTTTATTACCATTGGGAGGAGGGGTAAAATCAGGTTCCCTAGTTAGTCATAGGGGTGACCGGCCTGAAAAGGTTAAGAACCACTGAAATAGGTCATTCAACGTACTTAATGATATCTTTAAAGACTTGTTAACCCCAAAAAATTCTTATACGTACCTAGAATGTATATTTTTTTTAAGTATTTTTCCTTTTGTTTGGTATTTTAAATCGCATGATGTTTAGATAATTACGAGGTATTGTTCTAATATTTGGAAATATCATGTACCTTACAATTAAGATATGGGTAAAGGTATAGTCAGAATATAAGAGTAACCGATTGGGCGGATTAATTAAATTAATATAAGTAATAAAATATAAAAGACACTTAACTTTCTTTAATAACGCCGCTATCTTTAATTATACGTATTATCTAATCAAACCTTAAGGTCGCTTTTTATATCTAATGATATGATATTAGAGAATGGTATAAACTATACATACATACATACTTTTGATACACCCAGCCGCAAAGTATAACCTAAGTACATGGCGACTTTATGAATGAATTCCATTCATAATTTGTCCATGTCATTTTTCAGTTAGTCTCAGATATTTACCCTAATCACCCCTAATATACGTTACCGAACTATGCGGTTTGTTCTGCGATGACCCGAATATCCAAATCTTAATCGATTGAGACCTTACTTCAGCCCGAAAATAACCGTTGGGATTTTTAAGTAGACCTACTTACTGTATTTACATGACATGTAACAATAATGTAAACATCTAAATCGAAACACAAACCTTGCTAAGTTACTATCTAATGTTCCTAATTCAATCATTCATCGACCATCGTGAAGAAGATATACATACAAAATTACAAAAATGGGTTGAATTCGTGTACAGTCGCCATCAGATATATCGGAGCGGCCAAGGTGTTCACAAATATCTGAACACGCCTCTATTGTCAGGGCGTTAGAGTGCGCGTTCAGATATTGTGAACACCTTGGCCGCTCCGATATATCTGATGGCGACTGTACTAACGTGTGTTAATTTCTCCGAGATAGCAATCCGCAAGAAAGCATGTTAAAAAGTAACAATTGGTAGTAAACAACATTTTTTTTTCACATGTAGAAAGCTTTTAATGCTGTTTTAGTAACGACATTTGGAACTAATATGCTATGTTCTCACGAATAAAAAGACATTATTGGGTACATTTTTGTTTTGTTAAACTTGTATCACGGTAAATTGCAATAATAAAAATATTGTTCTTGAAGTGTTTTCCTTTTACTTCATAGATAGTTCAGAGCAGAGTAGGTATAGGTATCGATTTCCCTAAAATGTTTATTTTTATACTGAAACAGCCTATATTGCTTTGAGACCCGGTGCGCAATACCACGCTATTTTATGCACAAAAATGAGATAATGTATATTTTCTTCCTACAATCATTAATAAAGTATCAAACGTACGATTTATGGAAACATCTGAGACTGAGACAGACTTTAATACATAGTTATTAAATATGTATTTTAGTTTCATTAAAAAAATGTAAGTATTAAAAAAACTTCATCATCCTCACACTGACGGGTGTGAGCGTGAAACGACACAATAACTAATTATTTCACTAACATGAAGATAATATTTAATATAACTTTAGACTGATATCACAAGTATGTTACTGAACATACACATATCAACACAATTGCTAAATAAAACCTTTTTACACAAAGAAAACCGACTTTTAAGTCCTTTTGAATCCTAAGTTACTTTTTAGGGTTCCGTACCTTAAGTTTTTCAAACTATATCGTGTTACATATCAAATGAAAGAGCTTAATGTGAGAATCTCAAACATATTTTTTTTTATAATTGTAGAATAATTAGTTTAGAAGTAATTCAAGAAAATAGGCAAAACATGACCATTCCCCCACCGCCCCCCCGCCCCTTTAGCTCCGAAACTACTGGGTCTAAAATATTGAAAAAATTACATAAAATAGGTCTTTACCTATAGATAACAGCAAAACCTATTAGAAATATGTAGTCAAGCGTGAGTCGGACCAATTACTTAGTTTTTGATCCGACCCCTACGGGTTTTTAACCGACTTCCAAATCCCAAAGGAGGAGGTTATCAATTCGGTTGTATGTTTTTTTAGAGTGACTATTGATGAAGTGGAACTGCTGATGATGATCAGAACGGTACTCCTCAACGACGCATAGTTCACGGTTGGCGATTTGTCCTCTTCGTTATGTTTGTTAAGCAAGTTCAGTTTTTAATGCACATTTTTGTCAAGCTCGAGTTCTGATGATGGGATCCATGAGGAATCGAGAGAACTCCTCAAATCTTAAAGGCATGCGTATAGAGATTTTTGTATTTACATCAGAAAATTAAGCATTTTCATTAAAAACTGTCGCATTTGATGAAGTGGAACTGCTGATGATGATCAGAACAGAACTCTTCAACGACGCATAGTTCACGTTTCGAGATTTTTCCTCTTCGTTATGTTTGTTAAGCAAGTTAAGTTTTTAATGCACATTTTTGTCAAGCTCGAGTTCTGATGATGGGATCCATAAGGAATCGAGGGAACTCCTCAAATATTAAAGGCATACGCATAGATTTTTTTGTATTTTCATCATAAAATCAAGCATTTACATTAAAAACTGTCGCATTTGATGAAATGGAACTGCTGATGATGACCAGAATAGAACTCTTCAACAACGCATAGTACACATTTGGTGATTACGAATTTCGATTTGGACTTGGACTGGGTCCCGGACTCGGACCCAGAACCTGACTGTAGCGATGCTACATACTTGCCTATGATAGATACATACTTTTCCATACAGGATAACCTGTACAACATGACTGTCGCATTTCCAACAGAATAACATACACCGGAGTACGACACTTATGTAAAACTGTAATGTACCTTCTCAGCTGCAGGTTGATTAGCATATACTGCCTCCTGGCTAACTGGTTTCGAAGAAACAAGTCCAAAGAGTATGCCACTCGAACGGAACTTGTCACCCAGATTGTACAGAGATTGTTGAACCAAACCTGGCTTCACGTATATCAAAATTATCCTCGTGATCCGCTTTAACTGCTCAAGTAGGTCACATCCTAATTTAATTTGTATTTTAGAATCATTTATGAAATTATATAAAAACATAAAAAAGACTTTCGTTGGGTAGTCGAAAGTTTGACAGCCCGGTGACAGCTAAGAATATAGGCGTTTTGTTCAGGCATAAGCAAGGATATATTCCAAAGGAAACAAAGTAGAAACGTACGATAAAAATATAATTATTAGTAATTATTATTAACCACTTAAAATATTACAAGTATTAATGAGCATTGACATTTTTCGAGAATCATTTGATTTAGAAAAGATTTAAGTTGGTTTGACGTTTAATGTGTTGATGTGAATCGAAACGCAACGTGTCCGGTAGGATTTTATTTCGGACTGTCACTTACACTTGGACTTGGAATGGGAATACGCTAGGATGTAGATGGTTTCGAATTAAAGATTAAGAGGAATTGCCTCGTCTCCTTCCGCCGCCTGGTCCGGCTGGTGGGAGACCGATTTGTAAAGTGCGTATATCGCTGTGCGTGAATTGTGCGCGTGATCTACTTAGTGCGTCCCGTGTCGCCGATGGACATGAGCACGGTTGGTGATCGTGTTCCCTGGCGCGCTGTCGCGCGTCCCCGATTTTGCTGAGCGTCATGCTGACGCTGCTTCTACGCCGTAGGACGCGGCCTTGACCTGCAGGCCGTGTGTCGGATGGTTATGCTGCCGTCCGACGACTCCAAGGTGTCTTCGTGCGGGTCCTTCCCGTGAAAGTCCGAGCGCCGCGGGTTGTTCTCGCCTTAGCTTGTCACAGCTGGGGCTCGATGAACGCCCGCCGCTGATTTACGTTGATCTGTCTGCTACGCTAAGTTCCAGGATGAAAGCTACACCCGGTATCCGTGAGTGCACTAGACTTTCGTTTTAGGTTTTGGCCAAAACTCCGCGTTTCGCCCGTCTCGCGATCGTAGGTTAAGAATTGCCATAGTGTCACCCAACAGCCGCCAACGGCCTATAGAAATAAATTGTATTTTGAGTAGCGCCCGCCCTAAAGCGGAGTGCCTTGTAATTATCTAGCGGGGTATATTAAATTGCATGTCAGATATTTAGTGTTATCTTTTCAATATCCTACCAAGTTCCCATTAACCAGGTTAGAGTAACAAGAGGACCCTTGTACTCCAATAGTCCAATGTTTTACTGCGGATCTTATCCGAGGCATCACTCCCATTAATCATTTAAACATTTAAAAACATTATTATTTTTTATTCACCACAGTGCCAGCGCTACTTTAAATCGAATTATTTTTTATTCACGACAATGGCGCCCGAAGAAAGCTTAAATTCATTATATAGCCTGGTTACTGTGAGCTTGGGAGAGTGATAACATAAATTTATAAAATTTTTGTCATTTAAAAAACTTAATTTTTAAAAATTTAGTGAAATTATTTGTATTCAAAATACAATATTAATTAATTTGTAAGTTTACTTGTGACAGGGTAGCAAATTCATCAATTATTACAATTATTATTAGGCTACACTATGAATAATTAGCATAGCGCTCAGCCACATATTATTTTTTTTTTCACCATGCTCCATTTGAGAGGTAGGTAATTTATTTTAACACTTCCTGTATAAAGTGAAGTGTTACCAATTTATTATACTTTATTACATACCCTGACACAAGCAAACTATTTTTTCTACTGACATGCCGGACGGGGAAGGAGAGGAATTTCATGAAGTAGGAGGGGGGGGATACCTTATCTACTCACCCCTACCCATGCCTAATGCCTCATTGTTTAATACGCGACCATGGGGTGCCGCGTTAGACAACCACCCGCCCGACCCACCCATTTCAAAAGTATTAAAATATTTATTCATTTTTATTTCTCAAACCAACTCAAACTTTTCATTCCGCAGACTTAGTATGACAGACGAGACACTCTAAATTTTTTTCGTTTTTGACTTATTTGGTTCTAAATAGAACTATTTTATAGAACTTAAATGTTCATATTCGTTTTTGTTTTTTTTGAAATTTGAGGAAATTGGTCTTAGAATCAACCTCAATTTCGGCTATCTTAGCATAGCATTTTTTAAAGTTCTGCTGAAACATGCACCATTTGTATACGCTAAAGGTAGGGACATGTTGTTGAACGGCATGCTGCATTCCATTTGGAGTAGTATTCCTGATTCGTCACATAACCTCCGAATTTCCGACTGCTAGAGCAAACCGCTTTGTAGTTAAGGTAATCTGAAAAAAATCAGTTACCATTTAATTTTAAAGCATTGGTTCAGTGACATTATGCTCAATATTATACTTTACAAGGTGTATTTTCAAGTTAGTAACTTATTTTTTATTTGGGTGAACTCAGGTAACAACCCATTTTTTTTGAGTACGCGTACCTCCTTGACTCATTTGGTCAAGATTTTTTTCAAGCGTTTCTAGGGAAACCACATTTTTTCGTGACTACACACCCTAAGGGTCCAGGGTGATGTAATTATATTGGATATAATTCACTGACTTAGACATGAAAAAGAAAACTAAGTTTTTTTTTCACTTAATGTAAGCCCACTGGCTACACATTGGGATTTGACTTGAGTGTGAGCTACAAGTTAGCCTCCACTATTATTAATATTATTTGTAGATATAAATTAGCAACTAGTTACCACATTACATTAAGGTACTAGTAATTTAATTTTGTAGTCATAGGCATGCACATAGTGGGGCATGCCATGTTGAAACTTAATAATTAATATTGCATTAGGTATATGACTACTTGTAATATACTAAATAATAAGAATTTATAAATATAGTTGAAAATACTTAATATTTAAATGGGATTTAAATACTTTAGTGAATCTTAGAATAGGGAGTTAGCTTATTATTATTTATGTTAAATAGTGGCTAGACCAGTCAATTTAGGATTACTTGAATTGAAAAGAAATATTTTTTAGTTAGGTTGCAGAAACCACAGTGTAGTGGCCACGCACTGTGATTTCTAATAGAGTTAAAATTTAGAAATAAAATTTACAGTCCCAGAGATGGACATAGGTAAATTAAGTTTTAATGATGGTTAGCATGCTCAGTAAATAAGAGTCAAAGCTTAATGTTAAACAGATAGGCATATCTGCATGCATAATTAACGTCCTAACGGACTTGTTGATTAGGTATTCGGTTAATTTATTTTTCTCCGGTTACCCCGGCTGCCTCGGTTAACCGGTGCTTAACCTCTTTGCCGAGAGAGGGGATATTGTAGCGATGCTACATACTTGCCTATGATAGATACATACTTTTCCATACAGGATAACCTGTACAACATGACTGTCGCATTTCCAACAGAATAACATACACCGGAGTACGACACTTATGTAAAACTGTAATGTACCTTCTCAGCTGCAGGTTGATTAGCATATACTGCCTCCTGGCTAACTGGTTTCGAAGAAACAAGTCCAAAGAGTATGCCACTCGAACGGAACTTGTCACCCAGATTGTACAGAGATTGTTGAACCAAACCTGGCTTCACGTATATCAAAATTATCCTCGTGATCCGCTTTAACTGCTCAAGTAGGTCACATCCTAATTTAATTTGTATTTTAGAATCATTTATGAAATTATATAAAAACATAAAAAAGACTTTCGTTGGGTAGTCGAAAGTTTGACAGCCCGGTGACAGCTAAGAATATAGGCGTTTTGTTCAGGCATAAGCAAGGATATATTCCAAAGGAAACAAAGTAGAAACGTACGATAAAAATATAATTATTAGTAATTATTATTAACCACTTAAAATATTACAAGTATTAATGAGCATTGACATTTTTCGAGAATCATTTGATTTAGAAAAGATTTAAGTTGGTTTGACGTTTAATGTGTTGATGTGAATCGAAACGCAACGTGTCCGGTAGGATTTTATTTCGGACTGTCACTTACACTTGGACTTGGAATGGGAATACGCTAGGATGTAGATGGTTTCGAATTAAAGATTAAGAGGAATTGCCTCGTCTCCTTCCGCCGCCTGGTCCGGCTGGTGGGAGACCGATTTGTAAAGTGCGTATATCGCTGTGCGTGAATTGTGCGCGTGATCTACTTAGTGCGTCCCGTGTCGCCGATGGACATGAGCACGGTTGGTGATCGTGTTCCCTGGCGCGCTGTCGCGCGTCCCCGATTTTGCTGAGCGTCATGCTGACGCTGCTTCTACGCCGTAGGACGCGGCCTTGACCTGCAGGCCGTGTGTCGGATGGTTATGCTGCCGTCCGACGACTCCAAGGTGTCTTCGTGCGGGTCCTTCCCGTGAAAGTCCGAGCGCCGCGGGTTGTTCTCGCCTTAGCTTGTCACAGCTGGGGCTCGATGAACGCCCGCCGCTGATTTACGTTGATCTGTCTGCTACGCTAAGTTCCAGGATGAAAGCTACACCCGGTATCCGTGAGTGCACTAGACTTTCGTTTTAGGTTTTGGCCAAAACTCCGCGTTTCGCCCGTCTCGCGATCGTAGGTTAAGAATTGCCATAGTGTCACCCAACAGCCGCCAACGGCCTATAGAAATAAATTGTATTTTGAGTAGCGCCCGCCCTAAAGCGGAGTGCCTTGTAATTATCTAGCGGGGTATATTAAATTGCATGTCAGATATTTAGTGTTATCTTTTCAATATCCTACCAAGTTCCCATTAACCAGGTTAGAGTAACAAGAGGACCCTTGTACTCCAATAGTCCAATGTTTTACTGCGGATCTTATCCGAGGCATCACTCCCATTAATCATTTAAACATTTAAAAACATTATTATTTTTTATTCACCACAGTGCCAGCGCTACTTTAAATCGAATTATTTTTTATTCACGACATGACTCATACCCGGATCCGGTTCGGACCCGGACCCGGACCTGGACTCGAACCCGGGCTCGGACCCGGACTCGGACCCGGACTCAGACCCGGACTCGGACCCGGACCTTGACCCGGAAAACCACTATGATACCTTAACTAAATAAACCACTATGATTACCTACCATAAAATGTGTAAGTATATAAGTATGATGATGCCAATCTTACTAGCCCCTCCCGCTTAAACCCCCGTACACCGCACCGCATGCGCCGTTAAGTGGGTTAGGTTAGGTTTGAACTGCGATCCTCACAGAACCGAACTGCTATCAGAGAAGTGGGTTAGGTTAGGCTAGAACTACGACCCTTACAGACGCGAAATGCTAGTAGAAAAGTGGGTGGTTTTACCTCCTTTTCTACATAGTGTACCATCTACAATAATCTTTCACCGGCCCCCATAGAAGTCGGTTATTTTTTCTTAAAAATTATTTAAAGGCAATTCACTCGTGTTTCACATATATAAAAAATATATTGTTAAAAATTTAGTAATGTACGGAACCCTTGGAACGCGAGTCCGACTCGCACTTGGCCGTTTTTTTATAATTGAGTACCTTTATAGGATTGGTCTGAAACGTCAACGTGAGGTAATGTACAAAATTCAAATGTCACCGTAACCATCGTATTTGAAAAATACTATACGTAACTGTACATACGTAATATACATATTTTGACGATTTATTTTCCGTCTCGAAAAGATTATCGTCCTTGTTTTCCTGATGCAAAAAAGTTCATTTTTACTTTCGCTTAATATGTACGAGCATACTTTTGCTTACCGTACAAAATTAGGCATAAATTAATATTTATCTAAAAGCAATGTGTATAATTATTGTACAACTGGAATATCACTATCGCTACACTTTATAGGTAAAACAAAGTCCCCGCCACGTCTGTCTGTTTGTGTGTATGTATGTTCGCGATAAACTCAAAAACTAGTTAACGGATTTTGAGGCCATTTTTACCTATCAATAGAGAGATTCTTGTGGAAGGTTTAAGTAGATACCTATATAATTTGTTAAGATTTTCTGTAACCCGTGCGAAGCCGCGCGGGTCGATAGTGTCTTATAAGTAAATCTTAAAAATGCTGTTTATTGAAATTAAATTATTAGTCAGGATTAATTGTTTTATTTAATGAACAACCTATCCCAGTAACCAAAGACACCATTAGAGCTGTTTTATTCGTTATTTATAATTAAAAGTTAACAGCTTTTACTGGATTATACACGGTGTTAAAAGCCAATGATAGAGAGCCTCAAGAGCTATCGATTCCCATATGATTTCAATTCGTTACCCAATGATGTGACTTTTTTTTTAAATTATTGAAAACATTAAACGTTAGATTAAATAAGCAGCAGTAAATAGATAGTTCCTTAATTTACGTATCAAAAATACGTATTAGCAAATGCACCTTTAGAGAAATAAATATAAAAACAATCGTATTGTAAATGCAAACAATACAATTCAATACTTTTACCAAATATTATTGTAAGCTTGTCCACGATTTAAGGTAAAATAAACTGATATTTACACAATTTAAACTTTTTATTATAATTAATGTGACGTTCCACGGCAAAAGGTACCTTATGGCGCCTGGCGCTTACGTCACATATCGCCGTAGTAATATTGGAGCGGCGTTAAAAATAGCGTAAGCGCCAACCGCCATAAGGTACCTTTAGCCGTGGGACGTCACGTATTACCGCCCAACTAACAATAAAATCCAAACGAAACATGACTTTCGACAAGGTTTCGCAAATAACTCTTCCGATGATTAGTCACACTCGTATTTGTACTAAGAACAAAAAGAAATTTAGATAAACAATGTGTCCGGTGAAACAAGCCGAGAACGTGGGAAAAGGCTCGGGCAAACAGATTCCTACTCCGAAACAAAAGACTATTGACCTGTCACAAAAATTATATCCAGACATATTGTACTGGGTAGCTATGTATTTATTTTCTGTGTCGTGTGTAGATATCAAAAATAATACATATAACTAGAGTCGGACCAAAAAAAGTATGCAGCGGATTTCATAGCCCACGCAGTGCAAGTGTCATTTATACGTCATATAATTTCATAGAAGTTTGACGTTTAAAATAACACTTGCACTGCGTGGGCTATCAAATCCGCTGCAGACTATTCTTGGTCTGATTCTATTATCTGGCAATTTGTAACATTTAATTCCTATTTTGTAACATACCTATTTAGCTAGAAGTAAGTTGCACTTTTTCTCTCACTGCTCCATTTGTAATTAAGATTTTATATGCTGTAAATAGATTGAAAAACATAAAAAAAACCCCGAGAACGTGGGAAAAGGCTCTCGAGCCACAACAGATTACTACTCCGAAATAAAAGACCTATTGACCTGTCACAAAAATGATATCCAGACTTATTGTGTTGGGTAACTATTTATTTTCTGTATTGTGTGTAGGCTTAGAGCATTTATTAATAACCGGAGTAACCTTTAACCTTACACAATTGTGCCAAATTTTGTATCGACTGTCGTTTACCTATCTGACGTGGCTATTTGTACGTTACGTACAAAGAGCCATACCTACATATGACGTGACATGTAAGTAGGTATTAGTTTCACTTCTTCCCTCACTGCCCCATTTGATTAACATTAGCGGGGCGAGGTAATCCGAGTCGGGGCGGGGCGGTGCGTGTCCGTTCTGTATGATAATACTATTACTTATTCTGTGACAATAGGTAAGTATATGGTATAAATAGGTAGGTAGGTACTAAAATTACATAGAGGTACTAACTTGTACAGTTCTGACGAACACACAAGTTAGGACAATAGTTTTATCATACTTATCTAAATAAAAGGAGTACCTTTTCATGTAGATAAGGGTTAAATAAGAAAATCAACTTTTATAGCCCTTAACTTTTGGATATGTCTACAGGAAACGCGTGAACAGAGTTTTGTGTTTGACCTATCACGCATACACATAGGCGTCATTAATAATTAATGATATTCATATATAAAACGTCTCTTTTAGTTCCCGTGACCAGTTTGTTTTGTACGCCAACCCTTCGTCACCCTTCTATTCAACACATACCTACACAATGCCTCTCTTTGTTCAAATGCCTCTATTAAAGCGTACGTTTCTATAGCACGTCATGACGCGTATTAAACATGGTTTAATAGACTTATTCGTTAGGTAAATACTGGATTACAAATTTTAGAACACATATGTAGTACCTACCTATCATCACACTGATCATCATCAATAACAGCCAGAATACATAGTAATATAATTTGTAGGTAGTACTTTAATGTAACTAAATAAATAATTCTAGCATTTATTCTGCAAATTAGCAGCTCTAAAGGTAAAACTAACACTGTTGTATAATTCTCATAATTTTTATATTGTCATTGAATTCCATACGGGATCAAACTAGAATGCGGTCGATAACCACTAATAAGCAAATGCTCGATAGTGCTTGATTAAGCAGAGATAGTACTTCGTTACAGAGGGCCTACCGCGAACCACGTTCGACGTGTTGCCTCTTTGTCGCTCTTCTATCGCTATCGCTATCGTACTTAAGTGTGACAGAGAGGCCACACGTCGAACGTGTTTCGCGGTAGACCCTCAGCAGTCAAGCTCAGATGGCGTATAATCTACAATTGAAAAAAAACGCATTTAACCAAAGATTGACATAAGCAACCCAAACAAATTCAACAAATTTTAGAAAGTGTTAGATCATAGTATGGCTATGTACATAGTATTATTACGAGACATCGCGTAATTACTATTATCTATTCTCTGACTACTGCCATTCAGAAGACAAAAAGACCATAGAACCAAAGATCTGAGAATGAATATGAAACAAAATATTATTCAAGAAAGCGTGAGTTTCCCCGTCGGTCCTATTATACGGCCTCCTGTATAAGCCGGCTTTCGCAATGTCAGCCATCCAATAGCGACTGTTAATTGCGATTAAACATCAACAATTTTAATAGTCGAAGCCGAACGTCACTTGTAAACAAGATTCTAGCTTCGCAATTCGCAACAGAACAGGACTAAGGAAAAAGTTTATCAATAGTTACTGTAAGTATTTAACTTTCTGACTTCCAGTAGAGCAGCGTTGTTCCTTACTGTATGTAAGGGACACATACATTTTGCCGTTACAGTTGCAGCGCTTGATCTTTTACCATCGTATTCTCTCGGAATCGTTCGTATAAATTTGTAATGCAACTTCAGTCAACGTCAATACTTTTTGTACTGCGGCCCGATTCGAACTTTAGGATTCGTCAAATATTACGTCTAGATACGATATGGATTAGATAATTACGTCAGTGTCAAAAGTGACGTTTTTGTTTTAAGAAACGTCTTAAGGTTCAAATCGGGCAGTTAGACTATTGGAAAATGCACTACATCCGTACTAGGGATTGCAATCCGGTCTGGTTTTGAATCCAGACTTGACTAAAAACAAGTGAGTCTAAACCGTAAATTATTCAATGTACTGGAGTCAGTTATGTAACGCTGCCATACATGACCCAACATTTTTTTATTAAGCTATGAGCTTCATCACATCTGATATTTGAGTAATTCTAAGCATTTCTAGCCTGAAGTGGGGGGGAGGGTGGGGTACAAAGACGGCCGCCATCCGTCATCTTTAAAAAAAATCTACTCTGATCCTGGTGGGTACTAGGGCAAGTTTGGTATCATTTTCGTATAAACCAAAGACGTAGAATTCATTACTGATATTTGTTTTTTCAATTTCATAGTAATTTCACAAGAAAAACGTAAAAAGGTGAAAAATTTGGTTGGAGATTTTTGCTACGCGGAGCCGAAACTACAAAAGATAGAAAGTTGAAATTTGCACACTAGATTACATTTATAAAGTGTACAAGAGATAAGAAGCGATTTTGAGAAATTCAACCCCTAAGGGGGTTAAAAAGGGGATGAAAGTTTGTATGGGGTTCAAGTTTTATTTTAAGCTAGGAATTTGAAACTTCGTAAAACGATATATTATTAAAATACAAGAAAACTAATTTCAGCGTTTTTGAAAATTCATCCCCTAAGGTAGTGAAAAAGGAGTTGAAAGTTTGTATGGATATCAAAAAAAATTTCGAACGCGGGACTTGAATCTTTGTATTTGGGGATATTATTAAAAGACAGGAAAAGTAATTTCAGCGTTTTGTAAAATTCATCCCCTAACAGGGTTAAAAAGGGGTTGAAAGTTTGAATCCATTACAAATCCGAGTAGACACACATTTTTTATTGCCTCCCAGGCTTGAAATGCTTAGAATTACTCAAGGAACATATGTGATGAAGCTCATAGCTTAATAAAAAATTTTTGGGTCAACTTTATAACTGCTTCCGCTAATGTTAGTATGTCTCACAACAGTTTAAATTCGATGACGGCTGTTTTAAGTTTCACAAATCAACGTTTTTATTACTTAACCACAAATGAAATCTTCTTTTTCTCTTAAAATATCTATAGCCCAACCCACATTTCCCACAAAAAGGTGCTCTCAATTCAACCATTTTAGTTTTAGCAACCTATACAAGTATACATTAAAACATTTATTCACGCAAAACATTTTCCCGTTTTATTTAGTAGCATAATAATAACAACAAAATAACATAAATAAATATTATAGGACATTTTTACACAAATTGACTAAGCCCCACGATAAGCTCAAGAAAACTTATGTTGTTGGTACTCAGACAACGATATAATATACTCGTAATATACAAATACTTATATACATAGAAAGCAACCATGACTCAGGAACAAACATTTGTGCTCATCACACAAATAATTGTCCTTACCGGGATTCGAACCCAGGATCGCGGCTTCACAGGCAGGGTCCCTACCCACAAGGTCAGACCGGTCGTCAAAAGTCAACATATATTCCTGTATTTAATTACTTTTAATTCGGCAAAACATTTAACTTATCTGCTGAAGTGCCGAATGAAGTTTTATAAATATTTATTTATTATATTTAAATGCAGGTAACACTTATTATAAGTGGACTATAATATTTTGTACAAAATAAAACGAGAACTTTTTAATTTTAGCAGTGTTTTAAGCAATTATTTTATATTTTTAAGCAATTATTTTATATTTTAGCGCTTTGATTCACTTTACCGGATCCGGGACCGGATCCGGTGAATTTTGCCGGATCCGGTATCTTGAAAAATGTGCCGGATCCGGCCGGATTACCGGATCCGCCGGACCGGATTGCAATCCCTAATCCGTACATTAATGGTGCGTTATTTTTATGTTTAGTTCCATCGATATTTCGCATGAAGTAGTCAAGCGTCACGTGGTTGTCCGGCCACGGCTTGAAACCCCAATGCCACTATCACTACCTAATCGCAAATTCGAATGCATCAACGAGTGCAGCATGTACTCACACTTCGAATTAATACGCCGTGTACCTGCTATACGGCCACAATTCAAAATTTTTAATTTTCTGGATTATTGCAGATTCGTATTCAAAATTGTTCAATTTACGACCTTATTTCGAGAGCCATACCAAAAAAGGTCTTTAAGAGCCTTTTTCTCACAAGTGGCCTTATGCATTTGACCATAAATTGTCAGACAATTCCCTGCAATACAGCCACTTGCCACTCCCGCGGCGTTCGCACGTGAACCTGACGGCCCTTTTGAGTTGTGGCTATATCACGTTTTAAATGAAGCTTTTGAGTTGCGTCCTAGAAAATAATAATTAGTTGAGTGATAATTACGATGAATCACTATAAATATAAAAGAAACAAACGGCAATTGGTTGTGTCACAGCAGTAAGTATTACACTTATTATTACAAAATTACCAGCTCGCCACCGAAACTACCACAACGCAACAAAATGATTAAGCAAATCTCAACTTTGTTTTCTTACAAGTGCGGTTCAATATGGCTCATCAACAACGCTTTTTTTATTAGTGCAAAGTTGAAATACATTGTGATGGGTTCCCCTCTTCTGGCATAATATTGTTTGTCAGAAATACACTTCGCATAACATGTATCACAGAAACACTTTTAGTAGAATGATAATTAGGCATAAATATTACTTTGCATTATTATTACTTAGCATACAATAAATTTTGCAGGGTTGTCTATTGTTTGTCCGAAAATTATATAAAATAATACTCATATGCCCGAATTTTATTTGCCCGAATTTCATTTGCCCGAATTGTTTGTTTACCATAAAAATGATGTGACATACTCTTTGTTTACCCGATTATTAGATTCCAGAACGTACGAGTGCCATACGTGTTGTTGTCCATATTATTAATTGTAATAATACTATTTAATATAATATTTAACTTCACCTAAACCCCTTTTCCAGTAGTATTTCTTTTTTGTAAGGGTCGCAGTTCAAACCTAACCTAACCCATTTTTAGGGTTCCGTACCCAAAGGGTAAAACGGGACCCTATTACTAAGACTTCGTTGTCCGTCCGTCCGTCCGTCCGTCTGTCACCAGGCTGTATCTCACGAACCGTGATAGCTAGACAGTTGAAATTTTCACAGATGATGTATTTCTGTTGCGGCTATAACAACAAATACTAAAAACAGAATAAAGTAAAGATTTAAATGGGGCTCCCATACAACAAACGTGATTTTTGACCAAAGTTAAGCAACGTCGGGAGGGGTCAGTACTTGGATGGGTGACCGTTTTCTTTTTTGCTTTTTTTTGATATTTTTTTTGCATTATGGTACGGAACCCTTCGTGCGCGAGTCCGACTCGCACTTGCCCGGTTTTTTCTAGTAGCATTTGTTTTCTGTAAGGGTCGCAATTCAAACCTAACCTAACCCACTTTTCTGATAGCATTTCTTTTCTGTAAGGGTCGCAGTTCAAACCTAACCTAACCTACTTTACTAGTAGTATTTATTTTCTGTATGGATCGCAGTTCAAACCTAACCTAACCCACTTTTCCAGCAGCATTTCTTGTCTGTAAGGGTCGAGGTTCAAACCTAACCTAACCCACACTTCTAGTAGCATTTGGTTTCTGTAAAAAAAAATATGGCTTACAATGATCATGACAAATGATATTATTGAAATTGATTTTATGGGAAACAAAGTTTCTGGCACGTGACTAATATAGTAAACAATAAGTATTGCATATGTAATTATGGGAAACAATATAATGGCTGTTGACTATTATGGCAAATGAAATTCTGGCAAGTGGGTGTATACCATAAACACTGGATATATTTTTATCATAAATAACAGTCCTAGAGCTGTTTATGTTTGAATTTTTATTAAATTCGGTTATTTTTTAAGAACTGTGCGTAAACCCAATATTTGTCGTGCCACTGAAAAAAAATATCACGAAGAATTATTAACAGCTTTGCTAAGAGAGGCGAGTTAATTTATTAAATTTTAATTAATTATTGCTTGATGAAAACTATGTGTTTTGTTAATTGCATTTACCATGAGATAAGGTATACAATACACTATTGTGACTCCACAATAGTGACATTTGGCCCAATCCCATTATAGGAGCTGTAATACAGACGTAAAATGTAGTTACGAAATATGTCAACCACGTCCTGGTTCTCGGTCTTCGGATAAATTAATATCGTTTTTCCAAACTTTTATTTAACTTGCCCTGTTAGTTAGTGTAGGTCAGATCTTGGTAGCTGAATTTGAGCCACTTTTCGATTTCGATATTATGATAACATGGACCTGAACTGATGATGGAGACAGGAGGTGATCATGGGAACTTTATCGCAATAAACCCTAACTAATTGTGTTTGGGTATATTATAATTGTCTTGATAGATCTAATACAATAATAATTGGCTGTGGAAAGAAAAATATGTTCAGCGATAAAAACTTATACCAAAAATTGATTTTTTTGCTATAACTTATTCCCCGTTGCAATATTTTATACTGTTAGAGTAATGTCCATTATAGGGGGCCCATTACTGGATCCACGTCCATTACCGGGGGCCCATTACTGGAGCTTTGGTGTCCATGACTGGAGAAAAAAAAATAGTTTTAATTTGTTAAGTATGTGGAAACTCATTGCAGTATCTTTGATACAACACGCCTAAAACATGAAAAACGGATGAGACTTTCATCTTTTAACACGCTAAGCGGTAGACCATTGTGATAACCTGTCATAGTATTTACTGTGGCAACACTGAGATTTGGACTGTCATGTAACGGACACATGTAGTATAGCGCTGAATAAACCGTGATTAATTAATTTACTGTTTTATTTGGCTCCAAAATATAATAATGGCGACGAGAAAATAACGTGATACGCGTGTGGACTGAAATACGTCAAAAGGTCACGTAGTTAAGGTTTTGATGCCTGGCACTACTTTCATGGTAGAAGTGGAAGGAGCAAAATGGAAGCGTCATGCTAACCAATTGCATAAACTTAAATAAGTGTTGTTATTTTGTTATATGTAAAACTTTTACAACTTTATAGAGTCTTATATATATTATAATATAAGTTAAGATCTAGCCTAGCCCTATAGCTTAAGTAGGTTATAGTTTAAGGAGGTGGAGAGTGTGATAACCTGACATAGTATTTACTGTGGCAACACTGAGATTTGGACTGTCATGTAACGGACACATGTAGTATAGCGCTGAATAAACCGTGATTAATTAATTTACTGTTTTATTTGGCTCCAAAATATAATAACCATTTACATGTATAAGGGAAATATCATAAATAGGTACTCAAAATTGCCTCTTAAATGTCCCATGACTGGTGCTGTTACTATAGGTATTCTAAATACTTTTTATTATTTTGAATGTTTTAAAAAAGAAGTTTCAAAGTTTTATTTGTTCTAATTTTATAAAGAACCTTTTAAACAATTAATATTATTTGGTAATGACATGGTACATATAATGTTGCTGATTATAAGCTAGTTACACATATTATCGCGTACAGTGATCTTGTTTCTATCAAAGTTGATAAAATAAAGGGATTTTAACTATTTTGGTGTTTTTATTTATATTTGCATGGTAACCTTTCTCCAATAATTTTGTGTTTAAATTTAGCCGCATCTCAAAATCTTTTAAAAACGCTTTTGCAATACGGCCACAACTCTAAATACCTGTCTTTCGGGCCCTGTGTCTTAAAAAATATACATTTCTTTTAAAAAGTGGCGTGGTCATAAGGAGGGTTATAATATTCCGAGTAAAAAAAGCTAAATTTTAAATTCATAGACCTAAAACTAAAGGAGTAAGATCCTATTAAACACCCTGAACTATACTCTCACAACTTTGAGACGCGATTTCTCGAAAAAACGGTTTTTTGAGATGTGGCAGTGTAGCAGGCACACGGCGTAATATTAATGAAATACTCACTTGGCTTAAACAAGCGTCCAGCAGAAATAAAAGTAACAGATAACTTATCTGACAGTATAGCCGAGTTGTATCACTTGTATCACATACCAAAGCGGCCGACATCCGTATCAAAATCTACGTCGTGCTTAAACTATTTTTTTTCCAAGAGGAAGTGAAAACTTGGGGCGATGTCGGCCGGCAAGGTCGCGAGTAGGATGCGCGCAAGTGGGCTGTTGTCACTGCGTCTGCGCAGCACGCGTCGCATGTGCGTTCACTTGAGCTGAGTGCGCGGATATCGAAATACCCATGTACTCTTCAACTAGTTGTTATCAGTGTGTAGCTAAAAAGTAAGTGTAATTTTTTTCACTTGATGAATGATGACGTTAAAAATTAAAATATTAGGTGATGATGTTTATTGCTTTAGGCAGTCGATTCAAAACGGAAATATATCACATTCATATCACATTCCATGTTTTTTATTAATAAATGATGGGTGCGATTTTGTCAATGTAGTTTTCGTTTAGTCTCTTGCACTATTTTTTAGTGAAGCGACAGCTAGCGAGCCAGTCGCGTGCCGCCGCCCCGGATGTGTTTCTAGGAGATTCTACTATGTATCCCGGCTCTTCAATGTTCATGCTTACCTAAGTTTCCGTACTTAGCTAACACTAGCTTCACCTGAAAAAGTGATTACTACCCAAAAGCTTACTGTGCTCATTCCATACATGGATAAAAACCCATTTATAATAATCACATATTATACCTAATTATATCAGTAGGTACCAATTTAATCACCTAAGTACTTAACAATTTTTTCGAAAGCCACATTATTATATAAATACTTATAGTCTTATATAGTTACCTATTCTATTACTTATTTATTTCCGTGAACTTATTATTTCACATGTTTTACTAACTGTAGTTTTAATAGTACATAAAATCTAGGCTACCTATTTAGGTATTGGAGCTACTATTTAATCATTTAATGTTATAATGAAGAAGTTCTCGTATCTGAACACCTCAGTAGTTAGACGAGCGCTGATCGAACAAATTGGACATGCAACCGCTTTTCCGCGACCAATCTAAGTTACTTTAGAGTTAGGTGGCTAGATGTCGGTATATCCTACAAATTATTTTTAAAACTATACATAAGGTGGTACTAGTGCTCGACATGCTAATGCCCAATAGATGACACCCATCAGTCACCTCTATTGACAATGACTTAAGTTTCAAGATGACATGTACTGGGACCGCGTCGAGCACCAGTAATACCACCACCTTACCTAACTAAGCATAACGACTGAAAAGACCTGCATGCGCTCAACAAAATTAAAATAAATAAAACTCAAAACTGCTTTACAGATTTTTGCATACCTACATATATGGTACCGGACATTTTTGAGAGACGTCTTGTGCCGAAACTAAATTGTAAAGACCCTTCCAACAATTTAAGAAAATCTGTTTATACCGAATTCCAAATAAATTCTCCTACTAGGATCAAAAATCTGAATTGAAATAAAATAAAAATTACCAAATCTAAAAAAAAAGTGTATTGTACAACTTTAAATAAAATGGCCCACCTATTGTTAAGAGCTTACGAGTGTCGTATGGCGCATGAATAAAAAACACAGGTACATACATATATCAACACTGAATTCATAAACATTCCTAAATACGAGGGTTTTCCTTGAACCCTTCTGGGTAGCTATTCCTGTCACTAAATCCAGTCTAACCTTAGCCGTCAACACCCCGATCCCTTAATTTAACCTGTACGACAGTGACGACCCCTCAACCTCTTATCACTGAAGCTCTCGACCCTGAACTCCCAAGCCCTGACCCCTCAACCCCAACCTCCAAATCCTCAAATCCCAATATCTCGATCTCTCAGTTCCCGACCCATCAACGCCAACGCACCGTCCCCTCAACCCCCTAACCCTGACCCCTAGAAACACCACCCTTTGACTTTACCTTCCACGTCTACCCCTCACCTTTCAGTCAGTCAGTGATAATACGGTCATACACAACGATTCGCTGGCATCTTAAGTAAATACCTATCATTGTTTTATTCTTTTTAAAAGATTAATATTGTTAAGGCCGGGTATCTGAATGAAGAATTCAGTCTATCCGTTTGTATGGCAGCCGACATGGAGCTACCCTGAAAGCCAGATTGCAATGAAGTTTAGTAGTTTAGCTACTAACGAGCTCGTTGGTACTCTTATCCACTTCAAACAGGAATTATTGCGTCTCGCTGTTTACTATTTATACGTATGAGCTATTACCCTTTTTATTTATACAATAATTTCAAGCATTAAAAACAATAGTACACGGTTATGAGAGTTACGCGGAACCATTGGTCATCATACCTACTGCATCTCTAAACTCTGTTCATCTAAAATGATTGTGCGTATCTTGTAATCTCGATGACTTATTTCACCATGTGCGTCTACCCATCCGTCTGCGGCTGGGCTCACTCGTAGTAGAAAATATTTCTAGGTCGTATCATAGTAAAAGTTATATTCATGTAACTTACAGTTTTATTTTATTATAGGTAACGATCATAATATTAATATTTTAATAGTAACGATGATACCTACAGACTTTATTTATGAATTTGTTTTGGGAATGAAAACATTGAATACCTACATATTGTATGTATACGATGTTAACCTGCTCTCTTCTGTTTTCTAAATACCTACACAAAACATAACAAGCCATCTTAGGATGGTTCTTAACTGTTTGGTCTAAGAAAACCATCAATGAAACCCCATCTCTCTATGTTTAGGATCCGGTTTGTTGAACGATGCTACCTCGACCAACTTTTGTTTCAGTACGAACCTTGTGGCCGGTATAGGTAAAATGATCACATCTATCGCAAATGGAATATGATCGACACGGGAACATATCACTTTCAACCTTAGGTTCATTGTGATAAAGTGTAAGTTCAATCGGAAAATACTGCGACTGTAACAGGGAGAGTAGGACGTAACTACATTGACCGAATGAGACGACAGCTGTTGAGATTAGGCCTGTAGATTTTAAGGTTGCATTTACAATGCTTATGGGTCGCTATTTGACGGAAGGAAACAAGATAGTAAAACTTACTATGCTGGTTTATGGATGGGCAGAGGTTATTGTCTATCTCCGTATTATGCGTCATGCTCACTGGAAAATTAAGGAAATTTTCTCTTAGTAACAAATTTCCTAAACAAAAGTACATATAAAACTAGTAAACGTATGGGAATAAATATATAGACACATCCGTGGATAAGGCGGCCACTTCGGTACAAACATATGGCGCTATCCTTTCTTTAGACATACAAACAATGAATCTTTGGCAAAAATATATTGAATGATTGAACGTACACCATAAAATGCAGTATTTAAACTTAAGCAAAGCATAACTTCAAAAATTATGTTTTGAACATTTGCCTTCACTGTTAGTACCTACTGCCACTGCGTTGCAGTGTAATATTGAGAATTTCAATAATCATGGCAAAGGCTTCAGGCGACTCAATGGCAAACTTACACATAGAAACTATGAAAAACATTGTCCTCTCTCCAGCTGCTCTAAAAAGCCTATGGAGAAGCCTGTAAGAGATCGACCGACCTCCTGGGTGTAATGCAATTACATTAAAAGTTCTGTAGCATACATTGATTGGTAAGAATTTCCCAAGAATGTTACTGACCAACACTCAACCCAAATATGTCGAATAGACGATAAGGTCCGCCTACGTTCTGAATTTCTGATGCGCTGCTACCAATCCGCGACTACGACCTGTCCATCTTTAATACCTTTACCATAGAGGTCAAAGTCGTGTTTTCGAGTTGATATTAAAAAATGTAAGGTCTTACTCTTACAGCTACTTTCCAACGTGTCAATAAGAGCTTTCGCTCTCTGTGACCGTCGCTCGCTTTGTTTGTTTTACTTATTTGAACATTCATTTTTGAGCCCCCATTGATAAGAGCTGGGTGACGTGAATTATAAATCCGATGCCAGTGAATGGGCATCTCATTGTTTATAGTTATAGAATAATCTCTTGACCACAGATCTAATTTAAAGGAAGCTTTTTTGGACAACCCTCTGTATAATTAATGTACAGTAAATGAGTTCCCAATTTAATGTTTTTATATTGTTGCGTGTTGAAGATTTTTAATGTAAAATATGATTTGTGTATTTTTTATACTATATATATCAATTGAATTTATTTTTACTGTACTTAAAGGTATTTTATAAGTCTTGATATTTTAAATTTAAATTTTGGATTAATAAGTATTTACCTATTCATTCTTATTCCAATTGTAATGATAATCCTTATTGAAGCTATAATTTTATTTAATTAGTGTCACGACCGTAAAATGTGCCTACATTGCTCCAAAATTTGCTCCAATAATCTAAATTTCAAATATTTGTTAAAATTGTTATATTGTGGTAGGTATATAAGCCGATTTAAAGGAGACCATAACAACTGTCATGTTGTAAAACTTAAATTAGGTTGTGATATAGTTTTCATATACAAAAACTATAGGACCACATTTTGGTACCTACCCAGTGGAGAGCAAAGCAGCAGCAAGCAAATGTGCCTAACATTTTATGGCATGTGGAAAACAACAAATTTTGAGTGGTAACCTCAAATGTAAATTTTATTGGCATTGCATTGCAAAGCCGGAACTTCAAAAGGGCCTAAAGTTTACTTAAACCTTTCTTTTAAAACAAGTTTAACCAATTCCGTCCCTATCGACAGGTTAAACGACGTCAACACACTGACATACATAGTTTTATTTATTTATCCGAGTTACGCATGCGCGCCTCGTTGTCGCAACGATTAGCAGTCCGTCTAGTGCCGTGGGTTCAATCCTAACTGGGCATTTTGAGCGGAGTTTCACGTCAAATTTGGCGACCGTTCAGTATCTATTATCGGCCTTCCTTGTCGTATCCGACAATGACGACTGAATCAACAGTTCTTATCCGGATTACGAAATGCCCTAATGCGGCTCGCAAAACCAAACGTTGTCTTGAAGATTTGTAGTATCTATTAACGAAGGACTTCACACACGCGATTCGTACGTGTAGAGAAAAGCGATACAGCCTACCTACTCGTAATTAACAAGTTCTTAAATTAGGGTTCCATAGCCAAAGTCAAAAAAAACGGAAACCTCATAGTTTCGTCAAGTCTGTCTGTCTTTCCAATGCACCCCAGGGTGCCTACTTGCCAGCCAAGATGCCAATCGTTACCTCCGTAACTCCCACTGATTAATAAGAGTGATAGAGAGAGATTACCATTTCGTTCGCTACGGCCAGGCGTGGCTCACTCCGCGATTTCGTCGCTTTGCTACAAGCACAGGATAAATAATAGTACTAAATAGGTACAGAAGATTCACTCCCTAACAAAACGCGTCTATTACGATCAGCACAGATATGGCCGCTAGATGGCGACAGCGCCACGCGCAGCTTATGGCAAACCCCAAAATTGGGGCCGAACGGATGTACTTTTAGCTACCTGTAGCAAAGCGACGAAATCGCGGAGTGAGCCACGCCTGCTACAAGTAGCTAAAAGTACATCCGTTCCTCACCAATTTTGTGGTGGCTAGCCATAAGCCGCGCGTGACGCTGTCACCACCTAGCGGCCATATCTGTCCTGATCGTTACAGACACCTTTTGTTAGAGAGTGAGTCTTCTGTACCTAGTACTATTATTATGTTTTGTGGTAGTGGTTACCTCTGATTGTATCCCGCCCCTTTACTTGTGTGGATTTTATTTTGTTGGTATTTTATTATGTTGTATGAAGGTAAGGAACTCTCCACTATGTTTGGTCCGACACGCATGCGGCCGGTTTTTTTACTATGGGTAGTTAAAATGCTTCTTTAAATTCAAACTATCCATGAGTAAAAAAATAATCCTTTCTTAACATAACATAATTATCACTACTATAATATAAATAAAATAATACACTACATATCCAATACGTTTTTACGTGATCAATTTAATCATGGCAGACTAATAATTTTTCGTACTATTAATGATAGTGATCGAAAAATCATTAAATTTGCTGCTATAAAAATTGCAAGCCCATTATATTAGAAGGAACTAGTTTATTATGGGATGGGTATTTGCAATAAAGTAATTTTACTTTCTCTTAGAGAAAATCTCACCTAAATTTCTTTGTACGCATGACTTAAAAACTGGATGTACCTAACTACCTAGTTTATAAAATGTATTGAACGCAGATGTTGTATCCAATCTTTTTTCCAACTGAGTAAGATAATGTAATGTCAATCCTTACGTACTTGTAAAAGTACAAATTAAATTCGAGTTATGAACTCTTATACGAGTATAAATAAAAGAAAGTTCTAAATTCAAAAGCGCAAAAATTGGCTTGAGTCTTACGTGGCTAAGTCATGACGTCGGCTGTAGTCACAACCTAAGTGCATAATATACATAGCTTAAACCTCAATCCGAGGCGTCTATCACTAGATATCATGATTCTGACCGATCGACGACGATGATTTCTATTTCGTGCTATTTTAATACAAACACCAACATTTAAATACTTATTACCTACTTAAAATTTACGTGTCATAATTATTTGCTGCATCGCTAATTCGGTAGCTGAGCAAATTGTGAATTAGGTATTTTTTGTTAAAAAGCTTCCGTTAATGATAGCCACGGTTATTTAACTGGCAATTAAAAACGTACCACACAAACACTTTCTACGCGTCCACAACTCCTATGTTTATCTTAATTTCTAAAAACAAATACGAGAGACAATCTAGTCGGCTGCCACTCTCCAAAGCAAAGTTTGCTTAGACCACAGACGTGAGGATGCAACCCCAGATAAATAACAAAATAACTTTTATAATTAATTATGGATTAAAGTTCATAGTGATCGCTCTAGTACACGTACTAAGGAACTAGGTATAAAATGTATGTAACAATTATGTTAACGTCTGATATAAAAGTGAGAATATTGGTAATGTACTATATTCGAATTAAAGAACACATTTAATTTATTTTAATCAGCCCCTTTCACAAAAATCCGAGACGTTAAATTGATACTGAGAATATTTTCTCGGTTTATCGCTGATAAAAATAATCGAAAGAGGTCAAAACAGAACATGTCCAACAGATGAAGGGCACGCCCACTCTCACGCAGTCTGTTAATTAGATACAGAGTCATTTTCCCATCGTATACCTACTAACTGCAGGCGAGGCGATCGCACCAGTATTATTGTGGCTACCGATTACGCAAGTTGTTAAGGGGCTTGAGATCTTATTTACTTGCCTTGCAACTAGTGATGCTGCTGAGTAAGTGATGGAAACAAGCAGTTGTGAAGATCGAACGCTCGAGCCGGCTGCTGTCGAGTGTCACTTCGACTTATTTATTGCTTTTACACTGCGGGACAATAAACGGTGTCAATCAAGTTGTAAAATTTATAATAAAGCAAAACGCAGTTGTTTTATTTTAAGGGGGAGGCCTGTGTTCAGCAGTGGACGTCTTATGGCTGAGATGATGATGATGATGATGTTAACTCAGCATAATTAGCATAGTCTTCTTGTACAATAATACTACTACTATTAGCAAAGTATGTAGGTATGTAAGTTATACGACCTATGTTACAGATTGTATAAAATAAAACAACATTTACAAATTTATAAACCTGTCTGTTAAGTTTAAACCTATATTAGAAATTATCACTGGCCACAAACCTATTACAGAAAACTGAAACTACAAGTAAATCCGTTGTGGAGATATTTTCGAACATTTATTTGTATACTATAAATACACAAACAAATAGTCTGTCACCTAATTGCATATACCGTCTCTGTTCGTAGGGGGTAAAATAGTAAGTAGGTACGTGAAGACAGCTTAACAAACAAATACTTATATTATTTACAAAAGAAGTAATGATAATTACTCTTTTTCGTTTCATCATGTTGTGTGTGGTATAAGGTCGTTTAATATTCTTCCACGCAACCCTATTTTCCAAAACATGGATGTCTTGCGTTTTTTATCACATTTCTGACAACTACATAAATTATAGGTTAACTACTCCAGGAAATTATTCAAACATTTCAAACTCAGACATTCATTGCCCACTTACACCGAAAACTCAACTTTATACATCTAACTTAGTTTCCTTAAGTTCATTTCATTAAACTTTGCCAATTAAATAACATTTATGAAAAACGATTAGGTACTAATTTTATAATTGATGCATTACTTTTTATGGCTTTATGTGTACAGAGTAACTCATTGCGTATATGTTCATTTGTGGGTGCCATTGACATGGTTAATTAAATAAAAGACTCTCACGCACCGCACCAGCATTTTATCGTGAAAATGTAAGCCAAAGTTGTTCTACTTCCCAATTATTTGTTTGACACGAATTAAGTCAGGTATTAGAAGTAGTAAGTGATAATGTTAGAAAGTGAACGAACGAGTAAATAATTGCTCCGTTAAGTATTTATTGAGGAAGCTTAATCAAGATTTACGTTCAGTGTCATAAAAATACCGAGCAAAAAAAAACGCCGGTTAGTTAGTTTGAGTTAAGCCATCCATCCAAATTTGTAATTTTCGAGAGTAAGTATGATGTTAATGAGGTTTGTGTAGCAGCCGTAGAATAGTATTTTAGGGATGGATACGTTCGTAAAATATAATCCGTTCAAATATGTGTTTTTACTTTTACCAGTGAATGGTTAGTTTCTCCGATTTGTAAGTGTTTATCTCGGGGCCGCGTTTTGTTATGCACGCTTGCACTTCACTATGCACGTTTGGTACTTTGCACTGGACGGAACTGAATAACCAAAGAAAATCGTAGAAGGGAAGGTGCAGTATTGCATATTGCAAACTTTTAAGAAAAAAAATATCAGTAAGGATATTGGACATCTTTATAAGCCTTTGAGCAATTTTTATTTTTATAAGATTGCGCTTTGCACTGTTTAGGTATATTCTCTTTTCTCAATAATGTCAAACGAAAGTCATGTATTTAGCGTGACGAAGACTATTGATTTTTCTCCGTCGTCTGGTAAAGTAGTCATACTCAAACGATGTTTTGGAGTTTTCAAATATGATATGAATGCAGAATAGTCGCGTAGTTTGCGCCCGGCTCTGTCTAAACATTCCCAAGGCAAGTGTACCACTAAGCCCGCAACATCTCCGGCGAATCTAAATTAGTTTACGCGGAGGGAATCACAATCGCTGAGTTTTTGTAGCTAGCCTCGTAAACGGAGCACGTCTGGCACTTTCCTAGCCTAGCATTCCTTCATTAAAATGCAGAATTAACAGTTAGCGTTAAGCCACTAAGCAAACCGAGTTCCTTTTATTATAAATGAGACAGGAAAATAAAAGACATCTACCTATGACAGTGGTTCCTAACCTTTTCAGTCCGGTCACCCCTATGAGTAACTAGGGAACCTGATTTTACCCCTACTTCCAATGGCAATATAAAATAAAACGTGTAGGTACGTTTGTTGTATTGTTATATTAGGTTAGCTTATTACCCCCGTAAAGTACCAGTTTTACCCCCACGGGGGTCATTACCCAGGTTAGGAACCACTGACCTATGATCTACAATGATAACATGGAGTACAAATAGGTGTAAAGTTATATAGTAAAATTCTAATGGCGCCTAAAACTTTGATTCCATAAAACAACTTTTTTTTTAACTCAAATACATTTTTATTTTTACGGAGGTGTTACATACGAGCTTGGATGGTAAAAAGTGGGTTATCAAACTAGTTACAAATAACGGCCCGAATTTGCTATATAATACCTACAATTCCAAACCTGTCCACAGTCACACCTGTGTAGTATGTAGCTCAAATCATTAATTAAAACATGTTCGATTGAATCTCATATTTCATACTCGACATATTAATATGAAGACGGCAAAATTTGAGTAACGTTTGTGTAAAAGTGCTCGAGTGCTTATTTTGTGTGATCAATCACATTAATATAGCGTGGTCCAACACGCACTTGGCCGGGGTTAGGCTGCCTTTCCACCAGAGATGTACGAGGATGTGTAGCGAGGGATGTGTTTGTTATGAACCAATAGAATTATTTAATTTATAACTATCCTATCCTCGCTCTAGTCGACAATTTTCTATTGGTATCTAATTTATACTCACTAAAGAAATAGTTTGCATAACCATGACCAAATAACTAGATCCAATTTATCCCCATGTCGTTGTTTCTTTTCTTACTGACGTTTGATATTATCATTTTCCTTATTTTTAAAGATAGGACATTACTCCCTTTTATACGGCAGGTAGGTGTGTTAACGCATTCACTGCCAGGGGGCGTAGCCTAGGAACAAATTTGTATGACGGTGAACGCACATGTTCGTCGGGGGCAGTGAATGTGTTAAGGTATCCAAACTTTTGATTGATTGATTGTTCTACAATGATTATGAACTTAACAATAAACTTCAAAATATTCATGACATATACCTCGTATGTATAGGTACATACAAGGTCATATTCCATTTATTCGGCCATGGCTTACTGACTCACAACTCTCACAAGGAACTTCTTAAGGATTCCGATAGTGTGGTACGTTTGACCGGGGGCGGCTTATTATGATTCTAGTCACATGAGATATATGTTCCCGATACAAGACTTCGCATCTCAGTACAAATCTAATGAAAGTAAGTGCCTATGTGGTGAGTTACCGAAATCTATATATATAAAACAAAGTCGTGTTTGTTCCAGCATCCATAACTCGAGAACGGCTGGACCGATTTTCATGGTTTTTGATTTGTTGGATTAGTCTCGGCCTAGAATAGCAGAATAACTATTAAAAACATTGAAAAAATTTACGAAAACAAAATAATGAAAGAATGATCATTCCCATACAAAATGTTCCTACCAACGTACCTGTCAAACATGATGGCTGTCCTGTCGGTACGGTACACTGGAGTTCCGCAAATTGAAGATTATATTAAATCAAGGGTTTTGAGTCGATAACATAGATCCACAACATTCGAATTATCGCGTATTTAGATTTTAACAATGCTTTTTAAATAACAGAAATCGGACAGATTGGCGTCATTGCTAGCATAATGTGGACATGACTCCAAACTTGATTAAATAATTAATCATTTAATTAATTTCTTACCTGAGGTTTAATTTTGATTTCTAATCAATAAATAACACAAAGATTTCTTATAATGCAAATTTATTTTTAAAAAATCAGTATGTTTTTCAAATTTTTTGTAGGTACTCATTTTTTTATATCAAAAATATATTTCAGTGCTATTTATTGACTAGAGAACAAAATCAAATCTCAGGTAAAAAAATAATTAAATCATTAATTATTCAATCAAATTTGGAGTCATGTCCACATTATTGCGAGCAATGACACATAAATGACACTAAATAGTGTCCCTGTCACAAAAGATTGTCATTGTTGGTTGTCAAGCTTTATAGATGCGTTCAGAAACGGAATATAACTGCCCGACGTCATGAAGCCGTAACAGACTACCGCACCGCGCCCGGCGGTATGGTTTTAACGAACGTTCTGCGGGTCTACCGCGAATAGGAGTAAAATTTGCGAACTACGTTGTTCGCGGTAGGCCCTCTGACACACGATTGAAAGTACGCCGGGACACACCAAGTTCGCGGTCCGGTGCGGTAGTCTGTTAAAGCCAGCAATATGCAAACAGTTTTGAACGCAGCCATAAACAAAATGACAACCAACAAATATATACATACTAAATAATAGTACTACCTTACTCTTTGGTACTACCGTAAGTACCATAATGGACACTTCCTACAAAACCGAAGTTTGATAGCGATTCAGGGATGAATCTTGCTATCCCTTTTTAATGTATGGTACTATCCCGTTCGGCTATTTAGGGTTGTCAAAATTCAAGTCATTATCTTATCTGTGGTCGTGCATGCAAAAGGACGTCAAATGGTAGCAACCCTTATAACGCTCGCAGCAATGCTGAGCCGAACGGAGCCGAGTTTGCCCGAAGTCAGGAGTGTCTCTCCACTGTCTGAGGTGCCAACAGGATTAAAAAAACCAGCCAAGTGCGAGTCGGACTCGCGCACGAAGGGTTCCGTTCCAATACGCAAAAACCATCAAAAATCACGTTTGTTGTATAGGACCTTACTTACATAATTTATGTTATTCTGTTTGTTGTCATAGCGGCAACAGAAATACATCATCTGTGAAAATCTCAGCTGTCTAGCTATCACGGTTCATGAGATACAGCCAGGTGACAGACAGACAGACGGACAGCGAAGTCTTAGTAATAGGGTCCCGTTTTTACCCTTTGGGTACGAACCCTAAAAAACAGCGTTAAATTTACGTGTCCTGGATGACTGGCTGACTGACTCATCATCATCACGCAGAGCCGAAACTACAATTAATGCTAGAAAGTTGACATCAGTACACCATTACAGGTTACATTTGTAATGTGTACAAGAAATAAGAACAGATTTTGAAGTTAGCACCTCCATTTTATCGGTCATAATCTTACAATCGAATAAAAGGGAATCAGCGAGCAAAATGGAGTTTGCAACCACACCACACCACCTGATTTGATCAAACAATTTAATCAGATTGGAGTAAAACTATTCCCGTCTGGACAGGCATTAAGTTAAGCGTTTTAGTTTTAAGTACCCTGATACAATTTATGGTAAATAATAAGCGAATTAATTTAACTGAAATCATTTATTAATATACGTAAACTACCGAATTTAACACAATCTTAAAATACCTACGTTTCAACACTTTCAATAAGTAGATCAGTGTGCACCTACTTTAACGAAACGTATTTTAATATGTATTGAAAATGACCACCGCTTTTCTGGACACATAACTCTGATTCTTATGAATACTCTTGAGATTATTTAGTCTGCCAAGAATAAATTCATTGGTTTCACAGAATTGAACACCTCAATTAGCTTTTGGCGAAGTTCATCGAGGGTAATTAATTCCCGTGCGAAGATCGGGACTTCGAGGGGGCTATGCGACTGGGCCGTTGCGTCCAACTCCAATCCATCTGCCAGGGAACTCTTGGTCTAAATAATATCGCACACTTAGAGTTAACTGTGCTGGTGCACAATCTTGCTGGAAATGGAGGTTCTCCAAATTTTGCTCCTGCACCTTTTGTAGAAAACACGTTTCTCAGGTATTGTTTTATTTAAAAATTTATTGTAAAATCAAAATTTGCGGAAAATCTAATATTCAATTGACAAGTGACAATTACTGATCAAAACACGTTTACTTTATAAATACTGTGACAGGTGATTGATAACCAAAGAGGAAAGTGTTCATTTGAAATTATTTAACCTTCTTTGTTAATTATTATGTTAGGATAACCCGAGGGATAACCATGTGAAACCTAAAAAAATTGGATGAAACAAAAAAAAATACTTTTAATTATTTTAAAAGCATGAGACTTAATTGAGGGGCTTAATGAAGGGAAGATATATGTAAAATATTCATTTTGTATTACCAATTTGAAGTCACCCTATATGTATAGTAGAGGGACTAATCGATAACAATTTTTTTCAGGCCTGGCTGCAGACGTTCGGAATGTTCATTGTGTTTCCGTACGGAATGACAGGTGGGAACGGGACGTCGCTCTACAAATGCATGGTGCTGTCTCGCTTACACACCATGTCAATCAGTACCTACATAAAATTCCGAGCGTGTGCGGCCAGGCTAATCCGTGACGTGCCAAAAGGAGACATAGTATAGATAGGTGATACGAAGTTCACCGGGTCAGCTAGTAATAAATAAGTAAGTAAAAAACAAAGCAGCAGCATGTAGGTACATACGCTTATAGGTATAAGCGTAGTGATTAGATATGCGACCCATATTTCAATTTGTTAATCATAGGTTTAAGTTTCTAAGAAGCTTGTAGGAAATTGAATTACATAATTGAATTGATTTTTAATATAGGTACGTTATATTTAGGTAGTCAACTAGGCATTTTTATCTTATACTTTTAGTAACATACCTACAAAACAAAAATCTATTTGGTTTGGTTTCTGTGTTTGGAAATATACTTTAGCCCAGCAAAATTCATTTTGTATCATAAACAACCCTATTAAGTAAAATATGACAATCATTGATAATAACAAACATAATTAATATCAAAACCGAAATGTGTTGAGCTTAATTATGTGTTCGAGCCCTTCGGGCAAACACACGATATGAACGTACCTAATTAAGATAAGAGAAGAGGATTTATTAATACGCTGAGTGTTTACTTCATGAGGCGATAATATTTATGACAACCTCAATACATATTTTGGATTACTGCGGGCTACTGCGTGTGATTATGATGATGAGCGAGTATATTTTTCTTCTTATTCATACATGTATGAAGTTCGAGGTCGAGTTTTCTTTTCTTTGAATACATAGCATGTATACAACTTGTACAAGTCTATAATTACGGCGCGTTTTGACTAAACTTGAAATTGTGACGTGTGTGTTTTAAATATTGGTTTCTGTTGTGCAAGGATAATGAATATTTAGGATAATCGGTCAGTTTTTTATTCACTTAGCTTTTCTAGTAGCATTGCGATTATTTATTTCAACATAGGTGGTAGGTAATAGTTATTTAGTGGGTTCAGCCAGCAGAGTTTTTGAAAAAACGTAGCGCTTTTTTAGAACAACGGATGCCAAAAATGTGAATAGCAATCTTGAGGGCCTTAAATTAATTAAATTTAGGAAGGTCGTTAGGTCGTTATTTGACACCTTGGAGGATATAACCAACGGAGACGCCATGTCTAAAATTTTCGGTACAAAATAGTCTGCCGTTTTTTGCGGGGGAGGGGCACATCAAATGTATAGGTACGTCATGTCAGATAAACGTTAGTCCATACATATGGTTGACATGAGGTTGACCATTGGCCGCCTATTTTCGACAGAGGGGAACGCCTGTTAATGGCGGCTCCATTGTTAATTACTCTGAGTTTGACACACTAGTATAATACATTATTTATTTCCAGCGATACCATACTTTTTTTTACTACTTATTAGTATGTATTTACTCAAAAAAATTACACAGTATAAGTATATTTTATAAAATCATAACATAATATTATCAAATGTGTAAGGTGTATAGGCAGTGAGTAACAGCAATACATTTAGCTGACTAGTTGGTAGGCCTTATCTCATTGCAACAATATTTGGAGGTGGTCAGAGAACTGTCACAAAGATGAAATACCTACCATACTTATACACACTTCATATTGAGAATGTTGTATTAGGTATTACCCAATATACAGTAGGTATTGAAAAATAAACAGAGACGAAAAAACTCCTGCCAATTTAACACACATTCTTCTTTCCTAAGATAAGTCAGATAATTCGAACCTAATCACTTAACTGTTCAGAAAACAATCAAAACCCAAATGTCATATCTCAGAAAAAATCCTACCTACAAGAATGAGTCACATTGTCAGATAATGGCATTCTAGCAGCGTTTGACCACATTAACAAATGTCCCATACAAAATGATAACAATTCCCTTTTGTTAGTTCAACATTAACTGCCGACTAACTGATACGTTTTGTGCGCCTTTTAATGTTGACACAAATAGGTAGTTGGTAACTTAGACTTTAGTTTTGGTGGCGAAATAAGCAATGGCTATACAAATATTTTTAGTGACAGTGATTATCTTGATGAGTGAAAGTGCGGCTAGAATTGTGAATAAATTTAAATGTCCTGAAGTCAGGGCTGTGCCACACTTCGATTTACAACAGGCAAGTAGTATTTACGGATAATAGATGTTATTTATACCGGGTGTGGCCTGTAATATGAGCAAAAAAATTATCTGTAAGCTGTACTCCTCATACTGACCAACATGCAACATTTGTTCAGCAACTTTTAAAAGTAGCTTATGGTTTGATTTTTAATACAATTTAAAGTTTATTCTACGACGCAATGTATTGCGAATTTTGCTATGTTTAAGGCGTGACAAGTACCTAACGTCAATCACAATGATATGGCGTGGCGATGGCGTCCATTGGAGGTAATATTTATTTTGTATGAAAAATAGGGACTCTAAATGCTAATTTTAATTCTAATTTTTAAAAGTTGTTGAACAAAAGTGTCATCGTTTGAGGAGTACAATCTATGTTTTAATTATATGCTCGTGTTACATGCCACACCCGGTATGTTTGAAACCGAGCGGTATACGTAGGTATACTATTAAACTATAATTAGGTACTTAGATAATTATGACTTGTTTGTCGTAAATAACGTTTAACCACCCAAAGACAACATATTGTGTGCATAACATTAGCTTTTCTTATTGTTGGTTCTAAAATAGTCTTCTTGAAAAAAGGAATGGGCGCTAACCCTAGAATAAACATAAGGAATATCAATAAAAGTTGACATTAAATACAAACACTAAAAACTCCGACTTTGATACTCCGACTTCGGTACCTACATAATTAACATACTTATACCTGACTCAAGTTTTAAGTTAACTTAATCAATTTAAAGCCATATAACTCATATCTCATCTCATATAAGAATAAATTAAGTCACTAAAAACCTTTTAATTAAACGCCTCATTAAGAGCCAACAGGAGTGGTCATTTCTCCATACAAACGTACTCCTCGTTTTCCTCCGTGGTTTTTGAAGCTAGAGCAAAGATTTTTTCAACACAGATTACTATTGTCAATATCTGTGTCGGACCGTTTTGCTTTTTTTGATATTTTTGTTTTTTAAGGCGCTAGAGCCCTTCAAAAATGGCCAAAATGGCCTAATTGACTATGCCGCAATGAGAGGCGTGGCATTCAAAACTGATATCAATTAGCCAAAAAAGCAAAACGGTCCGACACAGATAATTTCATAATCATTTAGAGTTCCAAATTTGGTTACGATTGGTTAAGTTTTGGAGGAGGAAACAGAGGAGTGCGAAACCTCGATTTTTGAGATTTTTACGCAGGATTTTTCGCCTTGTCCTTATCGCACTACTTTTAGGTGCCGCTTCCGTTAGCGAGACGGGTATATTTACCTAAAATATTTAAAAAACAGCTCCTGTTTCGTCTTAACATAAGATAAACTTTTTAGTTGCCTATTCATCTTCTTTGATTATAATCTCCCCATAATACACACATCATCACATTACTTTTGAAATGATTCAATCGCTTGAAATACATGTATATTCTACCTACGAGTAGGTATATTCCAAGTATATTCATGAAAAATAAACTAAATTTCATTTGTTTGAAAGACGTCTAGATTTGCATGTTTCCGTCTAAATTTTATAAAATGGTTGTTATAAATTACGTTATTTAATTAAGTAAAGAATGAATCGGGTTAGTATCTTAGTATCAACATATTATGAGCCCGTACAAAGCGTTGGCGTCGGACGCTGCATTGATAACCATGCGGACGTCAACTGGAATTCTGTAAGTACCTACGTAGTTCATACACATGGACAAATTTAGAGAAACGCAAAAAAAGTTTAGGACTACCTAACTCCAGTCCTACCTACTTCCAGTCTACCTAGACATACATATCTAGTACCTAATTAAAAGACATGTCAAGATCGCTTACCTTCTTTCAACTTCTTTCTAATGCTAAAAACACAAACTATAGGTTCGGGTGTTCAAAGGCGAAACAAGAGGGGTAATAGGTACATTATTCGAAGTTAAAATAGCGTCATCAATCATCATCAAATAGGTACGTGTGGGTTATTTGTTCGTTTTTTTAGCATTAGAAATAAGGTAAACAATCTTGATGTGTCTTTTAATTGAAAAACACATTTTAAAAATAAGTTACGGCAAATATGTAACAATTATGAATCTAATACGATTATTTATATCCTTCTGCTTTCATAAGTAATAGATACTGATTTTTAAAAAGCTTTTTTCAATTAAAAGACGTGTCAAGATCGCTTACCTTCTTTCAATTTCTTTCTAATGCTAAAAAAACTAACTATAATCTATAAGATGTTATCTGTAACTCTTGTTTGTTGTCTGTAACCTGTTGCAGAATGTAAACGCCTGACAAAACATTCCTCGCAAAGTATTTGTAATAGGAGGTGGGGCACACATTTAAAAGGGGTTTTGATTAAACAAGAAATAATATAGTACTCAGCCTATAAATATATAGTAGGTATTATAGAGACGATATACTGCCGTATTCGAACTTCAAGATATTCACAAGAGACGACACGTACTAGATCCATTCTAGATAAGTTATAGTTTAGATATCAACTAGTTATCTTTTGCAGCGCAATTCGGGCAACCAATGTCACTTTTACTTTAGCTAGAGTAAGATATCTATTAGATGTGAATTGGATCTCTAAGTCATATCCTGTGGAAATCGTTCAAGAGTATCTCCAGAATCGAGCAAATGTCAAATTTGACAGGTTAGATCTTAAACATATCGTTATCGTATCTTGGTGATGTCTAAAAGATATCAAATAGATGTCTATTTCAAAATCCAAATCGGGCCCATAGGCTGAATTATGATTATTATATTTATTTTATTTTCAGATGCTCGGTGACTGGTATGTGGTGGAGTACTATGCAAGCGCAGAGGAAGCCCTGTCATACAGCTGTATGAAATCAGTGTTCGCGCAAGACGACCATGTGCCGGCTGCAGGTAAGTAGCAAAAACAAAACTTTATGATCTTTATGAAATACTTAATGAAAGCATCCATTAGCTTTGACAACCTAAGTACAATATTGAAGTGATACCTCTTGGTAGTCTTGGTATTACTAGGAATCAAAATTGAAGTTGTTACTCGTAACTGCAGGCTTGTCAGTTGACAGAAATACATAAGTATGACAATTAACAAATGTCCAGTATCAATAGTACCAGAGATATATATATAACTCCGTATAAGATAAATAAAGTCTAAGAAAAAAACGTGCCTTGGAAATCAAGAAAAAGTCATTCTCGAATAGATGGCGCCTTTGGCCTATTCTCGGCTAGATGGCGTTGACGGTGTCGTTTGATATTTAACAATTTTAACACATACGAGTATCAGTGAAAGAACATGGGTCAGTCTCAGTATGGAACAATAAAAATTAAAAATCATTTATCCGTAAACATATTTTGATTAATTTATACATTTTCAATTTTATTTTAAGTTTTAATCGTGTGTCGATAGATGGCAGTAAATGTACCGTGACTACAAAATTTACTTTGGCAATAGCCCTCTATACTATCTATTCTCTTTGATAGTACTTACCTACTCGCCTAGCCGTGCCAATGTGCTAAATATAGGTAGCTTCATTGTGAGGATACCTTTAGGTTATATCTAACTAAAAGAAAGCATACCAAAAGAAGTAAGGGTTGTAACCTACTTATTTTGTACCTTAAACTCTGATGAATAGCTAATACTGAACTCTGTGCCGTTATACCTATTAGGATTGGCTGGGCTCCTGGAACCGCTCCGTCGTAATATATATAAACTCTAACATGTATTATCAAGATCAGAATTTATTAAACGCATCCAATTTAATTTCAGATGGCGGGTGGACGCCGGGTGTAACAATGAACTTCACTTACCGTTTCGCGGACGACCCTCTGGGGGAGAATCTCTTCGGCAACATCACTTGGCGCGTCGACCTCAACCAACCAGCCCATTGGACACATGCCGAGAGCACCTGTAAGTATTGATGCTTATTGTTAATCTTTTAAAGGTCATAAACGCTTATCAACAGAGCCGATTTAACGACCGTAATAAGCAGGAATAGGGTATTTTCCTACTATAGACAAATCAATTACTTTTATAGAACTGTTAAAACGATTTGCTAATATAGAATTTATATGAAACATTACATCGTCACTTTACGGTCAACTCCCCTACTTGTTATATTTATATATCTATCCCGTTTATTAAATAGAACGTGTGTTTAAAAATAACTTCTATGTGTGTTTTTCTAATAATTATCTTGTGATTTATTTCATGCATGGTTAAATACATTATTTATTTTAAATACAGTATAATACCCTATGGTGGCACTTATAAATAAGCTATTTTCAAATGATTCAATATAATAAGAAGTATTACTGGCATAACAACTTCTGTACAATTTTCTTGTTTAGTATTAGGCACACTAAGAGGATGGCCGCACGTAACGTAAGAGTGACATTCCATTTCCAACTGCAGCTGCAATACTGTTCATTTTACTATGGAAATTGACAATGACAGCGACGCGTTTCCATAGTAAAATGAACAGTATTGCAGCTGCAGTTGGAAATGGAATGTCACTTTAATGGCTCCTCTACACGATGGGCCAGCGCCCGCCACTCCAAGGGACGCAGCCATGCGGTAGAATGAGATAGCAATATCACTTGCTCCCTCTAACGCATAAATGCGTCCCTTGGAGTGGCCGGCGCTGGCCCATCGTGTATATAGAGGAGCCCTAAAGCGTTACTAGCGCTAATGCTCTAGTTTCCTAGGATAGCGGTGCCGTCATATAGCGGCTGTCTCCATACAAATAGTACGACATCCATATTTAGCCATATTATTTACTATGGAGACGGCCGCTATATGACGGCACTGCTATCCTAGGAAAACCGATCTTAACGAATAATGTATTTCTAGATGACGGCATCTACAACACGTACGTGCTGGACACGGAGTACAAGACCTGGTCGCTGCTGCTGCACTGCGCGGAGCCGAAGGACAAGGCCCGGTATTTGAGCGCTTTCATCCTGTCTCGCAAGACCACGCTCCCCAAGAACGTTATGGCGTATCTCAGGGACAAGTTGCCGAGGTTTGATAGGCCCTCCCCACATCTAGCGTCTTTCGAGCGTCGGCGTCTACAACTCTATGGCCGCTGCTCGACGTAACGTCGACGCAACGTCGAAGCAACTGCGCAGCGACGTCATTTTCCATAGCGCTGACCAGACGCCGACGCTCGAAAGACGCTAGATGTGGGATAATAGTTTATGATAGGATTTAGTCGCTACTTTACTGCGCTGAGCTAAGCTAAAGGAGGCTCAATTCTGAGGACTTTAGACGGTGCGACAACTCGTATGCGAGTTTCATTACATTGCGGGTTTTGATCGGTCGGTTGAACCGGACGGAACCAACGGTCCGCGATGTAACTAAAATCATATGCGAGTTCACGCGCCGTCTAAATCAGCCCTTACCGCGAAAAACGAAAATCGAAATTTCGTTATCTGTCCCTCTATTGCTCTTGCATATTCGGCATATAAATACATTTCAATTTTTAACCGACTTCCAAATCCCAAAGGAGGAGGTTATCAATTCGGTTGTATGTTTTTTTTTTTTTAATTTTTTTTTTTTTTTTTTTTTTTTATGTTTGTTACTCCATATCTCCGTCATTACTGGACCGATTTTGAAAATTATTTTTTTGATTGTATGTATATGCATACAGATTGGTTCCGTTTTTGTCAAAATCCAGTTCTGATGATGGGATCCATGAGGAATCGACGGAACTCCTCAAATCTTAAAGGCATACACATAGTGATTTTTGTGTTTTTATCAACAAATCAAGCATATACATTCAAAAACGTGACATTTGATGAAGTGGAACTGCTGATGATGATCAGAACGGAACTCTTCAACGACGCATAGTTCACCTTTGGCGATTTGTCCTCTTCGTTATGTTTGTTAAGCAAGTTAAGTTTTTAAGCCACAATTTTATCAAGCTTGAGTTCTGATGATGGGATCCATGAGAAATCGAGGGAACTCCTCAAATTTTAAAGGCATGCGTATAGAGATTTTTGTATTTTCATCAGAAAATCAAGCATTTTCATTAAAAACTGTCGCATTTGATGAAGTGGAACTGCTGATGATGATCACAACGGAACTCTTCAACGACGCATAGTTCACGTTTGGCGATTTGTCCTCTTCGTTATGTTTGTTAAGCAAGTTTAGTTTTTAAGCCACATTTCTGTCAAGCTCGAGTTCTGATGATGGGATCCATAAGGAATCGAGGGAACTCCTCAAATCTTAAAGGCATACGTATAGAATTTTTTGTATTTTCATCATAAAATCAAGCATTTACATTAAAAACTGTCGCATTTGATGAAGTGGAACTGCTGATGATGATCAGAACTGAACTCTTCAACGACGCATAGTACATGTTTGGTGATTTCGAATTTCGATTTTGACTTGGACTGGGACCCGGACTCATACCCGGATCCGGTTCGGACCCGGACTCGGACTCGGACCCGGACTCGGACCCGGACTCGGACCCGGACTCGGACCCGGACTCGGACCCGGACTCGGACCCGGACTCGGACCCGGACCCGGACTTGGACCGGGACTCGGACCCGGACTCTGACTCAGAGACCCGGACCTTGACCCGGAAAACCCCTATGATACCTAAACTAAATAAACCGCTATGATTACCTACCATAAAATGTAGGTATAAAATATGATGATGCCAAACCCCTCCCGCTCAAACCCCCGTACACCGCACCGCATGCGCCGTTAAGTGGGTTAGGTTAGGTTTGAACTGCGATCCTCACAGAACCGAACAAAAGTGGGTTAGGTTTGGTTAGAACTGCGAGCCTTACAGAAACGAAATGCTACTAGAAAAATGGGTTTGATTAGGCTCGAACTGCGATCCTCACAGAACCGAACTGCTATCAGAGAAGTGGGTTAGGTTAGGCTAGAACTACGACCCTTACGGACACGAAATGCTACTAGAAAGTACTAGCGTTTTTACCTCCTTTTCTACATAGTGCACCATCTACCATAATCTTTCACCGGGCCCCATAGAAGTCGGTTTTTTTTTCTTAAAAATTATTATTTTTTGCGAGAAGGCCTCTGAGCACCGTCATTCGTAAAGCTACCAAGACTGTCAACGCCGATAAACGCTCGTTTAGAACTAACATAAAATAACATTTCCGATGAGTTACGAGTAGCCTAACTGCAGTTTACGCGTTGATGAATGCACAAGGAACCTACGGATGTAGGCACCTACAGAATCGGTAACGCCTAGTTGATTTAATTGATTTAAGTGTTAATAAGTTAATACCACCGAACCATGCGCTTGTCTGCTACCAAACGTATTAAAAAGGCTTTAAGTTATAAAATAAAGTATAGGTACGTAAAAAAATAAGAAATATTCAAAGACTGTATTCTTCTTCAGTTGGTCCCTCAATGCTGAAGAGCGTGAAATCATGACCTTCTGTTAAAGACCAGGTTCCTCCACAGGCGTGTCTCGACCGGGAATCGAACCGAGTAAAACTTCCAAAAAATAAACACTCGCTATTTTTTCTACTAATCGATACAGTTAATGTTAATGATAACAGTGATAATATTTATCCAAGAAACATTAGGTCTTACACTCGTCCGTCGTACAAAATATCCATAAAATCGAATATTTAGTACTCAAGAATATTTTTTAGACAAGCAAAATTGAAGAAAAAAAGAAAAATCTTTGAATGCAGTTTTATATCTATTTAAAAATAAAGGTTGCCTCTGTCTCCAGGGTCCGACTTATTTTTCCACCCTGTATACTTAGGTCTATTCTTCGCCAAGCGCATGGCTAGATGTACGAGTATGTTTTGTGTTAGACAAGACTGTATGTTCCTTCCTTTATCCCCAGATACGACATCGACATGAACTACGTGTTCGCGATCCCACACGACGACTGCAAGGACAAGCCGGCACGTGCCGACTACTCGCCAGTGCTCGTGCCGGTCGACTCCAAGATACCGCAGAAACCTGGCCTCGCCTACAATGTAGCACAGGATAATTAATTTCTGAATTCACAAAATTGTACCCTCCATTGGTCAATACAGAAATGGGCGTTTTCAGAAATAAATATTGAAAACCTGATTCATTCACATCTGGACGTTCTTGGGCTCATTCTACTCAGAATCGACAGCATTCTCCATCCCACCATAAAAAAAGATGTCCCAAAATGTCCATTCCATTACGTCACGTTTTAGTTTGATTTTTTTTTCACTTGTATGTGCGTGACGTAGTGGAATGTACAATTTTCATACAAATTTTTGGGACATTTTATTTTATCATCAGAATTGAATAATATGCTAGTGATTCTGAGTTGAAAGAACCCAAAAACACCGGGATCTGTGAGAATCGGGTTTTCGATATTTATTTCTGAAATCGCCCAAATACTTCTTGCGCTTCGCTGAAAGACGGCGCCCCGGAGCGTTACACGCAATCCACCTCACAATTAATGTTATGTTACCTATCTATTTCGAACCGCCTAGCTAGATTAGGGTGCCGCCGCCGAAATTTCAAACTTGCAAGTGCACCGCGGACTGAAAAGGATTGGGAACTATACTAAAAATTAATTGTAACATTAGAAAACCCTTAATTAGTGTTTGAAATGACTAGGAAAGGGTTAGAAAATAAAATAATTAATATTATTACCTGTATTATAATATGTATGATTTAAATAATGTTAAGTATGTAATGTCATTGTTGCGAAGCTTACAGCTTGATGTCGAATGTAAAATATCAACTGATTCTGCCAAAATTATTTATATTTAATTTTTAATAAAATATCGTATTATATAAAAGTACAATAAAAAAGATTTGTAAAAATGTCTACCTACCTTTTAATTACACAGCCAACCGTAGGGGTAGGTAGTAAACCAATAGACGGAGAGCAACGGAATCCCTGTAGCTATCTAGCTAGAGAAATTCCGTGTCATACAATCTCTCAAATAGTCTTAGATCACAAGTGTTTACAGTCATCGGAAAAGTCTAACTCAAGAGATGCTGCTAGAAAATCAGGGTGCGTAGGTAGCCATATATTAGCCAACGTACCAATCGTTTACGCTCCATAGTGAACGAAACTCAACTGTCACCATCGCACTAATATGGAAGAATGATAGAGAGGCACAAAGCATTTCGTTATCGTAGGGCAAACAATTGCCACCTTGTCTAGGCAGCCTGTATAGTTATCGAAAATCCGAACATACGAAAGTAGTTTTGGCCAAGCTTCAACGGACATCACCTTTGCTTCGCTCGGTCAAAACCTGCTAAGTACTATGTTTTAGAAGTATACTCGTATCTCGTACAAGTTTAGGAATGATCCATATCTTATTTTTTAAAGACCTTAACTGAAAACAGCATATATATGTATTGCCAACATATCAAATTCCAATTATCATAAACTGAATTTCGCAAAGACGTAATAACCGAATCTTCTCTAGAAGGATCTTCTCTGAATTTCAGTATCAAACGCCTTACGTTTGAGTTTACTGAAGCTAAAGTAGCGCCGTATTTAAGTCAGTTTAGAAGTGTAGCATATGGTTAGAATATACCTTTACTCGCTAACTGCTTTCGAAGAATCGATAGGGCACGAACATTGTTCGAAGCATATTAGTATGCTATACAGGATTCGTCTGCAAACACAAACGGCATAGGCACGTTCTGTGGTACACATATGATAGGTAGTTATGACATTCAAACTTGACCGTGTCCAAACCACTCAGGAAACAATAAGCGGGCAGAATCGAATAGTCGCTCATATGGAATATCTTGGTGTCGCGTCAATAAATTTACAATTTTCACAATTTACCCGAAGGCGACGTCAAAGAATAAAACTTTACAGATGGCACCTTCGAGCAACACCGGCTTCCGACACGTCGGAAGGGAGGGGCCCAAGCGATATCTCACCGTACAAATCTTTCTGCCATTTTTCGCGGGGGGAAGGTGCACACAGTCGCACTTCTCACACACTTACATACAAAATCCAATCAGAGGCCCTACCGCGAACCACGTTCGACGTGTTGCCTCTCTATGGCACTTGTAAATTCATAAGTAAGTGTGACAGGGAGGCAACACGTCAAACGTGGTTCGCGGTAGGCCCTCTGTAATGACGACACAAATACATAGAAAATGACACACGTCAAAGACAAATCTTGCAAACCTCGTTCTCTTTTTGTGTACGGACGAGTGACTAGTGTCACAACACGCACACTAACACATTTTCGTTGAAGTATGTCATTGTATTCTGAGAGATGAGAAGTCGGATTTGTCGCTCGACCGATCCGCAATTTGTACTGAGCGAGCAAAATCGATAAATCCAACAAATACTTGAGACTAAACTATAATAATTGTATTTAAATGTAATTAAACGTATGATATGTAAAAAAAAAATATTACATGTGAAATGTAACACTTTCTTTTTGTAAATTTGATGTCCCCGACCTCTTTTTATAGCAAAAAACCGAGCAAACAGGCATTTTTGTGCAGCAGTGTTCACGCGCGCGTCTGGACTCGGTCTAGTGAAAAATCCAAGTGCAACTAGTTTTATTACCCGCGCTAGATTAAATTGACGCGCGAATCTTGTACCTCGGCAGAGGGGAAATAGTGCGAATGCCGCCTCCCTTCCGTGTTGCTCGAAGGATGGCACCAAATTTCATGAAATATTGACACTGCAGAGAAATGAGGTTAGGACAATAATGTACCCGCCTCAAACAGGATGAAGCGGTTACTGTTACGGTGCCGTTCGGATTCAGATATTAACACCAGTATTACTGCTGCATTAATGTCGCACTGCAATACCGCTGCAGAAGCGCTGCAGTAATGCTGCCGAATGCATTGAGGCAGAAAACGTTAAAAAAGGTCATTTTATTGAAAAAATTATACTAAATTTAATGTTTACTGCACTGCAACTTCCACATTTTGTAAGTTTATACAGTCAGCACGTGCATCAATAGTAGGTAGTGAATGAAACAACACACATTCGCGTTCTAATACTGGAGTCAGTTATGTAACGCTGCCATACATGACCCAAAAAATTTTTATTAAGCTATGAGCTTCATCACATCTGATATTTGAGTAATTCTAAGCATTTCTAGCCTGAAGTGGGGGGGAGGGTGGGGTACAAAGACGGCCGCCATCCGTCATCTTTAAAAAAAATCTACTCTGATCCTGGTGGGTACTAGGGCAAGTTTGGTATCATTTTCGTATAAACCAAAGACATAGAATTCATTGCTGATATTTGTTTTTTCAATTTCATAGTAATTTTACAAGAAAAACGTAAAAAGGTGAAAAATTTGGTTGGAGATTTTTGCTACGCAGAGCCGAAACTACAAAAGATAGAAAGTTGAAATTTGCACACTAGATTACATTTATAAAGTGTACAAGAGATAAGAAGCGATTTTGAGAAATTCAACCCCTAAGGGGGTTAAAAAGGGGATGAAAGTTTGTATGGGGTTCAAGTTTTATTTTAAGCTAGGAATTTGAAACCTCGTAACACGATATATTATTAAAATACAAGAAAACTAATTTCAGCGTTTTTGAAAATTCATCCTCTAAGGTGGTGAAAAAGGAGTTGAAAGTTTGTATGGATATCAAAAAAATTTTCGAACGCGGGACTTGAATCTTTGTATTTGGGGATATTATTAAAAGACAGGAAAAGTAATTTCAGCGTTTTGTAAAATTCATCCCCTAACAGGGTTAAAAAGGGGTTGAAAGTTTGAATCCATTACAAATCCGAGTAGACACACATTTCTTATTGCCTCCCAGGCTTGAAATGCTTAGAATTACTCAAGGAACATATGTGATGAAGCTCATAGCTTAATAAAAAATTTTTGGGTCAACTTTATAACTGCTTCCGCTATAAAGTATCTGTCATGGTCTATGATACAGACAAAATGTTAATTATTAACTTTTAGCTGATACCTTATATACCATTCAACTTCTATTTCAAATTTCATTCATACGAGTACCTCGTGTTTATTTTCTAACAACACCTAAAAAAAATGCAAGACGGCGCGGCGTCATTTTCCTGCAAAGACCGTCACGTTCCTGCTACGAGCGTATTTTCCTGGTCCAATTTATTCGAAGTACCTAATTACCTATTTCTTCTAATGTTATATTTCTTCTATCTATACTATTTACTTGAAACATGTGCCTCATGTAAGTCGTGTATCATTCAAATTCTTTGTAATCACAATACCCGGGAATATTTACTCACAATACCCGCATGTATCTACAAGCGATTTTTCTCGACTCATATTCTTTGGACTTGCGTCAATATAGGAGGCTTCTTGCGTAAAAACCTGGCTATAAGTAGAGCGGGAGCGTGCTGAAGTGTTTTTCACGAAAACTCGAACATGGCTGCGTCTCGTCTGTGTGTTTTTCTGGCTGTTTTAGTGAGCGCAAAGATGCTAGCTGCAGAGGTTTGTTATTAATTTGTTATCAATAAACAATTATCAATTATGTACCTATAATCTAGGGTCAAAGGCTCTGTAACATTCATATTATTCTAAGGCCCAAAAGGATAGGAATAGACTTTCAAGGAACGTTTTAATATCTAGTGAAACCGGCCCAACATCACAATCAGTGTTGGCTTTATCACATTAAGGCCCAATTGCACCATTCCACTAACCCGGGATTAACCGGTTAAACCTGGCGTTACCATGGTTACCAGTATAATTTGACACTTGGTTAACGGTTTAACCGCTTAATCCCGAGTTAGTGGAATGGTGCAAGTGGTCCTAAGAGTGATTTATTGTCATGCAAGTGCCGCAAACGGCATGTCCATGCGGCAAGTGTCATGGGCACCTTTGCACCCGGTACAACTCGCGAAGGTCTTTTAGATTAAAATATTTTAACATTTAGATATATTTAATTTATTTTTGTATGATTTTTTAATATACCTTTTGTATAATAAATAAATAATGTTCACTGTTTTAATAATTAATAATAGTAAAATTTTAATAATTACTTAGTTTATATAATATTTATTTAAAGGATTTTAACACTGGTTATATATTCTTCAGCCTATATTCGGCACAATGTGGTGTGACCTGATGTGCGACGACGATGATGATGACGATTACTCGGACGGCGACATATTCGACTTCCTGTTCGATCCTTGTGCCGGCTGCACCAGTACCACCAAGCCAAATAAAACTAAACCGACCACAACGCCACCGGGAATGCAGCAGCCTTTCAATCTCGTTATACGTAAGTTCTTTGCTTTGGCCGTTGTAAATGCACGGTACAGTCGCCATCAGATATATCGCAGCGGCCGAGGTGTCCAAAAATACCTGGACACGCACTCTAGCGCCTTGGCAATAGAGGCGTGTCCAGATATTTGTGAACATCTTGGATGCTCCGATATATCTGATGGCGAACTGTACATACACGATACGGTGGCCAAAACATACCTAAGTGCATTACCGTTGCCAGGGAGCTTTTGGGATTATACTGAGCAATTTTTACTAATGGAACCAGCACCGAAATCCCGAAAAAAAAAATTTACCCTCCCATAGAAAATAGACCAGCCAAAATGTATGAAACAGCCAAAAAAATTTTCGCGATTTGGGGGTTGGTACAGTCAACAACAGAGCTATGAATACAGGCAAAGTGTCAAAAATATGTATACAGTACTTTATTGCCTGTACATTAAGGTCGTGTATACATATTTTTGGCACTTTGGCTGTATTCATAGCTCTGTTGTTGACTGTACCATACTAAAAGCTGCTCACTATAATCCTAAAACCTCCCTGGCAACGGAAATGTACCTACTTATTTTTTGGTCACCCTGTATATACGGACCGAGGCGACCTTTTAAACTTTCAAGAAAAGAGCGTGCTCCCGTATTTCTTCATGACAATCGTATGGTTTTTTAATAGGGGAAATAATATGTTAGCCCACACAGAGTCAAGTAAATTTATTATCATCTGTATGTTGCAGCGCCAGCCAATGGCATGAACGTGACAATGACACCCACGGGCAACTCTTGGCTCATGAACTTCATCCCGTGGCTCATGCCAGCGGCCCCTGCCACGGCTCCGGGGCCCACCACGGCGGCACCCGCCACCACCGCCGCGGCTACCACAGCAGCTGGCAATACCACCGCGCCGGCTACTACTGCTAAAGCGTAAAAAATCTTGATCATATCATCAAGCGTCAGTAAAATAACAAAACTTACATCTCGCGTGCTGCACTGAACTGTATTCAGAATATGTCAAGCATTACCTAATAAACAATCGCCTGCGCTGGTGGTGTTCCACCCTCAGGGCGTACTTGTTTAGTACTCATTTGAACACTTTGAACGCCTTGCAGGTAGCCAGGTAGCCGCTCGGTTGCAAGGATTAAGGCATTTTTTTTCTTAACTGGAACACCGCGAGCGCAGGCGAGTAGATAAATGTAAAAATAATAGTATAGGGCAAGGGCAGCATCCGCTCGGTGTACCCCTTACATTTCATTAAAGTGTCAACAGGGCTTCTACGTGCTAGCTTCGGCTCCGCGCACGCCTCCTAAAAGGTCCGAAACACAATCGGTGATTGTAAAGACAAATGTCAAATGTAATATCGTAACAGTGCGATGTATCTGGTATTGATATCAATATTTTACATTCCCATAGGGACTCTCGGATCACTTTTTAGCCTCTTGAATTGGATTTCAGACGCTCTTGTTTCGCAGAATAATTAAACATACCAAGGAGCGGTGTTCAAATGCTGGTCCTGGGGTAATACTCCAGGAAAGATACGCTTACGTTAAACATTAATTAGTAATAGGCAATTATTTTTTTATTCCTGTTCTTTAGATCATTTTAAGATACTTTATTTTCGAATCCAACCAACTTTCTCTCCGGAAGTAGGTAAAAAAAAATAGTTTAAAAAAAGAGCCGTTCTTGTTTGTTAAAAATAGTAATAGTATTTTTAGTTCGTAAACGTGACGAAAATAATATATATAATGAGTCGACAATGGAATCGGTCAAAATATTTACACGAAAAATAACTAATTCAATAAATGGCGGGGCCTCACGGATATACGTCGTAACTTGATATAAAAAAAAGTTAAAATTAGGTCTTTGATTTAATTACCATAAAACTACTTCATTAAGCTATTTATCCGAGAATCCAACATCAATATCATTTGTATCACTTGTATATATATTTACGCCTTAAACGTGCTAGAAAAAATGGTTATAGATATAATTTCTAGCAGACTTTGTTCTGATAACGTTCAAAGTGATATTCAATACATAATCACACAAAAACATGGTCAATGTAATAAATAAGAGCATTTAACAAATTCGCTAAATGAAACTACCAAATTTGAACTCTGTGCGCTAATACTAAGGATTATATTTCCTTGCGGCGCGCGGGAACAGTTTCAATGCGGGCGGTGGCGGGAGTTCGTGCCAAGGACGCGTGGATAGTATGTAGGTAAGTATGTACTTAACTACAAGTTGCTACAAGTGACAGGCCAATTCGAACGTGCGCGGGCGTCTCGCTCGCACCAAATATTTGTGCGGCCAAGTCTGAGCGAAATGAACGCGCGCGTGAATGATAGCTAATTAAAAATAACTGATATAATTTCCAATATTATTTTAATATTGGTTGATGTTCAAATTATATACGTCAACGTTATGACCCACTACAAAAATAAAAATTTCGCATGACTATCGTTCTTATTTAATTTCAGAATGGCATAGTGTGGAGTGGCATTATAAAAGGAATACTTATTATCGTAGTCATTTGACAGTTTTGGTGACACTTTCACATTCTGTCACAGCGAAGTGTGTAGGCCCACTCTTTAATTTTATATTAAAGTCTATCCAACAACTTTGTCAGTAGAAAAAGGCGCGAAATTCAAATTTTCTATGAGTCAATAACCTTTCGCGCCTAAGCGTCTGTAGACTTTTTTTTCAACAAACGTATTATATTGACTATTTCGTGCTCTTTCTATTCATAACTAGTTTACGTTCCTAAGTTTCATAAAGTCCCCTCCAGACTATGCGCGTGAATCGCGGGTGAAGCCGCGAACGCGAGTGTGGAGTCGATTTCGCTGTCTGCGATAATCGACGCCACACTCGCGTTCGCGGCTTCGCGCCGCGATTCGCGCACGAGTGTGGAGGAGGCTTAATAAGTATAACATAATATAATAATAGTCGACGTCAAAGATATGTTTACACTTTTGCACCTTACTCCTTTGTAATAAGGCCAAAAGTACGGCTTTAAAATGACAACGTTTTACACAAAAATAAAACGCTAATTACATAACTTACCATATTCGGAACCTAAGAACAATATTGAGAGTGGCAACACTGTCATAGGAGGCTATTCATAAATTACGTCATTTCAAATTTGGGGCAGGGGGAGGGTCTGGACATCGGATGATGGTAGCATGACACAGGAGGAAACGGTGTCATGCGAAGCATGATTTTGGGGGCGGGGGGGGGCAAAAATCGTCAAAAATAGATGACGTCATTTATGGACAGCCCCTAGGTCGTATTGTCTTTTTCTAGCATATACGTCCCTCTCTCCCCCACACTCCTACCACACAGGCAGGTTGCTTTGTCAGTTATACAAGATAAATTTTCAAGTCATTGTCTCAAAATTATACATATGTGCACCATGCAGGATTAAAACTTTAGGTTCCGAATAGAGATGCACCGGATATTCGGTTATTATCCGGTATCCTATCTCGCCCTTATTTTAATATCCGGCCGGATACCGGATAGTAACTATGCTTGATATCGGAATATAATCGTACTCGATTATTATTTTAAAACAATTTAAACGTTCCATTCACTAGCTCGCGCACTAATTTCGTAGTGATAGACCTATATGAGTCCGTGCAAAAGTTCATTACGAAACAGGGCAAAACTTCCACAATGAACCTGAAAAATCGGAATGTAGGTATATTTCCGCCGGCCGAATATTCGGCGCCCGAATACCGAATATTCGGCCTATGGTCAGGCCGTACATCCGGTATCCTGTATGCGGCCAAACAACTATCCGTTGCATCTGTAGTTCCGAATATGGTAAGTTATTTAATTAGCGTTTTATTTTTGTGTAAGCGCTGTCATTAAACAGCTGTACCGATATTCGGAACCTAAGAATAATATTGAAGCATGTTTGTTATCGCCTGGTGGGGGGAAGACGCCAAACCAATGTGATTATACATATCCTATGATATACTTATTATGTGTATGTAATATAATTATATTATGAGTGTTTAATTAATTATGTAGTAAACTTTATTGTAACACCAATGAGGAGAGAGATATTTAGTAAAGTATACAATTTGATAGGTACATTTTGTAAAATTAACATAGGTATATATGCCATTAAATAAATAAATAAATATTATAGGACAATTTTACACAGATTGACCTAGTCCCACAGTAAGCTCAATAAGGGTTGTGTTGTGGGTACTAGACGACGAAATATATAATATACACATATGTATAAACTAGACGGGCCCGCAGCTCCGCTCGCGTAAATGAAATATAGAGTTTATCTTATATTTATTTAACTACCGACATTACTATGTACATAATAACACAGTCAGACAGGGTTGGATATATATGCAACCTTGCCAGGGTTTATAACTGTGATATACCATTTCTTATTTAATTGTAGTCGTTACTTGGATAACTTAATTCGCAAATTTCTCAAAAAATGATGTGATTTGATAAATAAAAGGCAAGATTGTATCTTTTCATCTACGTAGGTATTTGTGACGTTCCACGGCAAAAGGTACTTTATGGTGGCTGCCGATTACGTCGCATAGCGCCGCAATAATATTGGAGCGATGATATTATTAACGAATAATAGCGTAAGCGCCAACCACCATAAGGTACGTTTATCTGTGGGACGTCACATTTATAACAACTTGTTTCAACATAAAATTATTCTTTATTTTTATAAGCTTAGTTCCAAAACGTTCATTAGATTAATTTCCGCCTTAAGAATAATATGTCTCCACCACGCCGGGGGTGGCGGTGACTTCAAGCCAGCCATGATACGGACCTTGGGTTACTTGGAAAATTATGTTCGATGGTTCGATTTGTGGATGCATGACCTGTTGAAACAGGAGGAGCCGGCAGACACGACCGTGTTCGACCAGTCGATCATTAATGGCAACCGCCTGGTGTACATGCAGTCTGGCGTCAACCGCACGAGAGACAAAATCGTCATGGACGTCACTAACGGAATCGTCTGGTTGAGGAATGTCGAATTGAATATAATAATTATCCCGGAACATTTTTACGGGACGGTGTCTAATTTGACTGTTGTCGAAGGAGAAGCCATCAGTATTAAACCAGAAATGTTCCGCACGATAACAGAGTTCTATAGAGGAAAAGTGGTGGCCTATAAGGTACTTGAAAAGCCCAAATATGGAAAAATATTGATGGGCGACCAGGAATTGAGTTTACTGCCTGTACTTAAACTGAATTCTGGAAATATTCAGGTATGCTTTACAATACTTTGTACGTGGTTTTTCACATCACATTAATTTATATGTGGACGACCACCGCCCATAAATCGCCTTTCATACAAACGCAGGTAGTCCCCATTTTCCTTTCCGGATATTAATAATACTTACTACGGTGACGCAACGACCCAAAAAAAGAATCCTGGCCTCTGACACCAGATCACGCCATATTTCTCGGTCTTGCGATAGCTCTCGCCAGTCGCTATGGCCGAGGTTGAGCAGGTCTTGAGCAACGACGTCGTTTCTGCGGTACCTAGGACGTCCAATCGGGTGTCTCTCATTTCGTTGTCTCAAGTACGCTCTCTTCACGGCACGATCCTCTCCCATTCTCTTTGTGTTCGAGCCACGGAAGCTCAGCCGCTTTGGTCTCTCCAATACCCAAATATATCGGAACACATCCTTATTTCTATGGCAACAAAGTTATATTACGATATATTTGGCTACTTTAGCCGTCACTATCTATTTCATACTGACTGTACATTTGCTTTATGAATGTGTAGTCGCCATTAGATATATATCGTAGCCACCAAGGTCGCTCAAAAATATCTGAACATGCACTTTAATTACATTATACATAATTTACATGGTTCAGATATTTGTGAATACCTCATCCGCTCCGATATATATGATGGTGACTTTCAGCAAGAAGAAAAATCTTACCTGGTCGAGTCGTATCTTATTACGCGAGAAAACAATTCCCGAATTGATTATATCTCTAAAGTCATCCCTTGAACTGATGGACTTCATATTAACGTATCAACTTTTTATTTTTGGGCTTTCTCGGCAGCCCGTTCCCCGGACGAATGGCAATGGTTGCCGAAGCCGTAAAAGTTATCTGAATAATATAACTCGAAAAGAAACTTAAAAACAACGAAATGCAAATTATTAGTAATATGACAGAAGTCATTCGTATGGGGGCTACCAAGGTTGACATTGACAGCACTTTTTATTTCACTTCGAGTAAAAAAAGCCGAAATCACTGCATACCAACATAACAAACATAATTTTGGTTATTTGAAGATCGAAACGAAACCAACCGAGTTTCCGAAAATGGCCGATAGTCGTAAAATGAAGAATGTTATGAAAATTTCTTTTGCTTATTGTAAGTTAAATATGCATCGAAAGCGATAGTTTTTATGCTCTAGTTATATTCTCATATTTAGATAATAGATTAGAACAGCTTTTTCTTATCATACGTGCGTCTTATTCGTGAAACGCGTCAAAAACTTTTTTAGAAATTTGTAAGGCGCCATCTCTCTTCTTCCCTCGTTTTTTATCCCGTTCTGGTTTTTCGATTTTATATATATGATTTGCATTTGTGACCACCTGACGAAGCCTGCGTTGTGGATATTTTACCTAAAAATTTGATCATATTTTTATAGATGTTAAATAATATAATTTTATTACTAAAAGTTTATTTGTGACATCCCGCGATAAAGGTACCTTATGGCGGCTGGCGCTTATGCCGAATAGCGTCGCAATAATATTGGAGCGGCGTTAATAATAGCGTAAGCGCCAATCGCCATAAGGTACCTTTATCCGCAGGATGTCACATTCTGCTATATTATACTAACTCTGAACGGGATAAAAAGACAAATTGCTGATAGATACTTAGACAGATGAAACCTCCTCGCCATATCATAGTCTACCTTAATACGTAGGTTCTACGTAACGCGTATTAACTAGCCGTACCATTCGTATTCGAAAACACAAATCACTTGAAAACTGAAGGGTATGCCATTCACCATTTAAGTATTCAAATTTCAAACCTTATTATACACACAGAAAGATTTAAACTAACAAGACTCAGAAGAGACTTCATGTAGGTGTAAAATTGAATTCTAATGGTAACACGTGCACGCTTTACTAACTCGATGTGTTTTTAAAGATATGTACTTCAGTATTTTCATTGGCATAGCCACGGTGCACGCAGGCAGCCTTTGAAAACACTTTCACATCATATCATGGCATAAGCCGTTAGAAACTGTTTTTCACCACACCAGCTCGGAAAGGCTTACTTTGCACTTCAAAAACTGAGAGCAAACTTACATTTTAATCACAAGTGAGGCAAAGTAATCAAATGCAAATTTTGAGTTGTTTTGTTATGTTTGCTGGTAGAATTGACTTTTAAATCATGATTTTGGATGATAAATATTTAATAACATTCATTTGTATTTGATTATTACATTTAATATTTGCTTCAGGTTGGTGTGGTGAAAGATTTTGTGTTTCAATTGGGGCAAATTTTGTTTAACCCTCGTGCTTTGAAACCCTCGCAACGCTCAAGATTCCATGTTTCGAATATTGATACTCGCAATATTAGCACGAGCGGTTAAACAACAACTTTGCCCCCTTGTAAAATAAATAACTATTTCAATATAGTCAGCTAAACTGAGGTACAAATTCAAAAACTCACCAGTAGTTTAGCTTCACGACCTTCTAGATGGAAAAACAGCAAGCCAATGACTTGAAAATTTGCCTTGAATAACTGACAAAGCAACCTGCCTGTGTGGTGGGAGTGTAGGAGCGAGGGACGTATATGCTAGAAAGGGGCAATACGACCTACGACAGTGTTGCCACTCTCAATTTGAGATGCAATGGATAGTTGTTTGGTCGGATACCGGATATTCGGCCTGACCATCGGCCGGCGGAACAATATCTACATTTCGGTTTTTAGGTGCGCATTGTGCAGGTTTTAACCTGTTTCGTGGTGAACGTTGGCGCGGACTCATTTCTATGTTCGAAATGAGTAGGTACCTACGCGTGCAAGTGAGTGGATGTGGATGTTTAAATTGTTTTGAAATAATAAACGAGTAAGTACAATATGACCGTGACTGTTTCTTAAATCCAATTTGTTTACTCTGAAATCTAGCAAAGTCACTATCCGGTATTCGGCCGGATAGTGGGTCACTAATGTCACTATCCGGTGCATCTCTACTCTCAATATTATTCTGAGGTTCCAAATATCGGTACAGTTGTTTAATTGTTGCTTAATTTGGAGATTGACCCCAATTTCATTTCTGATCAAATCGGTCGATTTGATCATCCCGTCTGGACTCCACTTAACAGCCGTAACACATTAGCGCGCCGTTCAAGGTCACGGTGCGCCAAACCATAGCCTGATGTCATGTAGGTATGTACTTAGTCCAAAATTATGTTATTTAGGTACTAATTATGTTATTTATATGCATTGAACGTTAAATCTGAACCAATTCGATGACTATTCTATAGTGAATCAGCATGACTTGTAAAAGCGCGGCAAATTTAAAACATGTATGTAATAACCATTATAGGTTTCAATAGCCCTCATAGACCTGACTTTTATCTCGATATCGTAATTTTCTAGCGACAAACCCATTATCTATACAAAACTGTCGCAAAAATGTTATCGCTTGTATATCGTGGTACAGGATAGGATGGAGCCATATACTTACTACTTGCTTGCAGGTATCGTAATCAAACAAAGTGCTTGCTAAGTAGCTAAATACGCGCAATGTATTTTTATGTCAAAAATAATGTATTTATTTAATGTTAATTCAGTATGAATTATATAGTATGTATGTATATTGTTAATCCACAAATATGAACAATTGTAGTTAATTTACAAAACATAATTTATACGGCCACAAATAAAATATTAAATGCTTCTAAAGTCTGTTTGGTTATTTCTACATGGAAACGAAGGCATTTCAAATTATAAAAACATTAACTGAACACCTTATTGCTACCTGCATTCACCGCTCGCCGCTCAGCTACCCACTGACGTTAATACCACGGCCTTACGTTTTATGACAGGACTCTGAGTCAGGGGAGTGGCACACTTGGTCCGCCATTCGCCATTTTAGTCAGTCATTCCATGTTCGGGTGCGCTTGCGTTCAGTCGAGTTTTGGAATATTACTGCAAATTTTTGTTGTTTGTTAATTTGTTGGTTATGGTGTCGACTTTTATTGCCCTAGTCGCCAAAATAAATGATGTTACTTAGTGAAATTTTAACCGACACCACACGGTAAAAATAAGTTTAACAATAATTACTTAGTTAAAAATCGAGTAAAAACGGTATTTCTAATACTTAACTTATATTTTTTGCTATTCAATTAAAGAGTACTAACAAAATCCAAAATATACAAAATATTTTAAGGTTTGCGATTCCTGCTCGGCCTTGCGTCGTAAGGTGCCCGGTACCACTGTATTGCAGCAATAACTAGAAATGCTTACTTTGGGGAACATTAGCAACTGCCGTTTTTGATAATTAGATTTTAGTGGTGAGGGGTGGTACTTAAATGACCGCTATTGAAACCTTGAATGGTTTAAACTTATAGGCGCGAAGATTTGAAATCTTTAAGAAAATTTAAATTTCGCGTCTTTTTCTGCTATCAAATTGGGTGTGTTTCGGTATAATAGCCCAATATATAATTGGCCTATTATTGTATTAAATTTAACGCGCACGCAAAGACGGAGAGCCTGCAATTATATAAAATTTACTTTCTTATTTACAGCACTCTTGCCCAGATTAAAGCTGATAATTAGTTCGAATTTAGTCTCCCATATTTTTTAATTTCACTGGTACATATGTCTTGACCGAGTAAATAGTAAATATACTAAATACTTTTTTAAATATTCGCGCTCGGGGCGATGGAAGTTTCATCGTTCCGTCGCCCCGCTCCATGCAACGACCAATCGCGTTAGCTCGCTGGCTCGTTCGCGGCAACTTTAAAGCAACGATAACGTTTTTGATGGTTTTTTGTGTTACGAATCATATTTCAAGCCGATTTTTACAGTATTCGACGATCGAGAACTCATAACGAAAATCCCATATGATATTGATCTATTACCATTTTTAACGAGGAAATTAAAGCACAACCCCATAAAACCCACCATACGGTATTATTTAGTGTACGATTAAATTGCAACGCTTGTACTTATTATAATTTGGAAATAATGAGAGAAAAAATAGCCTATTACCATTTTTGAGGACGGAAATATACTGAATTTAATAATAACCGTAGGTTACTTACTTTAAATGTAGGATACATAATTATTTTTCGTGTGATTCATGCTTAATGTTATAAAGCAAATATTTCTCTATGAGTATTAATTTAAAAAATGTTATTAATATTTTTTACTAATTTTCTGTGAATTTTTATATTTTTACATTTTTTTTAAAATGCTTTAATGTAATATATTTATTTGGATTATGTGTCGACGTAATCACTAGATTTATTGTCTGTCCCATACACCGAAAAGTTCAGCTATTAGTGCTATTACTAATTATTTCCATTCCGCCATACTAGCCGACCGTACCTTTCTTGGCCTATAACGTAACAATGCTGTTACTCGAGCGGGCTGTTGTTGTGCGTTCATTCGGGTTTGTTATTTGGCTCGCCGTCCGCACACGAATATGTAACGCATTAGGAAACGATTAACAATATTTATTGTTTGTATATAATGATGTGTTGTACAAAAACCATTAGTTTTATTTTTTACTGTAATAATTACTGTTTCATTAAGTAGTTATAAAATAAACAAGGTTCTGAAATGTGTGTTTAATCTTTTAGGCCAATTCTAGTTTTAGTTATTAGATCAGTATCATATTGGAAACACATATAAAACTAAAACTCGAATTGGCTTGTTTATTTTTTCGAACGCAAGTCTTCATAGTAGGTACCCTGAGCATAGTAATTCTTGCTAAATACTTTTGAACGTTTATTCATAAAGATATATACCTAGGGTATAAAGTTATAAGAAAGTCTAGGCACTCAAGTCGGATTTCGACAGTAATTTTTCGAATAGGTATTTAAAATAAGTACTTTTTTTGTTTACGTTACTTTGTATATTAAGTGTGTAATCAATGTTCTTAATCAACCATTACTTTTTACAAACCCAGTCAATTCAAGCTCTAAGGAGGCATTTCGAGACTTTCATGTGTGCATATAACCGCATGTGAAACACGATAACATCGTCACGGCCCGTAGAAGGCAAACTGGTCGGATGATCTAGTTATGTTTTACATCATTCTTGCAGGCTAATTGTGGAATAAGTTTTCTGATAAATTTAACTAAGAATTGGCTTTAATTTAACTACCGACATGAAAAGCAACGTAGTAGTTATACTTACCTACTTTTAATTATACATACTAGCTATAAATATATGTATATACAGTCAGCAGAGTCGCATAATAATTATCCGATAAGTACATGATGATTCCAATGTGATCAATCGGCGTTAAACATTAAAATAATGCACGGGAACGGCATTACGGCGGCGGCGGGGAAGGGAGAAACTAGGTACCTATTACTAGGGTTTTGGATGTCCAATAGATAAATAGATTGATAGATATCGTTTATTTGTGTGAATTATAATAAGTATTATAAAAAGCTCTACGACGCAACTTAATACCTATGTTTAAAAAAAATGTTTTTAAAAGTTATTCCTAATTTGCTCACTACAAGTGCATAAGTACCTAAAGGTTTTAGATTTTACTGATTATTAATAAGAATACTAAGTAAAAATTGCATCACCTATACATGTATGTAATTTTAGTGTTTCCTCCTAATGTTTACGAATTATGAGATTGGTACTCAACGTCAATAAATCCTTACATAATAAATGTTTGCATTTTTTTTCTTAACAATGCTTTCAATGCTGCTGGTAGTTGTATTGTTCTTCATTGTATTGATAAACAGCTCAGATCGCCCAGCTGTCTGTCTGTTTGAGGACCATCTGGCCTATTATCTGGCCTAATAGTCGGTAGTGACCCTACCTATGAAGTCGATGGTCCTAGGTTCGAATCCCGGTAAGGGTAAGTACGTACATTTATGAGCACAGATATTCTGTCATGGTCATGGTGTTTTATACGTATTTAAGTATTCGTATAGGTATTAATATACATGTGTATATCGTTTTCTGAGTAAGTACCCCAAGTCAATTTGTGTAAGAATGTCCTATAATATTTATTTCATTTTGTTTAGAAGAGATTTGTAGGAAGAGTTTTTAATAAATATTTAAGTAACTATGTCTTATGTAGGCATGAGAATTTAATAATTATACTAGTGTAAATTGTTCCATAAACAACTACAGCACAGGTAAAGTGTCATTCTATGGAACTTACTAACTATGTAAACAAAAGTCACTAGTAAATTCATCATTCAGAGACAATTTCAATATGGCGGTTTGTTTACATAGTTAGCAAGTTCCATAGAATGACACTTTAGGTGTATAGTAGATCACCCTTATAGACGACGAGTATGACCGCTGGTAATTGGCTGAATAGAATTTATTTGTCAAATTTCTATAAAAAAATACAATCAATTTGAATTGAAATAAATACAGTGTTTAAATAAGTACAGAGTTCAAATAGGTACAGTATTTACTTTTTCTTACTATTAAAATAGTAAATTAAACACAATCACACAGTAATAAAAGTATAATGAACTAATCACAGTCCCAATACTCTTACAATGTATTTTCCTCACGATCAGTTAGTCCCGTTCTCCGAATCGCAATTAATTAAATCGTCTAATTAAATGTTTTTCTCGTCTAAAAATAAAACAAGATGGACTACCTACCTACATCGTCACAAAGAAGAGGAACGACCGCTTGATTGCTCTTGAGGCTTGGACCGGATGCCCTTCTGCAGCTTAATTAATGTTTTTAAACGATGCATTACGGAATGATGTGTACAAATATAAATACAAACCTTATTCTTAACGGAATAACGTACACTATAGGTATCTATCAATTCTTACAATCACGAAGGATCTAAAAGGACCAGAGGTCAATTGGGAACACTCTTTCTATCGATGTGGTATGTTTTATAAGAACACGTTTTTACTACATTAATAATAGGTAATATTGTTTATAAAATTGGTTTAGTATTTATGTTACTACATATATGTACATATTGCGCATTAGGTGTAGTGCAAGTACCTATGTAACCGTTAGGAACATATCGTTGCTGTAAAATTGTTGAATACCTAGGAGCAGAAGAATGCTTAGAATAATCGGTACAATATATATCTTAGGCAGACTTAGAAAAGATCTCTATCTACCTTATTTTACCGTTAGGTAACTGTACAAAACTCTAAAGAGTGTAGAGTTTTCTCACATTGTTACTTATTCCTTGCGGTCTCCTTAACACAAACGGCAACAAATGCTTAATTATAGACTGTACATGTCACAATGTAGTGTACCTACTAAGCAGACATTCATCGAAGTGACGCCAGGAAGACATTGTTAGTTTTCAGGGTCCCTTTCTTTGTGATTATACTGATATCGATATTTACTGGTGTCGTGGCTTACTAAAATACAGTGAGAATTTAAGAAATTTATTGGTAAACTTATCACATCAACAAAATAGCTAACTGTAATAGACAATAATATATGCATAATAACAGTTAGTTATAAGTTATGCCTATTTAAACTTTATTTCAAGCATATTCTCTTGTTTAAACAATAATTTCCATGTTGCAGGAATGTTCTGAGAACATTCTCGAGAACGTTTCCGCTTTTTGGGAATGTTCTGCAATTTGTACATTGCTATCTCTACCTTATTTTACCGTTAGGTAACTGTACAAAACTCTAAAGAGTGTAGAGTTTTCTCACATTGTTACTTATTCCTTGCGGTCTCCTTACCACAAACGGCACCAAATGTTTAATTATAGACTGTACATGTCACAGTGTTTGTACCTACTAGTACCTAGACATTCATCGAAGTGACGCCAGGAAGACATTGTTAGTTTTCAGGGTCCCTTTCTTTGTGATTATACTGATATCGATATTTACTGGTGTCGTGGCTTACTAAAAATGGCAGTCATGTGGTTCAATGCAAGAATGGAAGTTGTTCTACATTAGGACTAATAAATAGGAGTTAGAGAGATGCTTCATTAATTATGAACAAAGACAGGCTGCTACTGCAAAGCCCTACACTATACTCAAAAGAAATAAACATTATTTACTTAGGTACAACAACAGTAAACAATGTACATACTTGCTCTTGATATGAGCCAGATTCTAATTTTAAAAATCTTCATTGTTTTGACACGTATTGATTGAGTCAATAGGTAAGTACGAGTGAGGTGGATTGCGAGGGAATAGGTCTCTTTTAGACTATTATATTATATAATAATTATAAATCATCATGTGACATGTATAGTCAAATATAAAAATATGGGTGCACTCATCATACTCAAAATTAAACATGTCCCATAGCTCAGAGCGTATTAAGAAATTTGAGTAAGTAAGTTGTGTGCACCCATATTTTTACACTTGACTGTATATACAATATAATTTTAGGTCCTGAGAGAAAAATCATATAAAATAGTTTCTGACAAATATTATGTTTTATTTTTCTGCAATATAGTGCATAAAAGCAACCAGCATCAGTAGCATCTTCAAGCGGGCGAAATAATATCAGCCCATTACGGAACCCACAAAATAATCTACAAATTCCAACATTACCACTAGTTTTTAATTAGGAAGCCGGGCCGGTAAAAGCCTTCCGTCACGTCATAGCGGCAGGAAAGCATCATCGCGTATTAATGAAGTCGGTGCACGCACCGGGCGCGCGCGCATGCCGCATGTTAGTCGATCGTCGTGGGCGCAGCTAACTACTCGTCAACTGTCAAAAGTTCAGTGACATTTATTTATTTATTTATATTTTATCGTGCTCTCAGGGCAGGTGTGAGAAACAAACAAGTGATATTTTTTTGGATTTTTGGTAGGTACATTTTATCAGCACAAAATTTAGTTCATTATTACTATTTTCATACCTACATTTCATACATACAAATAATAAAAAAATAAAAAACAATCAAGTGAAAAAGAAATATACTAAGTTCAGTGTTAGTAGATCGGTGTTAAACTGTAAACAAACAATGCATAATAGGTCCTGTCACAAATGCTGTGACATTTAAACAGGTCTTAAGTAGGTAACGCTTCCACCAACTCTAAACCAGACAATAATTGCATTTACGTTTAATATCTATGGACAAAAAAAGCGCTGGTGGCCTAGCGGTGAGAGCGTGCGACTTGCAATCTGGAGGTCGCGGGTTCAAACCCCGGCTCGTACCAATGAGTTTTTCGGAACTTATGTACGAAATATCATTTGATATTTACCAGTCGCTTTTCGGTGAAGGAAAACATCGTGAGGAAACCGGACTAATCCCAATAAGGCCTAGTTTACCCTCTGGGTTGGAAGGTCAGATGGCAGTCGCTTTCGTAAAAACTAGTGCCTACGTCAAATCATGGGATTAGTTGTCAAGCGGACCCCAGGCTCTCATGAGCCTTGGCGAAATGCCGGGATAACGCGAGGAAGAAGAAGATCTATGGACAATTCGTTTCGTGCCTTGGGCCACGGCTACTTGGGCACCAAATTTTTTAGAGGAAACTTTACTTTATTATTAGGGTTCCGTACCCAAAGGGTAAAACGGGACCCTATTACTAAGACTTCGCTGTCCGTCCGTCCGTCTGTCACCAGGCTGTATCTCACGAACCGTGATAGCTAGACAGTTGAAATTTTCACAGATGATGTATTCTGTTGCCGCTATAACAACAAATACTAAAAACAGAATAAAATAATGATTTAAATGGGGCTCCCATACAACAAACGTGATTTTTGACCAAAGTTAAGCAACGTCGGGAGGGGTCAGTACTTGGATGGGTGACCGTTTTTTTTTGCTTTTTTTTGTTTTTTTTTTTTGCATTATGGTACGGTATGGTGGAAGTGGTAATACTTTCATACCTAATAAAGTTTTTTTATCAAATAAAACGTCGAATTTACAACGGGCCTGATCACTACGGCAGCCACCCGCAGTCCCGCACCCCTATACCCTATACTACTTGTACTTACAATAATTATTATAGGTGCAAACAATATATTTTCGCATTTTTTGTGGATATTAAATGACTTCGTGTGATTTGAAGCCAGTGGTGTTTGTCTAAAGATGTACCTACTGTTTTTATTTTATTTTAGTTAGGTATGTAGTTATGTGCTATTACATAGGTACCATCTATAGAAGATAAATTTATCCCTGCATTTGCTTCAATTATGTATTTGCTCAGAATAATTATAAAGTAGGTAAATAAACAAACAGCTGAGTAAAAATATAATGATAATGAAATAAAGTAAATTAAATATTTTACTCAATAAAACTTCATTATTACTGCGGCTTCTACGGGCTTCTAAGCCTCAGCTATGGTTCTATCTATATTGATTATTGTTAATTCGTACATCATTTGTTTTAGCCGATAATGTTTTTACTGCCTATAATGTATTCACACGTTCACTCCAGTAGAAAGAAACTCAGGAAACGTTTACCTATTAGTGTTACTCCACGCAAACTATTCACGCAAATGTTTTGTTCCATGTGTAGCAGGAAATGGAATTCTATAATAGGTACGGGGTGATCGTGTTGACGTGTCAGGCAGGGTGTGCCCAGACAGGGTAGAAGGAATTAAAAATAAATACGTGGTACGGCTCCTAAAGAAAGGACGCTTAGCACATGGAATTTCGTACATTGACCCGTCGTTCTTATTCAGGGCTCGGAACCGGTTTTTTTTATCTCATAAAAGCCCAATATTTAATAATCTTATGCTCTTTTCGTAGGACTGAATCATGTATTAAGGTAACGACTTCGTATTATTAGATTGACCCATCGAAAATGAAATAATAAACTAAAGAACGAAACACTAGGTCCGTGGGGTAGCGCTCGGGGGCTCCACAAGGAGCTCAGCAAACGCCTAAGGCAGGCCACAGGTGACCCTCGCGCGGGCAGCTTTCTCGCGCAAAGATTGGCCATAGCAATCCAGCGCGGGAACGCTGCCTGCGTGATGGGCACCTTACCAAGAGCGCAAAATTTTGATAAATATTTTTAATTTTTAGCTTTAGTTTTTAGTTGTACTTAATTTTAGTTTATTTTATAACACTTATTTTACAATAAATGATTTTCTCCCAAAGAACGAAAAATAACGTAATAATACCGGTATTCTTTTTATGAAGAAAAAGCCGGTTCCGAGCCTTGTTCCTATCGTTATTTAAATTTCATAGAAATTCATATACTTAGCCGACCTAGCCGTTTTTGGGGTGGTGAAGGTACAGACGTGCCAACATTCAAAAAGCCAAATCTTTATTAGCACGAAATAGTTCGTTAATTATTAAACGTTTAAATGCACGTAAATCTACTTGATTATTGAAATGCATGCACATATTGTATGAATAACTACTTTTTCTAGGAAATATTTGTCTAAAAAACACGCATTCGATACATTATGTCAATTGAATTTACACTTTGCATTCAATGCGCCCATGTTAACAATCGAATGGTCTAGCTAATTCCTATTTCTACGTATTCGCACCACACTTACTATATTTTTTTTAGATGAAATGATACAATTAGGAGTTTAACAAGCCTTTTACTAAGCTTCCTTCCCACCTTCCCATACAAACGGAGTTTCGTTCTTTATTTATCGTGTCATATTTTAAAACTGGTGTTGGATTGTAATAAAACTTTGTGCATAGGGTATATCTAGCCCGTTATTAGTTTACGTATATATCTCCAACTTATAAAACAAACGAAATAGAGCAAGGACTAGTTTTGTACGAAAAATATAAATTCGCTATATTTTTTAACTTTTAGTATTTAAAGCTACATAAACCAATTATAATAGGCCTATGGTTTCATTAGAGCAATCTAGCTAGTCGTTTTAAAATGAGTTTGTACTACTACTACTACGTTTGTATGGATAACCGAGCTTGCTGCGGACTCTTAACGTAGGTAACATTATCGTTCTCATTCAAATGAAATGACAGACGTTAAAATAACTCTATTTAAACTTGATTGGACGTCACCTTTTTTACTCCGGTCGTAAGACCTCCGCTTAGCAACAATCAGGAAAATAAACGGTTTTTCGTCTATCTCGTCCGCTTTGCAAATATGAACAAGCAATTCCGATATTAGAGTTTGGCATTAATAAAGTAATTTTAAATAACACGTGTAAGCACCTCAATATAACAGTAACACTAAACTCGTTTTTAGGGTTCCGTAGTCAACTAGGAACCCCTATAGTTTCCGTCTGTCTGCCTGTCTGTCCGCGGCTTTACGCTGTGATGGTAAGAGCTTACAAAACTAGACTTTAGGGTAGCTCCTCTACACGAAATTAGCCCCCCCCCCCCCGCCCTCTAACTTTTATATAAAAAAATCGTGAATGTAAAGCTTAGTACGAGTAAATACTTTCAAGGAAAACTACTACAGTGAACATGATCGGTAGGCCGTTTAATGACTTTTTGTAAAAGTCTATCTTGACGGACGTGTAACTACGGAACCTTACACTGAGCATTGCTCGACATGCTCTTGGCCGGTTTTATTTAATATAAATAGTATGGGAAGGCGTACATACTGTAATTATCTATTGCATAAAATTTTATGATCTAAGTATAAATTGTTATTACGTACTGGAATAAGACAAAACATACTTTTTACAGATGAAGCAATGATATACTGAGAGTTAAATTTAAAAAAATGAGAACTGGATTCACGATGCAAAGCACAATATTTGGACTATTCGTTATAGTGTTATTGGCATCTGACGTGCTATCAAAATCAAGGCGAATATCAAAACTACAGACGGATGCGCTGTCCAAGACGAGGTGCGATTTGATGTGCATTGAAGTCACCAAGGAAAATAGAACACAAGTAAGTACAAATAAGGGAAAAATATGGCGCCAACATGATTTTTTTTAACTATGTCTTAATATAGTTACAGGAAGAAAATAATTACACTAAACAGACCGAAAACTATACACGGTCGCTAAAAAATAACTGCATTCCCGTTGCCTGGGAGGTTTTGGGATTATACTAAGCAACTTTTACTATGGGCCCAACCCCAATATCGCGATAAATAAATATACCTTCCCATAGGAAATGGACCAGCTAAAATATATGAAACAGCGAAATTATTTTTTCGCGATTTCGGGGTTGATTCTATAGTAAAAGTTGCTTTTCAAAACCTCCCTGGCAACGGGACTGCAGTTATTTTTAGCCATCCTGTATAATATACAGACCAAATACACTTCCTTGCATGTTATTTGGTCTGTATATTATACTAGATTTACGATCTAGTACCGTAAAGTTTGGATTAATACTTAGGCCCATGCACTTGCACCATCGCACTAAACCAGTGTTAAGCGGTTAAACCGTTAACCCAGTGTCAAATTGCACTGGTAACCATGGTAACTCCAAGTTTAACCGGTTAACCCCGGGTTTTTGAATGGTGCAAGTCGCCCTTAACAATTAGGTAGTTAGGTAATTTAATTAGAGAGCATTTTTATGAATAATAGGTATATTCGCTTGTTTTTCTTCAGTGCCGCTCACAATGTCGGCTGCAAGAGCAAAAGCCGGGGACGTGTCCCGGTTACGACACCGTGCAGTGGCAAGCCGCTTGTGTAAAGGCCTGCGACTTGGACTACCAGTGTGACGGCACCCAGCGGTGCTGCCACAGCGGATGTAGCTCTGCCTGCAGCGAACCCGTCGACTTACTGACGTTGCCAGGTACTTACTACTTACAGTCCACCAACCTGGCCAAGGTGACAATCGCTTGCGCTACTACAATGAAACCCTTTGTTTTTCTCTATCACTCTTCCATGTGACAGTCGCGTTTCGTTTCGTTCCCTTCGGAGCGTAAACGATTGACATGTTGGTTACGCAACGCACCCTAGGCAACCAGTGTCACGGGACTCAATCGATTGTTAAAACGTATACCATCATGGATGTATGCTGCTGATATTACCTAATATATGGTGGCTCTATCTCCTTTAGATGTAGGTACTGATCATGCAGTCTGATACCTGCGTAGTAGTAGCTAACTCGTGTCGGTATAGAATCGAACTCCACCTAACTGTGTAAGGTCGAGTGTGGTAAGGTAAGAGAAACATACTTATAGTTTATTTTGCTCTGGCAAGAAAAATCGTATGAGGAAAATCCTTCTACGTAAGTTAATTTTATATTATGCATTAGTGTTATTTTTAGTAAATAATCATTTAATTAGGTGTTTAATATCTTGAAGTAAGTACTGTACCTAACTGTTTATTCTCACTACAAGCGTGTTTCTTGGTCCATAGTTTCTCTTAACCTAACCTTACATGCGTTTAAGCTAATTAACGGTGCCAGGCACGACGTCAGTAGGAGCCATAAGGCAATTAGTTAGCCCTGGTCAGTGTCCCATGTGGTATGCCCGTATAAGCTTGCTTATAGTTAAACAAGGACAACAATGGAAAGAAAATCATGTAGCTACCTAAAGAGAATAACATTCTACGAACTAGGTATACAATGAATTTCCATGTTCCGATTCACAATAGAATTTCCAGCATCGCGTCAAACATACCTACGAGAACAAGATGCATTGCCTCAATAGAAAGCTTTAAGGATGACTCACGCTGGAGCGGCCTGAGCGGCTACCGCGAAAACCGAAATTCGCAAATTGCGGGGATCTTTTTCTTTTACTCCAATGAAAGCGTAATTAGAGTGACAGAGAAAAATTCCCGCAATTGACGATTTTCGGTATTGGCGGTAGCCCTACTGAACCCGTGCCGAGGCATCTGACACGTCATTTTCTACGACAGCTGATCGGTGATCACGTGATACTTTCCATAGAAAAGGGAGCGCCGGAAGCTTCGGCCCGGTATCGGCCCGGTCTAGCGCACAGACTACTACAAAAATACTACTAAATAATTTTTAAGAAAAAAAAACCGACTTCTTTGGGGGCCGGTGAAAGATTATAGTAGATAGTACACTATGTAGAAAAGGAGGTAAAACCACCCATTTTTCTACTAGCATTTCGCTTCTGTAATGGCTCCTCTACAGGATGGGCCAACGCCGGCCACTCCAAGGGACGCAGCCATGCGGTAGAAAGAGATAGCAATATTACTTGCTCCCTCTAACGCATAAATGCGTCCCTTGGAGTGACCGGCGTTGGCCCGTCGTGTAGAGGAGCCATAAGGGTTGTAGTTCTAGCCTAACCTAACCCACTCCTACATTTTATGGTAGGTAATCATAGTGGTTTATTTAGTTAAGGTATCATAGTGGTTTTTCGGTCCAAGGTCCGGGTCCGAGTCCGGGTCCGAGTCCGAGTCCGAGTCCGGGTCCGAGCCCGGGTCCGAGTCCAGGTCCGAGTCCGGGTCCGAGTCCGAGTCCGGGTCCGAGTCGGGGTCCGAGTCCGGGTCCGAGGCCGGGTCCGTGTCCGTGTCCGGATCCCAGACCGGATCCGAGTCCGGGTCCGAGTCAGGATCCGAGTCCGGGTCCGAGTCCGGGTCCGAATCTGGACCCGAGTCCAGGTCCGGGTCCGGGTATGAGTCAGAGTCCGGGTCCCAGTCCAAGTCAAAATCGAAATTCGTAATCACCAGACGTGTACCATGCGTCGTTGAAGAGTTCTGTTCTGGTCATCATCAGCAGTTCCACTTCATCAAATGCGACAGTTTTTAATGTAAATGCTTGATTTTATGATGAAAATACAGAAAATTCTATACGTATGCCTTTAATATTTGAGGAGTTCCCTCGATTCCTTATGGATCCCATCATCAGAACTCGAGCTTGACAAAAGTGTGGCTTAAAAACTTAACTTGCTTAACGAACATAACGAAGAGGAAAAATCGCCAAACGTGAACTATGCGTCGTTGAAGAGTTCTGTTCTGATCATCATCAGCAGTTCCACTTCATCAAATGCGACAGTTTTTAATGAAAATGCTTGATTTTCTGATGTAAATACTAAAATCTCTATACGCATGCCTTTAAGATTTGAGAAGTTCCCTTGATTCCTCATGGATCCCATCATCAGAACTCGAGCTTGACAAAAATGTGGCTTAAAAACTTAACTTGCTTAACAAACATAACGAAGAGGACAAATCGCCAACCGTGAACTATGCGTCGTTGAAGAGTTCCACTTCCTCAAATGTCACTTTTTTGGATGTATATGCTTGATTCGTTGATAAAAAACCAAAAATCACTATGTGTATGCCTTTAAGATTTGAGGAGTTCCCTCGATTCCTCATGGATCCCATCATCAGAACTGGGTTTTGACAAAAACGGGACCAATCTGTATGCATATACATTCAATCAAAAAAAGAATTTTCAAAATCGGTCCAGTAATGACGGAGTTATGGAGTAACAAACATAAAAAAAAGGAGACACGTAAGATCACAAAGAATAAATGAATGAATGAAAGAAATGAATTTTCACGAATTAAATCACAATACAAAGGAAGATCGCAGACCGCAGGGAGAAAAAATAGAGAGATTTTTGAATATTACTAGTCTTCGTTGGAAGGAACTGTGGAGATTTCGGTAGCGTAAAAATTATTAATTTTATTTTGTTTAAAAATTAATTAGGTATACCTTAAAATAGTTTTGACCGCCTAATCGGGCAAATCGACTGTGTTAGCGTGAGTCATCCTTTACAATGACAAGCAAGCAACAATGGTTCGAATGAGATAATGTTGAAAACATCATCTTTTAATAAACTATAACAAATACACACACAAACACGCAAACATTATAGGCCAACACATATCTGTCAATGGTAATGATGTTGTAAACAGTCGTCATAAAATAATAGGTATAGGTATAATAATTACGTACTTATGCTTTTGGAAGTTACCTATGTGGGCAATGTTAGAAGGTTAATTAAACTCAAGTTTACCCTGGTATTACTAAAATGCTTGGTAATAGATACTAGGTATACCCATGTAATTTTATGTTCCATAATTACAGCTTGCGTAAGTACCTTTTGCCCTGAGAATACGACAAATCTTTATTTTAAACTTAGCTATCATAATTCACAGGACTCCCAGCATTACCAGTTATAGAAGAAGTTAAGGAAAAGCGGAAATCAATCCTCATCAGATGGTCTGATGGAGTCGGAGATCTGGCCCGCGCAGTACCCGGCAGGATTTTGTATCTGCTTGAGGAACAACATCATCTCGGACCCAAGTACGAGGAGGCCAGGCTTGCAGGATGGAATCTGCTAGTAAGAACCAATAAGTAAGTTCTTTTATTAACCGTGGTAGAAGTAGCATAACCACAAAATCCTGTGCTTTCGATAAATTGCCTATTACCTACTAAATAATTTCATTAATTTAATTCGCGTGCGGCGATGATATTTGCTTGGCGACGGCCGGTTTGTTCCTAAAGGTGACAGTCCATTTCTAACGACAGCTGCATTACTGTTCATTTTACTATGGAAATTTACAATGACAGCGACGCGTTCAGTACCGGTAGTGCAGCTGCGGTTAGAAATGGAATGTTCCCATTATACTTAGTCCGTATCTCCGCCTGGAGCTGGAGCTGCGGTGCACGACGAACCGCGTTTATAATGTGCATCCAGTGAAAAAGTATATCGTCGAGCTCAACAATATAAATCTTATCAATATTGTCTATTGTTCTAACTAAGCACTTAAGAGATGAGATGAAATGAAAGCTTGAGAAGATTAGCGAGCAAAAAGTTTGAACACTGTTATTCTGTAAAGGCCAACGATTGTTTGTTCAACATCAGGTCAACGTTCCTTTACGATAGGAATCTATATCATTTTAGACTAGGTATACTTTGTGAGTATACCTAAGTTAAATAATAATTAAAAATTAGCTGTCTCTAACAAATAAATGCACAGCACCATGGCTTTTGAACACTATTTATCCTTAAAATATCAGTAAATATTACGTACATTTACCTATAACGATTACTAATTTGTACTTCCCTAGTGTTTTTCAGACTTGTATTATATGTAAATATAATTCCAATCTATAGATCTTCCATGCAAATGACTGCGACCCTTTTCCGATACAGAAAGATTTTAACGATGTCCGTCACGTCCACGTCCAAACTTTAAAACTAGTTAAGTCAAATCTTTTTACTACGTAAAAATTAAAACAATGATTAGCGATACTAAACCTGACAGACCCATTAATATTTTTGTACGTCCTCAGAAGAATGCTGCTAAATGGTGAAATATTTTCAGAACGAAAATTTCTCTCCGCAACTTGCTGAAACCAGGCCGCTGGTACCGCTTCAGGGTAGCCTCTGTCAGCTCGACCGGCAGCAGAGGTTTCTCCTCTCCTAGCGCACCCTTCACCCCCAGGAAGGGGCCCAGAGCGCCTCCACCGCCCAAACGGTTGAGGGTACGCCCGGCGGTGCGAACTGAAAACGGTACCTACGTAGTTAATAATGTATTGTAACAAAATATTATGTCATTGTGTGCATCGGGTTGTGGGGAAACGAAGAGCCATTGCTTTGATCTTTCGGATGCTCAAATTCCTATTCCTAGGTATATGGATCAATAAAATTCTTATTTGATAAATGTCACCTGTCGAAAACCAATATGTCGTGTTATACCATCAAATTAAATCGGGTTCTATCAAACCTGGAAACATGCAAACACTGAAACCCTGAAAGCAACGATACTGGAACATAAGAACACCTTCTGCTATACAGTTCCTAATAGTTTCCTACATAGTCCATAAAAAAATTATAAAAGCCGGGTGATGGTTTATACCTCTATGTGCAATTCCGACTTCCACTTGGCTAAATTGTTGATATGTTTAAAGCCAACCTTCCAACCCGTCGATCAACAAACGAGTTGCTCTTAAGATAAAGCGTCAAGACTCAAGAGCTCTCGAAAGATGTGCTAGACTAAACAATTTTGTCTCGATTTAATCCAGACTTCTTTTAAGCGTTACCTTTTCTTTCAATATTTTTAACAAAGGGAAACCGAAATCTGTGAATAAATTTATGACCTAAATTGCCTGATTTATTTAGGATTTACGTAAAAAAATACACAAACTATTCCCTTTTCAAATTATTAAAAGTAAAAATTATCTCTTTCAGGTACAGTAACTGTTCGTCTAGAATGGAAGGAACCCAACTCAGACTTGCCGATAAACAGATACAAAGTGTTCTGGAGCCGTCGCGTTCGGGGCGTGACGGGTGATCTAGATTCAGTTCTAGTGAACCATCAGACAGTCCCTAAGGTAAGTTGGAGAAACCGTTATCGTTAACCGTTAAGTGACTACACCAGCCAGCAGTTACTGCTGCAAGGACAGAGGCGTTGGTCACAAAAGAGAGGGAGGGACGGAGAACTTTTTTCAAAGTTAATTTCCGCTCAGCCGGCCTAGCCAAGGTTACAATCGCTATCGCTTCGACAACGAAACGCTTTGTGTCTCTCTATCACTCTTCCAAATTAGTGCGACAGTGACAGTTGCGTTTCAACTTTTCGCTTTACGGAGCGTAAGCGATTGGCATTTTGGCTACGCGGCCAGTTTATTTACCTAGAGTCAGACCGTAAAAAGTCCGCAGCGATTTTGATAGCCCACGCAGTGCAAGTGTCATTTTAAACGTCAAACTTCAATGAAATTATGACGCATACGGGATTTTATCGAATACCGTAGTGACAGCCAAATTTGTAAGGAAACGTTCAAAGTCGTTCACATGGCGTCTATGCGGGAAAGCCGTCTAGCCGTCTGAACGATTTCGATCGTCTCTATACAAATTTTGTCTTCACTACGGTATTCGATAAAATCCCGTATGCGAAAACATTACGCCGTGTGAACCTAGCCTCTTACGCTGCGTGGGCTATCAAATCCGCTGCAGACTTTTATTGGTGCGACTATACCTGTTTTACCTAGTTGAAAATTCCAAGGTATCTTTTACATGTTTATGGTTGTTCTTACAGGACGGGTAACAATTATCTATTAGGTACCTAATTATGATAATGAATCCAACTTAATTTGTTCTCTTACAGGACCAAACATACGCTGAAATAAAAGAGCTGACACCTAACGCAATGTATTTCTTCCAAGTACAAACTATCAGTCAATTTGGAACCGGCAAGCTTCGAAGTGATAAAGCGGCCGTATTTTACAACACCACAAGCACCCACGGTAAAGTAACGCCAACGCCACTCGAATCAAATTCATATAAATTTAATAAAATATTAAATAAAAATAAAACTTATTCTGTGTCTGCGGCATGTTATGCAAGCTTTAAAGTACAAGATTATAAGAAACTCTAGTAAAATATGCTTTTGCGAGTTCTTCCGCAATCCGCAATAATATTTAGTACGCTAAGTAGGTACCTAATGCGATGCCTAAAAGGCAAACTGTACGATTTTTATTTGTACAAGTAAGCGCTTCAATATAACAGAACATTATTTTAGTTATAATAGCATTAGTTAAACCACTATACCACCAATCAAAACCCAGTGATAGTAGGTTAATCTAAAATGCAGTTTTCACATCAAACACCTTGATTATATTTAAGTCACTTCACAATCACTTGTTCACAGTCACAGTTGGCAACCCAAGTTCAGAATGGCGCTCAGACTTATCGGTTAAAAAACCGGTATCTGTTACCAAAAAAATAAAGTCCATCTACTCCTATTTAAAAAAAAAAGCGCGAAAGGAAACCGGTAACCGGCAACTCAATTACAGTAAATATTTAGTTTTATTGGTTTATATAATTACATATTAAATATATTAATTCGATCGTAATTAATTAAATTTCTAAATTTATATACTTACATACTTACCTAACTATATTCATTATGTGGATTTAACACGTTTATAAACTGTAATTAACCCTTGTACACATTTTAGTATAGTACCTAGTACCTACCATATTTGCACACTAGCTAGGGGATTTCACATGGGTTTACTTAGTCAAAATACGTATGACGTATGACCTAATATAGAGCGTGTGCGAAAAGAGTCGTGGAATGTAAGGAAACCCATGCATTCTACGACACTTCTCTTTCCGCACAGACTTTACTTACCTACTTTACTTTTTAAATATCCTACCTACCATTAATAGGTCCTACCATTAATATAAAGACACTTAACACACAAAAAAAATTGACCGAATCATAGTCCATTTATAAAAAGACACTTGGTATAGATTCGTCCCTCCTGACAATTCATATTGTCACTAACTCGTGAAAGGCTCCCCATGAAAGAAAAATATTTCTCATCAATATATTACACGTAATATATTTAGCACGTGTGCTAAATTTGCAACAAAAAATATCATTAATTATTGACCCATTATTATCACATGATACTATAAAATTAATTCGTCAACTTTCACTAAGTTTCAATAATGTTTTATTTATTTTGTTTTACCGACATTTGACTGTTTTAAAATGTATGACTGTAGTATGTGTGTGGTTCAAGTGATTCCTAACTGTAAATTCAGCTGATTCTACTAAGCCTAGGGGATTCTATACCTATCTATTCCTGCTCTTGCAATCAACTTGTTTTTCTTAATCAATAAATACGCCCTTTAAAACATAGTCCCCCGCCGCATCTGTCTGTATGTATGTATGTTCCCGATAGACTCGGAAACTACTGAACGGATTATCATACGGTTTTCACCTGTAAATAGCGTGATTCTTGAGGAAGGTTTACCTATGTGTATAATTTGTTAACCCGTGCGACGGCGGGGCAAATCAAATAAATCGAATTTAAACTGTCGTGAGTCATAGAGTTAGGCCTCAGTTACACTTGTAAGTTTTACTTACGTAAGTAGGGACAAAGCTATTTGTTAGAATGAGATAACGATATTCATCTCTCATTCTGTAGTATAGCCGTGTCCCTACTTACGTAAGTAAAACTTACAAGTGTAACTCAGGCCTTAGACCAAGAAAAGCAGCGGTTTTGATAGCCCACGCAGTGCAAGTGTTCTGTGTTGTTTATATTATACGTCATAATTTCAAAAACTTGCATTTAAAATAACACATATTGTGCGTGGGTTCTCAAAATCGCTGCAGACATTTCTTGGTCTCACTCTACTAAGTTAAGTCAACTTCAACATTTAATCAGCAAATAGGCCACAAGGGCACTTTTACACGTCAACATTGAATTTACATATTTACAAGCTAAAAATAAATAAGCAATTTGCTAATTATTACTGTACTTAGTTGATATGATTTTAATGTACTTACCTATTACTTTCAGATTTAGCGCCACGGTCACTTAAAAAACAGGATAAGGATAAAAGGGTTACTGTCAAAGGTCTAAAGCTGCACAAGGTTATTTGGCAAAACGGAAAATTGAAGGCTAGAATATCCTGGAACCCAATATCTGCCCTTGAGAATAGAAGGTAGGTGATACTCATGCGATACAAGTACAGCACAATAGTTATTTGTTTTACTAGGAGGCAAAGTTGTTGTTTAACCGCTCGTGCTAATATTGATACCCGAGCAAGCGAAATATTCCAAAATTGAACCACGAGCGTAGCGAATGGTTCGAAAAATGAAATATTGAGCGTCGTGAGGTTTTCAAAGCACGAGGGATAAACAAAATTTGCCACCGAGTGAAACACAAAAATGTTCACTACACCAACTCGAAGAAAATATTAACTGTAAAATATCAAACAAAATTAAACTAAATCAAATCCAAATGAATATTATTAAATATTTATCATACAAAATCATAATTTAAAAGTCAATTCTACCAGCAAACATAAGAAACAACTCAAAATTTCCATTTGATTACTTTGCCTCACACGGGAATAAAATGCAACTTTGCTATTAGTTTTTGAACAATCAAGAGAGCCTTTACCAGTTGGTGTGGTGAAAGTTTGTATGATACTCGTAGGTACAGATAGAGATAAAAGTAATTCCCAGTAGTTCCTACCATCTCACTTTGGTGATAAATACTAGATTAAATACCTTGTGAGAATTTTATTTTCAGATTTTATTAACAGTGGTAAAAAGCGAGATGAAATTCTCAGTTGTTACCACTGGTCACAACTTATTAGTAATTAACTTAATGGGGTCCCAGCGCGCATAAGTTGTTCGCAGAAATCGCGAAGCGTCTGGTTGACGTAACTGGTGACCGAAGCGCTGGCGGCTACCCCGCATAACGTATCAGCATTGCGATACAGCGAGGAAATGCCGCCAGCACCCTTGGTACAATGCTTCAGGGGCCTATTTTAGATTTAAGCTAGTTATTAATTTCGTTTAGTAGTATCACTGTATATATATTGTAAATAAATAAATTATTAAAAAATTAACTAGGTAATTAACTAGTGGGATATAATCCGAAATGTCTTAAAAGTTGATAAGTAATATACCAGTTCACATCTAAAAAGAGCACTTACAAGGTGCCTATTGGCAATATGGCAGACATTAACATCGGTGCTTACATTTTCAAAGTTTTACTAACTTAAAGTAAGGGGCATTAAACATGTAGGTATAAATATGATTATTATAAAATATTGATGTTGATAAATACAACAGTTAGTAATAATACAAAAAAATTGTACTTATACTAGTTTCTATAGTTGTATTGTATACTTGTTTGTTCCAGATATGTTGTACAGTGGCGAACAGAAAAATGTGAAAACCCACAACACGAACATAAAATTCTTTCGGCAACCACTGAGGTAAATAGATACATTTAAAAGAAACATAAATATTAACGAAGTGAAAATGATTTCAATAACAGTGCGACGCCGGCGTCACATTTTGCATGAACATTATGCAAATATCACAGAGATATATTATGGCAAATATCAAGCAGGGGCGGGTCAAAACGCAAAACCCGCGAAAACTCGTCCTCGACCTTTCGATTTTTAAATATGACAATGAAGTTAGCTATAGGTCAGACTATCCTTTTTATTTAATGTTGCCCGACCCGAATTCTGTGACATTCAGCCATCATTCAGCCAACAAAAATATTACCAGCTTAAATTTAAAATAATGCATATTTAAGAAATAATAATTTTGTTTTATATTTACAGCAAACTACTTTCGAAATCTACGAATTGGATTATTATTGCACTTACAAAGTGAATGTAAATAAATCACGGAAAAGTCTACCTCCTGACTCAGAAATCATCGTTAATGTTCCTGGGTGTGATTATTTTCAACGACGAATGAATGGCACGAAAATAATCTGTGAAACTTGAATTATTGCGTACTTAGAGAATATAACCAACGGAGTGGTCATTAATAGGCGTTCCCCTCTGTCGAAAAAGGGCGGCCAATGGTCAACCACATGTCAAACACATGTATGGACTGACGTTTATCTGACATGACGTTCCTGTACATTTGATGTGCCCCTCCCCCGCAAAAAACGGCAGACTATTTTGTACCGAAAATTATAGACATGGCGTCTCCGTTGGTTATATCCTCTAAGATTGCGTACGATTAATTTAAACTATTTCACCAGAATTGTATAGTTATATTTATTTTATTATGACAGTATTAGTATTAAAAAATTAACATTTTAAGACACTTATGAAAGGACATTATTATAGATTCCTTGTTTGTTCAAAATGTCTGGACGTTGACATTTATTACATCAGCATTCATATTCCGTATAGGCTGCATTAGTTTAACGTGTGTAGGTACTTTAGTCAGACCGTAAAAAGTCTGCAGCGATTTTGATAGCCCACGCAGTGCAAGTGTCATTTTAAACGTCAAACTTCTATGAAATTATGACGTATACATAACACTTACACTGTGTGGGCTACCAAATCCGCTGCAGACTTTGTTTGGTGCGACTATATTACGGTTTATGACTCGTACAGTCAAGTGTAAAAGTAGAAATGCACACATCATACGTACTCAAAATGAATTCCCAGCTCTTATGTTAGCGAATTAAGAACAAAGACAAGAAAAAAGACATATCTTTGAGAAGTTATATGCACTCATGTTTTTACACTTGACTGTACTTGTAGGAAATTTTATCCTCATACATACCTATTCTCCCTCTTCGTCAATCTAAATTTTCTTAACTCTTCTCCAGAAATACAAATGGACCAACCATAAACTTTCGTTATTTTCGATAGTTTCGATATTTATTATTTACCTGGCCAATCGCCGAGCATTATGTTTATGTGTAGTATGTTGCGACATTGTGATTGCTGAGCAACGTGAGTGTATACCTACCAATTTTTCCCAAGGAAATTAGAATAATATAATGTGCCTATTTATTTAGTTTTAATAGTTTAATTAAAATATAAATTGAAAATTTTGTTTGTATTTTTTCAAAAAATATCCTATAGGTACCTCTTACCTACATAATTAGAGTTAAACCAATAAAAGTCTGCAACAATTTTGAATCAAAATCGTTGCAAACTTGTCTTGGTCTAACTCTAAGCGCTAACGCGAATTATATTCAATTACCTTTATTTACCGACGTTTCGACACAGGTTTCACTGGTCGTGGAATAATAATTGAATATAATTCGCATTAGACCCGTTTATAATGTGAGTTAATATGTATTCAAAACGCGAAAGTTTAAAATATTATATCTAAGCGCTAAGTTAATAGAGTCGGACCAAAAAAAGTCTGCAGCGGATTTGATAGCCCACGCAGTGCAAGTGTCATTTATACGGTTGAACGGCAGGAGAAATGGCGCCGCCATTTTTTTAAATATGCCTTTGCGTGGCAGAGGCCGCGAGAAGGTTCGGTCATAACAAGCCGGTAATTGGCAGAGACCGTCTCGCGGCATCTGTACGACGCTGTATTTCGCGCCTAAAATAAAACCGTTAAAACTATGGCTTGCTTGCTCACTATTGCAAGATGCATTCGTCAATAAACAAGGATAGTATTCCCTAACGGTCGAATTCCCGCGTAAAACAAAGTCACGCGCCAAATTCGCGATAATCACCCATTGAGGCCCCGCCACTTGACGTATATTTTTCCAAAATGGCTGCGCCACTCAACTGGCTTGTTATGTCTGTCCGTCTCGCGGCCACCGCCACTTACCGTAGAGACCTCGAGGAGGACAATGCCACTCGAAGGGTACTCTAGTTTAAAAAATAGATGGTCAAGCAAACCTTGTCAGTAAAAAAGGCGCAAAATTAAATTTTTCTTTGAGACGATATACCTTCATGCCTATATTTTTAAAATTTGCCGCCTTTTTCTACTGACAAGATCTGCTTGACCAAGTATATAATGTCCCCAACAAAAATCTCTAAAAACGGAACTAAGTTGAAGTGGCAACACTAAATAAGTGTCTAACTTCACACCGATAATTCGCAACCCTCGGAATTGTCAAAATCGCGATAAGAAAATATTGCAGAATGTTTTATTTTATTTGATTATTATCAAAGTTTTGTGATAACCACAAACCCGGCACATAGTTTAAAAATTTTACTAACTTTTTAAGTGCTTAATACGTTTTACTGAAGCGGTAGTGCCGTGTTATAAATAACTAGAAATATGCGCGAATATTCACGACTTTATTTAAAATTTACTGTTTAAAATCCACTATTATGTCTTTTACGCCGTGTATCGTGTCTCCCTTATAACATATAATCAACATTTTCAATTATAATATCAAATTGTGTTCATTTAATATTTAGTGTCCTTGTAAACTGCAATCCTCTCAGGGCGTAACCTGTCGTTCTACGGGGTGAAGGCTGTGCAAAAATGATATTTTTTAACCTTTTCTGAAACGTAGTGCATCTCATTTTTGTGAAAAATGGCTGAGGACGAGGTACTTTTCGACGAAGTATACGAACTTTGCGAAATAATCGGCAAGTAAGTAACCGGAATCTTATAGAAAAACAGTAATCGAAGATTTAACGAATATTCGATATAAACATACAAAAAATATTTATTTTTGATCAGTATATTGCTATTTTTGTAATACTAATAACACATTGTATACATTAACTTGTATTTAAGCCATTATGAAATTACAACTTTTTTAACTATTATTTTTCTGTAAAATACTGAAATTTGTAATGTCATTGTACTTAAAGTATTAAATTTAAATACTTATATACATAAAAATATATGCTTTAAACTTATCCGCTGTACGCTGTATTAATCCTGTAAAAATTGGTGATTTTCCATTTCTATTCAAAATTCCTACAATAAAATTACATTTGCTACTCTGCCAAAAGTATGTTATTATAACTAATCTAAGTATAGCTAAGCATCACACAAACTATACATTGTGAGAGAGACGAAATATACCAAAATGTATCTTAATATAGGTACCAAACTATACTGTAGCAAGGTATCTTAAGATGCCTTGCTTTAAGATATCTTTTGCTATGCTTTTATTGCTCCGTCTGTGACAGGCTTAATTTGCTCAGGAGGAATCCTTTCCCATTTTAGTATGTGTCAGCCCACTCACTAACAACATGTGTCCAATGTCCTTTAACTATAGTTTGTTTTTTTTTGCATTAGAAAGAACTTGCAAGAAGGTAAGCAATCTTTAAAATTTTCTTTTTAAAATTCAAAAACTATTACTTATGCAAGCAGAAGAATATAAATGATCATATTAGATTCATAATTGTTACATATTTGCCATAACTTATTTTTAAAATGTGTTTTTCAATTAAAAGACACATCAAGATTGTTTACCTTATTACCTTATTTTTAATGCTAAAAAAAACGAACTATATGTACTACATAACAGTTTGTTTACACGGGAAGTTTTATTCCTTCTAATGAATTATGGTGTCAGCAAAATTAAGTAAAAAATTGGGCATGAACTAGTCTTGTCATTTTGGAAACAATTTGATGATGATTTAAACAGTATATTTTAGTTTTCTTATACAAAACAAAACAAAATAGCAATTACAAATTACATTGTTTATTAGAAAACTTATATAGTAATAATACAAACTATATCATGGGTTCCCAAACTTTCAGTCTACGGCTTGCAAGTTTAATATTTAATCTGGGCAACCTAACCTACTTAGGTTATTTGAAATATTATATAGGTACATGGTGAGGAGGATTGCCTCACGGCACCGTTTCTTTACTATCTACGGTGCACAGTTTGGGGACCCCTGATCTATATATATATCCCTGCACTATATTACTGGGCACTCAGTATCACTCATAATTAATAATTGAATGACCCGTGAGTTGAATGATTTGGCATTGAGTGTCAACAGTAATAATTAGTAGTAAACTTTTGTACTAACGCCAATTTAATATTTACTTGTTTATTTGTCTAAGCACTTGTTTAAAATTTACTGTAACATGGGGAAAACAACACAAAAATGTAGATTGTAGGTACTTATTAAGAAAGTATGGTGATCGGACTAGCCCTCCCACACATAGGTACATACATCTGATATCTTTTCTCTTGTATATAATAATTTATACTATTTTTGCTTTTTAAATATTCAGTAATTCAGTAATGGGTTAAAATAATTAACACTTTTGTCAAAAATAGTAAACAACCAGTATCGTGGCAAGTGGGGTCCGAAATGTACTGACTTTATATCAAGCCAATGGCGGCGAAAAGTTTAATATCAATCGTATATTTTCAATTCAGCAAAACAGATTTGATAGATGAGGTCACGATGAATGAATTGTATAAATAAAATGTTTTTATAATGTCATGTTTTTGTAGGGGCCCTTTCAGTTTGGTCCGCCGCTGCGTGCACCGTCAAACGGGGCAACAATTCGCGGTCAAAATTGTAGATGTCGCCCGATTCACTGCCAGTCCTGGACTCAGCACTGCTGGTAAGTTGTTTAAACCATGTTCTGATAAAATATACGACTTTTACTGAGGTGTGCCAATAAAGAGTATTCTATCTATCTATCTAACTATCTATCTATCTAATATACGACGATGTCAACTTCGAGTAAGTACCTAGGCAGGCGTGGCTCACTCCGCGATTTCGTCGCTTTGCTACAGGCAGCTAAAAGTACATCCATTCCACCCCAATTTTGGGGAAAGCTATAAGCCGCGCGTGGCGCTGTCGCCACCTAGCGGCCATATCTGTCCTGATAGTAACAGACGCGTTTTGTTAGAAAGTGAGTCTTCTGTACCTAGTTCTATTTTTTTTTATTATTATGAATGGGCTTACTCATGGCCACAGACTAGCCGAGGCGTAGACTATTATTTATTCTGTGACCTAGGTACATCTAAAACTTAAATATTTGTTGGTCGTAATGCTAAATAACAGCAAAAGAAAGAAGGATTTTTTAAACATGTATCGTAACACCATTACCTACTCTGTATAGCTGTGTCCACAGTTCCGCCAACGAGCTTTGCTTCATCGCTGAAAGGATTCCATCATTTTAAAATAGCCCAACCCCATCTCTAAAAGGTTTATCTTACCTACTTGGAAAATGTCGTCAATAGTTAAAATCGGTTTCGTAGAAACAACTTCACAAACATTTCGCTTTTGTAATTACAGATGTGGGGCGTTAATTGTTTTCCATCGTATCTTCTCGGAAACGTTTGTATTTGTCATGCTACTTCAGTCAAACTCAGTACTTTTTGTACCGAGACTTTCTATAATAGCGCGCTCCATCGTATTTTTACGTAAACGTTCGTACGTTTCCGTGAAAATACGATGCAAAATAATTATGCACTACATCTGTATTCTGTAGGTACTCGTGAAGTCTAAAATATTTTTGTTTCCAGACCTCAAACGCGAGGCCACAATATGCCACATGCTGAAACATCCACACATTGTGGAGCTCTTGGAGACATACAGCTCCGAGGGAATGCTCTACATGGTTTTTGAATAGTAAGTCACTTTTCTTCAACCTTTTTAACCTTTGAACGCCATAAGTAATAAACAAAACAGTTACTCATATCGTAGCCTAAAGTCGCACAAATCTTTTCTTTTTGGGAATTAGTTGTTATCATCCTACGGTATTGTCAGCTATAGTCACAAACCTTGTTACGTTCAAATAAAGGAAGAAGTTTGCGACTTCAGGGCCCAGTTTTATAAAGTTACAAGTTACAAGTTTACAGGCGTTTACTGGCAACACTTGCTCCGTTTTTTACAATTTGCGTTTTATAAAAGTACTGTGTTACAATTTTACAGGTTACAGGTACAAGTGCCTGTAGCTCAACCATAGACGAAAATACGGGAGTTTTATAGTTTTAAACTCATAATCGAACAGGCGTTTTATAAAAAATTTGTAAATTACAAGGGTAGATTGGTACACTTGTAACAAAAACTTACATACGTCTTGAGTCCTGTAACAGCACAACAGCAGTTACTTGTAGACTCGTTTTCTGAGAGATTTTAAACTTTACTCTTTATTGTTAAGCACCAACGCCAACGATTGTGCCAGGGCATGCATACTTTTCCATGCACTGACCTTATCAGTTTTTGTTAATGTATCTGAAATATATAGTAAATAGGAAATAAAGTGACAATATGTTTGATATTGATTTTATTGACGATTCGTTTTATTTTATCTACTAGGAAATGGAAAGGGATTATTGCCGATATTTGTCGTTGATTTATTAGCATTCGTCTCTTTATATAAGTATAGTGCATTCACATTATGGTAAAGTGTACTATTCATAATTTTCGATACACACCGTATTTATCTACCCTCTCTATCTTTGAGCCGCTACCGAAACGATACATTTTAATGTAAGAATGTGAAAGAGTACCTACTTATTTATATGTTATTTACTTATTACGTAAATATTTCATTAAATCTAACTTAATCTGAATCTGAAAACGGCCCAAAAAGTATATCCTTGGCATGGAACGCCGCTCTCAACCACTCGATTTTCCCTTCATTTCTGGCCATTTTTCCAGTAATTAATATTTTACAGCAAACAAAAACACATAATTTAGTAGAGAACCGAGTATCTATGACACACGTTTTTTTTTAAATAGTGATGTCCTTCACACCTGTAGATTTCACATGTAATCGAGATTGACCGTGGTTCTTTACAACTGTAATTATTTATGTGTATTTATAAAACACCTGTAGCCGTTCACAGTGCATTACAGGTGCCTGTAGCCTGTACTCTTGTAACCTGTAACTTGTAACTTTATAAAACTGGGCCCAGGAGGCGTTTAAAGGTGACAGTCCATTTCCAACGACAGCTGCATTAGGTACTGTTCATTTTACTATGGAAATTGACAATAACACCGACGCGTTCGTACCTACTCGTACCTACTAGTAGTGCAGCTGCGGTCTGAAATGGAATGTTACCCTTAAACTTTCTTGGCGCTATACTCGGGACGACTTTAATTAGGCGCCCTTAATTGGCGTCCAAAGAGTTAAGCAATAGCGAAGCGAACGTTTACGAAAGCAACTGCTAACACCATTTGACCTTGTAACCCAGGAGGGAAACGACAATGTTGGAATTGACCCGGTATCCTCGCGATATTTTCCTTAATTGCAACGCACATATGAAATGAATTAACATCCTATGTAGTAATAGAAAGGATATTTTAAGGCCACCAAAAAAATCTATTCCATTTGCTTTGCTGTGTACGCACAAATCGCTATGTATGAATAGGTGCCTATCTATTTAATTATATTGATTGCTTTCATTACTGGTTTTCGTCGTCATTATCTGTCGGAATGCTTTGATTGAATAACCAATTTAGTCATTGGGTATTAAACCTGTCGAAGACTTATCTTACGATTCCGGTATCGTCTTGGGTCGTCCCATTCGTGTTTCGTCAAGTTCTCAAATTAGTCCTATTCTGCTTTCGTCACTCATTCTACATTGAAAGCCACCGACGATTGTGACGAATGTAGAATGGGTGACGAAAGCAGAATAGGACTAATTTAAGAACTTGACGAAAAACGAATGGGACGACCCAATACGATACCACGATTCCATATTACATAGGTATTTTTATACAACCTAAGTAGTAGGTAGAATATGTATAGAATATAACTAAAAGGAGAATAAACATAACAAAAACATTATGTTACGCGAACACGCCGACGCTGCATCGTCACTGTTTCATTGTCTTAGTATACTTGTTGCTTTCTGTGTCGTTGCCAAGGTAAATTGGGTTGAATAATTTACATCTCGCTTAATTGGGTTGTACGTACGCGTTAGCGTTCTGTGGCGTAACGTACCTAGTTAGGTAATATAGAATACAACTGTCTACGCGTATGAAAGAATCAAAGAAGCAGTAAGACTTATCTAGGGCAAGCAATGATCGTCGTCCTTGAGGTTATTTCACCCCATTATTTATGCTTAGTCGCTTTTTCAATTCCATTCCGTGATTGTTGAGCTATTTAGGGTTCTAGCTCAATTGGACATTCCATAGCGTAAGAATTGAATAACCAATTTAGCTAGGACCCTAAATGGCTCAAGAATCGAGCGCGACCTTACCTACCTATATGCGCTTTGTAGATAAAACTTTATAGTGATAACATATAGTTTTTATCGTAGGAGAGGTCCACATTCTAAGAAAAGTCGTGTCTCCGAGTTTGTCTGCCGTACTAGATGGCGCTTAATGGAGTTATATAATTTGTGGCAACTACTTGTCAAACTACAGCAAAATTACCGAATTATTCACGGGGCCGTACAGCAACATATACCTACTTCAGTTGAGAAATTCGAGCAATAAATTTTCCTAGACGTCACCTGTAGGTCTCTGAAGTGAGAGGTGTATCTCTGAAGTGTCTTTGCGCATCAATAACTATTATCTATAACTGAGGTTGCTTACATAAGCTAAAATGACGGATACAGTCAAACGATTATTAGCTAATTGAGGTTTGTAGCGCGTTTATGAATAAGGGGGCTATGCAATAGTGCTTAAAGTGAAAACTATGTGAAGATGATGATGATGCATTTCTGTTATCCCTCATTAGGGGCAAAGGGCTCGCAGAAGAATCCTCTATTTGTCACGATCTTGAGTGGCTACTTCCAGCACTTTCCAGCCGAGTCCAGTTGAGCCAGCCTCCTTCTCAACTGATCGCCTCCATGTAACCTATGTAAACTATGTAACCTTCTTAAATTAAATGTTTTCCATTTTTCAGTATGGACGGATCTGATCTCTGCTTCGAGGTGGTGCGCAGAGCTAGCGCCGGTTTCGTCTACAGTGAGGCTGTTGCTTGGTTAGTTCATTAAAAATGAACAGTTTTATTTCTGCTGTTGTCAGTCTAGGGTAAAGCCTGACCAGGTCTCATAATGAAAATAGTTCAGAACAGAAGCCATAAGATTTAGTTTTCTACGATCAATGTTTAACCGTTTAACTGCCGTAATCAGTGTAATCAGTGTATTTATTGCTTTCATAGGTTATACAGGTTGGTACATTGTATTGGTTCAGCTATGAAACCCTGTAGGGCACTGCAATATAACTTAAATCTAACTTAATAACTATTGCTTAAGGCTATCTTTAATAAATTTTTTTTTAAATAACCATACGATCATGCATCATATTATATTCATATATATATCCTCGTGCCGCCCAAGAAAAAAAACGCAAGATCAGCTAAACGCCCAGTGTGCAATATATGAGCCATAATATTTTGAAGTCGTAACTGGGCCCACGCACTTAAAACATTTTTTTTTACACAAAACTCGAGCAGGATTTTTTTTATTTTTTTCTGGGTATAAGTGAATAAAAATGAATACAGTAAACTGAATTCCACCTTCGTATCTTTTGTTCATTTAAATGCACATTGGGTTTTTGATTGATGTTATAAAGTAATAAAATATATATTTTTAAATCAACTTTAAGGCACGTAATTGCGATAACGTAGCCCCTGACTATTATTATTCTGCTTAAATAGTTACATAATAAGCCACGTAAGTCAAAAATAATTAGAATTTTTTTTTTAGTATTGGGCTACTTTTTTATGTATGTTAACATTCATATTTGACATCGAAATGCTTTATAACAAGGTCTGAAAACTAGTTAATAAACTTCCTTAACATACAACTTAATATCCTTCTTAATTATATATAAGTTATTGTATGTTTGCTGTGTTTCAGTATCACTGCCTTCGAAACTTTATTTTTCACTAAGACTGTAAATATCTGGTTCATCACCAGAAGGTTAGTATCCAGGATCACAAATTTTATTGTGTGATTGCAAAAAGTCTTCCAGCTCGTATTCAACAAGTAAATCATCATGCAGACCTAAAATAAACTATCAAAAAAGAACCTTCAGTTGACCGTAGTTTTGTAGAAAACGACCAACTTTTTATTTTTGTCAAAGTGACTTACACCCTAACTCAGTAGCTTTGGTCGCTTTCTGCATTGATAAAAAAATTCAGTTGGTCGTTTTCTGCATAACTACGGTCAGTTGTAGGTTATATTATGTATTTTTATAACAGTAGTGCCCAATGTGCAATATGATGAACATAATCTTACGATTAAGAAAAAAAAAATGTTTATTTGTGCCTTTGTAAAAAACTAACAGTACATTTCAATAAAACAAACATTTAGGATAATTTTTATGTCACTCTTTAAACGATAAAAGCCATGATTCATTTAATAAATTAAGATTATATACCCATGTGTCGCGCGTGTTTGAATAATTGCGGAAGTACAGCGAACTGATATACATGGAAGTATTCTGTCCGCTCAGTTATGACCCAACGTAAACTATTCGATTGTAGGCGGTGCTTACAAACTATTCGATTCGCAACTTCAGTTCGTCCGAGATGACAGTCAGTGACGGATGGCTAAATTGATTTATAAAAACAACGTTTTTTTGTAATTAAAAATGTCTTCATGTGTCGTGAAGTGGTGCAGAAGTTATTTTAGTTCATACCAACCCATATAACCATTCCAGTCGCAGAATCATCAAAGTGGTAACTAAATGTCAGATGTGTCGTAACAGAGTCCACACAATGTGTCTAGAATTGTTTCGAAACAAAGTGTCGTCGCCGTGTCTACACTTTTCCGTAACAAGGTGTCGACACATTTGTGTGCACTTTGCGTGCGGTTTGCGACTAAATCTGACAGCAAATTTGTGACAGCAAATGTCAATATAAAATACCTCTTGAAAACCAAGGTTTGTCAAACTACTATTAGTATCTCGTGTGCTCGTAATTCTAGTAAGTCATCATGGGCGATGCGAATGATAAAAATCGACCAAAACCATATAAACACCCAACACCCGTCAACCTTTTACAGAAAAGTTTTTAAAGAAATGCAATACGCTACTAGGTCAGGCAACGAATGCTCAATAAAGTTGTAGAGGGAAATGCTCAGAACACAATTTTTGGCTCCTTAACTTGGTTTGGACAAGTTAGGAGGTGAACATATCAAAAGTCCTCGGCCGTAGCCTTTGAGCGGGGGGGAGAGAGGGGGCTTTGAAGGTCCCATTTTCCGGTTTTTCGATTATATCTCGGAAACTATGCATCGTAGCGACATGGCCACTTATAGAAAATGAAAGTTAATTTAATTTGTTACAAGTTTATTTAGTCAATTTTTTCCATATATTGAATAGTTTTTGAGATATCCGCTCTTGAAACTTTATTTAGGGCTCTCAATTTTATCTTGATCTCTACATCAGTGAAGGTGCTAGGCCGTGTTCCACAAAATTTAAAAACAATTTTTTTAGAGTTCCGTACCTCAAAAGGAAAAAATTGAACCCTTATAGGATCACTCGTGCGTCTGTATGTCTGTCCGTCTGTCACAGCCTATTTTCTCGGAAACTACTGGACCAATTAAGTTGAAATTTGGTACATATATGTAAATTAGAGACCCAAAGACGGACATATAACGTAAACAAATTGATTTTATACCCAAAAAATGACCATTGCCCCCGCCCTTTATCTCCGAAACTACTAGGTCATAAATTTTGAAAAAAATACACAAAATAGTCCTTTACCTATCACGATTATTAAGATGACAGGAAAACCTATTAGAAATGTGCAGCCAAGCGCGAGGCGGACTTAATGTACGGAACCCTTAATACGCGAGTCCGGCTCGCACTTGGCCGGTATTTTTTAAACTCCTCTCGACGCTTAACCGCTGAACCGATTTCGTTGAAATTTGGTATAGAAATAGTTTGCGTCCCGAAACAGGACATAGGATAGATCTTATAACCAAAATCATCTTTTGAAGGTGTGAAAAGTGGCGTGAAAATTTGTACGGACAATCAATAACCGCTGAACCGATTTATATGAAATTTGGGATGGTCTACAATTCTACATCTTTGATTTAGTTGAAAATGATAAAAAACATGACTTCAAACCTAAACTTAAACAGTAAGTATTAACTTCAAGAATTCAATTCTGAATTCCGCCCTGCACCATATTTCACACCTTTAAAGGATGATTTTTGACATAACTTATCATGTCCTGTCTCGGGACTCAAAATATATGTGTACCTTTAAATTAAAACTGTTCAGCAGTTTAAGCGTGAAGAGGAGTTTAAAAGAAAGTATTTTAATAAGTTTATATGTTTTTACTTCGGAATGGTGTCAATGTGATACCATAACTAAATTTGGTACTGTGAATTTATACGAAAACGATACCAAACATGGCCTCGTAGCTTTACTGATGTAGAAGTCAGGATAAAATTGAGAGCCCTAAATTCTTATTACTTGGCCTAACTTGTGTAGAAGGAAAAGGAAAAATAAAAGTCTTCGGCAGGAATATAAGACACAAATATAATTTTTAGAGTTACTATTTCAACCATCAAACATAAACATACCTTGATTATATTATTCTAGTGAGATACGCATATATAAACAAAAACATTAAAAAAATTACAAGGTCGAAATGTCACGGAGCTTGTGTGAGTTATATGTGAAAAATAAAAACTTTTATGACAAGAAAATCTGGACACAATTTAAGAATCATCCAATTGCGTCGAGGAATCATCAGTATTTTTGCTTGTATCATTACCTCCTTGCTTCTTTTTTTGTCCTTTGTATTGTGTAGCAATTGGTTAGATCTGAAAATAAAGATAACTTGCGTCGTCACGGATGTCGATTTATAGGTTTTAGGGAGTGCAGAATTCGAAAATGATGACCATTTTATAATCCAAGATGGCGGCTACGCATGTTGTCATAAAAGTCGTCATGAATATTGTTTTATAGGTTTTAGGACGTGAGAGGTCCAACAATAGGGTATATTACTGCAATGTTCTGCCGCCAGAGTGCAGCACTACCGACTCAGTAAATTCATAGACTAACTTATACATACTGTGCCTTAAACTGTTTTTTGACAAGTTTTCAAAGACAATAAAATATGACATTGATGCATCAAGGCGGTTTGTTAACAAGTGCCTACCGGTAAACGCGAAAATCGAAATTTAGTTATCCGCCTCTTTATCGCTCGAATATGCGAGAGTGATAGAGAGGCAGAAACCGAACCCTCGATTGTCGTGTTTCACGATAGGCGATATGTGAGTGACGTAGTGACGCATGTTTGTTTACTGTATGTGTACTACTAGTGCCACCTACGCAGAGGTTTGCCTAATATTCCCTATTGTCTACATCACTGTAATTGAAGTCACAGGCCTCCATGGGCTACGGTAAACGCTTACCATCAGACGGGCGGTGTGGTTGTTTGCCACCAACATGTTAATTAAAAAAAAACTCCACCATATCGCCAGTTAATAAGTACTTATTTTGCGAAGCTAATGACATTTGTCACAAGAAATACGACAATTGTCACGAAATTCCGACACAGAACTCAAGAATTACCGAAAGTTCTTTGAAATCTTGTGACAATTTCCATCATTATCATCATAAACATCGCAAAAGAAATACATGTTTTTGCCGATATAATAAAGTTTTAAAAAATAATACAATGATGGTGACAAACAGGAATACGGCCCGCCCGATGGTAAGCGATAACCGTAGCCCATGGATGCCTGTGACGTCAGCAACAATGAGACTTGTCGAAATGTCGCACCTGTCACGTTACGTCACATTGTCACGCCAGGGAGTACATCTGAAAATTGTGTGTTCCCATTTGTCCCCATACCGATAAGGTGGGAAAAAATGGGAAATATTTACATGCAAATCCTATTCCATCTGTTCCCTACGGAGATAAATGGGAATACATCCGAAAATTGTGTGTTCCCATTTGTCCCCACCCCGATAAGATGGAAAAAATGGGAAATATTTACATGCAAATCCTATTCCATCTGTTCCCTGCGAGGATAAATGGGATTACATCCGAAAATTGTGTGTTCCCATTTGTCCCCGCCCCGATAAGGTGGGAAAAAATGGGAAATATTTACATGCAAATACTATTCCATCTGTTCCCTGCGAGGATAAATGATAAATGGGATTACATCCGAAAATTGTGTGTTCCCATTTGTCCCCACCCCGATAAGGGGGGGGAAAATGGGAAATATTTACATGCAAATACTATTCCATCTGTTCCCTGCGGGGATAAATGGGATTACATCTGAAAATTGTGTGTTCCCATTTGTCCCCACCCCGATAAGGTGGGAAAAAATGGGAAATATTTACATGCAAATACTATTCCATCTGTTCCCTGCGGGGATAAATCGGATTACATCTGAAAATTGTGTGTTCCCATTTGTCCCCACCCCGATAAGGTGGGAAAAAATGGGAAATATTTACATGCAAATACTATTCCATCTGTTCCCTGCGGGCATAAATGGGATTACATCTGAAAATTGTGTGTTCCCATTTGTCCCCACCCCGAAAAGGTGGGAAAATTGGGAAATATTTACATGCAAATCCTATTCCATCTGTTCCCTACGGGGATAAATGGGAATACATCCGAAAATTGTGTGTTCCCATTTGCCCCCACCCTGATAAGGTGGAAAAAATGGGAAATATTTACATGCAAATCCTATTCCATCTGTTCCCTGCGAGGATAAATGGGATTACATCCGAAAATTGTGTGTTCCCATTTGTCCCCACCCCGGTAAGGTGGGAAAAAATGGGAAATATTTACATGCAAATAGTATTCCATTTGTTCCCTGTGTGGATAAATGGGATTACATCTGAAAATTGTATGTTCCCATTTGTCCCCACCCCGAAAAGGTGGGAAAATTGGGAAATATTTACATGCAAATCCTATTCCATCTGTTTCCTGCGAGGATAAATGATAAATGGGATTACATCCGAAAATTGTGTGTTCCCATTTGTCCCCAGCCCGATAAGGGGGAAAAAAATGGGAAATATTTACTTTCAAATCCTATTCCATCTGTTCCCTGCGGGAATAAATGGGAATACATCCAAAAATTGTGTGTTCCCATTTGTCCCCGCCCCGAAAAGGTGGGAAATATTTACATGCAAATCCTATTCCATTTACGTACAAAAATGTCCCCCTGTCAACTTTCAATCGAGATTTAATCGATAATTTATTCGATTAATATTCAGATTAATGCACGGACGTAGAGAGTAAACGGGATAGTGTACACTGGCCAAAAAGTGTGTCCACATGAGACATCAAACCTGAGCCCTCCATCTCTTTCTAATTAGGGTGACCATAAGTCATATGTATGTGGGATATTAGCATAAGATTGAATGTATAGTTTGGCCAGGATCTTTTCTCATTCGTACATAATCAGAGAGAATCATACTGTATTTTCCCTATGCTAGTATAATTGTCCCAGAAAAGAGATGGATATAGTTCTTTTCTCTCCTGTAAAACGCTTCACAACAACCTTACTTAATTTAGTCGTTATAACAGCTTTTAGTCGTTATAAAAGCTGTTACAGATGGGATGGGCGTATTGAATCGCGATCATGGTCGATTGTGAGGAAGGTGTGGTCCGCCGTACCTACATCAAAAACACAGCTATAAGAGAGAGCGAGACAGATATCCAGGATGGGGTAAAACGTTGTACTACGTAACTAGGTAATTCGCAAATCGTGTCGATTAAAAACACTGCCTTCGGTCGTGTTTTAATTTATCACCACTCGTTACGAATTTGATTCTTACTTTCAACACTTGTATCGCAAATTACCTTATATTAATACTATACCGACTAGTTATCGATACCAGTCATTTTGTCAAGCCCTAGCGTAGCGTGGCGTAACAATTTATGTTTATACACGAAATTATCTTGAGTATTGACTAAAATAATAAAATATTAGCACACAACGAAATAAAAACTTACATTTAACTGTGTAAACCGGCATCTTACACTATTTATGCTTAACAAAATACCTATAACTATCAATATCATACTCATGGTGTGTTCATATACGTGATGACTTCCCTTTTGCATACTTAAGCTATTCTTTAAGCGTAAGCGTCATCGTAGATCTGTGGTCTGCAACAAAATTTTCAAATTTGCCGCCTTTGTATACTGACGGAAATGTGTGTCCAACCTATATAGAATCGATTACATCTATATAAATAGTTAGAATTAACGTTTCAGTAATTAAATATTATGTAAGTAAGTATAAACATGAGTCTGTAATGTCTAAGGACTTTGGATTTAATTTTTGGCAATTATATAGCTCTCATTACATGAATCGAATAATTAAACATGCCGAAATAAGTATATCTTTATTTATTTATTAGTATACTATTTAGGTAAACTTATTTTTACATTAAGTACGTAATAACAATTCTGTAAGACCGATCCAAATCGCACCGATATCATAGTCACCCTAATGAGTTTGACAGTGTTTTCTTGATTGTACACGTGTGTGTGTGTGTGTGTACACGAAAAATATGTCATCAAGTTGGGGATACCAATTAATATCCAAAGTTACTACAATTTCTACCATATTCAATTTAATGTTTTTTTTGTTATGCACATGCTTGGTTTAATCAGTTAATAATATTGACATCATAAAGTAGCTAACACACTATCGCACCGCACCAAGGTCATTGTGGGACGCACCCATAAGTAAGAGGGAGAAAGCGATATCCCTTTCTCCCTTTTACTTATGGGTGCGTCCCACAATGACCTTGGTGCGGTGCGGTAGTGTGTTAGCTACTTAATGATTAACAAATTATTTAAAAGATATCGGAACTGTAATCGGAATATAGCACTAAAATAGTATATGAAGGTAATTACTTTCAGTAGTATATTGATATAAATACTGCCACAATGGTATCTTTTTTACATTGGCAACATGTGCGAGTGAGACACGGGGCTCTGGTTTTCTATCTCATGTGGACCGTTTTCTCTGGTCTGGTACGAACAACTTTCTGGCTCGGTGATAAGGTTCAATTTAGTATGACAAAAAAACTGACAGTTCGCTCCCGATTAATATATAACTTCCTGGATTAATGCAATTTCAATCTATGTTAGGTCGACTAAATTAATCGCGATTAAAATATGAGGATTAACTTTTTTTTATTCCACGGCATGGCTCTTACACTTTGAGAATATCTGAAAACGAATGAACACAAGGAGCCATTTTGCAAATCCAGTAACTTTGTTATTACTTTTGACAGCGCGTGTCATGTGTCAACACAGAGTCGACACAAAGTCGAAACATTTGCGACTACTTTGTGACTGCAATATTTCTCAGCCTTAAACCATATTTATACATCATAATTAACAAGTTTCGTAGTATGTAAAGCGTTATTTCTGTTATTTAAGTATAGTATACGCATCGAAGTACTAAAAATGCATCAAATAATATAGTTATGAACACAGGCACTGAGAAGTAAACAATTTCATTTCCGGCTAAACTAAAACAATGTGGTGGCGCGTTGATTATATTACACTTAGTTTATCAAATCACTCGAGCAGTTTAATTCCCCATAATAATTTAAGTCCTATTGTAATATAAATGCAAACAATATATAATTACGTCTTGTAATCCGTTTTAGAGATGGCGTATTAATGTCACTTATTTTTATTTAAGCATTTTTCCATCTGACAGTTTCCATTTGACAGGAACGAAATGAACGAATGAACGAATGATTTTGGCATAAAGTAGTCGCAAACCCGAAACAATGTGTGCACACGGCGACCACACTTTATGTCACTTTGTGTCATGTGTCGACCCTTCCCCATTTCTGGTAACTGTGTCGACACGGCGACGACTCTGCGACTGGAATTGTGACCGAAACAGACGGTGTCGACACAAGATGTGTCAACACCGCGTCGTAACGGCGACTAGAAATGGTTGTATGGGAAGGATAGTGGAACCACTTTCCACTTGTAGTAAACAGATAACTTCAGTAAAATTTGGAATAAACATGACGATTTGTTTTCAATACTACCGTGCTAAGCTAAAACGTAACAACTGCATACGACTTTCATAACAACATACGACTTTTTAAATTACGAGGATAATAGGGATGGTGTTATGCCAAATGAAGTAGACTATTTTATTAACTTGTGCTTGGTATAGGTATTTTCTATATAAACTTGGTCAAGCAGATCTTGTCAGTAGAAAAAGGCGGCAAATTTGAAAAATGTAGGCGCGAAGGGATATCATTTCATAGAAAATTTGAATTTCGCGCCTTTTTCTACTGACAAGATTTGCTTGACCGTCTATAATTATAAATGTAGTAATGAATTCTTTCTTACAGATTTGTATTTTCCTTTTTTATTTCATGAGATGGAGCTGTAAAAAAACTACCTAATTATTTCAAATTAATAATCAAATTTGATATTATCATTTTACATTATTTTCCATGCAGATTCCCACAAGATGCTATTCGCAGAGAACTATGGAAAAAAGCTGTCCAATTAGAGAGACATGAAATTAAGTGGATGCCTGGAAAGATATCTAGAATATGTTCTATTCATGAGATATAACTCGTGAGATAATCATACCCTGCCTCCTATATGTAGATACACTTCCACTGAATTAATTTAACAAATACACACATTATCTGAAAATGTTGATCATTCGAATCCACCCTCTACCGTCACATATATGTAGGTTCTCTCTCAAGCCATTTCCGTCAGTAGAAAAGAGCGGCAAATTTAGAAAATGTAAGCGCGCGAACGGGTGTGGTCCCATAGTTACAAAATTTTAATTTTGCACCTTTTTCTAGTGACAAACTTGCTTGACCGGCTATAAACATATAAAATATTTCCATTGGAACTGAAAGTGGGGATTTATTGTGACCCCGCCTATTCAAATATTTTTGACCCGATTCGTGTGTACCCATGTAAATTTTGCAGGCTGTATAGCCAGTCCGAATTCTAAGACCTGAACGTGACTTCGCACTGCCATACAAATTGATAATAAAATATACAAAATACTTATTGTAGCGGAATACATTTATACAACAATGATATATTTACTTATGTTGAGTTAGTCTGTCATTTCATAACAACATTTTAACTAGTTATCTTTTAGTCTGCATTAAATTATTACACGTGAATTATTTGACTGGTTCTTCAATGTATGGCATAAACCTATCCCTGTCCAAGTCATATTCTAATCAAATATGAACCGCAAACTCTCAGCGGCCAGTACGTACAGCAAGAAGGTTATTAGCGGATTAATGTCGCTGATTGGTAGTTATTGACATTATATGCATTTCATCTACACTTAGCTATGTACCATTAGTGTAATAAAGATGACTATTATTTTGTTTACCAGCTTTGATTACAGGCTCTGTAAACGCGTCGTCTTATTTAAATGTAGGCGTAATTTTGTATGTGTGCTAATTTGGCCCGAGAATTTGAACGGTAATGTTCCTAAAGGCGGTTTCCATACTAAATATATGCGTTCACTGCGGAAGTACAATACTTGTCTATGAATATCTGTCAAACGTCAGCTGTCAAAATGGTCGCCACTGAACCGACCATTCACGACCTCTAGGTAAATTCGAATTATGCGCGAAAATTTAAAACTTACATCTGATAAACTTCTATGTACAGCGTATTTTACACTGGGCGTTTAGCTCTGAATTTAATTTCTAAAGTCTGGGCAGTTATGCTGAGTGTCACTTTGTACAATGTATTGCACATTGGGCGGCACGAGGATATACATCTTTTAAACAGTTACAATTTTTTTTAAGTTGCGATATCTAAACTAAACTACTATATTAAATACTATTACTATAATTAACTATCTAAGAACTCTTGCACTGAGTAAAAACAGCTGTTTAATAAATATTTAGTTATCTTTCTGTTAAATAAAGTAGACTGATATAAGTATAAGACTTACAATACCCGGCTCATTTCGCCGCAGCCTGATAAATAAGATAAAACTTCGTGTAACTTCGTACCGACGGCGACACGAGTATGCTCAATTAACAATTCTAAGCGCGACTTGCACCATCCCACTAACCCGGCGTTAATCGGATAAACCTGGATTTACCATGGTTACCAGTACAATTTGACACTGGGCTAGCTGTTTAACCTTTTGTATGCTTAGGAGCAGATCTGCTCCATATATATTCAACTTAAACATGTATTTATTATGACTGCAATATAAATGACAAATTTTTGACAGAAGCATACGAAAGGTTAACCGGTTAACCACGAGTTAGACAATGGTGCAAGTGGTGCTAAGCGGTTAAAAGGTTAAGTATAAATATTAAATAGTTATTGTGATCCCCAGCCACTACATGCGTCAGATCCTGGAGGCGCTGCGCTACTGCCACGAGAACGACATCGTGCACCGCGACGTGCGGCCGCACTGCGTGCTGCTGGCGGGCCGCGACAACTGCGCGCCCGTCAAGCTCGGCGGCTTCGGCGTCGCCGCGCAGCTGCCGCACGCCACCGAGCACCGAGCGCCGCCTGGTCACTTACACTTCTCTTCTTAGGCCCACTTGCACCATTCCACTAACCCGGTTAAACCTGGAATTACCATGGTTACCAGTACAACTTGACATTTGGTTAACGGTTTAACCGCTTAACCCCGGGTTAGTAGGATGGTGCAAGTGGGCCTTATAATTATAACCGAGATTCGAAAATTTAAAGGGCCCGGTCGTGTTTTTAAATTCGCCACTCGTTGCGAATTTCCTCTTTTTCGCACTGGTATAATAGTAACGGACTACGATGACGTTGAGGGACAGTTTGATGCGATCGACAAGCTGCGTAATACCCAAGGGTTCCTGAGACTCTGTCTCTGCCTGTGTGCCTGACTGTGTGTCTGCCAAAAAGTGATATTTAATAGAATACCTGTCCAATTGAGAATATGCATTTTGATGAATTCATCGCTCTGGTTTTCATGACTCGGGTGACAGTAACAGTCTAAATAGTTAACCAACTTTTAATGTACAGTAGGAGTTACGTGTAATCTTAACGCAGCTATTCATTTAAGAACTGTGATTTTAAGTAAAGGTTATTCCAATTATTAGTTTTCTTATACTTAGAGATTTTACCCGAAATATTAGATTTGAACAAAACAACCGGGGGTCTATTTAAAACATTAACTTGTGAACTAGAATAACCTGACTAAAACCGGGTTGTATTATACAGAACTGGTGAGGGACACTCGACCGCTAATGGGTCCCATGGGCCAAGCGTATCTCAAATCAGACGAGTACGGTAAGACTCGAAGCAAGTTGTGCCGTAACTGCATGGACATACCGTGCATTTTCCATTAGCACACTGTGTCTTCACCCACATCACCGATACACCATGTGTCTTATGCAGCAGACATCAGAGTTTATAATCGCTTGATCGAATTGTACCCAATTGGCACTTTTTCCACATACAACACGGACCCTGTTTCCTGCGTGATAGATGTAATTTTTATATTTATTTGTATGACTAGTCAAAATTTTATTTTTCTTTCCACATCGGCTTTACACATTGGAATATATAGTTACTTGTTTGATTTACATAGTGTCGAATTCAGTTTCCGCTTTTTACCAATTTACGATAGTAAACATAGATTCTTTGATTGGAATAGGATAAAACTAAAGTTTCATCCGATTTGTTTGCAATTTAAGTAATTATGATTCAGTGAAATTATTTTAGAAAAATTACACGTATCACAACAAAGCCACTTGATTAGACTTCAATATAAAATACCAAAGCCTAGTACCCTAGTGTTTACACACCAAACTCTTTACTAGGTATAATACAAAAAGATAAACCTTTCTTGAATACACTTAGGTTACCATGACAACTACACCTGCGGTTTTAGCATGAATGCATTTTTATCGCTTGTCACTGCCTGTCACATTCGCGCTTATATACTTGTTAGAACGTGATAGGCACGATAACAGGCGATAAAAATGCGACCGTGATACCGCCGCTGGATGACAATTTTGTCAGTGGCACGTATCGTTGATGTCATTGTAAGATTTTTAAACATCGTGTTTCTGTCTCCTATTTCACCAATTTAACAATGTACGTTACACTTACAATTCCTCGCACGTGCATTTCGGGATTGACAAGCTACGATTGCAGTTTTAAGTTTAGAGCTATTGTTACTTGCCCATCTGCCAACTCAACGAATTGTTTTCTAACCTTACCTGGATTAAGGAATAACTAACGACTGAATACCAGCGTTGTAGTCGTACTGAGTCGAGCCCCTTTTTAACATCACGCTGTTTGTTTGTATGTCAACATAACTTACCTAGTATTAGTTGTTTTAGTAGTTTTTAGATTTTATGTTAAAATGTAACAATAATGCGATGTTTGTGATGTTAAATAAACATTTTCAATGTCTATGTCGATAACGCCGCTAAGAGAAATGGTTACTTGTCAATCCAAAAATGTACTTACGGCTTGTTCTCTGCGACAATGATCACACGCGAATTGACCCAACATTAAAAGCTAATGTTGTAAATATCTCCAGGTCGTATCGGAACACCGCACTACATGGCCCCGGAGGTGGTGTCGAGCCAGCTATACGGCAAGCCGGTGGACGTGTGGGCCGCGGGCATTCTGCTGCACGTGCTGCTAGTCGGCTACTTGCCGTTCACTGGCACCAGGGAGAGGCTGTTCGAAGCTATATGCAGAGGAAGATTGCGGGTGAGTGCCTGCACTATTGTATCTAGATAATACGCAAACACACTACATATATCACACCGGAGGTGGTGTCGAGCCAGCTGTACGGCAAGCCGGTGGACGTGTGGGCCGCGGGCATTCTGCTGCACGTGCTGCTAGTCGGTTGCTTGCCGTTCACTGGCACCAGGGAGAGGCTGTTCGAAGCTATATGCAGAGGAAGATTGCGAGTGAGTGTCTGCACTATTGTATCTAGATTAGGACATTTCATGCTTACATATACCTTAGAGGTTGTGCACAAATCATGCGACGGTGTTTTCAGATATTTTTTGACCGCCCCCCTCCCCCTTGGTGATATTTGGTGAGTTTTTTTGCTACCCCCGCTTCCCCACGTGTATATTTTTGAAATATTTCCATCCTATCATCCATCAAGACAACGCGCTCCAAAATTTCGTAAGATAGACTCGCTATTTTGAAATGCGGAGTGAAGCTTTATGTTTAACGAAACCGAGAAAAAGTATCTACTCATGTGGTAGGTATTTTTTCTTAGTTTTGTTCACTGTAGAAGAATATACGTGAGTCTCCTTATACGCCCCCTCCCCCAACATGATCTGTCCTGATTTTTTCGTGGCCCACCTCCCCCCCATCGAACCTCGCGTGATTTGTGCACACACGCCTTTACTTATAAAAACTATCATCGATTGTTAACAGTTTGACGCCCCCCTTTGGGATGACATCAGCGACTCCGCTAAAGATTTGGTCCAGCGAATGCTGACAGTTGACCATACGCAGAGAATAACCATCCAGGACGTGCTCAACCACAGGTGGATAAGAGTAAGTAAAGATCACCATTGTTTGTAGTAATAGACGGAACCGAAACCCAAATGAAATATAATCATCATGAGTTCATGGTTTCCTCCGAATAGTCACGATAAATTAATCGTACCTTATCGGGTAAACAAACATTTTTAATATAGACAGAGTCATTTTTTTATATTTTTTTGGCTCTTTATAGTTGATCTTCTGACCTCTGAGGCACGAAGGGTCATCGAAACGAGATATAGAAACAACTCGACTGTTACTGAGTTAAATTACGATGGCGAACGATTATTAATATTATTATGTCTGTCCTTGTCTCTCGTACGCAGTAATGTCATCAGTTCTTTCTGGCACAAGGAATCTGTTAGTACAGAGGAGCAACATTTGCCCGCCATTTTGTGAAGAAATTAATATAATTTATAAATTAATAAAATTTATAAATTTATAATTTATATTAAATAAAAGTTTTTAATCCCTGGAAGGAAGGATTGTGTACTTTTTTTATGTCGTTCCGTTGGCCTTACTATAGATCCTTGTATTGTGATGATATTATTATTCTATCGATCCTTGGACAATATACTACAAGGATGTTATTGTAACAATGATTCAAATACCAGAGAAATTCAGCTTACAATCTAAGGGTGGAGTTCCACCTGTCCAATTTCTATGTCCAATCTGTATTTTGTCTCACATTTTACTTAATGAGAGAGTGAAACGCAATGACATTAGACTAAGATGTCCAAGATATTGGACGGATGGAATAACCGTAAGCAACGTGATGAATTTGCTGTAGGACCGCGACAAGCAAAACCGTATCCACCTCGCCGGCACCGTGGACGAGTTGAAGAAGTTCAACAGCCGGCGCCGCCTGCGGGCCGCCACGCTGGCGGCGGCCGCGGCCGACGACGAAGAGGACGACGAGCAGCCCGCCAGCAAGCAGGCCGTGCTCGAGGAGGCCAACGCGGCTGGTGAGACGTGTTCACTCTATCTCCTACAGTTCAACAGCCGGCGCCGCCTGCGGGCCACCACGCTGGCGGCGGCCGCGGCCGACGACGAAGTGGACGACGAGCAGCCCGCCAGCAAGCAGGCCGTGCTCGAGGAGGCCAACGCGGCTGGTGAGACGTGTTCACTCTTATCTCCTACAGTTCAACAGCCGGCGTCGCCTGCGGGCCGCCACGCTGGCGGCGGCCGCGGCCGACGACGAAGAGGACGACGAGCAGCCCGCCAGCAAGCAGGCCGTGCTCGAGGAGGCCAACGCGGCTGGTGAGTCGTATTCACTCTTTCTCCTACAGTTCAATAGCCGGCGTCGCCTGCGGGCCGCCACGCTGGCGGCGGCCGCGGCCGACGACGAAGAGGACGACGAGCAGCCCGCTAGCAAGCAGGCCGTGCTTGAGGAGGCCAACGCGGCTGGTGAGTCGTATTCACTTTTTCTCCTACAGTTCAACAGCCGGCGTCGCCTGCGGGCCGCCACGCTGGCGGCGGCCGCGGCCGACGACGAAGAGGACGACGAGCAGCCCGCTAGCAAGCAGGCCTTGCTCGAGGAGGCCAACGCGGCTGGTGAGTCGTATTCACTCTTTCTCCTACAGATCAACAGCCGGCGTCGCCTGCGGGCCGCCACGCTGGCGGCGGCCGCGGCCGACGACGAAGAGGATGACGAGCAGCCCGCTAGCAAGCAGGCCGTGCTCGAGGAGGCCAACGCGGCTGGTGAGTCGTATTCACTCTTTCTCCTACAGTTCAACAGCCGGCGCCGCCTGCGGGCCGCCACGCTGGCAGCGGCCGCGGCCGACGACGAAGAGGACGACGAGCAGCCCGCCAGCAAGCAGGCCGTGCTCGAGGAGGCCAACGCCGCTGGTGAGACGTGTTCACTCTATCTCCTACAGTTCAACAGCCGTGGATCTCGGAGATCGGTGCAGTACGGTTTAACACGTGCATCACGGCTCCGCGGGTCCCAATATAACTCAGTTCGATGTCGGGGCTCGGAATAGTCTGTAGACGACTTCCGTTCCTGGCGGGGTGTTGTGCTCGGTAGAGCAGCGTCGTGCTGCGATCTGTTGAGACTCGGCCCTACGCCGATACTATACTCGTACTATAATAAAATCCCTTTTGGGTTTAGTCCGGTTTCAGTAGTTCAGCTTTTTTTGTCTGATGTGAAAATGAAAGTTGTCGCATGGAAACATTGTAAAGAAATAATTTATGATTTATGATTTATGTAATATCGGTTTTACAAGTTGTTGCTCGCATTTGCAGAGCACAAATTCAGCACCATTTATACTTCACAGGAAAAGGAAGAATTTGTTGTGCTCAGCGACGGAAAAAATATATAGATGATCTTCTCAGTACATTTTTGACTTCGCAAACCGATCCATATGACTGACACTTACCTATGTTGTTCTAGCTGTCAATCTCGTGGTGGAATCGCTGGACGACGTCGCGGTCTTGCAGGACGGACCCGGGTTCGTTGACCCCGACCTGTTTCACAGCGTGCTGGACGACCTGCAGCTACGAGCGCTGCTCGAGGTAAGCTCATATAACGAAATAACGCTAGTGCGTAAGGTTGGTATTCCATCTGTCCAATATCTTGGTCCAATGTGTATTTGCGTGTCACATTTTGTTTAATGAGAGAGTGAAACGCAATGCGCATTGGACAAAGGAATTGGCCAAGTGGAATACCTTTCTAAGTGGCATATAACCCGAGGGCCACGACAGTCTTAGATCGTCAAGAGCGTGCTCGACGCTCACGCTACATATGGATGGCGGTCGGCGAGCGTGCGTTCCGTGGCTGAGGTTTGCCTTTAAGGTGCAGTTTTTGAAAAATATTAGCGCTTTTTCTCAAATTGCGCAACTTCTATTACTTGGTTTGGGTTGAAACTTAAAAAAAATCATAATCATGATATACGCGATTAGGGCATGCTCCCGGGAATTCCCGGTTCTCAAATTCCCGGGAATTCCCGGGAAATTTATAGTGTCAAAAGAACCGGTACTGAAGACCCGGTACCGGTAATTCCCGGTTCTCATCATATGACTATTTATTCCCATTTCAATAGTACGAGTAGTAGTGTTTTAGTACTTTAGCTCGGGACATTTAATAATGGTGATATGAAACGGGGGACCCAAATAACCCGACAAACTAACCTAGTTAAAGTAGGCATTCCAATATTTTCAATCAATATTACGGATCATGGTAAATTGTAAAAATTCACGCAGTTTTCTATTTCAATTTTGTCTTTATCTGAAACATCGCTCAGTAAGGTAAACATACTGGTACTCTACACGGTCCCAGTACATGTAATCTTGAAACTTAAGTCATTGCCAATAGAGATGACAGCAAGGTGTCATCTATTGGGCATTCGCATTTCGAGCACTAGTACGTAGTAGTAGTAGTAAAACACTTTATTGTACAAAAAAACAAAACAAAACAGGAAAAATAACATTCGTCATTAGTACAAAGGCGAACTTATCCCTTTAAGGGATCTCTTCCAGTTAACCTTTGAGCAATTGAGGGAGAATTGGAGACGGTAGACATCCGTACTGTACCAACAGCGTAAATAAAAGAACAATAAAGAAAATTATAATGATAATAAAACGAAAAGTACGTTTACCTTACTTTTGTGCCGGTTAACTACATAAATTCCGTAAAATAGGTTGGAACGCCAATTAAAGTGTCTTTTTTTAATAAAATTGGTAATTTATTAATACTTCCGCAAATATTTATATGAAAATAAGTCATTTATAAAGATTGTAGGCTAACATAAACAATTTCTTAGAAATTATCATAAAATTCCTTGGGAACCGGGAAGAACCGGGAATCCCGGTTCCGGCCATGCCCAGAACCGGGAAATGAAATTCTTGGTACCGGGACCGGTACTGCATGCCCTATACGCGATCCCGGGTACGCACATCCATCTCGCTTACGCTTACGCTCAGTGAGAGCGAGTGAAGAACCTGAACGCACGGGGCCATATAAATGAATAGTACATTATTGTCGAGGCTCGGAAGTAGCTACTTGCAGGCTGAGGATTCGTTTTAAACGGACGACCTTGGGAGTCCGTTTAATTGAATCCGAAGCCAGCAAGCAGCCTTCCAGCCGAGTCATATATAGTGCTTTTCTCAAAAATGGTGCAAGAAATATAAATATCATAGAAATATTTTACAAAACCAACGTTCTTACGTATATATTTTCACAGGTAAAAGCCCTTGCCGCCTTTTTATTTTTTTAATAAAAAAAATTGAAGTGTATTTTTCTGCCGAAAATACGCCAACCTATTTGAGACAACTAAATAGTCGCGGTACTAATCATCTGTTTGGCTGTTTAATGGGCCTGTGCCTTCATTTGATATGGCCATTTCAAATCTTAAAAAGTTTGGAACTCGACAAATAATGGAATTTGTATGCAACATTGCAGTCCCAAAATCGAGACTGCAATGTTTTTAACTTTTTAATTTTTGACTGACCATAAACTACGCGCTTCGCGACCTATTTTTTAGACGGCAAAGTCGACTTTGCCGTCCATTTTTGAGAAATAGTACATTATTGTCGAGGCTCGGAAGTAGCTACTTGCAGGCTGAGGATTCGTTTTAAACGGACGACCTTGGGAGTCCGTTTAATTGAATCCGAAGCCAGCAAGTAGCCTTCCAGCCGAGTCATATATAGTGCTTTTCTCAAAAATGGTGCAAGAAATATAAATATCATAGAAATATTTTACAAAACCAACGTTCTTACGTATGTATTTTCACAGAAAAAAGCCTTTGCCGCCTTTTTATTTTTTTAATAAGAAAGTAGAAGTGTATTTTTCTGCCGAAAATACCCCAACCTATTTGAGACAGCTAAATAGTCGCGGTACTAATCATCTGTTTGGCTGTTTAATGGGCCTGTGCCTTCATTTGATATGGTCATTTCAACTTTTAAAAAGTTTGGAACTCGACAAATAATGGAATTTGTATGCAACATTGCAGTCCCAAAATCGAGACTGCAATGTTTTTAACTTTTTAATTTTTAACTGACCATAAACTACGCGCTTCGCGACCAATTTTTAAACGGCAAAGTCGACTTTGCCGTCCATTTTTGAGAAATAGTACATTATTGTCGAGGCTCGGAAGTAGCTACTTGCAGGCTGAGGATTCGTTTTAAACGGACGACCTTGGGAGTCCGTTTAATTGAATCCGAAGCCAGCAAGTAGCCTTCCAGCCGAGTCATATATAGTGCTTTTCTCAAAAATGGTGCAAGAAATATAAATATCATAGAAATATTTTACAAAAGCAACGTTCGTACATATATTTTGACAAAAAAAAGCCCTTCCCGCCTTTTTACTTTTTTTAATAAAAAAAAGAAGTGTATTTTTCTGCCAAAAATACGCCAACCTATTTGAGACATCTAAATAGTCGCGGTACTAATCATCTGTTTGGCTGTTTAATGGACCTGTGCCTTCATTTGGTATGGTCATTTCAACTTTTAAAAAGTTTGGAACTAGACAAATAATGGAATTTGTATGCAACATTGCAGTCCCAAAATCGAGACTGCAATGTTTTTAACTTTTTAATTTTTGACTGACCATAAACTACGTGCTTCGCGACCTATTTTTTAGACGGCAAAGTCGACTTTGCCGTCCATTTTTGAGAAAATGTATCTTGTAGGTGTACGACCGCATCGCGTGCACGGTGGTGGTGAGCTCGGGGCGCGCGCCGGCGGCGGAGGGCCGGCAGCGCTGCCGCCAGGCGCTGGACGCGGCCGCGCGGCCCCGCCACAACCCCGCCGGGCCCGCCGCCGCCTCCGTCACCACCGCCGCCGCCATACACGACCTCCGCCGGGCGCTCGCGCTGCCGCATATCAAGGTCAGTAAACTACACTACACGCTGACTTACATGACGGTTCAACAATTCGCATACAATTTTCGATACGTTGCTAGGTATCCACAGCGTATAAGGAATTCAATCGACCGACTTGATACCGCAATATAACGAACATGACATGCCAATAAATTTTTGATCTTGAACAGTCTAAATGGGGTTTAACGCCGTCAGCGACCGATGAGGAAATCAAGCATTACCGCGTATCAGTCAGCGCTGACCGCTGCTCACGCGTCTCTGTCTTTAGTGAGTGTTTAATATCGAGCTAAGAACATCTTGAGCTGATGATCGCCGCAGATGTATTGTGGTGCGCGCCTCTGCCTTCAGTGAGCGTTTTGAGTATCAAGCACAGAGCTACCCTCGCTGACGGACGGCACTGGTACTCAAACGAGCATTTTCTCTCCAGAACCACCAATTTGATGAAGTGGACCCGATGATGATGATTGTTTTGATGATAATATTTTAAATTGTAGTATGTTCAATTTGAGTAGGTAATTCTTTTTTGGGTTGAATGAAGTTACCTCCATAATATTTATGGTTCTGATCTGATGTTGGAATCCATGAGAAATTGATAAAACTCCTCAATTTTTTAAAGCACGTGTATGGTGATTTTGGTGTTTTCTTAACTCGAGCACTTCCTCCCTAGAACCACCATGATGATGGAGTGTAACTGTAGCCTTACCAAGAGTTTGACACTGAAATATTCGCTAATGCCTGCGTAACTTACTTTCATACAGCTGTACATCTTGTTCGCACTAAAATGCCAGTATGATTGAGATGCATAAAAAGTAATATAGCTAAGCTATACGCGAGCAAAAATTTATGCACCCCTCCTGAAATTGCGCAAACTCGGATCACACGCATTTAGGACCAAATGAGGGCTTTAAAACGATTTCCATTCCAGTTTGCTGGGAATGAATTCCGCAAAACGCTTTTTTTATCTAACTTGATTGGTCTAATACAACAATGTATGTAATATACGTATAAATTCCGGCTCGTATTATGAAATTAGGTTAGGTTAGGTTAGGTCAGTGCCTACGCCAATTTTGGGGAAAGGTTACAAAAAATGCATAAGCGGATGCATTTATACTATCGAAGTGAAAAAGTCTTAAAGTAATCGCATGAGTAGAGCCGAAGCAGCTAACAACTTTCAGAGCGGTCCTCGTAGGAGTTAAAAATATGAAACTTAACACACGTCATTTTGTTTTATTGGTTATTCATGTAGCTTATTGCTGCGTTGAAATAAATAATCACATTTATAATATAGTCTAATCTCTTACCTAAAATACGGAAATACCTACATATATATATATATATATAGATATATATATATAGGTACTTATACAGCAACAAGTAGTTTTTGGGCTCTACTCTATTTAGGTTTAAGTATCCACAAAGATGGCGTTAACACCTCGTTAGTCGTGATTGTTCATCGTCATGACCCCATATCTCTAATAAGTTCCTAGTTTATTACCAAGATGGCGCCGGTCGCGACAAACGATTCGTTTCCATGGAAACATGGAAGCAGAAGCATTGATCGTAAACGCCCACGACATCTATTGTCGTCATTCGGTAATTTTTTACACACCGATTTGCGCCCAGTAAAATCAACTAGAATCTGAAAAGGTGTTAGGATGTGAGAGGTTGGTAAAGCTAAATCGTAAAAGGGTTCGTCTGGTTCAAATATTCAAAAGGGGATTTGCGATCCCTTTGTTGAACCAGACAGGGATTTCGAATGCTTACTGTTATTTTAAGAACCGGCTTTCAGTGGGCTCGATGATTGACATCCCTCATAATTAGAATAACAAGGTGTTCATTGTTCCCTTCATACCTTGAAATATCTTTCTTTGATACCTTGTTTGTGTTTGCTTTTCCACTTTTCTACATTGCGATTCTCAGTCAACATAATTCACATGTTGAAAATATGTTTATGATAAGGCCGGATTTTATGGAACATTCCAGTAGGTAGGTATCTTATGCCCCGTCACATCTATTCCAGTAGCATGTCACTCCAGTGATCGCAGTTAATTCTCAACTTGAGCGTGGTCCTTGGTTATAATAGCATTAATAGCTGTGTATCTCATTTAAACACTTTTTAACGAAGTGATTATGAAATTCATGAATCAGATACAATTATGAAGATTTTAGACTTCACAGGTTCACACTCGTACTAACGACTATGAAAAGACTAGACGTTACCAACTGTGTAATAAGTTATTACTAATAACTACGAATCTGAAATACGACTTTTGTACTAGTTAAACCCCTGAAATCGATACCTCTGCAAAATAATCTATAAACATCCCTCTAGTCGATATACTCCATAAGACTGAAACTTATTAACACGAACTTATTGGCGTTTCCCTTGAGATTTGTGCTATAGAGGTTCCACTGTATATCCGACGAATGTTTATCACTAACATAAACAGACAAAAACATAAGTAAAATAAAGTAAATGAAGATTCATAAAATTAGGTTGAGCTTAGTTTCTATTATAATATTTAAAACTTTCGCGTTTTGAACACATATAGACGGATCTAACGCGAAATTTATTCAATTACCTTTATTTACCGACGTTTCGACACAGGCTTCACTGGTCGTGGTCGCGGCTAACTGATGTAGCTAGTTAGTAGTTTCTATTGTTGTAAACCACGACTCTTTATTAAGAAATTCATAGTATGGGGTTCTTCAAATAAGGAGTATTACACTTGTACAGAATAGATCTGAGGTACCTATGAAAACACCACACAGTTATATTGTCTGTATTTTATTTTTACCCAAGTTTTTCGAATTAATTCCTGTGTTGGCCCATATGACTATTATGTATCAACTCTTCATTTTAATTCTTCGTTTTGCTTGTAGGTTGTATTTTTCTGTTTTTGTTTTTATTCTTGGTATCATTACTGCAGGTGGGTAAAAGGACATGAATCCCGGCTATAGTTTTGAACTACCAGTTGAAAATAAATTTTACAGTACATATGGTCCTATTTTCCCGCACTAGTGCGTAAAATAGCACTTTTCGTGCGATGTCAAAAGTTTAAAGGGCCATATATACTGTAAAACGTTGTACGATACACGTGCGAAAAGGTAATTCGCAACTCGTGTCGATTTAAAACACTCCCTTCGGTCGTGTTTTAATTTATCGCCACTCGTTTCGAATTTCCTCTTTTCCGCACTTGTATCGTAAATAACTATTAATTGTGTCATGAATTTTTGCAACAATATAAAACCATCAACATTTCTCAATGAATAACAATTGACATCGATGTCAAGTCTTGGCTTTGTAGTTCTTATTTGTTCACTCGCAACACTCTACGTAACGTTAAGCACACATCATTGATCGTGATCGTACCTTGTTTTTCGTATATGCTCGACCTCACTAAAGTTTTATTAGAACATTCGGGCAAAGAATACAAAATAAGTTGGCCGTGTAAACAAACTGAGACGTATGGTACGTGCAGGTTCTTGGGTCGGAAATTATTGAGTGATCGAGCTCTTGAGAGGTGTTTAAATACTTATATGCGGGTAGGAAGCGTTGCGTGGGTGTGCGTATTTCTGAAAGTTGTTGTGGTTCTGGTGAGCGCGTGTGATTATGGTTAATAGGCTAGATGACAAATTCTCATCATTTGTGTCGCTTAACTTCAAACTCTGGTAAATCCATTGGACCCTCTCAGCAAATATCTACCCTATTACGTTTTCTTAATACCATAATCGCATAATCTGACAGATGGATTTACCCGAGTTTGAAGTTAAGCGACTCATTTATGGTACCTATCAATCAATCAGGTTTGTTTTTAGGATCAAATGTCTATATGGGACCCATGACCCATTGCATTAAACTCATTAAAGCAATACAAAAGTCAGAAATGATAGTCAAAGTCCGACAGTCGTACTTCACTCGCGAAACGCCTCTAACAAAACGATAATTGATCGTGACGTCATGGTCTTTGAGAGTCCATCTTGAAGTATGAATAAAACAAGAAAATTGCGCTTTTGTCGGTGAAATATTGCCTTTATCGATATAGTTGCTACACAAATTTTTTTTGGATAAAATGTGAGGAATCGAATGGTATTTTAAGTAAATGGTAATTTTCGAAGTTAAAAATAAACTTAAATTTTGAATCTTTCAGGTGCTGTATCTTTGTATTATTTCCATATATTTTTTAATATCCCAATATTATGATTTATTGCTCATTTGCTATCTATTTTACTAGATTTTGTTATAAAATTCAACATGTGTCATCATCCCTATTACACGCGCCCTCTATTTATTAAGATTGAATACGAACTAGTGATGTCTACATACGCTCCCGCAGTGCAATAAGTATTTACGTACCGACATATGCAGTGGCGTAGCTAGGGGGGGCGGCGGGGGCGGTCCGGCCCGGGTGTCACCCATTTAGGGGTGACACCCGACCGTGAACATCAGTAGTGCCACCTTTAAAAATTCGTAAAATCATGTAAAACGAAAGCGATGGAGTAAATCCTGAGCTATTTAACATAAATTACAATTATTCTTTTTTAATATATTACAATTTTGATTGAATTTTGGAGTGACACCCACAATTTCCGCACCGGGTGCCACCTATGCTAGCTACGCCACTGTACATATGCCTCATGTTATGGCTGATAATCGTAGTATCAGAGTTGTTACCCAAACTTATTGTTTCACTAACTCTGCTCACGCCTCATAGGGGCACTGAAAGGCACGAGCTAACATTACTAGCTTTAAATATCTCGAGGCCCCATTAGCACTAATGATCTATTATAAAAAGCTGTCTGTGCTATAGTTCGTTTTTTTTAGCATTAGAAATAAGATAAACAGTCTTGATGTGTCTTTTATTTGAATAAGACATTTTAAAAATAAGTTACGACTAATATGTAACAGTTATTAATCTAATACGATCATTTATATTATTCTGCTTTCATAAGACTGAATGAATGAATGAATGGCTTTTTTTACTGAATTTTTAATAGCGTTTTTCAATTAAAAGACATGTCAAGATCGCTTACCTTCTTTTAAGTTCTTTCTAATGCTAAAAAAACGAACTATAGTTTACATCCCTCTTATAAGTCATTATCACAAGATTCGTTATGGCGTTTATACAATTTTGCAAGGCTCTTGCTTAAATTATCATACTTCCTTACTGCATATCTTTAAATTAAGCTAACCTCCCTTAAACCCTTAACCCCTCTTCCTTCTCCCTTTTAGCCTCCTTTAGAGGCTAGATTTTCAGAAACGGTGAAATCATCTTTTTGATTTTATCCTAACGAAAAGCTTGTCTGGTAGCCCCCAGCAATAGTTTTCCATTATGATACTAATATCTACAAGTTTCAAGTGTTGTAAGTTGAATGCACTAAAAAGAACATAAAACCGAATGTCCATAACTAAAACTTAGTACCAAGTGCGATTTCAGAACGTACCGCGACGCGACCGTAAGCGGGAACTTATATTGCGGAAGTTACGAATGCGGTTTCTAAACGTATTCCATTTACGAGTACGTGGCATGTGTTGTTCTTATAAAAGTTTTATATTATGCGCTCGTATTTCTTCATTTACCTACATCGGCGGGTCAGGAAATCACTATGGGTTCTTCAAATAGGCTGAATAGTGCTTTGGAATCACGGTATTTACGTTTTCGCTATTCTCTATCGTAAAAACTGGCCAGGTGCGAATATGATTTTGCTTTATTAGGGTTTCGTACTAGGTTGTGCTAGCATTTTATGTATTATGGCCATAAATAATCCGTATTTTATGATTTTAATAAAGCTCAGCACCTACAGCGAATCTAGAATAATCTAACCCAATTCTTTGTGAAGAATGAAATATTGATCCAATAGACGCAAAATGGAACTTATAAATATTGTAATTTAAGGTACTAACATATGACCAGCGGACCGTCTGATATCCAAGATAAAGGCAAAGCCTCTCGAATCTGAATATCATATTTTGTTCGTTACCCTCTTGTGTACGTTATTTTTAAAGGGAACGTTCACGGGATAAGTATCTAATATTCAAAGGAATAGTAACTTTGTGTTACAATTTCTTTACATGTAAAGAAATAGGTAATACAATAGTACGTTTACCGAACGCGATATTTATTTTCGTTGATAATATGATAATGCTTTTGTTGTTGTTGTTCGAAAAGGGATCATATTACTTATCCCTTTTTGAACACCAGATATAGATCTGTTGTTTGACTGAGGCAGTTGGTAAGAAGTTAAACAGTTTGGAAGGCTGATTTGTATTATGTTAAGCTATTAAAAATGTTATACTTATATCGGGATTACCGGGTGTCTCCTGTACACGAGCAAATAATTAAAACGTAGAGTGTACTCATCAAATGATTAAATTATATGGTACAGATTTTTTCTTCTTAAAAAGAAAAGAAATAGAAATAATTTTATAGGTATGCAAACACAAACTTTTTAATCGAATACGTTTTAAGTTTTCTAAACTATATGAGTTTGCAGACAGACAGCTTACTACAAAAAACTAAGGGCAAAAAAACATATTCTCTGAAAACATAAGCTTTTAAATAACAGAGTAACTGTTACGAGTTCCCTCGTTAAAATAAATACGTACGTACTTTTGACGGATGACCAGTATTTTTGTTATATTCTGTAAATACACTAGTAATAATTTTGGGCGAAAGAGTAATATTTCGGTGTCCTCTGGCCTTCAAAGTTTCGGGCACTGTCGAGCTGGCGTTAGGTTACGTGCTCCTATTACCATGTTTTCTTTTGATGTACAAACAAACGTCTAAAGGACCGAATACAAAAATTGAACTTCGGGGCAACGTGAAAAGGTCTGATAGAAAAGTATAATGTTGCAATATTTTTATTTAAAATATTGAATGACTGTAATAGTCTAATAGTACATTTTGTGCGTTTGCTAACTTTGCACCGACGAGAACAGAACTGTCCTTATAAATTATAAATAAACATCATATTTTCATTTAAATAAGACATTAACATTAATGATGACATGGCCACACTTTGTCTTTGCAAATACCATGGAGAGTTAGCTTGGTCCGACTCTATAGTTGCAAACCATATTTAAAATTAACTAATCCAGTGTAGTTCCATCAATAACTTCGATCTCATTTGGTATTTATTTCTTACTCGGTTATATATATTAGGAGTGTTATACCTGTTAGACCTAAACATAATTTGCCCAACTAATTTTGTTATTTTAACACTAACTCACTCTCGCATTTTGTATACATATAATGATATTAACAGGACTACCGCGGATAAATTTCATTATTTATCCTTAAATCCGACTTTCTGCTTTATTTTATTTTGTATCATTAGAATTTGTTTATCGAATATTTGCTAAAATCATTACATTTTTAACTAATTAGAGTACCCCATGTATGTCTTGAGACTCGTAGGACTTAGCCCAGTCCTACGAGTACTGAAGGAGAGTAGATTACATAGCACTATGGATCGGAATTGAATTCAACGGAGCTGCTTAAAAAATCCTTTAAAACAACATTTACCTATTCATTTTCCTACTTACTCGGCGAAAACGTAACCCCTTGTTTTTTATACCGTAACTCCAAGCTTGAATTAAGGGTAGGTACGTCAACCGCCCTTACTCCGAATTAAATAAGGTTGACAGTCGAAAAAATTGGTCTGCGTCTATCGCAGTGGGTATAGCGCTCATTAATAACGAGTCAGCCCTTAAACTGACGGCCGTTAGCCTACATTTGAATATGTTAGCAAAATATTTTGGCCTTAAAGTTGACGAATTACGGGTGTCAAGTAACGATGCGGCATCAAGATTTATGATAACAACATGTCTGATAACGTCCAACGTCTGTCATAAACTTGTCTATACTGTTTCATTTTCTCCATAGAGGAATAATAAACGAAGAAAGAGCGCATACTTACCTCCATCTTAATGAGTATGAAATAAAAGCTGCATTGTACAAGATTCACCATTGATTTAGTTGATACTAGTGACCCGCCCGGCTTCGCACGGGTTAATAAATTATACACCTAAACCTTCTTCAAGAATCATTCTGTTGATAGGTGCAAACCGCATGAAAATCCGTTCAGTAGTTTTAGAGTTTATCGCGAACATACAAACACACAAACAGACAGACGACGATTAAGGTAAAGCTATTACTCTGAATTCCAGTTTCGTCTCTACCTCCAGATTGTTAGATTTATACGCAAAATTCTGAGATTCTGACATTCTTTTCACGCTCCTATTCTTTTAAGTTTAGGTAGTTTATAACTGAGTTTAAGTTTATAACTGTAACTCAATTCACTATTACTATACCTATTTCATTAGAAATAGTACTCATCAATAGACTTAGGTATATAGCGTCTTAGCCTGTCCAAATAAATAAAATATAATGTGGGTAGGTTTAGGTATTTTCCTTCACTTAAGAAAAAACTCCTAGACTTAGGAGTATTTGGATAAAGACACGAAAATATGCAGATATTGGTTGGTACCCATTCCACTGTCCAAAGTACGACAGTTATCATAAGGTCCATTTATCTTAATTTCTTCAGTGGGTGTACACCGTCAACTCAACCTGTGCCGCAACCAGGCAATACAAGGCAAAAAACCGTTAAGAGAAGAGAATATTGCTAAAAGTTGAACAATGTAAGTTACGAGTACTCATTTTGCTATTTTTGCTGCAGTTAAGTCGTAAACCGAGAAATATTAAATACTGAAATACTGACATGGGCGCCGGACTGCTATAAATATCTACATAGTAAGTCATGAAGCAATTTCAAGACTATATAGATAGAAGATATTGGAGGCAAATAGGCGCAAGTGTGTTTGTCTTTTAAGTATAATAGGAATACACTTGCAAAACTTAAAATATTTGGTAAAACACCATGTCATACCATTTCTACGCCTGTTTGCGCCTGATGACACATGGTTGATTATTAGTCCATTATCGGAATGATATGTACCGCAATGTGACCAGACTCACGAATATTATATCTAATATTTCTTCCAATCATGTGAGATTTCATTAAATATTATAAAATAAACTTTGACAGCTTTTACAACTTTTAAAATAATAGCAGAGGTAGCAGTAACGCAGCAATACCTAACATACATATTTATTTGGAATAAAACTGGTTTTGTCGAGTCTATTTTTCTTCACATTTTATTCACAGACTCTGCATAAAAGTGCCTTGGCTAACACGCTGAAATGTATTAAAAAGACAAATATTTGTCTCTGGGCAGTGTTAAGGGTCACCCGCCCCTCGTAATACAAGAATACCTTAGTTAAACGAAATCCTGCTGGCGTTTTTGCAAAGTAATAAATTAAATTGGATTTGGTAGGTTTGGTTTACATGGGCCGTTTGTTATTATGATAAATTGCTATCCCAAAGTATTCTGATACCAATTACTTACCATCCTGTAGTGGATACTAAAACGCAGTGTACTTCTTATTATAAATTTAAATTGTAGGTAAACAAAGTGAAACGAAATCTAATGCACTTATCACGTAACATTTTCCCTCGTTTGCATTTCAAGTAGTATAAAAATCAACAGTTAAGTGTATGTAACTGTGATGCCGAGATTAAATAGAAAGAAACTTTAAATTCCTGTTCTCAGCGGAAATATGACGTAGTTTCGTGCAGCGACATTATATGTAGGAAACATTTCAACGTCACCATTTTTACTTGCCTTAAAAATATTAGGAATATGCCAAGATTCCCTTGTTTCTAAAGTGAGCAACTACTCTACGTATGAGGAATATCTCAGCCGTCAGTTGCATTTTAATATTGCTTAAGGTTAATCCTAATGTAATGTTTGTAAAATTTTAAAATAAGTGCCCGTTTTAAGTAGAAAACTGCAAAATATAACTGAAGCCTACTGTAACTATTGTTGGCTGAGCTCACAATGACATTCGTATAAAAATTTGTCGTTTTAATATAATATATTTAAAAAATAGTCACGCTCGATATGCTATTTTCGAATTGCCAGCAATTATGAAATCAAAATGATGATGTTTTATACAAAACAATGAGGTATTTAAATCAAAGCAATAGTTTTGTGCCACGAAACTTTAAAAGTTTAGGCTTTCACATAAATTATCCCCGTCTAGAATTCCATCCCAGCTATTTAAAATTTAATCAGTACTTCGTCTAAATTTAACAGAATTCACAAGTTTTTCGTATTAATTTAAAAAGTTGAGAAAATGCGCTAAAGCAGAGCTGACGTAGTAGGTACCTATTTTGAGCACACAGTGGTTTTTGCTAAATTAGCGCTAAATTCTCATTGTGTTGGTCATTAATCAAATGCTAATGACTTGAAGCACTTTAACGTGAGGATGGAGATAACCGTTATCGGGATACTGCAGAACTTTTGCTACAAAATCCCAATGTTAATATGAGTAATGCGACCTCAGATTTCCTAGGTATTAGATTAGAATACGTAGTCGCGCTAAAATTATACATATTGTAGCATTTTCTTAGGTAGATACTTTATTCGTAGAGGTATACTCTGAAAGTAAGTAATTGTTCATTTTAGAAGTGGGTTGAAACTGTTGAACTACACCTGACACGATCGAAAGTGTTAATTTCTAATAACTGGACTATTGTCTCTGCTGGAATGGGTGCCTTTCATTTCTTACTTATCAATATACCTACTATTTATTAAACAGGGGTCCCGTTCCGTCATCATCATCATCATAACTCAGAGCTTTGCTCTTGTCGATGGAGTAATCGCCACTCCTTTCTTCTGCCATTTTTTTAATTTCCTTCATAGGACGCATTATTTTTTATTTGGCTGCGATAAGTAATTCTAGGTCTCCCTTCATCTCTTACAGGATGTTTAGGATAAAGTTGTCATGTCCTGTTCCGAGTTCACTCGATCGCTTATATATCATAAAACCCTCGCTAATTGCCCTGTGCGCCTGGACAACGTTATTTGCTTCTAGCTGAATCAAAACATGCGTTATTTTTAACGGGTTAGCTCTCTTATTAATAATGCAGGCTCAGTGTTCGATTTTGCCAGTCGAGGTGCTCCATCACTTCAGCCGAGCGCGCAAAATACAACCCCTAATAACGCGCTACCTTATTTATTTAGAGGGTTAGAGACATTCAATTCATGTGTATATACCTACCTTTGAAATAGTAGCTTTACTTAATCTTATAGCTGTGTCATATCTATCCCATTTAATTGTACTCGGGAAATATAATCCAGTTGAATTAATTGAATGGTAACAATTGGGCATTGTTAGCAAAAGACTAGGAATTGGAACTTTAATGGGACATGGCTGAATGTAGTTTTGGGACATACTCGTAACTAAATTAATTTAAGTAATTGAATTTGAATTATGAACGATTTTGTGAGTGTTTACATTACCTACACTTAGAAAATCCATTTTTGAAACTAAAATATTTAAATCGTTAGGTTTTTCTCTAATTAACAAAATTATTACTATGGGTTCAGTAGGACCTGGTCCTGCAAAAGTATTATCATCGTACGCAGACTCGTATGCAAAACCTTGAGCAGAAGAGCGGGCAGAGCCTACTGTATAAGAAAATCAACCATTTATTTTACTTACATCAATTTCAGTTAAAATTAGGGGTTAAGACGTTTAGGTATACTCACATCAACTTGTTTTTACAGACCATAGAAAATACATATAAGACCGCATTTCTAAACAATGTGAATGAATTTACTTCTGAGAACCAACTAACACCAACTATATACAAAACATTTACACACTTTTATTCACTCGGAAAACATTAACACTTCTTTATTATTATCATTAATGATCAATGTTTGGCTAACCGTACTTCCCATTCCTAATCTGATTGTGGTGGGATAATATTAGCATTAATTTGGGACTTCGGCATAGATTTAATTTGGAATCCTCCGTGTGTAAGGTTTTCCCTATCTAGTCTATCTACCATTTGTCTTTTAGCTACTTCTTATGCCCTGGCAGTCGGCACTTGTTCCATCACCTTTACTAGCTATTTGTCACAAGGGATCTAACTGATCTATTTTCGATGCTCGAGACGTAGTATGATGTGGCAGATGTTGAATTTCTTAAAAAATGTTTTCTCATTTTACTTCCATCCGAAGTTTAAGTTAGTAAAAATATTTGTAGGTATATGTTTTATGAATACGATTCATACAAAACGTATGTTTTAATTAAGAATTCACTTAATCTTACGATCCACCACACTAATACTTTAAAAAGACAACATTCTTAAAAATATTTTTGATTGCTGCGAGTAAATACAAAGAAACTTTGAAACTAGATATTATTTTCGGCTAACTGCACATTTTTTCACGCAAATCATGAATCAATTCAGTGACGTCAATAAAAAACACATTTTTGTATCTAGTAAGTTATTTTTTTGGACAATTCAGTTTCACCACAAATGATATCGCTTTGTGGCCTGACCGCTGTGTTGGCTCAGTGCATTTTGGACTTTATCAGAATGACTGGTGCGGTTATTGTATGATAAAATTAACTGCAGGTACTTATCTACATTTTCATTCTACATCTCTATTATACATGTATTAGTAGGTAAGGTACAGGTGCAATAGTAGTGGTGCAGAAAAAAGCCGTAGAGAAAACATTTAGAGTTAGACCAACAGAAGTCTGCAACGATTTTGATAGCACACGCAGTGCAAGTGTCACTTATACGTCATAATTTCATAGAAGTTTGACGTTTTCGTTGCAGATTTCTCTTGGTTCAACTTGAGACAGTAATACAAGAGATATGAAAGAAAATATCGTTGTTTCCATACTTTTGGAATTTGGTTGGCCTTTAATAATAAGATCAGAGCTATCAAGTTCCGCGTCAAAGACCCCGGAAAATATCCTATCTCTATGCGGTATTGTTCCTAGACGTGAAACTAACTGGATCCACATGATAAATGTGCTCGAGACACGTCTGCAAACTTGATTAGCGTAGATTAACCGAACAATATGAACTGGGTCGCGGCAAATTCAATTTTTGAACTAACCATCTATGTGAAGTTGCTAATGGAACCGGGGATGGTTGGTTAGACGGTTGCACGTTAAATTTATTGCATGGTGCTTTAATAACAGGTTTTAAAAACGTTTATTTATTTTAAACTTTATTGCACATAAAAAAAGTAAAAATATGTATACCACATTTTGAATATTATCAAACTGCACAACGGGACTTAATCGCGTATTTAAGTTTTAAGATTTACCTCCGACGTTTCGAGGACGGCGTTGTCCCCATAGTCTCGGAGAAGACTGGCTCAAGTTGACATCAACATCTTCTAGCCACGCGAGTGCAGTTTGATAATGTTTAATAATCGTGAAAGTTTAAATCAGTGTTTCACATTTTGAATGTTAGAATTCAAACATTTGTGTTTAGTCCCCAATCCGCATTGGATAAACATGGAGTCTACAGCCCAAACACTCTTATACAATGAGATGAGGTCTGTGTCCAACTGGAAAAAGTACCTATAGTAGCTGGTTAGGCAAGTTACAAGAGAAAACTTACCTACCGACCTTGATGACAGACGAAAATAAGCATAATTTATGATTTTTTTCGTCAGTTAATAATGTCCTTGTAATTTCAAACACCGTTACAGATTACCACATTTTAAAGAGACCAACTTCTACAGCGTTAATTGTAATATTTTAGGGTGCCTTGTTATGTTAAAATGAACGGAAATATTGTACCAGCGAAATGCAATTCAAAGTAAGTAAATTCTAAATATCGATAGGTAAATGTGATGGAAAGATGTAATTAGGCATGAATTGGTTTATTATAATTTAACTTACTACTTTCTTATAAATGTTCACCTCTACAGGTAAGGGCGTAATTTATACAGACGGATGTTACTTTGTTCTCTATTTATTACTTGATTATTATTTAATAATTTTTCACATGAAGATGTGAGAAATTTATATTTAATACCTAGGTAATAACAGAAAGTAAATGTTCTGAAATTTAATATCACGTTTTGTACTTTGTACTCGTATCATATGTAAAAGTGTAGAAGTCTTATTGCAATTAGGGTTCCCTTAGTTAAACACTTTCTTAGCGATGTTCGGATTGCTCTGCTGAACGAACAATCGATGCAATTAATAAAGCACACAAAACTAATAAATTAAAGTAGATAAACTCCGAATAAAAACAGAAGTTGAAACCCTCATTTGTAATTAAGTGTTACGCTGCACCATCATATCTCGTAGCATCATGTCGTGACTGTATGTCGAAGTTAAGCTTGTTAGTAGAATCCACTTGTTACGGCTCTTTGCATGTATGCTCGACAAATTCGCAGATACGCAATTTTTAAGCTCATAAATAAAATGTCGGCTTTTTTACATTACCTTTATATCTGGATTAATTATGGTTGATGTTTAATTAAATTGTTACTATGTCTATATTATAACAGCCCTTGGAAAATTAATTGCATTTTTATGGAAATAACTTGGACAATATTAAATCAATACTATCAATAGGGATCATTTTATTAAGCTCTTAACACTAATGGGGATCTTGGGTGCCAATTAGCGCATGCATTTCTGCAATCAAATGATTGCTGCGGAATCGAGTATGTGAGATACGTAGTATAAAAACAAAGATCACACTTACATTTTTACGAGATGGTTCACTTTTGCTAAGCTAATACGTACTTATATCGAAATAATAAGTTAGAACTGTTGTTCAATAACACAACTACCCTCCATGTATATTTCTTGACCATAACTGTCAGAACATAAGTAAGGTAAATAAAGTATTTTATAATAATAAGCCATGATATTAAATTTGTATTAGTTTGCGTTAATTATTCTATAATAAATTAAACTAAATGCAGCAAATACATTTGTTGAATTGAATTATTATAATAACCGGATGTGCAGGAAACATCTTATTTGTTATTCCCACCAAGAAGTGGTAGAAGGGGTGAAGTCTAATCGAATATAAGCGGGTGTCTGACAGTTGTGGGTCACTTCTCAGTTGGAGAGCTACGACGACGAACGAAGTTAAGTGTCAATTTTATTATATAATTGTGATTTTATGACTTGTTATAAATTTCTGTATGTTTTCTTTGTGTTATAGTCTGATGGTATGTACGTTACAATCTTTAATGTGAATATAACCCTTTGATGAGTTTTTAATAGTTACTATGTAACGTATATTCCAACTGATTACGGTGTAATACATCATGTGGCTTATTGCTCGATCTTTATTACTATTTTAAACTATGCCAAGTGTGTACGTTAAGGTGGCCAGTACTAACTATTAAGCCACCAATATTTATTACGCATAAAATAATATTTTTGTGAATGATGTGATAATAAAGCCGATTAATTGTTCCGTAAATCCACAATATACTTTTACTTACAATCTGCTTATATAAATATATTACTTAAATAATGTCTACCATTTTTCATATTCTAAACCTTGTAGTTGTCGCTATAATAAATACATTACTTTGAGCAATAATTAACTAGTCTTAATTAAATACTGCCTTACATCCTTATTTCCTATTTTATCAACGATAATACTAAAGTAAATCTGACATCAGAAGTGGGATGATATTACACACATTCTATGCCTACAAAACTAATGTTTCAGGAGCAGTACGAGTATAAGGACTGCTTATGCTAGTCAACAGCGGGACGCCATCCAACTCCAAACAGACACTGTAAGCCGCGCTATCCTGGACACAAGGACACTGGTGTTTCACTTTCAGTGAAAACCCCAGGTGAAACAAGATATTTGGTATACTAAGCATGATGCTTTTTATGGAGAACCGCAGCAAGCAGCTCAAAAGTACTTCGCGAAACAGAAACTGCCGCACCTGTGAGACGCTGCGGAGTGGCGCCTGTCTGGAAGGATGACTGATGAATGATGTTGTTTCTGGTATGTTAAAATTTGGTTACACTTAAAAATAGGACTGTATAGGTATGTTTAGATATCGAATCACATCGAATAGTTACCGAGTTAGATAAACGTAAACGTCTGTCCTTTTCATAACCTGTTATGTAACCATAATGACGCATAAATAAATATTTTCTAATCTATACTATTCTAAATGACGACTTAGTTAATGACTGAATCGAATAATAATAATAAAAAAAAGAAGCTATTTGTGAAATTGGATTTTAGAAAAGCAGTTTGGTTTGAATAAGTTTCCAAACGTTGGAATAACGTTATTTATGGCCTGGATAAATATTTTAATCGTGATCAGTTAGCTACAACCCGAATCTCATTATAAGATTTTGAGGTCTGCATTAAAGACTACGTTGGAAATTTTAGGCGGTTAATAACAATGGGCATTTTAATTGTAACTTACCGCGTGTCTTAAGTTAGGTACGTTTATCAAGTCACGTTCAGCTGTCGGTTTAGTTACGAATTTGATACTTAATTTAATTGTCGCGGTTATGATATTTGTCCTCAGATTTGTGACTTTTCCTAACCGGCCGTTAACGGTATACAGTTAAGTGGAAATACCCTTATACGTCCTTTGTATTTTATTAGTCACATTATTTCTTATTTTTGTTACGATTGATACGAATAAATATTTATATAACACCAGTTACTTAGGATCTCACCGATCAGGATCTTATCAAGGAACTATTTCAATAAATATAAAACAGTAAACAATATTAAACTGTCAGGTCGTTTTAAAACTGTAAAGGATAAAGTCAACACGCTTTTGGTTTTCAGTTACAAGCCCCTCGTAAGCTTATCGATATTAAAACAGTCGGTGGTAGTCGTGATACTTTCATAAATAGTAATAACGGCTATTTACAATTTTGCACCTACAGTGCTTATTGCGAGTTCTGTGTACAGATAGTAATACGTGTTTGGCATAAAAGCGTTTTTGAAAGTATGCTTCCAATTTGATAAATTTACTGATTGATGGATATTAAATGACTATTAAAAAAAAGGATATCTCAGTGACAACCTTAGACAATTACGTCATACAAAATAGTAGACTAGTCAGTATTGTTCTTGTGGTAATCAGAGGTAATTCAAGTCCCGTGTTAGTAAATTATGTTTTGAAACCGTGAAGTTGAAAGATTTTTGCACATGCAAATTAGTCAGTAAATAAAAAGCACATATTCTCTTATGGTAATAAAAATACTTTACAAAAAAAGGGGTAAATATACAACATAGAGTACAATAAATGTGTACAAAGTAAACGTATTCCTTTAGGACAATTCATCTAGGTGACCTGTAACTGAGTTGCCAAGTTTTTTTTGGTGGAATATAGTATTTTCCAGAATAAGGCATCAAAAATATAGTACATTTAAAAAAAAATATATAGTACTTTTAGATAAAATACTAAACATGAGTGTAATATACTTTTAATCGGAAATATAGTATTTTAGCGTACTATATATTTTTCCAAAAGTATATAGTACAAAGAGCCAAAATATAGTACAATACTATATAATATAGTACGGTTGGCAACCCTACCTGTAAGGAATATAAAAAATATATACACGCTGTAACATGAGGGGGCCGAATAGTTTTAGCAGCGTATTCCTGATTATATTTAGAGACAAAGTCCTTTAAACCTTTTTGAAATTCGCCTAGTTTCAGAGTTCATTTAATACATTTAATACAAATACAGAAAAGAAAAAAAAAAAAAAAAAAAAACTAGTTTTTATTGTTACGTAGTGCAAAACGCCTTAACTTTTTGATGACGATGTTACTACTATGGGACGTAGTCTAAATATCCTTATCGATAGATGTCAAAAAGTAACAAGTAACACTTTGCAACAACTATGATTTACAAAAAAAAAAATTTTTAAAATGTATTTTAAGTGACATGTTTACCAATAACATATACTTTTTTATGTACAAGTACATTAAAAAAAAATTTTTTTTTTTTTTGGGCGAAATTGACATATACACATATTACATTATTTTCTCTCTTTTGACCTCAGAAATGCGTGGTTAAGGTCTTTCGCATTCCTTGTGAACACCATGTATATACGATATTTTAAACTGTTATATACTTTACCAGTTCTCGTAGTAAACTCGCATAAGCCCTTGGGTATATGTACCACCATTTACCTGGTCTGGCGGTAATTAAATATGCTGAGGTAATAAAATGCCTATAACAATGGCAATTTTGTACCTATGATCTTCTGGTTCATTTTAATGTTTGTTTTAATTTTGGTACATACAAGAAAACATAAGACCACCGGAATACTGATAAAGCCAAGTGGAAGGTAGATAGGTGAATTAACCTTTTGGTGCCACTTGTTGCTATGAGTGAGCTGTTCAGGAATAAAACGAATCGTATAATCCTGATTCTATAGTATTTAGCAAACATCAATTTTTTATTTTATTTATACCTAACCTATTGCCATAATGAAGCATGACTGATATAAATAATATGTCTTCGAATTAATTGTGTCCTACCCAGAAGCCCAAAACATCCTAGACCCATCCTAGAGAACGACTTTTGTAAGATGAATCCGCCTTTGTACGATATGTTAAGATTCAACTAGAAGAATATCGCGTTATCTCCTGCGGTTTAAGGACAGTTACGATGGAAGCTCCAAAATACCATTTCATAAAAAGAAATACGTTGCCTATTATTTGTAACCACATTTTTATTTTGCCACCGAAGCTTCAGCTAAATAAAAGATAGATCTATACATATTGAATACATTATAGATAATACTGATCACTGACATTTAAAATAGTTGTTTTGTGGGATGGCCGAACGGAGTTTAAAATTCTGTTACATTAGGTTTATATAATTCATGGGAGTGACCAACGTAGGAAGTTCTAATGGAATGAAAAAAAAAAAACGAAAAAAATAAATGAAAAATGTTTATTTCTGTTAAACGATTCAGGTTAATTTATAAAAGTTAAGAACTCCTAGTAGGTATAGACATTACCTGTGGCAGGAGAATAGTTTAGAAACATTAATTATTGTAAATTAATTTGAGACATAGGGTTCCCAGATTTATTTTCCATTTGTCGCGATCTTAAGCGGTTACTTCCAGCTATCAGTCGAGTCCAGTTGAGCCAGCCTCCTTCTTAACTGACCACCTCCATGATGCCTTCCCGACCGTCTACTGCCAGCTGAATGCCAAATTAATTTTGTATTAAACAGAAACGTTTGCGAATGATACTATAAAATTTAGCTTTTTTTTTTCTCTCTTTAAAATGCATTATTTATTGTGGTTGTAAACCTATAGTGCACAAGAACTTAGTAAGTTTACGAAGATTGGAGGTCTTGGATTAGTAAACTTCATGTGTTGGCGTTTTTATTTGTCAAAAAAAAAGAGAAATCTCTGCATACCAAACTGGAGGTCCCGGGTTCGATATCCAGTGGGTACATCTGTGTGTTCATCGGAAGGATTTGTTCCTTAACCGTGAATGATTTTTATGTATGTAAGTATGAATATGTAACATATTATTATGTACATATGCATAAATATATTTATACATGTCTATCATCTTCTAGTGTTCAAAACATAAGCTAGTTGGACTATGGGATTAAGAAGTTTTATATACTTAAGGTAATTTATGTATTTAAAAAAAAAAAAGAAAAAAAAAGAAAAGTTTATAAAGTTTACTTATGTGAATGAGACATGAGTTGATTATCGATCGATTGAGAACTTCCAGTGTACATCATTCCAGTGTAGTTAAAAAGCTAATTTGACAAAATAATAACCGATTAATAATTGCTGCCGAGCCTGTGAGCTCTCACTTGATGTAAGTGAAAAAGTAGCAATATAGGGACCTGCTGCAGAGCCTGTGTGCCCCACTTGATGTTATAGGTGGACCAGTAGCCAACTCAGGGCGATACATGCTACCGAGGCTGACTTGATGTGATAAGTGCCCGTAGCATGGTGATTGTAAGTAGGATAATTGCTGCCGAGCCTGCGAGCTCTCGCTTGATGTAAGTGAAAAAGTAGCAATATAGGGACCTGCTGCAGAGCCTGTGTGCCCCACTTGATGTTATAGGTGGACCAGTAGCCAACTCAGGGCGATACATGCTACCGAGGCTGACTTGATGTGATAAGTGCCCGTAGCATGGTGATTGTAAGTAGGATAATTGCTGCCGAGCCTGCGAGCTCTCGCTTGATGTAAGTGAAAAAGTAGCAATATAGGGACCTGCTGCAGAGCCTGTGTGCCCCACTTGATGTTATAAGTGGACCAGTAGCCAACCTAGGGTGATACATGCTACTGAGGCTCACTTGATGTGATAAGTGAAACAGTAGTATGGTGATTGTAAGTAGGATAATTGCTGCCGAGCCTTCGAGCTCTCACTTGATTAATGTGATATGTGATATAGTATCTGACTAATAAAAAATAGTCATTGCATATACTAAGTTTAATATAATAAATAAATAATAATAAATATAGAAATAAGGTACTTCGAGAACGAAGCACCTGTCAGTATGGCCGTGTGAGATACGTAGTATAAAAACAAAGATCACACTTACATTTTTACGAGATGGTTCACTTTTGCTAAGCTAATACGTACTTATATCGAAATAATAAGTTAGAACTGTTGTTCAATAACACAACTACCCTCCATGTATATTTCTTGACCATAACTGTCAGAACATAAGTAAGGTAAATAAAGTATTTTATAATAATAAGCCATGATATTAAATTTGTATTAGTTTGCGTTAATTATTCTATAATAAATTAAACTAAATGCAGCAAATACATTTGTTGAATTGAATTATTATAATAACCGGATGTGCAGGAAACATCTTATTTGTTATTCCCACCAAGAAGTGGTAGAAGGGGTGAAGTCTAATCGAATATAAGCGGGTGTCTGACAGTTGTGGGTCACTTCTCAGTTGGAGAGCTACGACGACGAACGAAGTTAAGTGTCAATTTTATTATATAATTGTGATTTTATGACTTGTTATAAATTTCTGTATGTTTTCTTTGTGTTATAGTCTGATGGTATGTACGTTACAATCTTTAATGTGAATATAACCCTTTGATGAGTTTTTAATAGTTACTATGTAACGTATATTCCAACTGATTACGGTGTAATACATCATGTGGCTTATTGCTCGATCTTTATTACTATTTTAAACTATGCCAAGTGTGTACGTTAAGGTGGCCAGTACTAACTATTAAGCCACCAATATTTATTACGCATAAAATAATATTTTTGTGAATGATGTGATAATAAAGCCGATTAATTGTTCCGTAAATCCACAATATACTTTTACTTACAATCTGCTTATATAAATATATTACTTAAATAATGTCTACCATTTTTCATATTCTAAACCTTGTAGTTGTCGCTATAATAAATACATTACTTTGAGCAATAATTAACTAGTCTTAATTAAATACTGCCTTACATCCTTATTTCCTATTTTATCAACGATAATACTAAAGTAAATCTGACATACCTATTTTAGCATAAAATTCATATCATCATCATCAGCACGTGTCCTGTTTAAATTGGCTGATTGGGGAAAATTGTACAGTTATTCGTCTTTTTTAATAAAGGAATGTTGTAGGTAACATTGTGAAACAAATTGTGAAAATTGTGAACAAAGTAATTTCACACTTAAATACATTTGACAATAGTACATTGTACAACGTTCAGCACAGTTGCGAAGGAAAAACTAAATTTTAAGCAAAATAACGACGAGTAGGTAGGTAATGAGTGTGGTTACTTCCTTGTCAGCTTGTTTCATCATCATAATACATCACACAAGTGTTATAATGCCTAAGTTATGTACCTAAGTGCTTTTAAATATATACACTGTTTAATCTACACGCATAATATAAGCTCTGTATTATGGCGTAATAAGAACGCCGTTGGTGCCTGAATAGTGAACACATTCGGGCCCATAATTATTATGCCATTTTAAATAAAACTTCATAACTCATAACAATCATAACGACTGATAGATACTAATTAGAACTGAGGTCAAACCAAATTGATTTGTTTTCAAAGATGTTTGAAATTTGAATGTAATAATATAAACGTATTTGACGTCATTATCATAAGGCATTAAATAACGTTTTCACATATAAAAAAATTGTTCTGACATGCGGTTTTCGAAAGCATTATAGTGAATTTGTGATATGTGTGGTGATAAATAAAAATATTTTTGTTATTTTACTAAACACATGTCGATATATATCCACAGTGTACAAACCGTTACAAAGGCAGAGGAAATATATTTTAACTTTATTGCAAAGTGATGAAAGCTTCTTAACTTGAAAACGTAATTGAAAGTTTTACTTGTGAACAATGTACCAAAATATCCTTGCAACACATTCGAAAATAAATCTATGTCGCGTTTCTGAGAGAGTTCTTCGTAAACTAAACGCTCGAGCGACAACATAATCTTTTGAGGGCAGATACTCGCATTGTGGTAGATCGTTTCGTCTTAAACTCTCTTGAATACTGCGGTGACGCTTTAACCTACTGAAGAACTTTCTTGAATTATTTTATTGTGTGTATGTGTAACTCTAATACTTCAGATTCAGGGCCTGCGTTCAGCGATAGCTAATTACAATTAAATAGGTAATCTGATTATCATGTATTGCATACTGACGGTTAGGCTTAGCGCTATACGAAACTAATCCCAATCTTGATACTATTGTAACATATTCGAGAATAGTAGTTGTAAGAACAATTATTTTACCTTTCTAGGTTGTTTTTTGTTATTTATTGATGTTTTAATATGGATATCGTGTCCGAAATAAAAACTATTTAATTGAATACTTTAATTAAATTTATGGAGACTACAGCTGTTTTTTATAGTTGCAATAGTTCAAATTGTGCAGGAGTGTGTCCATTTTAATTAATAAAATAAACAGCTGGAGCACTTCTAGATTCGACTCCATTTTGCAACAAGAAAGTCTCACAGGGAACTTATATTCCAAGGTTTGCAAGTCCGTAGATCTAAATGTGAAGTTCGCTTATATTTGGCGTGTCACATCTGTGGATATTTTTCTTTCTCGTTTTGTTGACAAGAATGAATACAACAGTGAACCTCTGAATTAGTTAAATACCTTAATTAATATGTAAGATGAACTGATTTATTTTTTACTGATTTACCTACAAGTTTACTGCTGTCAAAAAATGGTAAGGTTATTGAAGTTGTAACTTGTCGCAAAGACGATAAGAAAGAAATACGAAATTTCATTGTGGTCCATGTTAAACGGAGCCCATATATTTGTTTTAATTTAGCCTACCAATCACAACCAATATATTTTGTTATTATATTGAGACCCAGATAAAACTATTTACGCTATCCCGGTATGAGAGACCCGCTAATATTGAAAATGAAACATTCTTCGCAGCGCTATCATCTAATAGAAGGGGCACAAGAGAGAAAATTTAATATGAAAATGTTTTGATGGTAGAGTCTAGCATCTACCTGAAAGGTTTTGTTAGCTTACGAGTAAACGTGGCTTTTAGGTGATATTATATTTACGGTTGAACATTATAATTTGGACATGATGCTTAGGATACGACTTGACTAATTACATCAGATGTTAAAAATGTAATAACATGTATTGTTTTCATGTGTTTTTATATTTTACTCTAAGACCTATATAATAAAGAAAAATAATCGATATTAAACTTTCGTGAGACATATTTTAAATTGTTTATACGACAACGGTTTCACTCACTTGAATTTTTACACATTTACATTTTTTTTCTTGACGGGCCCGAAACATGTCGCCAATAGCGACTAAAAATTCAAGTGAGTGAAACCGTTGTCGTATAAACAATTTAAAGAAAAATAGTATCGCAATCATACCTATAACCTAATAAAAAACGAATACTTAATCGTAGGTACCTCAGTAATTGTTGGGTTTGGATGATAAAGTATGTTTTTGTTTAAGCTTATGCGGGTGACGAGAAGATGAGAATATACATGTTGGTACATGCGTGATTTGCATACTTAAATAGAATAATACCCACAGACAATTTCGGGAGGTGTCTGTATTCAATACAATATTTGTATTCACGTAAGCACGTGTTTCATATAACCCAAATCTGCGTGTTAAAGAAAGTTCGTAGTTTACACGTTAAAAGATTTAACCTATTCTTATATTTTCCCGCGTCACGTTTTTACTTAGAAATTATTGACATCACTTACACCTCACAAAACAAAGTCCCCCGCCGCGTCTGTCTATCTGACGTATTCGAACTTCAAGATATTCACAAGAGACGACATGTACTAGATCCATTCTAGATACGTTATAGTTTAGATATCAACTAGTTCTCTTTTGCAGCGCAACCAATGTCACTTTTACGTTAGATATCTATTAGATGTGAATTGGATAGGAAGTCATATCCTGTGGAAATCGTTCAAGAGTAGGTATCTCCAGAATCGCGCAAATGTCAAATTTGACAGGTTAGATCTTAAATATGTCGTTATCGTATCTTGGTGATGTCTAAAAGATATCTAATAGATATCTATTTCAAAATCCGAATCGGGCCCTATGTGTATGTATGTTTGTTTACGATAAACTCAAATACTACTGAACGGATTTTCATGCGGTTTTCACCTATCGCTAGTGATTATTGAGTTAGGTTTTGGTGTATAATTGGTTAACCCGTGCGAAGCCGGGGCGGGTCGCTAGTTCACTAAGTATGTAGGTACGTCACAACTTCAAATCCAGGAATGCTTTCCCTGTTTGTCCTATTACAGAAGATAAACATATCTTGTTTATAAGAACCCCTTCGTAATCTTACATCTCGAAAGTGAGCACTCAATATTGCGCTCGTATTTGCCTTTCGCGCATCTAATCCCTTTTCAAAGGAAAGTTAATATCGTATAAGCACATAAATTACGCGCCCCGCTGTGCAATATTTCATTTGATTACATTTTTCATGTTAACGCAGCGCAAGTCAAGTTGCACGATGCGACGCTCGTCTGATAATACCAGTTTATAAAACTTATCTCTGTTGAACTTATGTTGTTCAACACATAATGTAAGTACCTACATCTAATAATTACTTCTAAACTGCTTCGGGCGGCGAGAAAAAAGTTGTTTGCTATTTAGTCACCCCGACCGACGCTGTACGGAAAAAGTAGGCAGTTTTTGTGTTGTCATTGTTATTCTTCTATGTTATGCTATTTTGTTCAGTCAAATGCCATGAAAACTTTTCCTTCATATGTATATGACCACTAAAATCGCCACAGTTTACGGTGTAATTACTTTTAGGGTTCCGTACCTCAAAAGGAAAAAACGGAACCCTTATAGGATCACTCGTGCGTCTGTCTGTCTGTCCGTCTGTCACAGCCGATTTTCTCCGGAACTACTGGACCAATCAAGTTGAAATTTGGTGCACATATGTAAGTTTGTGGCCCAAATACGGACATGTAACGAAAACAAATTAATTTTAAACATGGGGGCCTCTTTTGCGGGTAAATGAAAAAATGAAACCAACAGAGCTTATTATAAGGATCTCAAATATATATTTTTTATAATTTTCGAATAAACAGTTTAGAAGTTATTCAAGAAAATAGGCAAAAAATTACCATTCCCCCCCCTTATCTCCGAAACTACTAGGTCTAAAATTTTGAAAAAAATACATAAAATAGGTCTATACCTATAGATGACAGGAAAACCTATTAGAAATGTACAGTCAAGCGTGAGTCGGACTTAATTACAGTTTTTAATCCGACCCCTACGGATTTTTTAAAGAGATTTCACTCACGTTTCACATAAAAAATACATTGTTAACAGTGCCGGATTACTTAGAGTAGTAGTTTTCTTAGAGTAATTGGTGATAATTTTCTGATAAGATAATCATTTTAAATATTTAACGGTCTTACCTACTTACGAGTAATTGTAAGGTCAAATTAAAAATAATGTTTTAAAAAAAATGTTAAATTGAGAGCTAGCTTAAAGTTTTTTGTACTCGTCGACTTTAATGGTTGAATTAATAAAGACTTTGTAACCAATAAGCAAAACAAGCACGTGCTTCTTAGGGCACCAAGTTCAGGGGGGGACACCAAAATGCCAGGTTGAAAAAGGTGAACAAATTTTAAAATTAGGGACAGACACATCGTTTTTACCATACGATTTTTTTTAGCTGTCCAAAAGCTAATTTGCAAAAATAATGGCGCGTAATTCTTTGGGAAACAATCGGTAGCAGTAGAAGAGTCGTGATTACATACATAGATTCGATTTCAACCCACTCTTTTGCGGTTCGGCGTTAGGTCTTATGCGAGGCCTTCTGCCTTACGGCAAAGTTGATCTTCTGCCTTAATTACACTTGGGCGTGGATCCAAATCCAAGCTTTCCTCTTTCGCAGCTGGGCCTACTGCCTTTCTCACACTTCGCCAATTCAATTCCAAGCTCTGCTTTCTTGCATATTTTATGCATGAAAACAACCTCGCTGAGACCCTTAAATATCGAGCCCTATGCGAAGCTAGCTAGGCTGATAGAAAACTGTCCCATCCCTTCTCTGTATGAAATCCTGGATTCGCGCCTGGTTGGGACTAAAAGTAAAATTGCGTTTTTATATCGAAAAATTTTCGCGCTCGCTTCGCTCGCGTTTTCAATAACTTTATAAGGTATGATAAAGGTGACATTCGGGTGGCGACTACAGCAACATTACTCTGTTGCAACGTTACTGCTGCAGTACTGTCAACTTCCGTGATAAAATGATGTGACTGATTTCCATACTAAAAGTAAAAATGTACAACAACTGTCTATCATATTGCGTTTTTATATCGAAATATTTCCGCGCTCGCTTCGCTCGCGTTTCTATTACTTTCTAAGCTATGATAAAGATGACATTCGGGTGGCGACTGCAACAGCATTAGGTACTCTGTTGCAACATTACTGCTGCGGCACTGTCAATTTTCGTGATAAAATGATGTGACTGATTTCCATTCTCAGCTGTAATGCGGCAATGAACTTCTCTCAATTTACCAAAAAAATCAATGTAATCTTGATGACCGGGAGAGGGGGCACCTAGAAATGCTTAGGGCATCAAAATATCTTAATCCGGCACTGATTGTTAAAAATTGTGTAATATACGGAACCCTTGGAACGCGAGTCCGACTCGCACTTGGCCGGTTTTTTACAGTTAAGTATAACTTTAAATTGAACTGGAAAGTGGAAAACTAATTGGAAAACGCTACCGCAATTCATCTTATTTATCTTCTTTGATAAATGACGTGTGCTTCGGATTATTAACGCAGACAAAAGTGCAGTTAATATAAAAAATAGGTATGATTTAGGCGTATTAGTAGTATTAGTACCTAAACGTCGTCTACGTCGATCGTCAGGTTTGTGAGACTCAGACACTAAGTATGGGGTAGTCGAGGCTTCTCGAATGTAACTATACAGCATGGATATAGTAGATTGTTAACCAAGGGTGGAAAGGCACCCATTTCTGTCGAGGTAGTTTGGCGCTCGAACGCAGTGAGAGCGCCAATAGTCCGAGACAGAAATAGTGCCTTTCACCCGAGTTAAACACTCTACTTTTCATATCGAATGCGAGGAAACCAAACAAGACAAGGCAATTTCCTTACCTAATAGATCTACGGCCATGATTTATTTTCCTTAGGACTTACTTGCAATAGGAGACTTTACAGGTGTGATTAATAACCCCTAGCGAAAATCATTTAGATTGCAATATTTACGAAAACACACATTTTTTAACAAACTGCAGTAATTTTTAAATAATTTGTTCATTATAGGTAGTATGAAAATCAGCGGGATTGCCTCTTACTTTTTAATTTTATACTTTTTCGTTCTAAAAGCCGCAACAGACTACCGGACCGCACCGCGACCTTGGTGCGCCGCACCACGTAATAACATAATAAAAGTATTTTAAATATTAAATAAAAATTTAATCAATAATATAAGTATTTTTTTTTCTTGTATTTTATTTTATTTTCATGAATATAGTGCTAAATATCTTTAAAAATCAATTTAATATCGTACAAACGTTTAACTGTGGCTGTATAAGATTCTGCCTTTGCCCATTTACGCAAGTGTAAAGCCCCCTCCAGACTATGCGCGTGAATCGCGGGCGAAGCCGCGAACGCGAGTGTGGAGTCTAGTTCGCTGATATGTGAAATCGACTCCAGACTCGCGTTCGCGGCTTAGGGCCGCGATTCGCGCACGAGTGTGGAGCGGGCTTCTGGTTTAAAAAAATATTTTTGGTGTATTCCTTTTGGTTCCCGCCTTATGAAATCGAGTAAATAGAATTCAACGAAATAAATCAAGAATAATTTGTTTTTAACAATTCACTTATATCATTTTTTATAAAAAAAAGGATCAACGTGGGATTAATAAAATTAAACAATTACCAATTGTTCCAGGCGAGGAGATAAAGACACTATTTTTCCATTTTGTTTCCACCCAGTTGTTCGTGGGACGGGGACGCAGAAGAGTACACCACTTTTCTGCACTAGAGCATAAACGTATCACTTTCTGCGCACCTTTTAGAACAACAACGACCCACTTTCAGAGCATGAGATATGAAAATAATATTACGTTTTATTTACAATTGACCTTGCAAAGAGGTTCCGCGAAAAATCTATCAATAAAATAAGCAATACCCTAACGCAAGTCAGAGAGGGCAATGGTACTTGCTAATATATTTTTCATTTCGGTGTTTTCCTACTAAATCCTCTATTTCCGGGAACTGCTATTCCGGAATCGAATTGCTCTGCCAAATGCCTCCCGGAACTTACAGTCGTATACGAAAACTTTTACAAACTTCTGTGGAACTATCTACCTCGTACATTTGTATAATTATTTCCCGATTGAATTTGTAGCTATAAAATTATCGCAAACAATATATTGTATGCAACAATTAGGTATTTGAGAGAGGTTTGAAACACGCACAGTCGCACATGGTACGTGGTCTCTGGATTACTGAAAAAAACAAAGAGATATAATCACCAATCACCAGAGATGCGAAAAATACTTTATAAAAAGTATTTAAATACAAAATACAAATACTTCCTTGATATACTATTTCAAATGCAAAATACAAAATAGTTTTTGAATTTGTATTTAAATACAAAATACGAAATAGGTATTTTCAAAATGCTTTTTCAAAATACAAATACTTTGCGATAAAAGGTACTCTGAGTAGTGAATACCTAGTCTGAATTAAAAAGTATTACTCGGAATTTCCGAGTTGAAAAGACTCGTTATTCTTTGAAATCAATCCTCTATCTAAAGTGCAAATTTCTAGTTGTTTGCTGATATTAACCGGTAGGATGTATGGATGATGGTTTTTAACGGCCAACTTTTAAAGCATTAATTTATAATGTTTTACAGCTAGTACCTATAATGCCTCTCATTAGTGTGATGAAAACGTCTCGTTTGTGTTTCACCAGGGCAGAAAAGTTTGTCCTCCTCTCGTGCCTTGAAACCCTCGCAACACTCAAGATTCCACTTTTCTAACCACTCGCTACGCTTGTGGTCATGTGCGACGTTACTAAACAGATTCAACAGTTCCATGTTAAAAGAATGAGAGAGTTGCCAGGATTGTAACATCAGAAGAGATTGTAACTCCTACCTACATTACCTACCTACTATAAAGTATTTTGTATTTTGAAAATAGAAAATAGGTTCCAAAAACTATTTCAAATAAAATACAAAATAGTTTTCTTCAAAAGGTATTTAAATACAAAATACAAAATAGGTATTTTGCATTTTGTATTTGCATTTTAAATACAAGTATTTCAAATAAGTCACATCTCTGCCAATCACATCATTTTACAAGTTACCGACAAAAATATTTTTTTAAATACACTTTTATTGCCGAGTGTACTTTCTCTCCTTTGCATGTCTACCAAGTACTTCTCGAAAGCCTAAACTCAATGTGTTTATGTCTTCCCATCGAAGAGTTCCTTTGGCTACCTTCCGACTGCATCATCGAATCAGCTCAATGTTAGCAAATTATTGCATTGTTTTCGGAAATACGGCACTATGCGAAATTTCAGCTCAATGAAACACCTGACGTAAGTGGTTCAAATTAAAGTTTCTTCCAAGATTTGAAGCACCATACAAAGAGATATACCTACGCAGTGAAGCGTGCTGACTGCTGAAGATAGTGCACTCAATATAAGCGTATTTACAATACCTACACACATCATGCGCTTGTGCAATGTATAATTAACTTCCACTGTTTACTTACCGACATCACTTGTCAGTTTAATCATGTTTCATTAACATCGTGAAATTTAAAATAGCTTGCGCTGCAGCACCGTGCAACGGCGACATTAATTCGTCTACCATAATGCAATGAAACCAGTCTCGCAAGAGCGCTTGTCGACTGTAAGCAGTCGCTACGTAGAAAACTACATTATGCATTGAGCATGAACACAAGCTAATGCTAGTTGCTGATTCAGTCTCTAGAAAACGCTGACTTTTAAGCAGCAATGAGACAACATACAATACGTTAGCAGTAACATACATTTCACGCCCTGCCCCAGACTTTATTTTGTCATGGTCTATCCTATTACTTTCCCAGTCTTTCTTTATTTCACAACAATAAAAAACAATTTAAAGTAAGCCATAACTTATGATTCCTTGTTTTTTTGCAGGTAAGCTTGTTTGAACTTCGCCGCGTAAAGCAGTCACATACCAGGCAAGTGCGTTTCATGGATGTTATTTAAGATATAGTTTTAAGTAAATTTTTGTAGCATAAAACTCTCGCGATAGTTAATTTAAATTTTGTCACTCTAATTTGAAGTCGATTATCGCTCGACATTGTCATTTAACCCGTTTGGAGAATACATTTTGTTATTTATTTGACTATGGCTCCATCGTAACGATACTTTCTCACACAGTCAGGAAGACTGGTGAGAAATTATGTAGGTATACTTATATCGTAGCTAGGCGATTTTAGATATTTTTTTATTATAGCAATATATTTTGTTTCAACACAGTCTAAATAATCAACACGACAAATATGGTCAGATGGACAGCGGTGGCTTAAATATTGTAGCAATGTGTTGCCATTCTTTTTATTTGTACCGAATGTCGAAAATTTAAATTTCGCTATACTTATGCCTCTCTATCCTTTGAATATGCAGAGTGAGAGTTTTTGGGGGTTCTAGACGTAATTGTAAAAAACTATATTAAGTAAAGGATTAAAGCCCCATTTAGACGGATCAAGAACTTGCATGCAATATTCAATACATTGCTAAGTATAGAATACAATGAATTCAGTCCATCGACCAACTGTTTAAATGGGGGTTGTAATAACCTATCGCATTACGCTCTGTTGGTATTTGCACTTCCTTATTTTTGAGTTCAGTAAGTATTATTAATGCAAACTAAAAGTTCATCAATGCTCATAATTTTATAAAGTCCTCGCTTCTAACAACTCTTTTTCTCTCAGATCAATCTTTACTTTTTTGCAATCTTTGCCTTCTTGCTCGTTGACAGGACCATTAATAATCGCTGATTCGGCGCTGTAAGCGTTCCATTAGTGCGTTCGAGTCGCTATCGAAAATTGATTCGGGACCACTTATTGTATTTTAATGGACAATTTTACCATTCATTTTGGTGTGTTACTTTACTTCTTTACTTGTAATTACGACTAATTATGAAGTGAAAAATAGTTAAATATAATAAATGTTTAAAAATAGATATGACTTTCGTACATCTTTCAACAACTTCCTAAGACTTTTCTAATAAGTCCAAACTCGACGTGGTTACCTTCGTCGAGGTAGGTATTCCGAGTAATAATAGAGCGCTATTATACAGTAGTTCTACCCAAGGACCGGAAAACCCCTCTTTACGCTTAATCCTATCAATTCGGTAACCCAATCGATTCGGTTACCTTATCATTCGGTAACCCTATCATACTGTTACCTGATTGTAATGGTAACCTTATTGAAACGGTAACCCTATCTTTGTTAAGGGTTTTTAACAGGTTTTCATTCAGTTAAGGTAACCTTTATTATCGGTTGCTTGGTTTGCTACATTTAATAGTACATTATTGTCGAGGCTCGGAAGTAGCTACTTGCAGGCTGAGGATTCGTTTTAAACGGACGACCTTGGGAGTCCGTTTAATTGAATCCGAAGCCAGCAAGTAGCCTTCCAGCCGAGTCATATATAGTGCTTTTCTCAAAAATGGTGCAAGAAACATAAATATCATAGAAACATTTTACAAAAGCAACGTTCTTACGTATATATTTTCACAGAGAAAAGCCGTTGCCGCCTTTTTATTTTTTTAATAAAAAAATAGAAGTGTATTTTTCTGCCGAAAATACGCCAACCTATTTGAGACAACTAAATAGTCGCGGTACTAATCATCTGTTTGGCTGTTTAATGGGCCTGTGCCTTCATTTGATATGGCCATTTGAACTTTTAAAAAGTTTGGAACTCGACAAATAATGGAATTTGTATGCAACATTGCAGTCCCAAAATCGAGACTGCAATGTTTTTAACTTTTTAAATTTTGACTGACCATAAACTCCGCGCTTCGCGACCTATTTTTTAGACGGCATAGTCGACTTTGCCGTCCATTTTTGAGAAATAGTACATTATTGTCGAGGCTCGGAAGTAAATGGGGGTTGTAATAACCTATCGCATTACGCTCTGTTGGTATTTGCACTTCCTTATTTTTGAGTTCAGTAAGTATTATTAATGCAAACTAAAATTTCATCAATGCTCATAATTTTATAAAGTCCTCGCTTCTAACAACTCTTTTTCTCTCAGATCAATCTTTACTTTTTTGCAATCTTTGCCTTCTTGCTCGTTGACAGGACCATTAATAATCGCTGATTCGGCGCTGTAAGCGTTCCATTAGTGCGTTCGAGTCGCTATCGAAAATTGATTCGGGACCACTTATTGTATTTTAATGGACAATTTTACCATTCATTTTGGTGTGTTACTTTACTTCTTTACTTGTAATTACGACTAATTATGAAGTGAAAAATAGTTAAATATAATAAATGTTTAAAAATAGATATGACTTTCGTACATCTTTCAACAACTTCCTAAGACTTTTCTAATAAGTCCAAACTCGACGTGGTTACCTTCGTCGAGGTAGGTATTCCGAGTAATAATAGAGCGCTATTATACAGTAGTTCTACCCAAGGACCGGAAAACCCCTCTTTACGCTTAATCCTATCAATTCGGTAACCCAATCGATTCGGTTACCTTATCATTCGGTAACCCTATCATACTGTTACCTGATTGTAATGGTAACCTTATTGAAACGGTAACCCTATCTTTGTTAAGGGTTTTTAACAGGTTTTCATTCAGTTAAGGTAACCTTTATTATCGGTTGCTTGGTTTGCTACATTTAATAGTACATTATTGTCGAGGCTCGGAAGTAGCTACTTGCAGGCTGAGGATTCGTTTTAAACGGACGACCTTGGGAGTCCGTTTAATTGAATCCGAAGCCAGCAAGTAGCCTTCCAGCCGAGTCATATATAGTGCTTTTCTCAAAAATGGTGCAAGAAACATAAATATCATAGAAACATTTTACAAAAGCAACGTTCTTACGTATATATTTTCACAGAGAAAAGCCGTTGCCGCCTTTTTATTTTTTTAATAAAAAAATAGAAGTGTATTTTTCTGCCGAAAATACGCCAACCTATTTGAGACAACTAAATAGTCGCGGTACTAATCATCTGTTTGGCTGTTTAATGGGCCTGTGCCTTCATTTGATATGGCCATTTGAACTTTTAAAAAGTTTGGAACTCGACAAATAATGGAATTTGTATGCAACATTGCAGTCCCAAAATCGAGACTGCAATGTTTTTAACTTTTTAAATTTTGACTGACCATAAACTCCGCGCTTCGCGACCTATTTTTTAGACGGCATAGTCGACTTTGCCGTCCATTTTTGAGAAATAGTACATTATTGTCGAGGCTCGGAAGTAGCTACTTGCGGGCTGAGGATTAGTTTTAAACGGACGAACTTGGGACCTTTACTTTATTTATTTATTTTATTTATTTTATTTATTTTATTTATTTTATTTATTTTATTTATTTTATTTATTTTATTTATTTTATTTATTTTATTTATTTTATTTATTTTATTTATTTTATTTATTTTATTTATTTTATTTATTTTATTTATTTTATTTATTTTATTTATTTTATTTATTTTATTTATTTTATTTATTTTATTTATTTTATTTATTTTATTTGTTTTATTTGTTTTATTTGTTTTATTTGTTTTATTTGTTTTATTTGTTTTATTTGTTTTATTTGTTTTATTTGTTTTATTTGTTTTATTTGTTTTATTTGTTTTATTTGTTTTATTTGTTTTATTTGTTTTATTTGTTTTATTTGTTTTATTTGTTTTATTTGTTTTATTTGTTTTATTTGTTTTATTTGTTTTATTTGTTTTATTTGTTTTATTTGTTTTATTTGTTTTATTTGTTTTATTTGTTTTATTTGTTTTATTTGTTTTATTTGTTTTATTTGTTTTATTTGTTTTATTTGTTTTATTTGTTTTATTTGTTTTATTTGTTTTATTTGTTTTATTTGTTTTATTTGTTTTATTTGTTTTATTTGTTTTATTTGTTTTATTTGTTTTATTTGTTTTATTTGTTTTATTTGTTTTATTTGTTTTATTTGTTTTATTTGTTTTATTTGTTTTATTTGTTTTATTTGTTTTATTTGTTTTATTTGTTTTATTTGTTTTATTTGTTTTATTTGTTTTATTTGTTTTATTTGTTTTATTTGTTTTATTTGTTTTATTTGTTTTATTTGTTTTATTTGTTTTATTTGTTTTATTTGTTTTATTTGTTTTATTTGTTTTATTTGTTTTATTTGTTTTATTTGTTTTATTTGTTTTATTTGTTTTATTTGTTTTATTTGTTTTATTTGTTTTATTTGTTTTATTTGTTTTATTTGTTTTATTTGTTTTATTTGTTTTATTTGTTTTATTTGTTTTATTTGTTTTATTTGTTTTATTTGTTTTATTTGTTTTATTTGTTTTATTTGTTTTATTTGTTTTATTTGTTTTATTTGTTTTATTTGTTTTATTTGTTTTATTTGTTTTATTTGTTTTATTTGTTTTATTTGTTTTATTTGTTTTATTTGTTTTATTTGTTTTATTTGTTTTATTTAGAAGAAGAAGAAGAAGAAGAAAGCATTTATTAGCACAATAACATAACCTTAAAACTAAGAATAGTTACACAAAATGAAAAGTTGCGCTAAATGGTCCTCACTCAGCTAGGTGTCACGGTATGAGCCACATGGCACATACCGCAACGCTGATTTTCAGTAAGGCCCAGTGGATGGACTAGGTGGCACTCAGTAAAGGACACAATGTACAAAAATAAAGGAAAGCTTAAATAAAATTAACATTATAATTAACTTAAATAAAATTAGCCTATAGTATAAGTCTTCTGGATGTTTGTGTGTATGTATGTAATAGTGATTGGTGTGTGTGAGTGTGCACGGTTGCCTAAGTGTTGCATTTTTGCTTAGCCAGTATGAATTTACGGAGGTGTATTTTAAAGGTCGACACGGTTTTAGAATTACGTACTGGTGGTGGCAAATCATTCCAACACTTGGTGGCAGCGAAACGAAAGCTGCCACGGAAGGCAGTCGTGCGATGTGGAGGAATTGTGAGTCGTGATGCGTGTCTTATGGCGCGTCGAGAGAAGTTAAGTTTTTCAAATAGGTATGAGGGTTCTTTATTTTTTATGACTCCAAACAGCAATGTGGCAAAATGCAGACGTCTACGTGAATTCATGTTTAGGAGATCGTGCTGGTTTAGAAACGGCGAAACATGTGCTCGTCGTGGGACAGGGAAACAAAACCGTGCGCATGCATTTTGTACTCGCTGCAGTACTTTCTTTGTCTTAGCTAGTAAACACTCGCCGAACACTACATCAGCATAATTTAGCTTTGACAAAATAAGGGTATCACATAACTTAATGCGCACGTCAACAGATAAGCACTCGCGAATCCTGTACAGCACTTTAAGCCTGTAGAAACAGTTACGCATCGTTTCAGAAATATGTTTTTCGAACCTTAGACATTCATCCATCACAAGACCCAGGTTTCGAGTTTCAACCACTCTTTCTAGACGAGCACCTTTTATGGAAACTACAGGGTCAAGTGCGGCAACTTTATCAATTTGCTTCCGTGTGCCTAGCAACATGAATTTTGATTTTGATGGGTTTAATAGTAGAATATTTTGGCCACACCAATTGTTTATGTTATTTAAATCGTCATTTAGGTTTTGAACAGCCACACTGGTATCTTTTACTTTAAACGATACATACAACTGTATATCATCCGCATATATATGATAGTTGCAGTGTTTTATGTGATTGATGACATCTGCACTATATAAGCTAAACAGGATGGGTCCTAAGATGGAGCCTTGAGGAACACCTCTGGTGACCGGCAGAGTTCTAGAAACCATCTCTGTGCCATCATCATTACAAATTTTTACATACTGTTTACGACCGCAGAGATAACTGTGAAACCATTTCAACGATAAATTGTCGAACCCGTAGAAAGCCATTTTAGATAGGAGGAGAGAGGTATCAATGGTGTCAAATGCGCGCGAGAAATCAAGTAGGACCAGTAATGTAGCCTCACCAGCATCTTGCGCAGCCAAGATATCATCTACAACATCTAGGAGAGCGGTTGCAGTACTACGAGACTTCCTAAAGCCTGATTGTTTTTTCGGCAGGATATTGTTTGCCTCAAGGTACTCAGTCATTTGCATGCAAACTACCTTCTCCATTATTTTTGATATGACAGGAAGTATGCTAATGGGACGAAGATCTTTGTAGTCATTGGGATTTTGGATTTTAGGAATTGGTTTTACGACTGCCACTTTCCACTGTTCAGGGAATGTACCAGTCTCTAATGAGTTATTGACAATGGCTGTGATTGCTGCTAAGGATTCAGGTAAAGTGAGGGAGATCATACCTATATTGAGACCATCGTTACCCTGTGCGTTTGTTGTAATTGATTTAATTATATTTAACACCAATGTTTCACCTACGGGCTTCAGTCTGAAAATATGCGTGTCAAATCTGTGAAATTCATAGAATGTCAAAAGGGATATTCTAACATCATCAGTACACGGGAGGTTCAAAAAGTGCTCGTTAATTTTTTCAGGGTTACTTAGATGGGATGGCAGCTGCGAGTCATTTTTTTTAAAGTTTGCAACATTATTTTTTATGTTTTTCCATAATTTACGCGGGTTTTTCATAAAATTTATATTCCGATTAAAATAAGCAGTTTTTTCGCGATGCATTGCAATGTTAACTATTCGTTTTAATTCTTTGTAATATTTTATATGCACATCTAATTTCGTCAGTTTGCTCCTAGAGTGCGCGTCATCACGTAATTTCATCATCTCCCTAATAGTAAAGGTGATCCATGGATAGGATTGATCTTTAACATAGGTTCGCCTGATAGGAGCATGGACATCAAAAAGCAAAAGTAGGTGCTCATTGAAAGCCTGCACCATTTCGGACACATTACCTTTCATGCAACTTTCTAATGCCTTTGAAATAGTGATGATATCTTCATTAAATGTTTCCTCTTTTATATCCTTTATAGGCCTATAAGTCAGCAATCTCCGAGGCATTTTTTGTTTCTTTATGTTTATTTCACTGGTAAGAAAAGCATGACTACTAAGAGTGGGAATGAAATTTACAGTAACTTTGCTAATTCGCATGTTAGAACAAATGACGTCGATTAATGTTTCGCTATGCTCCGTAAAATGAGTTGGTTGGCTGACATATTGCGTAAGATTCATGCAGGTTAAGAATTCCAGCAATTTCTTTGAATTACATACATGAGTATCTAAAAGGTTAATATTAAAATCTCCCAACAAGATAAGATTATCGAATTCTCCAAGGGACGAGACAGTTTCATAAAGGGCATCAATGAAAATATCAGGATTGAGCCACGGTGGCCGATAAGCGACACCGATCGCTAGTTTTGTACCATTAATGTTAAAACCAAGCCACATTTGTTCCACACAATGCGCAGGTGGATGCGAGAGAACACGCGCGTTAACTCCGCGTCTGAGATAGAATCCAACCCCACCGCCGCGGCTGCGAACGTCCGCGGGGCGCGGGGTGTGGAGCAAACGGTAGCCAGCGGGAGCAGGTGCACGGGCCTCCTCGCCTACACGCAGCCAGGTCTCGCAGATAGCCATAATGTCGACATTGAACCGCGACATGGCTACGAGAAACTCGTCGTGCCTTGAGCCGAGTGATCCCGGGTTTAATAATCCAATCGTAATTTTTTTATTCTTTAAAAATTGAATTTTATACGAAAAAGTTAATTGGATAAATTTGTTGCAATTTAGGTATGCACAAAGTAATGTTATATGGCGCCAGTCAAAGTAAAACAATATTTCATAAATATAGTAATATTGTGTGTAGTTTTGTATTGTGTACTGTGTTACATAAGACTTGAAATGACAGTAAAGTATTACAGCTGACAATAAGTGACGTAAGCTTACTGACAAATAAATTATAAGATCATCAACGAACATGTTTTTTATACAGATGCATTTACTTCTACACTCCATACAGATGCAGTTATTAGACGATAAATAAAAACAACTCTTTTGGGAACTAACAATGTAAGGAGTCATAATTACAAGTACAAACAATGTAGTTAGGCAAAAGCATTTTAAAAATATTTGAGAGGTAGCTATAAGGGCAAACAACGTCATTAGCAAAAAGCTTTATCCATATCAGCCTCAGTTCGTAATCGGTGACGCGGACCTCCCGGCTCCTTTCGGGCGTAGATGCACCCATCTCGTGTCCATACAAACTTCCAATTTCTACTCGAAGCTTCCGCTCGGGCTTTGTAAAAAAGCTGACGATTATGACGCGTTAACCTTTCGTTGACGTAAAAAGTCTTTGGAGTTGACGTAAGTCCCATGTCAGCCGTAGTGCATTTGTTTTATTTGTTTTATTTGTTTTATTTGTTTTATTTGTTTTATTTGTTTTATTTGTTTTATTTGTTTTATTTGTTTTATTTGTTTTATTTGTTTTATTTGTTTTATTTGTTTTATTTGTTTTATTTGTTTTATTTGTTTTATTTGTTTTATTTGTTTTATTTGTTTTATTTGTTTTATTTGTTTTATTTGTTTTATTTGTTTTATTTGTTTTATTTGTTTTATTTGTTTTATTTGTTTTATTTATTTTATTTATTTTATTTATTTTATTTATTTTATTTATTTTATTTATTTTATTTATTTTATTTATTTTATTTATTTTATTTATTTTATTTACTTTATTTACTTTATTTACTTTATTTACTTTATTTACTTTATTTACTTTATTTACTTTATTTACTTTATTTACTTTATTTACTTTATTTACTTTATTTACTTTATTTACTTTATTTACTTTATTTACTTTATTTACTTTATTTACTTTATTTACTTTATTTACTTTATTTACTTTATTTACTTTATTTACTTTATTTACTTTATTTACTTTATTTACTTTATTTATTTTATTTATTTTATTTATTTTATTTATTTTATTTATTTTATTTATTTTGTTTATTTAATTTATTTTATTTTAATATAAACTAAATAAATTAAAACTAAAACTAATAAAATAAATAAATAAAACTTACCCACCTACCTTAGGTCCCCCAGATCTGATAATAAGATTTATAATAAGAACACACCACACAGGTAGGTATAAAGATAAACAAAGGAACGGCAAAAAACTTGTTTGTGCTGGCTTCATAGACCGTCCATGCCAACCTCGGTTATTCAATAACAAGTTGAATTTAAGTGTGCGTAAAGATTACAATCGTTTGAACTGGTCAAAAACCTTATAATGAGGTAACCGTAAGACTGGGTTTTTAATTCGGTTACCGGTAACAGAGGTTAACCGTATCTGATACGGTTACCGAATCAAAGTGTTACCTTTTCAGACGGTTACCGTTATGGTAGGGGTTTTTATAACCGCTTCTAAAATAACCCTATGAAAAACCCCGGTTAAGGTAACCGGTTCCTGTCCCTGGTTCTACCGCGTAACGTAATTTTAAGATCCGATGTTCCTAGAGCATTACACAATTAATTTTGCATAAGATATTGTTTAGATATTTATTATTTTACATTTTCATACGGTACTGAAGTAGGTACCTTAAATACCTACATGCAAATCTGATAAACAAAATATTAGTTTTATGTTTTTAATATTAACTATAGTTCTCAGGTTGGTCATTTCTTGCAGACTTTAAATGAAACTTCCATTTTACATACACGTAAAATATGCGACCCGCAGCCGGCGGCGGTCGCAATTCAGGCCCTGCAAACACTGCATTCAGTGCACAGACTAGAAATATATCGATACAGCGCTCCTCGAGAAATGACTCCTTTGTTCCGCTGCCACAATGCGGCCGCCATGTTTAAAAATGTCCTGTGTTGTTCGTTTGTTTTTAAAAAAAGTTTTTAATTAGACACGTGAATATTAAAAACTATCTATGTCTATTTGTCTATTCTTCGAGACTTAACTTTAATCTGTAGGGGAGACCGAGGTGAGTTGAAACAGAGGTAAGTTGAAACAACGTAATTTTTGAGACATATATAACTGATAACGTGGTGGAAGAAACGATGTTTAGCCGCGTCCTAGTAACCCGCTGGTTCCTCAATATGTGTCCTTGCCTTAAAACGATTATAAATACCGCAAAATTGACGTTGTTTCAACTTACCTCTGTTTCAACTCATCTCGGTCTCCCCTACCTATGTCTCGTACGGCAAAAGTGTAGCGCTTTGTATTTATTATTATAAATAATTCATACAGTAATTATACTATGCAATCCGCTCCTCTAGCACATCTCAATGCGCGAGCTCATCAGTTACCTACGCACCGAACCAAAAGTAGAAAGTTTTAATTCATATTTAAATTAATAGCATTTTTACTAAAATCACTATTAGCGTATAAGTAATTGTGTTTATATTTTGCATCATTTAAAGTTGAAAGAAAATAAACTATTATGCTATTTAATTATGGGTGTGGTCGATCTAATTATGGATTAAAAGAAGACATTAGGTAGTCTAGAACTACTACTACCAATAATAGGTTTGTTAAATTGTTTAAATATTTCGAGTCTATACAATATTTAAATTTAGTTTTAAAAGTATCGTATAAAATATGACATAAACTTATTTACATGAGCCTTCGCGCCATAGATTCGCCTTGCGAGTCCAATAACATCAACTGCCCGATTCAAACTTTAAGATACGTCAAATTAATAGACCTAGAAACGATATCGATTAGATGTGTCAATGTCAAAAGTGACGTTTTGTTTGAAGAAACGTCACATTTGACACTGACTTATCTAATCCATATTGTTTCTAGATGTATTAACTGACGTATCATAAAATTCGAACCGGGCCGCTAGTCTACGGTTGAAATAGCGAGCTACGCCGTAGCATGCACACGAGTACCCCACGATTTGTTCTACATACTTCCGTATTCGAACTTCAAGATATTCACAAGAGACGACACGTATTAGATCCATTCTAGATACGCTATAGTTTAGATATCAACTAGTTCTATTTTGCAGCGCAATTCGGGCAACCAATATCACTTTTACGTTAGATAGAGTAAGATATCTATTAGATGTGAATTGGATCTCTAAGTCATATCCTGTGGAAATCGTTCAAGAGTATCTCCAGAATCGCGCAAATGTCATATTTGACAGGTTAGATCTTAAACATATCGTTATCGTATCTTGGTGATGTCTAAAAGATATCTAATAAATGTCTATTTCAAAATCCGAAACGGGCCCATGGTGATGACTGTAATGTTGGTGAAACTTACGAGTATAATGATGTGGCATAACAATAAGCTGCCGGATCATGTAGCTCTGCACTCTGCAGCTGAATACAATAACATCATAAATCTTAATGTGAAAGTGAAAAATATATACATTTTGCAGTTCCTTGAAAATTTATGAATAGCTGCTGCAAGCATACTTCTGGGCTGTTCTTAAGCTTAACCTGCAGGGGCAGCATTCGAACCTTAAAAATCTGTTATAGTTATTTTATTACTTGCAGAAACTGAATTGAAATTAGGTCAAGCATAAACTTGAGCAGGTACGTACTATTCATATTTTATATTGCAAGAATACTCTGGGTTGTTTTGAAAATACTTCAGGAGCAGCGTACGAACCTTAAATAGATATTTATCTGTTATTTATAGACTTACCCCTTTGTTCATAAAACTTAGCAAACCTTTGTCAAATGCTGTCCCTTTGTAAGAAACACAAATATCAAAATGAATGATAAGGAAAAACGGTTATCAAGGGTCGTGACTATCACAAATACGAGTATGTTGATATGAACTGTGTTAAAATTGGGTAAATCATAAACTAGAGTAGGTAGGTATTAGTACATACTCTAGTTTTCGACTACTTCTATTAAAAATGTCAAGGTCAGACAGCCAAAATGTATGAAACAGCCATTTTTTTCATGATTTCTAGGTTGGTCCCAAGATGTTCAGTATATGACCTATATATTAACCCCGTAAATAATAACAGGTGACTAAACAAACACCCGTATATAATAATTTATGAAAAGAAAAAACTTCACAAGCACCATAACATGAAATTAATTTTCCATCTGAAATTTAACTGGAAAAGCAATTCTTGCGAATTGCCGCCGTTTGTCGTGACGTCTCAAATCCCACGTCACGTCACGCGCCCGGCCGGCACGGCATGTTTCATATGCAGTGACGGCTGTGGCTTATACAGCTTGCTCGACACGACGTTAACTACATTTTTGTTGGTTCTCATTTTTAATTACTAATATTTTTTTATTTAATCATCAAACGAGTACGTCTTGAAACTAAATTAGTACACATTTCATTCATGTTTTTTTGCCTTTACTACTCGTACTTTTGAGTTGATCATCTTTGACCATATTTAAATATCGAGGTTCATTGGAGGTCACTTATTACTTGGTACTTTAAATAATAATGTACCGGCTCACGAGATAACCGCTATGAATGGGATGTTGATTCGACGATCATTGTCCCGATAGTCGTTTCAGTGAACGGTCTAATAGCGAAGAGTCTCGACCAACATCTTGAGAGACTGAATATTGAATATTTTACTTTTATATTCATGTTATAAATGACCTAGCCTAAGAAGAAAAATAAATAAATGAGCAAATGTACTTTAATAAAAAACCGCATATCTTATAAAATGGCACACTTTTTACGTAATTAATACTCGTATGGGTAATATTCTCCTTAATCTGATTGCTGATACGTTTTCTAGTTAATTTTACCGTTATTGTTTCTCTCTGTTGTTTTATCATCTAGGTATATTTGTAAAGGTTGTCTGGAAGAGATCGCTCTTAAGCGATAAGACCGCCTGTTGTTACCTCTACTGTCTTTGTTTATGTTATTGTCCATTTATTGTAAACTACGTGTATGTGAGGTGTGCAATAAAGAGTATTGTATTGTATTGTAACCTGAAGAACAAAAAAAACTGGCAATTTACCCGTTTGTACTACGGTACCTACTTAATTCCAAAATATGATGATGGAGGAGACCCTTTAGCATATAATAAGTAATAGTATTATCATACCTTTAGACAATTGAGACATATACTCGTATGATAAGAAAAGTCGACAACACGCGATTTTTGATGATTCCCTTAAGATTCGGGTTTCACTGTAAGTACTTTACAAACAGCAAAACTCTTAACTGTCCATCGGTGGACATTATGCCTTTTATAATAAGGTTTGCGAACTGTTAGTTAACGTCATAGACCTACATATTACATAGATATGAGCTATACGTGTGCCTCCGTGAGGGACAAAGCATAAGCAATGCGACAATATTAAAAACACGTTTTAACATTCCGTAATTCGGTCGGGTTATTTGTTGTCCACCATAAACCATACTAAATTTTTGGTGGGGAACAAACAAAAAGTGAGACTGTGACAAGGACAAGCAATAATACCGCTTTCTCTGCTATTCCTACTGAAATTTCCATAAGTGCATCTCGTTCGGTCATTTGGCCCCTCCCCCCGTGTCATCTCTATATTATTGTACCTCTATGGTTAACGTACAGTACTACGGAAATGAAGGGACTCCGAGGCGGAAGGTTAGTGCTTCATATAATAGGAAAATAAAATAAGTTGACGAGGGCCGAGGCGGGGCAAAACGTTTACTATCAGTGACTTTCAATTTCAACTGCGCAACACCGCCGCTTCGGGCCGGCAGCGTCAGTACATTTTTTAGGAAATGGTTATAGGTTCGCCTTTTATCTTAGTTTTTATAGAGTTTTAGGGACGTAACGATATAGCTTATAAACTATAAATATTTGGACTATCGTACTTTTTTGACTATAGGTACTAATCAACTAAATCAGGAAATGGCCCAAAAACTTTAAATTATAACAACTATAGCTTGGCTAATGCAGAAACAAGAAATAATTTCTATTGGTTATGATTTGATACAAAATCCCAAGCGCCGTACCGAAGGCCCTGCAAATGGGCTAGACTTGGAAATGTATATCTAATTTTGTAATTTCTTTTGCTTGAGTAGTAGGAGGCTCTCGTGACAGTAACCTTCCACTTTTTTCTTTGGCGACACCGCATTATTTCTTGAGTCATAATAAGCTATAGTGTTCTATCAACACTCACTTCAGTTTGCGCCCCATATCCGCCTACCTGTAGCAACATGGTTGTCATCGGGAATATCATCATCATTCATCAACATCATCTTTCTGTATAATTTTGCATCATCTGGGGTCGGCTCGTTTGTCTATTTCGTCTATTCTGGGCAATTTTAAGGGCATTTTAAACTTTGTCTATAAAATGTGGATTGAAATAATATTTTCCTTTAAATGCTTTTACCGAATATAACACGTGTACCTACATACGAGTAGTGGCCGGGTAAGCCCCCATATATCATACTGCGCTTTGAAATGTCTCTCTCGTTGGCCCGTTTTGTTTGTGATCCAACTATTTGTCTGCTAGTTATTCCACGTCCGCGTTCTCTAGTCTACCGTAAAATAGGAAGCTGTTCACTTGACTGTCCAAAATATAAGATAGTTGAAGTAGCTACAGTGACTAGGGTGTATGACTTAATCCCTTTTATCGCAATTGCTCTTACATAGTAGCTCTTACACAGGTTTAGCGGGAGCAATAACAAAAAATCCCAAGGGAGTTATGATTTTTTTCTAATAAACACAAGAAAAAGAAGTCAAATTATAATGTGTTGTAACTCACTGACACACTACAATACAAGAAATAAAATCAAATTAAAACCAAAAATATTACTTTGCTAATCCGCGAAAAGATAAATCAGTGGTAACCCGTTATACTTACTTGCGTATTTTTTACATGCAATTAATGTTCCCACCCTCCCACCACCACCACATTTAAACATCAATTTATACTCAAGGGTGCTAGTCCACATATGGATAGATGGAATACCACCCTAATACGATTCCTCGGCATGTAACATAAGTATTTCTAATAAGTGGCTGGTGGCGTAACAGCTGACTTCTGCATCTGGTATCGTATTTATCGTAGTAGAAAAACCAAGAGACAGTGATGCCATCTATCTTCTGATCAGTCACGGGTTGCTTACTCCGAAAATACTCGATTACTTATGGAATAAAACCTGACGAAGTTAAGTAAATAAGAATGTTTGTTGAGATTTGATTTTTAAACTGAAGTAAAGTTTAGACCCCGTGAGCCGCTGCTATTTATTTTTAGGGTTCCGTACCCAAAGGGTAAAACGGGACCCTATTACTAAGAATTCGCTGTCCGTCCGTCCGTCTGTCCATCTGTCTGTCACCAGGCTGTATCTCACGAACCGTGATAGCTAGACAGTTGAAATTTTCACAGATGATGTATTTCTGTTGCCGCTATAACAACAAATACTAAAAACATAATAAAATAAAGATTTAAATGGGGCTCCCATACAACAAACGTGATTTTTGACCAAAGTTAAGCAACGTCGGGAGTGGTCAGTACTTGGATGGGTGACCGTTTTTTTTTCCTTTTTTTTTTGCATTATGGTACGGAACCCTTCGTGCGCGAGTCCGACTCGCACTTGCCCGGTTTTTATATTTTTTTCTCTACATTGCAGTATACTTACCAAGTTGCATAAGCTAAAATTAATTTCATCTCTGTGACTACAGTCCTTGCTAATTTTAACACGAATATAAAAGTATACATATATTGATTTGATTTATTTGTCATAATTGGCAATTTTTTACTCTTTATCGAGGATTCATATGCAAACAACGCATATGGTTAATGGAACGACTGAACAAGGGTAGGTGCTTTAGGCCTGTAAAATTAATGGTAATTAAGGGTTTCCCGGTGATTAAGAGGCGTATTAACGGTTTAACTTAATCGATAAATAAATGGTGTCAATTAACTCGAAGGTCCCAAACACTTCTTCATTCTTTTAGGTTAGGAGACCATGAGAAAATCAAGTGAGTCTACTGTTTTTTTATATACAAACCGTCAAAGGCTTATTAGAACTGTTTTACAATGTATTTTTTGTGACTTGCGGTTTGAAACATGGTTAGCCACTAAAAATAGCTTGTTATTTTGTATTACTTGTTATTAATATATTTATTCCTAATATAAAATGAACCAACTAATTGATGTCTTACTTTTTTCTATGACTTGTGACGCGTTTACTGATGCGGTTGTTTATATTAAAATGTTTAATCTCCAAAATCACAATGCAAAACAGCTTCGACTTAATTTAGGTCCATCATTCACTGTCTGTACCACCTAATGGGTAGTTCTATTCTGACCTTTCTATTTAAATCGCTAATGCGATTCGGCTCGATCCACTCATTTGGATAGCGGTAAGGTTATTTCCACAAATAAATTAGGTAACAGACATTTTAGGTTGTTCAGTAATCCACAATGAAAGGTGTTGATCAACTTGGCTCGTTACCGTGGAACTAATTACAGGCATAGATATATACTTATCACATTGTAAGTATTTACAGTAAAGGTTTGAAAGAATCTAGCTAATCATTTTAAAGTGAGAGCGTAAACTACGTCTGTATTGGAGAATCAAGCGTGCTACGGCACAGAATAAATAATAGTACTAGGTACAGAAGACTCACTCTCTAACAAAACGGGTCTGTTACGATCAGGACAGATATGGCCGCTAGGTGCCGACAGCGCCACGCGCGGCTTATGGCAAACCCCAAAATTGGGGTCGAGCGGATGTACTTTTAGCTACCTGTAGCAAAGCGACGATATCGCGGAGTGAGACACGCCTGACTACGGTCTCGGGTCCCATATAGACCAACTAGCCGCTGTGCGACATGATCAACTCACTCAACGGGCTCCTGCGCACGAATCCACAAGTGGATATTTTCATGGATAAGTGGCCTAAACTAATGTCCAGGTGTCTCGCTTATTGTGAGAGTGAATGAACGTGTGATAAGTGATATAATAGATGATGAATGGAAAACTTGTACCTAATGTGAGATTTTATTGTTATAATTGTATAATTTTTAATGATGTTATATGATGTGGTTAATTTTTTTAAATTCTATTGATATAATTGTATAAATAGTAGCAAGTGTAATTGGTATAAGTACTGTAATCGTTCTTGTGATATTAATAATAAATAAATAGACTTTAGCTCCTCAAAACAAACCGGATCGACTGTCCAATGAATACTGTTAATAAAAACATCTAGCCTATCCTTATTAATAATAATATTATAAATGTGAAAGTAACTCTGTTTGTCTGTTACCTCTTCACACTTAAGTTTATGTATTGTGCTTTTATACACGTTAGTCAGTCCATTACTAAGACGATTAATTGTTTGCACTGTGTTGCAGTATTAGCGACGAATGTATGGAACTAATGGTGCAGTTAGATTCCTAGAAATTGTTTATTGTGTTGTATCGAATGCTATAACTAGGCGAGAAGTTATCCCGGCAATTTTCCCTGAGTTATGGCACGGGTCCGACCTGGATTAGACAGATAACTACCGGTGGAAGTAAAAGCGTTATTTCATTGTCAGCCACCTGGCCAAACTGTTATGGGCGTTTTTAGAATTAGAGTCCGTCACGTAATGGATTTCCACCCACCAAAAAAAAATTTTTTTTGACTAAAAATGGGTTGAATTAAATCTACTATTTATATATTTTATGAAAATGTTACTTTGTTTCTATATAAATTATTTATATTCCTAATAAATCACTTTAAACTGAATGACAGCGAATGTGACGATCCATTACGTTACAAGTTCTAGGCAGGTTTTAAGTGAAGATCGGAGTGTTTTAAGTGAACCAGTTTTTATTTATTGAAATACAAAACAATATCCCAATATATTATTCATTTTATACAATCATAATATTACACATCATTAATACAATTATTGTAAAAAAACCCTAAAAATAATTCAAATAATTCAAATAAAACTTAACCTACACAAAGCTTAAAATAACCCACCCTGCATCGTACCTGGCTCAAAGGTCCCCATAATGCCTGCAGCGTTCCCCCGCTGAACTGCTATGGAGACCTGTTGAACCAAGTACGACCCAGAGCGAGGATCACCACCTCTCTCCCGCAAACGCCGGCCTATTTCCCCAAAAAGTCGGCGAGCTTCGACTCCCCACGGCCCCGCTGTCTCCAGTGCTACCGGCACAAAATCGTAAGCGGATGCCAGTGCGGAGTATTTAACGTGCTTTTGCTTGGCAGCAGTCTCCGCCGCCGAACCAGCACAACGCATGGTCTGCCCTAAATGGGATGCAGCAAACGTGCTCACGCAAGTTGCATCCCACAAGAGGCAGCGTCCTCTCCGCCACGGAACCAACGTAAGGCCGTCCGGCCTCTTCCCATCCGTGCGACTGAGACCCGGCGGCTCCAACACACAGGGAACGTTTGCCGAAACCATGGCCCTCCGCACAATCTCATTTATAGAGTGGTGTCTCGGAAAACGGCCAGCGCATCGTCGGCAACTCAAGCCATGATGCCCGTTCTCCGCCACCCATGCTCCGCAGCCACAGCGGTGAGGCTCACACACCTTTGCCCCCAATCTGAGTGCCACAGCTATTCTCAGCGAGTCATTGTCTAGCATGGTACCCAGTTGAGGTGAGGGCAATGCATGGAGCCACGCCCCTGATTCTGGCTCCGCGATGGCCTTGAGACGCGCCAGATCTGCTCCCGAGGCACCAGACACCAATGAGCTGTATACATGTTTGCTCCGCACGTCGTCCCATTCCCGCTGTACGGCAGGGTTGTGAGGCCGCAAATCGCCCGGGACTGTGACCGACCATCTTGCCAGCGCTTCAGCAACGAATGGGACCGGGGAAATGCCACCATTCAAAGAAAAAATGCGAGTGACAAGACCCTCAGCTCCAAACGAAGACGCAAGAAACGCCGCTAGTCCCACATCCTCCACGCGACGAATCCCCAAACCACCGTACCGAACAGGGAGTGCCGCTTGAACCCACTGTGCTTCACTGAGCTCCACGTTCAGAACTAGCTCCAAGGTCAACTTCAGCTGTCCATCTAACTCCCTCGCGTCGTCGACAAAAAGCCACGATGGCGACGTCCGTAAAATATAAGTCATCCGCGGAGTGGCAAAACAATTTCGCAACAATGTTAAAGCGACATGGGACGACAGATTCCCCAAGTGACCCCGCACTGCTTCAAGAGCCTCTTTTTTAGTCTGCAGAGCCGCACTGACCCCATCAGGAAATATTGGCGCCCCCAGCAGAGAAAGAGAAGCTTTATTGACCTTCTTAATACCTGGTAGCAACTCTTCCAGAGATCTTGACGAGGCATCCGGTACGAGACCACAAGCGTAGAGCTCACACTTTGTTGGGTTTACTTCCAACCCAATCTCCCTCAAAGCTGGTATAAGCTTCTTTAGGTCCTCGTTTACCGCTTCAGGCGATCCACCAATGGTACCATCGTCAAGGTACCACACATTAAGAGGCGAGTTTAATGCGACAATGGCCTTTTGTATCGCCAAGCAAAAAATCAAAGGACCCAAAGGATCGCCCTGTTGAGCCCCAACTTGCGACAAGATTAAGCTGTCCTTGAGATACAAGTTGCTAGCACCCGAGTAGCATTGATACGCAAAAGGGTAGAGAGACGGCGCCAAATCTAAAACCTCCTTCAGAATAACGTCCCTGTCAACACAATTGAACGCGTTTTTTAAATCAATCTTGACAAGGACACTATTAGAGTTATCGTTACTTAAAACAAACGATCTAGTCGCATGTATAGCCGCCTCACACCCCCTCGCTGTACCAAAACCAACCTGCTGTGGCTGCAACTGCTCAGACATTCTATCTCGAACAGCACGACAGCCCAACTTCGCAGTCAGACGCCTAATTACGCTACCCACAGCAATCGGTCGTATGCCGCCATCCTTTTTTGAGAGTGCACATAACGAGGCGCCGTACAGGTAGGGCCTCACCTCCAAATTTAGCATACCCTTTAACAGGAAGTTGCACAGATCGGAAAGTTGCACAGAAACAATATTAATTTTCTGAAAACGAATAACAACTGCAATACTAAGTATTACAATAAAGTTATTTAAAGAAGTCTTTCCAATACGTCACATTTTCGTTTTAATTGTTGCTTTGCAATCATTTTGTTATAAAAAACGTAAGGTCTAGGTATTATAAGAAGTTGTTTTTAATAATTATCATATATTATTCTTGCAAATGAGATCGAAATCAGTATCAATTATCCTAAAAATTAATATAAATTCTAATAAAATCAATCACAGCCACAGTAGGACAAAGTGACGTTATGGACCATAATATCGCGTTTAGGAACTACATGAAGGGTTTACATGTGCGGAAAATAGCTACTTAATTTAATACCTACTTAATGTTGTACTTAATTAAATAATTTAGTAATTAATACCTATTATTATAGTTTAACTTAACAGATTTTGAAATTTCCTGCAGTAATTATGCTTTCGACTGCAGCAGTATTGCAGCACGATAATACTGCCGACTGCATTACTGCTACAAAATCAAAATAGATGTTGCTACCCAGTTTTTTGACATTTGCAGTTAGCAGTATTGTCGTACTGCAATACTGCTGCAGTCGAAAGCATAACCTGCGCCTGCCAGCGTTTCTTAGGTCGAGCCGCCACTGGTGCTAAGTAATATTTTATTAGTAGGTCGAGTAGTTAGAAGAATATAGATAGAATAAAATTATTATTAATGTAACACACAATCAATTTTTCTGAGCACATATGAAAGAAATTCTGTCATTCAGATGAAATAAATCCTAAAACCCCAACTAAATACTATATAATTTAACCCCTTATGCCACTTTAAACTTATATAACAATAAAAGTATTTGCTCCATACATTTACGAAAAGATACCTTATGGAAATAAATCTATCTGAGTTTTTAATATCACTCTACCTACTATATTTTGGCAACTTAAACTGACGGCATGTAAACCGTGCATTTTCATTCCATACGTCACGTTTTTTTGTTCCACTAATACATCACGTAACGTTTTGGATGTGACGTAGGCATGCCGGTTGGTTAATAAAGCGAAATAGCGGTATGATCGTTTGAATTTTCTTAATTATAATTATTTGATATCATACAACACATAATAATCTAACGTAATTCATAAATATTTAGTCAATAATTGACTCCTTATCTTCAGTTTAATTCAGTTCGTTGTGGAAAACAAATTTCTGCACATCGTGACGCACAACCTACACTAGCTTTTTTCGAGCCCAATTGCCTTGTAAAACCTAAACACCGGGTAATTATAGGAACATAATGTTACGATCATGTAAAAATCCGTATGATAGTAGTAGATTTTTGCTACTAAGTTGGTAAAAACTCCGTGACGTTGGTGGAAATTTCCACTACGTCGATATTGAAGGACAACAATAAATTAAACTTTAATGCATATTTTTACTTTAGGTGCTAAAAAATAAGGTTTTTAATAGATTTTGGCTGGTACGATCTTATCACACAACAACCAGGTTCGGGCCTAGAAGGAGGCAGATATATAATATTTGGATTCAAAGTATGCAAAGTGTGCATGGGACACTCAAAAATCATCTCCCTTTCTTCAGTTTTTGTACATTTTCTTTACTTTAAAGTACCTTTTAATCAGTTTTTTTACCATAAATACTCAGATAATAAATCACTTTACAATTTTTGTATACATGTAGTACACTTTAAAACAGTATTTGACGGTAAAAAAGTATACCAAAGTCGTAGGACAGTGATATTTTAGCCAAATATTTTTTTCCGAAAACGCCCTTATACACTAACCTGATATTGAATAATCGTTTTGCCGCAGTATCTCCGTAGCATATGGGGCGTATTCAGGCGTCCTGAATCTGCGATACTGCGAACTTCGAACATAACTCCATCTCCGACCCTCAAATACGACAAAAATGACAAAGACGTTTTTTGAACGTGGATGTTTGGGCCATAAAGTTGATAAAACTTATTTTAATACGGCATTTACTCCTAAAAATTAGTAGGTATCTTTTCTCTTTTCCTAGTGTTCTTTGTATATTTTTCTATAATCTACTTATATCACGTTGAATAAAAGTAATCTCCTCAGGAAAATAAATAAGCCAGCCAGCTTGCTTTTCTTCCTGTATGGATGGTGTTTTAACCTGTTCTTGTTTACTACTAAATGGAAGCATATATACCTAGTGATTTTTTATACTATCTTCAAGTATTTTCATCTGCTAATGCGATGAATTTATATTCTACAAAAAAATCTATCGAGAAATGGGAAATCATGAATTTCCACTGAGTTGGCTTTCCAAATAAGACCGATGAGTTCCGCAATCTGATCTAATGTCGGTAATGGTATCCGATTACAGGAAGTGGTCGTTAAACATCTAGGATTAGGTAAGAAGCTTTACGACTTTTACTCACGGTTTCTTTTCCGCGAATCGTTGCGGTATTCATTTATTTTCCTTAGATTTCCAAAATAGATATACTCGTACCACGAGTCACTGACAGTGTCAACACTGAAATATACGCTAACGTCTACGTAATCTCGCTCGCACTTATATGTAAGATCCATAGAAAGTAAGTAAGTAACGCAGACGTTAGCGTACTCGTATATGTCAGTGTTGACGATTCAATAACTCGTGGTAAGTGTACTACTGTTTTATGTTCACGCGTATAGTGAAATTTGGCTTCTTCCTGAAATATTATTAAACTATTCTTCGTTCGAGAGCTAAAATATCTCGGGTGATATGGTTCCACCCTTGGTTAACAATCTACTATTATCATTTCATTCATCATTGTAGCCTTTTCAGTTCAGATATGTTCTATTCATATAATGACAGGTTTTGGTAAGGATATTTAATACCACACGTAAGTACTCCGTATCACCCCGCCTTGTATCCAATAGCACCGGTTATTACTTGTATTATCGGTGGAGAGCTCTTGACGTTTCCCGTTATGTCTGACGAGGGTCCCGCAGCCACAATACCACGAATGTACTGTGGTTTGAGTAATGCCTTGTCTGCGACGCCTACACTGTGGCCTATGTTTTATATATATCCAATTTATTATATGTTCACCACATCAAATGTTTCCTCAATGTTCGAAACTTCAATAAAAATATGGATGCGAACCAGTAACCGACTTAAGTTAATATAAATTTATTAAGCAAGAAACACTTTCCATATAGATTTTCGTACATTGACTCTCCTGTTGCTATCACTAAAAGCGGATAATTGTATTGCTGTCCCGCCCATGATGCCGGTTGTCATGTTACTGTGCGAGCTTGACAGCAATAAAATAATGCGAGTTGCAGTAGAGATGTCAACAGGCTATGTGCAAATCGTCTCTACTTTATAATATCCAGTTCAGTCTCATTTTCATTTATTGGCGAAGGCAAGATGAGAATGCACAATAGGCTTTGAGCTCTGAACATAATGTAACACCAATTTAAACAAAATGACCCACTTTCAGACCATGATAAATAAAAAATTCAATTTTGACTAGTAGCTGAAAAAAGAGCGAGGCAAAGTTTAGTTTTCCCCGGAGTTACCTAGAAGTGCAAATCGAGTTTATCCGAAGAATATGTCTTGATATCGCGATGTTTGATAAAATTGTGAATAGAATGTACCTACCTCGATTCTTTATAAAATGCAGCACAGGTTACTCCATATGTCTGGCCTTGGTAAAAAGAACTTTAATGCATGGTAGTTTGTGTCATTCATGCGATATTATTCAAGCTAGGTACATACACTCGGCGTCAAAAAAATCGCACCTCGCCAAAAATTCGTTTCATGCAAATATAGCTCTTATCTAATGCATTGTACCCTGTCAATATTGGTATCATTTGAAAGCGCAATTAATGAACTTTGAAAAAATTAATCGTCATTGTCCGTAAAAACAACCATCGCCGAACATAGGCGTTTTGTTTAAAAAAGGGCTGAAATCCAATTTTAATCGGTCCGTTGTTGTGCAATCCGGGACGGGTATAAAATGGAGGATAAATGTTAATTATGGTTTATTCGCTCTCCAGAGGTCACTGAGGTTACTAATGAACCGTTACAGCAAGAAAACACCCTTGGACATGGATACCAGGCCAGAAGGAGCAGCTTAAGAGGTGGCACTGCTGCAAACAAGACTATGGCAGTAAGAAGTTGCTGAAAGATAAGATAAGATAAGATAAAAGATAAAAAATAGTTTATTCAAGTAGGCATATTACAATGCGCTTATGAACGTCAAATAAACCTTTACCGGCTCCAACCGTACACCTCTGCCCCGAGAAGATTTAAATCCCCCCTCAATTGGAGGAGGGTATCCCAATATGGGACCGGCAACAAACTCGGCGGGACACATCTTTTCAAAACATTATTACATCTTATAATTAACATGCATTACGAGTAATTAAGAAAAATACAATTTAAATTACTATAGAATTCATGCAATTATACTCAGTGAGTACATAACTTTATAGAATTTGATATAAAAAATAAACATATATGTACATGAAATCACAAATACGTAGCTCTTTCAGAAAACATATCAAATCGTTTCAAACTGATAAACAAGACCAAGTGCGGGTAGTTCGAAAAACTCGCGCGGCTAGAAGATGTTGATGTCAACTTGAGCCAGTCTTCTCCGAGACCACGGGGACAACGCCGTCCTCGAAACGTCGGAGGTAAATCTTAAAACTTAAATACGCGATTAAGTCCCGTTGTGCAGTTTGATAACATATCAAATCTTACAAAAGGAAAAGAAATTAAAATCAATAAAAGAAATGAGAATACATATTATATGAATCTGACTGATTGTTATGAGATGCTTTCATACAATTTGATGTGCTTTCTTACCTGAGCTGAGTCACCTTTAACTCTACACATAATACAATATTTTTAATTACTACTTGTCGTTATTACAGTTTCTGGTTTGGACCATGCATGTTTGTCTGTCAAGTAGTCCTCGACTCTGTAATAAGCCTTCAACATCAATGACTTTTTTAAGTAATTCTTAAGAGCTGGAAAGGGTAATCTTAAAGCATCCTCAGGTAACTTGTTATAAAAATGAATGCATTGCCCAACGAATGACTTCTGTACTTTACGAACACGAAACTTTCTGATAGCAAGCTTATTTTTATTTCTAGTATTATAGTTATGGACATCAGAATTCTTAGTGAAGGAGTCTAGATTCTTAACAACATAAATAATACTATCATATATGTATTGGGAAGCTACAGTTAAAATATTAATTTCTTTAAAAAGATCTCTTAATGATTCACGCACCCTTAAATTATATATAGAACGAATGGCTCTCTTTTGTAAGACAAATATAGTCTGTATGTCAGCTGCTTTGCCCCAAACCAGAATACCATATGACATTACACTATGAAAATAACTATAATAAACAAGGCGAGCTGTCTCAACATTAGTCAATTGTCTAATTCTCCTCACAGCGTAAGCGGCCGAACTTAATTTGTTAGCTAGTGTTCTTATATGAGGACTCCATTGTAGATTTTTGTCCAATGTTAAACCAAGAAACAGTGCTTTATCTACCATCTCTAAGCATTCATTATTCAAAAGTATCTTAGTATCGACTGGTTTAACATTCGGCAAAGAAAATCGAATGCATTTAGTTTTCTTAGCATTAAGAAGCAAATTGTTCATAGTAAACCAGTTTAGTACATTAACGAGTGTGCTGTTAATTACACTGTAATCGGTAGATTTACGATCAACCTTAAAAAGTAATGATGTGTCATCAGCAAAAAGAACAATTTCACAAAGATTTTCTACTACACATGGCAAATCATTTATATAAACCAAAAACAGGAATGGACCCAAAATAGAACCTTGTGGCACTCCTAATTGGACTACAGTACCGCTAGACCGGGTTTTGTTTACAACAACTGTTTGTGTTCTGTTGCTAAGGTAAGAAGACATAAAGTTTAGGGCATTTACTGACAGACCATAGTGTTCTAATTTCAAAATGAGCGTTCCATGATCCACACAATCAAATGCTTTAGAAAGATCACAAAATATGCCAATTGCATCACAAGAATTTTCCCAAATATCATAAATATGTTTAATAAGTACCGAAGCAGCATCGGTCGTGGAACGGCCCTTTGTGAAACCAAACTGATTGCTTGTAAGTAAAGTATGTCTGTTGAAGTGACCCAGTAGATCATTTAACATTAACTTTTCAAAAACTTTACTTAGTACAGGAAGTATTGATATTGGACGGTAATTAGCCATATCACTCGAATCACCCGATTTAAAAAGAGGTATGACTTTGCTATATTTCATAAGATCTGGAAAGACGCCTCGTGAAATTGAAATATTATAAATTACGGTTAAGTAAGGCGCTATTACGTCCAAGACATGACTAATGACTCTAACAGATGTTCCCCATAAGTCTTCCGTTTTCTTTAAATTGAGTGACTTGAATGTTTTAACAATAATTGCTGAATCTACTAGACTAAACTCAAAGTTAATATTACATTTCTTAACATTAGCACAAAGTAAGGAATGAGCTCGAGACGAAGATGAATGTAGACATTTCGTGGTATTAATAGCTATTTTAGAAAAATAATCTTCGAATGCCGAGGCAACATCGTTGTTTGACATGGTCAGTTGTTTATCCGAGACAATGTTGACTTGACAATCGCGTGATTTACATTTACCAGCTTCCCTATTTATAATATTCCATGTTGTCTTCACTTTGTTGTCCGACACTTTCAGTTTAGAACTTGTATAGTTTGCTTTGGCTGTTAAACACACTCTCTTGAAGATTTTAGAGTAGTTCCTCACATAGTCCAGGAAATCTGTATTTTTGTTCAGCTCTCTCTCACCATAAAGTTCATAAAGCCTTTTTCTACTTTTATAAATGCCTACAGTAGCCCATTCACTAAACTTTGTTCTAGTTTTTGACCCACTAATAGTTTTCATACTGAAATTTTGATTAAAATAATAAAGAATTACGTTAAAAACATCTTCATACAAATTATTACAGTTGTAATGTGAAAATGGTAACATACAGAGACTTTTTTGAATTTCATTTTTGAATAATTCCAAGCGACTACTAGTAATGGGTCTATATGTTATTGTTTGTGGAGTATCATGGATATCGCTTAAGAAAACAGCCCTTTGACCGCTATGATCAGAATAAAAACAGTTAAATATTTGCTTATCTATACATTCACAATTACAAAATATATTATCCAGACATGTTGCACTAGTTACACCTACCCGAGTAGGTTCAAGAAACAAGTTAAATAAATTGAATGATTTAAACAAACACAGCATTTTAACTGTATTACTAGAGGACTCGAGCAAGTTAACATTAAAATCTCCACAGACTATAACATGTTTTTGGCCCTTACATACTAATTTCAGCACACTTTCCATTGTAGTTTCAAATGTGCTGAAGTCAGCTGATGGTGGTCTGTAAACACATACAATAATATATTTTTCTAATTCTACACAGGAAATTTCGATAATTCTTTCTATGGAATAATTTACAATATCTTTACGCTCTTTAGATTTCATGCAATTTTTAACAATTATCAGGGAACCACCATGAACAGCAGACTTTCTAGCAAAAAAACTGACTAACTTAAAGTTAACAAAATCAAATAAAAACTGCCCATCTTTCAGCCAATGTTCAGTGATACACATAACTTCAATATTATTATTATCTAAAAATAAACCTATTTCTAATTCTTTGCTGGAAAAACCCTGAATATTCTGGTGAATAATATTCATACTCAGGCGTTTTTCCGCTGTCTTACAATCTAGTTTAAATTTGGCATGGGGTCCTTGACTTTGTCAGCTGACTGAGAATTAGCTATAACACTACTAAATCTATTTGGCTCAATATTATAGGCCAATAAATCCACTAGGTATACTAAATATTTCTTTGGCAGAAATACCTTCCTTGGAGCTAGCATGAAGCGCTCAATGAATTTATTTAAGTCAAAGAAATGGTACTTTTTATTGACAGATATGGCATGGTACATCAAAGAATTGTAGTGTGCTACTTTACTATTATAGTCATAAGACATATTCTCTGCATAAGGCAGTGCACATAAAATGATTTTCCCCACACCAGATTTTTCAATAATACTTAAAGTGGACATCAACTTATCTATGCTAGGCTTATCTACATTAAGGCTATTTCCTAATAAAATTACAAGTGTAGTACTGCTATCATAACATCCCTTTGAAATAAGGTCACACAAGTGAGACAAAGTAATGTTTTGATAACAGTAATTTGAGACTTTCTGCTCTAATCTGTAGCCTAATAATGGGCCCATTCCTAGCCCAATCTGATCTGAAAAAACAACAGTCTTACTGACTGCTCTAGGGGGCTGTGTGACTACTGGTACAGCTGGCCTAGAGGTGTTGAGGGCCACATCGGCTTCAACAACTTTTGCTGGTGGCATTTGGCCACAATTACAAATATTTCCATTAAGTAATGACTTGCATCGCTCCTCTAAATTTTGATTTTCTTGCAGCAATTTATTAAAAGCCTTGATGTGCTCCTCAACTTGTTTTTTGGTGGTTTCATACATGGTGGTTATTACCAGAAGCTCATCTTTTAACCTATTTATATCGGCATGTAACTTCTGGAAATTTGATTCCTTGGTTTAAGCTCCAAATGACAATTTTGAACCCTATTTTTCATAACTGATAATGCATGTTTTAATTTACTATATTTTTTAATGCATGCCTGGCCTTTGATAAGCTTCTGGGTTCTCCTAATATACCTATTAATCTTGATATACTTTTTTAACTTATTGCTACTATTAAAATATACTAAATATCTAGAGTCCTTACTAATTTGAGTTTCACCGCCTGCCAACTCTTGGTACACATTTTGTAGTTCCGAAGCATCATAGTGCTCCCGCTCTCTCCTAAACAAATTAAGTTCATCATTAGCCGCACCCAGTTCCTCTTCCAAATGTGTGATGCGGGTTAAGGCCACTTCATGCGTAGAAGCACACTGATTGAACGAGTCTACTGCCTCTTGCAAACGGTCCACTTCACCACGGGCATCAGTCAACTGCACATCATTGTCTGCCAGGTCCCGTCTTAAATCTGAGTTTGTGTCGACCAATTTCTTGAACTGTAGTTCGCTCTCCTCCCTATCCTGCAACAACTGCTTGGACAAGGCCCTCGACTCCTGTAGATCTTGTGTAGTAGTCTTCAGTTGCATCTCTAGTTGGCGCGCAGTTGCCTTGCGAGTGTTGGCAGCGCTTTTGGTGGTCATTGTCACTTGTCACGATTTCTGAAAGGTGTAAATAATAAAGGATGAGTACTTATCTCAATAAAATTGAGAGTGGAATTTTGCCAGGACAAGAGAGATGAAAGCTAGAACATATGAACTATGAACGATGTATGCAGTGTGTCAGTAGTGGGCTGTGTCTGTGGCGAATGTGCCTTGTCTCAACTTTTACTTCCACTAGTTCGTCAAGCAAAGAGAAACTGCACTGAGCCAATGTATTTGTGGTTTGACGTTGCTCACGGCTGTACAATGAGCTTTGTATAAATGTAATACTAAGTAATATATGGTATAATATAATAATAACAGTGTGGTAACAGTAAGATAGAACAAAATACTCTCCCGGTTTCAAACACGAAAATCCAACGGTGATCACTCGTTGACAGCTAGGTAGTTCCGCCCCAAAGTCCAGTAAATACTCGATGTATCGTTGTCAATTGCACATAAATTATATAACCGATGTTTCTTTACTACTTAAATCTATTAAAGTTCACCATAACTCTAATTTTAAACTAAAAATATAATTAATTTTCAATATTTGAAATCAGCTCTTGAAAGATTTAACATAAGCGGTTTCCGAGTGCGTCGAGTCTTGCTGGGGTTCCAGGTGACTGGTGGTTACATCAGGAGGCCTGGACCTGGAAGACAACGCTGCTCTTCTGCTAGAGACAACCGGTACATTGTATCGAACTCTTTGCAGAACCGTTTCTCCGAGGCTGTTGAGCTGCAGCAGCAGCTTCAAACAGCTCAAAAACCAGCAGTAAGCATCTCTACGATCGGAAGAAAGCCGGAAGAGAAGAGGATGTTGCCCCGTTGAGCTGCTACAAGCCCCCAATTAAAGCAATAGCATCGAATAGCCAAGAGGAAATTTTGCCGACTGCACAAAGATTGGACGTTTGAACAATAGAGGAATATCCTCTTTTCCAACGAGACGAGGGTGTGCCTTTACACCAACGACAGGTGCAGGGGGGAGTGTAGGAGGCAGGGAGACCAATTTACGCAAGCCTGCACTGAAGAGACCGTCTGCTTAGGGGACGGATCTCGCATGTTCTGGGGCGGCATTTCGATCGACGAGTAAACTGATCTCCTGTGCATTTCCCGCACTGAAGGTGGTCACAGCCAGGGATCCCTGACTGCTCGGCGTTCCATAACGGTATTCTTGGAGGAGCATGTGATCCCATATGATGGTTTTGTTGGATCCAACTTCCAGTTTATGCATGACAACGCCCGCTGTCACACTGCGTTGTTTGTGTGAGACTAACTGTGGGAGGTTGGGATCACCCTAATGGAGTGGCCAGCAAGGAGCCCTGACCTGAACCCAATCGAACATCACTAGGATCAGCTAAACGGGCGGGATCGGTCGTCTGATCCTGCTCCTGCCACTCTCGACAGGCTTCAAAACGCCATTATTGAGGAGTGGAACAACTTTTCTCAAAAACGCATCGTGGCACTCATGACAGTCATGACTGATCACATGGAAGCTACTCGGAGGGCAAGAGGAGGCAGCACTAGGTTTTAAGTTTAGTTTTAAGTTTGTTTTTTTCTGAATCTGTTGATTTTGTAGTGTTTTTATTCTTTGCAAATTTTAACCAGAATACACGTCGATTCGTTTTTCCTGAAAATTTTCTTTTTGTATGGGGTAGATCGTCCATTTTACGACATTTTCCAATAGAGAGTTTCATAACCTTTCAAATAAGGCCCCATAGTCTTATCTTGCCTTATATAATATAAGGTTTAAAACCGCTTGAAAGAAAAATGTTAAGATGTGCGATTTTTTTGACGCTGAGTGTATTATTACTTATTAAATTTTTACTTAATACAAATTCTCCCAACTTGTGAGCTATATTACATACAATACAACTCTACGTGAATGAACTGCAACCCTGACCGCAATAAACCCAAGAGCGGAAAGAAATTTTCATTTGATATTCCATTTTTATGAGGCTACTTGGTCGGGAGTCCCGCAAATGTTACTCTAACGGTGTCGGCCCTGAGAAATAAAGATTGCGCTAACGTTGCCGTATTTTTGCCATACAGGCGTTACGTGAACCGCATCTGACGAGTCATGCGAATTTACCGCTTAGATAAATTGTACAAGTTAATATCAGTTGTCACCGTCAAAAGTATATGTTTTTATACAGGCAATAATAAAATTGTTGATATTATTATCCGGTACCCATGCATTTCTTTGTAGTTTAAAAAAACATTGATTCAGAGTTGACAGAGAATAAGCATTTGCATTAGGCTTAAATTATTGTTAGTTTAATTCAATTTCAATCTGAAATTGCCACCATATTTATGATTCACACTTTCACTTTATTTTCAGCAACTTTACCACAACAAAGCATAGACTTTATTATTACGAGCCAACTTTGCCTACGCGAGCTGGCAATAGCTGCTCGTTTTGTTTCAAACTAATTCATATATCGTTTTTATAGCAGTAAGTTTTAATAGATTAACAATAACACCTTCAACAGTTACAGTTTTGAGGAGAATCTATTCCATTCTGTGAGTCCGTTGGTTTTATTCCAAGAAGGTATGTATGTATTATACATAACTCTTATACGATTTAAGCTTAGGTAATTTACATTATATCTACCTATAGGTACTAAACCTTTTTTGAGGTTCGATATTTCAGCACCATTACAAATGGCATCTTTATGGAGAAAGTGCTCCGACTTTTGATTATGATCTAGCATACGCATAGCGATCATCTACCAAACGTTCCATCCATCCATTTAAAAACGTCCAACTAGAAAGCAACCAAACGTTCCTGTCAGTGATCGTATTGAAACTCAAACTCTACAACTACAATTAATTTCAAGGTCACCCGTAAAACCTCGGTAAGAGCTAGTCTTCTATTTGTTTTCTAAATAAAATATATCAGTCGTTTCGGTTAGAGCTCGCCTGTCCAAATACTCCAAATGATTAGCGCTGAAATTAAATTATAACCATTTCATCTCTCCCTATTCGCTTGTATCGATGTACAAACACGCTAACCTCCACCATTTGCATGTATGTATCGACATGTAATCGACACAATTTGATTTGTCGATCTGCGAACGCATAAATGCTCAAAGTGTTGAGCTGTTTTGCTCATGTGTTGCTGTCGTCAAAACTGTTAAAAGGGTTTCCTTGTGTAACATTCCCGTCTTGAAGTTATAAGCGTTCAGTATGCACGCAGTTGTGGCATAAGCATGTGGCATGTTTTAAGCAATATCATTGATATCAATGATATGATTTAGGTACGTATTATAAGTTTATAACGCAAGGATACAACAGAATCCCTGATAGTCTAGCCACAAGCTCTGGTTTAGTGTCATTGTTCATAGCGGCATAAATTTTGTTATACCTATATTATATCAACTAATTCTAATACAAGTATCCATTATACATAGTTACAATGTAGCTTGTGCTTCGAACCGCGTCAGGTTGGTTTAGATGAAGTCCGCTCATTTCGCATAATGATTCGTCGCCTTTTTAGATTTTGCCATTTCTTATCGGTATCTTTGGCATCTAGGTATATTGTCAGTTCTATTGTCTACAATATTTCTGCAGTATATAAAAACAAACGTTGTATTGTATTATAATTCGGGAAATTTTCCGCAACTCGACGACTGGCGCCTATTTTGCGTGACAAACGTTCCTAGTGGTTTTTGTGCCAATAATACAAATGCCATTCATATAAGTGCAACGGAACAAAATATTTCAGTGATAGCGAAGTATTTTTATTCTAATATAAAAAAGTACACTCGTAAAAAATATGAATTAATATAATTTTTGCCTATTATATGAAACCAAATGCCATAGTTGAAACAATCAGGTCGGTAAGTATATTATTAGGTATGGTTAATCAACAACGACAGCTATTTATAATTACCAATACACGTGTCTCGTTTATTTTGTATGCGAGACATTTGGCTTGGCAGCCCGTAGGCGCTAACATCCTTCACATCACGTTATTCAAATACGTCATATAACATATAATAGATTTTATTGGAGAGGGCCCTAAAAAGTAGAGAAAGTGGAAATGATATATTTAAATATTTTTTACCACACTAGCCCAAATAGGCTCTGTTTATCCTTCAACATTGGATAGCTAAGTTGTTTTATCCTCTAGAGAGTCTAGACTTCTAGAGGGCAATGTAATATCGTGAACATTTTCTGTTCTTACCTCACATTGGCTGTGAAGATGGATTTTTAATTGCTGATTTTAAATAATAAATATTTATTTTTCGATTTGTAAAGTTGTACAGCTACGTCGCGTTGGTTTTTGGAAAAAATAATCCATTCGGTAGCAAAGTTTCTAAGTATTATTATCAAGTGAAAGTGAATATTGGTCGGAACTCTTATTTAATAATACTAATACCGACATAGAAAAAAAGATACATTTATGGCGTTATTCATAAATATTCTGTCAAATCTAACTCTAACAAGCTACTACAACCGCTTGTTGTCATTTTGACGTTGCGTTTGTTAAAGAGATAAAATTTAACAATGATTTGCTAAGTTTTGTGAATAAGGTTACCTACGGGGTACCTACGGTTGAGCTTTTAGAAAATTCTTGGTTTCTTTTCTGTTGGTAGGTATGTAGGTAATGCTGCTGTAAAGAAAATAAAGTGCTCTGGCAAGTTGCAGAATTAGGTTGAGGTCAGTGCAGAGCAAATTCCTCAATTCCCTGTGCATTCTCCCAATGTACCTACCTATTGCATTAAAGCTTTTGTCCCAAAGGTGTTGTAAACATGAAAAGCGAATTAAGAAAATGTTCTGATACTTGTTATCAAAACAAAATCCGTTTTAAAAATAATAAACAGATAATATTCACGTCAAACCAGCTTCCCGACATGACGTCCTTTGGCCCTAGAGGTATGTGAATATGTTTTCGTTTTCATTACATTTAATTTACCCGTTGATTACCTTTTTTAGACTAAGACGTTAGAAGTTAACACATATCGCCAACGGGAAATATGTCCACTTCATCCAATGTCACTTTCATAATGTTAATGTTTGATATGTATGCCTCTGAATTTTAAGGTCCCTCGATTCCTAATGGATTAGATTATATTTTGATAAAAATGGGACCTAATATACAATAATATTCCTAGTCGGTTGAGAAATGACGGAGTTTTGAGGTGAATAAAAAACCGGGCAAGTGCGAGTCGGACTCGCGCACGAAGGGTTCCGTACCATAATGCAAAAAAAAAAACCGGCCAAGTGCGAGTCGGACTCGCACACGAAGGGTTCCGTACCATTATCTAAAAAAACGGTCACCCATCCAAGTACTGACCCCACCCGACGTTGCTTAACTTCGGTCAAAAATGACGTTTGTTGTATGGGAGCCCCACTTAAATCGTCGTTAAATCGTTCGTGAGATACAGCCTGGTGACAGACGGACGGACGGACGGACGGACAGCGAAGTCTTAGTAATAGGGTCCCGTTTTACCCTTTGGGTACGGAACCCTAAAAACAACCGAATTGAGAACCTCCTTTTGAAATTTCGAAGATACTCTGCCGTATCTCACGAGTAACCATCACAATTCTACTATGAACTTAGCATACGAGTATTTTTGGGACATTGATTGTATAGTCAAGTTCAATACCAATTTATTGTTAGCACATGGCGTAGGAGTCCGGTTGTTCGGGCTAGGCCTGCCTGGCGGCGAGTGGGTGAATGAAGGCGGGGGCGCCGGGTCCGCGCAGCCTCCGTCGCGCCCGCCCTCGGTCGACTGCCAGTTGACGTCGCGACGAGCGCAAATCCCCACGCCACGATCGCTCAAAACACGTTTAACTAACCAAATAGTGACAATTAACCTGTGGAAACTTCTTTGTTATTGTAAGTAATCAGACGTGTAATAAAAATTGATCAAATCGGCGACCTTTTCGATAACGTCAATTAGTGCAACTTGAAAGTTATCAGTGAGTCTCTGCATCGTTTTTGCGCCATTTGAGGGCAATTACAAATGTGTCGGGGGCGTTGAGATGTGCGTTCTCGGCGTATCGTTAAGTCACCTGAGTTGTTTGGAGGTCGCCGCGTCTAGCTAGCAGGGTACTCGCTCGCCTGTCGCGCCGCAATCACGTGGCCATTATGATCACTTTAAACAACTTGTTACAGTTGCTTATTGGGACTTCTCATTCCCTTGCTAGTTGCTGAGGAACTTAACGATCGATTTTTCTCAATATTTTGTGATATTAGCGCCCTAGATTTACTTATTGATTGGTTTGTTAAAATAATGCAACGCCAGTTTTCGGTGCAGCTATGTTAGGTATCTGCATGCCAAATCCAAGCCAAAATTTATTCCGCACCACTGCTATAGATAATTCTGCCAGTTGGCAAGCTCCTAACATTTGGAACTCTCTTTGTACAGGCTAGTCTGCGTCGAGTGGAATCACCATTGGAATTCCCGTGAAAGATCGCAAAAGCCTTGAGTAGATCGATAGATAGAATACTCTTTATTGGCACACCTCAGTAAAAAGATACAAAATAAAAGTACAATTGATTAAATGTAGAGTAATGATAATTTTACAGAATTCTCTTGAAATATGGTCTAATTTCTTATTTAGACCAGATAATTCCGTAACTATCAATAAAGTGGAGAGAGAAGGCTATTGTTATATCTGTAATAAGACCTCTAAGCCTTGATTAAAATAAAAATAGGTATGGATTTACTTTTTCGGACGGCGAATTTAGAAACTTAAATATAGTTCTTCAACAACCTTAAAGGTGAAATCAGACGGTTCATTTTGTGCTAATTTTTGTGTTTCATTATTCATCTTTTACTCAAAGTGACGCGTGTGAACACAAAATGAACCTAAAGCGAAAAATTAATTCATTAGTGAAATAATCTAACAGTGTTGGATTATTTTCATTCGGCATCTTTCACTCGCACCCCGAGTGAACAAAAAATGAACAGTGTGAACACAGAGTGGATGTGGTTCCCGATTTTGCATATTTTACTTGAATCCTGTGGGTAGTAGTACCTATTAGCCTTCTTGGAAAAAGCACGATATGGTATTTGTAGGTACCTACTCTGTAAAATTGTTTCAGAGTTCCAAAACAATCGCTAGTAGCAAGGTATCGCAGTAAAATTTGGAGATTTATTCGTCTAGGTACATATAGGTATTGCGGCGGTAGCATGGTCGCATTTTTATTGCCTGTTACCATGCCTGTCAGGTTCTAACAGGTGAATAAAGTGCGACAGTGACGGGCATAGTGACGGGCGATAAAAGTAAATAGAACCATGCTGCCACCGCTCATGCAACTAATAGTAGAACTTAAATTCACCCGCAAATGATTGCGATCCAATTAAAGATCTTCAATGGCTAGTTTCCCCAATGTATTCCACAATGTAATGTACACCACCGTCGACGTTTTCTTTGCTTTTTGGTTGTTAACATCTTTGTTAAATGATCACAAATAGAAATGAATCCAAGACGCACAACTTCATTCGACGCCATAGTGAAAGGAAATAAAAAGTGAATAATCTTAGCACCAGCACCGTGTGAACTTGCAATGAAAGAAAAATGAATCATTCGCTCAAGTGAACATTCATTCGAATGAACCGTCTGATCCTACCTTAAGCGTGGGTTAGACTAGCAAGAACTTGCGTGCAGTTTTCACTTCATTGCGGTATCAAACTTCGGTGCAAACTTTTGAATGCAGTTTACCTTAGTAGTAGGCAATGTAACGTAAATTGTTGCTAGTCTACGCCTCGCTTTAGATTTATCATAAACTTGTTTATAACGTCCCCGAGTAATAATCTTAATCCTGACCCTTAGAGGTCGTCTTCCTTTATCAATATAATTTGGGCAGGTCTATACCTACTATATTTCACGTAACTGGCTCAATGTCACCTTAACACGTATTCGAAGATAACTAGCTTTTCATTAGAAGCTACACCTGTTGAAATTTTCAACTTAACGAGCATTGACTAAGGATACCTATACCCGAAATCAAATTGTCTTTCCTTTTTTTTCACCTTCAATGTTCTCTAAGTTTTAACATACAGAAACATTTAAGCTTACACTAAGTTCTATGTACAAATTGCAAAACTTATCAAAACAAAAATATTTTCACGCCACTGTTCGGAAATGTAGCAATAGATGGTCTAAAACCAAGCTGGAAAGTAGGCAATAGCTGTAGCACCTGAACCACCACTACTACAATGTTTCATTGTTATCATCATCTGTCATTGGTGACAGTTCGCTACAGCAATGAGTATCATTTAAAACATAAAAAAACAATAAAAGGTCTTTTATTGCGCAACTTTTTCCTTCAAAAATAAAATTAGGTTATGTATAGAACCAATATCTTGTTTTAAAAAAAAAGAAATGTCAAAACCATTCACTTCATTTTTTTTTAACAATTATCCATTCAGTTCACGCTTGAGGCGTTTTTGACTTTTGTAGCTGTTTGTGGTTTTTTTAGCAAAAACGCTTCTAATTTTAGAGTCGGTTTGAAGCAAATAACAGAAAAACGCCTCTTAAAAGTGGTAAAAAAAGTAAAAAAGGCGGGATCTGAAAATACTTACTGAATTGGATACTGTATATTGTGTGTTGACTAAAAAATATAAGAAACGCGTATCTACGCTCGCTATAAAATGAGTTCTTCTAGTGAAGAAAATGATATTCTTACGCTGACGCCTACCGAAATTCAAGAGACAGTACAGGCAGTGGCTAGTAATTTGCTACCAGAGAAATCGCGGGCTAATACTTATAGTTATGTAAATGTTTTCTTATTTCCTCGCAGTAGTCGTGAAAAGCACTATGTAATGCCTCGGCCGGAAACGCTAAAGATGGACTCGTATTATTCGAGGGCCTCCACTAACGTGTCGGCCCTCGAACTCACTCGTCCATCTTTTAGCGGTTTTCCGTCCTCTCCTACAATGTACTATATCGCAATCACCGTTATAGATTATTTTTAAGTTATTCCTGAAAAATCCACATTCTATATTGCAGTCTCGATCAAAGCCAGTTACCGCAACTAAGTGCCTTGCCGCAGCGATAAGCGTTCGAGAAATTGAAAAGGATTCAGTTTGAGAAAGCCTGCCCGTTTGTCGGATTAAATTAGCTTAGTTTGCGATCTCGGGATTGGCCGCTAAATATACCAGGGAAACAATTATACTTTGCATTTCTTTCAAATCAAAATGAAGAATGGTCCTCTGCTCTCGAATTTGATAAGGGTCATTTATTAAGGCCCATATTTAAAGGATGATTTAATTTATACGAGTATACCCAAGGCAATCGTAAAGCAAGCTGTACAGACTAAACCGTATAAGTATAGGTATTCCATATAATTAAGTATAGGTATAGTATCCTTTTACTAAGCTATATTTACGAATTAGGTCGTTAATGATAATAATTCAACCTTAATTCCCATATGTTCGATCGTTTATTTCCGAATGTTCGCGGGCTGAAAAGGAAAGTACTGTCTTAGGTATACCCAGCATGCATGACCCTGACCCATATTGGGGTGCCCGTCATTTGTACATATGCACTTTTACGTACACTGCCGTTATAGTTAGGTACTGGGACTTTATGGCTAACTTATAGCCGATTTTAGGTAAATACTAAAAAAAAATCGCTAACAAATTTTGTGGACCCAGAATGATAAATCAATCACAATTTTTTTTATTTGTTTAGTGCCTGTCCGAACTGAAAAATTGATTAAACCTCAGGTAATTGACAGTTTTTTAATGCTCGAATGCCGCTCCTGAAACAACAAAGACAAAAATAGTGATCTAGTAAAGTTTTTCAATTCAATTTTTAACTGGACGCAGACTTCAATCGATTTGCACAGTAAAGGTTGATTTTTAGTAAGAATTAGTACATTATTGCAGAGGCCGGGAAAGGGCAATTCGTGGATGAGTTTCGATTTTGTCGGACGACGCGAAGCGGAGTCCGACAAAGAAGACGAATCCACGAATTGCTATTCCTGCCGAGGCATATATAGTGCTTTTCTCCAAACATGCGAGGAAATAAGCTAAAATTATTATTATTTAAGCATCAAGCATCACTCAAATCAAACCTTCACATTCAAAACGTCAAAAACAATTTCCCTCTTTAATTAATTTTTAAAAGTTAAAGGCACAAACTTATTCTGCCATTCAGTACCATTCAATATTCGTTCATTCAATATAATTGCGCAATATAGTTTGTCAAACCAACTTTTCAGTCAGTAAGAACCAGGAAAACTACACCCATCCTTTTCTTTTGGGTGCTAGTACTAGTGTAAGACAAAGATAGTATGATTCTCTTTGTCTATGTTTGAAATGAGAAAGTCCTTTGACAAACTATGTAAGCTTTATGAACACGGATGAGATTTAAAAAAAATATAAAAATAATCTTTGATTTTATTAAGCAGTATTCGCACGATCATACACGTGAAATGATAGCTGATCGGGTCGTGTAGAAGCGGCTCGCGGCAATAATAATTGGCTGTTTGCGTTTTTTATTATTAAAAAGTAAAAAACACTACAGTAATAAGTTATTACTGTAGTGTTTTTTTACTTCCCGTCCGCTAGAACAGGACAGCGATAGTTTGATGTTTTTTAGTTAGAGTTTGACATTAACGAAGAACTTCCCGTACTATTTTTGCTACAGTAAGGTGTACATTTCCGAGCATATTGGAGAAAAAAGTATTTACCTTCCGATATTTTAGTATTACCGCTGTGCTAGATCCTGATAGCGGTTAGTTAGTTATTCAAATTTTAAAATCTCGAGATGTTTATTATTGATATGACACAACTCACATGCATTTCGTGCGAACTAATAAGCGCGAGCAATGGTATCATCAAAAACCCAGTAGGGTGGAGTGAATAAACATGTTTTTGTACATTCTGGTTTCGCCAGTTGGTCTCTAATTACAGAGGATTTTTGTGAAAATTTTAACATTCTAAATTGACATCTTCAGTGGCATTCAATTTACAATATATTTACTTTTCAAGTTATAGTACATTATTGCAGAGGCCGGGAAAGGGCAATTCGTGGATGAGTTTCGATTTTGTCGGACGACGCGAAGCGGAGTCCGACAAAGAAGACGAATCCACGAATTGCTATTCCTGCCGAGGCATATATAGTGCTTTTCTCCAAACATGCGAGGAAATAAGCTAAAATAATTATTATTTAAGCATCAAGCATCACTCAAATCAAACCTTCACATCCAAAATGTCAAAAACAATTTCCCCCTTTAAATAATTTTTAAAAGTTAAAGGCACAAACTTATTCTGCCATTCAGTACCATTCAATATTCGTTCATTCAATATAATTGCGCAATATAGTTTGTCAAACCAACTTTTCAGTCAGTAAGAACCAGGAAAACTACACCCATCCTTTTCTTTTGGGTGCTAGTACTAGTGTAAGACAAAGATAGTATGATTCTCTTTGTCTATGTTTGAAATGAGAAAGTCCTTTGACAAACTATGTAAGCTTTATGAACACGGATGAGATTTAAAAAAAATATAAAAATAATCTTTGATTTTATTAAGCAGTATTCGCACGATCATACACGTGAAATGATAGCTGATCGGGTCGTGTAGAAGCGGCTCGCGGCAATAATAATTGGCTGTTTGCGTTTTTTATTATTAAAAAGTAAAAAACACTACAGTAATAAGTTATTACTGTAGTGTTTTTTTACTTCCCGTCCGCTAGAACAGGACAGCGATAGTTTGATGTTTTTTAGTTAGAGTTTGACATTAACGAAGAACTTCCCGTACTATTTTTGCTACAGTAAGGTGAACATTTCCGAGCATATTGGAGAAAAGTATATTTCATTTTTGTTACTATTAAATTCAAATTCACGTAGAGAATTATTAATATCACTTACACATTTACAATTAACAACACAATACAATTAATTTAGAAATATGTTGCTTTGATTATACACAGTTTTGTTCCACTATTCCAAAATTTCAAACTCAATGCATTGCAAATTTCGCATGATAACCTCAGAAAGTAGATCATTGATTGGCCGATTCAGAAAATATGTTGTGAGTTCAGTCCGCAATTTTAAATATGAATGTCCAAGAATTTCTGTTCTGTTAATATATGATACTACATTCATTTAGAATACAAAAGTTCTAAGTGGTTTTTAAAAACTTTGGGAGTACCTATTTTGAAAATAATACTTTTAGGAGTGTTTTCTGGTGATCCAAAGTTCCAACTCGTCAATATATCAGGCATGTAGTTATTTTCTTTTGAAAGGTATAAGGGATAAATAAAACCCTCCAGCTTTGTTTACTGTTTCGTGACCCAGAAACAGATTTCTCTCATCCTCAGCGGCGTATTATGTTTCCATTAGAGCTTGTTGACTTAACCCTTCAAGAGAGCACAGTGACTGCGGTTTTACCTGACTTCGCGGGCGGCGGGAGCACGTATCAAGGTTTTACGATGCAGGGGCACGCAGCGCTCTGCTGATTTATTTTCATTAACGTGTACAGCTGTGCCGCCGGCGATATTTTTCACCGACCCAGATTGCAAAAAGGGCTCGCGCCTAAAATTAATAAAGTAATGTCATGGCCGTTGCGGAAAATATGCTGGAGAGAAAATACCTCCCCATTCATCAACACGCGGCCGTTGGGAAGTTTTTTCTTCCCGATGAGTTAAGGGAATTCGATGCGGATGCAAAACCCGTTGAGCTCCGCAGAGATATCTCATTGTATGACAAAGGCTGATGACCCACTGACCCAATTTTAGACTGCAGTCAGTATGTACCTTATTTGTTTCGTATTCTGGCACTGATTCCTTGCCAACTTATTCACATACATATTACGGCGGAAGGTTAGATAACTTTTGATTCATTGCGTTCAACTTCTTAACCTATTAAAAAACTAGCTGAAAACTTCAAACATCGCACGAAAAACAACGTTTACACCTGCTAAACTTACAAACTTATAGAACCGAATAACTTTTTCTATCATGTACATACCTTACGCAAGGGCTTTTACTCGTACCTATAACATAACCCTCCGCCGCGACAACCTTGGCTGAAACGTTATACCTTATTTTTGCACTAAAGTATTTTTTTTTATTCGGTAGATTAAAACGACATTTCATAATATGAGCATAAAATGTCATTTCATACTATGAAATGTCATTTTAGTCTACCGAGTAAAAAAATAGACTTTAGGTACAAATTTATTACTGTACCTAGATATTTCTGCGCAATCCAATTATTATGTACCTAGAAGATGGCAAAAAGTACCACTATTTTCGCATTATATTACCTTATGTATTAGTCCTTCAACAAACGCGATAAGCGAAGCAGTCAAAAACGGGCCAGACATTTAACTCTTAACTCATTAGCTGTTGTTCCTGCGAAAGTGTCCTTAACGTCGAAAACACAAGTACGGAATAATGACAATCAATGAGCATATAAAATGATGTGAATGGGAAAATAATTTCTTCTTATTATTCAAATAGAAATGCTGTAAATCGCACGAGATCATTCATATTTTAAAGCATCTTTTGGAAGCCCTTTACTTTCCTTTGACTAATTAAAAACGACTTACCCGTTAGTGAATGCTTTGCGAGTGCACGACTTGAATATTGTATGCCTGCAGTGACGTTGAATAATGTTCGGCGCAGTGCTCGTTATGATTTCGAACTAATTCGGTAGAATATTAATGATTTGACTTGACTCGACTCTGTAGCCTATTACAATTACAAAGTTCAGGCAGTGTTAAAAGTCTTAGTACCAAAATTACACTAGTTATGTAAGTAAATGTAGAAGGATGTGTCTTCTATTGTTTTCTTTTGTTTTGTTCTGAAAATGACATCTTCAAATCCAGATTTTGGATTGTCTTTGCTTAACACAGCTTGATTAATTATGATATCACGGTCAGTGAGAGTGAGGGAAGAATCTGAACCTATATATATGCTTTAACGCTGTTATGCGTGATGGGCCAGTTTGGTCCTTTCCTCTACCATACACATTAATTCCCAGCGACCCGCTAGGCAGCTTCTCTGTTCGAGGCGATATTCGCTACAAAGCGGATAAACCTCTTAATCGAACGTAGCGCGTAGCTCTCGCAGACAGTGAATATTGGTACCAAACTTATGATTTCGCAATAGACAGTAAACAGTTTTACCCGCTGATTGTGGGACATATGATGCTACTATCAATTCAAATCATCTATTTACATACATATGTCTATTGTGTAATACCTATACGTAGAATTGAATTCCTCAGGCCTAACCGCTAAGACCCCAAACTGCGGCTTGCCACAGACAAGTGCCGCTGGGACTGCCGTAACTTCGTACCCTATTATTCCACTATCTCTCTGTCCGCGTATGTGAGATCCTTATTTATTGGCTCTGGCATATGTACGATTAGTTTATTTTTGATTTCCTTGCCGGTTTCGAATATTTAAATTTGAACTGATTTAATATTATTATTTTAGCCGATGCTTATTGTTGTTGTGATTCAGCCATTCTGTCTGTTTTATTGTAGTGTCGTATATGTCTTCTACTACTACTTCCTAACACTTACCTAGGCGTAATTGAACGGAGTAGTACTATTATTTGTGACGTTCCACGGCAAAAGGTACCTTATGGCGGCTGGCGCTTAATTCGCATAGCGCAGCAATAATATTGGAGCGGCGTTAATTATAGCGAAAGCGCCAACCGCCATAAGGTACCTTTACCCGTGGGATGTCACATTTATTCTGTGACAGAGTACAAAAAGTAGAAGATATATACGACACTATGCGTAAAGCAATTGTGAGTCAGGTGAAATTTGCTCGTGGTCTTCAGCAGGCGCTCAAGTGATTGTGTACTTTCATCACCTCTGGCACTACTTTTGCCCCAAATAAGACGCCTGGCATTGTTATATTTGAATTAAATACATAATTAGCTATTATATCACACCAAACACAGAGCTTTATAAATTGCACACCTTCAATTGATTTTACAACCCCTTTGTTGCCCATCCACTCCCGTACCCACCGCTAAACAGCTGCCAGGCGTCCGGATTAATTAATAAAGATAGTATGGCATACTAACTAGAGGGATTTCGTTGCTCTATAAATGACATACCTATTTCCGTGGCTAGCTCTTAGACTAGAACCAAAAACTCATTTACGAAATCCCAATGAATAATTGACACCGACATGAGGAACTTTTAAGAAGTAAATCGTTTAATAATGTCTGCTTCTCTAGTATTTTTTTATATTGTGAACATCAAAGATTTATAAAAATAATACAATATTTACTCTCGTAACTTACTAGGTACCTACCCTTTGTGGTGAACTAGAAGTCCAATAGTCTAGAATCAAAATGCAATCGCAGCTCCAAGACCAAGTCAGTGCAATTGTTATTTGTTCAACTGTAACTGGTCTCGCGGTTACTACCAGAGGAGCAAACTTGACTCTATTGTGAAAGTTTCCTATTTCGAATCTTACCTTACCAGTATTACTTCAAAGTGTAGCTATAGGTATTATCAGAGGAGCGTACATGCGCTACTGGTGAAATTAAATATGTATATTGTGTATTTGGTTTATTTCAATGTGCCGGGTCGTTATTGATGGTTTTCGAAAAGGTCGCTAATTAAAATTTTATAGGTAAATGAAGTGATGGAGTCTTACGAGTGTTTACAGTGTTACGGATCCACAAAATGTGCGAATAGAACTAGCTATTGACATTTTAAATACTGAGTTGCAGTGTTACTAAAACTAAGTGTTGTTATAATTTAAAACAAAGGGCAAAAAGCTAAATAAAACGCATAGTGTATTTGTGTAAGCGATTCGGATGAGAGGATGCGCGACTGGCGTTTATCCGCGCGGCGGAGACGCTAGCGGAAGCGGTCGCATCGAGCGGAAAGGGTGTCGGGCCGCGAGCGCGACGACTGGTGCCCGCACGAGGCGCGGCGTCATGCGCTGACGTGCCCCAGGCGCTGCGCGTGTTGCGGCGCGGCGCGATGCCCCCCTGGGCCTGGGCTCGGGCCTGACATGGAGGAAGGCGGCTATTGGCGGCCATCTTGCTCGACGCTGTCGCTTGCTGAGCACCATGGCAGCGCCACACACCTGTGTGCGCGCCACGCGCCGCAGCCCGCGCGGCTCGGTCACCGCCACCCGCCCCACGCTCACCACCCGCACGTGCACCAGCACGCGCACGCGCATCATCTGCCGCAACACACTCACGCGGCGCACACTTCGCATGCCTCAACGTCGTGTCCCGTACACAGCCCATTCAGGCAACCCACGCCCGAATATTGCGCAGCACATTCACAGGTTAGATTTCTTTCCAATCCCTGAAACAGATTTTTAATATTTTTCAAAGGGACATGGATGATGCGGCAGAATAGATGACCCTGAATTGGAGAAACATGGTTGGTTACTTCCCTGATTTTCCATTTCTGGATCTCCTATACTGCTTGGAATATCAAACGCTTCAGTGGTCATGCAAGACGACGGAGCAACGTGGGACGTAGCCGTGAACGATTTTCGGCACCAAGTCACGCGGTTGCGGCATCTGCTTCTAATTTATTATACTCGTTCATAGGGGAACAGCTTTAACGAATAGGGACAACATTTTCGATATATGATGTGATTTATTTATCTCACAATGTACAATTTCACTTAAAATTACACATGGTAATTTGTTAGGAATTTACATGGATATTTACAGTTTGTTTTTCAATTATATAAATATGAATACGAAAAATGTCAGGGACAAGCAATATTTCACAATAGCGATTTTTAATATTAATGTTATACCTAAATAATAAGTAAGAAAATTATTAATAGAACCGTTTTTCCCCCGAAGGGTAAAAAACGGATATTTAGGTTCCTGCCGAAGCTTGAACCACATTATGAGATAACACCCTTGTAACTCAGCCCTAATCAAGCGAATTCATCAACTAGTAGCGCCATCTATCGCGCCACTCAAGTACTAATGTCGCCCGGTTGCCAGCGCTCGGCTGCTTTCTCTTCAGTACCACATAAGCCGGCAAGGCCCTTAGGTGTGGTTCAAGCTTCGGCAGGAACCTAAATATCCGTTTTTTACCCTTCGGGGGAAAAACGGTTCTATTTAGGTGTCCGTGCCTTCGCTTGAACCACATTATGAGACGTGTTTAAACCTCTGCCGGCGCTGGTCCGGGCGTACTGTGACTGATAATATTTATATTTATGCAAAAATCACATAATAAGAACGTGGTCTTGAAATTTATTCCATATAGATATACTAAAGGATTGTTTGCGTCAAACTAGATTTTCCTTATTTGAAATTACCGATAGATGAGACAATTGTTAGCACTGACTGGCAACATAAGTTATTCGTTGCGACTATAAAATTACTTAACTTTTTATATAAAACAAAACTGTGTAATTATTAGTTGAAAAACTGTCCCTAAAATCATAATTAAAGATAAAAGAAGGTACTTGTAGGTCGTACCATTTTTAAATGTAACCACTATCTGAAGTATTAGCTCTGATGCATGTAACGTGAACCACATCGAGTGAGTTTTACATTAAACCCGTCCAAGCTACCTCTGATGCTTTCCTTTGATGCTTGATGTTTTCCCACTAGGTGATAAAAAGGTTTTGTTGTATGATGTAATGATATTACTACTACTTATCTACTGCTTACCACAAAAATAGCACTGTCGGCCCATCAACTGTTTAAAATTTGTAACTAATTGGAAAAGCTTGGGTCCTCTCTGATTTATCGTATTTTCCAACAATTTAATATAAATTGGTAAGTTGCATCATATGATAGGCCAGATGTAATGTTATATACGTCTATGTGGACAAATAACCAAATGTTCGTAAGTATACCGGGTGTGGCCTGTAATGCGAGCAAATAATTAAAACATAGATTGTACTCCTCAAACGGTGACACTTTTGTTCAACAACTTTTAAAAATTATGAAGTATTTAAACACCCTATTTTTCATACAAAATAAATATTATCTTCAATGGACGCCATCGCCACGCCATATCATTGTGATTGACGTTGCTTGTCACGCCTTAAACATAACAGAATTCGCAATACATTGCGTGTTAGAATAAACTTTAAAGTGTATTAAAAATCAAACTACAAGTTATTTTTAAAAGTCGCTGAACAAATGTTGGTCAGTATGAGAAGTACAGCCTACAGTTAAATTTTTTGCTCATATTACAGGCCACACCCGGTAGGTACCCACTAGAATACGACATTGTCATTATTTAGATATAAATAGTTATTGACTAGGTATACCAGGTTTATTTGTTAATGGGCTATCATTACATAAGGACAACATATTCCGTAAACAAATGTGTAAAAAATAATAATAATTATAAACTTATTTGTGGAAGCCATTGAGATTTATTTCGAATCGAGTACTCCTCTGCCTGAAAGTAGCGTCAGAAAGTGAAAAAGAAAATACAACACTTCATGATGCGTTACTAACTAGTAACAACTCTCAGCAGTAGTTTCAACTGAGCCGATAAACATCCTACCTTACTGATTAGTTTCAGGCGAGGGTTGCTTTAAAAACAACCATATTAATAGTAATTCATGAATAGATATTAATTCTTATATGAAAAGGTAGCCCTCCTAGTCCTCCTACCTATTTCAAGTGTCAATTATGAATCACAGATAACTGGAAACATGCCAATTAAGCTGGTGCCGGGTCAACCAAGCTTTTATATTATATGCTTGTCAGTCATGCAAGCGAATGTATTTAACGAATGAACAAAATCACTGACACGCAGGTGACAATCGTATGAAGGCGATGATTATGAATTTAAAGTGATGCTGACAACTCCGGTTGTTGTGGATGATATCTCTCCATGATATTGTGCGTAGACTGAAGATCCGTCTACCAAGTAGGATATTTTAGAAGATTTTTTAATCTTTGAATAATTCCAATGCCTTCACCTATAATTTTTAGGCTAATTATAACAAAGGCTTGTAATTGTAGGTTGTTTAATTTTAACTCTTTCTGGTGGCAAGCTCATTCCCAAACTGAAGATTTTATGGTTCGCGCGCTGGTAATGGATTGTACGATGCTTTATTGTTAGACTTAGCACGATTTGTGAGTTTTTAATGCTTTTGTATACATACAATATTCTATAAGAGTGTAAAAACCTCTTGATTGATGGTGGAAGACTCTTTGACTTTCTAAGAAAAGAGGAGGTGGACCTATCCACTTTAAATTGTAGTGCAACCTTTACAAACCAATTGCGAAACTTTCGTAACACCCAGACAAATTAAAACATTATTATTATTTGTATATGGTGAGAACCAATAAGTTCTTGGCATTATAGCATTGTAGTTGCACAAGCCACGGGTGTCTCATGATATCATCTAATCTCAAGTGCAGCGCCAGCACCGGCGCGCGCGGGCGATGCTGTGGCACAATTCCTGTCAAACCTTAACATGTGTACTTGTGTAGACGCATTCATTACCAAATATTAGTTTGTACTTTGAAGCCCCAATCCGCATTAGGCCAGCATGGGGACCCTAGCCCAAGCCCTCTCGCGAGTGAGAAGAGGCCTGTGCCCCGTAGTGGGACGTATATAGGCTGAATTGCTATTATTAATAATTTTTAGGTACTTTGGTTAGAAATTTAGCAATACAAGGACGTTGTATGTTGTTTATTGGCTTTCGTGCAATTAAGTTGTGTATCAATTGATTTTAGACTGTTTTTATTGTCGCGAGGGAACCCTAGGGTTAATTAGGCATCATGATGCCCACAAATAAACAATTATTTGATGATCTTGGCCTTTCTGCGACATATTATATTTATGTCACTACCTTGACGTAATCATAGAATAAATAATAGTATGTACTGCAGGTACAGAAGGTTCACTCTCTAACAAAACGCGTCTATTACGACAGATTATGACCGCAAGGTGGCGCAAACGCGAGCAGGTGTCCGTTACATAGCGGTGCGCGGCAACTACTAGTGCTAGACACCAAAATTGGTGTGGGCCGCATGTACTTGGAGCGACGCGACAAAATCGCGGAGTGAGCTACGCCTGACGTAACACTGATATATGTCTACAGATATCTTATATTCAATGATGTAAGCATATTATCATGAATATATGAATTGTAGTTGTCTTCACAACTAATACTGTAATTCTATTAGCAGCACATCTGCCCTATAACCAAGATACGATAATTTTGTAGGGTACTACACCTGGAACTCTAATTGATTGCATTGACGATGATGTTTCCAATTACATGCCCTACGAGACTTGTTACAACAGTATGCTGTAAACCCTGGAGTCCCTGGACTACTACCTTTCAGCTAAGCTTGTAGTACTTAGATCTGGCAATGCTGCAATGTCAGCAGAACTAGTGTTGATTTTTAGAGTAAATTGCAGGCTCTATTTAACCGGCGAACATATTTGTAGTCATGATTCACTACCAGGATCACATTTCGCTTAGATCTTGCATTTTGCCTGAACCACCGTATGTTGTTATTCTTTATAAAATCATGTGAGTACTTCCTTATCTGCCAAGGAAGCCTCTCATCTGGAAATCGAAAGAAGGATATTTCTGGTCCGTGTTCTTTCAGAATCCGGTATCTGGTATCGGTGACTGCCTGCAAATATTTTCTACATATTACGGATAGTATGTACGTTTACGTACGTTGTACATTTGTATGTATATTGGCTTGCACCGCAGTCCACTAGGTTTCAAAGTTTCTGAAGTGACTTCATTTTAATTTATCTATTTGGAAAAATTAAACAATCATTGTTTAGATGTAGGTAAAGCCGTAGACCGTGGCTGTTGGTTCGACAGTTTAGTCCCTTAGTCGGCTTCACCTCTAATTCAATACGCGATTTTTCGAAACAGAATCAGTAACTCCACTCTAACTAAACTTACGAAAAATCTTTTCATAAATTCTTTATTTATTTACATAAGTAATTTGAAGGGGCGCTTCATCGTCTACATAGGCATAACAATTACCATTAAAGAAGCCGATGTTTCACCTCCTATTGAACAATCATGGGTAACTATGCGGATTGCCGTACTAAATTAATATTGTACTATATAGGGTCCTTTTAGACATTATGTAAAAGCACCTCCTACAAATGCCGTCTGTTTCCGATAGTTATATCACCAGTAGGAGTTCATTTCCTTTGAAATTGAACTATGTAACGTTTACGGTCAACGTTTTATGATGCATGATTGTTATACCGACGGCGCAGGTTGATTGACAACCCGCTGCTTAGATACTCTTCCGAAGTGGAGCTTGTTGCTTACAGCATTAAAAATGCCTTTGTCAGTTCGGTCTCTTGGACGGAATGCGATCCTGCCCCTGTGTTTTCTAGATATTACTCTTAGTTCAGTGGTCTCAGTTTCACAGCTACATAGTAGACGATTTAACCTAAGTAAAAGATTTATCTGTGACAGGTCGCAATTTTTTAGCTAATGGTCAATATTTAGAGATGCTTCAGTATTCCCAAAGACACTATTAAGTCTCATAGTCATTCATCATTTAAGAGAGGGATTTAGTGCGATGATTATACACTCATATATATCATTAACTCTTTATTTATTTTCAGGTTTAGAGCCGCAATAAAGAGATATCTTTTGTTAGCCTATGACAGAGCCGTTAATGAATTGGCATTATACGTGTAGTATTCCTATTTAGAAGAGAGAGTTTTAGTCTTCTTTCCTTCTTTAAAGCTAACGTCAATTTTTCTTGCCTCCCCCTCTCTCTTTTTGGTATAGGATCTAGTTGGGCAAAGTATAACACACGGTTTTTCACTTTGTACTGTGAAAAGGGAAGAGCTTTTCACAGTTTCTTAACTGCTATTTTCCATGGCCAGTTAGTCATTCAGTTTAGGATCCTCAGAATGTATATTTTTGGTTTGTTTGGTATCTCACGGCAATTGAGATGGCAGTTATCGACCAAGACCAACATTTGTACACGACCAAGACGGAAACCGACCTTTTTTCCCGGCAGGTTGAAACAATTACTGTAACTACATTTCGTTATCAATTTCGCGCCAAACCCGCCAATAGAAATTCTGCTGCTCGTCGTTCTAAAAGGTGACACACCATTTGGTCGGCTACAATGATGATGACGTCTACTAACTGGGTCGCACATTGGTTCATGACCATGCAGATTTTAAATGCGAGTCCGGCCGTGCAGACATCGATCGATAAAGCGACCAATAAGTCGTCCACTACCGTGTTAGTGGTAGGCCATGAGACTGATGAGACAACGGTTTTTGTTTAACAAGATAACGTCATTTCAATGTCATTTCAGAGGACGATGCGATATCGTCTCATAGGACGACGCATTAATGTCTCACGACACGACAAAATGTAGTCTTATGGAACAACGCAATGTAGTCCCTTGGGACGCAATATCCTCTTACGGGACGATACCACAAGATGGCGCAATGTCTTCTCACATGATGACGTAATTCATCGCGATGCCTGTCGTATCACAGGATGACGCCTTATTGTTTACAGGACGACGCTTGATGTCCCACAGGACGATGTCATGTCATCTCACGGGACTACGCTATGTCGTCTCACGCAACGACGCTTGTCGTCCAACGGGACGACGCCATGTGCCATTTATACCCGTATTCTGTTCAATGATGATGGCTATAGGAGCTCACTTATTCTCATCGCTGGTCCATGGGCACTGAGCGGAATGTCACAAGGTCTTTTAACGAGACGATGCTCGTTGTCTTACAAGACGCTGCCATGTCGTCTGTCAGGACGATCACGGGACGACGCCATGTCGTCTCACGGAACGACGCATGTCGTCTCGCGGGACGACGCCATGTCATCTCGCGGGACGACGCCTTGTCGTCTCACGAGACGACGCCATGTCGTCTCACGGGACGACGCCTTGTCGTCTCACGGGACGACGCCTTGTCGTCTCACGGGACGACGCCTTGTCGTCTCACGAGACACGAGACGACGCTTGTCGTCTCACGGGACGACGCCATGTCGTCTCACGGGACGACGCTTGTTATCCCACAGGACAAGGCCATGAGGCGTAAGTACCCGTGTACTTTTTATGACGGTGCCTGTAGGAAGGTCACTGCGTCTCGTCGCTGGGCCATGGGCACCGAGCGGAATGTCACGAAGTCGGAGATTTTCAAAATATTTTTTCGATTTAAATTTCTCGATCTTTTTAAACTTGCTTTGTAAACGTGTTGCTCGGCTGAGTTACAAAAGCGTACTGAAGAGAAAGCAGCCGAGCGCTGGCAACCGGGCGACATTAGTACTTGAGTGGCGCGATAGATGGCGCTACTAGTTGATGAATTCGCTTGATTAGGGCTGAGTTACAAGGGTGTTATCTCATAATGTGGTTCAAGCGAAGGCACGGACACCTAAATGATGCTATGTTTGATTTTGTATTAAAATTTTATCTCATTCTTAACGTTACTTATGTTATCAGGTTTGACAAAACAAATTATAAGCTATGTTGTTGTTTAGATAAATAATGCTAATAACCCGTCACAGTACTGCAGCTGGTCTTGATAGATGGTGTCTCCGTTCGTAATATAATAATGGACGGGATCGATTCACGAAGCTACTACTACTTACCTGCAACGGCTCTTGCGAAGCTTAATGATTTAGTCGTGCTTTATTTTTTTGCATTAACTAAAAATCTATAAACTTTTCTCATTTTCGAGCGGGTGATACTTCTGTTTGACGTATAATGATCAATATATTTTTTTTTAATTATGTAGTTGGTATAGTAGATGTGGGTGTTAAGGCCGCTAAGCTTAAGTGGGATTGGGCGTGACACGTCTGCCGTATGCACCCGGATCGGTGGGCCAAAGTGGCTACCGAATGTACACCGCAGATTAGCCGGGGCAGAGGTAGACCAAAAAAGAGATGGCGGGATGACCTTGACGCTTTTTGCAGCGACTGGCGGGAACATGCACAAAACCGTGACGAGTGGCGGAAGAAGGGGGAGGCCTTTGTCCAGCAGTGGGACACAAACTAGGCTATTGAAAAAAAAAATGTAGTTAAATAAAATCACTTGAAGGTGGTAATTTTTGCGGCTATACTTATTGTTTATATTTTAAATAGGTATACTAAACTAAAAATAAATAGGTACACTAAAAAATAATATCAGTTTGTTTTCAGTTTATCAAAATGAACATAGGTTTTTATGCGGGGGTAATTTATATGCTAACTTATCTATTTATTACTAAATATATTAAATAAAATTATGATTAAGACTATAATCAAAAACTAAAAAAGCTAAATAAATTGTATATTTTGATGGTTTTCGAAAAGGTCGCTCATTAAAATTCTATAAGTAAGTGAAGTGATGGAGTCTTACGAGTGTTTGCAGTGTTTCTTTTTTCTTAGCCTATTTGTGTGTCCTGCTGGGCAAAGGCCTCTCCCCTGGTTCTCCATGTCTCCCGTTTGCAGTGTTACGGATCCACAAATATAATATTTCTAATGCTAAAAATGGCCCTTGCGGCATGGTACAGTCGCCATCATATATATCGGAGCGGCCATGGTGCTCACAAATATCTGAGCACGCCTCTATTGTCAAGGCGTTAGAGTGCATGTCAGATATTGTGAACACCTTGGCTGCTCCGATATATCTGATGGCGACTGTACCGAAAATACTGGCAGAAAATTTATTTATATATTAGTAAAGAAGCTGCCAGCTCTTTGGTCTCCAGTGGCGTTAGATACTATACGCAGACTATTTGAAATAAAAGTTTAATGACAATGACACATTAGCCGTGCGTGTGGGAAAAATGTGGCTGGGAAGTCACTTTACGTCTTATTGAGGTATATTTATCATAGAAACAATCGGGTAAAAGATTTTTAGTAAGGCAGGTAAAAAGAATTCTATTTTTGTAACGTAAAAAACACGGACTCCGGTTCTGATTTTAATTTCTTGTTCTGAAACTTTTAAGGATTTGATTTTTCAACTGTCAAAAATGACATGGTCCAGAATGATCACTATTGACAGCTCAAATCTATAACAGTTTCAGGACAAGAAATTGAAACCAGAATCAGGCTCACGGATCCTCCACTGAAAATAAAATTGTTCCAACCTGACATATACGTAATACATTATGGTTAAAGCTTATCGACTGATATAGCTGCATGCAGAACAGCAACATATTAGAATATTTATGTATATAACTTGCTTGATTTTGGTACAATGCTTGAATTACTAAAGCATTGAGGCAGATAAAATTATCAAACTCAAATTACATTACGATCCACTGGGCTTACTGGTCACAAATATTTTATCTTTGAAAAGGAATTGAAATTGGAATGGCTCAACGGAATCAACTTAATTAGATTTGCTGCTTTGATAATATAATGTTTTCAGTCAGCATCCACGATTTACTGATGGGCTCATAATGGACACATTAAATGTTATTTGTCCATAGAAGGTCGGGTGTTTTATGCTTCCATCTGTGGAGATAAAGTCCATTTGTGTCATAATACGAAATAAACTGAAAAAATACGCTATCATGTTATTATGACTTATTTTCAACTGTGCCTGCTATGATCTTTGTAACAAAATTAAAATTCTTGGCAGTCAGTTCTAAAACTGCTACAACTTAAAACATGACAGCGGCCAGATATCATAAAAATATTTTTGGATTACTGCCAAATCTTGACTATAACTAAAATATAAGGCCCTTATTTACTCATTGTGACAGGGGTTCTCGCCTTCTTTTTATGCTTGCTGGTACTTAACATTATTTAACGACAATATACGTTACTTTTGGCATTTAATAATATTTAAGTTTAAGAACCTACCATAAAGAAATATTTTAAACAGCTACACGCTTAACACTTATGTCCAGATTCTTAACATTCGTGACTACATAATAAGAAATGAAACAGCCCGGTCCGAACTACTGCCGTATCCGATCTTCAAGATATTCAAAAGAGACGACACGTACTAGATCCATTCTAGATACGTTATAGTTTAGATATCAACTAGTTCTCTTTTGCAGCGCAATTCGGGCAACCAATGCCACTTTTACGTTAGATAGAGTAAGATATCTATTAGATGTGAATTGGATATCTAAGTCATATCCTGTGGAAATCCTTCAAGAGTATCTCCAGAATCGCGCAAATGTCAAATTTGACAGGTTAGATCTTAAACATATCGTCATCGTATCTTTGTGATGTCTAAAAGATATCTAATAGATGTCTATTTCAAAATCCGAATCGGGCCCCTAGTTATTCATCCAACATGCCGTTAACGAATGTTATACCCTTGTGCCGTATCCCAATTTGATCCCTCATTGTGGTTTTCACAGTTCATGGCATAATTTATTAACAAGCCTATAAAATTGCCTTTGAAAATTAGTCAACGAGCGTAGTAAGCTGCAGAGTAGGTAGGCGCGTTCATGTACTACGCTTCACCTAAGCTACAACGAGGCGTTTGTCAGCATTAAATCCGTAGGTCCACTACACCCGGCTTTCCCGGCCCCTCGGTTTGCCTTTGTCTTGTCAGACTGGACAATACTCTCCATGTCCGTGAATCAGATTTGCCAGTTTCCGTATCAATGAAACCAGTAGAAAATTTCCCTGTAATAATTAGTTTAAAACAATTAACTTCAGGATGTTTATACTGTTATTGTTTTATCACATTAATTTATATTTGTGTTTATATAAACGCTAGCTGTTGCTCGCGACTTCGTTCGATTGGATTTTGATACGATATTGGTTATTGGAATTCTATTAAAATTACGTTCGTAATAATTTGACAACACATTTGTATTTCAATGTGTGTACTCTTATAAATATAATAATTTTATTAATGTTTTCTTCTGTATTTTTCGAAAAAAAAATGACTATTACGCCTTTCGGCGAGAAGGGATTGCTAGCTCCGTATTTGTATATCATTTCATCTCGTGTTTTCTTTTTCTACTTCCCCTATTTCCGTGGCCACAACTTATATGTTAGGTATTGGATCATGATCGAATACTTGTGCAACCTTTTTGGCGTAAAATTTTAGGGTTCCTGAGTTGGACAGCATTTTCACGTCTATCTCGAAATTTACAAGGATTTGAACAATTTCGCAATCTATCGATTTACATAACATTTATGTAGTTTATCTTTGTTTATTGATAAATATATTAATTTGATTATTAATAACTAAGCTTTTAAATTATGTTTTTATTGATTCATAGCTCTTTTCGATATTATTATGAGGCAAATCACTTGGGTCCAAACTTATGGAAGCTATGTACCTAATTACAAACATAAGATAAATTCGGCGTTCAGGGAATTGGGGAACGGTGTAAGAAAGGGTAGGGATCGTTAGTGCGTTATTAAGTTTTATATGCTAACCCCTGTCAAAAGTAACATTTGCGGCTTAGTAACTAACCTACTCTACACTTGTATACGGGTCACGGTCGTGGACTTGCGATTCTAAAATAGGATCTTCTCACCTTATTTAACCAGGATATTACTAATGAACTCCACACACATATTATACTGCTTTGAGAAATACACCTGTACTGATGAAATGATGATTAAATGAATGCTGATGATTATATAAAACTATAAAAATATATTAAACAACCTTCAATAAAGTACCTACTCTGTTAGTACGTGCGTAAATCTTGTCCCGTACGCTTAGAAAGCGTTGTGTTGTCTTTACACCCTTTGTTAACATAACATCGTTAAGTGTTAGGTACTTTTCTCAAACATGCAATGAAATATTGATGTTATGTTCCTTAAAATAGGCTGCGAAGTATGACGTTTCAGGTGCGGCTAGGACAAGAGGTCGTTAATGGAATTTCATACAAATCTTGCAGGCCTAGGCCGGCAAAGTCCTCTTTTTTAATTTTCATTTCACAGATATTTGTGACACAGCATCGTGGCATTCATACATTTAAAAAAAACCAGAGGCAGTATTTGCTTTATGGTTCGTAATGACACTCTGCCACTACGCCTATAAAAAAAAAACAAAAAGCAATGTTTGCTATAATTTGCAGTTTTATTTGTATAAAATCAACATGAACTTAATAAATAATACATTATTAACCAAATTCTATAATTTTAAATTATAAATTTAACTACACAAATAAAAACATTTAAAATATTTCATCTAAACGTTAGCGGTAAAAAGGTCTACTCAAACACGCGTAGTTATTTTTTTTTAAATTGTTATGGAGGTAAAGTTGAAACATTTTCATTCTGTTTTATTGGGTTTATGGTGCGTTGTTGATTTTTTACTTTAATATGAGTTCCGACGAAATAATGAAATTAATATTAATTGTAATCGTAGGTGTTGGAATTGGCAGCGTAAGCAGAATTGATTTTAAATAACTTGCTGCCTCTGCCGCCAAGTCAAAGACGAAGTATGTATATGGTTGCTTATGGCAATTTTATTATTTGAGAAACTAAGAAAAATGGCTTACAGTTTATTAAAAACAGTTTAGTGGCATATTTTAAATGAATGTAACTACAAATTCGTCAACACTGTGGAAATTATACTTATTTACTCCATGCATAAAGCAACGATGTAAGTGAAACATGATATCAACATGAAAGACTAACTATGAAAACTTATGTGACGAAAACGACAGTCAGACGGATACAAGGCGAAAAAATCAAAGATACATGAAAATATACGGGTAGTAAAAATACACGACTCGTGTAAAACATACGCGTGATAATGATATACCTACCTAGGTACGTGTTGGTTATATTTTGGGTGTAGTTTACTTTTAGTTTTTTCTATAAATAAAACTTGGGTTTCGTGGATTTTTTATTTTATTTATTTCATTGCATGTTTGAGAAAAACACTATACATACCTCGGCGGGAAATGGGGTTGCCCGCGCTCAGACCTATCCGGCCTCGCTTCGCTCGGCCGTCTATATGTCTTCGGCCGGCAACCCCTTTCGTCCCGGCCTCTGTAGTAATGTACTATTGTTTTGCTGGATTGAAGATATAAGAAATCTATTACTTTCTTCAGCGTCTACAGAAACATTGTTAATGATATAAAAGCACATACCTACTTATTGTTTTAATGATTCATCATCATCATCATTTCAGCCTATATACGTCCCACTGCTGAGCACAGGCCTCCTCTCATGCGCGAGAGGGCTTGGGCTATAGTCCCCACGCTAGCCCAATGCGGATTGGGGACTTCACATACACCTTTGAATTTCTTCGCAGATGTATGCAGGTTTCCTCACGATGTTTTCCTTCACCGAAAAGCTAGTGGTAAATATCAAATGATATTTCGTACATAAGTTCCGAAAAACTCATTGGTACGAGCCGGGATTTGAACCCGCGACCTCCGGATTGAAAGTCGGGCGTCATATCCACTCGGCCACCACTGCTTCTTCACTGCTTGTTTTAATGATTGCCTCGAACATACCACAGATACAGCGATCTAAACAACAAGAACAAGAACACCCTCCTTAAAGTCGCTATTAACGTCAGTATGTTACCCCTGCGTGTTAATGACGCCTAAGTAATCGCAATTCAAGTTAGACGACTCCAACCGACGACTGTAGCCGTAACTTTAATTCGGTTTTATACTCTTGAGTTGATTATTCCCAAGCCGACGAATGATTCTTTACCATCAGCACTTTGCTTGATTGAAGTAACCTTTCTTTGCTTAAAAATATTTTCAATCATTTTCGTCTCTATTTGCTTCTAAAATTGAAATGTTTTTCTTGTTCTTTCAAAACACTTAAGAACTCCGGCCTGATATCAAAATAAAATCAGGATTCACTGTCATTTATATCCTGATTGTTCGGTTTCTATGGCAACGCCACTCGTTTCATTGTCCGGGCGCTATTGATTAATTGCTGAACACGTTATCTTGTGTAATGTAAAGCAGTTTTAGAGACAAATTAGCGACTTTCTCAGGCGGTTGTTTTTTTTGTCATTTCATTTCGAATTTCGAAGCAATTTCAGACACTTTTTTATGAATTTTGCATCTCCAACATTTCGTATTTTTCGATGACCGCCTTGCTGGCCGGAGTATTAGTACATTATTGCAGAGGCCGGGAAAGGGCAATTCGTGGATGAGTTTCGATTTTGTCGGACGACGCGAAGCGGAGTCCGACAAAGAAGACGAATCCACGAATTGCTATTCCTGCCGAGGCATATATAGTGCTTTTCTCCAAACATGCGAGGAAATAAGCTAAAATAATTATTATTTAAGCATCAAGCATCACTCAAATCAAACCTTCACATCCAAAATGTCAAAAACAATTTCCCTCTTTAATTAATTTTTAAAAGTTAAAGGCACAAACTTATTCTGCCATTCAGTACCATTCAATATTCGTTCATTCAATATAATTGCGCAATATAGTTTGTCAAACCAACTTTTCAGTCAGTAAGAACCAGGAAAACTACACCCATCCTTTTCTTTTGGGTGCTAGTACTAGTGTAAGACAAAGATAGTATGATTCTCTTTGTCTATGTTTGAACTGAGAAAGTCCTTTGACAAACTATGTAAGCTTTATGAACAAGGATGAGATTAAAAAAAAATATAAAGATTATTATCTTTGATTTTATTAAGCAGTATTCGCACGATCATACACGTGAAATGATAGCTGATCGGGTCGTGTAGAAGCGGCTCGCGGCAATAATAATTGGCTGTTTGCGTTTTTTATTATTAAAAAGTAAAAAACACTACAGTAATAAGTTATTACTGTAGTGTTTTTTTACTTCCCGTCCGCTAGAACAGGACAGCGATAGTTTGATGTTTTTTAGTTAGAGTTTGACATTAACGAAGAACTTCCCGTACTATTTTTGCTACAGTAAGGTGAACATTTCCGAGCATATTGGAGAAAAATCTATTTTCTATTTTAAAAGCGCCGTTTAGTACAGCTAAATACAAGATTATACAATGCTTAGCCTAAAATATATTTATGATTTATTTAGGTTACACTTTAATACTACGTATTCTTCTTCTTCTTCCTCGCGTTATCCCGGCATTTCGCCACGGCTCATGAGAGCCTGGGGTCCGCTTGACAACTAATCCCATGAGTTGACATAGGCACTAGTTTTTACGAAAGCGACTGCCATCTGACCTTCCAACCCAGAGGGTAAACTAGGCCTTATTGGGATTAGTCCGGTTTCCTCACGATGTTTTCCTTCACCGAAAAGCGACTGGTAAATATCAAATGATATTTCGTACATAAGTTCCGAAAAACTCATTGGTATGTACGAGCCGGGGTTTGAACCCACGACCTCCAGATTGTAAATCGCACGCTCTCACCGCTAGGCCACCAGCGCTTTTCTAACGTATTCTATAACATATTAGTTTTGAAATTGGTGTAAGACACATTGAACAAAACCGTAAATAATCTAGACTAACAAATTTATAGCAAGCAAACTCCTTACTTACTGTTTTCACTACATTATTTCATCCTTCCTGTTTTCACTACATTATTAAATTACAATACATTTTCTAAAATAAACCATTTTTTTAACAATCATATACGTCTTTGAGAGATAAAGGCGTGTAAACATAAGGGAAGGAATGGAAAGATTTGTGAGGTTCTGGTAGGTTTCCGTAGCTCAACTGGATAAGAGCAACGCACGGATTGAGTATGTTGCGGGTTTTTCAATGTTGTCCGTAAGTATAAAATATTCTGAAATTATAGTTTTTTGTCAGACATTTGTTTAACTATATTCGTTATGTTACCTCTCCTACTTCAATAATTAAAGACAGAATAATTAATTCCACTGCGCTGTGGTAGTAATCAACCAGTTATACCTATCTTAACGAAATTGCTTGGATTTGATATCGTCGAGCTATAAAACTCGTGACTGTGAATTATGTGTATGATTGATTTAATGCAATTTTCCAGCAGCATTGACCAAACAAGTATTCGGCTGCAATGTCTCTGTTTTACTTGTTCATTTTACTGGTAGCAGGTTTAGCTCATGCTGCACACGATTATGTTAAAGACGGGCGTGAGTACCTAAGAATCATTATTTTATTCTTTTGTTATCATATTTTAGTAATACGGAACATAAAATAGAGCCGACTGAATGATACACAGACAGACAGAAGGACAGCTTAAGCTAAACAATAGGGCTCCGGTGGTCACCCTTCAGGTATGGATCCCGAAAACTGAGGTATGATTTTGCCTCGCAAGACGAAAATCGTATTATTCCACAAACTCTTCAATTTAAGTGTATTATATTTTCAGGTAATGTGGACGGCCCATTCCCTTCTAACTTAAGAAATATACCATACTTCTGCTATCAAGCGCCTTCGAAAGGACCCTGTGGTCTTATGTTGAAAGCTTGGTTCTTCGATATTGTCACTAGAAAATGTATGCCGATGTACTACTCGGGATGTGGGGGCAACGAAAACAGATTTGAGTCTAAAGCCGAGTGTCGAGCGTATTGTGAAGGCACTAGACCATTGTAGAATTTTAATAAACAAGTCTACATAAGCACTTAACGATCTAAAACGTGCTTCTATACGGCGTTTGTTTTCTAAGCTGTAAACCACTGAAAACATACTTGTTTATTAAAATATGTTTTTTCTTATTATTACTTTTATTCATTGACATACATACATGACATAGGTACATGTAACAATTATTGTACCTCATTCGTAGTTAGACCTTGTTTGTCACACGACTTCATTTAATGGGTTTCTAACCAGGTGTGACAAAAATAGTGGGAATTCGTTTAAGGGCGATATTCTGTATCTTGTTCTGATTGGGAAAAAGCTAAAGAAATTTTTTTTGACGCAAAACGGATCCCCATTACTTTTGTTATACCTTAAATAAACAAAAACGAATTTAACGTTGTAATTTATCCCAATATCACTGTTTCGAACAAAATAAACTTGGCGAATGGAAAGTAAATAATACCTGTGAAGTAATGGAGCGGCGCGAATAATTATTAAGCTTTTGTGTCTGCGGAGAGCGGATGAAAGGGTGAAATGGATGTCCATTACGTTGGAGAACTAATTATTGAATAACCATTACCATTCCCATTTTGGCCGTCACCATTTGTCTAATCAGTGATCCACCATTTTTATAAAAATCTGTTTTAGAGGAATAATTTTACAGAACCCATAGATACAAATATAACGACATCGACATTTATTAGGTTGTAATCTGAGAAGTAAAATTACAGAGAAGAACTTAACTGAGCTGAAAGGACATTTGCCAGTCTCGTTTCTATTTTTAGAACTTAATGCTTATCCAGCGATTGTCTACATCGACTTGGATATGATTTGTAATGTTTTAAAGTTAATGATTTCCTCGTGTTGGTTTAGTGAAAAAAATGTTTTGTTTCACTCGGTGGCAAATTTTGTTTAACCCTCGTGCTTTAAACCTTAAAACCCTCGCATTGCTCGTGATTCTAATTTCGAATTACTCGCTACGCTCGTGATTCATTTGTAATCTTTCGCTTGCTCTAGTATCAATATTACCAACAGGGTTAATAACAACTTTGCCCCTTTGTAAAACAAATACATACATTATAGGTATTGTGTAATAGTACACAACCTCAATAAGTATCTACTGAAAAATTCTTAACAATAATAAATAAAAAATAAATAAAAAATTAGAAGAAGATTAAGAAGGTATTATAAAATAATAAATAATAATATTCAAATCGCATGAGTTTCCCATTTTATATACGGTGGGTTTAAAATTTTGAATCGTAAATTTACCTTTCCAGCCTTGACCTGGATTCTCATTTTGCTCAAACCCTTCCAAATTACAGGTCCGTGTTTACGAACGACTAACCAACCAAATTTAGCCATCTAATAAGCAGTGGCCCAGGCCTGCCGATATGAATCTGTGGCCTGGAGGTATCCGAAAACTTTCTGGAAATATTATTATTGGATTTTAACTTTGGCTACCGATCACATCGGTATACCTATTCACATCTGTGCCCACCTACTTGACGCGGTTAAGGCACTTGTCCTATCAAGAACGAGTAAGCGATTAACTATCGGCGATTTTCTCGCCCAAGAAACGAACAAAAGATTAGGATCCTGTGTTACTAAAAGAGACACATATATTAATAGTTCATCACTGGCTGTTCACACTGCCGGCGAGATCACTCGCTCTACTAGTTTGTCGCCGCGATAAGATAAAACTAGCTCAGCGGTACTCGCTCGGCGATGCTCGCTTCGTAGTTAGAACTCAAGCTGCGAGACCAAATGTCTGCGTGTTCGGATATTACCAACTTTCACCTACGTAATTCTTCAGTTTAAAGAAGCTGTATTTTGTTTATACATACCTATATATAATAATAAAAGTTATATCCTTGCAATAGTGTAACAAGGACGCAGTTAATTAATGAAAAAAATAAACATACATACGAGTATATTCACTTATTTACATATCGTTAAAGAATAATCAACCTTGTTAGGGTTCACTATGGCTCTAAACTTGTGGTAGTAAGTAATTAGTGAGTTTTGGTTTTCACCTGACAATATAAAGCATTTTACCTACCTGAAAATTCGAATGGCCACTGCTCATAGCAGCGTTACTTATGATGAACACTGTAACGGGTATCAAATATTTGGATAGCTATATTTAAGACTCTTGTACCCTAGATATATATTTATTTTGACCGCATACCCACTCTCGTAGCTGCTCTACGCCGACGCTATGTGACCCACTTCGGTGCTCATTAACGTGTGGCCACGACGCGTCGGATACCACAATACGATGGTTTACTTATTCAGCTGCTTCATTTTTGGTTTGTAGGAAAATGGGCAAACATGTTAAACTTGCCAGGAGTTTGCAAGGATTTAGCAGCGAACGAGATTTAGCGCGAGGAAAAGAATTGCTACTTAAATAAATTGTATCATTGGTAAATTTCAAAGCTTTTGTATATTTTGCATGTGGGCATTTAGATGTTGATAATGGTTACAATACTTGAATGAGTACCTAGTCAGGGTTACCTAACAACTCATTTTTGACATTTAAGAATGACGTTTAGGGGTAGAGTTCGGTAAATCCTAATAGTAATAATATTTCACATCGTAACTATCGCCGAGTCTTTATTTAAAGTTAGATAGCACAGACAGAGATTGTTCAGTAAGCGTGCCTTTGCACGCTTCACCTCTCGGAACAACCTCTCGGATCGTGTTGTCCTTCGTTGAAGGGTGTGTCGCAGAACTATAGAAATGAAGGTGTTTGGTCTAATTTTATTATTATTTGCATCGCGTATCAAATCACCATAATGTTTGAGGATATGCATATTGCATACATTATGCTAATTATTTATTTATGACAATTATGACTTCGCCGTTAAATGACATGCTTTTCTTTGAGCATCTGTTTAAGAAGTACGAATTTAAGTACGAACGAAAAATTAAGTAAATAAGCCCATCATCAGGGCCGGATTTGAACGCCCCAGTTGCGCCATAGTTGAATTTTTTTTTATTGTATGTTAGGTAAGTATATACAATTATAATCTGGAATGTTTTGTATATTGACGTATAAAATGTAATTTTTATGAATAAATAATTGAAATAATTGAATGCTTGAAAAAAAATATTAGGTATCGAAATATAACTACGGCTAACACCAGTTTGACACTGACATATTCGCTAGCGTGTGCGTAATTTACTTTCTATCCATCTCGCTCGTCCTTATAATTGTGCGTAGATACATGTATTGGCGCAGGCGAGATGCACGATAACTAAATAACATGATTCAAATATCATTCTGATATCAGTGTACTTTCGAAGTGGCCTGGTAATCCAAATAAAAAGCAAATAAATAGTTATACGATAGGGAAAGCCCTATCGTATAACTATACGTACCTACTACTCATGTAAATAGAAGTGAAGCATGGACGATCTCTTAAGCTACTTCGTATCGAGCGATCCCGCACCCACAGTAAGCAAAATACAAAACCCCTTTATTTGTGTAAATTGTTGAGGGTAGAAAATAAGGTTCGTAGAATGATCACAAATGGCTCCTTTGGGATCGGACACGGCTGTATGCAAATATGTGCAAATTGTGAAAGTGTTGTCGTTTTATTGTATTTTATAAAGTGTTTGTTTTATCGTATCCGTAGTTTCGGCTATGGAAAATAGTATGTAATGTATTTTAACTCACATTTATAGACGGGTCTATCGCAAATTTATTTTATTAACCGACTTCCATTTCATAGAAGGAGGAGGTTCTGTATTCGGTTGAGGCTATTTTTTTTTTCTATGTACGTTCACCGATTACTCCGACATCCGTAGTCCGATTTGAGTAATTCTTTTTTTGTTTGAAAGGAGCTACCTCCGAGTTGGTCCCATTTTAATTTGGTTCTGTTCTGATGATGGGATCCATGAGGAATTGAGGGAACTCCTCAATTTTTAAAGGCACATGCATGGTGATTTGGGTGTTTTCTTAAGCAACTCGAGCATTTTCTTCCGAAAACCATCACTTTGATAAAGTAGACCTGATTATGATGATTGTTTTGATGATAATGATGATGATTTTTTAAATGTAGTATGTTGAGCGATTACTCCTGTAAGATTCATTAAAATTACTAATTATTAGAAACAGATTTAATAAAATAAAGAGTTGAGTAATCGTTGGCAATCTATAATTTAATAAATTTAATAGTAACGTTATTGATAGTTGACCTTTGTAAATAGAAGGTAGTTGGAAGAAAGAATAAAAGACGACTGGCATAGCGGTTAACGGGCATTCGGTTACGGGCAGAGGTGAAGGGAGGACGATTGTGAAGTAAGGTGATTGGAGATTGAACTGTAACGGAATATTGTGATCAAGAAATATATTGTTGTTATGAGAGAAGGAATTTTTATTATACATCAGAAGTGGTAAGTACCTACAAGTCACTATGGTATTCCTGAATGTATTATATTATGTAGGTATTAATATTAGAACTGATCGAGTTAAATCTTAATTACCCAATTAATTTGTTACAATAGTAACAGTGGTGTAAAATTATTATAATTATATAGTTACCTATACATATATTAGTAACACTTATATTGGTTGTTGTTTTGTTGAAATTAATTATCATTTCATATTTCCTATGTTAGGAAGTTTATGTTTAACGGGCGCTTAGAAACAAAGACACCGTTAATTTTATCAAGAACAGAATAATTGGGTAAACCCATTTCGGCCTATTCGTTCACTCGAGAGCAATTATACTGCAAGTTTTCTCTTCAAGACCAACAGTTAGGTTTTTTTTTTTGTGTTTGCTGTAATGCCTATCCATAATATAATTAAAGCATTCATTACATCGCGGGTAGCGTGAAACCTTTGGAACACCGTTTTATTTTGAATAGTTCGGTTCCATATTAGCGCGACAGTGACAGTTGCATTCCTATCGCTACGGAGCGTAAGCGATTGGCATCTTGGCTACGCGGCCCGTTTCGTATTCCGGATCCCGTTTCTGGATTTGGGTCCGTGCCGGATACTGGAACCGTGCCGGGTGCATACCTGATTTGTGCCGGATGAGTTCCGGATCCATGCTGGATTCGTACCGGATCCGTCCCAGACTGGTGCCGGATCCGTGCCGGATTGGTACCGGATCTGTGCCGGATTGGTACCGGATCTGTGCCGGATTAATACCGCATGTATATCATTTGCCGGATTCGTGCCGGATCTGAACCGGATGCGTGCCGGATTGGTATCGGATCAGTGCCGGATCCCGAATTTGTTCTAGATTCCGTTTCTGTACCAGTTCTAGAATTTTCCCGTTTCGAAAAGCCTGTGTTCCGGATCCGTACCGGGATACGGATCTGTTTTGGATTTAAGATCTGTTTTAAACGTCCCGCATTCTACCCCGGAAGCAGTAACGTAAATTAAATAAATAAATAAAACAGTTGAATTTAGCTTAATAAGAACAATTTATATTTGTCTATTATTAACAATCCAAAGATTTAGAACTCTTCCATTGCTGGTGTTGTTTTCGAGTTCCAGACTATGGACCATGAGGAAAAAACATCCAGGCGGCGCTTGAACACTCCTGAGCGTGGCCGAAAATCGAAATCTGATGATGGACAAGAACGTCGAAGCCGAAGTCGCAACCGCCGCCAGTCCCCGGGGAACAACAGGCGGAGTCGCAACCGTCGAAGCCGCAGCAGCGGCAGACACGGCCGAGGCAATGAGAGATGGCTTCGAAGATCAACACGGAAGGACAACGGCCAGGATCGCTTTCACGTGGAAGCCGCACAGGACAGGAACGGATGGCTTGTATATCTTTGTCATCTTCAGTTGTAGATTTTAATAGATGTCGTTTATTGCTTAAACTGCGAATATTTTGGTACAGTACCTTAAAGTTATTTGTATTGACGAAAGTTGTCTCGAGGTACGGGTTCACAGATTATGGGGGTGGAATCGTTGTCCAGGCAATGCTGTGGTGTCCTGTAGTTCGCTCAAGTTAGTTGTATGGGGCTCGTTAGCCTAATTCATAAGTTTTGATCTTGGTTGTTTCCTCTTTTGGCAAAATGTGCCGTTAACGCTGGTAAAGGAAAGACTAAGTTACGTTTCTTCAGTATTTGTTCATAATTTAGTAGGTATATAAAAAGAAAAAAAAATCAACAATAACGATCGATGCGCTATACGCTCGCTATACACCGATATTAGTACCTACCTACGTAATAATGGGTTGAGCTAGGGCAATATAGGTTGATTTGCGCTGTGGTATATCCATGACATTTCGAAGATATTTAAATGAGTGTTAGGTTATTTCCTGACACTATTTAGCTGTGGTTTGAATGTACGCTGTAAAGTTGAGTTTCTCATCTTCCTCTGTCGGTTGTCAGTCTGCTCATCCAGAATAACACCTAAGTACTTTATAGACGAAGTTTTTCTATTGTTTTACAATTACATGACGTGTGGTAGGTACCAGTGGTACCTAACCTAATATTAAATATGAATAAACTTTTGACACATTTAAGAGACCACGAGGCGGAAGCAGCTGTTTTATACACGCACACATATATCTCGTTTAGTCTGCTTTTAGAGTTACAAATTGTATTGAAGCCAGTTCGTCACCAAAGCTAGACCGCTTTCTGTGAAGGCGATTACTGCATCCCAGGAAGCACCGTGAAATAGTATTGCCGTGTCATCAGCGTAGCACAACGTCTGCATTGTTCAGATCCAAGAAAGTCAAGTCGTTAATGTAGATTAGAAACAAAGTTAATCCATTATATGTAAAGTTGTTTGTTTAAAATTACCGACTTGTTCTTTAACCCTAACACATGTGTGCGGCCCGACAGGACAGTTCCGCGTATCCGGGAAATCTACAATTTTCTAATTATTATTAGAATAATAAGAGAAACAAACTGACGGGAATTTTTTTCAATCTTATAAATCTTATAATGTTGGCGGGATCATTTTGGCTGGTGTTGATTGAATAACCAAGGTTGGGCCTACACTAGTAAAGTATTCGTTATAACCGTGTATTGATTCGCTTTCAGTATCCTTGGTTTTAAGAAGTTCGTTGCATTTTAAATATTTTAGCTTGGTTATTCTAGCAAGCAAAGCTCTGCTGATTGCTGTTGATCAATTCGTCAATTGTGGTTGGTGCAACTGACGCTTAAGTGGCAAGTAATATAACGATATGATGAAAATACCTACATATGCTGATAAGTATAATATTATCGAATTATAAAATTTCTGGATTATTTTAATTAATGAGTTATGGATTAATGAGTTACGGATTAATGAGTTACGGATTAATGAGTTACGGACTAATGAGTTACGGACTAATGAATTACGGACTAATGAATTACGGACTAATGAGTTACGGATTAATGAGTTACGGATTAATGAGTTACGGATGAATGAGTTACGGGATTAATGAGTTACGGGATTAATGAGTTACGAGATAAATGAGTTATGGGATTAATGAGTTACGGGATTAATGAGTTACGGGATTAATGAGTTACGGGATTAATGAGTTACGGGATTAATGAGTTACGGGATTAATGAGTTACGGGATTAATGAGTTACGGGATTAATGAGTTACGGGATTAATGAGTTACGGGATTAATGAGTTACGGGATTAATGAGTTACGGCATTAATGAGTTACTGGATTAGTGAGTTATTGGATTAATGAGTTACTGGATTGATCAGGTACTGGATTACTGGATTAAGCAGTTATTGGATTAATGAGTTATTGGATTATCGAGTTATTGGATTATCGAGTTATTGGATTATCGAGTTATTGGATTATCGAGTTATTGGATTATCGAGATATTGCATTATCGAGTTATTGGATTATTAAGTTGAGTTTATTGGATTATTGAGTTGAGTTTATTGGATTATTGAGTTGAGTTATTGGATTATTAAGTTGAGTTATTGGATTATTGAGTTGAGTTATTGGATTATTGAGTTGAGTTATTGGATTATTGAGTTGAGTTATTGGATTATTGAGTTGAGTTATTGGATTATTGAGTTGAGTTATTGGATTATTGAGTTGAGTTATTAGATTATTGAGTTGAGTTATTGGATTATTGGGTTGAGTTATTGGATTATTGAGTTGAGTTATTGGATTATTCAGTTGAGTTATTGGGTTATTGAGTTGAGTTATTGGATTATTAAGTTGAGTTATTGGATTATTGAGTTGAGTTATTGGATTATTTAGTTGAGTTATTGGATTATTTAGTTGAGTTATTGGATTATTGAGTTGAGTTATTGGATTATTGAGTTGAGTTATTGGATTATTGAGCTGAGTTATTGGATTATTGAGCTGAGTTATTGGATTATTGAGTTGAGTTATTGGATTATTGAGTTATTGGATTATTGAGTTATTGGATTATTGAGTTATTGGATTATTGAGTTATTGGATTATTGAGTTGAGTTATTGGATTATTGAGTTGAGTTATTGGATTATTGAGTTGAGTTATTGGATTATTGAGTTGAGTTATTGAATTATGAGTTGAGTTATTGGGTTATTGAGTTGAGTTATTGGGTTATTGAGTTGAGTTATTGGGTTATTGAGTTGAGTTATTGGGTTATTGAGTTGAGTTATTGGGTTATTGAGTTGAGTTATTGGGTTATTGAGTTGAGTTATTGGATTGAGTTGAGTTATTGGATTATTGAGTTGAGTTATTGGATTATTGCGTTGAGTTATTGGATTATTGAGTTGAGTTATTGGATTATTCAGTTGAGTTATTGGGTTATTGAGTTGAGTTATTGGATTATTAAGTTGAGTTATTGGATTATTGAGTTGAGTTATTGGATTATTTAGTTGAGTTATTGGATTATTTAGTTGAGTTATTGGATTATTGAGTTGAGTTATTGGATTATTGAGTTGAGTTATTGGATTATTGAGCTGAGTTATTGGATTATTGAGCTGAGTTATTGGATTATTGAGTTGAGTTATTGGATTATTGAGTTATTGGATTATTGAGTTATTGGATTATTGAGTTATTGGATTATTGAGTTATTGGATTATTGAGTTATTGGATTATTGAGTTATTGGATTATTGAGTTATTGGATTATTGAGTTATTGGATTATTGAGTTATTGGATTATTGAGTTATTGGATTATTGAGTTATTGGATTATTGAGTTATTGGATTATTGAGTTATTGGATTATTGAGTTATTATTTTTGAGTTGAGTTATTGGATTATTGAGTTATTGGATTGAGTTATTGGCTTATTGAGTTATTGGCTTATTGAGTTATTGGCTTATTGAGTTATTGGCTTATTGAGTTATTGGATTATTGAGTTATTGGATTATTGAGTTGTTGGATTATTGAGTTGTTGGATAATTGAGTTATTGGATCATTGAATTATTGGATTATTGAGTTATTGGATTATTGGATTATTGGATTATTGGATTATTGGATTATTGGATTATTGGATATTGGATTTTTGGATTATTGGATTATTGGATTATTCGATTATTGAATTGGTAATTTGCTATGGATGGACGAACGGATATATGGTAACGATGGAAAAAAAAAGACGGAAATAGAGGATGTTATGTTGTGAGACACGTTTGTGTCATGAGAGTGATTCAGTAAGTAGCACAAAAAAAATGGAATGAAAAATGGAATGGAATGGAGAAAATATGGAATCAAAAAACAAGAGGAATAATGTGCTACATATAAAATTTGATTAAAAAAATGGTATGTTGTGAGACACGTTGTGTCATGAGAGTGATAAAAAAAAAACAGAAAAAAACAAAAGAAATAATGAAAAAAAAGCAACCTAATATGTTAAGTAATGTACTTTATATGTAGTGATGATTTGTTTAAAAAAAAAAGTAAGTACTTTATATTATGTAGTAGTATGAGTAACATTAATAAAAACTTATATATCTAGATGGATATATTTATTGGATTTGAAATAATAATGTGAAGATATACCTAGATGAATTCAATAAATAATAAAAAAAAATGTATATAGACAGACAAAGAAATTGTATTAAATGGGTATTAATAATTTTCTTACTGAATGCCCGATGATTTGACATGCCGAGTGTAAGATTAGATGACAGACGCGATTAGTATGACTGTGCATGAGGACATGCACAATGTCAGGATGGGCGAGTGTAAGATTCATTAAAATTACTAATTATTAGAAACAGATTTAATAAAATAAAGAGTTGAGTAATCGTTGGCAATCTATAATTTAATAAATTTAATAGTAACGTTATTGATAGTTGACCTTTGTAAATAGAAGGTAGTTGGAAGAAAGAATAAAAGACGACTGGCATAGCGGTTAACGGGCATTCGGTTACGGGCAGAGGTGAAGGGAGGACGATTGTGAAGTAAGGTGATTGGAGATTGAACTGTAACGGAATATTGTGATCAAGAAATATATTGTTGTTATGAGAGAAGGAATTTTTATTATACTCCGGCACCTGTGATCCGATTTGAGTAATTCTTTTTTTGTTTGGAAGGAGTTGCCTCCAAGGTGTTTACGTATTATTTTTGGTTCTGTTCTGATGATGGGATCCATGAGGAATTGAGGGAACTCCTCAGTTTTTAAAGGCACGTGTAAAGTGATTTCGGTGTTTTCTAAAGTAACTCGAGCATTTGCTTCCGAACACCGCCAATTTGATATAGTGCAAGTGTAGCCTTACCACGAGTTTGACATTGACATATTCGCTAAGTTAGCGACGTTAATGTCTTCGAAACTTACTTCTTTTGCATCTCGCTCGCACTAATATGCGAGTACGAGCGAGATGCAGAGAAAGCTACGCTACACGCGCTAGCGAATAAATCGATGTCAAACTCTTGGTAAGCTGGTAAGGCTACTGATCGGGGGTTAGGGTTAGGAGTTAAGGGGTCGGGTAATGGTGGTTGAAGGGCTGCTGGTTCAGGGCCGAGGGGTACATGGATCAGGGGTTGATGCGCTGTGAGGTAGAGTGATCGGGGGGGTTGAGGGATTGGGTCAGTGGCGGGGCAGAGGATGGAATTAGTGTAGTGACAGGAATTATAATTTCCCAGTCGGACTCGAGAAAATTCCTGACTACATATTTATTAAAGTAGGTACACGAATTTAGTGTTAATCATGATGTTGTTTTTCATTCATGCGCCGCGCTCTTAACAATGCGTTAAAACTAAAAATGGAAAAATAAAAACTTTTTACAAAAAAAAGAAAACCGACTTCAAAAAGGATGAAATAAAATATTATCCTTTTTAAGTCTATGCGTTACCAACTGATATGTTTGAAGTCGGTGCCAAGCCAAGTAGTAACAATACCCGTCAAAAATAATCAGCTTTATGACTATAAATCCCATTAGAACTGTACTAATAACTATTATAAATGTGTAAGTAATTCTGTCTGCCTCTTTGTCGCCTTTTCATAGCTAAACAACTGAACCGCTTTAGGTGAAATTTGGCAAGAAAGTAAATTCCTTGAATTGTTTTATATTTTGAAATGTAGTCCTCTGAATAAGGGACGGGAAATAGCTTCAGTCCCAATCCCACGCTTGCGTGCCGACAAACGTGGTACGAACTGTGGAACTTTGATCGTATGTTCTGAGGTGTGTTCTTAGGTACAGTCGACGTCAAAGATATGTTTACACTTTTGCACCTTACTCCTTTGTAATAAGACGAAAAGTGTAAACATATTTTAACGTCGACTTTACCTACAAAAAGTACGTTCATTGTCGTCGTGTAAGGCAATCCAACGTACAATCCTTATCGAATCGCACCAAAATCATGGTATGCTTCAAAAGTTGGCTTGGCACCGACTTCAAACATATCAGTTGGTAACGCATAGACTTAAAAAGGATAATATTTTATTTCATCCTTTTTGAAGTCGGTTTTCTTTTTTTTGTAAAAAGTTTTTATTACCTTTACCTTTACCGACGTTTCGACACAGGTTTCACTGGTCGTGGTTTGGTGGTAGACCAGTCTATAATTGTGAGTTTGAGTTCGCGAAAGTTTTAAATATTGTAATGTATTTTGTCAATTAACAATGTAAGTTCAATGAAGAATTTGTGACCGTGGGTGTAATACTCGTACTTAGTTATGTGACATGTGGAGCAATCTTCGACTTAAAATGACCCGTTTTAATCATGTTTTAATATATTTAATGTCTGTGTCTCACCAATATTTTGTTATTAAATTAACTATTACATACATATGTAGAATTATGCTGTTGGTTTATGCACTTGGTTGTTGGTGTGTTGTCTTTATGTTATAAACTTGAAACCTTTTACCGCTATATTATATGCTATTAAAAAAACATAATGATAACGTTATAACCATTCACTATTCAGAAATATTAATTCGACAGAATATGCCAAAACACAGCAGCCTTAGTGATATAAGAACGATAACTTTATAAAGGTTATAAAGGCGCAGTTGGCGTTAATAGGGTTATTTTTTTTAAATAATTTAGTAAAATAAATGTACTTTTCAAAATGTGTAAAAAATATTTCTGGTTTATGGATAATTCTATGTAAGTACATATCTGGGCTTCTTCATTTAGTATACAGTGTGGAAAGATAAGTCGGGCCCTGGAGGAAAACTACCTTACATCCATAAGCTGGCTCATTTTACTTAAAGGAGACATTCCTTTATTTTTAAAAAGAAACAAAACTGCATTCAAAGTATTTTTCTTTTTTTCTTCAATTTGGCTTGTCTAAAAAAATCTTGAGTTCTAAATATTAGATTTTATGGATATTTTGTACGACAGACGAGTGTAAGACCTAATGGTTCTTGGAGAAATGTTATCATTAACATTAACTGTATCGACTAGTAGAATAAAATTGCGAGTTTTTATTTTTTGGGATTTTTAGTCGGTTCGGTTTCCGGGCGAGGCAAGCGAGTTTTAGAAAATCTTTGAATGCATTTTTGTTTCTTTAAAAAAATAAAAGAATGTCTCCTTTAAGTAAAATGAGCCAGCTTAAGGATTTATGGTAGTTTCTCTCCAGGGCCCGACTTATCTTTCCACACTGTATTTACACCTATAGCGTATGCATAGACGTAATAAATACAACAATTTAATGATTATAAAATTTATCAACTAAACGTTATCTAGGTCTTAAGCGATTAATATGTATACCTACCTATTATACTTTTTCTAATGAACCGGTGTAAAATTACCTTGCTTTTATTTTTACAATTTCACATTTCAATGAAACGTAAATGTATCGTTTTGTTCCAGGTAATGGCGCGTAAAATTTCTTACAGACGAGAATAAATTATGGTGATGTATGGATTTTCTTTACACGTCTAGAGATACATATATAAAATACATTTTACGAATGTAACATTTTGAAGATGCTTTACTCTTAACAAGTAACTATAATCTATCTCTAGGTACAAAACAGGCACCATTGGTTGAAATAGCTTTTTTTTACTCATGTCATTAATAAGTTTATTCATACATATTATAAGAGTAGCTAAAGAGACATAATTATATGTAAAACATATTTACATGTCAACTGGCCCCAATTTCACATCGGTGACAGGTGCGACGAATTGTAAAATGACTATTGCTGACGTCACAGGCATCCATGGGCTACGATTACCACTTACCATCGTGCGGGCCGTATTCCTGTTAGCCACCATCATTGTATTATTTAAAAAAACTTTATTATATTGGAAAAAAACAGATATTTCTCCTGCGAAGTTTCTGACAATTGTCAAGATTTAGAAGAATTGTAGGTAATTCTTGACAGGTAATGAGTTATATGTCGTGACAATTGTAGTGTTTCTTGTGACAATTGTCATAAACTTAGCAAGAGAAATATCTGTTTTTTTCCGATATCATAAAGTTTTTTTTAATAATACAATGATGGTGGCAAACAGGAATACGGCCCGCCCGATGGTAAGCGGTAACCGTAGTTCATGGATGCCTGTGACGTCAGCAACAGTGATTTTACAATTCGTCGCACCTGTCACGTTGGTGAAACAGGGGCCTGGTTTTGAAAATTGTAAGAACACACCAAGAATTGTAACAAAACTAACCTAAAGATGATTTTATGACTGTGCCGAAAACGTTAAAGGTTATCACGAACCACTTCGTAGAGGCGTAAGAGTGGTGAAGCACGAGAGGCTAACTGAAAGTTTTTAGAATAGAGATTACTATTAATTAGGCGGTCAATCGTTATTTTAATGCGTGCTTAAACTCTTTCTAACAACGGGTACAATATAGAATGGAATCACATTGAAACGCACAATAAAATTAGTGATTCTCCAAATCCCCTTTTTGTATGGCAATTTTGAATCTTCAGAGGTTTTGTATGGAAATTGTTAGGCATCGATATATTAAAATGCATAATTATTCATTTATTCCTTTTTTTAGAACTTTTCTGCTTTCATATGAATATTTTGGAACGTCGGAATTATTTTTTACTAACCGTACTACAGCAATATTTATTTTTGACTTCGCTGTTGAATGACGTGCTTCCCTTTGATCATCTGGTTAAGAAGTACGAGAACTTTTCCTTATTAAAATTCATTACAAAAATATAAATGAAGCCTAACTTTTTTGTTGCCTCTGAGCCCACGATGAAAATGTATAAAATTATGACGCAAATAAGTACTCGGATTATGATCGTCAAAAGAAATAAACAATAAACACCAAGTAACAAAAATAAGAAGACCTCAATTTTTGGATGCCTCATTTGGTAATATGATTTCTAAGTGGCCCATCCTAAGAACTTTACCTATGTAATAAGCTTCTCTTTAGACGGTGCGTTGTTATTCGAAACCGCAATCTGGTTGGTAGATACGAGTATTATGGCAAGTTTGAATTTGTAAGCGATAAATGTGGTGTGCATAATCCTATTGTGTTGAGGGATAATCGAACTGTACGACATGGAGTAATCCAATGCGATGAATGATTCGCTTCTATTATTGAAGTCATTTGTACGGATTCATTAATATCTATTTGTATCATCTACCCATTGAAAGAATACTCTTAAACTACATCCATTTTGTACAATAGAGACCATTTCTTAGGCCTACGTGGAGAATATGACCTAATGCGCGGCGTAATTACAATATTACAATCCACTACTAGGCATTTAAATTATATTAATAGAATTGAAAACGAGTGGTCAATACTACTAGATTTCCAATTTATATTGCTCGTATTTCAAAAATATCATTCGCCGTTTTCCAGCTTTTTGAGTGATGAAATCGAGCGCTCTAATTTCTAAAATCACCCCCTGTACCCGTAGCTACCACGAGTCATGATAGTGTCACCACTGACATCATACGCTAACATCATTTTCTACACATCTCGCTCGCACTAATATGGCAGTACGAGCGAGATGCATACAAAGTAAGTTACGTTCACGCTTAGCGTTTATGATAGTGCCAAACTGGTAGTCTGTTCTTGTCGTACTTCGGGAGATGTCAGTTATTTTTGAATTAACATCACAACAAACAAACATGCAACTAAAAAAACCAGGACGAATGTTGGAAAACTCGCTCCCAAGCTTAATGTGTGTTCATGCTGAGGCCCCATTTGTCGTTCTCCATCGGTGCATCGTAGGCATTAATAATTCGTAGGGCGCCACGTGCATTATCAAAAGGCTGCGCTAGTTTCGTATGTTGACGTTATTTTAGGTCGAGTTGAAAATGTTGCTTTTAAACCAGTGATTTACTGAATGCATGCTATCCTCGTTGACAAATAATTAACATAGACATGTGTCATGACCATGTCAACGGTAGGCACATACTACTTACACTCTTGAAGAACATTAAAGGTGACAGTCCATTTCCAACGACAGCTGCATTACTGTTCATTTTACTATGGAATTTGACAATGACAGCGACGCGTTCAGTACCGGTAATGCAGCTGCGGTTAGAAATGGAATGTTATCATAAAGGTGGCCACTGACGAGCCTTCCAACAGTCCAAATAGCGTGGCTGCAATCCAAAATCAGTCCGTGAATGTCAAAAACGTACAATGTTTAATAGTTATTAGGATGCCGTCCATTTGGATGAATCCATTGTAACGGCATCGGCATCCATTTGGAAGGCTAGTCAGTGGCCTGCTTAATTTCTATCTTCGGACACCGACACTCCTACTGGATCACGTGATTTATATCAATGTTATATAGTTATCTTCGAGTGACTATCTTCTTTGATGTTGGACGACCAAGAATGGAGTATCGTCGTCTGACGCATGTGTGCCGTTTCAGCCTTTTAGACATAGACATAGACATTTTTTATTTAACACCACATTGAAAAATGTTTACAGGCAATGCTACAAAACACTACAAACCTTAGAATTAAACTTAAGTAGGCTCAAATTAATATGTTTACATGTAGATATAAAATGTTTAAAATTATGATGCTAAAAAGGAGCGAACCTCAGCATGTGTTGCAGCAGGCTTACCTACTACAACGCTGGTTTTCAGGCCGACCCTTCGTACAATACGTTTAGTTGCATTTTTAAAGAAAGCAGGGAACTGTGTCTACGGCGTTGCCACGTCATATTTGTCAAATGTCACTTCCGTGAACAGTACCTAATCCTAAGAAAAAAAATATGGTTTATAAACCGAAAAAAGTTGTATAAATTCAATGAGTTTTTTTTGTCGAGTGGTTGTTTCCAACAAAAGAACGTTTGACCGGTTTTGTTTTAGGTTATGGTTATTCCCTTCGCGTACCGACCGCTGGTGAGCACAGCTTGAGGCGTGCTATTGTTGGTTTAATCTAATTAGACTCTAAGATCACAGTTACACTGGTCACTTGCAAAACGCTCGGTAAGCAATTCAAGTACAGGCCCTGATAACGTTAATTAACAGAACGAGTGGCAAACAAAGCGGGTATTTGTCTGATGACTTTCGCTGTTAGCTGTTCGTTCCACAATTAGTGATGTATCTCGAGGTTTACAGTTGGTCCACGAAATTATCTAAACCAACAACGGCACTCGGCTATTAATAAAGCCAGCACGGAATTACTAAACATATTCGTCCGTTTTGTTCAAATGGACACAAAGGTCTTAATTGCCATCGTCCACTGTGATAATGACTGAATGAAATACTTTTATTTTTAACATTTTTAAGCTTGCTGTTAGGCTTGCTCCCAAAGCTACTAGTTAGTATTTAGTTTAGAAGAGTATTAGCAAACACAATTTAGGAATTTCATGATTTAACGCATTTTACAATCGGCCGCCGACACATTGTGTAAACTTTATCATCATCACCAAAATAATACTTACAAAATATATGCACGTACTGACAAATACCTACATAAAATGATTATTAGTGCCTGAAGGAGAAGCATTGATAATGATAATTGAGTTTATCGATATTGGAACTCTACCCACTCTACCTGTCATTAAATTTTGCCCCTTTAAAGCAGGGACCGTTACCGGTATAACTATAAATCAAAAAAATATCTCATAGCTTTCACATTATTTCTTTGATATTATAGAATAGTATTTAGGTAAGGATTATGATTGAAGATTAGCTAAATTAAGTGCAAACATATGTATAAAGAACTGAGATACCGAAACTGAATACCGGTTAATCTGTATGAAAAATATACCGGTTATCGGCCCCTGCTTTAAAGCCGATGTCTGGTAATAGCTTCTTATATTTTTTAAAGATTTTCAAAGTAAACGCAATTTGTGTTGTTTTCCTTAAAAATGCATTCTAATAATTATCAAGGATTAAGTCATTTTCTTTATATACCAGATATATAATATCCAAGGCAGCCGATGAGATGACTGAAAATTTTTATTTCTTTAAAAGCAAGTAAGTACCCAGTCGTAAGAAAAGCATTGTATGCAACATTGTATAAACGAGTCAAAAATGTTTGTAGCGTCTTACAAAGAATTATCAGAGTTCAATATAATTCTCGTCTTCTCTTCTCAGTGTTCATTTTAAGACCCTTTGTGAGATTCTACTGAGGTCGTTAAGTATTTTGCCAAGGTCTTCACCGCGACCTGATTTATTAATGTATTATTCATGTTCGTCATTTTAACTTATATGGATAACATTAATATATAATATTGTAATTTTTTCATTCAATTCCAAATTTTATTAGATATATTCACTTATGCTGATGTTGGTTTCTGGTCATTCTGATACTTAGTGTATGGTTACCAGGTTGCCGAGCAGTGGATGATGAGTGTCTGGTCCGAATTATGTATGAAAACTATGAAGTATCGTATTATAGAACCAAAACTACAATATTTCGTGATTTACCGCTGAATCGGTTAAATTAAGCACCGTACCGGCAAATCTCACTATAGTGATTTATGTAAGCTACCCCAAACTAAATCGGTACTTACCGACAAAACCTCTAATGCAGTTGCTGCGCAGTTAAGTACACAAGCAGTTAATCTGCACTCAGCTGCGCCACATGGTGCAGCCTGATCCTTGCAACTTACTAAACCTGTATTTAAATCGGAATGCACTTTACCTTGTTAAACTGAAGCTGCATTTTTTAATCTTATACTTTTAAACGAGCAATTCTATATATACATCAGGGTGGAAAAATAAGTCTGGCCCTGGAGGGAAACTACCTTAAATCCTTAAGTTGGCTCATTTTACTTAAAGGAGACATTCCTTTATTTTTAACAAAAAAATAAAACTGCATTCAAAGATTTTTCTTGTTTTCTTCAATTTTGCTTGTCTAAAAATATTCTTGAGTACTAAATATTCAATTTTATGGATATTTTGTATGACAGACGAGTGTAGGACCTAATGTTTCTTGGAGAAATGTTATCTAATAACATTAACTGTATCGACTAATAGAAAAAAATAGCGAGTGTTTATTTTTGAGAAATTTTACTTGGTTCGATTCCCGATTAAAACAATCTTTGAATACAGTTTTGTTTTTTAGAGTTCCGTACCCAAAAGGTAAAACGGGACCCTATTACTAAGACTTCGCTGTCCGTTCGTCCGTCCGTCCGTCTGTCTGTCACCAGGCTGTATCTCACGAACCGTGATAGCTATAGACAGTTGAAATTTTCACTGATGATGTATTTCTGTTGCCGCTATAACAACAAATACTAAAAACGGAATAAAATAAAGATTGAAATGGGGCTCCCATACAACAAACGTGATTTTTGATCAAAGTTAAGCAACGTCGGGCGTGGTCATGCAGTACTTGGATGGGTGACCGTTTCTTTTTTTGCATTTTTTCCGTTTTTTTTTCATTATGGTACGGAACCCTTCGTGCGTTTTTGTTTTTTTTAATAAAGGAATGTCTCCTTTAAGTAAAATGAGCCAACTTAAGGATTTAAGTTAGTTTCCCTCCCTCTATATGTATACTAATATGTTCAAAACTTAGAAGGAAATGTTGCCGAAAACGCTTACTGTAGCTGCTTGAGGATGCAGTTACAAACCCTAGTGTATAAGTATATAGTAGTATAAGTGTATGAAGTTACTGTGACGTGACTCCTTAAAACTCGTCTGTAAAGCTTTTTGAAGAGGCAGCCTAGTAAAAAGGTTCATTTTAATTAAAGGCTCCTCGTTAACCTGAGCCCAAAGTTTCAAATATAACTTTTTTCTTGAAGTTTAATAATTCCTTTTAGACATGAAAATAACCTACGCTTTGAACAAACGCTTAATACAAGTTCCTTCCTTAACAGCAACTTTAACATTCCCTCACATTCTTTATCGTCAATGCATTTAATTTGAATGTCGAGTTCACGCTATAAAAGCCTTGTGGACAGTTGAAATAACCTTCTAAATTATTCATTTTTTGTTCAAGATCGGGAAAGTAGGTCAAGGTGAGGCATATTATTTTGCGGAGCACTCCCTTGTACAAATAACGCTACGTTTTCCTTCGCTCAGAATCTGAAGTGAACAATTTAAATACTACGAATGCGTTTACAGCTACGAATGAAATTTCAAGCGTCGCTTACTCCTTTTACTACGATAGCTCGGGTAGCCACGCCAATTCTGTAAAATAAATGTTTGCGAAAAGCATGCCTTCAAAATTGTCACCTTGCTATATTACGCTTTATGTTATGCTTTATCACAGGGTGGACAGTTGGACACGTCATAATATGAAAATCATTTTAGTGCATTTGTAGCATGACCTGTCTGAATACGCATCAATATCTGTGTAAGTTGCTTATTGCTAGAGATGCACCGGATATTCGGTTACCATATATCCGGTATCCGGCCTATCCGGACATCATTTTAACATCCGGCCGGATACTGGATAGTAACGTTGCTTGATTTCGGAGTAAACAAAATTGGAATAAGAAACAGTCACGGTCATAATCATACTAGTTTGTTATTTTAAAACAATTAAAACATTCCACTCACTTGCACGCGCACTCATTTCGAACATAAAAATGAGCCTGCGCGAACGTATACTACGAATCAGTCTAAAACTGCACAATGCGCACCGATACCGAATATTCGGCCGAAGGTCAGGCCGAATATCCGGTATCCGGCCATACAACTATCCGTTGCATCTCTACTTATTGCAGTCAGTCGCTGTTTGCTTGAAAATATGTTTGCTATGACTACCTATGAAAATATTGTTCGACCCAAACAACCAATTACTTTAAATATGTTTCATATTATCTTCGGTACAAGCAATTTCAATATCGTGTTAGAAAAAATAATAAGTTAGTTATCTTTTCCGAGTATCTTCACGGTTTGAGGTCTCACCCTTTAATATTTTTTTCACTTCTCATGCTCCAAAAGTGCACCTTTATGTCGTGCGTAGACGGCTCTAGATCTAGAGCATAAAAGTAAAATTTTCTTCTAAGACTAAGGTAATCGGTCTCAACAGCCAAACAGTTAAAACATATTGCACAATTTTACTGAGCAATAAAATTGTGTAGATGACAAAAGTTGTTATATTATTTTATTTTTGCTACAATTTATTAGAAATCCGTATTTTCTGTCATTAAATTTAGTAAATCACATAAAATAGGAGTCGACTTGGCAGAAAACCAAGCGTCTGAAACTATAATCACATGTTGAAAATTAAAAAAAAAATAATTAAAAAGTTAGTTGGCGGGAATTGGTTATGTATTATGTTCTTTCGCTTTACTACAATTTCGTTGTGTAAATTGCCATGAAAAATGTGTTTTATTTTCCTCGCAATCGAAGTGAAAAGCAGAGTGTACAACAAGGGCATAAATGTCCATTTTTACCCTCGTCTACTATTTTGGTCTTCGCTTCGCTCAGACCAAAAAATTGCCTCGGGTAAAAATGGGTCAGTTTATGCCCTTGTTGTACAATCTACTATTAAATGGTATCATACATCGTAGAACTCACTAAGATAAGATGACAGTTTTTAGGCGTTTATCGAGCCTCGAAGCTAAGCCGCGTATTATATTGTTGAAACATTATTGAATTTAACTTTATTTTTACATCAGTATCCACCAATGGCTCGACACTTACACCAACCGCAATATCCAACGCTAACACCATAACCCTGCCACCAGTATTGACTGAAACTGGCACATTCAGAACGATACTGAAACATTCTCAGATAGGCTTATTGTTTGAATTTCCCCGATATCACAAAGCGTTCTCATAGGATTATTTTACTCGTATATAGTACGAGAAACGGACGAATTGATATTTGACGGTTATGAATTGATCCTTACAGATGAAGCTAAGCCCTTAGCTTCATACCTATAATATATACTCGTATACCGCGGTAATAATCGGTGTAGCAATAATAGGAATCGATTGATTGACGAAATAATATTTGTGTTTATGTTTAAATTGTATTTGTGTGTGGGTGTTAATTAATATTATATGTATAACTAGACCTGAAAATTTGCTTTGCTGCTTCCCTATTCTGCTCTCAATCGGTACTAAGTTTGTACAATTGTATCATTTCATCATATGAGTCAAACGTGGGGCGATCAAACTTGTGTACACCTACATTTTCCATGCAGGTATACTTTGGAATCACAAATCATCAGGTGTTGCTGCGCTCGGCCTATTTCCTGTTCTCGATTGGCACTTAGCTCGACAATTAACTTTGCCGAGGACAGCAGGGATGTTGCTTCATAGTTTACTGAGTTCATCGCCTCGGTTTATGAGCGATTGTGGCTTTCGATTACGTAGTTACTTTTCAAAATTCATAAGTAAATATATAAAATAGGTACTTCTAATGTGTGAAAGTGAGAATGCAGTGTAGTCAGGTACCTAACCTAATAAAGCGGTTTTGCCAACCATTCCAATAAGAAAGCAACCGATTTCAACTGTAAAATAATTGGCCAAGCACGAAGTCAAGACTAAAGTGTTCAGAGCACCGTACGACACATCCTTAGGTGGTTTTAAGTTTGGATACTAATACTAATTTATCCCATAAGTACATTTTATTGACTAGGAAATAAGAAGGTAATGTCTGGGAGCTCTGGGACCTTGGAGTTTGGACTTTTATTAAAGTCCTCTGGGCTAGTATAGGTAATGTAGAAGTTACAAAGCTTCTACCTTAGATATATTTTTTAGAGATTAAAGATTTTATTTACCACCTTGTCGGGTTGATTGTATATCCATACCAAATTACAGCTTTCTAACACTAACAATCAACCTCATCTTGGAGGTGAAAAGAGGAAAAATCGTAAGTGCCATTTCGGCCAACCGAAATCAAAAACGTTTATATAATATAGGCCTAATACCGTTTATCTAAAACGTTTGGTGAAGGCACATTTCTAGTAACTAGAAACAAATTATTATGAATTTCTCTGTAATTTGTACAAACCATTTCGTAAACTGACATTCCGCTAAACTGTTGTTTTTACATCTTACTAGCATCCATAACATATTGAAGTATGATATTCTTCCACTTGTCTGAACATTTTCATTATTATTGATTCTTTTTTGTGAGAATGGCTTTTTCTGCCACGGCACTTTGCCAATTATTGATTCTTTCAACCACCAAAATAGTTGACAATTTAATATACGTCAGAGTTGACAGGCAACTTCGAGTATGAAAAACTAAATCCGTCAAAAATACTGGGTATACATACAACCTCATAATCTTTGATATAGTCGCAATTGTTGTATTTTAAACTTGTAGACTGGGCAGGCACGACTCAAAAAGGAATAATATTACAATTAAGTCTGTGATTCGGCATTTCTCGGTTTTTGACGTTAGGCTTGTTTCTGACTCAAAATATAATTAACGTAAAGTATTAATCAATTTGCTCATGTTTCATATAAGTCACAGAAATAAGTACATATTAATAAATGTCTAAGTTTTAGTACAAGTAGGGTAACTGCGTCAGGTTGCCGTCCAATACCTGTTTCCGTCCACTTGGCGGAGTTGCTACAAAGAATTGCGTATAATTTGAATATAAACCTAACTTACCGGACAATTTTGGACTTATTGTACATCAGTTTTTAAAAGCAAAAATATTTTAGTAGAACTGGAATTCATGAGTACCAAATCTTAACTGACATTTTTGTCACTCAAACAAGTTTGATCAAGATCGGCTTACTTTATATTTCGTCAACTTTACCTTTGTTTCCAAAAACTGTGAATTGTGAATTTTAATTTTTTTTCGTAACAGAACAGTATCTAGTTGCTACTCTCACCGATCGGTTCAAAAATATACATACTTTATACAATTAATACATAAATGTAATGGTACTTAATGAAAAGGAATAGGTACTGTTTCGACGAATCAGATACTCTCAGTAAAATCTATAGGTAGATGACGCCATAGCTGTTAATAAATATTGAATGACTTTATTATCTCTATTCTATCGCTTTACTAACTCTATGTGATCTAATGTGAAAAAAAAACACAACGACAGTGAAGAACGGAATTCTTAATTTAAATTTGAACTGATAAACTCCAATAATAAATATGATTCTTACTGAGCACACTGCGATAGTCCATTGGTTGGAAAGCCCGTTCGAAATTTAAACTTATTTGCTTTATAATAAGGTTGCATTTTGCAGATCTTTTACTCTCTCATACTTATAGTAGGCTATTCAGAAAAAAAAATGAAATATCTCACAAAAGTAAGTAAGTAGATTTAAACTTTGTATCAAAGACATAAGTCATAAATTTCAATGTCAAAGTTTTAAGTACGGATCTATCTTACTAAATTACTTCTTAATATGAATGACCAGTGTAAGCATCAGTTAGCTAGCCCTAAGCAACCAAAGATCAGGCTGCAGTTTAAAAACTAATAAAGTTAGAGTTAACCTGATAATTTTCCCGCCGTCTCCATACTCGTTTTAGTTGGTTATTGACTGGTCAGCTGCCTGTTAGCTATAGTTTTCCCGAAAATCGCCAGGACAGAGGTGAAAATTTTTGTATGAAAACTTGCAACTTTAAATGCATTTTTTATCGAAACTATTGCATTCTAAAATGAAGTCAAAATCAGTCCATCGACTCAATTTTTTGCAAGCTTTCTAATGGTACCTCACACGATTCTTACAATTGAAAATAAAGTTCAGCCTACCCCTCTTAACCCCTAAATTTCCACCTAAAATCAGAAATAAGCAGTTTCGATTTATTTACAGTGTTAGTGATGGTACTTGCCATAACTATTCCAAATTTCAGGTACCTACATCAAACGGTCTTTGAGAAAAACGCATTTAACCGATTTGCAAGACCGAAGTGATCCCATAAGAGCACCGTGAACAAAGTTTTGTACGGTGCTCTAAAAATTGCCGCATACGGGTATTCTAAGCATTCTCCTCCAGCACCACATTTTAAATCATCCTTTGAACGAAATATCACTCTAAATTAAATTAAATCTACCTACTCGTAAACACACAGACAACGACAAGTAAGTGGCGTCTCTAAGATCTTAACATTTAACGCACATTCACTCGCACTACATTAAAAGTTTTATTATTTTAAGTGTTCATGTAAAATGAAGTTTTTAATGGAGTAGGACGCGGTAGAGGACGGATATTATAGAGTTGACAATTTTAAGTTATTAGAAAAGTCGTAGTTTAACGCGATGCCAATGCAAGAGGAAATGTAATATTGCTCTGCGAAATCCATGCAGCATTTCCCGTTCAGTAAATTAGTAGGTATTCGAATGTGTTTACTTATAATTTATTAAGCACATTAACAAATATATAAAATTTTGTAATGACTAACTTCAATAATACGGGTTGTAAAAACCTAGGTTCAAAACCTGGAGGTAATTATCCTCAAAGGAGTAAAACAGAACAGAGTATTTTTCAATCTGAGGTTAGAACAGTTTCCCAAATAAATATGATTATATTCTTCTTTGACGAAGGAAAACAAAACAATGAGTATAATATATGTGTAATAATGTTCTATAAAGAACTTTTACTAGTATTTATTCAATTTGTTACATTTTTACTACTCGTATATACTTTCTATAGAACATGTGACAATAAGCATAATTCCAAAGTATGAAGTCGTTTCATTACACTTCGGTATCAATAGTACCTACACATTCTGTTTACACAAATAGGCATGTAATATCCTCCAGCTCACGTTGCTCAACCTGAAAAGCATGACCCAGTTGTTGATAGATTTCAATTTAATGTAAAAAAATTCCTCCTTTATTAAAGGGTTACTTCTTTCACGCTTTTCGGCAAACAGTCTCTACAAACTCTAATTAGGTAAAAATTACTTTGTAAGGTACTAAAGCTTGCTGCCAGCTTGCTTTCGTTGTATGTACGCAACCAGTCATCGTATTAAATTAACCTACCTATATTTTAGTTGTTTATAAAAAGGCATTGTTGGATGAATAGAACCCGTCAGTTATAATACATCGCTCGCTCATGGCTTCCAGTAGGGTTCCTCACATCATGTATTTTAAAGTTGTGAATCTCTTGAAATTATTAAGGGGCATTATTAGTTATCGTTGACGTTTACGTGTAGTGTATAACAATAAAGAAAATTATCGTTGTGTCTTTTACAAAACAGTAGGTAACTGATTAATTTATAATAAATATTTATCCTATTTTAACCGTATTTTTGAGGTCCATAATCGTTTTTATATCGTTTTAACGTCCGTCAACAAAAATGATTCATTGTGCTAACTTTATGTGTACAGAATATATTAAATATATATATATAAGGCTTGCCGTATAACGACACTTCAAGCTTTATTCCCTCGCCGTCGCGCTCAAAAGCACATCTAGTTGCAAATTTGCGCTGTCAATTAATATTCTGCCCACCACTGAAACCCTAATCAATACGTAGTAATACACAATAGATGAGCATTAGTCTAGTCACTGCTCTCTAATAATTTTCTCCCTGTTCGTTGCAACCGAGCTTGTTTCCGTTTCTGATTGGGTTTTGATTGCACTACTGTGCGACTGCAATTTATCGGTCAGCTTGGTTAGTTTCCTTCCTTTCAAGTACATATTTAGGGATAAGAGTATTTATTTATTATAATGGCCTCCAGTCTAGTCAGTAGTGACCCTGCCTTGACCCTGACTCTGCTGGAGGTCCTTGGTTCGAACCCTGGTAAGGGCATTTATTTGTGTGTTTATCGCGAATATTTGTACGTATGTCATTGATGTTTTCTAAGTACGTATTATATGTACATATAAACTTAAATACTTGTCCTTCTGTCACTGTGTGTCCATAACGTTCTTGTGATGACTTCAAAGTTAGGTGTGGTTAGATTGACCTTAGTCTATAATACAGGGTTAACTAATCAATGATCGGTGCTCTAAAACTCATTTGTAGTTTTTGTACCTACTTTGTAGGAAAGTTAATGACTTCACATTCGTGTCAGAAACAACAAAAATCACAAGTCTTATACCTATTTGAGCATCAACGTCAGCTGTATTCAGCAAAGGGTTCGAAACTTTCAGAACCAAAGCTTATTTATAACAGTTGCAAACGCCTATAGTGATCGACGTTAGAAGTAAGTTCTATCTCTGTTCCGCTTTTGTAACGTTTTTCCAACCATAATAGCGGAGACAACGTCCGAAGTTAAGCATGTCAGCGATTAAGCAGCCTGTGCCTGTGTCTCAAAGGACCGCGTGATAGCAAACAATTTTTATGACCTAGTCATTTCCGGGCGATGGTCATGTATCATGAAACTTCGTATACGTCACCTGTCGCTCCGTTGGTGGTTTAAGAAACAATATCCGTTAAGAATTTAGAGTTAGGCCAAGAAAAGTCTGCAACGATCGTGATAGCATACGCAGTGCGTTATTTATACGTCATCACTTAGACATATCACACATAGAATTTGACGTTTGCACTGCGTGTGTTATCAAAATCGTTGTAGACTTTTCTTAGTCTAACTCTATCAAATAACACCTGTCCCCAATATTCAAATTCAGCTGAATAAAAAGTGGTGATCAGGTATTTATGCCGTGAGTTAAGGATGTTCGCCTGATTAAATTAGCTGTCTACAGGTTGAGACAAAAATAAGTTTACACTTTTGCACATTACTCCTTTGTAATAAGGCGAAAACTCTAAACATATCTTTGACGTCGACTGCACATTAATAAGACATAATTATATTTTGAACATTTTTGAACTTGGCACCATATAATATGTACCAATTTATTGCTGTCCATTTGTTGCAGGATCATTGGTCCAGAATCTAGATATCTATAGCTGTACGAAGACATATAAATCCCCAGCAAAACAGTGCCATAAAAGTTTCACCCCATAACTTATGACATAGTTAAACAACAAAGCGCTAGCGTTGCCGTCGTAACTTCGTCATGTTAAAAATCTTTTAAGAGTTTGACCTCCCGCTCCCCCAACACATTTAGTTGCATAGAAGACCGAGTAGAGTGCTGAGGTCACTTGGCGCGCTAACTTATAACATCATTCATATGCAATGAAATAATTTAAATATGGTCATGACAAATTTGACCACATAGGGAATACGGAACGAATACGGACCACATACGGAATTTACGTGACGCATTTGCTTGAATAATAGGTACGTGATCCTGCTGATACTTTGTTCTTACGTTTATTTTGATAAGTTTCCTGTGTTTGTGTGTATGCTCGATAATATACCGGGTGTGGCCTGTAACACGAGCAAATAATTAAAATATACATTGTACTCCTCAAACGGTGACACTTTTGTTCAACAACTTTTAAAAATTATGAATTATGATTATGATGTATTGATGTATTTCACTCCGTATTTTTCATACAAAATAAATATTATCTTCAATGGACGCCATCGCCACGCCATAATATCATTATGATTGACGTTGCTTGTCACGCCTTAAACATAACAAAATTCGCAATACATTGCGTCTTAGAATAAACTTTAAAGTGTATTAAAAATCAAACCACAAGTTATTTTTAAAAGTTGCTGAACAAATGTTGGTCAGTATGAGGAGTACAGCCTACAGTTAAATTTTTTGCTCATATTACAGGCCACACCCGGTATAAAGAAGACTATGAGGGTTAGACATGAGAAAAGGTGACTAGTTTAATGTCAAGTCTGTTAAATTTACTTTTGTTACCATAGTAATAAGTATACATCGGTAACTCGTGGCATTTAGGTAGCACTTAAAATATTAGTTTAATTAGTTCCTTTTTTTAGTGGTTTCTTTTTCTCGACTCGTATAGGAATTAGTGTTGTTTATTAATTATTAACTTTGTTTAACATTATTAACTAATTAGCCCAAATAATAATTAAGAATAAATATTTTAAGTGTTACCTAAATGCTACGAGTTACCGATGTGTAGTAATAAGATTTATTTGTATAAATAGGTACCTGTATAGTGTGAAATATTTGACATATCCTTTGCACTTTTGGCATCATATTTAATCTTAAGTACTTAATTTGTGTCGATTCAATTCATTCAATTGATTGTTTGATAGGGCGGCTACCATAAATCTAGTTTCTTATATCGTAAATTTTAGGGGCTGTATTTTTTTAGGTGATACTAGATACATGTACGTAGCTGTACTCATTACTTTGTCGTTATGAGAGCAACCCTGGAAATCCTGGAATAGCTGTCAAATTTATTTGTTAACAGTGAGGTTGTGCTTTCTGTATGATTTGTTCTATACCTATAGGTATAGGTATTTGCTTTTTGGAAAATATGCATGAGAATCCGCAGAAGCGTCATAGAATATTCAAGTGTTTTTTGTAGGGCATATCTCAGCTCTTTCCACTAGCTGATTTTAATAATTAAATTTCGCCGAAACTTTCATAACGTTAGAGCCTGCCGGCAACAAAGAAGGCGTGTGCTATTATTATGCTAATACACGGATTGAGCGGTTTGTCTTTCTTTGACATTCTTTGTCAGTTTGAAGATTTAATTTTGATAAAATTAAAATTCATTTATTTGGCTCATATCTGTACATTATTTACATTTCAAGTAATATAACATTAGAAATTTTAATAAAGTTAAACATAATAGAATTTGCAATAGAATGGACTTGGACAATCCGAATGTTTTTAGGGTTATAAAATTAATGTTGATCTTAAATACGGTCCAAGTCTCTCACTGCTAATTATGCATGTTATAATCTAGTTTTCCTATAGAATAATTGAATATATGTATTATGTCACAGGTTAGCGAGTAACAATTAGTAAACATTGATTTTTGTTTATTGAATCTTTTATCCTCACCCACGCTCTCAGTTTCCTGGCTCTCGATTTCTTTAAAATGGTTAATCTGTAATTATCAATACTTTGCCTTCCACTAAATAAATATTGGCTAAAATATGACTGGCTGGAATTATGATCTTTGTCATCCCTAATATACAGAACTAGCCCTGTCTTTTTTACCTGGCGATAACTTTATTGTTACGTAGGTACAAAACAGGGTTCATGTTAGTAACCAGTCAAATCAGCTATTCTTTATGAAGCGCGATTTTTTACTATACATAAACGACTTATTGTAGAAAAGGTGTAAAGGTTAAAAAAATCATGCTCTCGAGTTTGACTGAAGAACTAGACGGTGCTATATATCTGTTTTCTGGTAACTGAAAAGTCAAACGTCAACTATTGACAACCAGAGTCACACATGATGTTACGACATCTATATCAGCTGATATATCGACACACGAATTTTATTCACCTCTTTTACTATTTATAATCTTTTATTACAAGAACGCATACTGTGACATCACAATTCATTAAACTTCTTCATAATGAGTGTTTACTGATTTTGACATGAAAGCGCTGAAAAATACTCAAAACGCAAAGAAAAAATATTTAATTGAGCATATTTCCATAAATTTTGGAAGAAACACTGTTACCTTAATAATAATAAACCCCATTTCGAAGTTGAGAACTATGTTAAGTTTTTGTTGGATGATTAACGCCGTGAATATATTAAACTCGTCTGCATTCTAGTGAAAAATACGGTAGCGGCACTGAACAAATGCACAAAAACCGTTTAACGTTCCATCACTCCGAAGCCAGATCGAAATCCAATCAATTTATTCTAGCAATAAATTGAATTTAGAGTGTTGAGCGTGGGATTATTTTATTCTATCCAAACTCAACGGAATGATTTCAATCGTATTTTGCGAATTAAAAAAATAATTATATTTGTCTGAATATATTTGTATAGGCTGATATTTTCAAACGTCATTTGAAAGGGGATTATTTATAGATAAATTAAATAGAAAATACATATATCAGGTTTATATTGACAAATTAAACTTAATATCATCACCACATTTACTTGTATTGCCAGGAAATGATAAAACTAAAGATCTTTAAACATATTACCGCTCCACTTAACAGGTCTGAATGGGCAGCATACGTAGCGGGTTAGCCTATAGCGCACCACCAACAATTGACTCTGCGTCGGGAAAGCTTTTAAGGAACAATCGTGCCGGATTAGCCTTTCTACTTCGCATGTCGGAGGAATGCTAATGGTTGGCTGTTTACTGCGTGTTCATATTGTGTGTGAATCACCAATTATTAAAAAATCCTGACCATTAATCTCTCATAAAGCCCAGATTATTGATCTCCCTATTTTATTATATCTCTAACCTGGCTGTAGCCTTCAGAAATGGCATGTTTAGAGAAAAAACAACAACATTCCGTTTTCGTTTCATCTATGTATTTGTTTCTATAGGTATTCTTAACAGAATTTTGTATGAATGAATACTACATTATACTAGGTACTATATTTTTTACTGAAACAAAATCAGAGCATTAAAGAAAAAAATCTTGCCAAAATTAAAAGCGTGTTGCCTTAATATTACCTTGGTTAATTACCTGGGCATTGTGCCGTTAAATTTTCCCTTTGTTAAAATTTACAAGCCTTCCAGGAGATATTTCCCTTACGAACGACACTTAAAATTTGCACAGCGTCTTTTAGAAGGACAGTAATTGGTGTTTTTTATTCAGACACACTACTGAACAAGAAACATGCGTTTATAATTGTATGTCAATGACTGCCTCTTCTATTAACATTTTGATTATTTTGAGACTCTTTAGCTTTGGATCTGAAATATATGTAAGTAAGTACTCTGTTTTACTGCCCATATTTCTATGTAGTTTTAATAATATGCATATAAGAATAATTTTCCACTCTGTTGCATGAAGTTGCGCCAAATCTAAAATAATGCAAACAACAGAAAAATCTTGCTAGCATTTTTGTCTGGGTGCATAACTATTATATTTAATGACTTCATCACAAAGAGAACTTAGCTCATGGCATAAAATATATTTTATCTGGGTTATCTCCCGAGAGCGTCTAGACTGGAATGTTTCCTTTCTCTGGTCATTTTATAAACCCACTTCAATTTTACAGGCAATATCTTAACAATAGATGAATTTGGTTCTAAAAGGATTTAAAACCTACTTATAAACATTCGATTTTATAAAAAGACTTAACATGCCTAAAGTGGTTTCTTTGAAAATTGTTAATGTACCTTGCATGTAACACTACAATGTTGATAAATTATATTCCTCCGTACTTAATTGTTATTGACCAGGAAAACGTTTATTAGAGTAAAGGGTTAGGCACTTAGGTACCCACTAGGAATTCTTGGTTGATATGGTGTCACCTCTTGTCGCCAATCTTGATTCCACTTTACACTAACGACCGAGGACCTCGACGACGTCGAACGACCCCGTATTTATATTAACCTTCCTTGCCAAGGCGGGCATCCGACTGAAGCCTGTCACGAGGTGTCACCACGTATCATACCAACCGGTGGGTCTATTGTAAAAAGTGCTATAGGCTATAGGGCTTGTATTGAGATTATAAATATTGACTTGTTGATGTTGATATAATGTCATTACTGCTGTTGTTTATATTTGCTGCTTCTCTATCACGTAGCCATTTGTGCAAGATCGCGGCTTTCTTGGTAGGGCTAGTGATTTTTTTTTATGAATTTCGAATTTCATTTATTAACGAAATAAATTAGGTATATCAACATTATCTTGAAGGCATCCCTGTAACACAAATACTACACCGTTTATCCCTTTTATTCTTTCCTTATGTTTGAAATATAAAGGCTGAACGCCGACTTGTCGAAAGTTGATCAAAATAGATTTAAATTATAAAGCATAAAATATAGGTAATAACAATGAATGTTCATAAAAATACTGTCTCACTTTTGCGGAAATCTATATCGTCGATCGAGCTGCATAAATGCGAATAGAAAAACCGCTGGACCGAAACGTTTTGTCCATCAGAGCGGATATTTAATGGTTTTGGATTTTACTCCTTTTCGTTTCTGTTAACAGTCTTTTATAACGTTTATATAAAATGTAGGTAGTTAGTTACACTTACATTCGACTTCAAAGTAATGTTTAGACTTTTCCACCACACAAGCTGATAAAGGCTCTGTTGATCGTTCAAAAATTTTGTCTTAGTCTGATGTAAATTTTGTGTTGTTTCCTTATGTTAACTGGTTGTATTGACTTTAAAATAATGATTTTGAATGATAAACATTTAATAAGGGTCATTTGAATTTGTTTTGGTTTGATTTCCCTCGCGTTGGTGTGGTGAAAAATGTTGTGTTTCACTCGGAGGAAAAATTGTTTAACCCGCGTGCCTTGATACCCTCGCAACCTCAAGAAGATTATATTTTTCGAACCACTCGCTACGCTCGAAGGTCAATTTTGGAATCTTTCGCTTGATCGGCTATCGATATTAGCGCGAGCTTTTTGTAACAAGGCGAAAATGTAAACATAAGTATCTCAGAAGTCTACTGTACCGTCGGTAGGTACCTCACAAGTGATTATCCTGCTATCTCTATTTTCGATGGACGAGTTTGGTATTAATCGATGTTTTCCTTTTAGAGTTTCGTAATCTACAATTTAGATCTTCTGTTTACAGTTTATATGTTTTTTTCTTGTATGTAAATACAAAGTTGACGTGTAAAAGTGCCCTTGTGGCCTATTTGCTGAATAAATGGTTGGAGTTTGACAGATGAAGAGAGGCAATTGAAATACTTCGCCCTACTTTTGCGAATTTATCCTCTATCTATTGGTTGGTTCACTTTCGAGCTTAAACTATCGTTTAGTCACGCCATAAAATCTGCGGAAAGTTCACTGCGTAACGCCCCGTCATTGAATTGAATCTTTTGTTCCATTGTTGGTTTTGGCTCTCACATTTCGCGAAACTTAATTTGAAACTGCAAACTCTGAATGAGTTTTTTTTTTCTTGTACAAGTTAAATTAAGGAGACCACCAATAGAATGAAGCTAGACAATAAAATTTATGTAGACAATTTTCATATGAACATAATTCCTAATAAACCCATACGATTTGATAATCGCAGTTTTTAATGATCTTGCCTTTTATTTCGATTATGTTATGTATGATACTGATCAATCCGATCATGTAAAGGTGAATATGAAAAGATTTGAAAGTACAAGTACCTATATGGTAGATTTTATTTGTAGAGTTCGATGGTTGTATAAATTTTATTAATATATATTTTTTTAATTCATAATGGTGCGGACTATGGGGGTTCGCGAGATCGACACGACTTCGTCTACACCTGAAAATTTTGCTCACGCCTTTTTTAACCTGTCTTTTACAACAACTGCATAAAACACTATTATGTATTACCTACTCACCGTTGTTTATTATTAATTTGGGTATGTTTTAAATAAAGTACGTTGAGCCAGCAGCGATTACTTTATTTCGTTATTGTTGTGTCCGTCATTAATGTTACTTCTCATGACGATGCTACTTTTTTTTTCTAAATTTTATTTTTAAATTTAAATTGAGTTTAAACGCGGTAACGCGAACTGTCTCGTTTATTAAACATAAACTTAACCAGCAAACTAATTCTGAAATAGTTTCAATAATGAAATTCCTCCAGGCGAGCCATTTCGTAGGCGAAAGGTAGCTTGGCTCTTTGCCACTTCCGTCAGTTTGGCCAGCTCTCTGTTCCCTAGGAAATTAAAGTGCAAAAACTAACTAGCCTTGAGATATATTGCATCTGTACTTGTATCTGATACTCGCTTGGGCTGCCTAGCCAACTGTGCCCGGTTTTTTGAACAATCTGTACCGCATTCAGGCTAATTAACATTTTAGGTAGGTATGGTTCCGAAATTTTCTTTGAAAGTGATGTTCCTGCCCATATGAGACTTGATAATGATAATCAAACGTAACTTGTATAGGACGTAGGTATCTTAGATGATGTCTGATATTAGATGTACCTATGTTACGAATCAAACGGTTTTTTAAAGTAATTATAGTATTATTTACACACGATGTGTTACACGGAAGCTGTTTGATATTATATTATTTCCATATGGTTTGTTCTAAATCGACATTCTGATGGCTTGTCAAAATGGGACGAGACTTCCGTATTCCGGAGAGGCCAAAGAGGTGTTCAAAAATACCTTGATACTAGAAACTTTGTTCAGATATTTGTGAAAACCATGGCCGCTCCGATATGTCTGATGGCGACTGTCCAAACCTCGTAGAATTCGGCATTAAGTATTCCACACAAAAAGGCGCAATCCTTCAACGAATAGCCTGAGCACGCATCACTTCACACTGCGGCTGAGTAGAATCCAATATTTTTGTTGCAATGCAGATACTTATCTACTGATATACGAATTTACATTGTTAAGTATATTACGACTTAAATTTTAGTAGGTAAGTCACGTTGTGACTACAAAATGAGGATAATTATTGATATACTTAGTTAGATGGACTTAGGTAGACATTTCAAAATTAGATAGACATTGCAAAATTGGATTGCTAAAATCAAATTAGATTAAGAAACACCTCCATTACGCGAGCTCAAATTACAATCTTCATAGCGCTGTATCTTTTGGGCACCTTCGGTTATTTACAATGTTAATGGGGTAGGGTAGGCTTATTAAAAACATTTGAATTTCAAAGGAAGTAGAATTTATTGACATTTCTAAAACAACATGCTTTAAGCTAATTGCTGTATTAATTGCAATCAAGGACATTGGTATTGTTTTTCTTTCTCTATAGTTTGCGTTGTCTAAAGGTAAACATTATCAAACTGCACAACCGGACTTAATCGCGTATTTAAGTTTTAAGATTTACCTCCGACGTTTCGAGGACGGCGTTGTCTTAAAACTTAAATACGCGATTAAGTCCCGTTGTGCAGTTTGATAATGTTTAATAATCGTGAAAGTTTAAATCAGTGTAAAGGTAAACAATTGAAGTTTTAGGCCATGCGTTGTTAAGAGCAAAGAAAGCTTGCTTATTTGCCACCACTGATAGTTTTAATCAATAGCTGTATTAATTTACGACCAAGAAGCAAGGGGACTGATGATAATGTATTTACATTCTCTTTGTAAATTATATTTCCACTCCTTTCATGTTGTTTGGCGTATCTCCAAATATTGACAAGGATTTAGTTTCCGTGATAACCATACACAGAGGGCATATACTATTTATAGGTATTTAGTGTAGTGTTAGATTAAAAGCCTATCGTATATAGTATTAGAATCAGTATCACTCATCAATGTCATCAGAATAAAACTACGTATTTTCATGATTTGTTTTACCGTTGTTGTAAGTAATTATCATGTTCGCCTTTGATGTCAAATCAAAACAAATAATATGTGTGCAAAGCACGTTTATTTAACGTGACTACTTTATCCTACCTATTACCACCCACTACACCGAGTCGTATCTGTTTATAATGCAGCCTGTTTCGAACTACTAACAAGTTTATAAAATAACTTTGCACTTCCTCTTTTCTAATATCCCGGCTACGGTTTGTATTCCACACACGTTGCTGGGGTCGGACTCAGGCAACGCTGGAACTGCTACAAGTTGGTACTTGTTCGTTTTGCCTTGTACACAAATTTAATATAATTTGATAGAGTAAATAATACATAATTACATTTACTCGATCTAATATGTATTTTCCGAGAAACATGTAGGTAATTCAGTCACTTTTACAATAATACTTAATGCTGTGGCACAACAATCCGAAGTGGGTTTTGGCCTCCGACACCAAAAACCGCCATGCTACTCTGTCCAACGCCGTAACAACAATAATAGCGGTACTTATATAAATTATGTGGGAGGACGATACCTCTAAAGACAATTTCAATTTGCCTCGTACATAATATATTGGCGTGGTTCACCCAAAACAGTTGGACTTACAGTCCTAAAACTCTGTGGCAAAGTAATGCCTTCCTTTACTGTAATTACTTTGCGGTTTGCCGGCTTTTCAAGTAGATAACTCTTAAGCTAATTTTACAAAACTTGATGTATCAAATTTTGTCAAAATGGGTATTATCTAGACACGCGGCAGCGTGTCAAGCCAAGTTCAAGCAAAGGAACTGGCTAGCCAGCGCCGAGTGTAATATTACACGAACCACTTGGTGCCACTTTTGACCCTTCTATAACTCAAAACATCTTTAACGTAAACACATAAAACTACGTGTGTTTAATTATATCCATGAGGATATCTAGAAGCCCGAATTTCATGAAGCTAGCTCAAACGGTTATAAAGATATGAAGGTCAAAAAGTCGTGAATTTTAAGACTGACTGACATACCTATAGTACCTAAACCTAACCTACTTCCAGATGACCTAGAAGGATGAAATTTGGAATCCAGCTCGGATATTGTGTGTAACCGTAGGAAAAAATCTAAAAATAAAATAAAGTTAAAAAATAGGGGGGGTCCCCATACAAAAAAACCATTTTTTATTGGGACTGACATATAAGTACCTAAACCTAACCTACTTCCAGAAGACCTAGAAGGATGAAATTTGGAATCCAGCTCGGTTATTGTGTGTAACCGTAGGAAAAAATCTAAAAATAAAATAAAGTTAAAAAATAGGGGGGGTCCCCATACAAAAAAAAACATTTTTTATTGGGACTGACATATAAGTACCTAAACCTAACCTACTTCCAGATGACCTAGAAGGATGAAATTTGGAATCCAGCTCGGTTATTGTGTGTAAGCGTAGGAAAAAATCTAAAAGTAAAAAAAAATTTAAAAATAGGGGGGGTCCCAATACAAATATTTTTTTTATTTTGACTGACATATAGTACCTAAACCTAACCTATTTCCAGATGACCTAGAAGGATGAAATTTGGAACCCAGCTCGGTAATTGTGTGTGAGCGTAGGAAAAAATCTAAAAATTAAAAAAAGTTAAAAAATAGGCGGGGTCCCCATACAAAAAAATATTTTTTTATTGTAGCGTTGGAACCGTTACAAGCAGATATTTTAAACTACCCCAATATATGTATGTATTATTATATTTGCTATATTCAAATAAAGTTAAGTCAAAAAATAAGTGGTGTCCCCATACAAAAAACTTGTAATACGCTCTAAACAACCGGCCAACGGTGTGTCGTCGGCGGCGCGCGGCACCACATAATTATACAAAGAACAGAAGTAAAAACCATACAGCGGAAACACAAGAAAAAACATTGAATCTCAATACCTGCGTAGTTTTCTTTACAAAAAGTATTGATATCCCACCAAAAACATAAATGTAAAAAAGGAGAGCCAAGTTCAATACAAAAATTATGCTTGGCTGTGGGGCTCGCCGCAAAAAGAATGGAGATCTAAATGAGTGCCAAGTTCTATGCAAAATCCAAATATGTATGTATAGGAACAAAATAACATTCTTCTTCCTGGCGTTATCCCGGCATTTTGCCACGGCTCATGGGAGCCTGGGGTCCGCGTGACAACTAATCCCATGATTTGACGTAAGCACTAGTTTTTACGAAAGCGACTGCCATCTGACCTTCCAACCCAGAGGGGAAACTAGGCTTATTGGGATTAGTCCGGTTTCCTCACGATGTTTTCCTTCACCGAATAGCGACTGGCAAATATCAAAAGATATTTCGTACATAAGTTCCGAAAAACTCATTGGTACGAGCCGGGGTTTGAACCCGCGACCTCCGGATTGAAAGTCGCACGCTCTTACCGCTAGGCCACCAGCGCTACAGGAACAAAATAACATTATAAACAAGTATTAAACTCTATTTCTTTGCTTTATTGGATACCTATAACAATTGCTGTTATTTAAAAAAATGTGAGATCTTAAAGTAGGTTAGATTTGGCTTGGCCAGATTTTATCAGAATTACAATAACAGAATGAATAACTTTATAAAATGATTGATGTAATGAAAACTAGCCAAGTCAAATCTAACCTACTTTAAGATCTCACATTTTACAATAATACTTAATGCTGTGGCACAACAATCCGAAGTGGGTTTTGGCCTCCGACACCAAAAACCGCCATGCTACTCTGTCCAACGCCGTAACAACAATAATAGCGGTACTTATATAAATTATGTGGGAGGACGATACCTCTAAAGACAATTTCAATTTGCCTCGTACATAATATATTGGCGTGGTTCACCCAAAACAGTTGGACTTACAGTCCTAAAACTCTGTGGCAAAGTAATGCCTTCCTTTACTGTAATTACTTTGCGGTTTGCCGGCTTTTCAAGTAGATAACTCTTAAGCTAATTTTACAAAACTTGATGTATCAAATTTTGTCAAAATGGGTATTATATTGAAGTACCTAGGTATTTTGTTTTCGCAGTTTAGACTGGTTGAATAAATGTTATTAAAAAGACAAATAAGTTCCAAAAGATAATACAAAAATAAAATATTTTCTTTAAAAAATAACTGTACTTACTCGTACACATTTTAAAGGTACACCTATAGTTTTTATATAAAAATTTTCAGGCTGTTTCTACTAGTATCCTACAGAAAATTATAGAAAGAGTTTTATACGTAAGCATTAAAAGAAAATTTACTGCTCCATTCCATTGTTACAGTTTTTTTCTATTCCAAAAAACTTTATTGTTTCCCACGTACACGTACATTAATCATTTAAGTACAATAAAGGTATATTTTTCTTATTGATTTAATATCCATTAGAATGCATTAGATGACCAGTTTCTGAAGCCCAATTAATATTCCTTAATATATTAGGTATTTGAAAATCATGGTCTATTAGGACATACAAAAATAGATTATACAGGGTGAAATTTAATTCACTGGCCAAATTGAAACACCCGAAAGAACTCGAAAAAATATTAAACACGTGTTTTTTCTTTTAATACCGCTCAGTACATTTTTTTCGAAATAACTCATCATCAAGTTGTCCTAAAAACCTCGTACGTTATGGTGAACCGACAACTACCCACTACACCCGCTTCTCTCTTATCAGTTAAGGTCATTGACACCTCGCCCCTCCCGCTGTTTGCAATAGCGTCACCAATTATGAACCCTATTGCAGCGAGATTTTTCCTTCATACTTTAACGGGCTTAAAACTGTCAAAATGCAAAGGCAACCCATTTTTAATCTAAAATATTATTTCTGACTAATAATTAATAACAAAACGTCCGTGGCTTAAAAACAATGAGTAAAAACTAGGTGAGGAATCTTTGCATTCAGGCGTATTTAAAAAATTGAATCAACTTATGTACTTACATTTGATTAAAAGTAGAGATGGTACTCTTGGATTCAATCCTTGTCTGCGAAGGCGTGGAACTGATTCCATTTCGTATAATCTTTGTGCACCACGTAAACACTCACCACTTAATAAATAACACCGTACCATTTCCTAATATTCCCGGTTCGAAAACATTTTTTTAAACCTTAGCACGCGCGCGATTAATATTTTAAGGTTGGCGAGTGACGAGTGACTAATCATTTATGCTAACCGTTATGTTTACCGCTAGCGCGGAATGGTTTAGACTACCCTCGAAATTGATAAACCTGCCTACCATCGCCAACACTAACTAGGTGGACCCTATTGCAACGATTATAAGGTTTAGTGAAGGTCAGATAAGGGTTTTGCTGATGTTGTTGTTAAAACCTACTATTAGGTTTGTTTACATTTGTGGTAATAGGGTGACCACGACTCGTGGAAAATATTTAAAAAATGAAAATTAAAAAAAATGTACTCTTTTTTTTCGCTAAATAGATTCCTTAAGTGTAACCTAGTGCCTGGAATGAATATGGCCAGTGATTTAAATTTCACCCTGTATAACTCCTGTTTGAAGCTCTAGAAAAGAACATCACGAGAATCGCAGGACCGCAGCATCTCGGTGACAAATAGAAACACGCGGTTCCTTTTCATCCGGGACGTGACACCCGCCTCCAAGCCGCTTTGACTATAAAATATTTCTTATTGTGCTTACGTTTCGCTCCAGTGATATCCTGAAGATGTCAGCCTTTGTGATATTTCCGCTTCAACGCTAGAGTTAAGCTGTGAGGAATAATTGAGATAAGTATGATGTAATAGTTTTTAAGTAAAATTTCAAATTTACATAATCGTGATATTCGTAATGGTGGACTTCAATTTCGTTACTCACGAAATAAGCATATAGACAGGTAGGTATCCCTTTAGGTCGTGTACCTACACTTCTTCTTCTACTTTATTGCCTTAATCCCAGTATAATATGTAATGTTCTCTTATGATGTAGCATTAACAACCGACAACAGTTGTTATTTGCAGCATCCCCGAAGAAACATTTCATCGGGTAATTAAATTTAATATACACACATAAAATAATTTTAGCTCTATTACCTACTCGTACGTCAAAAAAAAACATGCAGTATTCACGTTGAAATACATGATGGATCATGCCTTAAGTACCTGACAGTTTTCTTGTTATATGAAAAATTTAATATTTACGTGCATTGTGCAAAATGCAAAAAGCAAAATAGCGGCGTTCCATCGATCATTTTGAGGCTTAGGTCAGAAAACGTTGAGCGCAGAACATTTCAGAATGAGTTCTCACTCGATGTACAAATGAATTGTCGACCGGACCAAACAGCCCGGCGATAGCCGACTGTTGGCTCGCTTATTGCTTCCTACGCGTTCTTTGTCATAACTGCCGTTATTAAGTTTTTGACGGAGCCAGATCATGTGGAATGAGAATTGTGGAAAATCGCTTTAATTTTCGTACCGCTTTGACGCTACTTCGTACGCGTAGCGAGGTACACAGATAAAAGGTGGACAAACGAAGTGACTCTATGGAAAGGCCCCGACGTAAAAAGAAAATCAGGACGACCACGAAAGCGATGGAGCGACGACATAGTAGCCACGGCCGGTCAAAGATGGCTAAATAAGGCAAAAGACAGAGACGAATGGAACAAATTGGAGGAGGCCTATACCCAATAAAGTGGGGTTCCTATCAACTTTTAGTTTTTAAATACATTGTATTGTATTGTATTGTAGCTCGGGCGATTTTCCGCAACTCGACGTCTTGCGCCTATTTTGCGTGATAGGGGGTGGGCTAGTCTTGCCAGCCCAGCTCCTCGAGGAATCCTATCAAACCTTTGATGTTGAGTAGGACCTCGGGGAGGTCACTCGGGGATCCGAGATGTTTTGCCCTGTATGGGGCCAATCCGCTGCATTCCAACACCACGTGAGAGGCTGTTTCTTCTTCCTCCATGCATCCACGGCATAGGGGACTGTCTGTGACACCTGTTATAAAAAGATGTTTGTTAAAAAGTCCATGACCTGTTATGACACTGGTTACCATACTCAGTCGAACCTTTCCTAGTTGAAGGAGCGCCCTTGTGAGCTTACCGTTCATGCTAGGCATGGCCTGCTTGGCCTGTCTGCATCCAGTTTGGTTTAGCCAGTGTTCTGTGTGTAGTTTCCCTGTACGTGCCAGCAGCATTGAGCGTACCTTACTAAACGGTATCGGGAGGATCGGTTCCGGGCCTATCGCCCCCGCACCCGATCCTTGTCTGGCGAGCTCGTCCGCGGCGTCGTTACCTCGGGATCCACTGTGTCCTTTGATCCATTGTAAGGTGATCTTATTGTTCTGACATACCTCCATTAGTCGTTCGTGGCATTCGTGTATAAGTTTGGATGTGACTATATGGCTTTTTAGGGCCATTAAGACTGCTCTGCTGTCGGAGAGTATGCGGATGGAGGATCCTACTACCTTCCTTGCAGTGATGGCAGCCGCCGCGTTAATGATGCCCATGCACTCAGCCTGGAATACCGAGTTATGGGCTCCTAGCGGAGTGGTGATTGACATGTTCAGGTCTTCTGAAAAGGTTCCAGAGCCTGATCCGCTGTCTGTTTTGGACCCATCAGTGAAGATTCTCAGCTCCCGGGGATTGAGTCCTTCGTAGTTGTCGTCCTCAAATAATTGTATTTTGTACCTTTTGTCAAAGATGGCTTGTTTGTGAATTCGATCCGTGCCCGCCATGAGCACTGGAAATTCGCTGTATACTTTTTCCAGGCATGCTGTGTGAAGAGCTCCTGTGGTGTTAGACCATATATTGAGGGTTCGTAACCTTACCGCTGAGAGACTGGCCTCTTGTTGTATGTGTAGGTGCAGCGGTGAAAGGTTTAGCATGACCTCCATGGCTGCAGTCGGAGTGGACCTCGTGCAGCCAGTGGTGGCCGCGCATGCGAGCCTCTGGAGTCTTTGTAGCTTGTCTCGTACGTTGCCTAGGTTTGTCCTTTTAAATACATATAAAATTAAATTATACTAACCAATTAAGATAAGTTAGTAAAAAAAGTAAACATATATATAAGTTAAAATAAATTAACATTATTAATTAATTAATAGTATGTACCTTAATGATAAGTTTGTAAGTAGTTGATATAAGGAAATAAAGAGGCTTTTTATTTTATTTATTTATTTACCGCTTTGACGACCTGTTTGTCCTAGTCTGTAGTGACCCTGCCTAATGATGCTGATGGTCCTGAGTGTGAATCATGGTGCGTGATGATCACGGATGTATTCCATTCGTGGGACGTGTCCCACGTGTGGGTGTGGGAGGCGTTATCTATCTATTTAACTGTTTATAAATATTTATATATCGTTATTATATATCGTTGTCTAAGTGACCACAACACAAGTCTTATTAAGCTTACTGTGGGGCTTAGTAAATTTGTGTCTAAATGTCCTATATAATGTCCTACATAAATTTTTAGTAACCTGCATTTTCACGCTTTTCATATTTATCCTCTAGAAAGTCCGAATTTGGCATTTCCCTGTTTTACTAGACTAGGGAAAGGGGGAATGTCAAACCAAGTTTAAACATTTTAAAGTTTCAATGCGTCTCCTGAATTTTTCACTCGAATTGAAGCCTAAAAGAACCGTCGACAGCAAAAATCTGCTATCGAATATAAGCTTTCAAACCAAGGAGATGTAACGGGTCGCCGGTGCGTCTCGCTTGGCTCTTGTACCTATTTCAATCCGCCTTGACAGCACTGCCGAGAACTACTGAAATTGAGATTTTACGGACGATTTGAAACTGGCAGTGAAGTTTTCGGTATTTTCGTTACGTTTCGTTATTGCGAGTTAGCAGGGTGAAATACTTGTCTAACTTTAGATTCTGTAAACATGGACTTATTTTGCTATCTTGTGTTTCGTATTCGCCTTAAATGAAAATGCTGAGTTGAATACTTATGAAATTGCATTGCATTGAATTGATGCTTGCTAAAAAACCGATCACCTCTTTATTAAAATGGTATAATCTGCATAATGTTTCATTTGCGACCGGAATAATAAAGCAGGCTATCAAATAGTATGGGCGTTTTTATAACATTTTTATGATTCTCATCCCCTATACGAGCAAGTTATGATATAAAATGTGGCTTCTCATATATTTTGGGCTTATGGTTGCCTCTGGATAATTAGAATCATTCACACACCCAATCAAAGAAATGAATCGGCTAAACAAATCAAGGTGTTACTCATAATCGTTTTGTTTAAGTTGTGGGGTTGTGTGCAACCATCAATGCTATTAACATTAGTTTATTTTTCTAATAATTCTTATCTTAATAAAAAAATCAGGTTTAAGTATATTAATGTAGTTGTACATAGGTAAATTTAATGAGAAATTTGGTAGCGGCGTTGAAATTAGACTTAGTATTTTAAAAACCCTTTTGTGTTATCCAAGCAGAAAAGTTAAATATGTATAGTTTAATTACGAGTATGTCTGATTCTTTAATTCTTTCGTCGTCGTAAATTTCTTTATAAAACGACTTTAATTCTTTATTGCAATTAAATTATTTTCTTGTGAAGAATGGCACATAAAAAAACCATACGTTAAGTGACATGTCGAACAAACACTAAGTAATTCCTATTGTACGACAGAAATTATTTATTTATTTTCTTTCGTGGACTTGACAACTTTTATATCTAAAGTATCTTTGTTTCTAAACAGCTATCGGATGAAGACAAAAGCAACACATTTCACTCATAAACTTTTCTACGTCTCGTTATCTTGTTTACGATCGCGGATGAAGCCCTATTCGACATCCTTTATCTATCCACTTTTCTTCTAAAATGTCCCTTAAATTAATTCACGGACACTTGCGCCAGTTAGTTAAGTAGTCTTAAAACTCCTGTTTAAACTTTTAACTGTTGTTTATTTTCATGGAAAGCATTCTAAAGGCGAGTTGTTTGAATATTGTGCTAAAGCAAATTAAGTAACACTGAACTTGGACACTTAATTATGTGTAATGTTCTGTAGTATTGATTAATTGGATCCATTTACAAATATTTATCATTGTTTCAGGTAATAAGTTGTTGTAGCAGGTGATGCTTGTAACCGCAGTAAGTACCATTTAACTTTCTTAATTATTTCAAGAAATTTCATTAAATTATCTCCTCGACTGTCTCGTATACGAGTAGTACAGCGTCGGTATATTTTGAATAGAATCGGAAATTGATACGTGGCGTAGGTTTTAGTGTTATCAAACGATTTCAATAGTTATTTACGATACAAGTACGGAAAGTAGGAAATTCACAACGAGTTGTGATAAATTAAATTACGACCGGATTGTTTTAAAACGACACGACTTGCAAATCACTTATTCGCACGTGCATCGAACAACGTTTTACAGCATACATTATGGCCCTCTAAGTTTACGACATAGGCACAGAAAGTGCTTATTTAATTTTATTTTGTACATATTACCTTTTTTGGCTTTTTTGTCTTTTTCCTTGTATTCTACAGGTCGACAAAATGTTCCGAGCTGACCAAAAAATCTTAAATCTTATTCCTAATTCCTGCACACGAGGGTTTGTAAATAATTACATCTGCCCTTATTCACAGCAGCGCCATGTAACCTTTCGAAGTTGCCACAATTCGGGCTAACTAGACATGACTCGATTAGGTAGAGCAAAGCCGATAGATACTTCCATTTAGGCCTAGCCATGTTGCGTGGGTTTGACTGCCATAAATAGGAAACTTGCAAAACAACCTTGATTTTGAGGCGAAATAAAGCTGTGTATTTCTCTGTTCCAGATCTTGCCTTACTAACAGTTATTAGTCATTAGATTACTTTGATTAGATTTTTCCTTTTTAGTGTTCCGTAAAAACTTTGTTCACTGAACACTTATGGGATCACTTCGGTCTCGCAAATCAGTTAAATGCGTTTTTCTCAGAGACCGTTTGACGTAGATAGCTAAAATTTGGAACAGTTATAGCAATTACCACCACTCATATTGTAAATGTATTCGACTTACGGTTTATTTATATAAATAAATTACAGAACAGACAATTAAATGCTACATGTACAGGCAGATTACCGATTTCAAATTAAATACATGTCCGAGCGCGAAGTGCCAGGGAGACCCGGGGAGGGTGTTTTAGTATCGTGACTTCGTGAGTATTGCGGATCGATTAGTGACACTAGCCAGCAGAGCAGCGTGCATAACTGCATATGCTATTGAGGAGTATCGTGCCGAAAACTCTTCACTATAGTACCGCAAGGCGTTAGTTGTTGTAGGTTGGAGGAGCGAAGGTCGACATTTAAATTTTCTTTTCACAAATAAAATAGTTTAGGTAGATTTATATGTTTTAGATTTTGAAGTGAAAAGTTCTTTAGCGGCGCTGTGCACTTTTTGTGACGGGGAAAAATATTAAACTCGCGACAGGTCACTTGAGATTCGTAAGACGTAAGACGGACACGGCCTTATCGAAAAACTGTTACAATGTCATTGAGTTTTCACTTCTGCCGGCACTCCCGGAGTGCAACCCGTTGTTTTTTTTTAAATAAAATATTGAAATCGAAAATTTGTACATCTAGACATCCTGTACTTTTGAATGCAACATATCATAGTTAGGTATCAAGGATAGGATAGTGGCAATAGTGGCCTCACATAAAACATGGTAACTGAAATAAACTACTCCCAACAAAATCGCCAATCATAAAACCGTCAATCTTACTTTTCCGAAGCCCCAGTAAATCGATTTCGTAAAGATATACAGGGTAATTCCATCGGGAAAGTTTCTTTTCCAACAGTTGCTTAAATCAATCTGTAATGTTTTACCTTCTCCGATCTTGGTGTTTGTATAGGACGCCGTCAATAAATTTACCTTTCCAAACTGTACCTATTTATATAGAAATATCAGTCATAACCTTAATTTCATACATGCACTGTACTATGTGAGTTACTTAAAAGCTCTTGCCATCTACTTAAAGCAGGTATTTTTCTGTTTTTTCGTATAGGCTAAAGCCTATTTTATAAATTTTATAATACCTAATAAAGGAGTTTAAATGAAAAATGAACTGCACAAACGATATAGTGAATTCATGAGTTCATTTTTTCTGACCCGTTTCTCAATAGCTTGTAACTGGAAGTCTGTGTACTAGTAGTAGATCCTGTAGAGTATGTGTACTATATAAATTATACGCTTTGAATCGGTACAAGTTCACTGCCTTAATAATGCGCCATTTTTCAAATCTCAAGCCTTATTGCTAGTGTTCGCTCTCAGAAGCTTCAGTCACGTTTTATATGAAATCGCTTTAAAGCGCTAAAAGCTATATTGCACAATCACTCCGAAGAATGTCGGCAACTTTATCGTTTTAGGGTATCACAACAAACGTGATTTTACGTTTCTTTGCTCGAAATTTAGATGCTAAATGTTACGCAGTGTAAAACGTTATTTATAACGGAAAAAACTTCTTAATTATTTCTGGACTGTCCCGAAATTGTTTTTCATGATCCAAGATTAGACGAAATCTTTTTAAAAATGAGATAAAAAAGCTTTTGAGTCTAAATTATGCTTGACAGTGTTATTCTTAATAAGAATTTTATCAGTCAGGATTCAGTCAGTAATGCGACTTGCCGTGGGTAAGTACCTATTTATCTAATGAGCAAAAACCCATAAGTAGGAATATGACCTTGTTTGCACACTGACGCTATGAATTACGGAAATTTAAGCAAAACAGCTAAAGTTCATATCAATTTTCCGTAATTTTCTGTCTTGCTGTGTCATTGTGAAAATACTCTAAATGAAATGAAAGCTCCATGATAGCAAATATATGCAACAAATTGTCACATTTTTTTTACCTATAGCAATCTCAATATGTATCAAACATTAACCACTGTCATATATTTTACCTGCTTTATCCTACTAAAATAGACTAGTGATATGGCTTACCTTCAATCCTAAAATACACATACTAAAAGTCTCGAATAAAAAGTGCTACAAATAAGCGTGAATTTCCAGCCGAATATTTGAGACACCCCACATCTGGTAGGTATGTATATTGTATGTGGGTCTATTTGTGTCGTGTGTTCCACTGTACCTTTAACTACTGAACCGATTTTGGTAGGTATATGATAAGAAGTATCGATTTATTAAGATTTTGAGGAAAAAGTACAAAACTACACAGAGGAAAAGGTTTTTCACAATAAAATGCTTGTTGAAAAATGAAACTGTTCGTTTTTCCTCAGAGAAATACAATTATTCTCCGTCAACTTGCCCATCTTTTTTCTTTTAAGTATAGTAGGTACGGACCAGACACTACCACTAGTAGTCAAGATTAATTACACTGTATAGTAAGTAGTGATTGGAAGGATGGAATGACGTTAAGTAATGGTTTAAAATTTTGCTTCAGTATTGGAGTAATGTCAATGTAATGACACTATATTGATTCGTACAATTGACAGTTTATTGACTGGAATATTGGAATGACGACAGAAAGAATGGCAGAAAAAATTAAGCTAAAAATTAAAGTAGTTTGATTATGTTACTTAAGAGCTCGGCAAGGGTGAGCCATTTTGACGTCACTTATGTCAAGTGTAGATATTAATATAGATACACCTTAGAAAGAAATATTAAAATAAAACTATCAATTATAATTAAACTAAAATGACAATGCCTTATGTACAAATAAACTTTAACAGTAGCATATGGATGGATATATGTACATATTATTTGAAGAGGTTTACTAAAAAGTCTGCTATAAAATTCATTTGTTTTAATGGCGACGGTAAGATCGTAGCGGAAAGGCAGCCTAACGAAAATAATTTCTTTAGTTATTAAATTACACCACATATACCATCGAATGACAAGGCATGTCCATATTGTGCAAACTCTGAAAACAGCTCACCCCCTCCGAGCTCTTACTAGGTACATTAAATACTATATGAAATAAAATTGATAGTGAGTGGAGCGCATCATTGAAATCCGTCATTTCATCATTCAAAGTACGTCGCAATAAGGTTTTAAACTAACAAGAGTTATTACTGGCAAAAAAGTCAATAAGTAAAATATACCTACTCGAAGAACGAAAAAACATATTGCGAGACGCAAAGGAAACCTTGACCCTTATTCTTTCTTTTTCTTCTGTTACAGTAATCTTTCCTTAGCTGTCACTGTAATACTGTAGGTAACTGAAAATTAAAAAAGAGATGAATATAAAGTTCTAGAGAACCAAAACAGATTTGAAAGACGTAATCTGCATTCAGTCAGATACCTATCTTCAAAAGATCAATAAAGATTTTGTCATAGATGTGTAGGTACAATATTAACAAGTGTTAAGGTTTTGTCTGCTATGTATATGAGTTTGCTATCAAATTACGAACGTCATTATTTAGATCATTAAATTTGATAAGTTGAAAAGCCTTTTATGAAAAAAAAAATCAATATCGATCAATTTATTAATGAAACCGACTTTGTTAGTCTGTTACCTACCTTTTCACAGCCAAACTACCTACTAAATAGATTTTGATAACATGTTGTATATGTAAGCTTAAGGTAGACCTTGGGAAGTCTCGCAACCCGCGCTACTAGGACTCCATATTTCATATTTTAATGAAAGGTTTATTAATATATAGAAAAGGTTAAAGGCTTATCTCAAACGGTTTCACCGCTACGAGTTATCTCTTCTTTCTCAGAACCCTAGGCTAGCAATAAAAGTATTGTGTAGTTGTCGATCAACGTTAAACATTCAACATCTTTTGGTACGATTTATTTCATGGCCCCGATAGAGCTTGACGCCTTTCACTCCATTGTACAACCAACGTGTCAAAGAGGGCCCACGTTGGGCGCCATATATACGAACAATAATTCATGCTCCTTCTATTGAACGGCTCTTTACATTGTCTGCAATGAAAATATGTATAGTTTCTCCTAACGTTAACGTACATGAGCATTTATTTAGTACATAACTAGCATTACACTTCTCATACTAGTGTTGCGCTAATGTCATGGAAATCACATAATGTAACAACATTACATCGGGGCCTGTATACACATTGATTATAGTGTTTAGTGTAGTAAACACTAAACAGGCCCTGGTATGTAGGCCTTACACTTACCCCGCAGCCACACTTATCCGTATTGACCGCATACAATACATAGTACTAATACTGTATTCGTATTTAATGTATTTTCAGTTAAGACTTTGTAAACAAATTAACTGCCCATACCGTACCGACTGAAAATTAGTATGCTTCCGACGTGGCATAAAAGTTTTTTTTTTCCAATTTTTTACTGTCCTTTGTGTACACACAACCCGCGTAATTAGTTTTCTTGAACATAATTTTCTGGCAAATTATTTAACTTATAAAACTCTCTAATTAAAATTTGTAGGATGACCCAGTTATAAAACAATCCGCCTATCTTTACTGGCCCTTTTTAAGGCGGTATACCTATCTGATGAAATGACTACAAAATTAATAAATAACAGAATCTAACTTTAGATGGAGATGCAAATGCAATTTTACTTGTGTATATTTTCTTCCGTTTGTAAATCAATCATTAACGTTTTAAAAATAACTGTTTTGCGATATGTTATACTCGTAGGTACGTATAAAATACTTACGTGACAATGTTTTTTCGCTGTATTCGATTTTTACCCCAGACTGAACGGAGACGGTAAGTAGGTATATGCATTAGGGTAAGAAGCTGTTTGTTTGTCTTTATGTTTATGCGCGCGAATTAATGAATCCATGTATCTCTGAAACATCGTTTCCTATTGGGTTCCGGTTTTCAATAAACCTTAAGATCACGTATCAACTCCAGCGATGGTTCTTCGATCTTAATTCACTCTCGGCACTTTTATACAATACCATACAAATCCTCTTTATTGCCCAACTTCAGAATAAATGTACATACATGTGTCATAATTTTGTCGCAGGTTTTAAATTCAGAGTTTCAGGGTTTATTCCAATTGACAATTTAATTAAAATTTTCCTATAATCCGCGTCTTAAGTATTCTTATGACTTTTCTTTAGAGTATTTATTGCATTTACATTTTACAAGGATCGGGAGGACACGTAATTGATAGCCTCGGAGTTAAGGATGAAGTGGGCCTCGGTTAAATTCATTTCGGGACATAAAAAAAGTATATTAGGTCGTGAATGGGCCCCACCCGTTGTAAAGAAGATTCACTCTTCATTAAGCGTACCGATATTACTTATTTTATGAGTACTTAGCAAAAAAAATCAAGTTTCCTATTTTATCTTTAAAAAAACGTAGTATTCTCTCCTACAATATATTCATATAGTTATACCTAACGTTGTTTTCGAAATAATACGATTTTAACCATTGGAAAAATATACTTGGTAATGTTATGTGCTGGTTTATTATTCTTTCTTTTGTTAAAAGTAACTCCGCAGATGTGCCCGGAAGTAAGAACACTTTTGCGAAATAATTTTGAATAAACAATTAAATACATGGTACGAACACTCTTTTGAGCTAATTTAAAGGCTCTTTTTAACTCTAGAGTTGTACTATTTTAATAAATTAAACTTAGGTACTAACTCCTTTTCTTGACATAAAAATTATAAAACAAAAAGGTATTAAATAAAAGTAAGGCATGTAATGCTGCAGAAAACACTATTAAAATTTGATAATACTTTAGGTAACTAAAACAAACAATCATTATAATACGGACAAACGACGTCGTATATTGTTATAGATGTTCACAAAGCCATTTATGGTCGCGATTAGTCATCCGACATTTGGCGCAGACACTGCCCTGCTTGTTATACGAGGCAGCTTGTGTTGTTACAAAACTTTTATTAGCCATGTTGTTCCATCGATAAATTAATACTGTCTGCTCCAAAGATATATTAAGGTTTCAATCTCCGCGAGCACTTTCCCACAATCAGTTGTTGTGCCGTCAACAATCAACAAATTGTAGGGATGTTTATCGTTTGACAGCAGCGAACTGATATACATGGAAGTATTCTGTCCGCTCAGTTATGACCCAACGTAAACTATTCGATTGTAGGCGGTGCTTACAAACTATTCGATTCGCAACTTCAGTTCGTCCGAGATGACAGTCAGTGACGGATGGCTAAATTGATTTATAAAAACAACGTTTTTTTGTAATTAAAAATGTCTTCATGTGTCGTGAAGTAGTGAAGAAGTTATTTTAGTTTATACCAAGGATAGTGGAATCACTTTTCACTTGTAGTAAACAGATAACTTAAGTAAAATTTGGAATAAACATGACGATTTGTTTTCAATACTACCGTGCTAAGCTAAAACGTAACAACTGCATACGACTTTCATAACAACATACGACTTTTTAAATTGCGAGGATAATAGGGATGGTTTTATGCCAAATGAAGTAGACTATTTTATTAACTTGTGCTTGGTTTAGGTATTTTCTATATAATTATAAATGTAGTAATGAATTCTTTCTTACAGATTTGTATTTTCTTATACGAGGCAGCTTGTGTTGTTACAAAACTTTTATTAGCCATGTTGTTCCATCGATAAATTAATACTGTCTGCTCCAAAGATATATTAAGGTTTCAATCTCCGCGAGCACTTTCCCACAATCAGTTGTTGTGCCGTCAACAATCAACAAATTGTAGGGATGTTTATCGTTTGACAGCAGCGAACTGATATACATGGAAGTATTCTGTCCGCTCAGTTATGACCCAACGTAAACTATTCGATTGTAGGCGGTGCTTACAAACTATTCGATTCGCAACTTCAGTTCGTCCGAGATGACAGTCAGTGACGGATGGCTAAATTGATTTATAAAAACAACGTTTTTTTGTAATTAAAAATGTCTTCATGTGTCGTGAAGTAGTGAAGAAGTTATTTTAGTTTATACCAAGGATAGTGGAATCACTTTTCACTTGTAGTAAACAGATAACTTAAGTAAAATTTGGAATAAACATGACGATTTGTTTTCAATACTACCGTGCTAAGCTAAAACGTAACAACTGCATACGACTTTCATAACAACATACGACTTTTTAAATTGCGAGGATAATAGGGATGGTTTTATGCCAAATGAAGTAGACTATTTTATTAACTTGTGCTTGGTTTAGGTATTTTCTATATAATTATAAATGTAGTAATGAATTCTTTCTTACAGATTTGTATTTTCCTTTTTTATTTCATGAGATGGAGCTGTAAAAAAACTACCTAATTATTTCAAATTAATAATCAAATTTGATATTATCATTTTACATTACTTTCCATTCAGATTCCCACAAGATGCCATTCGCAGAGAACTATGGAAAAAAGCTGTCCAATTAGAGAGACATGAAATTAAGTGGAGGCCTGGAAAGATATCTAGAATATGTTCTATTCATGCAAATACAAATACAAATACAAAATACAAATGTATGTATGTAGATACACTTCCACTGAATTAATTTAATAAATACACACATTATCTGAAAATGTTGATCATTCGAATCCACCCTCTACCGTCACATATATGTAGGTTCTCTCTCAAGCCATTTCAGTCAGTAGAAAAGAGCGGCAAATTTAGAAAATGTAAGCGCGCGAACGGGCGTAGTCCCATACAAAATTTTAATTTTGCACCTTTTTCTACTGACAAACTTGCTTGACCGGCTATATAAAATATTTCCATTGGAACTGAAAGTGGGGATTTATTGTGACTCCGCCTATTCAAATATTTTTGACCCGATTCGTGTACCCATGTAAATTTTGCAGGCTGTATAGCCAGTCCGAATTCTAAGATCAAGTTTACCATACATTTACAATGGCGTACTTGATCTTAGAAAAACGGACAGACTATACCTGAACGTGACTTTGCACTGCCATACAAATTGATAATAAAATATACAAAATACTTATTATAGCGGAATACATTTATACAACAATGATATATTTACTTATGTTGAGTTAGTCTGTCATTTCATAACAACATTTTAACTAGTTATCTTTTAATCTGCATTAAATTATTATACGTGAATTATTTGACTGGTTCTTCAATGTATGGCATAAACCTATCCCTGTCCAAGTCATATTCTAATCAAATATGAACCGCAAACTCTCAGCGGCCAGTACGTACAGCAAGAAGGTTATTAGCGGATTAATGTCGCTGATTGGTAGTTATTGACATTATATGCATTTCATCTACACTTAGCTATGTACCATTAGTGTAATAAAGATGACTATTATTTTGTTTACCAGCTTTGATTACAGGCTCTGTAAACGCGTCGTCTTATTTAAATGTAGGCGTAATTTTGTATGTGTGCTAATTTGGCCCGATAATTTGAACGGTAATGTTCCTAAAGGCGGTTTCCATACTAAATATATGCGTTCACTGTTTGACAGCAAGATAAATACGTAAATTTTGGCAGGAATGAACCAAAATTTCTTACACTTTCAATATTTCTAGGCTTGTTCATGTCAAGAAAACTTTTAAGTCAAACAGATTATTTATATGCAAATCTATACAGACAAACGAAACAGGTAAGATGGCAACACTTATTGTTATTTATTCACGAGTATGTTAATGTCCGTGAGCTTTCTTTAAGTGCGGAGACTATTGAACGGGGTCTATACCGTATACCTACCGAGGTCTCGTTTGCCAAACAGAACTGCTTACCGCAGAGCAGCTAGAAACTTTCGGCTTTCGCATCCATCTAATTGTTTTTTTATTTATTGGCATTTGGATGTACTCAGATCTCGAAACGACTAATATAGATTTAAATACTATTCGTGTTAACTTTGTTGGCTTTACCGTTGCGTTTTGGGGGTGTCTTATATATGAATTAACCTACTACAATTAAGTATACTCGTAAAATAATTAATATATCCACATTGAACTAGATAATCTCGCGTGCTGTATGGTAGATTGGTTTGAGTAGCTAACGTGAACGATTTCAATTCCCAAACGTTATTTCATCATCATCATCATTTCAGCCTATATACGTCCCACTGCTGAGCACAGGCCTCCTCTCATGCGCGAGAGGGCTTGGGCTATAGTCCCCACGCTAGCCCAATGCGGATTGGGGACTTCACATACACCTATGAATTTCTTCGCAGATGTATGCAGGTTTCCTCACGATGTTTTCCTTCACCGAAAAGCTAGTGGTAAATATCAAATGATATTTCGTACATAAGTTCCGAAAAACTCATTGGTACGAGCCAGGATTTGAACCCGCGACCTCCGGATTGAAAGTCAGACGTCATATGCACTCGGCTACCGCTGCTTCTTATGAACGACGTGAACGTTATTTACATATACATATAATTTCACTACAGAAGAGCTTAAATTAAAAAATATTTTATATTCACTTACCTAACCTAACCGAAAAAAATCCGCTTGGCTAGTAGTAGGTACCTAAGCGCGAAACTCACCTGCTGATTAACTATCAGTTTGTGTATTTGTCAACGATAACCTTCTGTTGGCTTCACGTCGTCCTTCTTATTTTATGTCTCGGTAATTTGTCAAGGAACGTCTTGCCGTTGATACGAGCCGTTTCCTGTGCCCTTATGATTGCATTATGTCTTTTTCCTTCTTGACTTTGCCTTTTAACAGGAGGCAATGAAGATAAACGTTTATAGTCAGTTAATGGGTCCGTAAAATTTTTACGTCACTTCTTCGGTATACGTTGCCTTTCGCTATCTCCGTGACAGCACACACAATTTGACGAATTATCGACAGTAATTAAACGTGCTTAGAATATTTTATTTTTACTGGTCGTGAAACGGATTTCCAGGTTTATGGTATTGTGAATATTTACTTATGTACTTATTCCAACCACCATCTAATATACCAACGTAACCTTAACAAGCCACCAACATCGTCATCTATAACCTTCCGTATTTCTTAATGGAGACCGTAGATACTACGGGGATAGCCTACAGTCCCAGCATAGTTTATCTCGCCCAATCGCAATCGATGGAAAATGATAAATAAATCCATGCATTATATACGGTAAAATTTGTAACGAAATAATGAGTAATCGTGCTAGTTGAAATAATTTCTTATACCAGATTAAGTGTTCGATAAAAATCCTCATGGCATTTATTACAGTTAGGTATATAGAGTCATGTATCTTCGGGAAACTATTTGTTCTATGAAAAAGGAATGCGTGTTTTAGATGGAATTGAAATGGAACAGTTGGAAAATACTGAATTGAGTGCCAACGATGGCCAGCAATTGCAGCTACGTGATCGAGAATCCAGTATCGATGGAATTTACGGCAAATCTTCTGTAGATTTTTATGTCTTACTTTATTGACACCCTGTTCAAGACTTGGAAGTTACTAAAACACTAAAAACACAGTTTGACTTTATGTTTTTATTATAGCCCTCCTCCTTGGGTGAACATTTACTTTTAGTATTTTGTTGGGCTAATACCATTATTGGGACCCCAAAACTGCTGAGAGTATGGCGCTGACCGTCTGCTTCAGCATAATGACGTCATAAACACGGTGATTTAAACTTTCACGTATTTCAAAACATTAAAAATGATTTAATAACCTCTAGTGACATTGTAGCGATTTTAATGAAGGAACGACAGTAACTAATGTAACGAAGTTAATTTTATACTGCTTCAGTATTTGACTGATGACAAAGTAATGACACAGTATTGAGTTGCTCTATGAACAGTGTAACGAATGATCGGAATAATGGATTGTTTGTCATTCCATTAAAGGGGCCCACTGATTAACAGTCCGCCGGACGGTAACGGCCTGTCAGTTAGAACAAAATTTTGACAGTTCCGAACAACTGACAGGCCGATACCGTCCGGCGGACTGTTAATCAGTGGGTCCCTCAGAAAAAAATAATAATGAAATTATTAAAATAGTTTATATTTTTTTATAAAAAATTACCATACCACTTAACATTATACTGTACCTACTCATAATAAAAATGTGATGATCATTATTTTTTGAAAGTAATGATAATATATAACATTTTTTTTTTCAAGAATACCATATATTTTAATTTTAAATTACCTAAATTAAATTGATAGTGAGTCGAGATCATATTATAACACGTCCTCCTTTTGTGTCATAACTGTTCTACTTTCATAAACAAATCGTGAAATATTTGTATGAATCCAAGGTCAACCAATGGCGAATAAATAATATCAACACCATTTATTTCGTTTTGTTTGGTCCGTGTTAACATTTCCCCTCTGCTAAATAGTACACGTTTGATACATGACAATGGCGGCGCCATCCATCATCGTGTCGAAACCGGCTTTGTTTAGCATAGAATGTCCAAGGGCCCTTATTTCTAGTGGAATAGCGAATAAGATGGCTCAGGATAAAACACTCATTTATCTCTTTTCTTTTGTGAAAACCGGTGTCGAGAGGTTTCCGCTTTATTTTAACGCGATATTTTTCAGTTTACTTTTCTCGCGAAAAACCATTATTGCGCTGGTTGCTAATGTGGAAGCGCTATGCTGGAATGTTCACGATGAGACTAGGAATGAGCACGAAACGTATAAATAATTAGTACATATTCCTGATGATAATATACGAGTATTTATTTTATCCAGAATGTGCCAGGCAGGTGTCACATCATATAGCAATACGGCATTCAAACCCTTGAACAGCGCAATGTCGAATGGACAGAAGCACTTCACGTATTACAAGCCTATTGTCGTACCGCGTATTATGTTCGTTGGCGGCGAGCACGATGAGAACAAATGATGAAGGCTGCATTGTGCTGAGCTATCCGCAATAAGCAGTAGGTATTATTTATCTAAAACTAGCTTGGGTATCGCATATGTAGTGACGGCGAAGATCTGTATAAAATGGAGACCAATTTTAAATGACTTATGTATTTCGTTTGAAGAAATGAAAAAGTTAACCTTACGTTGTCTGTCTGTCTGTCAGCGGGCTCTTCCTCAAATACCGTTAAGTTTAATACTGGTTCAATTTTAAATAAATAAAATAAACATACCTACTTACCTCGAAGATGGAGTTAGTTATCAGTCATTACATTAACTTAATTTGGGGTTTGGTGATACGAGGAGGTATTTATTAATTAGCTGGCTAAGAAAAGTTAAAATATCCATGTTCCATGCCTGCAAACCTTCGTTTAATTTCCACTTACCTTCCGGGAAGACAAAGTTCACAAAAAAGAAAAAGAATCGACTGGAAATCATTTATTTCTTGTTCTGGGGTTCAATTCCCACCGATTGAAGAGAGGACGGAAAGCGAACATCCGGTCCTGTGCAAGGGCCGTTCAAATATCTGAAAATAAACTGATAATGTCGCCATATGGAGAACATGGTCGCCTATTGACAGTTTTGGGTTCAAATGTCGTGAAATATTGTGAAAGGTCTTTTGACGCCTAGGTATTTCTTTTACATTATACGTAACAGAATAGAAACATGTCACGTGTGTTGACACTGTTGCCGTTAACGATACTTGAAGGTATCTTCAGACATAATAAAACTGACCATGCCTCATTAAGCCTATTAGTTCATTTATAGTTTGTATCTTTATAACAAGGTCATCCTTCATTTATGTCAAAGTGAAAAGTAGGGACAAATGATGAATTATTTGGGCTTGTAGGACGTTTATGAAAAATTTTGTTTGACTAAGCGACACATGCACAATTCCACTAACCCGGGGTTAAGCGGATCAATCGTTAACCCATTGTCAAATTGTACCGCTAACCATGGTAGCTCCAGGTTTAACCGGTTAATCCCGGGTTAGTGGGATGGTGCAAGTGGCGCTAAGCTTAAAAATATACACATAGGTACACTACGGGCAAAAGTATGGAAACAAACGTCTCATGTTTCTATTATTGACCGAGCGTTTGTTCACAGAGCTTAAGTGTGAGCGAGATGGATGTGCGTGCTCACGAACGCGGATATCATTTTTTTTTATTTTAATTTCTTGTGTGGTTTAATAATAATAAAAAAAAACCGGTCAAGTGCGAATCGGACTCGCGTTCCAAGGGCGGAATTACATTACCCAATTTTTAACAATGTACTCTTTTATGTGGAACGTGATTGAAATGTCTTTAAAAGACCCGCAGAAGTCAGATCAAAAACTAAGTAATTAAGTCCGACTCTCGCATGACTGCACATTTCTAATAGATTCCCCTGTCATCTTATAGGCCATAGGTAAAATAACTGTTTGTGTATTTTTTGTTTTTTTTTTTAACAAGCATAATATTATATACATATTACGCAATCGTAATCCCAAAATAATTGAAATATCAGAAAATATGCTAAATACGGTTATGAAAACATTAAATTTAACGATTCACCAGGACAATATTTTTCGTTTCAGGTAATATACAAGCTGATATCGGTTTACGGCGAACCGTTAAGAGACCGTGAGTATCCACGTTTTAATTAAGAATAAAGGTTCACGCAGTGAGGCATGTTTAAAGAGGTCGAGCAAAACGTGCCACTGCCAGTTTTTTACATGTTGAGCAAACATTCTACATACCTACATCAGAATATGCGAAGAATAAGTAGGTACAGTCACCTGCTATAATATGTTACTCAACGAAGGCCTCAAAAATATCTGACACTATCTTATTTGTAGAGCCATAAGAGCGTGTCACATATTTTTGCGGCCTTCGAAGAGTTGCATTTTATTGCAGGTGACCATTTTAAAATAAATAAATAAATGTTCACGAGTGTAACTAACTGTGAATCACGATTCATCAGTAAGTTAAAAAATAATATTAGATCAAAAGTTCTGGTGAACTATGGACACGGCTGCAGGGTTACCAGGTGCCAGCAGATTATCGGTTGAACTAAACTACAAACTAAAATAACTCTCTCTGGTTTTACGGGTGTCTATCGACATAGTTCTGTTTCATTTACGCCCCTACATAATAGTTTTATTAGCTCTATAGATTCTACAAGTAGCTCCTAATAAATGTCTTCACATTTAACTCCATTTGCGCGACAAACTTATCTAGTTAATATTATGTACATGTAATTAATAATTATAGAAGCCGGCTGTTCACTGCCAACGACCCGCTAGGCGGGTTCACTGTTAGTAGGCGCTTTTCGCTACACATATCAGCTACGCTCGTAGCGCGTAGCAGGCGCTGGTACTGAATGTGTTAATACGATTGCTCACTCCCACCCATTTCATACCTTGTTGCCTTATAATAACAATTTAAAAGTCTTGCGATTAAGTCTCAGCTATGCAGAGGATCAAATTAAATTTGAGGAGAGTTATATGAGCCGCCGGCCGGAATTCACTAATTTTATTGCTTTAATTAAACGCTTAGCGAGATACTTGACGAGTTTTTGTAACTGTAAGGTTATGGATACGTACATACATTGTAAGCGGAGCAGGGGATCGGATTGACAATTTTTTTATCGTTTAGCTGTGTTGCACCATTAGCCATGCATATTTTTTGCATTAACAGATAATGAGAAATTATAAATGACAGGAGGGTGAATGTTTTCATACGAAACTAACTGAAGTGTAAACGTCCTACTATGACAATAACAATTTGCGGCGTTTTGTGCAAGTTGTTGGTCTTAAATATTTACTAGTCTCTGATAGGTATTAATAGGGCCGAACCCCCTTATCTATAACATCTCGAAAACGGGGCGGGGTAATCAAATGATGTCTAAATTTAATGTGCCGATGCATTGTTATGGTATAATCTAACTAGCTGATCTTATTAGACGACGGAAATCGAAAGTAAAAGATAGAAAAAGTATGGTAAAATAAAAGGCACATTCGAAACGTAATATACAGTCGACTATAACAAAAATTAAATGATTGACAAAAGCTTATTTATTATTTATATAGGTTTATCCGAAAGCTGCATCTTGTTTCGGTTTACCTGATTTAAGTTTATATTTTTTAACCACATAGAATAACATTATTCCTATTTTTCTACATCTAGCGCCATCTGTCGATTTTTCTTGGAGCCACAGTAGCGGCAAGTAAGGTTGAGCGCTATAGGGAAGCTGATAGCCTGGAGCGCCATCTAGTATCAAACTCTCAATTCGTCTCGGCAAACGTTGGGATGAAAATTTGTCCAACGTCAGCATACGAATACCCCAGCAGTGCAGAAGAGGGCGCTGGTAACTTTCTATATTTCTGACATCTTACCCCTTATCATATTTATAAAATTTAACAAGCGTCTATTCACGGATGTAGTCTTCGACATCATGATGAATGATTATAACGCATTTTTGATACAATTTCGCTATTTGAATTACAGAGAAAAAAAATGTCCATGAAATCATTTAGGTATGCTGTTTAATTAATTAATTTGTACCTCTGAACAATACTTTAATACATTTTCCTTCAGTTCAAAATGTATCCAGACTGTATCCTTTACTATATTCCGATACCTTTATCACATAGCGAATCATAATCATAATATATTTATAGTGACTATATAGGTATAGGAATCCTATATTATTTTGATGTAATTGGACATCGATGTAAAAAAATGAATAGGCAAATGAAAATAAATCTACAACAATGTACCAAAACATCAGGAAAGTAACATTTTTCCCGAAAACTATTCCGAAACGGAAGTCTGGGACCGAAACTTGTCCCAAACAACTAATTTAGCACTTGTCACCCGTCCAATACCCCCAGTTGCCTCCGATTGCCGATATTGTCAGTCCGAACCGATCACATGTCCCAACGACCGAATGTTTTAATAGCTATAAAACTTTTCCGATAGCTCGATTCCAATTCCAGTAAATTTTCCCTGTACACCTACCGTTAGTTTATTGCTGCATCTTTTCTGTATCAGGTCCTGAGGTTTTGAGCTTCTAAATTCTTACTCGTACTTAAACTTAAATTATAGAGACTGTACCTAAAGACCTTTGTGCGTGTCGCATCTTACATTTAGTACGGCTCCTGCTAATTTTAAATCAACAGTGGTAATCAATATTCATTTGTAAACTTCATATAACATTACTAATCACCATTATAAAACAATTAATTTCTTTAATGTTTTTTTTACTTTAGACGCCTTACACATCATAAACCGTGCCTAGATAGTAGTAGTATAATATTTATATGTGTGTCATATAAGTCATACGTCGGCTACAACCGCAAACCTTTCGACCCCATTTGAAGGAGATAAAGAATTTGCGACTAGAAGTACGTTCTTCAGTTGTTTGGCGAACTTTATTATTAAAGTCCTTCTACAACATTCATTATGATGTAGGTATATACTATCTACTAGCTTCTCCAGAGTTAATCTATGAAAATGTAAAAAAAAGTAATCAAATATGCATGCTTCTATGTATGCTTTATCGACGATGCAGCAAAAGTTAAATTATCGAGCGCACTATTATATCTTTGACATAAAGATCACGTACGCTTTATTTGACACACAGAGGATACACTTCGACATAGCCCTGGAGGCTAATCTCTCCGTTGAGATTTCTCGGGATCAAAGTCAAAGAGGCTGTCAGAACACGATTTGTCTTCCTGTACAAGTCAAAGAATCTCTCCTAAGCATAGATATTTATGATTGTGACTGTACGTTTGGGACAGCAATTAATGGAATACGTGGGATCAGATGTAAAACGTGATTAATCTTACTCAAGCCCGTATTTATGTTGGTATCTTTAGGTATTTGGGCGTTGACTCGAGTAACCGAGACGTTACGTAAATAAATCAATCTAATTATTAGAACTATTCAAACATATATCTATTGAGATATGTTGCTGAAACCTTTTTTTAGTTTCATAGGTATATTAAGAGCCGGTACATACTCGTAGCTAGGTTGTTATGTAACCACGCTCAGCTAAACGTGTTTCGCAGAATGAATCGCTGTTTACATTCATAATTATACATGTAAGTATCAATGGTCAAGTTTATTTGAAATTAAAGAATAATGAACCCTATAAAATTCCTGATTTCACCATCAGCCACAAAAAAAAAATAAACCATCCAGGGCGTCAAAATGCTCGCTAATAAGAGAGTTATGACTTAATGAGTAATGAAGGGTAAAACTTAAAATTAAAATCTCTCGTACATTATATAAGACAAGGATTGAGGAAATGATTAAAGAATTGATAACCCTTCATTGATATGAAAGGTTATCCTTAGGTGATTAGGGTGATCTTTAGTCGACGTGTTTATAGCACAAAGCACACAACTACATTACAAATTTACTATAAGTATCTTTAGGTACACACAAAGCCCTGGCCATGGACTCTGGCACCAAAACCAGTTAATGGCTGTTTCTGAAAGCAAATCAATGCCCTGGAAAGGGTTATAAAAGTAGCATATCTTCTTTATGTCGTGGATACGTCATACAACCAAGTCGTAGGAAAGTCGTGAAAAAGCAATGAAAATCCCTATCTTTGTGTAACCAAGTAAGCACCTACATATCTAACATTTATCAAGTGCGAAGTAATTTCCTTAAGCAAACCTCGTGTCTCATATAAAGAGAATATTTTGTAGAATGTAACTTTTTTGACCTTTGCACGTTTGCTTTTTCAAGTGTTTACGAAAAGTAAGTAGATCTTTACATATAATACATATGTGTTGCATACATGTAGTATATAGTAGATACCTACTTATGAATGTTATAAACATAACTTATTACAATATAATATATGTGCCTACATACGTGCATACCTATTTACCTTAAATTAATCATACTAAAATATTGGACTAGTTAAAATGCAATATTTATTAATTACCATTTATCACACAGACCTTTATTTTATCTTAGCATAATTTTAGCAGATCCTATTAATTCGTCCCGGGTAGGCTTTCAAAGTGTTTACTATGCTGTCCCCCGAGAATTGCGTAAATTAATTAATTATATTTAATTCGACCGTTCTATGAATTAGTAAACTCTGCCTTCGAATAGATTCGACGTTATGACTAAAAGTAAGAAATTACATTATTATTTTGTTACCTGCAGTGCTTTCACAGTGTTTCACGTGTCGCATAACGATTCAAAAGTCACTATACTTCATACATAAAGCTCGACGTGACAAAAGACAGAGGCAGTCATTAGATCAGTGTAAGATAAATATCTTATACTAACTACATACAAAACTTAAAAAACTAAAACTGAGCCATGCCGGGTCCAAAGGTCCCCATCACACTTAACTAGCAGAGTTACCCCGCTGTATAGCGATGGAGACCTGTTGGGCAACCCATGACTCAGAACAGGGGTTATTCCCTTTCTCTCCTCTCGTAGGAGCCCACGCGCCCTCCGTCCCCAGGGCCCTGTTCTCTCGACGGCGACGGGCACGAAGTCGTAGGTGGCTCCCAAGGCAGCGTATTTTAGGCGCTTGTTTTTGCTGAGCTGAGCCTGCTGACTTAGCAGTGTGTCCTACATAGGATACAGCAAATGTACCTACTCACACAAGTTGCATCCCATATAAGACACCGCCCTCTCTGCCAGGGAACCAGCACCTTGACGTGCGTGGCGTGCCATAATTTTACTTATTTGTAATCTATTTTTATATCTCAGTTACTAAAGTGATTGATTGGCCAATGTATTTCGCTCCCCAATCATCCCGCTTTGTACCAATTTGTACTATATTGACAGATGGGCTGGACAAATTGGACCCACCGAATATTCATTATAGGTTATAAAAACCAGGTTTTATTTGAAATTGTTTACTCTTTATAATACAAATGCAGTGTTCTATAATAGTAGCTTATGTGGCGTCTCCATAGTTTCGACAAGATTTCAAATTTCGGTTTCATTATACTCCTGATTCACCGTGCTGTAATTGATCGTGTGGGAGAAACCACCAAATTTTTTCGAGGAAATATAAACTGAACAACAAATGGTGGTAAATGAACTTATTTCACGCATGTCTCAAAACCGTAGTTTTTTTTTTCATTCAGAGACAAACAAAGACTCCAATTGCCATAGCGTTCAATACAAAGTATCATGCGAGATTTTTCAAAATTGACATTTAATTTCGAATGAAACGTCATCACGACTGATATTGGAATAAAGGTCAAATTAGATTCCTTTAGGTATTTGTCAGAGCTGTTCGAAATTTGAATGTAATTATCAAATCGATTTTATAATTAGGTACACTAGCGACCCGCCCTGACGTCGCACGGGTTAACAAATACCTACACAAACTTTCCTCAAGAATCATTCTATCGATAGATGAAAATCCATTCAGTAGTTTTTGTGTTAAACGCGAACATACAAAGACACAAATAGACAGACGCGGCGGGGGACTAGCTTTGTTTTATAAGGAGTAGAGATTCGAATTTCACTTTCACACATATTAAAATTTTGTTGTAACAAAGCAGTTTATCTTTATGCTGGCCGTAATTTTCGGTTTTTAAATACATCATAGAGGGTTTATGGTGTGTGTCTATAAAAGATAAAAGCTATAACGATATTGCGGCCTTCAACCTCATTTACGATATTAGCTGACTAGGTTTTCGCTCAACTCGTTGCCATAGCCCCTGCTTAGGACTTGAGCACGATTCCGATAACTAAGAACACTCTACACACAATCGATACTTCTTAACGTAGTCGACATTTCCCAGCACGTTCACGTCAGATAAATTTTCATTAAGAGGTAAGAGTTTTTCGAAGACACACTATACGAGTAAGCTACAGGAAACCTTATTCAGCACACTGAGAGAAAAGTACAACAAAAACACACTTAGAATTACAAAAATAAACTTAATCCGGGGACAAGGAGAGTCAACTAATAGGAACAAATTGACTTTTGCAATTTATATTAGTTCTTGCAATTTCTATTATCTGTTTGTTGAAATTATATTTGGGATTACTGAGCTGTTTGTAGAAATAAATAAACTTTACAGAAATAGTCAAAAGTCCATAATTATTACTCAAACTTCATTTTTTTCCCCAGACAGAACTGTTTTTTAATTCCTGGTGATGATTTTTCTCTCAGTGCAGGTACATATAGTCGTTGCATAAATAAAAGTAACTATAATTGACGTGTTACTTTTTATAAACAGCAATCAAGGGATAATTAGCGTACCTTTTGCGTTACCCTTTTAGGGCTTCACATCCAAAATGGCGAAACCGAAACCCATCCGTGAGCCAGTCCATACGTTCGCGTGTCACAGCCATTTTGCTCGGAAACTATGAGTTATGTTGAAACTAGGCTGTTACTGATAGGTATCTATCTCGAATATAGGTGTGCTAGTAGTTAACATTTTTTTAGCTGACAAAATCCTAAAAAAGAAAATTTATAGGCGCAGTCAGTGCACTGGATGGATGGATTAAAAGTAGGAAAAAAAACAACAGGTTGCACATAAGTCCATATCTTTTTTAAAGTGACTTAAAAATTTCTTAATTAATTAGTTAATTAGTAAGTAGGTGACTTTAAAAGAGTGGACGATTATTTTTGGATCTAAGCACTTTGAAAATCAACAAAATCAAAGCAAAATTTGATTATATAAGTTCTCCACCAGTTAAGTAAAACGCCTGATATGTTTAACCAGTAGTTTCTAATACTAAATGCATTGAATTACTTTAACTCAGCCAAGTTTTCGCATTTAAGAGTTATTAATTAGGGAACTTGAAGTCGAGTGCAGTAGCACAGCCTCAGATATCACTAGATAGTATTGTTTGGTTAACTTTTGACTACTCTGCAGAGCTTAATCGAGTTAGTCGACTAAGTTTAATATTGGTGCAGTAAAACGAAGAATTACTGATGTGCGCACTACTCCTAACATGCAATTGTAATATATTTACATAACGTTCGGATGCATAATTGATTGATTACTGTCGTATTAATTTGTCCTTTTGATGTTGTTTGCTTAAAAACTTTATTCCGTCGGTTTTAATTAGCCTTGACTTATAAAATTAACAACAATTTAAATAAATGTTAATGTAATTACCTAATTACATAATTTGGGTTAAAGTTTTATTTCAAATTCTCAGAAGACACATCAACCCAGCTATTAAAATATCATACCTTGCTACTGTTTGACCTCATATTTTAACCGTTATAAATAAATAACGATTTGTTATTTATTAATATCATTATAGTTGACGAAATATAAGTAATATAATTTGCACAAATTCGCCACACAAGTTGTTTATCAAAATTTTCGAGTTTATCGAGTGTCACTTGTTTATATGTTTTATCACCTATTCATAATTCTACTTCCAAATGCTGCCGCCATACCGACTTGATTTTTGATTTATTTATTATTATATCTAGCTATATATACGTCTAGCTAGAGTAGGTAGCAAGTGAAGTGTTAATAAATTAGACGTGCTACTTACCTACTATCCGAAGATAGTTTTTTTATAAGGTCGACGTCGAACGCCGGCTCCTACCAATAAATTTCTCGGAACTCATGTATGAAAGACGAGTATCATTTGATATTTACCAAAAATCGCTATTCGGTATAAAAACTACGTGGGGAAACCGGACTAAATAATCCCAAAAATATGTCCCTTGTTTCCCCTATGGGTTAGAAAATGCACAAACTGACAGATGACGAGTTGGCAGTAGTTTCGTAAAAAATTGTGCCTGCGATATGCCAGGGTAAAGCTAGTAAATATCATAATGTTTATTAATTATCATCAACGAGAGAAGAGAATTGTTTTGAAATTTACCTAACAATAATTATTTCCGTTACTAATTGCGAATTGTCGTCATCTCATAACAGTGAGCATATCATTCTGTTGTGGTAGGTACAGTTCACGACCAAATTCATGAACGATATTCCGCTATTGCGCCGACACCGTGCGATGACAAATGTTATTGCTTTGTTCCCGCAACGAACATCGAGAATGCAATAAAGTTCCGATGTTGAGAGTTCCTCACATTTCTGTGTTATGGAAATGTTTGATTTACATAAATACTTGTAGTTTACAAAGACTTGACCGGTGTGGGCCAACGATCGTGCCTGAATAAACGAAATGAGTTCAGTCTCAACAGTACCTATTCAAAAGTAGGTACCGGTTCCGTTCGAAAGTCAAAATTGTAATAAAATGTGTCACATTGGTTGTTTTGTACGTAAACAATCCCATAAAACTGAACAATAATGAATAATAATAAAAAATATTGAACTGTTCCCAATATTTTTTCACCACACCAGCTCGTAAAGCTCTTATATGATGATGGGTTGGTGTGGTGAAAATTGTTTCACTCAGGAGCAAAGTTTGTTTGACACTCGTGCCTTAAAACCCTCGCAACGCTCATGACACCACTTTTCGAGCCACTCGCTACGCTCGTGGTTGAATTTTGGAATCGTTAGCTTGCTCAGGTGTCAATAAAATAGTGAAGAAAAACTTACATATAATTTTCTTTATCTATCGTATTTTAATTATCTGCGTCGTTATAGAAACTGTAAGTACTAAGGACAAGAACCGAGTTTCAATTAGAGACAGACATTAAGGTCGAGTTACAAGTTTGTATTATGCTCTCGAGTCTGAACCTCAGTTTAACTGTAGCATCCCCCTCGTATTTACATGTACTTGTACAACTTTGAAACTAAATCTTCCTATATTACGATTTACAATTAGGTAAGACATCTTCGAGTTCCAAAGAGAGAGAGCGTCACATACGAGTATGTATTAAAATATGCGCGAAAGTGACGCGAGCAAAACCCGACCCGGAGAATAAAATCTTTGATTAAAAATACACGTCTTTAATAACAAGTTTCGTTTGACGATTTTACGTTTATTTTGATGTAATTTTGTGTTCGTAGAGTTATTGTACAGTTTTATTGAAAAATTAGTTTTAAAGCGAGGTTCATCGGATTACACAGTGTAACGGACTTCGATATCTTTAAATAGGAACATTTATCTCAACCAGGTTTAAGAAATATTAACTCCAAAACCGCCATTTCTACGATCGAAATATATATATTGAAATTATTTGCATTAGGTACATATTTTCTTGGAAAATCACTCCACTCTGTCCATAACTCCACCCGATCGATGTCTCTAATCTGTCCTCATGTTCCAAGTTAAATGTAAGAACTTCACTTCGCTACGCTCACTCGTTCGATAATATGAGTAGGTATAGTAGGTTTTTTCTGTGTCCCGCAGAATTTTTCAGTGACTATGTTTATTTTTTCTCTTAATTGCCAAGCTCATATGAGCGGTACTATATTATCCCATTGTGAAACGAGGAAGGTACTTTCTCTCAAGGGTCTCTTCTCGAACCCCACTTACACCGACTGACCAAACAACGAAATTCGAATTAGAAGCTTCGTTTCATTATTTATTTGATCGATGTTTATACCAAGTTTAATTGTAGTTACTTCTGTAATTGGTTAAATTAGATTTTATTTAATAATATACGACTCTTACATGATAAGATAACAATATCTGTAGCCTTACACACACAGACACACACACATATAAGCACCCTTTTTCATTCCTGTATTCTTTCTTTCAATTTCATAATTTCCTTAACGATTACATAACTTATTAGATTAGTTTTTTCTTAACCTTTAAGCAGGTCACTTACGAGCCTTCCAAATGGACGCCGTTACAATGGATTCATCCAAATGGACGGCATCCTAATATTAACCATTGTACGTTTTTGACATTCACGGACAGATTTTGGATTGCAGCCACGCTATTGGGACTGTTGGAAGGCTCGTCAGTGGCCGCCTTTAGTCTACGAATTGCGAATCCGGCTACCACGTCACAGGCTTAGCCTAGTGTGGAGCCACAGGATACCTATTGGTATTTGTTAACAAGGTTATTTTCTAATAAATATTATTCTTATTCTTTTATCGAACTGCATTCTGCATAATAAAAATATTTAAAACCGGCTGGCAACTCAACGCGTCTAAATACGGTTGTTAATTTGGCATGAAGAAAAACAGACAATCTTAAGAAAACCTCTAGAAGTAATCAATTTGCTGTTCCTGGTCAGCGTTGAGCACAAGCTGAGTCGCGTTGACGCTAACCGACTGTAGAAGATTAAACACGCTTCCTACTCGATAGCAAATAGTGTTGCTACACTCTGTTCTATGTCGGCATCGATAAAAATTAACCAATATTAAACAACTCAAAAAGATTCAACACAATACCCAATTCTTCTGCAACATGCATCTACCAAATAACTAAGGATAATCTGCTAAGTCGCATTCCTTATAAATAATTTATTGTAGAAAGTGGATTATCTATATGGATACAAACATTTAGTGGATATCTACTAAAAAGAAAATCATCGTACAATCGCGTTAGTGCAAGGTTATTATCATCAGACGAGTAATTCAGCCCTAAATTAGATATGTAGTGGGTATTATTCAGGGCTATCAGGGCCCCTATTCTCTTTAGACGTCATATCTGTTTTGCCTTTTTTAAATATTTTAATTTCGTAGTGTGGACTTTGTAATGTAATTATTTTTTTTTAATTTAGTATTTCACTTACGGAAAAAAGCTACAATATTTCTATGTACTATCGACACCCGGTACACGCTCGGGCACAAATAAAACATACCGCCGCCAATATTAAACACGAGTTCTACTCGGTACTACTGTCCGACGTATCGACAAGTGGAAATGTGCCATTTCTTTGTTTACGTTTTCCTTTGTTAATTTAAATTTTACACCATGATCCGATTATTACCGTCCGATTCTTTACTTTATAATAAAATGTGTAAAGTTTATTGAGGTAAAAATGTACATTAACACACTTGACAATGATATCCAAACTAGACCGAGACTATCTTTTGTGTTGAATTCATGTTTTAACTTTTAACGGTTCAAGAAGAAAAAAAGAAAAACTAAAGGGGCCAACTGATTAACAGTCCGCCGGACGGTACCTATCGGCCTGTCAGTTAGAATAATTTTTTTTACAGTTCCGAACAACTGACAGGCCGATACCGTCCAGCGGACTGTTAATCAGTGGGCCCCTTAACATCGCTAAATTAAAGCTTCATAACGCTAACGGAACTTATTATAGTTATTTGTTTTACAAGGGGGCAAAGTTGTTGTTTAACCGCTCGTGCAAATATTGATACCCGAGCAAGCGAAAGATTCCAAAATTGAACCACGAGCGTAGCGAGGGGTTCGAAAGATGGAATCTTGAGCGTTGCGAGGGTTTCAAAGCACGAGGGTTAAACAAAATTAGCCCCCGAGTGAAACACACAATTTTTCACCACACCAACCCGAAGCAACTATTAAATGTAAAATATCAAACAAAATCAAGCCAAATCAATATCAAATTAATGTTATTAAATATTTATCATCCAAAATCATCATTTAAAAGTCAATTCTACCAGCAAACATAAGAAAACAACTCAAAAATTGCATTTGAATACTTTGCCTCACATGTGAATAAAATGCAACTTTGCTATCAGTTTTTGAAGTGCAAAGTAAGCCTTTCCGAGCTGGTGTGGTGAAAAGAAATTTATTATTAATATCACTTAATACTTTCCTACCTATATTTTTCTGGAAGTTTTAGTAGTATAATTTAAGTTTGTCACTAGATTGTCTAGTGTTTTGTAAAGAAATAGAACTATGCTGATATCATTTTGATCACTCTGGACTGAAAGAGAAGGTGGCTGTATCTTTCATAAAAACTAGATGTCACCTTTTCTTACCTAATCTCAAGTAGGTAACTGGAGCAGATCCCGGACCAGTATCGTTTAAGAAAAAACAGCGCTCAGTTAGATAAATAGAAGCTAAAATATATGAAATGTTATTTAAGTTGGTATACGTTTTATTGAGTACCTATTCATCATCATCATCATCTCAGCCATAAGACGTCCACTGCTGAACATAGGCCTCCTCCTTGATACCATTGATACCTTGATTAAATCGTACCACCTCTAGATTTTCCATGAAACGACGAAACAATGCTTTAGTGATGTCAACCCCAATAATCTGACCACAAACGGCATAGGGCTAAAAAGCTAAAAACTTTTTGATGTGAGCTTGTAATACCCTAATAACTTATGGTGAAGCAAGTTTAGTATGTTACTAAAGTTTAAAATGTGCAATAAAAAGTGTTTAACTGCAAATACAAAGGGCTTTATTGCTTGGGTTAATTGCTATTATTTTTATACTTATTACTGATTATTTCATAAAATAACTATTAAGTAGTCTTGTAAAGCTGACTGAGCATATATATTTTTGAAACGACCATGTATTTTTGTAGGTATTGTATAAGTATGATTTCGATGTCTTGCAATAAAAATAAGTACTTATGTAAAATATTTAAAGCAATAACATGCAATACGTTTTAGGTATAAGTTTGGTGCTATCATTCAACCAACTTGTCGGCTGGATAGTACCGATGACAGTTCCTTCGAAAAAAATACTTGTTCACCTCAGCAGCTCGAACAAGGGTACTTTGCTTCTTAAAAACAGTGAGCAAAATGCGATTTTGCTCACTGTGTCATTTTGTCTCACTCAGTGAGCAAAAATTTTGCTCACTTAGCGACACAGTATGAGTGAGCAAAATCGCATTTTGCTCACTGAGTGAGACAAAATGTCATTTAAGTGACTTTTAAAGTCAAATGTCATTTCAACATGCGGGGTCTAATACAAGTTCGATATACTTGGGTTCTATTATCTCTATCCCTCTAGGTATGTTCTCACTGCTTAGGGTGATAAATTTTGTGTACTACACGAGATCAAAGTTATTTACATCTCGTGCGCTTTTGAATCCCTTACTACGCTCAAGATTCTAAATTAGATTCACTCGCTACGCTCGTGAATCTATTATAGAATCTTTCGCTTGCACGGGACTCAAAATAAGCACTCGAAGAAATATCAAACTTTGATCTCTTGTTGTACAAATAACTATTGGACTTAGTTAATTTAATTCCACAAATCTTCATACTTATAATAATGTACCCACAAGTAGGTAAGTATCTACTGAATTTATTTATACTTATTCAAACACATTATGAACAAAATATATACGTTTAAGTAAAAACTAATACGATATAACTTACTCTCCCCTAACAGTAAAAATATCAACATGTAAGTATATATAAAAAACCGGACAAGTGCGAGTCGGACTCGCGCACGAAGGGTTCCGTACCATAAAGCAAAAAAAAAACGAAAAAATGCAAAAAGAAAACGGTCACCCATCCAAGTACTGACCACGCCCGACGTTATTGCTTAACTTTGGTCAATAATCACGTTTGTTGTATGGGAGCCCCACTTAAATCTTTATTTTATTCTGTTTTTAGTATTTGTTGTTATAGCGGCAACAGAAATACATCACCTGTGAAAATTTCAACTGTCTAGCTATCACGGTTCGTGAGATACAGCCTGGTGACAGACAGACGGACGGACGGACGGACGGACAGCGAAGTCTTAGTAATAGGGTCCCGTTTTACCCTTTGGGTACGGAACCCTAAAAAAAGTGATATAAATTACATCCTCTCTAAAGAAGGATCGATCTTGTAAATCCAATTTTCCGTGCAAATTCGACGTAAATCGAATAACGTGAGGTAATTCTAATTTCCGGTGTAATACTTTTCAAATATTCTTGTGATACGCAAAAATATTCTTGTGATGCGATAAATCCTCGTCCATATTTAGAACTTGGTGTCCTTGGAACGTTATAAAGACTAATGGAGTTAAGACCCACTGATTATATTGTGATTCCGACTATCGGGCCAATTCGTGTTTTAGTTATTAGTTCTCATTCCGATACGATACTGATCTGTCAGTGTCTTCAACCAAAAACGTCAATTTTGACACTTATATCGTATCGGAATTAGATGTAATAAGTAAACCCCGAATTGGCCCGTATATTTCGTTTTGGAATCAGAAGTCTATAACGTGTAATATATATGTATTTAGTGACAATCGTGACTGTGGAAAGGATATAATAAAGTACAAGTATAGAAAAAATATGCTTCCAGGAACGGAAAACGAACATAAATGGTATTGATTTTGTTGTCGGTACTTACATGCGACAACAGAAAACCACCGTGTCGCCGAAATAATTTTTAGCTTGTGAGTTTTTTATGTATTTTGTATAGGGGTCTTAGTTGCCTGATAATACGTAGGTAAGTAAATGATTTTTAACACATTTCTCTCATCTGTGTTATATTTGATAAATAACATATTTTGCAATAAAATAACGTGCACGGTACTGTTTGTATGTCAAATGTGAGTACCGAGGGCTTAAAACAATATCTACGAGTATTTGTTTGTTTTGGTGAAGCATATACTATCTATCTGTACTAAAACGGGCTCAGTAGAAATGATCCCGAAGTTATGTCTTATTATATCATCTTTGTACAATTTATACAAATATTAAGCGGTTTTTTTTTTAATTTTCCAGTTTTCTTATATTTACGACCCGGTCGCCTACTAACGCTACGTCTTACGTAGGCGAACAACGCGCGAACGCGGCGCGGCGCGGCGCGGCGAAATCAATCCTTTGATGCCCATAGAAGTGTCCTACGTAAGCGATCTCGTTGCGAACGCGGTGCGGCGCGATTTGCACGCGAATGTCAGGCGGCGCGGCGCGGCGCGGCGCGGCGCGGCCGCTTTCGCCGCGCCGCGCCGCGCCGCGTTCGCGCGTTGTTCGCCTACGTAAGACGTAGCGTAACCGGTGTCGGTATACTATACAGATATCTTTTCTTTCACTTCCAGTCAAAAAGTCAGTGAGCGCACAGGCCCTAATACCCAAGGCCGTTGGCTATTGAATATGCCGATAAGCTCATGGTCGTATCATTTATTTACAAAATAATGCTGATCATATTTTTATTTACCCTACAGTTTTAGTTCTCTTTAACAAAGCTTAACCCATTTGTAGTGCTACGCCGTAGCACGTAGCAGCAGTAATGGGTGTTTTCATTTTGTAGCAAAACATTCGAACAATATGTGGGTGCCAGCTTAATTTTTAAATCAAAAACCTTTGTAATATTTTTTCCTATTTATACCAACATAGTTATATTAATTTCTAGTAAGTATGATACAGTTTTAAATACTTATATCTCTATTGGTACTAATACATATAATCCATATTCGGTATTTGCGTAATCATTGATCAATCTTCATTATTATGTTAGACCGCACTTTAGACGACGATAGCAGACCAATCGAACACTACTATAAATCTCACAATTTCCCAATTGTAAGAGCACAAATGTGCAAAGCTGTCAAATTGTTTGTAATCCCGGCGGTCATCCTGGGTCTCCATTCCGGTCGGTCATCAAGCACTTAACTGGAATTTTCTTCCTAATCGGAAACCATACGTGACGATTTTACTGAGAGCTCAACAAGCGATTGAAATAAAAGCCATGTAGACACTGATGTCTCTCGGAATAGAGCTGGCTAGTGAGCAAAATAAGCTTGGCCGTTCAGTCGACGAGTGGTTACGCGCCGGGCGGCCGTGCGTACGCTGCGCCCTCTCACTGACGCTGTTGTCAGTGTCGAAACTTTCCGTATTGCGGAAAGTGTATCTTTTAACAATTGTATACACAAATTCTCAGTGTCAATTACATTTATTTTATTTGTTACTGTGAAATAGTCGATAGAATACTGTTTAGTTATAGTGCGATTGGAACCTTTTGGTCGGGTTTAAGCCAGATGATGGATATGGGTTGAAGAAATAAATGTCGATATGCTTTGTTATGTAAGTATAATAAGCTAATTATGATATTTCTAGTTACCATTAGGATGTAAGCTCCAAAATTTTAAGGAATAAATAGGTAGGTTTGTTAATGTATTTTTTTAATTTATTATTTACGATTTTGTATGATGCGTCTTTCCAGATTCCATAGTAGGTAGTGCCCTATTCCACTACACTGTTCCAAATAATTTATTCCACATCCCAAACTCATCCATTCCAATAAACGTCAGGACTCCACGGCGTGCATCTCTGTTTCATTTATTCATTAAAATCCTGGAGTTATTCATGAATAATTCACATTTTACCGGAAAGTGTCAGAGAATCGTTCGCGTAACAGATTATTAACCTTAAGTCGGCCTTCCCTAATAAAACGCGAAAGTTGTAAAAAAAACTTAAGCTATGAAACAAAAGTTTTACAATCAACAAGATAAAGAAATCCCGCGGGAAATTTACCCTAAAAGTTTAGTAAAATTTTATGGCCAAGAAATTAGGATGGACACCATTTATTATTTAGTTTACAATTCCCTAATTACTTATTTAATTTTTACTTTAACCGGACTGATTTAATGGATTTATTTTTCGTATGTAAAATAACAAGCACTGTCTAACAGTGCTATGTATATAACCTATTTATTAAAATAGTACAGTATAAACCTTTCTTGAATTATTACGGTAAGAATGGATCTCAAATTCATATATTGTGTTCGCATTTTTGTGAGTTTTTCCTACAATAAATAAGACCTAATTTGACAAAAGACCTCGGAAATGTACCCAATGTATTAACTATTGTGGGATAAATATTGTTCATAAAGATAACTATATTGTCATCTATTACAGAATGTGAAATTTTAATGTGTTTATCTATAAAGTGATTGACTGCCTTATTTCATTAATTATTCGCAATTAAAGACCAACCAACAAACCAATTATTCGCAAGTACTGTTGTTGGCTATGCTATAGGTTCTCATGCTTTTTGTGTATTATTGATGATATGTTAACGCTGTGAACTACTCAATAAATAAATAAAAACCATATTGTGACATATATTATAAGCCATAACTACGCCCGTGATAATCAGTGTCAGATTAAATTTCTACTTCGTTAACGTCGAGATTAATTACTGATATTTTAATATGATGAGATTGATGAGCTCAATTTGCAACAAGATACACGTTCAACAAATCTTAATTTAAAGTTTTAAGTATCTTTTATTACCTATTACAGACCGTATCGTTTAATGATACCTATTTCTCCCGTGGCCATATTAGCAAGATCTAGAATACATGTAACTACTTTTTTTAAAGCTATATAAATATTTCCAATCAAATTGATAACTGTTTTAACAGATATTCCTGCACAGTGCAAAACAAACACATTATTCAGTCCGATATCCGTCACCCCAAGCACATGACTTGATAAATGTCATTGGTGAACCGTTGCTCGGATTACGGCAAGACTCTAGATTTATTACTTTAGCCGTTTTGGCTACGACTTCTGTGATACTAACCCAAACCGGATCTGGATTTACTTTCGTCTTCAAATGACGAATTGCTCCTCTCTCACTAAAGTTCCGTTAAAGTTCCGTATCGCTTAATTCATTGATTTAAATCGTGCCATCTCGGAAGCGGCTAAACATTTGTCAAGTTCGCCGCTGCTCCTTATTGGGTCGGAAATGTTAATCTCTGTAGCATTTAAGGCCTTTGGGGTTGTCATGATTAAACATGAGTTTATGGTTTTCATGTATCCCCAGAGGTATTTGCAAAAGTTTTTGCTTCAAACATGTCAGTGACACCAAAGTTCTCAAAATCGAATTAGCAGATAGTTTTGATGCTACGATGGAACACACAAGACAAATTAGAACCTATATATTCGTAGTTTACATAAAGGTATATTTGTGTCGTGTTGGATTCTTTTTTTTACCAGATTGTAGGAAATCCCACAGTCTGGTATATTTTAAAGGTGGCCACTGACGAGCCTTCCAACAGTCCAGCGTGGCTGCAATCCAAAATCGGTCCGTGAATGTCAAATACGTACAATGTTTAATATTAGTATGCCGTCCATTTGGATGAATCCATTGTAACGGCATCCATTTGGAACGCTCGTCAGTGGTCTGCTTAACACATTTAATAACGACGCATTTCTTTCGAATTTCGTTTTTAAAATTATATGGAGTCGTACAGTTACCGCCTAGGAAATGCTCAAGTTATTGGAAATTTCGAGTGGTGCCAAATGCAGTTCCAAAAGACTCTTACTTACACTCGACGTGCTCAAGAAATCTTTATGGGAAAATTCTATTAGGTGCCTACGTTCGACTTCATTGGTTTCAATTTTGCAAAATATTAAGTCATGATCATGAATTAACTACTAAGCAGTTTCTAAGAGACATAGCTCTGGATGATATAAAATATATTCGTGTTATTATATTACGAAATGTACTGTATTCAAGTGGCATATTGTGTATAGTTAGTGGCATATTGTGTGTAGTTACCACTTTTATTTGTAATGTTTACGGCGGCATCATTTAGGAAAGTGACATTAGGTATGTATATTGCCATAATCACGGGTAAATTAAATCGTTTCTAATACATACACCTATGGGTATTATGCATAGGTACCTACATAATTATATATTTAGCCCAAAAATATATTTTAATTATACAGTTTCCCCTAATAAGATCCCCTGATTTTGATAAAGTTTATTTCGTTTTACATTAAACCCCTTACACGCAACCACGCAGTTACAACGCAGTATTGTACTTAATCATGATTAATGACTAATATGTTTCTTCGGATAATGAGAGTAGAATATAGGGCATTATATGAAAAAAGAAGCATCTACTTGCGTGGATTTGCTTAAATCAAAATCATAAGTCTTTTAAGGCAAATCCCAGAATATAGAATCAACTTGTATGGCCTTTCTTAACCACCAGCTTGGGATCCGGTCCATCTGATGTCCTTACAAGCAAAACACAGGACTGAAAGATTGGATTGTTACTTAAATAGTTATAATGTATGAATAGCTTTATGAGCCCAATTTGCATGTATAACCAACCTTAAATTTCTCTTTCTCCGTTAGCTTACCCGCTTTAGGCCTCCCTCCCCTATACTCATATGAAGTATTGAAATGTTGGCGACCATACAATGTATTTTCAATGTTATGTCTAGTATTCTATTAGCATACTCGTATCTATGGTATATATGTTATTAACATACCCGCTTAAAATCATCTAAACTGAAAATAGTACATTACTACAGAGGCCGGGACGACAGGGGTTGCCGGCCGAAGACATATACACGGCCGAGCGAAGCGAGGCCGGATAGGTCTGAGCGCGGGCAACCCCATTTCCCGCCGAGGTATGTATAGTGCTTTTCTCAAACATGCAATGAAATAAAATAAAAAATCCACTACACCCAAGTTTTATTTATAGAAAAAACTAAAAGTAAACTACACCCAAAATATAACCAACACGTACCTACCTATATCATTATCACGCGTATGTTTTACACGAGTCGTGTATTTTTACTACCCGTATTTTTTCATGTATCTTTGATTTTTTCGACTCTTTTTTCGTCACATAAGTTTACATAGTCTTTCATGTTGATATCATGTTTCACATACATCGTTGCTTTATGCATGGAGTAAATAAGTATAATTTCCACAGTGTTGACGAATTTGTAGTTACATTCATTTAAAATATGCCACAAAACTGTTTCTAATAAACTGTAAGCCATTTTTCTTAGTTTCTCAAATAATAAAATTGCCATAAGCAACCATATACCTACTTCGTCTTTGACTTGGCGGCAGAGGCAGCAAATTATTGAAAATCAATTCTGCTTACGCTGCCAATTCCAACATCTACGATTACAATTAATATTAATTTCATTATTTCGTCGGAACTCATATTAAAGTCAAAAAATCAACAACGCACCATAAATCCAACAAAACAGAATGAATATTTTTCAACTTTACCTCCATAACAATTTTAAAAATATAACTACGCGTGTTTGAGTAGACCTTTTTACCGCTAACGTTTAGATGAAATATTTTAAATGTTTTTATTTGTGTAGTTAAATTTATAATTTAAAATTATATAATGTATTATTTATTAAGTTCATGTTGATTTTATACAAATAAAACTGCAAATTATAGCAAACATTGTTTTTTGTTTTTTTTTATAGGCGTAGTGGCAGAGTGTCATTACGAACCATAAAGCAAATACTGCCTCTAGTTTTTTTTAAATGGATGAATGCCACGATGCTGTGTCACAAATATCTGTGAAATGAAAATTAAAAAAGAGGACTTTGCCGGCCTTGGCCTGCAAGATGTGTATGAAATTCCACTAACGACCTTTTGTCCTAGCCGCACCTGAAACGTCATACTTCGCAGCCTATTATCAATATTTCATTGCATGTTTGAGAAAAATATATTATAGGTATATTTTAAGGGGATATCTGATACGACTGAACGAACACCCTGGTAAAGATAATCGCCACCAATGTCTTTCATTTAATAGCATCATCCATCACTGTAATATGAAACCGCTTATAAATAAATGCCATGAAAGGACATCGTAAATCTACGATCCGATTTGCGTTATATCTCGTATACTGGTTCATATTTGGTTTTGACACAGAGCCCGATTCGAACTTTAAGATACGTCAAATATTAGATACGATATGGATTAGATATGTCAGTGTCAAAGTCAATCAAAGTGACGATTTTGTTTGAAGAAACGTCACTTTTGACACTGACATATTCGATCCATGTCGTATCTTTAGCAAATTTTTGACGTATCTTAAAGTTCGAATCAAGCCGGCATAGTGGCATTTATACTATATCCGCTAGGTGTAGGTATCTCAGGTCAATAATCTCTGAAGTTAATTATTATATCCATTTACACGAGTGGAAGTGTGAACATCACGCTCTTTTTAAATAATATGCATCCTCATCGATTTTAAAGGACCTATTGCTGCTCAGCTGTGGAACAGTTCTGGAACTACGAGGAGAACTTCTAGCGTTGATATCAGCAGTAAGTTTTGTTTTTTTTTTAGACAAGATGCTATGATAGAATTAATTTGTTAAATGATAAGTCGTGTCAAGCATTCAGAGCTTATGAACGGTCGGCTTCCATTCATCTTCGCCTGACAGCTGCCCTACGCCGCGCCGTCCTGTTCCTGTTTGTACGACGCCGCGCCTCTGCAACATCAGTCATCACCAACAACTTTGCACTTATCTGGTTACCGTGAGTCTTAGAAGTTTTAATGTGTTGATAGATCGCATTCGGTTCATTTTTGTGAGGACAACTCGAGTCCAGACAACAGTTCAAACAAGAGCATTCGTCATATCCTTACACCGCTAATAAATTTACACTGCTTAATCGAATATTTGTGTTAGTTACGATATATTTATTTCTCTTTCACTTTTGATTCGGTTAAATTATGTTCTAATGTATCGGCAAGAAAAACTAATTATAGCCAGCATTCTATGAATGTAGTATGATACCTTTGGGTATGGTGCTTTACGCACACTAGCGTCCCTCCCCCTCCCCCTGACGCAAACCCCCCTTTTAGCATGAAATATGTCCCGAATTACGGTTTTTTTTTATTTTTGAGAAAAGTATTAGAGTTAGGAAATAAGTGTCAAGGTAAAAAATAATCCTTAATAAATTTTAAACAAAAAAGGTTATATACAACTTTTTAGTAAGACTCACCATATTCATACATTAACTTGTTGAAGTTCATTATAAGTTAGTACGTGATAGTACTGAAAAAAATCTTATACGGAAAATAAGCTTGCAAGGTTATTGTCCTGTATGATTTCTTTTAGTACTATCACGTACTATGTTATATTGATCTTCTGCAAGTTTTTCAACGGTTAAATTTTGTCGAAGTTCATCTCGCCATAACATGAATATGGTGCGTCGTATCAAAAAAATGAATATAACCTTTTTTGTTTAGAATTTAATAGGGAACATTTCTTTCATTGACACTTTTTTCCTACATTGTATACTTTCCCCAAAAAACAAAAAAACTCCCAACCGGGACATATTTATGCTAAAAGGGGGGGGGGGGGGGTTGCGTCAGGGGGAGGGGACGGGACGCTAGCCTGCGTAAAGCACCATACCCAAAGGTATCATACTACATTCATAGAATGCTGGCTATAATTAGTTTTTCAAAAAACACAATTTGACCGAATCATTTCCTTTCTATGATATTTCAGAAGAGACGCTAGTTCTAAAGCACCTGATATAGATGACTTTTTAATTATAGGTTACGGCTATGGAATAGACGTTTTAATTAAGAATTGCTGTCATATTTTTTATTTTCTTCGGTTACACTACTATTATAATAATGTAGTAATTATTTAATCATCGCATAAATTTCCAATTTAAAATTCCATCTGCGTTCTAATTAAACATCCAAATGTAGGGTATGTATTAGGTAATTTGTTTAGTTTACCAACACGTTTAGAAACGAAAGCAGTCACAACTGTCACAAGTAGGTAATTTTATTATTCCCTTTGGGAAGTGATAATCACTTTTATGTGATGTGGCTACTTTGTTAGTATGTATTTGCAAGAGTGGTTGAAAATATATAAAGGCAGTTATTCTTTATTTATGTTTCACGACAAACCTACACTTGATGTAAGCCCCAAGAACATTTTAACGTTTGAACGAAAGTAGGAAGTGTAGGAAACAAAGTTCGAGAGTATAAGAAAGAATCTCAGTGTTCTCCTAATGGTTGCTCTTGTGGTGCTGTTTTATTTTTGTTCCTTTTCGTTGTCTTATCGACAGCTTGCTCAGTTGTAGGCTGTAATAAGCGCCACTTGCACCAACCCCCTAACCCGGGGTTAACCGATTAAACCGTTAACCCAGTGTCAAATTGTACTATGGTAATTCCAGGTTTAACCGGTGAACCCCCGGTTGGTGGGATTGTCGTCATAGTCATTAAAACCTGTGGGAGGGTTTGGTTTAGACCTCCCGACCACATAAAAGATGCTACTTCGGAGATTGGGCTTATGTGGGACGTGGACAGTGGAATCAATACGACGTCGTAATATTATTAGTAGGTATACAAGTAAGCAGCACTTGTTTTAACTACAACCTTTTGAAGAAAAAACTAAACGATGATAGTGAATAGTGAATACTAAGTATTATATTGTTTGCAATCAAAAATATTTAAAAAAATCCTTAATCATTACTTCCACATGGATCTAAATATGTTTATCAGACTCTTTTCTTTTTGCCCTCTGGTTAGACGGCTCTTTATATTGTTGATACTGTCAAATCTATTGTTAGTTTTACTTCTTTTCTTGACCTAAATATGTATACATAGAGTGCATCAATCTTGATCGCTTAAAAACACATTCTGGCTCCGTTGCACCCTCTTTCTGTCGCAGTCCACATTCTAAATATTGGATTTGCGCCAAAATTGTAACTAGTTTCTGCGCACTTGCAAAAACGCGCTCGTTATGTCGTATGTATAGTGTTCTTATATGTATGGTGCGAAACCAAATTCTGGTGTTGCTATGGTATGAAGGATAATATCGTTATCCTGCATGTCCTGATCCGGAATATGTGACGTTCCACGGCAAAAGGTACCTTATGGCGGCTGGCGCTTACGTCACATATCGCCGTAATAATATTGGAGCGGCGTTAAAAATAGCGTAAGCGCCAACCGCCATAAGGTACCTTTAGCCGTGGGACGTCACATATGGTATTCTAAGAACATGTGAACTTACGTTTTATAAAAATGCCCATTAATCTTATTTAAATAAAGGATACAAAATAGGCACCTATGCTTAAATTACCACTTATGTTTTCATTGAAAAAACAAAGCTGATTCATTTTGATGCTGGGGCAAAAGTAATCTTAATTCTTATTTTAAATAGAAAACCTTGGCAGAGGCCTCATAATATCATTAATGGTAATAAAAGCACTTTATTGTTTCTAATTTCTTTGATTATGCTTTGAATTATGAGTTAATAATTTATAAGGCTTTGACGGTATTTATTAAGTACATATTTCCAACTGAAACAGAGTAAACATGAAACATTGCTGGCTCGTTATAGGTATGCTGTGTTCTTATACCTATTTAGGCGCGCTCCTCCTTAACGTTATATTTTTCGAATCCGGAAAGTTATTCGTTCTATAAATTAGTGATGATGTGGTCAAACTGTCCCATCCAATGAAACGTTTAATTCGTTAAGTGCTAAATGTATTATGCAACATTTTGGTTTTAGCGTGCTTTCTACAGACCACCATGCAGAATAGTACATTTCGATGCTAGTGCGGAAGGTATGCACGTGTATCGAACGACGTTTTTTAATACAGTTGCGAAAAAATAAGAAAAACATTGTTAATCGTACACTAAACAAAAGTGGTAACAGTGACAGCTCGGTTAGACGTCGTCTTTAAGTATATTATATCTATGGGCGTTTGGCAGCTATTCCGTTCCATTCAGTCAACTTATTAAGAACGGAATTTTCAATATTGAATATTAAAAAATAAACGTGTTATAATGATGAAGAGGTAAGTAATTAAATATGAAATATGTAATATTTTTCGTATTCTTACATTAACGGTAGGTTTTTATGCTGATTACGACGTTTAAAGGAAACTAATATTAACACTCATCAATAAGTAGTCGTGAATTGGAACAAGTATAAATTTAAAAAAATTGGAAAAGTAAAAAGCACTAGTTCGAGATAACCAACTTTCCGCACGCTAAACAGCTACGTAAAGTAGCACTTTTTGAGCAACTGTATTAAAAAAGATTTTATGGTGGTATTGAACTTACAACGCATGAGGTTTTAGTTTTATTTTTCCACCGTCTGCACGTGGTAGTGTGGTACCCTACTCTAATGTATCGACTCCGAATAAACCCTTCAATGCTTTACGGAGTTTACGGTATTACCTATTCTCCGATGTGTTCTGAGCATCGTCGTCCTTCCCGCCCGGGTTATTTTAATTTCGACCTTCACCAACCCGCCCATCTGAGCGTCAAATCGGTGTGCGGGCGTATGTATATTTTATACTATTTTTTTATATGATATCAGAAAAATATTTAAGTTCACATGTTATAAATCTGGAAGGTAGTATTTATTGCACTTAGAAAAATATTATTCAGGTTAATTCATTACAAAGTTGTTGACATTTGTCTCCTGAATTTCTTTGTTGTTAAATCTGTTAAAACAAAACTAGAAGTTGGTACCAGAAGTCGGGATTACTAAACTTTTGCATCCAATTAGTCGTGGTCTCAAAACGCGGGTCTCTAACCTCATTACTCGTGTTTGGTAGGTACACAACAGGTGACATTTTAAGATTAATGTATTTTTTATTTAATCAAGTACCTAATACAATTACCTATAACAATTATTCTCCGTTATTCCCCTGGTTTGCTTATCTTGCTCTATAATTGCGGTACAAGAGTTCGACATTGTGAAACTACATCGCGACATTAATTTAGCTACTGCTGTACGTGCCTTTCCAAACTTTGATTTAAACTATTATAAGAAGTTTGAATGTTGAAGAGTTAAAGTTTTAAGTTACAATATTCATTATGATTTCGTCTCAAACTTAGGATATTAAACATAACTCATTTGAAGTGGGTTATTTGTAATAAAATGCGATAAATATTTACGTAGTTATAGAATTATAATAAAATGATTCTTATGTTATTTGATTGTAAGACGAATAATATAATCGAATTTAAGCTGTTTTGAGACATACTAACATTGAATAATTTTACGGTTTAGACTCTTGAGTTTTTTGTTTTGTAATGTCGCGCGAGTGACTAAAAACAAGTGAGTCTAAACCGTAAAATTATTCAACGAATAATATACATTTATCTGAAGATAAATGAAAAAATATTTAATTGTTTGTACCCGTGCGTGTGTATAGTACATTATTGCAGAGGCCGGGAAAGGGCAATTCGTGGATGAGTCTCGATTTTGTCGGACGACGCGAAGCGTCAAAGTCAAATGTCAGTGTCAAAGTCAATCAAAGTGACGATTTTGTTTGAAGAAACGTCACTTTTGACACTGACATATTCGATCCATGTCGTATCTTTAGCAAATTTTTGACGTATCTTAAAGTTCGAATCAAGCCGGCATAGTGGCATTTATACTATATCCGCTAGGTGTAGGTATCTCAGGTCAATAATCTCTGAAGTTAATTATTATATCCATTTACACGAGTGGAAGTGTGAACATCACGCTCTTTTTAAATAATATGCATCCTCATCGATTTTAAAGGACCTATTGCTGCTCAGCTGTGGAACAGTTCTGGAACTACGAGGAGAACTTCTAGCGTTGATATCAGCAGTAAGTTTTGTTTTTTTTTTAGACAAGATGCTATGATAGAATTAATTTGTTAAATGATAAGTCGTGTCAAGCATTCAGAGCTTATGAACGGTCGGCTTCCATTCATCTTCGCCTGACAGCTGCCCTACGCCGCGCCGTCCTGTTCCTGTTTGTACGACGCCGCGCCTCTGCAACATCAGTCATCACCAACAACTTTGCACTTATCTGGTTACCGTGAGTCTTAGAAGTTTTAATGTGTTGATAGATCGCATTCGGTTCATTTTTGTGAGGACAACTCGAGTCCAGACAACAGTTCAAACAAGAGCATTCGTCATATCCTTACACCGCTAATAAATTTACACTGCTTAATCGAATATTTGTGTTAGTTACGATATATTTATTTCTCTTTCACTTTTGATTCGGTTAAATTATGTTCTAATGTATCGGCAAGAAAAACTAATTATAGCCAGCATTCTATGAATGTAGTATGATACCTTTGGGTATGGTGCTTTACGCACACTAGCGTCCCTCCCCCTCCCCCTGACGCAAACCCCCCTTTTAGCATGAAATATGTCCCGAATTACGGTTTTTTTTTATTTTTGAGAAAAGTATTAGAGTTAGGAAATAAGTGTCAAGGTAAAAAATAATCCTTAATAAATTTTAAACAAAAAAGGTTATATACAACTTTTTAGTAAGACTCACCATATTCATACATTAACTTGTTGAAGTTCATTATAAGTTAGTACGTGATAGTACTGAAAAAAATCTTATACGGAAAATAAGCTTGCAAGGTTATTGTCCTGTATGATTTCTTTTAGTACTATCACGTACTATGTTATATTGATCTTCTGCAAGTTTTTCAACGGTTAAATTTTGTCGAAGTTCATCTCGCCATAACATGAATATGGTGCGTCGTATCAAAAAAATGAATATAACCTTTTTTGTTTAGAATTTAATAGGGAACATTTCTTTCATTGACACTTTTTTCCTACATTGTATACTTTCCCCAAAAAACAAAAAAACTCCCAACCGGGACATATTTATGCTAAAAGGGGGGGGGGGGGGGTTGCGTCAGGGGGAGGGGACGGGACGCTAGCCTGCGTAAAGCACCATACCCAAAGGTATCATACTACATTCATAGAATGCTGGCTATAATTAGTTTTTCAAAAAACACAATTTGACCGAATCATTTCCTTTCTATGATATTTCAGAAGAGACGCTAGTTCTAAAGCACCTGATATAGATGACTTTTTAATTATAGGTTACGGCTATGGAATAGACGTTTTAATTAAGAATTGCTGTCATATTTTTTATTTTCTTCGGTTACACTACTATTATAATAATGTAGTAATTATTTAATCATCGCATAAATTTCCAATTTAAAATTCCATCTGCGTTCTAATTAAACATCCAAATGTAGGGTATGTATTAGGTAATTTGTTTAGTTTACCAACACGTTTAGAAACGAAAGCAGTCACAACTGTCACAAGTAGGTAATTTTATTATTCCCTTTGGGAAGTGATAATCACTTTTATGTGATGTGGCTACTTTGTTAGTATGTATTTGCAAGAGTGGTTGAAAATATATAAAGGCAGTTATTCTTTATTTATGTTTCACGACAAACCTACACTTGATGTAAGCCCCAAGAACATTTTAACGTTTGAACGAAAGTAGGAAGTGTAGGAAACAAAGTTCGAGAGTATAAGAAAGAATCTCAGTGTTCTCCTAATGGTTGCTCTTGTGGTGCTGTTTTATTTTTGTTCCTTTTCGTTGTCTTATCGACAGCTTGCTCAGTTGTAGGCTGTAATAAGCGCCACTTGCACCAACCCCCTAACCCGGGGTTAACCGATTAAACCGTTAACCCAGTGTCAAATTGTACTATGGTAATTCCAGGTTTAACCGGTGAACCCCCGGTTGGTGGGATTGTCGTCATAGTCATTAAAACCTGTGGGAGGGTTTGGTTTAGACCTCCCGACCACATAAAAGATGCTACTTCGGAGATTGGGCTTATGTGGGACGTGGACAGTGGAATCAATACGACGTCGTAATATTATTAGTAGGTATACAAGTAAGCAGCACTTGTTTTAACTACAACCTTTTGAAGAAAAAACTAAACGATGATAGTGAATAGTGAATACTAAGTATTATATTGTTTGCAATCAAAAATATTTAAAAAAATCCTTAATCATTACTTCCACATGGATCTAAATATGTTTATCAGACTCTTTTCTTTTTGCCCTCTGGTTAGACGGCTCTTTATATTGTTGATACTGTCAAATCTATTGTTAGTTTTACTTCTTTTCTTGACCTAAATATGTATACATAGAGTGCATCAATCTTGATCGCTTAAAAACACATTCTGGCTCCGTTGCACCCTCTTTCTGTCGCAGTCCACATTCTAAATATTGGATTTGCGCCAAAATTGTAACTAGTTTCTGCGCACTTGCAAAAACGCGCTCGTTATGTCGTATGTATAGTGTTCTTATATGTATGGTGCGAAACCAAATTCTGGTGTTGCTATGGTATGAAGGATAATATCGTTATCCTGCATGTCCTGATCCGGAATATGTGACGTTCCACGGCAAAAGGTACCTTATGGCGGCTGGCGCTTACGTCACATATCGCCGTAATAATATTGGAGCGGCGTTAAAAATAGCGTAAGCGCCAACCGCCATAAGGTACCTTTAGCCGTGGGACGTCACATATGGTATTCTAAGAACATGTGAACTTACGTTTTATAAAAATGCCCATTAATCTTATTTAAATAAAGGATACAAAATAGGCACCTATGCTTAAATTACCACTTATGTTTTCATTGAAAAAACAAAGCTGATTCATTTTGATGCTGGGGCAAAAGTAATCTTAATTCTTATTTTAAATAGAAAACCTTGGCAGAGGCCTCATAATATCATTAATGGTAATAAAAGCACTTTATTGTTTCTAATTTCTTTGATTATGCTTTGAATTATGAGTTAATAATTTATAAGGCTTTGACGGTATTTATTAAGTACATATTTCCAACTGAAACAGAGTAAACATGAAACATTGCTGGCTCGTTATAGGTATGCTGTGTTCTTATACCTATTTAGGCGCGCTCCTCCTTAACGTTATATTTTTCGAATCCGGAAAGTTATTCGTTCTATAAATTAGTGATGATGTGGTCAAACTGTCCCATCCAATGAAACGTTTAATTCGTTAAGTGCTAAATGTATTATGCAACATTTTGGTTTTAGCGTGCTTTCTACAGACCACCATGCAGAATAGTACATTTCGATGCTAGTGCGGAAGGTATGCACGTGTATCGAACGACGTTTTTTAATACAGTTGCGAAAAAATAAGAAAAACATTGTGTTTGAGTAGACCTTTTTACCGCTAACGTTTAGATGAAATATTTTAAATGTTTTTATTTGTGTAGTTAAATTTATAATTTAAAATTATAAAATTATAGAAAGTATTATTTAAGTTCATGTTGATTTTATACAAATAAAACTGCAAATTATAGCAAACATTGTTTTTTGTTTTTTTTTTATAGGCGTAGTGGCAGAGTGTCATTACGAACCATAAAGTAAATACTGCCTCTAGTTTTTTTTAATGGATGAATGCCACGATGCTGTGTCACAAATATCTGTGAAATGAAAATTAAAAAAGAGGACTTTGCCGGCCTAGGCCTGCAAGATGTGTATGAAATTCCATTAACGACCTTTTGTCCTAGCCGCACCTGAAACGTCATACTTCGCAGCCTATTATAAGGAACATAACATCAATATTTCATTGCATATTTGAGAAAAAATAGTTATATATGCGAATGTAATAATCGCGTTACACAAAGGCTGCTTATAAATTGCGTATTTACTCGTAGCTTTGTTTTGTACCTATTCGTGAACAACATTGCTTTGAAATATTAGGGACCAATAATAGTTATTTGTTTTACAAGGGGGCAAAATTGTTGTTTAACCGCTCGTGCTAATATTGATACCCGAGCAAGCGAAAGATTCCAAAATTGAATAAATGGTTCGAGAAATGGAATCTTGAGCGTTGCGAAGGTTTCAAAGCACGAGGATTAAACAAAATTTGCCCCCGAGTGAAACACAAAATTTTTCACCACACCAATCCGAAGCAAATATTACCTAAATGTAAAATATCAAACAAAATCAAACCAAATCAAATCCAACTGAATGTCATTAAATATTTATCATTCAAAATCATCATTTAAAAGTCAATTCTGCGAGGAAACATAAGAAAACAACTCAAAATTTGCATTTGATTACTTTGCCTCACATGTGAATAAAATGCAACTTTGCTGTCAGTTTTTGAAGTGCAAAGTAAGCCTTTCCGAGCTGGTGTGGTGAAAAATTTATTTTCTCAAACATGCAATGAAATATTGATGTTATGTTCCTTATAATAGGCTGCGAAGTATGACGTTTCAGGTGCGGCTAGGACAAAAGGTCGTTAATGGAATTTCATACACATCTTGCAGGCCTAGGCCGGCAAAGTCCTCTTTTTTAATTTTCATTTCACAGATATTTGTGACACAGCATCGTGGCATTCGTCCATTAAAAAAAACTAGAGGCAGTATTTGCTTTATGGTTCGTAATGACACTCTGCCACTACGCCTATAAAAAAAAACAAAAAACAATGTTTGCTATAATTTGCAGTTTTATTTGTATAAAATCAACATGAACTTAATAAATAATACATTCTATAATTTTAAATTATAAATTTAACTGCACAAATAAAAACATTTAAAATATTTCATCTAAACGTTAGCGGTAAAAAGGTCTACTCAAACACGCGTAGTTATATTTTTTAAATTGTTATGGAGGTAAAGTTGAAAAATATTCATTCTGTTTTATTGGATTTATGGTGCATTGTTGATTTTTTGACTTTAATATGAGTTCCGACGAAATAATGAAATTAATATTAATTGTAATCGTAAGTGTTGGAATTGGCAGCGTAAGCAGAATTGTTTTTAAATAACTTGCTGCCTCTGCCGCCAAGTCAAAGACGAAGTATGTATATGGTTGCTTATGGTAATTTTATTAACTGAGAAACTTAGAAAAATGGCTTACAGTTTATTAGAAACAGTTTTGTGCCATATTTTAAATGAATGTAACTACAAATTCGTCAACACTGTGGAAATTATACTTATTTACTCCATGCATAAAGCAACGATGTATGTGAAACATGATATCAACATGAAAGACTATGTAAACTTATGTGACGAAAACAACAGTCAGACGGATACAAGGCGAAAAAATCAAAGATACATGAAAATATACGGGTAGTAAAAATACACGACTCGTGTAAAACATACGCGTGATAATGATATAGGTACGTGTTGGTTATATTTTGGGTGTAGTTTACTTTTAGTTTTTTCTATAAATAAAACTTGGGTTTCGTGGATTTTTTATTTTATTTATTTCATTGCATGTTTGAGAAAAGCACTATACATACCTCGGCGGGAAATGGGGTTGCCCGCGCTCAGACCTATCCGGCCTCGCTTCGCTCGGCCGTCTATATGTCTTCGGCCGGCAACCCCTTTCGTCCCGGCCTCTGTAGTAATGTACTATAAACACATTGTCAGTCACTTTTCAATACTGAGTTATACCGGGTGTGGCCTGTAACATGAGCAAAAAATTAAACTGTAGGCTATACTCCTTATACTGAACAACATTTGTTCAGCGACTTTTAAATATAACTTGTGGTTTGATTTTTAATACACTTTAAAGTTTATTCTAAGACGCAATGTATTGCGAATTTTGTTATGTTTAAGGCGTGACAAGCAACGTCAATCACAATGATATGGCGTGGCGATGGCGTCCATTGAAGATAATATTTATTTTGTATGAAAAATAGGGAGTCTAAATACATCATATATAATTTTTAAAAGTTGTTGAACAAAAGTGTTACTGTTTGAGGAGTACAATCTATGTTTTAATTATTTGCTCGTATTACAGGCCACACCCGGTATATCGACGCTATATTTCGACGGATTTCTATAATAACCCTTATAAGGAATTGAACTCCAAAGCAAACAAATAATCTGTTTGTAGGCTACGGATATATAATGGTTTATGTGTGTTCGGGGTTACACATTTCGATTATCCGAACTAGTCTCATTCCCTATTAGTTCGGATAGTCAGGGTTCTACTGTATTTCGTTTTTTCTAAATGTAAATTTTGTGACATAATTTTTACCGCTTTTAAATCTATATTTTACGTTTTTAATACCACTAAATCTGCCCTACTTATTTTTGTGGCGAAAGCGAGAATACTTAACTATAGATATAAGTACTAAAGTTTTCTGAACACGTAGAAAGAAAAACAAAGCTAAATATTTTACGTTTCCGTACTCTGACTCCTTAAGCCTTTGGTTCAAGATTGAATTATACCTACCTGCTTTTAAATTTGTCTTCTATTTGTCCTTTGTCATGATGGAATCTTCATTTTTACCAAAACAGTATCGGAAATTTGGATAGGTATCGTTTTAGATAAAAATAATTTATGAATTCATTTTAATATCTTTGTGAATCCAGGCATTTTCACGATTTATTGTTTTCCATGAATCAACTCGGTGACGATAATGGAACGGACGCTGTAACGGAAGAGTCATTTGCGAACTGTCATGACTTTTTGCACACCTTTGCTCGTAAGCTATTCCTTCCTTAATATCTATATCAGGCTAAGGACATATTCATAACTATATCAGTCTGTATTCGAACTTATTGGCTAATGTCCAAGTAATACGTTGTCTTATCCAGGCCAAGATTTCACAATGACGCGTATGTCGATGTGTGCATCGCGTGTCAATATTAAACAATAGACTCTTTAACGTTTCATACCAAAGAAATACAGTGTTACAAAGATTTATTTTTACAAAAATAATCGTTCAAATATGTTTTTTTCCTTTACCTTGTTGCTTTTCACTGTTTTTGCTTTATCCCGGTCCTCTCAGGCCGGGCAGTTAGTAGGCAGGTATGTTTTTTTTATTCGTACTGCCTTATTTATTACATAATTTTTCTAACAGCGCATCGAGACGGTTCGCTTCACTGTTACGATTTAAAGTTACTAAGTATATCTTGTTTGAAAAAGGATAGGCGGAATAACCATGCAAGGTAGAATAGAAACACTTTATTGACAAACTGTGTACAGAAGATTTTAGAAAAGAACATTGTCTCAACAGTTACCCAGTTAGTTGTTACTAGTTAGTTAGTTAGTAGATACTTTTAACATGAATTTTATCATATTACTTCTTTCCCGGCTGCCCCATATTCTCTGCGCTTACATTAAGATTGTAATAAAACTGTGGCTCGATGTAATAACGGTTCAGAGTATGTCAACGAAAATACTCAAAATGTAATTTCGCCATAGTTCTCGTAGGCAGCGCTGTTGGAGGCAATATCAAAAGATTAATGGAAATGCAATGAGTGACAACGGAATAATGTTTGCTGTACACTTTAATTCATAACTTGTTATGATGTTAAACATTCTAATTTGATAAAAAATACTAACGAGATTTATACAATTGATATACCTACTAAAGGTATTCGATATGTCATACCTAGCTGCAATATTAATAGGTATACATATAACAATTTGAGATAAAAGATGCAATTATATTGTTTGTAATTGATTATTTTCATGAGTATACATTTCCTATTGTTAACTTTGATATTTATATTTAAATAGGTAGTCTTAATTAAGGGCATCGTGCATTCGACACTCTTACTAATTGGAAACCAAACTTCGTTAATAGCAGGGATTTGGCTAGAAGTTCCCCGTGCGAGCCTCCTTGCCTCAGTTTCACTTAAGTGCCCATATGCGGGCCTCAAACAATCTCCAGCTTACGCTTTTGGGCCACGTTAAGCGAGACTCTGAAGTGTTCCCATTGTGCTTGGAACCTTTGTAAGAGGGAGGAGTGGGAAAACAAATGTGTATTTGACTAGACGTGTGAAAATATGTTTTTTTCTTTCGGCCACGATTACACTCACTGTGCCGCCGACGTTCCAGATGAATTATCTGAGATTAGAAACGATAGATCTAGAAACGGTGGTGTTACATATTATAAAAGATTTGATACCTACTTTTATGCTCATCGAAATTTAACGTTCAATCTATCCATACTATGTATAATATTATAAAAGGGAATCTGTTTGTCTGTCTGTTACCTCTTCATGCTTAAACCGCTTTAGATGAAATTGGGTATTTAGATTGTTTGAATCCCGAGGAAGGACAGGATAGTTTTTATCTCATAATTCTCATAAACCTTCCCTTAAAGGGGTGAAAATTTATATGGGGACTTAAGAAACTGCATAACTACCTTTGTCGATAGGAACTATAGGGCCCGCGAGGTGTAGCACCGGCACTGGTGCACGATTTAGTTAAAATTTGGTATAGAGATAGTTTGGACCCGGCTATGTCCTTAAACTACGTCCAAGACCACCGGTGGACGGGCAGCAGCAGCGTCCCTCAAATTCGGTGTGTACTCGACTGCGATCGCCAACCCGCCTGCCAAGCGTGGCGATTATGGCGTTCACTTCCCAAAAGGGGGAGGCCTATGTTCAGCAGTGGACGTCTTATGGCTGAGATGATGATAGAGATAGTTTGAGTCCCGGGGAAGGAGAAGGCAGGTCGTAGGTAGGTCATTCAACAAATCACCCATTAAGAGGGGTGAAAAGGGGAGTCGAAGTTTGTATGGGGAATCAACAAAACGCAGTATGGATAAAATAATAGCTAATACCTAAATTACTAATTCCACGCAAACGAAGTCGCGGGCAAAAGCTAGTAAATAATAAAACAAACATTCTTTGAATATTTATGTAGTACGTTGCTTTCAAACTTTTATCCCTACTTTAACAAACAAATGCAGTCACCGTAAGATAATTCTAGAAAGGTATTCATCATGCTGGCGGCGTGTAATAATTTCAAACTCTCATCATTTATAACACTCAAAACTGTCAAGAGAAAACGAGTCTGTGAAGTCATACAACTACCTACGAGGGACGTCTGAAAACTTCTAAGCCTAAGATACAAAAACACAATTTTCAAAGGTAAATCACTGTTTATTTTTCGATATAATCTCCTCCCAAATCAATGCACTTTTTACATTTTTTATATAGTGCTTTTAGCCCATTAAAAAAATATTCTTTATTTTGCCCTTCAAAATGCTCCTCTACGGCCGCCTTCATCTCTTCGTCACTAGTAAATCGCTTTCCCCTCAACTCTTTCTTCAAATTATTGAATAGAAAATAGTCGCTAGGGGCTAGGTCGGGGCTGTACGGTGGGTGGTCGATTTCGTCAAAGCCAACTTCCTTCAAAGCACGCCTCGCAACATGAGCGGTGTGGACGGGTGCGTTGTCTTGCAAAAACAAAATTCCTTTCCTTAGTTTACCTCTCCTTTTTTCAACTATTGCTTGTCGTACCTGTCTTACAAGATCTGCATAATAAAGTGCATTTATTGTGGAACCCTTTTCTAAATAATCGATTAAAAGAATACCATCACAGTCCCAAAACACCGTAGCCATTAACTTAGAGGCCGACTTTTGCACTTTAAATTTCTTCGGCGGCCGTTCCCCCTTCTCAATCCACTGCATTGATTCGGACTTACACTCCGGGTCATACTGTCTGATCCATGTTTCATCGACAGTTACTATTCGGGAACAAACTTCGTCTATATTATCTTCGCACAAGTCTAAAAACGCCTGGGAAGTTTCAACACGACGTTCTTTATCGAAGGCAGTAAGCATTTTCGGCACCCAACGAGCACTAACTTTACTCATGTGCAAATGTTCGTGTAAAATTTCTCCGACTCGTTCTTTACTTATACCTAGGACCTCAGCTATTTGCCAAACCTTAATTCTTCTATCTTCCAATACCAACTTTTTGACTTTGGCTACGTTTTCTTCGGTCACTACCGATATTGGCCGCCCTGAGCGGGGGTCGTCTTCGATGGATTCCCGCCCGAGTTTAAATAAGCGACTCCACTTTTTGACTGTGGCATAAGAAGGCCCAGAAGCACCGTAAATAATAGCCATTTCCTCAAAAATACACTGCGGTGATTTTTCACTTTTTGTAAGGAACTTAATTACAGCACGATGCTCAATTTTCGTAATATTCGCTGGTAATTCACACATTATGTAGTTTCTAGTTGAATATCTCGAAACAGAATAATAAAAATCTGACATATTGTTTTCTTAATAATTTATTTTTAAATGGCCTTTCTAGCGGCCAGTATCATAAACACATATACAACCTCGAAATACCTTAGGCTTATAAGTTTTCAGACGTCCCTCGTAACAACTAACTTCGATGTGCCTTGTACTTAAAATACGGTTTTTTAATACGCCAAATATTACCATTTGGTTTTAATTTACTGAACGTCCTCTCAGTAATTATTTCTACTTAGAATCTCTAACTATTCTGAGTAGAAATCATCATCATCATCATCATCATTTCAGCCTTTATACGTCCCACTGCTGAGCACAGGCCTCCTCTCGAACGCGAGTAGAAATAAAATAATAGAAATATTTACAAAATTCTAGAAAAGTGTAGACAGCTTTTATATTATTAAAATGTCGCTTTTCCTGCAAATACAGTGTAAGTACGTTATGCCATATATAGTACTTACGTGGATTGTTAAATATACTTGGTCAAGCAAACCTTATCAGTAGAAAAAGGCGCCAAATTCAAATTTTCTATGAGACGCTATCCTTTCGCGCCTACATTTTTTTAATTTGCCGCCTTTTTCTACTGACAAGGTCTGCTTGACCAAGTATAATTTACGTATTCTTCGGGACTTTTTATACAATCTGCCAAAATGTAAACTTAGGACAGCTTGATTTTTTTAAGAAAGTTAAATGGGCCATAGAATGGAGGATGCATAATTGCATACTAATTGATCTTATTTGGTATTATAATACTTTTATTACAGCGAAACGGCAAGATTTCAGGACTTCTATTGTGAGCTAAAGCCATATTACAACATACATACTAAAAACGTTTGCTTAATAACTTTCATACCTAGTGTAGGTATAAGAAAAATGTTGTACTTTAAAGTCCAGTGTCCACAATAAGACTCAAAAACTTCTGCTTCTGCTCTTTTGTCTGCCAAACATTATATAAAATAATAACGGTCCCTCTGATATTGAAGTACCTAACTTTGTTTTCCACCAACAAAGTTGTAAACTCCACGTATTGTTTGAAATGTGTCTGCATTTGTTACTGGTTGGTGATATTTCATTTTGAATTTTAACCGTTTAAGCACTTCATCGTCATCATGCATGTGACATATTTGAAGTTGCAAGTGTCAATAGTTTAGGTTGCCGCAATAATGCAGGTCGTACGCTTGGTTACACCGACGTATGAAATTTTCCTCGTCTTAGCGCTAACTATCCCGGTGCATTCGGCAATAGTTTTTTTTTTCACAAATGTGACTGCCTAAAGCTTATTATTGAGTTTATTTTCAAACAAAGATAAGAACAAGGCGTATTCCTATTAGGATTAGTCCGATGTCCTCACTTTTTCCTTCACCGCAAATCGACTGGGATATATCAAATATTCACGCAGTAAGTATCAATTTGCGCTGTAATTATATAGATAACTGAACTTTATTTAATCTCAGTGTGGAAAATACCCCATTGCATCCCTGTTCGTTCATATTAAAGTTGTCTACATTCCGGTAATGAAGGGTACTTCAGCAAGGTAGTTAGTTATACATATACCTACTGTGGTATCGGTGCGGTGTGTGAGTGCAGTAGCTCTACTATCAGTTTCGTGAATGACAGTGAGAAGTGAAGACAGTGAGAAAGTTAAGGAAAATGTATGGAGTAATTGTACAGAGCCTCTACCGGTCACGTAAAGAACTAAAAAATTCAATTGGTACCATGAGTTATAGACGTTTTTACGCGAGTTTTCCATACTTGCCTAACTTCACACCTAAAACGCTCTCTTTCTAATTATATAATGAAAACTGAGCCAGAATTGTTCTGCGTAAATATTTAACGCGAGTAAACGTGACAGTGACACGAAAAATACGTGCGTTTCCAACGTGTCATTTCTGTCAACTTGTAATCACAACAAATACGCAGATTTTTTACAAATATCCATGCAATTTTCAACGTAATATGTATTAATTTATAACAGTACGTGCACTTCAAGCAAAACTTTAAGGGATAAATCAATTAATAGTTCGATAAAAGGCTGATTTAGTACAAAGGTAATGAGTTATACTTGACATCATATTTTCCTATTTCTACTGCTACATTTGCGAAAATCACATTGCTTACGAGCAGTTTTTGGTTTTAGGCAAGAAGCTGATTGAAAACAACATTTCCATGAAAACCCGGATTGCATCATGTATGCATGCGTATGCATGTAGAAGTTACATATGTATTAAGAATTAAGGCTCAATACAAGGAGCGGTACATAGACATGTTGCTGTTTTTGTTGCTGGGTGCACATTACACATAAATAGTAAGAACATACCGCATGACCTATTATAATATTTACACAAGAATTGCTACGTATTTTATTAAGCATTATTATCTTAAATAAAATAAAACATACAAATGTTCTGTGAGTTTATTTATTTTTCTTTAAGTACTAAGTAAGTATTATTTAATTTTCCGTTGTTCAAATTATTGTGTTTGGTACCTAGGTAATCGTTTTTCATGTAAACTTGGTAACAGGAAATATAAAACTTTCTTCAAAAACTTGCTGGTGGTTCAGAATCTGAAAATTTAAATATGATTTAAACACATTTATTGCCAAAAACCCGCTGCGTGGGTTCATTTTGTATTGGAAATGGGGCGCTTGGCACTGAAATATACTCGAGATCATATAGGTACTATAAAATTAAGATCGCTATTAAGGTCATACGTAGGGTCTGTGCGGAAAGAGAAGAGTCGTAGGTATAATGTATGGGCTCCCCTAAATTTCACGACTCTTCTCTTTCCGCACACTCTATTAGATAATGTTACTTAGTAGTAGGAGACGGCCGCTGTCATGATGTGGACTGAAGCGGACCAATATAATACATACCTATTTTAATATTTTAAGATTTCTTCTCATGTGTGTACTATTTTCGTCATAGGTAATAAATATGTAGCCAAAATAGGCCTGTATAATCGCGCCGTATACTTTGCTTCCTATTTTTTAACACGCAAAGTCATAATTTTAACTCGATTATTAATGATGTTTACGTAATTATCATATTTTGCAATTTTTGTCTTGAATACAATATATTTTAATTTATACATTGTTTACTAACATTGACGTGTTTATTATTTTTGTAACTATGGCAACGTCAAATCTTTAAAAAAATGTAGAATGAAGGTTGAGTCAGTAAAATAGTGACAAAATTGGTCTTAGAGCATTTAATAACTGGAGTGGCCATTGAGTGCTTACTGTTAGGATTTAGGATTAGGGTTCCAAGCAGGAAAGAAAAGCTTGTTTTAACACCATATAGGTAATGTTTATTAATCTCAAGCAAGACTACATAGTAATGGCGTCTCTTACGAGAAGAAAGAACACCTACATTTGTTTTATATTGACAACCGAATAAATCAAATATCATAGTCGTAGTAGTCTCGAAGGTATACTCTTTATTTTTTTGTTGACATTATTACTTACCCCTCTGCCGAAAAACGGTTTACCCTTGAATTGCCGACAGACATTTCATCGAATGTTATTTGGAAGACAACGTTTCAAGTATTTTTATTTCATCGACAAGTTATTGCGTCGAAGAATCGATACTAGTAAATTTAAATCGGGGACTTTTAATTGGTACTTGAGTTATTTTGTATATAGTTTATATCGTGGTATTTCTTTACGGGTTTTCTTATTTCATTTTGTATTATATTTAATAAAATTGATTACGCGTAAAATTACTTCAATTTGTAATATTTCTTATCGAAACAAGGCTGCCATTTTCATTTTGGCCAAATTATAAATAGGTATAATTTAAGCCGTTCATTTCTGTGTAGGGTCGCAGTTCTAACCTAACCTAAACCTACTTTAAAAAGCCGTTCGTTTCTGTGTGGGGTCGCAGTTCTAACCTAACCTAAACCTACTTTGATAGCCGTTCGTTTCTGTGTGGGGTCGCAGTTCTAACCTAACCTAAACCGACTTTGATAGCCGTTCGTTTCTGTGTGGGGTCGCAGTCCTAACCTAACCTAAATCTAAAATTCTTACAACAGAAAAATGTATAAATGTATAGTACGACATATAAAAATGTATTAAAGTAATACGTCGCACAAATGAATTGCGATGTTTAGTAGTTGTGCCAATCAAAATATTTTGAAACGAATTAGCGATCAAGTAATATTCGTTGAATATTATTTCTACGCAGTAAGAAAAATTGAAATAAATAGTATATGAAACAAAATAACGCCAAACAATATTACTAGTACTAACGTTTCGATGAATTGTTGTCGATGAAATAATATTCGATGAAAAGTTTGTCGGCAAAACAAGGGTACACCGCCGAAAAACTTGCACAATTGTGCAAACTTTGGACAGACTGACATGGCTATTTGTACGTTACGTACAAATCATCTAGAAATAGCAATACATTTGATGTCCCCTCCGCCGCAAAAATCGGCAGACTGTTTTGTAAAGAAAATGACAGCGATGACATCTCCCTTCTAAATGCTCTTAGTGGATTGTAGAGGTAAGGAATACTCCATGTAATTAATAATGAAAAAGTGTCCGTCAAAAACCTTAAAAGTTTAAGAGGGAAGTATACTACGTAATCGTCCATACAAAAAGAGAAAACGTTTTTCCACTTGTAAATACGAGTATCTTCCATTCTCCATGATTTTTAGTACGGTATTAAAACAATGAAAGACTAAGTTTATGGGTTTTCTTTTTTTCGCTACTCTGGAGAGATGTAAAAAAATTATAATAGCTGACAGCGTGCCCAGTTTTTGCAAATATTCTCCCATTAAGGAGTTTTCTCATAAAGTCATAAAGGATTCTCCTTATCTCTACCCTCCATATTCACGGCTACCATCAGTATATGTAACATTACTTTCTGTGCATCTCACTTGCACTAATATGCGAGAGCGAGATGCATAGATAGTAAATTACGTAGACGTGAGAAAATTTGACAATTTTGTTATTTAGTTCATTAGGTGACTCCTAGAGGCGCTGTATAAAACTCCGATATACTCGTAACTCTTGCTCTGTTTTTTAGTATAGTTAGAAAGGGACAGTATCGTTTGGAGTGGAGTGAAGTTAGGTACATAAGACCGTAAAGAAACGTAAAACGTGACTCACGGCACGTTTATTCACCGAGTGTAAGTGAAAAATACTCTGCCAACTGATGGTAGAGGCTCAGGTAGGCATATTGTAAGGCGGAACTTTTGACGAACTGATTGCTTTAATTGCATAAAAACAATCAGTTGCTAAATGTTTGCGTACCTTACTTAATATTTAATTTCAGTGTATAAATGAATAACTAGTGAAATGGTTTTAGAAGTAGGTAACTATTTTTCACCACACCAACTCGGAAAGGCTTACTTTGCACTTCAGAAACTGATAGCTAAGTTGCATTTTATTCACATGTGAGGCAAAGTAATCAAATGCCAATTTTAAGTAGTTTTTTTTTTGTTTGCTGGTAGAATTGATTTGTTTTGGAACCCTCGCAACAGTCAAGATTCCATTTATCGAACCACTTGCTACGTTCGTGGTTCAATTTTGGAATCTTTCGCTAGCTCGGGTATCAATATTAGCACAAACGGTTAAACAACAACTTTGCCCCTTGTAAAACAAATAACTATTTCTTTACTTATGTAACACTGGGATTGAAGGGCTTATGGTATATTAATAGTGTATGTTGGTTTAGTATTAATTATAAGTAGCAATACAACGAATATTAGGCGCCTATATTGTATTCGGCTCAAACAACTGTTCATGAAATCTGTACTAGTAATAAAGTACATACTAGGTTGACTCCGGCAAAATTTCCGGGCACGGCCTAATGTCCTACTTAGAGCTTATTAGGTTCTACCGAATTACTTGAACTCGGCACGGTTCGTTAAGGATAATGGTTTCTCGTGGTATCTTATGGACGCATTTGTGTGTCTCAGATTTAGTAAGTACTTGAATCTACTCTTAACTAAATAACGTTGTTTACCTTTTGAAATATGAGATTTTATTATTAAGGTATTACTGAGACTTTCAATTTCATTTTGTTGTACAATATATAGAGTCAGACCGTAAAAAGTCTGCAGCGATTTTGATAGCCCACGCAGTGCAAGTGTCATTTTAAACGTCAAACTTACAACACTTACACTGCGTGGGCTATCAAATCCGCTGCAGACTTTTATTGGTGCGACTATACTCGTATCGTCATAAGATTTTCAGTCTGTTGGCTTTGCCTTGGAATGGGTTATGTATAGGTTGTTTTATTTAACCCTTAATCATTATGGAACTATGAAGTATTGTTTTACGGAATTCTGAATGTTCTGAAATAGAGGTATTTTATTTTTATATATTTGTGTAAGAATGGGCTATAAAAATAATCCACAACTCACCGGGGAATAAAATTATTCCCGCTAAACTTACACATTCTGAGATAAAAAAATTAACTAATGGATCTTGTAATAGTCGCTACGCTGTTCTTGCACTGTCGTTTTGGTGACAGTCGTTGATCCTTTTATTTTCCCTGATATATTTATATTTTTCTGTATCAAACCAAGTAAAAGTATCGTTTGGGCTTTATCAAGTCTCACAAACACATTACTAAATCTCCGGAATTGGCACTGTTGGACCCGTAATAGCCTCGGGAAGTAGGAACAAGTTGTTTTTGTTTGCTTGTCGGTAGGGATGTGCTAAAAATGCTTACTTAGAAATGTCAATAAAATCATGTAACTTACATGCAATATTATATTATATATGTAAACGCTTGGATGAATAACTTAGTTTAGTGTTTTAGTTAGTTTATTTATGGGAATGTTTTAATACTGGTTATTCAAACGCATTTTTGTCTATTAATATATTGGGAATCTAGCATCGGACATAAACAATTGAGGAGTCAAATGATTTCATGAATTGCTTAACGTAAACCGAATTATTTTGTACTTGAAAAGGACTAGTAGCTAGGTACACATAATGTAATTTGTGGAAATAGTAGTGGTCAGAAAAATATCTACCATTATTTAAACAAACTACCTTCCCCCTTCACTTTTATCTCTCAAAAACAGAAAATTTATAGTACGTTCTACAAGCTCGACGCATAAAATTAGCAACATGGTGAAATTTACGGCGGAATTGTAGAAGGGAACATTAAATTCTAGTACGTGAGCAAAAGTCCAACGGAATTTAACGAAACACTCGAGTTGCATCCGTTCATAGAAAATTGCCTTTATGAATGACAATAACGGAATTAGGTATAGTGCCATGTTATTTTACTTGTACTAATTACACAACATTACACAGGGTATTTGTTTACTCAAATAGGTCACAATCGGAGTTTAACAATAAAGCACCCTCAAAATACTTTAGGATATCTATCAAATCAATCCGCGTGAACGACATTAATGACAGCTAACCGATATAGTATATCATTCAAATATCGGTTTAATGTCTAGTGCACGTTCGAATTGGCCTGTTAGATGCAAATAAATTCAACTTACCGTCCCCATATTGCGAAAAAAGCACGAAACATGGCACGTGTGTCATTTGTTTTATAGAGGCATCTACAAAAATAGCAGTAAGAATGAGTGGAAACAAATCATCGTGTGATTTTTGCCCTACCTACCCTTTGCCACTTTTAGTCTCTGAATTACAGTTTATCATATTTTGCAAGGTGATAGGAATAATTTATAACATGACACGTCGCGCAAATACTTATTGACGAGCGATGGTTCACCTCAGCAGTTCGAACAGGGCTAATTTAACACAGTGAGAAAAAATCGTTTTTGCTCATTGATTAGAAGTTTTTAAATGGTTGGTTGGTTAAACAATGGTTTACGTTACTATAGTAATAAATATTCGGGAAGCCTCAGGATCTCATCTATATGGAATCCAGTATCCAACATCAACTAGGCAAGGACCACAATAATGACAAAACCAAATGTGTCGTTGGGTCGTTGTAACTTTAACCGTTCTTATGTTAAAAACATAAACCAAAAACTTGTCATTTTTTTTCGTTAAAGATATATACAAGTATGCTAATAATGTAAAATATTTAGGAACTCATAACCTCATAAGTAATCGTTTTACGAAAGGGCATATTGACAACAAGTAAAAATACAGGACAAGCTACGGTTTACGCATATTTTATTGATGGGAACCCGGCTTAGAGGTGACAAAATTAATGTTCCATTGTAACCCTAAAATACGTAATGGCTGGCGCTTCACTTTGATATATTATGACAAAATGGTGCGTTGAAACATTTTGCTTGTACAAATATTTATATATATTATGCGAAGCTAAAAGAAAGGGGGGACCAGCTTAACTTGTGAATTAAAGAAAAAAATAGATATTTCTGAATGTGATTAATATAACAACAGAGTACTTAATATTGAAAGACCTTACCACCCTTATCACGCAGACACTACCCAACCATGTGGTCGGCAAAATTTGATTTTATCATATAGGTTTAGTGGTGGATGATTCTTCAATAACTTGAATACATATAGCGCTCAAACAGACACACGGCCCGATTCCAACTTTAAGATACGTCAATTAATAGATCTGGAAACGATATGGATTAGATATGTCAGTGTCAAATGTGACGTTTCTTCAAACAAATACGTCACTTTTGACACTGACATATCTAATCCATATCGTTTGCAGATCTATTACTTGACGTATCTTAAAGTTCGAATCCGGCGGTCACTCTTTTAATTTACATAGTTTTCATTTACATAAAATTTAGATATTTTCACACATTTTCTTACGCCACGCCGGTTAAGTACTACGAGTGCCCCGAGAAAGGGAAGAGTTTAGATATGTTTTTTGCTCCAACTGTTACTGGCAAGTTGGTCAGCAAGATTATAAACGACGTGACCGATGAAGGAAGCACAGAATGAAAAACAAGCTCCTGTTTTTTTTGTGGGTACGAGTTAGCAGTCTCCCGGTCTTGTGCTTTTATTTTCTGGAGATTGTTAGTAAATAGGGCTGATGAAGGAGTACGAAATTTTTTGGTATTTTTGGCTCGTGATTTTACTTGACGTATAAATCTAGATTTTTACACTACACGTATATTAATAAAAAAATATAAGTCTAGATTTTTTTTATTAATATACGTGTTATACACACATTATACATTGTACCTATATATGTATATAAGTACATATCTCCATTCTTGGAACCGTAAATGTACCTAGTTGCTACCATATGTAGTCAGCAAAACTAGTAGCTTAGCACCTCTGAATACAATTTTTAATGTGTATGCAGGGATTGCAGGGATGCCAAGCTAATAAATAGCTTTGTTGTACTTTAACCCAGTTTTATATTTTTTACAATACCTGCCACATAACAATGCTTCGCAGTTTATACGCGTCTGTTCGCAAAAGCTTAATAATCTTGACACTTTCACGGGGCTCTTAAGATGATGTGTAGCATTTATACATGTCATGTGGCAACACTATCGTCATTTACTGCTAAGTGCCTATCATAATGTTTATTTTTATCAAAATTGATGCAGCTGTTGAGAAAGGAAATATTAAGTATTAGTTATATTATTTGCTATTTTTAGTTAATAAAAAATTCAAAAGGCTACTTAATTAAGTAGAAAAGTATTCGTATTATGTAACTGTAGTTAGGTATAGGAGTTGACTAAAGAAAATCTTGTAGTGCATGACGTTACAGTTACAATCAAAAACAGGGGGAAACTTTTTCCTTCGGGGAGTTAAGTTAAATGGTGAAAAATCCAACTTTATAGCTAGAGCGTCTTTAGGGAATACTTGAAATCTCGTAGTAAACACAGAATGTCCAGAAGCATTATTTATTAAAGTATGTCCCTTCTTTGCTTTGTTACGAAGTTGGTTTTAAACTGCACTGGCTTTTACAGTGAATGCAAGTTTATTGTGAGGCGCGGAGTATTTCTTAAATATTAAGTAAATTCAGTTGAACCCTACCTTCCCTGTTTCACGTCTCAGTCACGTAAAGGCTTGGCCACACACAGAGCGCGACGCAGCGCCGCGTCCGCGCCGCGTGATGCCGACGCGAAGCCTGGTCAAACAGGGCGCGCGCTGATCGCGCCGGCCTCACGCTCTCAACACGCCCTCAAGGCGCGCGTGAACGCGGCGCGGCCGCGCGGGAACGCGGCGCACCGCTCGCTGCCTAAGGTCCGATCCTACTGATGTGACCTTGCGCGACGCGGCGGGCCGCCGCGTTCGCTCGGCGCAGCGCTGCGCACGCGCCGCGCGGACGCAAGGGGCCGCGCGGCGCGGGGCGCGACAGAAGCGGGGCGTGATACCGGCGGGACGCAGTCTGTTTGACGTCGGTAACCTGTTAGCATGTGCCGCGGTCGCGCGGCGTGGACGCGGCGCGGACGCGGCGCTGCGTCGCGCTCTGTATGTGGCCAAGCCTTAAGAAGTATATCATATTGATATCAGTTTACTGGTTAACATATCGGAACTTATCACTTGGATTTGTGTAAGTAACGCAGTGATTTTGTTTTTAAATTCGTAAATTTATTTTATTATTCAGTTTTTATTTTTTTACTCATAATGGATTCTTGACGTGAAACAACATTATTCAACGTGTTCGTCTCATTTACATGTTAGTCTAATAAAATTGTTTGAAAGCGTAAAGTAAATTAAGTCATTATACATACAATCATGTGACATTCCTGAAAGCTATTTGTCTACCCCATTCACTGTTTAATTCAATCCAAGTAAGTTACAACACATGCTAAGTGTATTACTTAGTTAGACGAAAGCGAATAATCGTATTTTGATCATTAAAGAAAGATTATTTGTTCAAACATTTGAACAATCTTTCTATCACTTAGCATTAGCATCTTCAGTATAAATCTTACAAGCTAAATATATTAAAGTATAATTATTTTTAAAAGATATTAAACGTTTTTTTACGTTTGGGTTTAGTTGGGAGTACGTTATGGTGTGGAATCCGTATTGTTAATTAAAATATATAGTTAATAGTACATAGTTTTAGAGAACGTGTTTATTTTTCTCAAAGGTTCGCTGGAAGAGATCCAGTTTAGGGATAAGTACACCTTTATACATAACATTTATATTTTTGTTTTGTCCGTTTTCTGTAAACCAGTTTATGTGCAATGAAGTGACATACATACATATTTAATGTATTAAAATTCTTCTGACGTAGTCATTACCCATTAGCGACTAAAACGAAAAAAATGTAATTGCAACCACTCATATAAAATATAAAAGTAGTATTTGTAATTTTGTACACAAACTGTGAACGTGCAAAGTTGTCCCAAACAGATAAGTACCCCTGAAACCGCATTGTCTCCCATCCCACGTTATTTATCACTAGTGGTTTGGATGCGAATGTTCGAAAAGTGCCCTTTGTATCGCAGGACAGATAAACTGCCTACTTTTAAAGGGATATATGCTGAACATGTATCTAAACGTGACAGGGATATGAACTGATGACTAGGGTGAACGTTGAATTTATGTTTATTTGAAATTTTATGGATATATTTTGTCGATCCTTTAAAAAAATGTATTATATTTTACTTCAAAAAGAGTAAGAGGTTAAATGGTAATAGATACCTAATGGTATAGGTAAAGGTTTACCGTTATAGCTATTTATTAAATTACGGAAATCAATGAAAAAGGCGTAAAATTCTACCGCCTCCGCTACAGTGCAATTTTTGTAAAATATGAACAAACCTCTTTATTCGCTATTTTATAAATTACTGAAATACTCTTGGGAGCTCACGAAATCCTTGACATTTTTCAGATCGAGTTTCTGAGATAGTAGAGTGGATTTCAAAAAATGTCTTGCAATATCCGTAACTCTATATCTTTAATCTGAAATTGATCTACGCGAATCGTTAGACCGTCACAAATCCTTGATATATATCTTCAAAGGCGCGTTTTTAAATGTTCGCAGTATCTTATCTTTCTTCATCGTTTAAGTTTATACAAAATACCGCTGATTGTATTTTGTTGCTCTTTTCAGACCATTCATACCAAACAATTGGAACTTTTTGTTAAGCTTTCACTGTCTTATTGTCGTTTTCAAAGGAAACATTTACGACTTATTTAAAGCACGTGAAAGGCTCAGAAAGTTAATTTGCTATTGTTCAGTTGCATTTCTGAATGAAATTAGTTGCACAACACGAATTCTCGCTGTCGGCTGGGCTGCCTGAGGCGGCTTTATTGCCAACCATAGTTGACGCGGCAGGTTTACTTTCATCGAGGCAATCTTAACTTTCTGAGCTCTTAATAATAAATTCAAAATTTACGTAATATTTTGGTAACTATTTATCATTTGAGAATGGGCCATATTGGTTACCGAGTGGGTCCCACGGAACACCATCGATGGCGCAGGCCGGGGTTCAGACAGACCAAAAAGAAGATGGCCGGACGACTTGGACGCATTTTATCCGGATTGTTGGGTTGAGTGGAGGAAAAGTTCGGCTTGCCTTACGCAAATTGTGGACGGTGTAAGTACTGTAAGTACTTATTAAAATTACATATACGTTTTTCTTTAATTAAATTCTAAGTTTGCTTGGAAATCATAGTATAACCTATTTTATTGTTCAATATCTAACTAAATAATAATAATAATAGTTCGTAGATCTGAGATGAATGAATTGCAAATATATTAGATTTCACTTTGTAGAATGATACCTACTTGATACTATGAAAGTCCAATAAACACCGATATATATATACTATTATGGAAACATAAACTGACAGGGAAAATGTAAATGTGAGAATTGATTACTGCCTCTTGCTAGCTTTAAACTCTGTACAAATAAATGGATATTTACGAATGCAGGATGTCTCTTAGACACGTTCCGTCCCTAATATTATTTGAGAATAGGTGTACCTACACACAAGCACCGATTCAACCCCAAGTATGAAGCGCTTTGAGACATGACGGAATTTGATTTCATTACACGAGTTGTATTTGCAATGGCTGGAGTTGCTTTGACGGTTCATTAAACCACGTTAGCGCATTCGATTCCGTCTATCTAGGCGACGGAGACGGAGGTGATTTCGTGATTGGCGGTGACAATAACCACATTACGCAAGGCCACAATGGCGATGCTAAATTTTAATAGCCCTTTTACACAAAGTCAAGTCAATCCACTGAGAACCAGAACAGTGAGCCATTAAAATTGATATGGTTTTATTGTATAAACCTGGGTTATAACTAGGATTATCTATATTTCTTTGAGAATGCCAATGTTGGACCATCCTTAGTGAATAGTTTCGGTAACTGGCCACGTGTACTTACTTACTCGTAGTATTTCCGAGTGACCAAAAAGCAGACTATCTTTGTATATTTTAATATGATTTTATTTAAATACCTACTTATTTTATTATTATGGCCAAACTGAGACTTGCACGCTTTTACAATTCACTGCATTATCTAAATGAGTTTTAAACTTATCTTTTCGCGCATTCATCTACTTGTTAAGTAGTTTGAATACCTAATGAAGATGAAAACAAAAAGCGGCTAAGATATATACTGTCAACCCGGGACGATTTATCATGTAGTTTTAAGATGTATGATGTAGTTAAGTGGTGGTTACTGGTTGACTAAGTACAAGTTAAGAAATAATTTGTTTATTGTTAACTAGAAACTGCTTCGTGACTCTCGTCTGTGTAGAACTCGTTAATTTTAATCTCCTCCTTTTTTAATATCAATTAAACTGTTTCGACACTTCTGCTTATATGTTTTACAAAGGCAAATATTTATCGTATAGTTACTTTTTAAGCCAATCTTTTAAGCATCAAAATACCAATATTTTGATTACAGCAGCAGATACCTAACCAACATTCGTGAAATGCTCAATTTTCGTTTACAAAACGAAAGCCTAGTATAGTACTGTAATATCTTTACTAAGCAAACAAACTGGTATCAAATAACCCAGTGGCGCAATATGACTACAGCCGGAATGACGATGGCATGTCCCTACATAGGGGATTTTAAATGAAAAATATCCGGTCATCGGTTCGATCAGATGCCAACCGCCGTACCGCGCTATTGGAATATAGTATTTATTTTTGGGCGACAACGCTATTCTTAAAGATTACCGTTAGGTAAATATACTTTCACATTGTGTGAATCTCGTTTACTTTTTAGGGTTCTTTAGTCAACTAGGAGCCCTATAGTTGTGTAACCCCATGTCCATCTGTCTGTCCGTCTGCGGCTTAGCTCACTGACCGTTAGTGCTTAAATAATGCAATTAGGCATGGTTACGAGTATATCGGTATATAAATCAACCACGCCTACAAAGCGGTAAAATAAAAAATAGATCTTCCCAAGATAACTTTGACGATGTGGAATCAATGTTAGAGCCTGAAAAGTAAGTTGCAAAGCAGCAGATTTCGACAAGCGTAGGTATCCAATATCCATATGACAGAAGTGAAAAAATCCCCTAAGAATATTTTATGCCTACGAAGCCATTGTCTCGATGGACCTAAAATCTCCATAAAAAAGTTTCTAAGGAAAAACAGGTCGTATACTTTTCGGGTTGGCTCTAAAATTCGTAAAACTTGTCAGAAGGAGTTTAGAAAACCAATAACACAACAACTGTACTTTTCTTTTGTATCTTTTTACTGAGGTGTGCCAATAAAGATTATTCTATCTATCTATCTATCTAACACATACTCCTGAAGTTGCACGTTCTCATATGCCACATCAGTCATAACATATACCTACGAGTAATTCATTCATTAATAATAAATAAATAAAAAATCAGCTTATGTAAGTATTGTTTATACAACGATATATAAATGAAAGATACGAAACGTTCACCAAATAGACGTACCTACTCTCGTCTATACATGTTTCAACAAAGCCGAGGATTAACTTGTTTCGTCTATATAATCCGATGCTTTCAGAATGCAACTCTCTCATTATCATATGAATACATTTGGTGAGAAGCATTAGCCACAATGTAATTAATTTCTCTCGTGCTGAGATAGCTCGAGCAATGTTTAAGCATGAAAGCATATATTTAGGATTAGGGTTTTGTTAAATTAGTATTCTGAATTAATTAAAAATATGTAGTAGGTTACCTATTTATGGGTTGTGCTTGAGGTATGCATTTTTGTTCCTTATCTATATTGTTTCCTGGTTTCATGAGTAATGTTTGTATACCTATACCTACCTGTACCTATACCTACCTATTGAAGAATTAGAGTGAATAATCTAAAAAATATTGCCACGATGTCCATTTAATTAGGTACAAAGTACACCCAGACGCAATATGGCATATAACCAGTTTTTGAAATCCCTTTTAAGATGTTTTAGCCAGCAATTGCCTTTTTGTCCACAGCGAATACAAGCTTCATAAATCGGTTGAAATAGATTACCTACTGGACGATGCTGACTAAAATGAATTCGACATAATAAAGGCAAGCATGCCTGTCATTCAGTGATCCACATTTAGGGTAAACCTCGATGTCTGTGATGTGGTCTGCTCAAAGAGATATATACGCTCAGTGCCGCTAACACTTAAATCTACACCAGCTTAGCTTGTCGAGATTCCGGAATATTTGGCATGAAGGTCTACTATGTTATCTCAGGGTTCAATCCCAACGTTTTAACTAGTTTTACTCGGTACTCGGATAAACGATTGTCAACTGTTCAATTTGACGCGTATACCGGGTGTGGCCTGTAACACGAGCAAATAATTAAAACATAGATTGTACTCTTCAAAAGGTGACACTTTTGTTCAACAACTTTTAAAAATTATGAAGTATTTAGACTCCCTATTTTTCATATAAAATAAATATTATCTTCAATGGCCGCCATCGCCGTGCCATATCATTGTGATTGACGTTGCTTGTCACGCCTTGAACATAACAAAATTCGCAATACATTGCGTCTTAGAATAAACTTTAAAGTGTATTAAAAATCAAACCACAAGTTATTTTTAAAGTCGCTGAACAAATGTTGGTGAGTATGAAGAGTACAGCCTACAGTTTAATTTTTTGCTCATATTACAGGCCACACCCGGTATAGTTTATGAATAAAGCCATATTTAAAACTTTACATTGTTGGTTGTTAACTTATTATGACTACATTTATTAGTCCTTTACAGGAAATATGAGCTATTACCGTTCTTAAGTTACACCCTTCTGACAGACAGACGGTCTAGGACTAGGATTCCTGGTTCCATTTGTCACCCAACAGCCTTGGCCCGGTCTTTATAGAGTCGCACCCAAATATGATTTACACTCGCACCCTACTGTTATCTATACGTCTATTATTCAGTCACATATTTATTGCTTGTACAAAGAAATGCTGTCGCCTTTTTGGCAGTTCTCCTAATAGGCAACTTTTAATTTACGAGGGTAGAGCTTACTTACGAAAAGGTACAAAAGCAGTATTTGTAAACGCATTGCCGCAAACAGCAGAGCGGGTAATTTATTTGCAGTGTTGTGACCGTGTAGTATGAATGAAACACTGTATCAACTTATTATGTGCTTGGACAACTTATTATGTCGTTGGCAACCTTAGCAAGGAGATAATAGGTCCCATAATTCATACTTTTTATATATTCCACTTATGTCAACTTGACCCTTGATCGGTTGAAGATGCCCTTATCGATTGCTATCGTAACTTTAAATTAAACTCGAATTAAGTAAATTTATAAAAGTGATTCCAGGGAAACCTGTTTTACAGATATATACGAAGTTTGGTGGTTTTGTTTTCTGTTAGCTCTGACGACTTTGTGATAGCTGATAGCTTTAATTTTGTTGAAATGGAAGCGGATTGTTTTCAAATTAAATAAGTTTTTACGTACATGTTTTTCTCGATCAAAGTAGGTTTAGTATTTAAACTGCTCTTCAAGCCTGGTTGACGTTGTAATCCATTCCAAAAACAACATATTATTTAATCCACCATATTAAAGGTCCGCTGACCTAACCCTAACTATGAATAGTAAGGGTTAGTAGGCTCCGTAGACAACATGCCAATCGCTAACGCTCCGTAGCGAACGAAACGCAACTATCACTGTCATGCTAACATGGAGGAGTCATAGAGATACACAAAGCGATTCGATAGCGAAGCGCAATCGATTGTCACCATGGCTAGGCGGGCAGTTGCCTGAATACGTGTCTACATATTTCAACTTTTATCACCACTCCTATTACAATAAAATCAAATATTGAGAACAATCGGTGTAATGGCTCCTCTACACGATGGGCCAACGCCGGCCACTCCAAGGGACGCATTTATGCGTTAAAGGGAGCAAGTGATATTGCTATCTCATTCTACCGCATGGCTGCGTCCCTTGAAGTGGCCGGCGCTGGCCCATCGTGTTGATCGTGTAGACGAGCCATAACAAGTATAATGTATTGTTGCAGGCCCTACTGCAGGCGCACGATGTGGTGGCGCGCGAGGTGTACGGCGAGGAGTCGCTGCGCGCGTCGCCGCCGCCGGTCAACGGGCGCACGACGGCGCCGCCGCCGGACGACGACGACGACACCGAGCCCGAGTTCGACAACGTGACCAGGGTGCGCCTCGTGCAGTTCCAGAAGAACACTGACGAGCCTATGGTAACACTTTACCTATACATACATACATACATATATTCATATAATCACGGCTATTTCCCGGAGGGGTAGGCAGAGACCACGGATTTCCACTTACTACGATCCTGACCTACCTCTTTCGCTTCCTTCACATTCATAACATTCCTCATACACGCTCGCTGGTTTAGGGTGCTCTTGACCTGGCCTTTTTTCAGGATTTCCCCGATCTCACTTCACTTTACCTATGTACTTTTTATTTGTACGACCGATTGTAAACTTTGCTTTTGCCCTTCACTATAGTTCGTTTTTTTAGCATTAGAAAGAACTTGAAAGAAGGTAAGCGATCTTAGCATGTCTTTTAATTGAAAAACGCTTTTTTTAAATCAGTAACTATTACTTATGAAGAATATAAATTATCATATTAGATCCATAATTGTTACATATTTGCCGTAACATATTTATAAATGTGTTTTTTAATAAAAATACACATCAAGATTGTTTACGTTATTTCTAATGCTAAAAAAACAAACTATACTTACTGAGAAAAGTGATACGACACTATGAGGCTAATTCGAACGTACACTGACATCAGAATGATATCTTAATGAGTTCATTTAGTTATCGCGAGTCAAGTACCTATAGAGCAAAAAGCACAATCACTGAATGGCATCATTGCGTTCGAATTGGCCTGTGTGATGTTGGTATCGTCTTGGGTCGTCCCATTAGTTTTTCGTCAAGTTCTTAAATTAGTCCTATTCTGCTTTCGTCACTCATTCTACATTCGTTCCAATCGTCGGTGGCTTTCAATGTAGAATGAGTGACGAAAACAGAATAGGACTAATTTAAGAACTTGACGAATGGGACGACCCAAGACGATACCGTGATGTTGAGTTGTAGTTCCATAACACGTTACGGAACTTCGTAGCTACGGCGGCGTAGCGCACGTAGCATTGATTTTATTTATACTTATATGACATTACTCTTAGTGCACAGCGACAATTTATGTAAGATTAATTGTTTTTAATCTAGTTGATAGTAGAATATAATTAAATGTAATTTTTGACACATAAAATCATAGGTAAATATATATTTCTATAAAATTGTTTTCAATACGCAGTGCATCACTTTATCAGCTACCTCTCAAATTACCTACTAAATAACACAAAGTGAAGATTTTAACTTATTTATTTTAAAACACTTTCATTTATTTAAAAAGTTCAAAAAATAAGTAGAAAACATCGTGACAATAAACTGAGAAATGGGTGTCTAGACAGCTATGTAAAAAGGCAGTCTATTTTCATAAATACGATGATAGGACACGAGCGGAACGAATGACACGCGCCATATATTCCAAAATATAAACATAAGCTAAGAACGCGTCGACTCGGGAATGCCTGTCCGCGAGGATGGCTTTATTTATACCTACACTTGAGCAATATCGCATACGCGGAGGCAGTGGAGGCACTGCTAAGAGTGCCTCTACTACTTTTAAAATCTGAAATTTTATTGCACTATCTAATAGTTAATTAATACTTTTGGATTTTAATTACTCAGGAGCCTATTGATGGGGGCTGAAGGAAAAAGCTAATGCCAAAAAGATTGTAACGGCCCTTCAATTTAAATCAAAAACTTATAAAAAATTGTCATTCCGGTTTTTAAAAAAAACTCTCGTTGACTCTAATAGTTCAAATGTGTTTTGTTTTCTCTCAAGCCCTCCTAGCTTAGTGTTCATCACACCATTACACGTATATATGTTATTATCCACTCCACAAAGAAATGATTTTCGGAATCAAAACTATCCTTTGTCCTTGTCTGGGACTCAAATTATCTCCATCTGAATTGGTTTAGTGGTTCAAACTTGAAAGGGTAATAGACAGACAGACATAGTTACTTTCGCATTTATAAAGTTAATAATAGGGATTAGTTGGAATACTTCTTAATAACTAACAAGCAGCTATCGTTCACCTTAAAGTGACATTCCATTTCCAACTGCAGCTGCAATACTGTTCATTTTACTATGGAAACGCGTCGCTGTCATTGTCAATTTCCATAGTAAAATGAACAGTATTGCAGCTGCAGTTGGAAATGGAATGTCACTCTTACGATAATTAGGTAGTTATACTTGGCGACCTTTGCTAATGTAGGGTTTTGTGTCATCACTGTTATAGTTAGTTACATCAAAGGTCCATTTTGTTTTCTAGAACAGCTGAAATAGAGATCTTGATGCGGGTAATGATGACTACGTCTTTTGTGGCAATCGTGACTTGGTTTCTAATAAGGTTTAGTTGACTTGCCATAAAGACCAGAGATATGATTGATGAATTACGGGTATTGGGTGGGTCATTAACGGATATATTTTTTATCACAAATAGAAGTAATTCTATTTGTGATAATAAATATATCCGTTAATAATTTATTTTTGTTCTTGTCTTATGGCGTAGCTCCTAACCACATTGATAGACCATCTTTTCTGATGAAACTCGACTCGGAACGAATTTCAATAAAAACTAGTGCATTGCACTTGTTTTTTCTAAACTTTTCTGGTTACTTTGGTGGTGGTTTGAGGAACAGTACATTTTGTTGTAAGAGGTAAAGTTTGTTATAAAAGTGTATTAACTTGACTGCAGGGCATAACCCTGAAGCTAGCTGACGACGGAAGATGCATCGTGGCTCGGATCATGCACGGGGGCATGATCCACCGGCAGGCCACGCTGCACGTCGGCGACGAGATCAGGGAGATCAACGGCACGCCTGTAGCCAACCAGTCCGTCGCACAACTTCAAAGGATGCTGGTGAGTACCATGACCAGCAGGCCAACTTCTCTGTCTGCTTATTGAGAGACGAAGTGAAGAAAACAAATGAACGAATGCAACCTGTACGATGCAAAGTAGCTCATACACAACAAAAAATTCACAACACTAAATCGAGTCGAAGGCTCAGGGGCTATGAATTTAACCCTTCTATGTAGAGGTGAGGATGATGGATTGATAAAATAGAAAACACCAAACCATGTCACCCTTAGACAATCAGCACGTTTACGTTGACACTATTGAGCGCACTAACCATTTGACTAACCAATTCGCATAATGTTTGTAAAATGCCGAATTTGACTGCGAGATATGTACCGAACCGTAGTAAACTTAGTAGGCACCGTGAGATCGTGCGGATTTCTATTTTCAGACGTTTGACGCGCCGGCATCAGGGTAGGGGCTTATCCAACGGGCTTACGCTACCGAAATGTTAGCTACGTACTCGCGACTTTTGTTACCCTAATTTGGCTGCAGTATATACATCGGGATCGAATTGAAATTTGTATACAATTGATTATACTTATTTCAATATGTAACCATATTACGAAAATCTACGCAAATAATGTATGAGAATCAAATAAGAGACTCGTTACAATGGAATTATTATATCGATACGAGTGAGTGTCAAGTGCGCTTCAAATCAGTGACACAAGCATTAAATATAGTATTTAAATCTAATTATTCTGCACCGACGCAGCACTTAATTGAGATGGACGTTCTTCGTTGCGTTCAAATTTATTGAATATTTCACAATCTCTACTGGCATTTCATTTGTAAGTACTGTAATGTTACTATAATATCCCGTTTTTAGTGAAAAGTTTTTAGAATCGGCTAAGTGAAAATCACGTTTTCACCAGTTAAAACTAGTTTTCCTTAAGGGATCGGTAAATAGTTTTGTTTGAGATATGTCAGTCAAAACGAGTTTATGCAAAGTGCCTTGGTGAATAGTTTAAATATTTATTTCAGTGAGAACTAGTTTTTTTTTTATGTTGGTACCTATAGTCCTCCACATTGATTTCTATGACGGCGACCTCGACAATTAAGGATTTTTCCGCTCATGAGCTCTTAGTTTTTACTAGACGACGCACGTAACACAAATGGCTTTTTTCTAAGTTGACATTATAAAATACTTAAAATCGGTTCTGGCGCTCGTTTTAACAAGAGCAAAAACGGGTTTTTAAAGTGACATAATATCGTCGGGTGACAAGCAAAAGTCACTAACTAACACCATTGAAATTATTGGACAATGAACCGTGTTACAAGTGTAATAAAGTGCATTGTTACTTTAATTTTCTGATAGTACTTAGTGACTTTTGCTTGTCACCCGATGATATATAGGTAACCTATACTTTACGTAGTTTTAGTGGTGATTCCGCTGCTGTCACAATATGATTGATTGGACTAACCCAAACCCACTATCCGAAAAGTAGGTATTAATTACTTACATTGTTAATTTTAGGGCTCCGTACCTCAAAAGGAAAAAACGGAACCCTTATAGGATCACTCGTGCGTCTGTCTGTCTGTCCGACCATTCCCCCCGCCTTTATCTCCGAAACTACTGGGTCTAAAATAAAAATAAAATACACAATAGGTCTTTGCCTATAGATGACAGGAAAACCTATTAGAAAGTGCAGTCAAACGTTAGTCGGACTTATGTACGGAACCATAGGAACGCGAGTGCGACTCGCACTTGACCGGTTTTTTTCTAATTGGTTGCAGTTATACTTATTTAGGTATAATACAGGCACTCTGTGATATCGTACCGTTCCAGCGACATTACATAAACCCGTCGCATCCGCTTCAACTCCGTTAAGGCCTGTTGACACGACTTATGCCACTCAATAAGTATTATACCTCACTACTGTAGGTAGGGATTATCAATATATTGTATAATCACTATAGCTTAAATGTTAAATATGTATTGATGATAGGGAAAGGCGTAGGTCTAAAGTTAAGTAGTAGTATTGTATATAGGTCTAAAGTTAAATAGTAGTATTGTATAAAAGCAGTGGTGGCCGAGTGGATATGACGCCCGACTTTCAATCCGGAGGTCGCGGGTTCAAATCCCGGCTCGTACCAATGAGTTTTTCGGAACTTATGTACGAAAGCGCTCACTTCACTAATAACTAACTATGTAGATAAAGGCAACCGATGTATGGCAATCTTTTTAGACCTAAAAAAAGCCTTTGACACCGTCTCTATTCCCACTCTTGTACACAAATTAGAACTGATTGGTATTAGAGGCAAACCTTTGAATCTGTTGAGTGATTACCTCCAAAACCGGGAACAACGAGTCAAAATTGACGATTATGTAAGCCATGGCTCAAACATATCTTATGGCGTCCCACAAGGCAGTGTATTGGGGCCTACGCTGTTCTTGATTTACATTAATGATTTGACTAACATGCTTGTAAAAAATGGACACGTGTTTTCATATGCAGATGACACGGTTTTGGTGTTTAAAGGAAATTCTTGGGATCAAGTCTACAGTAGCGCTGAAATTGGCTTAAGCAAAGTATCAAATTGGCTAAAATGTAATCTTCTAACTTTGAACACCACAAAAACAACCTATACCTGCTTTACGAAAACCATAAGCTCTCAACCGTCTAATAGCTACACTCTAAAAATACACACGTGTGATCTTATTAATATGACTGATTGTAATTGCACGCAAATAGAAAAAGTTAGCTCTACTAAATACCTTGATTATAATTGACCAACGCCTATCATGGTACTCACACATTGAATATGTAAATAATAGAATTAGGAAACTCAACTGGATTTTTAAAACTCTAAGACACGTAGCTTCTAGACCTTTACTCAACCAACTATATACTGCTCTAGCCCAATCTATAATGTGCTACTGTATTGCTGTTTGGGGAGGGGCAGCAAAAACAAAATTCCTTGAAGTTGAGAGAGGACAGAGAAGCTTAATTAAGGTCATATATTTTAAACCTTACAGATACCCTACTAATGATCTTTACAAAATTTCCGAAACTATTTGTCCTACAATCAATTTTAAAATTACATAAGGCCTTACCGTACAACCCTAATCTCATAACAACTACAGGGAGGCGTAAACAAAATGTAGCACCGATACCTCCTACCAAATCACGATTTGCCAAGATTCAGTTCAGTAAAGTTTCAGCTCACCTATATAACAAAATTAACAAAAAACTAGATATGTATCCCTTACAGCTATTTAAATGTAAAAAAGTTGTGACAGATTGGTTAAAAACACAAAGCTATGATGAAATTGAGTCTCTCTTGTTATAACATATAACTATAACATATAACTATACATATAGTCCCAAATATAGAATAGACGTACATTTGCTCACACTCTCAAACTCACGCACGCACGCACACACACACACACACACACACACACACACACACACACACACACACACACACACACACACACACACACACACACACACACACACACATACAAACTTTTTTAGGATATTTGTACTAGATTATAACTTATTTAAAACAAAACTAATTAAATTGTATTAGAAATAGCAGTAGCTAATTAGTTAATATTCCCAATATTAAGTTAATTATTTTATTTTTTCTTAGATAACAATATTGTATATTACCTATATTTGTTAATTAAGTCCTAAGCCCTAGATATTATGGAAGAGCGGGGTCTTCTGTCACAAGTATTTTATACTTACTAGAAGACTTCAACCTTTACACCTGTACCCTTTGTGTTAACAAATAAACATTTTTCATTTCATTTTCATTTTTTTCAAATATCATTTGATATTTACCACTAGCTTTTCGGTGAAGGAAAACATCGTGAGGAAACCTGCATACATACATCTGCGAAGAAATTCAAAGGTGTATGTGAAGTCCCCAATCCGCATTGGGCTAGCGTGGGGACTATAGCCTAAGCCCTCTCGCGCATGGGAGGAGGCCTGTGCTCAGCAGTGGGACGCATATAGGCTGAAATGATGATGATGATTGTATATTATTAGATACAGTCACCTGCTATTATGTTACTCTTCGAAGGTCGCAAAAATATGTGACACACTCTTATCGCTTTACAAATAAGATCGCGTCAGATATTTCTGTGGCCTTTCTTGTGTAACATATTATGGCAGGTGACTTTACTTTTACTATCTCTGTAACAATTAAAAACATGGTAAACCCTTAATTAAATTTATTTGTCTACACAAAAATTATGTATCTTTAGTGAGTTGTGTAGACATTGAACAAAAAAATGTTGTAAGTGTATACAATGTTGAATGTGAATTAATATAATATATGTTTTCAGCGCGAGGCTCGTGGGTCAGTGACATTCAAAATAGTGCCGTCGTACCGCTCGGCACCACCGCCCTGTGAGGTAAATACAAATTCCTTTGCTTTCTCCGGGACTTTCATTTTCTTGAAACGTAGTAAGGTTGGCTTAGTAATATACTAAAATTAAATATCACGACCACTTGTGTGAGCGGTAGTACCTATAATTGTGTGAGAGTGCGGTAAACAGATGGATGGACTTCGCAGATTGCCGACCAATCTCAGAGAGGCCGATTTACTTATTTTTTTCTCCACAATAACGACAATAACGAGTGATTTACTCCCCAGAGTAAAAGCAATACTTGAAGTGGAACATATTTTCTTCACAAAATGAAACATTAAACTCGTCCAATTTACTAAATGTAATCTCTCGAGATACCTAAGATCCGCGATGTTTGTCCGTCTCACTCAACCTTTACTTAGAATTTAGTTTCCTGCAGTTAACGTAGAGATTATTAACAATTAAATTTATTTGTACAAATAATAATGTTACAGTTAAATAGAATGTGTGATTTTAACGCTTGTGTTGCCAATAAAACACTAAAATAAATTCTGAAACCTAACAAGTCGGCAAGCGCACATAAATATGCCGCACTCGTTGCTTGTCTAAAGGCATAAAATTGGACATAACAAACAAAATTAAAAATGATACTTTTTTCTAACTAGCTCTTCCGGATTAAGCCTTCGCCCGTACTAGTAAGTAGCGAAGCCAGACCCTGCTACTTTATGTTCATTATGTTGTTTGTCTTGTTATGTTATGTCGTCTATCACCCGGGCATGGCTGCGTCCCCGCGATCTCCTTCGTTTCTGTGCGCTTGTTGTTCTTTGTCATGGCTTTACACTTTTACTGTCACCTCATTTTATTCTACACCAAGTTGTATCATCATCTTCATCGCGTTGTCGCGGCATTTTGCCACGGCTCATGGGAGCCTGGCGTCCGCTTGGCAACTACACCAAGTTGTATGTTTATGTTTAATTTATTTCGTTTAGCCCTCATAATCAACTATCATAATAAAATTATCATAAAGGGCACATAGTCAACTTGTCGACATCAGTATTCACACCGCGGCTACACATCATTGTACGCATCTCATAACACTTCATTTGTCACAAATATTCTCGCCATCATGCCTCTTAATAAGCGCTTCTGATATTTTAACGTTGGTTGTTTTTTCAGATATTTGTAAGAGCACAGTTTGACTACGATCCCTTGGAGGACGAATTGATTCCCTGTGCTCAAGCCGGTATTTCATTTACTACAGGAGACATACTTCAGGTAGGCACAGTTTGGACTATACCTAATAAAAGTTTCTAGTTAGGATTATTTCTATCTTAAGTCCGTTCAATTGTGTCTCAAAACAATATGCCCCAAGAGAAAACACAACAGAGATAAGAATCTCGTTACGTTTGTCTCGAATTAAATTATGTTAGTTCTTTTTTATTATTTATTCGATAACTATCACATCGTCAGGTGACAAGCAAAAGTCACTATATACTAAAAAAAAAATAAACAATAATCGACCTTATTTTAGTACTAATATGGTTCACTATGGCTATACACTTGTGGTGGTACTTAGTGACTTTTGCTTGTCACCCGACGACATGCTATCACACAATGTTATATTATATTATCACGACTATTAAATGTAATAATTTGCAATATGACTTGATGTTATGAATACGACCATTCATCTCATAATTACATAGTTCGCGTCTCGTATTTTTCTTATTTCAATTATATTGTTTTCAATGGCAAAAAGCTGGAATAGTGAGTCCTTGGGACCTACTATGGTCGCTCACAGCATTATTGTTTGGGTTAAAATTTACTGCCACTATTACAATTATGTGAATCCCCGGGACAATGCAACAATGCGAATGGCTCGCTAAAATAGACTATTTCAGTAAATGGAAGCTATTATCGTTGCAAGGTAATATTCAGTATGTGGTGTTGTAGCATGGTTTTTCTACGTACATAACCATGTTGTATTTTATTTCAAAATTGCAGGGGTGATAAGCCTGTTGACAGATTTCTGTTACTGGTGTGAAAATAAAATTGTTTTAATTAGATAGCTTTATAGTAGCTTAGTTAGGATTAGAACGGTTTACAATTTTATTTTAGTTTGAATCGAATATTATTTCCAAGATATAGGAATCTGTTATATATTATAGTAGGTATCTGTTATATATTATAGTAGGTATCTGTTATATATTAAATATAGTAGGTATCTGTTATATATTATAGTAGGTACCGTCAAGCATTTATATTGTTAGCTACTTGGGATTTATTACTATAAAATTAACATTTAAATTAGGTTAAATCCTTAATGCCTTAAAAATAAAGTCCGCGAGCGTACATTGGTAGAATTGTCTCTTAACCCAAAAGGATTTATGGCTACTGAAGCCTATTCTGCCTTTGATTTACATCACCTGAATGCAGGTTCGGCCTAGATATTGGGTGTAAATTATGGTCGTTTGTGTCACCAATTATTCTTATTACTTATTTTAACTTTTCGTAACAGGAAAGATAATTAAAAAAACCTGTTTGACCAAGATTTAACTTTTCTGATCGAATAAATTCCAAGTGTGAACTGATTTTCAAATATCAATATCACTGTTATGCGAGGTGTATGTAGCAGAATATTCGCTTAAAGATATATCGATCATATGCGACCCTATAGTGTTAGTTTAGATAAGTACTGGTGTTCCATATTTAGGTTTTTATTCCGTTACAGATCATAAGCAAAGACGATACCCACTGGTGGCAAGCTCGCAAGGACGCGGCGGGCGGCTCGGCCGGGCTCATACCGAGCCCTGAACTGCAGGAGTGGAGAGCCGCGTGCGCCGCCGCCGAACGATCTAACACCGACCAAGGTTCGACTATAACTATTCTTAACACTTTATTGTTTTTAACATTCATAACCGTTTACTTAGACGATGTTGTTGCTGAGTGCCTGACCTGTTTTGTTTTGAAATTAAGAGATACATTGAAAAATTAAGTCTTTTGCGTTCTGGTTGAGTTGTCGTCTTCCTTATATCGATGTTGTTTATAGGATGTCCGTACTACATATCATTAGATGGCGTTTGTTTGGTTTGATATTTAGTTAGGCTTTTTACTTGTTTTCAGGAATATTATGTATTAAGAGCGGCAGGCTCAGATTTGTTGCGTGTTTTTCTGTTATATTTTTCGTGTAAAATGGGTTACATAAAATATTTTCTTGAGTTTTTTCATATAATGGTCTCGAATTATATTTATTTATGACCCCATTATATTCATTATACATACTTATATGATTTTTTAAAGACATTTGATGGGAATAACTGACATGTTGTGTTTTGCTTCCAAACGTAAACATCATTGGACGAACCTGCAGTTGGTATGTAAAATGCTTGCCTATCATTGTACCGAGTAATACAAGCTCCCCTTCAAAATTAAACAAATATTGTTAACTTTTAACAGTTTGTATTCTCCCATTAACTTTGCATGGTTTTTACAACCACTATTGTTACCCTTCAATATTATATATGAACCTTTTGATCAATCGCATATTTACTAACTCATGTCTAATCGGATAATGAATGTAGTGAACCTAAAAGTTGAAAATACTGCTATTATTATTATGGTTATGATGGGAGTTTGTGTAACCCCTAATGATATATGTTTTATTGTGAAGTGTTAGATACACTCATAATTCCCAAAAATAACGATTTTAGTATACATTGTAATTTAAAAAACCCTTGCATTCATTGGTTAATGCCAATTACCCCTTACCAAACAGTTATGAAGTGTGGAAGAGGCGTAAGTCAGAAAAAACGTGTTCCCTAATTGACAGATAAAGTAGATAATGTTATACGGCACCTAATTTCTTCTACAAAGTAACTGAATTGTCAAACGTCAAATTTTAAAACTATTATACCGGGTGTGGCCTGTAATACGAGCAAAAAATTAAACTGTAGGCTGTATTCCTCATACTGACCAACATTTTTTCAGCAACTTCTAAAAATAACTTGTGGTTTGATTTTTAATACACTTTAAAGTTTATTCTAAGACGCAATGTATTGCGAATTTTGTTATGTTTAAGGCGTGACAAGCAACGTCAATCACAATGATATGGCGTGGCGATAGCGTCCATTGAAGATAATATTTATTTTGTATGAAAAATAGGGAGTCTAAATACTGCATATTTTTTTTAAGTTGTTGAACAAAAGTGTCACCGTTTGAGGAGTACAATATATGTTTTAATTATTTGCTCATGTTACAGGCCACACCCGGTATAAACATCTAAACGAATATTTAAAAAGAAGTTATAAATAAATTATAAAAAAAATACAGATTTACAGCCGTAACGTACAGCCAAATTCGAGGTATGATTTTTTACATTAACTTTACTAACACCACTTCTACTACCTATTAAATGACTGTTTGCTCCTAGCCACCTCCCAGGTCTAATTGAAAACAATATTTAAGAACTTTGAGAACTAACGCTTCACAATAGCAATAGCACTCCGAGCGTACCCCCGACCCGACTACTTGTAGCGGCCTGTACTCGTCCCATCCATTGGCAAGTTGCGTTTGCATGACCCTTGTTGTAATGTTGTGCTGCTAGGAACCGAGGGCTGCGTGTCTCATACTGATGGCTGTGATAACACAGGTAATTGATTCATCATTTCGTTTATATATATATACCTACATATACTCTGTATCTTTAGATATTTAAATAAAAGTATACACAATCTCCCTCAAATAGCTCCTTAAGTTAGTTGAGGGTAGATAAAAATATTACATGATCAAATATTGTAGCTTAAAGCCAGGTCGTTCAGTGACAGATCCAGGCGGGTATGTATTTGGTTGGTTAACCAATAAATGTTACAAATTGTTTGTTTACTTTTATTTAAATACCTATAGATACAGACTTTATACCTAGACTTTGACGGATTTAATAAGTTTGGTTTTTTCGATCGTAATTTGCTACATTCCTTGAAAAAAAAACCTTGGTGCAGTTAGCGGCCACGTTGTGAAGAGTCGTCTCAATATTGGTTTATAATTATGGAAACGTTTAGGTACTTCAAGTGAATATAAACTAATATTTAACAACATATAAAATTAATTAAACGTGTAGGTAAAGAACGGCGTTCGTATGGCTACAATCAATATAAACAGAGAATTGTGTTGATTAATAGTCTCAGTATTATAACAACAAAACAAACCCTAATGGTGTAGGTAATTACCTTAATGTTTCACGTGTCACGACAGTCGCGACGCTTGTCGGAAAACCCTCCAATATTTAGTATAGTACCAGTAATTCCAGCTTCGTGATAACAATAATGTAAGCACAGGTACACACAGGCATAGGTTGGTATTTTACAAGCTTTTATTTACTTTCACCTGACCGTTGTCTGTAATCAAATCTTGCAAGTTAAATTTGATCCACTTCCCGTTTTACGATTGTGCTGAAATTTTGCATAAGTACATACGTAAGTCAGGTGACAATGCAATATTATGGTGTCATCGAGCTGATCTGATGATGGAGGCCGGAGGTGGCCATAGGAACTATGTGATAAAACAACGAAACCTAATTGTGTTTGGGGTTTTTAGAATTGTCTCGATGAGCATTAGTTGCCTGTGGAAAGTACAAGTACAGTCAGCGGTAAAATTTTGTACCAAAAATGAAATTTTTGCCAAAAACGTATTTGTAACATTGTTTAACAAAAAATAGGTAGAATAAAAAACATTTAACCACCCAGGCTCGAAAAGACTATCTTTTTCTTCAAACACGGATGAGAATTGTTTGATCCACAAGAGTGGTAAAGTAATTTTGAGTTGTTTGTCGAATTTACTTTTAAATGATGATTATGAATGATTGTTATAGGTACATAACTATTTAATAGCGTTCATTTGGATTTTTAATGCTTTATTTTTCCTCGAATTAGTGAGGTGAAATATTTTTTGTTTTATTCGGTAGCAAAGTCTGTTTAACCCTTGCGCCTTGAAACCCTTACAACGCTCAAGATTCCACTTTTAGAACAACTCGCTACGCACATAGTTCAATTTTGGAATATTTCGCTTGCTCGGGTATCAATATTAGCACGAGGAGTTTATGTTTAACTTTACCCCCTTGTATAACAAATTACTATTAATTTGTGACATACCTGATTGCATTGTCCAAGCCATCTGTACATATTTAAAGGTTTGAATGAGCACTACATGATTTTTTATTTCTCTGCTGTCGAATTTAAGCGGCTATTAGCGCACGTCTGTGACAAATCCTAGCGCAAGTGAAGTGAAAGTAGATTAAACAAAGAGTAATCAACTCGTATAACTTGTACCAAATGTTAATAACAAGTAACAAGCTACAGGTAGTTTCTAGAAACTCGATGTAGTAAGAGACATTGTATTGAACACCCAAAACTTGTCTAACTAGTTTCGTTATAAATAAAGAACTTATTTCTATAAGGCGATCCCTTAATACACGTTTAAATCATATTTTTTATAAGTTTACTTATATGTATTGTACTATAAACATTAACTTATTCTGTACGTGCTTTACAATAACGTAATAAATATACAGATGTGTATGTAGCGTAGAATAGGGGCTAAAAATCCAAACGATTTTTTCATTCTGAGAAACTATTTATCTGCAGAACTTCTAGCCCTGCCCTATCCTTAATAGTTACACTTATGGCCATGAAGTGTGGGATTTAATTGACAAGAATTTCACAATGTTTGTTTTAGTGAATTGTTCCATATTCGGACGCAAGAAGAAGCAGTCGAAAGACAAGTACCTCGCCAAACACAACGCCGTGTTCGACCAGCTCGACGTCGTCACCTACGAAGAAGTCGTCAAGTTACCATGTTAGTATACTTACCACTAAACTGAATACCAGTGGCGAAGCGTCCATAGAACTCGATTCCCATTGGCTTGTCTGATATTCAGGCTTTTGGACCATTTCATGGAGAAAAGGAAGGCCAAATCAGCTACAGCTTGCCTACGAAAAATCTAGATGCGCCGCCAATGCTGAATACTTATACAAATTATACATGTTAAATATGACACTGAAATATTCTTACACGCCGACGAATGCCTGAATTGTGCCTAATACAGGAAAAAGATATACATAGCAGCAAAAAATATAATGAGCGCCCTAAAGCATCAAACAATAAACAAAAATGTTAATAGGTACCTAAGTTTCCAAATCTCGCAAAATAGGCACCAGTCGTGGAAACCTGTCTGGACTACAATTCAATACAAAGTTTCCAAGTAACTACTACACGAAACTTACTTAAAATCGTAATTGTTGTGAAATTGAATGTCCACAAAAACAATTAGTTTGGATGGACTGCATTTGTTAGTTTTGTTACATTTGAAACGAAATGTTGCAGCTTTCCAGAGGAAGACTATTGTGCTGTTGGGCGCGCATGGCGTGGGTCGGCGTCACATCAAGAACACTCTGATCGCGCGCCACCCGGACCAATACGCATATCCCATTCCACGTAACTACAAACTAGTGTTTTTTTCCTATTAGAAGTCACCCATAAATTTCATCACACGAATTTCATGATTTTTTGACACCTCCTTTCACACCAGCTGGTCATATTTGACAACCCCCTCCCCCCTGGCGTGACGGAACATATTTGGCTATTTTGTTTTCAACGAAATTAGCAAATCGAATTCAATATTACATATTAATAAAAAAAATAATAGCAATATTAGAAATTTTATGACATGAAACCGATTAGGAAGAAACTTTCACGAATAAAAACGATATATCGCTGCAAAAACTAGCCTATTTAGTTATACCGCGAATAAAAAAAATCAAAACAATTTTCGGCTACAAGTGAAGTTAAAGTGACGTCACAAAAGTTTGTGACACCTCCCTCCTCGTGTCACAACATGTCACATTTCCTGGACCCCCGTCCCCCTGAACGTGTGACGTAATTAGTGGATGACCCCTTATGCCTTAGGCAAATCTATAAAATGAATAGTAACGTCTTTTAAAGTTGTTTATTGCATTCAACAGAAGAAGTTATTTTGTCTCGTTTGACCTGTTTGCACGTCATTCTTAAAAACAAACTTGCATGTAAATTTTTAAACAAAACGTCAATTTATGGATATCTTTTCAGACACCACCCGGCCGCCAAGGGCGGATGAAGAAAATGGCAGACACTATTATTTCGTTACGCATGAAGAAATGATGGCTGATATCGGGGCCAATGAATACCTAGAATATGGTAATTTTACGATACATAGTTTATTTGGCATAATTATGTGTTTAATATACATTTATAGTGTGCTTTGGGCTTTGGTATCCCTTACAATTAATTCCGTGCAAATTATTTGTACCTACCAACTGTAACCGTAGGTAAAACTTAGTTTTTCTCCAGTTTATTTTTTACTGTTACTAAAAATTGAGTGTTGCATTCTGATTGAATGTTAAAAAGAAACTGTGTATGTACCTATATTGGAACTCGTAACTCGGAGCGTAACTTGACAGTTCATCTACATCGTAAATAACGATCTCTACCCAATAGATCAGACATGGCCCAATTAATCGGCTTTTATTTTACTCTCGCTCGTTGTTTTAACATCGTCGATTCATCGATTTCGGCACAACTGTACACTATGTTGATAGTTCAAATGACTATTGGAATCACAATTCTTAAATCAACAAAGTTGCCACCATTGACATAATGCAAGTTGTTTTATAATAATAGATTGAACCATTTGATAATATTTTAGGCACTCACGAGGACGCGATGTACGGCACGAAGATAGAGACGATCCGTCGCATCCACTCGGAGCGGCGAATAGCGATCCTGGACGTGGAGCCGCAGGCGCTGAAGATCCTGCGCACGGCCGAGTTTGCGCCCTACGTCGTGTTCATCGCCGCGCCGCCGCTCAACAACGTCGCCGACGTGAGTCTAATGTCAACACACACACTAACACTGTAGCCAGGCGTGGCTCACCGCTATTTCGTCGCGTCGCATAAAGTAGCTACAAGTACATCCATTCCATATCAATTTTGGTGGCGAGCCATAAGCCGCGCGTGGCGCTTGCGCCACCTAGCGGTCATATCTTCCTAATCGTAACTGATGTACAGAAGACTCACTCTCTAACAAAACGCGTCTGTTACGATCAGTACAGATATGGCCGCTAGGTGGCGACAGCGCCACGCGCGGCTTATGGCAAACCCCAAAATTTCGGCCGAACGGATGTACTTTTAGCTACCTGTAGCAAAGCAACGAAATCGCGGAGTGAGACACGCCTGATATTGCTTAAAGCCGTTGCAGTAAATATGATAAGTTACAAAAAACATTAGAAAACTAAGGGATTCAGGTGGAAGGTCATTCGGGCATGGGCTCTCCTTAATTGGCCATCCATAAATATGTGATTAACATTGAGTAATAGCGGACTTATCTATCTACAGCCAGTACAAATGTCTCCGGTTTGTATTTCCAGTACGACGGTTCGCTGGAGGTGCTGGTGCGCGAGTCGGAGCAGCTTCGGCGCACGTACGGGCACTACTTCGACATGAGCATCGTCAACAACGACATCGACGACACGCTCGCGCAGCTCGAGGCCGCGCTCGCGCGCCTGCGCTCCACCCCGCAGTGGGTGCCCGTCTCCTGGGTCTACTGACACGCAGACTCGTACTACCTATAAACGAACCATACACTAGGAATCCTCTAGACGGAGTTTAGAGGAATTATTTCACGAAACCGATGCTGCCAAAAATAATCGGATGCGGGGGACGAGGTGAGCGAGTCCCGTGCCGTGATTGGTCCGTTCAATGACACGGACGTCACACAAAGACACTTTCGGCTCGAAAATGGATTAAAACTACCGTATATTGTGGCAGAGGGGGTAGAGCCACTATGCTCAGTCTGTAGGATGTCTTGTCTGTGAAACGAACTAACCAATCATTCGAACCGGCGACACTTTTTCTCAGACATGTTCGACTTTGTTTCGGGATTAATATTTAAATTTTACGCAAAAAGTTAACTCTTGATGCACTCTAAGCAGTATTTTAGTATTCACTCAACTTTACGTGCGTCGCTCCAGTTGTGTATAATGTTTTCTTAGAATCATTGACATAATGTGTCGACCTACGCAGATAAAATACATACCTCTATCTGAAATGAGTGCTCGTTTTCTTAGCGTTAACACTTAAAGATGCTTCTAAAGCCATTACGCTAGTATTGCACTAACACTACACTCACGATGCCTACTTGTTTAATTCTAATAGCTTCCCACAGTAAGATATTTTATGTTTTTACTTAGTGTTCCCAATTTCGTAGACGATGCGTCTGAGTTAACTGAATTTGTATAAGTTATTGCGAACATTTTTTAATACATATTTAAAGTTTACACTTTTCTTATAAATGATTATTAATGTCCGCGTCTCTTTCGAGCACAAGAAGGAAAGGTATAGGATCTTTCAAATGTTTACACGAAATTTATCTTCTTGCATCTCTGGAGACGCGGCTTAAAACGATGTACCTTTTTAAATTTTTATTAAACAGTTTTCACTGTATAAGTACATACTCTACACGTTTATGAAATTATAATAAAAATATGTACCCTTAATACACGTTTTGGATGAAAAGCAAAGAAGGTTTCGTATAAAAAAAAGAATGTGGTTAAATTGCGTCATTTAATGATGACAAAGATTCATTGATTGTATAAGATTTGTGGAGTGTAATCCAACCCTCGAGTTTGACAGGTCAAGAAGTTGGCGCTTGTCAAACCAAAGTTAGAGTCAGTCCATGAAAAGTCTGCAGCGGATTTGATAGCCCACGCAGTGCACGTGTTATTTTAACCGTCAAACTTCTATGAAATTATGACGTATAAATGACACTTGCACTGTGTGGGCTATCAACTCCGCTGCAGACTTTTCTTGGTCTAACTCTACCGCATGCTGTGCGAGTCCGTACAGCGCCATCTACTGTCAAAATGACAAATTCTATGCACGAATTTGTCTTAGAGTTCACACATCTAGTACAATCCATGATTCGCACCAATAAAAGTCTGCAGCGGATTTGATAGCCCACGCAGTGTAAGTGTTATGTATACGTCATAATTTCATACAAGTTTGACGTTTAAAATGACACTTGCACTGCGTGGACTATCAAAATCGCTGCAGACTTTTTACGGTCTGACTATAATAACAACAGTATCTCCAAGTACTTATTGATTACGATAATCTCTACATTGTTCCTTTCTCTCTTTAATCAGTGACAAATAGATATCATTAATTAAGTTTCTAAGTACAAGGATCTTGAATCTACTAAAGCTTGCATGGTATTTGGTGCATGACCGCTCAATTACACTATTATGTGCCAAATGTGTGACTGCATACCAAATCCCACGATAATAACGATTTTAGACACTTGCACGTTAACAACATGAATTTTGGATCAATTGTACATAAATATACATTAGTAAGTAATTAAAAACTAATCGTCTAGAAAATTAAAGTAGCTCAACAAATGCATAGGTACATTAATAATTATCTTTAAGATCTATTCGACTATCTTAGATACTATTTACCTACCGATAAAGCGCTTTTTTCGCTCTAAGTACACAATGTTGAAAATATATAAAAAAAACTACTTACTGACTAAATCAGTCTTTACGATAGGTTGAAACATTTTCAACAAAAAATCCTAATGAGCAACTTGGAATCGAATTTTCACTTCAAGCAACCAGGATCTGAAATCAATTGGCGTGAAGTTGAGTTGTACCGTTGTGTACTTATGGCGAAGAGTGGCCAATCACATCACAGAATTAGAATTCACAGGGTTCCATGTACCAGTATGTTTAAGTGTCAAAATGGTCGTCTTTCTTGTATTTTAGGGCCAGAATACAATTACTCAATACGACATAATTATTATCGCATAGGTAATCGTATTTCAGCTCTAAGGGCAACTCTCTCGCTATGTATATGTGTAATAACATATAACATATAGATATTATACTTTCTTATTTCGCACACATCATAGTTATCGGCGTTAATCAATCTCATGTAACCTAAAAATTCGTACAGTCGACTTCAAAGATATGTTTACATTTTTCGCCTTATTACAAAGACAAAAGTGTAAACATATCTTTGACGTTGACTGCTATCGATTAAATAATAATGACACCAAAGTAAGTAACTCGAAATGGATACGATATCAGTTTTTAAGAACTCTGGTACGAGTATGTGTTAGCATTATGTCATGAAACATTTTATAGCGATTGTCTTATTGAGGTGTTCACTATTCAAAATAAGTTTTTTGCAAGTACAACAGTCACCTGCTATAATAATTTAGTCTACGAAGGCCGCAAAAATATGTGACACGCTCTTATGGCTCTACAAATAAGATCGTGTCAGATATTTTTGCGCCATTTGTTATGTAATATTATTGCAGGTGACTCTTGTGACTGTACGAGTGTACGTACTTACTTAGTAGTTTGACGTTTGGTGGAGTAATTAACAGAATTGAGGTATGATGGAAGCCGAAATACTAACTTCTTTTAATACTTACTTTTCCTACACTCAGTTGCCAACCTTACAATCAGAGTTTGTGTTTCCACATTAATGCATTCCATACTGTATATACCTACTAAGTAATAAACAAGTAGCAAAATTTTACAATTATAACAACTCTCACTGTTTCACTATATTTACTTTTTATGAATAACTAAGCTATATAGGTAATCATTTGTTATTGCTAAGGTGTTCTTGATATTGTTCTTTTTAAGTGATAAGTACAAATTTTATCAATGCTCAGTGTTTAAAGTATAACTTTATGTACGAGTAACATACATAAATTGTTATTTTGATTACTTATATTATTTGCACTTTTTTTTCTTATTCCAAAGCGTAGTTAACTTTTACAAAATTTGACAACGACGATATTTATTTGTCATTATCCTTTCAATTTGTTAATATTATTCCTTTTTTGTGTAATACTTAATCTAAATAATTTCTCTAAACACTACATTTTTGTCTTGTACCTATCCTTATATTTAGGATAATAGCGAATGAAAGTAGTTAAATTAATTAATCATACAGTAGTGAATTAAGTAAACTAGCTGATAATAAGATGTGTATTGCTGAGCGAGTAGCACTACTGTCTTTACGTGTTCTATTAATGTTGCTATTAGATAAATCATTTTATTACACTTCAAATTCTATATTTAAGTGGTAATCTGTTCTGCTATTTTAAATATTTTATTGTGATGCAATATTATTATTAACAGAGTAGATAAATAAAATAAAATTGTCTATTTAAGTTGGCTCTGTTAAAGTTTATGTATATGTGGCAGATAATCTGATCTTTCCGTGAGCAGCTTTATTCCGAGGGCATTAAAGTTCTGAAATTTATGTATGATCTATGGGTGTAGCACCTAATTACGATAGTACGATACAAGTGCGAAAAGTAGGAAAGAGTTAAACTGTCTGAGCTTACCTAAATTAGCACGGCATCGACACGAGTTGCGAATTACCTTTTCACACGTGTATTGTACAACGTTTTACAGTACATTTGGCCCTTTATATTTGACATTCTTTATTCATGACACGCAAGTACCTATTGTCCTTAATTCCGCCCGAGTGCGGCAGCTAGCACTATACGTGAGTATGTCGAAAATTTAAAGAGCCAAATGTACTGTAAAACGTTGTATAATACACGTGCGAAAATGTAATTCGTAACTCGTGTCGATGCCGTGCTAATAAAGGTAAACTCAGACAGTTTAACTCTTTAATTATCAGACATATTAAAAATAATAAACGTTAGATGTCGAACCGTAATGCTCACGGATTGTTTGTGTCGACAAGGAACGCCGTTATTGATTAAACGGTGTGCCTATGTTGTCTAGAAAAAGTATCAAGGCATTGCAGCTAAGCTGGCAATGTCCAATGAAGTATTCAAAGTCGAAGATAAATTATTATTGCTTCTTATTTAAATATGGTTAATGATTTAACAGCACAGTCATAGACTATCAATAGAACTTTGACGTGTTTAACTATAAGGATTGTATCTTAAGATTAAGATCCTTTAAATTATGACTTTGTGTCACTCATAGTTGCCACAATAAGTATTATTGGGTATCAATAACAATGTGTTGTCATATGTAATAATACTAATACTGACAAGGAGAGACTTGTCGAATATTCAATACAAAATAAAAACTTGTTTTGATTGAGTGGAACTAACCATATACATTCCAAAGTTTCTAATAAAGTGGCTTCCTTGGAAATGTTAAATTGCTTAATCTCACTACCGAAATCTGTGGGAGCCGCGCGGCTTAACTATTCAAAAGATATATGTATTTACTTAACAATTCTTCCGTCTATAAATAAATCGCCATTTGTTTTTGTTGTACCTAGGTATATGAGTTAAGATTGTTTTTATTATGTTGAGTAGTTAGTGCTGCTCCTGTATGGAAAGTGGTTGAGAGAGTCTTCGTTATAACTAGGAATGTAATTATTTATTAATATTTAAGGAAAGTATTTTTAATGTTATATGCATCACCTACAACAATGCCTAATCCAGAACATTCCACTACTACCAATTATTATTTTTTATCATTAGAATTATTACGTATTACTTAAATTATATAATACTGTTACAGAGTCATTAGATGGTAGTGAATGTTTTATAAATTATAATGTGATCCTTGTTAGCTTTGAATTTACTATTCTTATTAAGTTTATTGAAGCAATTTTGTAATTTTATTTATATTTAATGTACTTATTCCTTGTGATTTCATGTTTAAACTTTTTTCTCAGCATGTTACGTTTGACAAAGACTAACAGTAGAACTACATACCTACTTTAAAAAGTTTAAATTAAGTTAGATGAAATTGAAAAAAAAAAGGTTTTCTTTTGCACACGGCGCATGTAGAGGCATTAACGCAGGTCACCATAATATATTAACAACGCGGCCGGCTCGCACGTGACTCACGCAAGAATCGGCCCGTGTGATCTACGCAACTGAAGCAAGTAAGGGCGAGGGTTTACAAAAATTTGTACACCAAAAACTCGTGCCTTTACTTGATCCAGTTATTTATTTAAACTAGCACAGGTCGTAATTGGTACGCCAAGTTTAAGCATACTATCCGCGCAAGTAGCTGCAACCTTTACTTGCTCATGCACCGTGTGCAATCAAATAACTGTAATAAAGCTTAAAACCTACGTACTAATTGATCATTTTAACTACCTATAGTTAATATCTGGTGCAAACTGATATGACTCAATGCAACTGTAAACACTTTGTGTTAAATGCTGAAGTGTATCAGGGTGAATAAGGAAAATCCGATGAGCAATGGACATTCTTGACAACTAATGATGACTGAAGTAAAATCGATATAATAACTGTTAAAATTGAATAAACCGCACAAAATAATGTTAAGTGTTTTATTTTGTCCTCAGGCTAATTAATTAAAGAAAAGCGAAAGACTAATTTGCTTCTTCGTACAAACTTATAGAGTCCCCTTTCTCCTCTTTGGATATTGAATGTAGGGTTGCCAGATCGAAAGGCGCTATTATCGGGAAATAATATAATTTTTTCGGGATTTTGGGACTTAAGTCGGGAAAAAAAATACATTCAAATTAAAGTAATTGTATTAAAAACAACGATATTTTACATTATTGGCACTACGTCAGCTCGCTCGCTCGACGACAGTTCGGAACTTGAAATTGTTGTTTTATAACGCGTAGCTGTTTTTCGGGACAGTTTACACTTTGTCGGGAATCGGGAACACATGCTAAAAATTGGGAGAATCCCGCCAAATCCCGACCATCTGGCAACCCTAATTGAATGTAATGTTATAGAAAATACAATTAATTAATTATATACAGTATATGTAAAACCAAGCCCTCTCGCGCATGAGAGGAGGCCTGTGCTCAGCAGTGGGACGTATATAGGCTGAAATGATGATGATGATAATGATATGTATATATGGTCAAGCAAATCTTGTCAGTAGCAAAAGGCTGCAAATTTAAAAAATGTAGGCGCAAAGGGATATCGTCTCATAGAAAAATTAATTTCGCGCCTTTTTTCTACTGACAAGATTTGCTTAACCATCTATAATTGTGTGTACAGTCACGTCTGAAAGTATCGATACGGACAAAGTGCCATATACACTACAGTAATACTTAGCCCCCCTCCCCCCCACATCTAGCGTCTTTCGAGCGTCGGCGTCTGTCGGCGCTATGGAAAATGACGTCGCTGCGCAGTTGCGCCGACGCTGCGTCGAGCAGCGGCCATAGAATTGTAGACGCCAGATGTGGGGGGGCCCTTAGGTAAATGTATGGGCATGGGCAATACTAGCGCTATTCCTACTGTAAGATACATAAGACTATCCCGTTTGGTCATTTTCCCCCACCCCTCAGCCCCTCACGCCTGATCCAGTTATATCAAGGGCCCAACGCTTTCTGTTCTATTTGACGGCGCAGCAACTAGTATCATTTCTCTCACCTTGCTCTTTTAAAAATGCCGTTTGTCAAAAAAGGACAACCATACTGTTGACAAGATGGACTTCAAATCCAAGTGTCCCCTTTTTAGGTGACCCAGGTGACCACGTATATGTGTGCTCTTTTAGGGATGTTAAAAGTCGATTTTAATCATGTTATATATCGATAAACGCTACACAGCGGAACGAAATAGCGATTAATTGAAGCTTCAATATCTTCGTTAAACATAAACATAATTGAAATGCTAATGGATAATGAATATATTATAATAAATAATTCAATTATTGCGGAACACCTATTATAGAAGGTATTTATATATTTTAATTAAATATCTGAACTTTCCCTTGGTTCCCTGCTGGGGCGTGACTATAAAATTGTGATCTGATAACCACAATAAAGAATAAAAGCATTTTTTTTCATTTTAGGTATCGTTAAACCTTTGAAGTAAAATTAAAATTGCAAGAAATGTCAAGAAGAAGAGTTTATCGATATGACTTTATCGACATGGCTACAGCAAAGTGGGCCGCTTTGCTAATCGTACACTAAATAAAAGTGGTCCCACTGACAGCTCGCTTGGAAGGTATCTGTATATATTCTTATATCTATGAGTTATATACTAGATTCATGACAGGTGGCCAAACGGGGGACGCGAAAATATAAATTTCGTTATCCGTAATTCTCTTGTAATTCTAGCATCCAAAAGAAAAAGATGAGTATAGTTTTCCTGGTTCTTAACGACTGGCAAATTGGTTTGACCAACTAAATTCGGATTTCAGGAAACCAAACGTCTGCGGCCGCTGCGCGGCCAGACAAGAGGTTTTAAATTCTGAACGAAAATCATTTGACAGTTTTGACATGACATTAAATATAGCCAAACCCTATAACCTCAAAAATATTTGATAAACAACAAATATATGATTTATATAAGTAACAAAACATTTAAAAATGAGTGGAAAGTTTGTGTTACGGTCTATTTACTGTAGATTTTCGCGAAAAACTTTGAAACAAAATGTTGTATCATCGCACAGATTTTATATTGGGCTGTTGAATCAACAGTGCCGAAATTTTTCTGCAAAAGTTAATACAAATTTAGAAGAGAAAAAGCATTGCAATGTGGGAACTATAGGGCACGTAGATCATGGTAAGACGACACTAACTGCAGCCATAACCAAGGTTCTGGCGAACGATGGACTGGCTCAATTCGTTTCTTATGACGAAATAGATCGGGCACCAGAGGAAAAAGCTAGAGGTATGTATGTCACTCTTGAAGTGGAGACTTTTTCAGTAGTACGGATTTTTAAATTTAAAAAACGCATTAGATTATCAAAAGACCATTACCTACAATTAATTTCTCAGGTATCACAATAAATGCAGCACATGTAGGCTACAGCTCAAAACTCCGACACTATGCACACACAGACTGCCCTGGGCACGCCGACTACATACGCAACATGATATCAGGAGCTTCCCAGATGGATGCAGCTATATTGGTTGTGGCAGCCAATGATGGACCAATGCCACAAACAAAAGAACATTTGTTGTTAGCCAAACAAGTTGGAATTAAGCATATATTAGTCTATATAAATAAAGCTGATTTGGTTGACAATGAGGTGAGAAATTAAAAATACACAAACTGATTAATATCTGCAAAGTATTTAATGCCTTAACTATGTTTTTATAATGTTTTATCTGTATTTTGAATTGTTTTTGTACATATTTTTCTATTCTAATTATGAATGACCTAAACTAAGGATAATTAACAACATAATTAAAGTCAATGAACATTAAAGCTATTATTGATTTGTATGTACACATTATAATATGTGGCAATGGTGATTAGGTACATAGATCTTTCAACAATCTTTAATAAATTGTTATTTTTTAGTTACTAGAACTAGTCGAAATTGAAATGCGAGAGCTGCTTGGTAACTTTGGGTATGACGGTGAAACTGTACCTATGGTCTGTGGGTCAGCACTCAAGGCGTTAAATGGAGAAGAATCTGAATTTGGTAAGAAAATAGAATAATAAACATAAAGGGAGCCGACAGCACCCTATTACCATGCCTCCACTTTGTATGATGCTATAAGGAACTTTGAGTAACTTTAAATCAATTTCCCCTTTAAAGTTTATTTTTATCTGAAATGTTTTCATCACACCTATACTTCAAAAACTGATGAGAAAGTTGCATTTTATCCACAGAGTATTCTGATACAAATAACAAATTTTTTTGCCCCCTAAAGCAATTCAACTATATCAACTATATTCTTAACTTGTGATAAGATTATCAAACTACTTAGTACTTACACACTTCACTCACATTTTTCAGGGTCACCATCAATAAGAAAATTGCTCGAAGTCATGGACACATACATACCACAAATTGTGAGGGATTTGCACTCCCCCTTTCTCCTGCCTATAGACAACTCGTTCACCGTGCCAGGCAGAGGCACTGTTGTTGTTGGCACTATAAAGAGAGGGATTATGAAAAAAAATGCTGAGGCGGATCTGCTAGGTTTTGGTCATAAAATAGGGACAACAATATCTGATATTCAGATTTTTAGAAAGAGTGTTAGTGAGGTAAGAAATCATTATAGTTTTTACAGTATTAGCAATTATTTCCCACAATCAGGAGCGCTGGTGGCCTAGCGGTAAGAGCGTGCGACTTTCAATCCGGAGGTCGCGGGTTCAAACCCCGGCTCGTACCAATGAGTTTTTCGGAACTTATGTACGAATTATCATTTGATATTTGCCAGTCGCTTTTCGGTGAAGGAAAACATCGTGAGGAAACCGGACTAATCCCAATAAGGCCTAGTTTCCCCTCTGGGTTGGAAGGTCAGATGGCAGTCGCTTTCGTAAAAACTAGTGCCTACGTCAAATCATGGGATTAGTTGTCAAGCGGACCCCAGGCTCCCATGAGCCGTGGCAAAATGCCGGGAAAACGCGAGGAAGAAGAAGAAGAAGAATCAATATAGCATCTAATGCTTTGGCTAAATGGCCATTCTACTTTTTACTGAAGGATTTTACGATTTCAAATAATCATGAAATTTTTCGATTCACTCTTTTATATTTTAACCTATACAGATTGTGACATTCCATATAATGGAGGTGGCCTGTCGTAGATTTTTGCAGATGGCGACATTATAGGTCCTTTTAATCCTATGAATAGTGTTGGGTTTTTTTTTTTGGAATTGTATGAATAACTCGAAACAGGAGAAGCCTTTGCTAGCGTCATCTATCCTTTGACAGTTGCTACCCCATTTTCTGCTCAATCGCGACTGTTGGCGATGCCATTTGAATATGTAATGTAACGGGTGTTACGTTAAAGTACAAATCCCTTTGATTCCAGTAATATACAGGGTGATCAATCCAAATGGGTCAGTATGAAGAAGTCAGAAACTATGAGAGATAGCAAAATCTGTTCTTAGGAACCATGGCTTCGATTTTAGATTTAATAATAATGGCATTCAATTTTTTTTTTAAATCTATCATACATAACCGGGATTCGAACATGGTCAATATTCTTGTTGTTTGTTTGTATGGCAACTTTTAAACGATGCGTGGTAGGTGGGGGGTGCTCAACCAAATATCATAGAGGGCCCGAGACAAAACAAAGTACATTAAAAAAAATCAAAATGGCCGACTTTTTTTTTAATTTTTTCAAGTTGGTCCGAGCGCGCTGAGATTCGGCATGCGGCGATCCTGGGGGCCCAAGATTATAATGTCAAAAAAATATTTTTGGAAAAATTCAAAATGGCGGCGGACACGGGCAAAGTAAAATTTTCAAGTAGGTTAAGCAAGCCCGAAGGGCGAGCTTCATGCCGGGAGGCCGAAGGCAGACCCCGGTGGAAGGCCGAATGCCCTGAGCCTCCACTCCTACTCCCAAAACGTTAGGCCGAAGGCCGAACTGCGTGAATTCGGTGCTTCCAAGCGTTCTACCAAGTCAACTGTATTGATGACCGAAGCCGGCAGGCCGAATGCCCCACGGCGAAGCGTCGAGGCTTGCGAAGGCCGAAGGCCGAGCTCTGCGTAGGGCCGAAGGCCTGAAGCGTCACACGAGAGGGGGAAGTTGGAGCTTTTAGACACGACCCAACACTTTTCCTATTGGGAGTCGCTTTTTGGGCGTCGGGGTGGAGGCTTCGGGCCTTCGGCCCTCCACCGGGGTCGGCCTTCGGCCTCCCGGCCTGAAGCTCGCCCTTCAGGCTCGCTTAACCTACTTGGAAATTTGTCTTTGCCCGTGTCCGCCGCCATTTTGGATTTTTCCAAAAATATTTTTTTTACATTGTAATCTTGGGCCTTCAGGCTCGCCGCATGCCAATTCTCAGCGCGCTCGGACCAACTTGAAAAAATTAAAAAAAAAGTCGGCCATTTTGATTTTTTTACGTACTTTGTTTTGTCTCGGGGCCCTCTATGATATTTGGTCGAGCACCCCCCACCTATCACGCATCGTTTAAAAGTTTCCATACAAACAAACAACAAGAATATTGATCATGTTCGAATCCCGGTTATGAATGATAGATTTAAAAAAAAAATTGAATGCCATTATTATTAAATCTAAAATCGGAGCCATGGTTCCTAAGAACAGATTTCGCTATCTCTTATAGTTTCTGACTTCTCCATACTGACCCATTTAGATTGATCACCCTGTATAAAAAATAAGTTCAAAAACTAAAACCCGACTACTGCAAATCGCGCTCTAAAAAGTATGAAACAAGATAGAATTCTTTTCTGAGATTATTAAACAGGAAATGTTATAAATGTTATATTTTTTTATAAAAAAATTCAACGTAATACAATTTACATTTTTTTTTATATTTACAGAGATTAAGAGGATCGCCGTGGTCGTATGCCACGTTATAAACTTTAAAGTAAAGTGGCATACGACCACGGCTATCCTCTGAATCTCTGTAAATATATTTAAAAAAATGTAAATTATATTAGGTTGAATTTTTTTATAAAAAAAATATAACATTTATAGCATTTCCTGTTTAATATTCTCAGAAAAGAATTCTATCTTGTTTCATACTTTTTAGAGCGCGATTTGCAGTAGTCGGGTTTTAGTTTTTGAACTTATTTTTTATTTAATTAATTTTGGGGTCAACACTTCGATGCTATTAAACTACTTGAAGTCACTTTACTTTTGCGAAGGCGTCCTCAGTACAGAAATGAACGCAGAACGGCGTATATATCGGGCTGCCATACTTTGGCATGGAGGCGCTTTCGGGGGCCGGCTTTAGAATGCGTACAGCGTGCCTCGTACGTCGGGCTACGCCCGACTATTTCAGTATGAGGGCGCCTTCGGCGTCCGGCTCTGGAACGCGTACAGCGTGCCTCGTACGTCGGGCTACGCCCGACTCTTTTAGTATGAAGGCGCCGAAGGCGCCCGGCTTTGGAACGCCTACAGCGAGCTTCGTACGTGGGGCTAAGTCCAACTCTTTTACTATGAGGGCGCCTTCGGCGCCCGGCTTCGGAACGCGTACAGCGTATCTCGTACGTCGGGCTGCGCCCGACTTATAATATGAGGGCGCCGAAGGCGCCCGGCTTTGGAACGCACACAGTGACCTTCGTACGTCGGGCTACGCCCGACTCTTTTAGTATAAGGGCGCCGAATCGGCGCCCGACTTTGGTACGCGTATAGCGAGCTTCGTACGTCGGGCTACGCCCGACTCTCTTATTATGACGGCGCCTTCGGCGTCCGGATTTGGAACCCGTACAGCGTACCTCGTACGTCGGGCTACGCCCGACTCTTTTATTATGAGGGCGCCTTCGGCGCCCGGCTTTGGTACGCGTACAGCGAGCTTCGTACGTCGGGCTACGCCCGACTCTTTTAGTATGAGGGCGCCGAAGGCCCCCGGCTTTGGAACGCCTACAGCGAGCTTCATACGTAGGGCTACGCTCAACTTTTTTAATATGAGAGCGCTTTCGGCGCCCGGTTTTGGAACGCGTACAGCGTATCTCGTACGTCGACTCTTATGGTATGAGAGCGCCGAAGGCGCCCGGCTTTGAAACGCATACAGCGAGCTTCGTACGTCGGGCTACGCCCGACTCTTTTAGTATGAGGGCGCCCGGCTTTGGAACGCCTACAGCGAGCTACTTTTTAGTATCCTCATACTAAAAGCCCTCGCTTTGGAACGCGTACAACTTATCTCGTACGTCGGGCTACACACTACTCTTTTAATATGAGGGCGCCTTCGGCGCCCGGCTTTGGCACACATACAGCGTATCTCTCGAGGTTCGTACGGACAGCGTGCCTCGTACGTCTCTTGTATGGCTGTTTCATACCTTTTGGCTGATCTTGACTTCTAAACCTATTCACGTTATAAAATATTGCTGCAGGTCATTAAAAAAACACCATGTATATAGCGGTCAAACAAATTTCTTTTGCAAAAACCTTCTTGTATCGCCTTAATAGGGTAATACGCGGAAAGAATCCAGAACGCTTGTAGATTCGTAGTTCGAATTACCTACCCGATAAATGAATTTTTTATCGGGTTCGTGTGAGCAAAGCCGGGTGCAAAAGCTAACAATATGTATATATTTGAAATGTGCTAATTGAGCTCTTTGAAATGATATACAACACGTCATCATTACTTATTTTTATTTTTTGGTTCGTGACTTTATGACCTCTAGAGGGCGCCGTGTTCATTTTTTTGTGACGTCATATAGCCTATAACCAGCGGGCGATTAAGACGATTCGAATGACATATCGTTTGTCAAATTATAATGCGAACTTTAGAAGTTCTGAGGGAACAAATGACCATACTTACATACATACCCACATACATACCGGTCAAAATCATAACCCTCCTTTTGCGTTGCCGTAGTCGGGTAAAAAGAAGTTTGTGTCGGCCAAACGTTAATTATTGTTCCACCCTTCTGATGCTCCAAAGTTTATTTTATTGTACATATGTATCTTTAGTTGCCATATAAATAGAAAGCTATCAATTTGCAGGGTATGGCTGGTGACAACGTAGGGGTTTTGTTGAGAGGTATAAAAATAAAATCAGTAGAGACTGGCATGCTCTTGTGTGCGGCCAAAAGTGAGCAGCTGAGCAACCACTATAAAGCGAAGATTTACTTCCTGACGGCTAACGAAGGCGGAAGGAAGAAGCCGGTATTCTCCAAATATTCGCAGCAGATGTTCAGTGGGACGTGGAATATTGCGTGCAGAGTTGATTTAGGTAAGTAAACGCCATTCTAAATGGATGGGTGTATTGTAAAGGTATAGGCAGGAGAGTTGAGGCGTCGGAACACGACAACATGTCATGTACCTAATGCAAGCAGGATTTTAGAGTTAAGATAGAAACCTTACCGTAGAATTACGCATAATATTTAAATTCACGCATAGGTTTGTTACAAGATTTGACTCCTGGGCCTGATTTTTGGCGACCAATATTGACCGCGAAGTCGCAGTTTGCCGCCCAGGGCCTTTTGCCCATAGGGTAAATGCGCCACTATGCGTACGTCCTACCAATTTTTGTGTCTCATATTCATGCAAGAATAATCTTGAATGTTTTATATAAAAAAAATATCATACACAGATCCCGAGGTCCACATGATGATGCCAGGCGACCACGGCGAGGTATACCTGACGTTGCTGGAAACCATGGTGATGACGCCGGGGCAGCCGTTCACCGTGCGCGAGAACAACGTCACGGTGGCCACGGGGATCATCACCGAGACGCTGCCCAGCGTTGACGTGCCCAAGGGCAAGCTCGGAAAGGTCGTCGTCAATTACAGTTGAGTTGGCTAAGCGGGCTTCCCTAACTACTTCATACGAGTAGACGGTACGCGCGTTTTTCGCCCGATCGAAATCGCCGCAAAGTATCATTCACTTTGTAGGTACGCATTGCGTAGCACAGTGAAAGCGTTGAGGGCAGTGTTGGCCGAACGTTAATTGCAATTGACCATTTACCATTACAAATTGAACCGCAAACGGTAACGGACAATTAAAGTTAACGGTTCAACTTATACGGTTATAACGGTTTAACTTGACTTATTGCATTAACGTTTCGGCCAACACTGGTTGAGGGTATTTTAATGGTACCAACATATAATTTGTATATGTGTTACATATCCTTCAATGTGCGCGGCCCGTGGCTGAAAAATAAAACAAAATAGTTGTACACACTCTACTACAGATTTCTTATGGAACGAAATTGAAGATTGATATCATTGATACCCCATTTATTAACCTTTTCGACGCCATGTCAAACACAAACGCTGTCTCTCGGACGCCACGTCACCGAAGTGTCGAAACTGAAATTGAAGTTTATGCATATGCACGTAGGTCTGTGTTGCTCTGTGGTCTGTGACGGATTAATCGGTCTTTGGCGTTGGACCTACGGTGGGGATCCCTATGTTTCCCATAAACTTATTGTTTCGAATTTCGATAGTCAGAAATTGATATCCATATAATTCATGGACATAAACATCAAGTCATAATTTTTGTTAAGTATAACGTTTCATAGTTCTAATGTTAAACATCTATAATATTAAACGCTATAATCACAAAAGTTATAAAATTGTTGAGTATAACATTCAAAGGTATAATAATAATTATTCAGATATATTTTAAGGCATATATTTTATCGGACTAATGGTCGTTAATCATATCGTTTTAATGTCATCTCTTTGTTTCCCATAATCTTACTGTTTCGAACTTCGATAGTCAGAAAATGATATCCTCTTATATTCTAATATTTAGGAGCTATAATATTAAACATTATGACTTTCAATAATTATGTCAAACAAAGGGCCATTTTTAATGACATCCTTCATTAAAGAAAAATGAAATCTGTTTGCTCAGGTAGGTTCGTTAGTTACCTTGTGTCCCTCAGAGCGGAAATAGGAGCCCCGCGAAGCGGGGCTCCGACGACTCATTGGCGGGACGAAATGGCTTAATAAGCTACATGAAAAATAAGAAATGGCGGGAAATCAGTAAACCAAACAATAAAAAATCTGTTTCCTCAGGTAGGTTCGTTAGTTACCTTGTGTCCCTCAGAGCGGAAATAGGAGCCTCGCGAAGCGGGGTCCGTCGACTCGTTGGTGGGACGAAATGGCTTAATAAACTACATGAAAAATAAGAAATGGAAGGGAAATCAGTAAGCCAAGGTAGACAAGCATGCAATTTGTATTGTTTAATTTTATAACTATTGACAATATGACTAATAAAAATTATGATGGAAAACGTTATGGTCTAAAAATACGGAACTTAAAATTTAGGGAATGCAATAGAGCCCCTACTTATTATTATAACCTGCGATAAAAGACCTTACAACGATTATTGTAAGCAAGTTTATTGTCTTCAACATTATGTAATGGTATACCTTCTGGACTTTAAATATTATGAGTAACAAATTTTATGACTAACAATAATAATGACCTGCAAAAATCGGAACTGCAATTTATATTGTTAAAATTTATGACTATTGACAATATGATTAATAAAAATTATGATTAAAACCGTTATGGACTGAATAAATCGGAACAAAAAAATTATGGGAACCAATAGAGACCCCCTACGGTGCGGCCGGATGGGGTCCCTTTGTTTCCCATAAAGTTTTAAGTCATAATGTATTGTTTGTCATATTATCGTTAGTCATAAAACTGAAACCGTTAACTTTTCAGGATTTTCGTAAGGTATAGATGGGTTAGGTTAGGTTAGGTTTGTTTTATGGCAATCCTGAAAAGTTACGCGTTTCTAAGAAAAACCAATTATGACTAACGAAAATTCGGACAAACAATACATTATGTCTTAAAACTATTTGGGAAACAATAGAGACCCATGACCGATTTGCTGTACAGGATAAAAACTTTTCGAATGCCGTTTTTTTGCAAGCATAAACATTATAGGTACTATACTTAACGGTTGGAGTCTGTTACATTTACAATGTGTTATGAGATGTTAATAGTTAATGCTTCTGGGCATTTTCCGCACTTCAACTACCATTGTGCATAAATATGATATGTTAAGAATATCCTTAACGTTTTTACTAATCGTTGTGTATTGTATGTAAATAGTATACCTATGTAGATGTTATTAAATTATTACTATTTAAGAACACGTTTTATTTTTATGTTCGTCTTCCACAAAAGGCAAAACTGGAATCAATTGAACCTTTTGACCGCCACAGTGGGCTGTGGCTGTGGAATTTAGAGTTAAATTGTTAAATTTTTTCGGAATAGTATTTATATTCGGATTCATTTACTCTATTGGATTGTTAATCATAAATACTGGTTTTTACTTCGGAATGGTGTCATTATGATATCAGAAATGAATTCGGCACCCCCGATTTATACGGAAACGATACCAAACTTGACCTAGTAGCTTAAATGATACAGTTATCAAGATCAAGTGTAGAGCCCGCCCCCTCCCCCTAAAAATTTACATCAAAAATCTCGGTGGCTCCACTTCTTGAATCCATCCCTGGGTCCTAAGGACCAATCCTGCCAAAGGAAATCACTTGTTCATGCAACGCCGTATGTTAGGCCCAGCGCCATCCGCTATTATTGTTATTGCTACCTTCAAATATCTTCGATTTGGACCTACCAGTGGAAAGTCAGGAGAAAATAAAACTTCACAAAACATTTTATTCATTATATATTTTTTGTCAGAAGGTAATTAATACAGTGCCAAAACAGTAACAAAATATTAGTAAGAAAAAAATTCTGCATCTAGCATGAACTACTGAATATCCAGACGAGCGGTACCTAACCGGTCAAGGACAACATTTAACACTTAAGTTTCACAACATTTGAACAAGACAATTGGCGTAGTAGAACTATCTTTATAAACTTGTGAACTAGACTCAACATCGATACGCCTAAATGGATAATGTTTGGGGGTGGTGTGTGCTTGGTCAAATTTCATTTCATAAATAAATCATATGTTTACAACATTACCTACAACTTCATTAGTAAAAAAAAAGCAGAAAATAAATATAAAATATGTGTTTAATGGAACTGAAAAAAGTCACAAAGACGTTATTATACTATTAAATTTGATTTTTATTGCTAGTATGGTCAATCATTTGCTTATAAAAGTATAATGTAGTAATATACGTTTTTTTTTATATTTACTTCATTCACAAAAACTTAATAAATGCGCCTAATAAGTAATAAAAAATAAACTTTTTAACTCAAACGTCAAATCAAAACCATTCGATCAGGTACCTACGGTTTATTAAAACCATTATCATACGACCAATAAAATTGAAATTAACCAATTACACCCTTGACCCTATTACAATCCTTCGAGCAATGTAAAATGGTACATACATATAGTCGTAACCTTTGATGTGACCTGGGTATATTTTAGCTACGTGTAATTGCTTCAATGATAAAACTTGTAAGAGATGGATGTTACTATGGTAAATATAAAGAAAACAAAACTCGCTGCCTTACACGTAGCTACAGTCCCTTCAGCACAATTAAGTATATAATAATTCATTTAAGTAGGTATAAATAGGGAAAGAGGGGAAGCCTTTGCCCAGCAGTGGGACACACTAATAGGCTAATTAAAAAAAAAAGGTATAAATAAGAGTAGAAGCACACGACCACCCGCCACTATAATACTGCTGAGCAGCCACCGTCCGTTACAACATAACCGAAACTGCCCTAAATCAGTCTGTCTTCGCCAAACCGCGTATATCTAAAACATTAATCACAAAGATACTTGTATACATGGATCTAACACGCAGACAGGTTGATAAAATAATTTACTCTTTAGGTAACCATCCTATGTAAAATGCTATGTATTCAGCAAAGTGAAGTGAGCTACACTTAAATTACAATATCCCTTGGTCCAATGCGACAGCTAACTTGGCATCTTATGAAAAACTATTTTAGCTTCGTAATCATTTTTTGATTTTTTTAAACACTTATCCGTTTGATTGCACACGTCTACGTATCTACTCCACTAATTCAGCTGCATGGGCTATGTGATAAACTAAGTAAAATTCGGTGAGGAGTGGCTATAAAAATACAAAATATTAAATGCGATCGAATTAGCAGAGCAGTTACTGTTATTCTTTGGGTTGGTCGAGGCATGACTATTAATGCTATGATTATTGAGTTAAACAAGTAAAAGTGTATACAAATAATACCAGTGATATCAAATTCATTTTGTCTTAAATATTGTATTGAAAGAATGCTTACCTATAGGTATATTGTAAGTGTTACACGTTAAATTATTCATATCAGCACAGGTACGAGACGTGCGCCATCAAATGCACAACACACGATACACTCGCGATACCGATACTGAATTAAGATTTAATAAGCTCATAAAATTCGATATTCACCACAGACAGTAGGTATATTTTGTATTATTTTTTAAGTATCTTAAAACATCTAAGTAAATTTTCTACCGGACAGATCCAAAGTTTACATGAGATAGGACTAGCGATTTTCATTTAGTTTATTCACCTAAATTTTAATTACAAACACAGTTTGCCTACAAAGCCTTGCTAAAAACAACAAATAAAGTTATAACAAGAAACAATGATAAAAATCAGTAAGCTGTCATAGTTAAAACAACGGGCATCGAACAGTGCTGCCGCGTAATCGCATGTTTGTCGTAAGCGCATATTGTATATACGGTTTCCCTTTTAGCCAATTACATGTTGGAAATATACTTATGCCAATAGATCAACATACCAGACTGGCAGTGTACAACAATATAATCAACAAGAACTGAGCCACGTCGCTTCGGAAACCTAATGTGTAGAAAAGGCTAGTTTTCTTCATCCATATCTAATTCAAGTAGCTACCACGTTTAGTTTGCAACGATATGTCGTTGCTGAACTGTGTATACAGTGACCAGCTTCACTTATAGGTACATCCCAAGCGTCCTGGCTCATATAGACTTTTAATTTTTCAAAAGTATGATGTCGTGAAAATGTTTACATAATAAAAAATGTGTCAATTAGCCCAAGAATTAATTAAAAGTCACTTTGTAGTGGAGTGAAACCCCTTCAAAGTGTTTACAATGAATTTTTCAAACAATGTCACTGGCGTCTCATACCAATATTACTGTATGATATACAAATGTCAAACAGATATCTAAGTCGAAATGATATACCTATCTTTCAATTTACAAACTGAATAAATAATAAATATCAAACATGCTCAAATTTTTCACTACTTTTTAATGTCTGATGCACAAATAATTGGTCACAATACAAAGTACCTAACCATATAACCGGATAAAGTGACTCGGCGCTATTGTATCTATGGGATTTTTGCATCTTACTTGTAAATGTATACAGGTTTTAGAAAGTGACATCGACGCGCCCTGTTTCACACTGACAGCACTGTTTTACCATCTAGCCAAGGGGCTAAGGAATCTAGAACTTACATTTAGCAGTTATAAACTCGCAAATAATATATATATACCTAGTTAGCTAATTGCGTTTATTCTGCTAAATGAAATAAGCTAATTTTAAAAGCAAAACTTGCGAATTTTAAAAGTTTTTGCTACAATAGCCCCGGTTCACAAATCTTCAACAAGAATCTATAAAACAATAAACAATTTACGTGAACACTAGCGTAAAAATGACGAACTCTTATTTACTTGATAAAAGGATGAAATCAGCTTGTGGATAAAGGAACATTTGTATTCCACGTTCAGTCGTATAAATTAATAACGATGTACTCATGGGTAATTCACATGTTTACATCATTTTACATTTTCACAGCAGTTACGTAGTAACGTTTTAACACTGTCGTTTAAATCACTTTTATTAACTTAAAAAAAATAAACATAGAAATACAATATTGGTGTCGACCACTGTAGTATAGCACCATAATTAAAACTAACGGTTACACACTACTGAGACGCTGGGTTATATCGTACCTACACAACAGGAGTCTGCCCCTTTTTACCATGCTACCGTAATGAAATGGACACTGTATTATGATATCGAGGACAGTAATATTAGCAATATATTAGTTTACTGTTATTTATTTAATTGAAAGCATTTCCATTTGCCTTTTATTCTGTACCTGTAGTAAACTTGATAACAGTTTCTGTTTTTCATAGCAAAAACAATACTCTACTTTTTTGGACAGTCGTTTCAAAGGAGCAGACGGCGTACCCACGACAAACAGCATCTCTTCAACAGAGATGGAAACAAAATGGCTCTTCGTTCTGATAGCAATCCATACTTAACCAGTATTGTGTTAAAAATAATTCACCAACACTTACGCCTATAAAAATATTTTAGAAATTCTCACTTACTTTTAAGAGGAACTGGCAAAATAAATCCTGTATTACCCATTTTCAACTCACAATTAAATACAAAAACCAGATTTGGTCCTCACATATAAAAATTCATGATGCCATTCCTAAAAATTGGACAGAACTCACTGTACGCGAACTATCGAGTAGCAAAAATATTAGTAGACTATCCACGCATAAACAATGGCTCAAAATATATTAAATCCACTAAATATTCAATAGAAAAAAAAACATGCGACTCGTGCGTCGAGACTACGAGCGTCGACAAACTTATTAAACTAGGAGTAACATTACAGTGAGGTGGACGCGAGTGCCTCCCTGGACGGCGTACAACTAGCCGGAAGGAAATTTATGACAGGTAGTTAACAATACTCAGGTAGGTACAGTAGGTACACGAGGCTATACAGACATTACTATAAGTCTAATATTAAAATGGTGCCTTACATACAACTGTAAACTCTTAGACCAATTTGCTTACATTCCAAGCGTAACGGTCATTTAATCTAACCATAGAAAGCTCTAAGATATTTTACACCGTCCAAACGTTGTCATAATCACATCAGATACAATCAGATTAGTAGATATAAAAAATTCGAGGTTATCTGAAATGTTCACATGTGAGCTCGCTTGAGGCACAGGCCCACCTTTATATTATTGTCCACACTCATTCCGCTATAACATTAACATTTTGCAACTAATATAAAAACATCCCGATATCCTTACCTCACTACTTCCTTAGTATCAAAAAACAGTGATTAAACTTTACTAGAATAGAGTATTTTGTGCACGATGCGCTCGCTGGTTCATAAGAATCTCACCTTAACGCAAGTACACCGATCATAATATAGTTTACCAAATTGTTCTAAGGCCGTCGGCCGTACAAAACATGAACTATTACCTATAAGCTTTAGGACCATCCACCTAAACTAAGCCATAGTGCAGAGAAAAGTACATCGGTACATCTTAAACGCATGCGAGCAGCACTTAACTAAATATAACAACTTCAAGTTCTTATGTAAACTACAAGAACTGGAAGAAAATTTCAGTCCGACATTGGCAAACGACATTTTAATGTTACAGGATATCTCCTAATAAAACATCGTTTATCTATACAGACTATACAGTGTCTTATAACTCGAACCTGTGGGTCTACCGCGAAACACAAAAATTCGATCTTAGTGTTTTGCGGTAGGCCCTCTGATTATATCGTGACAAATTAAAAATAGTTGAACGAGAATTGCTGCAATTAGATGGTAGCGAATAACTTTCCTCATTCCACTATGTTTAAATACAATAGTCTAGGTACACAACTAGCATCTTTTAAAACAGTTTAAAAAAATGCGTTACACATTGCAGGAACATTTGTCTATACAGTGAGTAATGCTTTCTACAGAGTTTATATTTTATAAATATTCATCCATAGATTATTATCAAATTCCATAAAGCTCTAATATTGATCCACATTCACATAATGCGTCTCGGTCGAGACTTACTGAAGCAATGGTTGAGGAACGTAACGCTAAACCATCCACTAGGTACTATAACAGACTTTAAATCATGATCACCTTCTACAATTAGATCTTAACCACCACAAAATAATAAAATACAAGTTTTAATCAATTCCATGTAACGAAGATTAAGCGAAAAGGTGCGTCTTGCTCACGCCACAATGTGTTGAGCCTTTACAGTGTGGTTGTACTAGTTATATCGGCGCGCTTCAACAATTGAAGGGATGTTTACAAAAACAACATAACTGCTTAGAGCGGTTGACACTTTTTTAAGAACATTGTCAATTGTTTCAGGTGTCAACCAGTGTAGTCAGTTATGTTGTTTTTGTAAACATCCCTTCAATTTATTCGATAATGCTGTAAGACCTTTTTGATCGCAAATATATTATTAACCTGTCCAGTCTTGATATTAGCCTAATATAACACAAACCTAGCTGAACGATAGTGTGGTATATATTTGTACATTCAGGATTTAGAAGTGAAGATTCATGTCATCCTGGATAACCATTCTAACCATAAGCAGTTAGGATTTTTCTTAGTTCCCCAATCGAGAGTTAGAATTGAGGTTAGCAATAGAAAAAGAAACTGCAAAGTTTTAGAGTAGGCATCCAGGTATTAAGCTACAGGCGTCATCGGGAACTAGGACGACGCCCCTGCACGCGCGACACGTAGAGATATACATTACATCTTATCTAGCTAATGATGGATCCAACCTTTAGTGAAGCCCCAACGGGCTCAAGCTCCGTATACAATCATGGACGCTTTAACAAAAAAATCTTAAACTCACTAATAAAAAATAACCAACAACCGCTATATTCACCCATGCATTATCTAGCTACATTATCTAGCGTTCTTAGGATACAGTGTTATGACCTTAGTACCATGCTTTAGTCATAGAAAACGTTGCCTCTTTGTTACAAATATGAGAAATACTTTAATTAAAATGTAGGTATGACGGCACAACACTTCCTTTAAACTAACGGTAAATTTGTATTGGCGCCACGTGGGAAGCATGGTGTAAACACTGGATTCTAGTGCCGTTTTGTCAACAAATATGGATACGTATAAATAGCTCAACAGCTAAAAACCCAGTCATCCGACAGGACGTATTGCTGACACCGTTACGGAAACATTCCTTATATATTATTATAAGCCGCAAGCCTGGCTTTTAAGTACTGCGTAGTTTTGGTATTTTAGAATAATTCACATTACATTTAAGGACTAAAAGGACAATATTTTTATAATTACATTTAGGTTATATCACACAATATTCTTACAAAGATATGCTGATTTAAGCGTTGGTCAATAGAAATTCTGAATATAATTTATGATAAGTTATTTAATTACATTCTATAGCGTTTCATTATATAGAAATTAAATGAAAAAAGATCAGAAAGCGGGAGTAAAATGCGCCAGCGGGAAGCTTAATCTATGTGAAAAATTCAATATGATTGGACGGAAGGAACGATTATTTGAGCTAAAACAAATTAGGGCACTGGAGCCGGCGTTTTGACGATTGGAGCGTTGCCTAAAACACTATTCCAACTCACAGCCATGGAACTTTAAAGCTGATATACAATCGTATATCGGTCGTAGGCCAACATGGTGTCTATAGATTCACCGACACGACATATGCCAATGTAGTACCTACACTGACCTAATGTGTTACGTAGAGAAAAATATACAGAATGGTTTAAAACAAAACAATAAATATACACTTACATGTTGTTAAGTGTACTGGAACACACACTACATTGCTTTCCAGAAAACGTCTATAGTTCAATCAATATACTTACGCGATTTGCAACTATCTTACATAACATTAATGATTGCACCTAACATAGATACACCAACAACGTTCTACATTTTATTTTTACACAAAAAGACTCTTCGAAGTTGAAACATCTAATCAAATCTAAACTCTAGACTAGTTCATTAAAACACACTGCTAGCGATCAATATTATCGAAACGCGCCATGCATAGGTACATATTATGATCATAAATTCTGTTTAGATCCACCTGACGCTGGCTGTCTACTCGCAAAACGTCAAAAATTAATAACGATATTGCAACGCCCCAATCTAATAAAAAATGAAGCTAGTGGTGGCACTTTCGCAATTCATTGATCCAGTTCTAAAATCCACAAGTTTGTACGAAAATCGGTTTAAAATTGCTAATGCTGGAAACAAATTTTAACTAGTTAACCGCAAATGACCACTAAGTATTAGGAAAATTTTAACCTCGTTTGTTTAGGGATTTTAACATATAAATCGGGTTACAACGGAATTGCCACTCGAAATACGACGTTAAATAATTAACTAAATACTTCGTGTCTTTTAGAAGTCATAAAAAAATAATTGTATGTGGTGATTTCAATATTAATTTGCTAGAAAATTCGCCATTATGTGGAAGGTTACTAAATACTTTTAAATCCTTCAATTTAGTCAATTTATTTTGTGAACCCACTCGAGTCACAGCAACCAGTGCTACATGTATAGATAACATCTTTAGTAATAATGACGCGATTAGTAAATCTGTTATTAACAACCTAAGTTCTGACCACTGTGGACTAAAAGCTTCTTTCAGCGGGAAAACTGAAGAAATTCCTCAAGATACTTTGTGCAGGCCGATTTCCGAAAGTCGCCTAGGTTTATTCAATCGTAATATTACTAAACAATTATGTTGTCTTTCATGTACCCAGGAAAACCCTGACTGTTTGAGTTCCGAGTTGTTTAATTGTATTAAAAAGGAATTTGATGCCTGTTTCATTCAGAAAAAGGTGCAAGGCAAGGCTAAGACTAAATTTAGCGACTGGGCTACACCGGATATTCACGAGAAAAGACGCCGGCTCTACGACTTATATGATTTAAAGGCAACTGATAAAAGCCCGGAATTTCTAGAGTACGTCAAAAATTATTCTAAATCTTTTAAAATGTTGTGTGTCGTCGCTAAAGCCGATTATTTGTCGAAAAAGATCCTAAATTCCAGCGATAAAGTCAAAACTGTATGGCAAGTTATCAGTAATGAAACTGGAAAACGTAAACTGAAGGATCCGCACTACAACCTACGAATTGCTGACACTTTAGTAAGTTCCGACCGTGAAGTAGCAGATCATTTTGAGCGGTTTTTCTCGAATATCCCGGTAGAAACAACAAGATCCCTTAATTCATCGCCAGACGTCGCTGAAGAAATTTTGAAGACAAATGTGGCAGAATGTACAGAAATCTTCAAATTTTCGTATGTCTCATCGAATATAGTTCTTAAGACTTTTAGGTCTTTAAATTTAAAGAAAACAGAAGATCTTTGGGGCCTGTCTGTCAAAGTATTAGATTCCATCATTGAGTCAATTACACCATACTTAGCTGAGATTTTCAACAGATGCATTGATGCTGGAATTTTTCCAGATATTATGAAACATAGCAAAATTATCCCTCTGTTTAAATCAGGAACGAGAACAGATCCCACGAACTTTAGACCGATTTCAATACTACCGGCATTAAGCAAAGTGTTCGAGAAACTTATTCTGAATCAACTATTGTCACATTTCAACAGAAACAAACTGCTTGATAGCAATCAATTTGGTTTCACCAAAGGTCGATCAACTACTGACGCCGGTGCGGTACTTCTAAAACACATCTTTGATGCTTGGGAAAAAGCTCAAGATGCTGTTGGAATTTTCTGTGATCTGTCAAAGGCATTTGATTGCGTTGATCACGAAAATTTAAAGAGAAAATTAAGCCGCTATGGGATAAAAGCTAGTGCCCTTGACCTGGTCTCATCGTACCTTTCGGATAGAACTCAGCGAGTAGTTATTAATGGAACTCAATCGGCGGGGTCCCCGGTAGCCCTCGGAGTGCCTCAAGGTTCAATTCTTGGTCCCTTCCTGTTTTTGGTATACATTAATGACTTACCAAAAGTTGTGCAAGATAGACATGATATAGTGTTATTTGCAGATGACACTTCCCTTATATTTAAAGTGGACAGAAAGGAAAATAGCTTCGAGAGCATTAATGACGCGCTATCTACCATTGTAAACTGGTTTACGGCAAACAATTTGCTTTTGAACGCCAAGAAAACCAAATGCATCAAGTTTACGCTACCTAACGTCAAGCAGGTAAATAACGGCAAGATTAAAATAAAAGGTGATACGCTGGAATTTGAGGACCGAACTGTTTTCCTGGGAGTCACTTTAGACTCCAAACTGCAATGGCATGCACATATAGGCACTCTAGCCGGAAAACTTAGTTCAGCAGCCTATGCAGTGAGGAGAATCAAACAGCTGACAAACGTAGAGACGGCCAGGCTGGTATACTATAGTTACTTCCATAGTGTTATGTCTTATGGAATTCTGTTGTGGGGAAAAGCGGCAGATATTCAGACAATATTTGTGCTGCAAAAACGAGCTGTACGTTCCATCTATGGACTGGGCGCTCGAGTATCCCTAAGAGAGAAATTCAAAGAAGTTAACATTCTTACCGTTGCATCTCAATACATACTAGAGAATATTATGTATGTTCGGAAAAACATCCACGAATTCAAGGTTAACAGTGATATCCATAACTATAACACTAGAAACAAACATAAACTTGCCGTGCCCGCCCACCGCCTCCGTAAGGTTAGTACGTCTTTCGTCGGGAACTGTACACGTTTTTATAACAAAGTCCCCACTGATGTAGTGAATTTACCACTTCACAAATTTAAGTCGCACATTAAGCACTCCTTGTTATGTAAGGCGTACTACACTGTAAATGATTTTATAAACGATAGAGATGCTTTTAAGCCGGTAGCTTGATTGGTTTCATTAGTATAATAAGAATTAAATAAATATTGTTTTTTTTTTTACACTGAATTAAATATGCTAGTGTCCAGTAGAATTGACACACGAGACAATGATGTTCTCGCTTGATTATATTGTTTAATTTAATTTTAGTTTTGGACACTTGGAGACCTTATACATCTCTAAGTACATATTTATTTATTTGATTTTTATTTTTGATTGTACATACTTACCTATATTTTTAATGTTTCTGACACTTAGAGACCTTTACATCTCTAAGTCAACTTAGGCTAGTAATTATGTGAAGCTATATTACTGTCTTTTTATGTAACATATGAGCACAAAATGCCGTGTCTTACAGCTACATGTTATTACTATTTTAATATTAATATAGGCCGGTAGCTTGAACATGTCATGCTCGCTTAAAAGTCTTTGCTTACGGTGGCGTTGTTGATCGGGTCGCCACTTTCCCGAATGAAGGTTGAGGGAGGCGATGGCTGAGATACGCGTCATACTCGTGAACGGGTGCTGTTTGTGGAGACTGGTCTGTTAAGCTAACACGAGCTATTATACTTAGTAACTTTTATTAATTAATTACAGTGAGACGCCTCATTCTGTTCTCGTATGTTTCTTTTCTTTTAATGAATGTATTAATTATACAGGATATTGACTCTTGGAGACCCTATACATCTCTAAGGATAACTTGATAAACTATATAATCTTATAGTTCTGACACCTAGAGACATTTACACCTCTAAATATTATAGATTTTTTGTGTGTGTTTTTTTATCTGTATTTTGTATGTAATTCGACATTAAGAGACCATATACATCTCTTAGTAATTGTAATACGTTAGATTGAATTGTTAGTTTTAATTTATAAAATTGTTGATGTTATTATTTTTGCTTTTATGTAAATTCAATGTTGACGTGTAAAAGTGCCCTTGTGGCCTATTTGCTGAATAAATGTTGATATTTGATATTTGATATTAGAACTGAATTGATCATTCAAGGCAGGCTAAGTCCCAGCGCTACATTAAATTCATTCTCGTCTTGAGTGAAGTTACTACTAGTAGCACTGGAAATAGAAGCGTGACTTGTATGTGCATCTATGAGGCAATATACCAACACTTCTGTATAAAACCTACGTATGGAAATGGAACCTTGAATTCGAACGAAACAAGCGATATAATAATATCGTTAATGTAAATGACAAATAATATTAGCTACGAAACGTAATAGTGTGCAAAAGACCGCACCTGGAAAGTCGGTAATACGGGAAGACACAGCTGGTAATATAGGAAGCAGATTTTATAAAAAAATGTGTTTTACACAAACTCACGAGCTGCATGGATGTCTACTTGTGTATGATTCACGCGATACGTATACTCGCAATGTCGAGACCAGGATGAATACCATTAAACATGGCCATGGGTCTTCTCTAAATGTAAGACAAATATTCGGAAATCCATAGAATAAGACATTCACATTCGGAAGTCCATAGAATAAGATTAGCAATAATCATCAGTCCCGACTCTGGGCATAAGTTACCTTTCTTTTAATATACGGCACCAGTGCACGGGAATACCCTTATAAAAATAGATGTCGCTTGTTTCAAAGTGACACGTCAAATTTAATAATTATAGTTTAATAGTAGGTAGGTAATATACAGATGTTTTGGTACTACTGTGATTGGGAATTATTCTAATTCAACTACAAGCAATTCATAGCCGCTGTAGTATTTATAACAGATTATATATAATATGTGTATAAGTAAATAAATTCATCAGAGTCAAATCAATAGAAAATAAATATGAAGCTAAGTTTTAACAAAATCTGCAGCGATGTGTTAGAAGACAAAATAGTACATTACGATACAAGCGCGAAAAGTAGGAAATTCGCAACGAATGGCGATAAATTGAAACATGACCGAAGGGAGTGTTTGAAATCGACACGAGTTGCGAATTACCTTTTCGCACGTATATTGTACAACGTTTTACAGTAGATATGGCCCTTTAAATTTTTGACATAGGCACGTATTGTACTTATCCCGCCCTAGTGCGGTAAAGTAGCACCATATGTACTGTAAATACATATACAAAATAATTTTAAGAGAACATAGTTCTGAAGGAGATATTATAAAATTATTAGCTAATTGAAGAGGCTCATCGTTTCGGTATTTTTGTTTAAGCAGAGAGCAGAACAGACCTTAACAAGTGAGCAATGTATGTCATTAAATGTCGACTTGATATTACCATTGCTAAAAACCTGCAAAAATAATTGTTTTAACAAACACATTTATCGACAATTTCATCTCTAACACATCGCTCTAGCATAGGCAAGACTTAACATGCAACAATCAACAGAAAATATATGTCTATTTCACTTATCTCCCTAGAATTGATTTTTAAAATAAATATGCTATATTTTAAATAATTTTGGTCAGAAATGGGCTAAACGTCTGAGAGACAGGCCAATAAACGTTCATTAATACTGATAATTTTATTTGTAACAATAGTATCAGTATTATTGATCGAGCCTGAAGAGTGAGGTACATAGTTACAAGTATGGCAACAATGGAAATAGACACAGAGGTTATGAAGGAAATGTACTTCTAGAGGGATTTATGTGAGACGGTTCCCAGTCAGTGTGCAGGAATAGTAGAAGAGCCGGCCGCAAATTTTCTAACCGACTTGATACCACGATGAAATGCACAATGGTTTCCCATAAAAATGATGCTAAGTCCGAATTCGATAGTCTGCCACGGCGGAACTTGCCGAAAGTACGAAAAAGAAGGCCACTTCCGGTGCCAAAAAAGGGGGTTGATTTAACCCATCTGATACCGAAATAATAGTTATGGCAGCAGTTAGAAATTTACATGTAGACACATAAAAGCGAAGTCTGCCAGTATTTTTTTTGCCGGAAGTGCTTGGCAGACGCTCTCAAAGGTGGCCACCGGGACCCCTAATTTAACCCATCTGATACCACCATGAAACCAATTCCAGTCGGTAGGTATGAACCCTCATGTCAGGAATATATGTCTGCCAAGGCTTTTCCTGCCGAAACACCTTGGCAGACGAGATTATGTGAGCAAGGTAACCATCGGTTACCCTACACTAACCCATCTGATACAAAAATAATTGTTTTAATCGAGAATTGTTTGCCTTGCCTATGGTTCCTAATAACAATGTATCCAATAATGCGCCTATCTTTAGAATGTGTCGTTTATATAATAACTTGGATATTGATTTAGATATTTTGAACATGTCTTTACCTAAGTTCAAAAATGTTTTGTTGTCCCAAAATTGTAAGTAAATACTTATTATCTTATCGTGCTATAACTATTTATTGTACTATATTCTTTTATTATCCTTAATAACAGAAGATTTTTTAGTCAAAATTGGTATTTAGCTTAATAATTATTATTCCATGATAATGTTGTGTACAATTATAATCGTAATGTAAGTAATGTATAAGTTGCTTATGTAAGAAATATTTTATAATGTTGTTTGCCTGCATTATGTTATTGTACCTATTAAAATAAAATAAAATAAAAAAATAAAATACCACCATGAAACCAATTCCAGTCGGTAGGTATGAACCCCCATTTTAGGAATATATAAGTCTGCCAAGGTTTTTCCTGCCGAAACACCTTGGCAGACGAGATTATAAGCAAGATGATCATCGGTTACCGTACACTAACCCATCTGATACCACCATGAAACCAATTCCAGTCGGTAGGTATGCACCCTCATTTCAGGAATATATAAGTCTGCCAGGGCTTTTCCTGCCGAAACACCTTGGCAGACGAGATTATGTTAGCACGGTGTACATCAGTTACCCTACATCAACCCATCTGATACCACCATGAAACCAATTCCAGTCGGTAGGTATGAACCCCCATTTCAGGAATATATAAGTCTGCCAAGGCTTTTCCTGCCGAAACAACTTGGCAGACGAGATTATAAGCAAGATGACCATCGGTTACCGTACACTAACCCATCTGATACCACCATGAAACCAATTCCAGTCGGTAGTTATGAACCCCCATTTGAGGAATATATAAGTCTGCCAAGGTTTTTCCTGCCGAAACACCTTGGCAGACGAGATTATAAGCAAGATGGCCATCGGTTACCGTACACTAACCCATTTGATACCACCATGAAACCAATTCCAGTCGGTAGGTATAAACCCTCATTTCAGGAATATATAAGTCTGCCAAGGCCTTTCCTGCCGAAACACCTTGGCAGACGAGATTATGTTAGCAAGATGTACATCAGTTACATGAAACCAATTCCAGTCGATAGGTATGAACTCGCATTTCAAGAATATATAAGTCTGCCAAGGCGTTAGAAGACTTGACTTGGCAGACTGGACTTGTCAAACAAGGTATCAGATAGGTAAATGTAGGGTAACTGATGTACACCTTGCTAACATAATCTCGTCTGCCAAGGTGTTTCGGCAGGAAAAGCCCTGGCAGACTTATATATTCCTGAAATGATGGTCCATACCTACCGACTGGAATTGGTTTCATCGTGGTATCAGATGGGTTAGTGTACGGTAACCTATGGTCATCTTGCTTATAATCTCGTCTGCCAAGGTGTTTCGGCAGGAAAAACCATGGCAGACTTATATATTCCTAAAATGGGGGTTCATATCTACCGACTGGAATTGGTTTCATGGTGGTATCAGATGGGTTAGTGTACGGTAACCGATGGTTACCTTGCTCACATAATCTCGTCTGCCAAGGTGTTTCGGCAGGAAAAGCCCTGGCAGACTTATATATTCCTGACATGAGGGTTCATACCTACCGACTGGAATTGGTTTCATGGTGGTATCAGATGGGTTAAATTAGGGGTCCCGGTGGCCACCTTTGAGAGCGTCTGCCAAGCACTTCCGGCAAAAAAAATACTGGCAGACTTCACTTTTATGGGTCTACATGTAAATTTCTAACTGCTGCCATAACTATTATTTCGGTATCAGATGGGTTAAATCAACCCCCTTTTTTGGCACCGGAAGTGGCCTTCTTTTTCGTACTTTCGGCAAGTTCCGCCGTGGCAGACTATCGAATTCGGACTTAGCATCATTTTTATGGGAAACCATTGTGCATTTCATCGTGGTATCAAGTCGGTTAGAAAATTTGCGGCCGGCTCTTCTACTAGAAGAGTTTCCAACAAATTACATATCTATAATCGTGTATAAGGGATACCGTGGCGTTTGTAATATATAGCTTAATACATGATAAACACATCGTACTACCTAGGAACCGTCTCAAACAAAGCCAATACCTATTATTTAGTTTGGAAACTAAATGTATTGTGCTAATGTTGAATTACTAACTACTATTATTAAATTACGCTAAGTGCGATATTGATTGTACTAATTTTATTTTTATAATTTAAACGAATTGGAAGAGATTGCGTGCCTATAGAGTTGAAAAGAACTGCCAATTTTATTATGGGGTTTAATTATCTACTGACAAAACAATTTTGGCACAGAAAACGACATGGCCAATATATGTAGACAATAAGGTAAAATAAATTGACCTTCGCGGGCGAATATTTCTGAATGGAAAGTATTTTTGTTTTCATGACTCCACATTTATTTTACATAAACATGCCTAAATCACATTTTTTCAAACAGCTATAATCTGTGAATGTTAAATGGGAACGATTTTCTAGAATTCGTAAACTCTTATTATATATATAAATAGCTTTTTATATTTTGAACTGGTAACCAATTTACGAGGGTTGGTCCGAAAGTTGTTAGAGTTAGACCAAGAAAAGTCTGCAGCGATTTTGATAGCCCACGCAGTGCAAGTGTTATTTTAAACGTTAAACTTCTATGAAATTATGACGTACAAATAACACTTGCACTATGTGGGCTATCAAAATTTCTGCAGACTTTTCTAGGTCTAACTCTAGGTGCTTCGGCTCTACTCATAAGATTGCAATATTATTATGAAAGATTATCTTTCATTACTTATTTTAATTTGGTTTAAAATTGGTTTATTTTAAACAAACGCTTCTTATAACTTTCAAACCAACCGATAGAATGATACAGGAGAATATTTAAGTAGTTTAACAAAAACTATTACAAGACTTTTGCCAAAAATATAATAATAAACTATTAGGTTCTGACTGTCGTATTTTGCGTCAAAATTGTCGACGATTTTATTTACCAAGCATGTTAATGTAGGACGTTTAGATTATAGCCCACTATTTAAATGGCAGTTCCCTGTTAGTTCCAAATTCGCATTAATTTTATACTTTGATAAATTCTCTAACACACATAAAACTATATTTTAATTCATCTAACATTACGAATCGACCCTTTTTGACTCGTCCGAAATGAAATGCAACGGTTAAACATTTAATAAAAGCAAAATAAAATCTAAAACAAATTCAATGTCTTAATTTTGTACATTACATAGGGGCTTATCAAATGCATGCACACTCTTTTAGAAAAGGCACTACCTCTAATTAATACTTAATTAACTTATAGCCATTTCATCAATTCATTTTATGAGCGTTAGTCGATTTTAGATCGAGTTATTAAACAAAATAATATTTTAATATTAATAAGTGTCTAAACAGACGCGTTTGCGTTTAATTTTTAATTTGGCTTGATATAGCTCAACGAATTTTTTCAAAGTCCGCGACTTTTTGAAAATTAGCTCTCCGCTTTTCGGTCTGTCCTACACAACTCGGCTATATCTATAACTTCATCCACAATAATAACTAACACCTAAACTAATATGAACAAAAGATGGAAGATGTTTAATAACACTACGAATATTTTGGTTTGATTCTGCCGTTTTATGGCAGTATTTGTGCACCGTTTGTAGGTTATATACTTTTGTTATATATTAAAAATAATAATTAAAGCGTTAACGTTTTTCAGAATATGCTTACAGTAGGTACAGATATTTCGTCTAACCCTTTTATAATTACGTAAGATTTTCAGAGCAAATTGACTACAAAAATTTAACTAAGCTAAAGTGAGGAACTAACTATATTCATCTTACTTCATTTTGGCGGTAAGAAATTTCTAAGAACACAATACGAAATAGCACTGTAACACATCGCGATAACATTCGCGAACGATCGTCACAGAACAAGTTAAAATTAACAATTGACGAAAACTAGCCGACCCATCTAAAGAAGCGGTCCCAAACTATTTCAAACTACTTAGGGTATAACTCCATACCCTGCCGTACTAAGCCTAATACTACACACCGTATAAATCAAATACATTAAATAAATATAAATTGGTACACTTACACTCTAACAGTTTACAACTTCATATATTTTGTTTATTTGCACGAAACGTGATATATTAAAATAGTGTCAACTAGTTATCAAAGTAGAAACATCACATTTTATTATACTTCTCTTTCTGCGTTGGTGTGAGCGAAAACGTTTGGAAATGCCTTTTATTTGGTTAATGGTCTATCAGTCTCTGTGAATGGGGATGACCTCACACTTTACAAGTCTATCAATACTCTGATCTTATCAAGTTTACTCAATTCCTGTTACCCTTGGATGACTAGAGTTTTGTGCTCAAAAATATTCTTACAAACCGAGAAATTAGATGCCTTTCTTGCCTTAAACTAAGCTATCGAAATCGATTATCGCTTAAAATAGTAAAACGATCAAATATTGTAATCGAGAAACTATCACGAACCTATTAGGTAACAACTTAAAGGAGTATGCCTCAAACTGTGTAGATGTATTGAAATATAATTACTAGGTATTTATAATCTATGTATCGATGTATTTAGAATATCGTTTTAGAGTTATATCAGTTGGCTTGATTCTCGCTCACACCAAACGAATAATTTGGCAAGAATTAATTTTAGCCAATCGCCTTCGTTAGAATAGACAGAGATAATACTTCGATCCCCAGCCAAGCATGGTTATAAGTTCACTTCAGAATACTTAATGGCAAATGTACTCTATTTTGCTGACTAACCATCGTCTTTTAAACAATCGTATCTCAGTACGAATATCTCCTGGTTATTAGTTTTACAGAACCTTATTATATTGATATCGAACTTTCATGGGTGTTCTGACTAGCAATAAAATTATTTTCTACACCTGTTTTGATTATGCTCATCACCCATACAATTGTTGTTTTGCCGATGTTATTTTTCAGCGCAGGATTAATTCGTTATTTCTACTTGCTAGAAAGTATTCCTTCAGCGAACTGAATTAGTTACAAATATGCAAGGTAGGTTACTGGCATTAAAAACTAACCCTACACACATCTATTTATAACAGTATACTTCATAACAATTAATCGTGGTCTCAGTTATACCTGTGTAAGTGTCGCGAATTCACGTTCTATAAATGCATTATTTCATAATAAAAGTGCATTCGCTCATATATAAGTTAATAATTTATTGTTGATATGATACATTTTCGATTGCCTCTGGCCCTTTTTTGAAGTAGCCCTTAAAGTTATTAAAATACTTAATTTCAGGTGGATATGCTCCTGCCTTCACGGCGACAGGCTATCTCCAAATGTACTTTTTTGGTATTCCGGTTCATAGATAGAAATGCTTTATAAAACCTTTTGTTACTCTTAAATGACTGGATTTCCCGAAGCCAAACAGTATACATTATCAAAAGTAATTTATGTGGCATAAAATTTAAAAATAGCGTTTACTTATAAATGGACAAGCTTAAGCAAATTTAATATTAGATAATTAGCGGTAAATATTATAAAATTCAGATGTTTTGTGTGGCTTCAGGCATTGAGTCAATGACCGAACTGAGCAGTTAATATTGCTTTTTTTTAAATTAAGTATTCGCCAATATTTGCCTTTGTAAGATTGAGATTATCGGGAGGCTTTCTACCCTTTCTCTCTACTCTAAAAGTCAGAGGTGATATATCTGCTCCAAAATCATGTGTCCTCATAAGGGTTTTATGGGATTTCTTCGTCATGCAACCTATTTCGTTCTTATTTCCCTGAAGGATAGATAGACTCGGGTTACAGCATGAAACCATCGAAAAAGACTTCTAATATTACTGCACATATACTGCACTATTTATCGTAAACAGATGTTGGTATCAGATTTATTACCTATGTAAGTTTGATATGAGTGCAAACTATAATAGCATGAAATCAAACATGCACTGAACAGCTTCCAAATAAACAAAAAAATGCAGTCGATGAAATGATTCCCCGAATATTCATCAATAACTTCCAGTAGGGACTGGTAGTCGAGTAGACTTGAATTTTAATATGTAATCTGTCATTTCAGTCATTGATTATCAATAAAGTCATTGTTTTTGTAACATCAAAGCAAGATAGATTTCTTGTTACACAAATGCAGATTTGTAATACTTTTAAAATACAGATCATGTAGGGGGGTTATAAGGAGTATTAAAACTGTAAAAAGTAAGTGATTGTTGTGTGATTAATTATTATAAAAAGTTGGCAAATCAATTAAACAACACTGATACGATTATTACACATGTTTTAAGACCTGATATGTAACAAATTGTATACAACTCCAATACTTACTACTCGATGGATATCATTTCATAAACTTTGCCAACTTTTTACAGTAAATAGTATTTTTCGAGATTTTTTATACTACCATTGAGTAGCCGAACACGGGCTTGCTAGTTTCATACTTAGCAGGCAATTTCTACAGGTTACTACATGTTCAACTCTCAATTAACTTACATGTTGTACTATATCGTTTCTGGACATACACTGTTGATATATGTTTGCCTAGTTGATAGGGCCGGTGGCCAAGTAGTATGGGTGTCGGTTCTGCATGAACCGGGTGTCGTACCTCTGGTTTTTCTGGTAGAAGTCGTGGCGGCCCTGGTTGAGCTTGTGCCTGTAGTTGTGCGTTTTGCGCTGGGTCTTGTCCTTCTCCGCCTGCTTGTTGGTGGTGCTCGTCTTGTTGTTGTTCGCTTCGGGCTTCGTGTCCGTTTTCGCTGTTGACACATCGTTGGGTTTCTCCTGGAGGCCAAAACATAGTTGTTTACATTCGATCGAATTTAAAGCAATAATTAGGTTCGTAGCAAGAATTTTATGAATACTATTAAAAAATTAATAGTATAATAATAGGTAACCATTTTAAGAAGGTAAGAAACTCCCGTGAGAATTGTTTTAAGCGGATTACTCATGTATGATTTAGTCGAATAATCACTGGATATCCCCACACCTATCAATTGACGCGGATCAATTATCAACAGAATCGGCAATATTCTATAGAAAAAAAGTTTTACGTTTATGCAATAAGAGCGAAAAAGACGTCGTCGCTTGGTAAGGCGTCGGCCGATATCCTTCTTATTACGTAGACGAAGATTTCCGCGTTGATAGTTGTGGGGATACCCTAACCGCTTGCGTCGAACGGACGCGTTTCACGCAATAAACAAAGATACTCCTTCCTTATACTACTACTACTACTTACTAATTACTATGAAGATTAAATTTTTTTTGTGCGTTCGTGTGTGCAATGAGTCAATTGCCTCTCACGCTGCGGTTTAAAAACAAGTTTTGTCATTTCAATCATAGAGAGAATCATACTATCTTTGGCTTACACTAGAGCAAAAGAAAAGGATAAGATAGTTTTCCCAGTTCTTACTGACTGATAAATTGGTTTGATCAACTGGTAGATTATTTATCTGACGTACATCATGAAAAATGATGTACGTCAAAAACGCTTAACGCATTAAAACAACCGCGCGTTTTATCCCTTTTCCAGGGGTTTTCCAAAAAATGCAAATATATTAAAATTTATGCAGCTTTGATGATTCATTTAATGATATGTAACTTTTCCCGAAAGTACAATCGAATATGAACCATAAATTCGACTCCTAAGGTTGAAATTCTATTGGCGCTTCACGCACGATGTCATCAGTCACGATGTCGACCTGTTTTTACGGTCATCCCTCTAACTTAAACCCGGTATCCGAGTAGGATTTAGAGCTTCGTTCCTCGTCCTCCGAAGAACGAAGCTCTAAATCCTACACAGATACGCAGATCTTAGCTTCGGCTAAGATCACGTTGTATAGAATGTTTCAAAGGGTTAACGCACATCTTTAACGTCCGAGGCAGCCGGTTTGGGGTTGTTCTGTGCTGGGGCTTTCGCGGCTTCAGGGGGCGCCTTCGGCGACGGCGGCTGAGGCTGCGGCTGCTTCTCGCTCTGCGATCAAATTAACTTTGTTTACGGAAAAGTGCAATATCATTATAGTACGTTTTTGTAGTATTAGAAAGAAGGTAAGCGATCTTGACATGTCTTTTAACTGAAAAACGCTTTTTAAAAATCAGTAACTATTACTTATGAAAGCAGAAGAATATAAATTATCGTATTAGATTTATAATATTGTTACATATTTGCCAATGTGATGTGTTTTTCAATTAAAAACACATCAAGGTTGTTTACCTTATTTCTAAAGCTAAAAAAACTAACTATAGTCACCTGTTGTCACTTGGCATGTATACCTACATAAATCATGAACGGTAAAATAAAAAGAATACAGAATTATTTTTTGTAGCTTTTTCCCAGTGTGAGGTATTGTTGGATAGATCTTTCAAAACGGATTAGGGTCTTCAAAAACCATTTTCTGATAAAGTTAACGCAAGATGGCGTTGGCGCAAGATGTTGGGTATTCCTTGGACGGCGCGCCGCACTAATGCGTCAATCCTGACGGAATTTAAAATCCAGTGCCGTTTATCAGCCATTTGCCTCCAGCGGATCCTTAATTACTTTGGACACGTGGCCGCCACCCTTCCGTGGCCGTGGGAGCCGGACAACCTTGAAAAGCGCATTATGGTTGGCATGGTGGAGGGAAGACGGGGTAGTGGACATCCACCAACCCGCTGGGTGGACACTGTAAAAAAGGCCTGCCAGGGATCTACACAGGCGCCTATTATTAGGAAAGCGGAAAATCGTGCAGAATGGAGAGCCTTGGTGCACAAAATAACGACCTCATGTGGTCGCGACCCTCAGTCATGAGGAATCGAGGAAGAAGAAGATAAAGTTAACATTTTCGGAAGATTCATAAATACTTTCAATGAAAATTATAGCGAAGGTGATCTGTTTAGTAACTAAACTATAGTCGTTTTTGAGTTACCTATTGCAAAATATCTTCTCTACTTAGTAAAAAGACGTAAGTACAAAGCGCTGTGAAGGTACTAACTCATGCTTGTAATGTAAGTACTTGCATGATACTTGGTAATAGCCCCCGTTTGGCCTGTTCTGACAGAATGGTTACTACGAAACCCTAGACTGAGCATGGTTCCACATGCTCTTGGCCGATTTATTTGTATAATTCTACACGACTAATGTTTACATGTAATAAATGCCGAATTTCCATTCAATGAAGCTTCCATAATTATACTTCAATTTATTAAGCATCAAGCTATGTTATTGAACATAATAGACAAATACCTAATAATAGTCATTCAGTGTGTAACCATACTGATGCAAGTCGCTCAGTAACGCAACATAAATATGGGATTTTTAATCTACTTCATTATCCTAATTCACTTCAAAACGTCTTCGGCATATTTAGTTACTTTAGTAAATATAAGCCAATGCATTAACCCCAAACCACCATATGTCTCCAACAATCCTTTTGAATTGGATTTGGAAGCATATAAGAACGAAAGCACAGGAATTACTCTTATAAACGGACATTTGACAGCGAATGAAGACATGTCTCTTGGAAATATAAATGAGAGCTTGCGCTTAGGCTTCGTGAAGCCAGACCGTGGCCCACTTAGCAAAACCCAGTGGATTTTCAAAATGAACAATCTGCAATGCCGGAGTTTTGGTAAGACAATATTCAACACTTTCAATATTCCTGTTACGGATACCTGCACCCTCAAGAAAGGAACGTACCCCATACGGGAAGTAGACATCGCCGGTATTGATAGAGCATTTTTTGGCTTGGCTAGAAGATACGGACTGTTTGTGGCGGAGTTATCGTTTTGTTTGGAAAAATCAACCTTATTGTGCTGGTATGCATATATTCATTTTGGTGCTGATTCTGACAACAGAATGAGAAACCTTAAAAAACCTAATAAAAATTAATTTTAAACTGCACAGGTTGTCCTCTTTTATAGGATAATGATTTTTTTTATTATTAATATTGGGTACTTAATATTTAATAAATCATTCGAACTTAAGGGGCGAGTGCAATTTTAATAAATACCATAGAGATATAAAGTAAGTTTTTGGCTCAATCCGTTAATTTCCGTACTTAATAATAATAACTTGTATGGGAAAAATAGTAAACATATTAATAATAAGTCTTTTACTGTTTTAATGAAGTAAACAAACACTTAACTCGAAATATCATTAAATTTTTTTTATCATGGTAAACATATTCAAAAAGCATTTTAACCTAATCTCTACGGAAGTCGGGGAAGACAAAAATAACCGAAGTAATCGTCAACTAATCACTGCGTAATATTAAACCATTCAAACGCAATTACATTACGCATTGTATATTACGATCGGCACATATGCATCAATAGACCAATTATCTATACTACATAAGGCATTATTTATCATTTAATTTTCCATCAAAAATGGATCAGTAATATCTATTTTGAATCAGGCGATATTATTTCTGAGAGTGAGCTACGCATACTCAGCTATATATAGCCTAAATCATTTTACCTCTCAGGATTACTATAAAATATCCAATGATTTTAATTGTGGCCCTGTTAATTATATGCTTCGAATCAAATGGCATAACTGTGAATTTGATAAACATAACGCAATGTAATGAACCTACGCGACCTTATGCGACATACAGCCCTTTCAACTTGACATTGGAATCCTACTACAACAATGAAAGAGCGAGAAAGCTAATAAGAGGGAATGCGACCGTGTATGAATACTTTAATGATCATGACAAACACGCGGACCTCCGTCTGGGACTTGCGACAACAAAAACCAAAAACCACTCAAGTAAAATCAAGTGGCTAATCGAAATGAAAAATCTTAAATGCCGTAATTTCCTTTCTAAGGTATTATTGAACGCCTTTGAAATACCTTTTGTAAAAACATGCTCATTGAAGAAGGGATTTTATCCTATCAATGAAGTAGATATAGATGGAATCGATAAGAAGTTCTTTATGATGGTGATAAAGACAGAGAATACATACATGGCAGAACTTGAAATAGATAACGAAAAGTATGCACTTGGCTGCTATACGGTGTTTTTCAGTTTATAATGTAAATGTAAATTTGATAATAAAGGTGTTGGGTAAAAAAGCCTATGTTTTTATTAAGGGGATGCCATGCCCCAATGACGTTCGATCTTCATCCCTTAGTTTTCTAATGTTTTTTTTTGTATCTTATCATATTAACAACGACGGTTTTAACCTTTTGGACGCCAATGACCGATATATCCGCACCGCAGGTTCAATGCCAAAGGCCGATTAATTGGTCAAAAAAAATGTGAGATCTTAAAGTAGGTTAGATTTGGCTTGGCCAGTTTTTATCAGAATTACAAAATATATATGTTGAATAACTTTATAAAATGACTGATGTAATGAAAACTGGCCAAGTCAAATCTAACCTGCTTTAAGATCTCGCATTTTTTTAAATAACAGCAATTGTTATAGGTATCCAATAAAGCAAAAAAATAGAGTTTAATACTTGTTTATAATGTTATTTTGTTCCTATAAATACATATTTGGATTTTGCATAGAACTTGGCACTCATTTAGATCTCCATTCTTTTTGCGGCGAACCTCACAACCAAGCATAATTTTTGTATTGAACTTGGCTCTCCTTTTTTACATTTATGTTTTTGATGGGATTTATTTACTTCAAAATTCATTGTCGTCGAGATATTTGGCATGGCTCGCCCCGGAGCGAGCGCGACGGTGAGCGTGAGGTCGACCACATGGCTTACCTTGGCGGTGCTGGGGGGGCCGGCGGGGGTGGGCGGGGTGGCAGACCCCGGGGCGAGCGCGACGGTGAGCGTGAGGTCGACCACATGGCTTACCTTGGCGGTGCTGGGGGGGCCGGCGGGGGTGGGCGGGGTGGCAGGCCCCGGGGCGAGCGCGACGGTGAGCGTGAGGTCGACCACATGGCTTACCTTGGCGGTGCTGGGGGGGCCGGCGGGGGTGGGCGGGGTGGCAGACCCCGGGGCGAGCGCGACGGTGAGCGTGAGGTCGACCACATGGCTTACCTTGGCGGTGCTGGGGGGGCCGGCGGGGGTGGGCGGGGTGGCAGGCCCCGGGGCGAGCGCGACGGTGAGCGTGAGGTCGACCACATGGCTTACCTTGGCGGTGCTGGGGGGGGCCGGCGGGGGTGGGCGGGGGTGGCAGGCCCCGGGGCGAGCGCGACGGTGAGCGTGAGGTCGACCACATGGCTTACCTTGGCGGTGCTGGGGGGGCCGGCGGGGGTGGGCGGGGTGGCAGGCCCCGGGGCGAGCGCGACGGTGAGCGTGAGGTCGACCACATGGCTTACCTTGGCGGTGCTGGGGGGGCCGGCGGGGGTGGGCGGGGTGGCAGGCCCCGGGGCGAGCGCGACGGTGAGCGTGAGGTCGACCACATGGCTTACCTTGGCGGTGCTGGGGGGGCCGGCGGGGGTGGGCGGGGTGGCAGGCCCCGGGGCGAGCGCGACGGTGAGCGTGAGGTCGACCACATGGCTTACCTTGGCGGTGCTGGGGGGGCCGGCGGGGGTGGGCGGGGTGGCAGGCCCCGGGGCGAGCGCAACAGTGAGCGTGAGGTCGCACCACATGGCGCAGCGTGCCCGCCGCGCGCTACAGCCCAGCTGCTTCACCGCCTCCGCCAGTTGAAGGATAGCTGGAAACAAATATGTTTTACTCGATCGATACCATTTTATTTTGGCCGACGACCTGATAAAGCCAAAACCTTAAGTGCAGTATTGAACATAAAATAAACTAGCATACGTTATACGCGACCCAACCGCGCATTAGAGCGATACGGAAACCTAAAACCGAAAACGGTCGGTTTGAATTATAGATTCGTAAGTGCCTCGATTGTGCCGTCGTATGATTGTCCGGCGAGCTCGCGATTGGTTAGTGAGCAGTGCGTGTTGGGCATGCACACTACGGCCGCAGTACTCACGGTCGGTGCGGACGTAGCGCGGCTGCGCGAGCTCGCGGCGGCGCGCGGCCTGCACGGCGGCCACGGCGCTGCGCCACGCCAGCATGGCGCTCTCCACCTCGCTGTGCGGCGCGCTGTACGACAAACAACATTCATTAAAACAATATCCTCAGAAAGGTTTTATCTTATAAAGCACTCGTTCTTTCTGGCTTTTGGTATTCAACGACTGTAGCGGTTGAAAAGGATGAAACATTGCTTAGCGAGGTTTAAGGCGTCACGGCTATGGTACTGCCTATTTGAGCTTCGTGTTCTTGAGACCTTCCTTTCGATCGATGTAATTGAACATTTCGGGGTTTTTGTCTTTGCGACCATGTGCGGATGCGTGCCAACCTTTCGTTCGCTGTTCGCCATGATTTCAAAACAAAAGTAGCTACTAAATCAATTAGTGGCCCTGCAAAGTCAACCTTGCCGTCCATTTATGAGAAAAAAAATAATCCTGATCTATGTATATGATTATACATAGTTATGTAAATATTTCTACGCCGATGTATGCCGGCAAAATATGCTGAACCTTTTACTATCCAACATTGTATGTACCACATTCTTAGAAATAAAGTATTGATTGATTGATTGATTATGGATACTAACATTTCTGAGAGATTCTTGACGTCATCCCTCCACGAGGCGGGCTGGAAGGAGTCGGGGTCCACGTGCGAGGGCTCGGGCTGGTCCTGGCCGCGCTTCAGCACCGTGATCTTGGCGTCCTCCTTGGCCTTCTTGTGCTGCGCCACGCACACACTCGCTCGCAGCGTCTCCATCTTACCCATTAGGGTTAGTACCTGAAAATGTATAGGTAATTTTTTAAGGTTTCATTCGGAGCTAATTGGGCTTAGTACCTATGCTCCCTCAGGTGGGGCAGGGCGGCAGGCGCGGCACGGGGATGGAGTTGGAGGAGGAGACGGCGCGGCCGGGGTAGGCCAGCGTACCTTAGTATGCTCCCTCAGCATGTCGACCGTGAGCCGATCGACCCTGGTGGGGCAGGGCGGCAGGCGCGGCACGGGGATGGAGTTGGAGGAGGAGACGGCACGACCGGGGTAGGCCAGCGTACCTTAGTATGCTCCCTCAGCATGTCGACCGTGAGCCGGTCGACCCTGGTGGGGCAGGGCGGCAGGCGCGGCACGGGGATGGAGTTGGAGGAGGAGACGGCACGACCGGGGTAGGCCAGCGTACCTTAGTATGCTCCCTCAGCATGTCGACCGTGAGCCGGTCGACCCTGGTGGGGCAGGGCGGCAGGCGCGGCACGGGGATGGGGTTGGAGGAGGAGACGGCACGACCGGGGTAGGCCAGCGTACCTTAGTATGCTCCCTCAGCATGTCGACCGTGAGCCGGTGGACCCTGGTGGGGCAGAGCGGCAGGCGCGGCACGGGGATGGAGTTGGAGGAGGAGACGGCACGACCGGGGTAGGCCAGCGTACCTTAGTATGCTCCCCCGGTCGACCCTGGTGGGGCAGGGCGGCAGGCGCGGCACGGGGATGGAGTTGGAGGAGGAGACGGCACGACCGGGGTAGGCCAGCGTACCTTAGTATGCTCCCTCAGCATGTCGACCGTGAGCCGGTCGACCCTGGTGGGGCAGGGCGGCAGGCGCGGCACGGGGATGGAGTTGGAGGAGGAGACGGCACGACCGGGGTAGGCCAGCGTACCTTAGTATGCTCCCTCAGCATGTCGACCGTGAGCCGGTCGACCCTGGTGGAGCAGGGCGGTAGGCGCGGCACGGGGATGGAGTTGGAGGAGGAGACGGCACGACCGGGGTAGGCCAGCGTACCTTAGTATGCTCCCTCAGCATGTCGACCGTGAGCCGGTCGACCCTGGTAGGGCAGGGCGGCAGGCGCGGCACAGGGATGGAGTTGGAGGAGGAGACGGCACGACCGGGGTAGGCCAGCGTACCTTAGTATGCTCCCTCAGCATGTCGACCGTGAGCCGGTCGACCCTGGTGGGGCAGGGCGGCAGGCGCGGCACAGGGATGGAGTTGGAGGAGGAGACGGCACGACCAGGGTAGGCCAGCGCCAGGCGCGCCTCGGTGCGCTTGCGCTCGCGCTCCAGCTGCCGCCACTGCTCGTAGCACGCGTCCAGCCGCGCGTGCAGGATGCCCGACGATGTTGCACAGCCTCTGGAAATAATCGCGATCGATGGTGATATTTGCACTACAACTTTAAGAGAGGAGTAAAGCTAAGAAATTAGAAGGGGACAAAAATATGGTGTCGCGCGAAATTTGTGACGGAAGAAACTGCCATCGTGCGAGTTTTTACGTCGCTCAGTAAACTGTTTATATAATTAATAGTTGTCATTAAAAATAGTCATAAACTAACCTGATGTTCCTCATAGCGTAGAATGGTGCTAGAAGAGGCAAATCCATCATTGGTGATGGCAACACTGGGGGTGGCACAGGAGGACTAGGCCCCAGCAACGCGCCTAAACCTGACAATATTATAATAAACTTTGTAAAACAGTGATGTGCTGATGTAGCAACTAAAAAACTTTTATAATCATATTTTGTCCAAAAACACTGTTTTTTAGAGATGGCATTTTTTTTTGTTGACGTAAATTTTTGAAAAGTCTTAGGCTAAATTCAATGACATTATATTGGTTAATGAACAGAATGAATGAAATTAGGAGAATTCCTCAGGCCAACTTACTCGCTCCATAGCCATTCAGACAAGGAGTAACATAATAAGAAGGAGGAATAAAATAAATTTGCCTTTGGACTCTTTGGAGTCACAGCCATGGCATAACAAAAAGTTAAATGAATAATTTACAGCAACCAATTTCTTTAAACAATTGTATCCAGTCATTTCAATTCAGTCAAAATTATAAATAAAACTCAAAAAAAAATAGAATACTTACCAAGATTAAAAGGTGTGTTTTCGTGCAAGAAAGACACGTCTACATTTAATTGGTTAGGAGGCGGCCGGTTCCTCATGAGTATATTCATCTGCCGAGCCAGCTCCTGCTGCCTCATCATGGCCTGTTGTGCATTGTTCTGGCCTTCAAAGTTTCCCCTCTGATCCATATTGCCCTGAAAATTCTCTCTAGGCATCATCTGGTTCTGCCTCTGCATGTAATCGTTTTGATGAAACCCATTAGGCTTATAATTTGGTGGTGTGTTCTGAAAATCAAAGTTCTGTGGCGGGCGGTCACCCATCTGCTTCATCATTTCGTTTAAGTAGAAATTGTTTTCTCCGTTAAATTTCGGTGGTTGCTGGAAGTTTCTATTGAACAACATCTTATTTCTTTCATCTTGCATTTTATTGAATTCCTCATTATGATAGTGCCCATTTTCCATTTGTCCTTTAAAGTCCATTGGTACGTCTGGTGAGCGGTCTAATGTGACGTTTATGTTTAGCTGGTTTAAATAAGCTAGTAGGTCTGCAGGCTCTGGGTTCTGCTCTTTGGCATAATTGTCAAATTTATTGGGGTACCTTTGAGCGTAGTCCATGTTTGTGAAATTATTATCTAAATTGAGACTGTTTGGTCTAAAGTTGTTACTGTACATATTTGTTTCTGGCAGGGAATTCCTTTGGTTTGGTTCAAAGAAATTATAGTATTTATCATCATATTTGTTAGGGCTGGTAAACTGTGCACCGCCAATTTCTTGAGCTGCTAACCTTAGTAAATTCAGCTGTTCTTGTGACACTTCTGGCTCCCCCACAGGGTCCATGAGAAGCTGTTCTTCCGGGTAGTTAACATAACCATTTCCAAACCCATTTTGTGTGTTGTAGTTGAAGCCATGTTGTTCAGTCTGTGCATTTTGAGCGAAGTTAAATGGATCTTGGAAGTTATATGAGGGTGGTATAAAAGATGTTGTAGGCTCATTTTTAGAATATTGTGCACCTGTAGCTGTACTTAGCGTTTTTTCCTGTGGTTGTATAGAGCTGTAATGTAATATAATAAAACATTAAGAATATGTACATGTTTACAAGCAAATATTATTGTATATTGCCTGACATTATTATCATAACATCCTTTCAATATTTATTATATTATATTATATTATTATTTATTATATTAATTTACCATAAGTCATAACTACAGTCACCCTTGTTTTATATTATATATAGATAAACAGCCGCTCCTTTTACACTTGTCTGGAATTTTACCATTTCAAAATATGTCTAAATGATGATAATAAAAGTATGTATTATATGAGAAATAGAAATGACAAATCTGATAACTTACCTGCTCCCTTCTGAGGGTCCGGTCTCATCAAGGATCTTTGTGATGAGATCTCGGACCATTGAGTTTTCTTCCATAATGCGCTCCGACTGTAAAGTAATACGTAATAATTTATTTATTGCAGCTAAGAATTTACTGTCGATACCTGTATTCCTAACAGGATGTGCCATGAGTCATCCTGGATGCACTAAATTTAACAGCAGCCTGAACTGGACCAATGTGCCAATTGACAGATTACAATGGAAAATCTAGAGCTTTGCCAAGAAGTATAATGAATAGAGATAAGTTGACAACCAGTCTGGCCTAGTGACCCTGCCTATGAAGCCAATGGTCTCGGATTTGGGCTATCCCGGTAAGGGCTTTAATTTGTGTGATGAACACAGATATTTGTTCTTGAGTTGATGTTTCTATGTATATAAGTATGAATTTATCTATATACATATTATGTATGTATATGGTCACCTAGTACCCTTACAACAAGCTTTGCTTAGTTTCGGGCAAGGTTGATCTGTGTAACAGTGTCCCCAAATATTTATATTATTTATAATAATTATAATATATATTTACTAAATACTCTAATTCAGAATAAAAGGGCTTATAGATACACGGACATAGAATTCTAATTACAATGGTGTCCTTTAATGCATTAACACTTTCGCAACCGGGCAAAAAACGGTGCACTACCCCAGAAACTGGTCGTCTATATCTGCGTACAAAAGAACCCGCTGGGCGGGTTGTCCAGCATCTGAGCAAACATTACAAGTGCCTACCAAGCGGGTTCTCGGTAGTCAAAGTGTTAACTGTCAGTGGGTTCACAAGGTGGGTTGTCTGTTAACAGTGCTACATAAGGATTTTGCCATGTTCTCTTCTACTCTTGTAGTGTGTAGCATGGGCTCACCACAGAATAAATAATAGTACTATAGTTCGTTTTTTTTAGCATTAGAAAGAACTCCACAGAAGCAAGCGTGCAGATTTTGTCAGGTTCTTTAATTGTTAATAATTATTGAATTATCTAATGTAGCATGGTCAATACATATAATTTACTCCAAATTATTACCGCTATAAGTGTCGGATTTGGAACCACAAGCTTACTTCTGCGAAGTTCTTTCTAATGCTAAAAAATACGGACTATAGGTACAGAAGACTCACTCTCTAACAAAACGCATCTGTCACGATCAGCACAGATGTGGCCGCTAGGTGGCGACAGCGCCACGTGCGGCTTATGGCAAACCCCAAAATTGGGGTCGAACGGACGGACTTTTAGCTACCTGTAGCAAAGCAACGAAATCGCAGAGTGAGCCACACCTGCTGTCACTGAGAAGACCGTATAAATATGTGTCAAACACTAATGGCTGTTAGATATTTTCTGTGGCATTTGTTGTGCATCATATTATTGCAGTTCTTAGTCCAGTTAAAATTACTCATTAAATTGTTTTTATTAAATTAAGTACTAAGGAACCAGCACATAAATCAATATGCTACAAAAATTTGCTATATTACAGCTATTTCTCCTCCTCAGTACATATTTCTCATCATTATTTTTGGTAAGTTTGCTAATATTAATAAATTATAAACATACTTATATAATACCTCTTGGCATACTTTGAATGAGATGGTATGGTAAGGTATGGGTATATAAAAAAGAGGGTATTTCATTTTTATTCCATCGACTTACAGAAAAATACATGCAGACAAATAGATTGTTGATTATAGATCACTATCACAACAGGAAAATAGTGAATATTATTGTAGGTAACAAAGTTATCTATGAGTTCATATATACACAGTACAGTGATTATGTGATCTGTTTGTACCTCAATTTCACAGACAAATCAAGGAAGAATTGCCAAAAATGTGGAAAGTACTACACAAGACAAGTAGATATAAGCTCTTATAAGAATCTGATACTAATCTCAAACAAGTATATACAAACTTGTTGAGTAAGATCCCGTAATATCTGTTGGTTTATTGGCAGTGCCCTGTAATTTTGTCCTCTAACGTACAAACTACATAATTCTAAAAATATTGTGTGCATTCTTTACTTGTCATCTTTCACCTCAAGACTAAAATTGCGACGAGTTTCGCAGCCAACAATCACAACCCCAAGATCTGTTACACTTGTAAACCCTTACTATTATTTTGCCTTTATGACCAAAACATACATTACATATAACATTTTGAAACAAGACCATTACATTTTCCCGGATTTTGGGTCAGATTGACAGCTGAATTTGGACATGTAAAACACCCACCAATAGGTCGCTTACTGAACACACCATCACTTACCTGATCTGTTTCATTTTCGACGGCTTTATACGCATTACTTATGTGACATAAATCACTGAAGGCCATTTAAATTAAAAATTATTTCTTGCCACGGCACATACGATCTGCTAAGCCATTTTTTTCATTGACCTACATGTGTATAAATACGTACGTATTGCTCACTGAATAGTGTTGGTGTTGGTGTTGCTGTCACACGGCCAACTTCTCGCGGAGATTTTTGTTTTGATTTGCGATATGACAGAATACTTAAACACTGATTAAACCTATTTTCAACTAATATTTTTCTATATTTAACAATATATTAAATTAATACAAAATACTTTTCTACAATTCGCGCGCTTTTAATGTTTATTTTTCTTTTATATTTTTTTTTACTAAATGTCTATTACATTATTAATGGCCATGCACATAGCTTCATATTTAATTTTAATATTTTTTGAACGGCACCGAGTTTATTTAGGTACTCATGAAAATAAGGATTTTGCTGACTGGGAGAAATAATACAAAATATAATTTGTCAAAGGACCGTCTCATTTCAAACATAAAATCATACTATCTTTGTCTTACACTATAGTACTAGCAACCAAAAGAAAAGGATGGTAAGGATGAGTATAGTTTTCTTGTTCTTATTTAATGGCAAATTTGGTTTGACCAACTATAACTAAAATGTAATATGTGCCGCTAAAATATTGCTCTTTTTGCCCGAGAAACTGGCAACACAGGTTGGTTAGGCATTTTTATACGAGATTAATAAAACGCCTCTTAAATCTGATTACAGCGCCACCTTAACTTTCTTTGTAGTACTACGTGAACTCAATACCTCGAACCATGGTGTGGTAACCTCACGTAAAGAGAATAGACCCTCACGAGATGGTGTTAAAAGCTCAATTTGGGAAAAAGTTCAACAACTGTGCGAGAATTGTATAACATCACTGTTGCTGACGTCACAGGCATCCATGGGCTACGATTACCACTTACCAACGGGCGGGCCGTATTCTTGTTTGCCACCATCATTCTAATTTAAAAAAAACCTTATTATATCGGATATTCATATTTTAAAATAAATGAACTTATGTATATACAGGGTGTTTGGTCCATCGTTTGCCAAATTGAAATGGCAGATAAGTGGGGTAGTTTTCTATCTTTTCACGCCCTTTAAAAATTTTTTGGGCCCCCGACTTTTTTTTTGGCTTTTTTGTTTTTGAAAAATCTTCAGGGCCGACTTGTTTAAACTTAAATTTAAAAAAAAGTAAGTGATAGAGAGATGCAACGTTTATTGTGTCGTGATGTCTAACGTTAAACGGTTTTATCAAAGTTAAAATTACTGACATTTTACCTCTAGTTTTTTTTATTAACCCTCAAATGTTTTGCAACATGTAAAAATTTACACCAAAGTCATTTTGATTTTCAATTAAAAAAAAAACAAAAAGAGACCACGTTCTTAAAATTACTTTACAAAATTCTGTGTTCTGTCCTCTTTCTGTATATGTACTTACCTAAAGACCACACAGAATTCCTAGATGTTTCCCCATTAGTTGATTTTGAACCTTATTGCAATCTCCATAGAGTGGTAATTCAGTAACCGGTTTTAACGGCCAAGGCATTTTTTTTGCAGGTAAGTAGCAAGTGCGGTTTTACTTAACAATAGACAATAGGATTGGCCGTCGGGATCAGTTAGAAAACTACGAACTAAGTATACCTATTGCAAAGAGAATTTGTCTTTGCCTACTGATAACTATTTATGATTTAAATCTTCATGAAAATGAAAAAATAAATGTAGTATGGATATTGTGGGTTCCTTTGAGAACGGGGCATCTCTAGTACTGATTGCCCGTGGGCGTGCGGCTGCTATTGATGAGGGACACGTGAGCGCAGCGAGTAGCTACTTTACAGGCCTAGGCCGGCAATTTTGTATGAACATTCATCGTTTTATTAAAGCATCTATCTACAAAATGATTTTTCGCAGCCCAATAATATCACGAACATAAAGATAATAGTTCCGTGCATGTTCGAGAAAAAGGGATTCGGATTTTGAAATAGACATCTATTAGATATCACCAAGATACGATAACGATATGTTTACGATCTAACCTGTCAAATTTGACATTTGCGCGATTCTGGAGATACTCTTGAACGATTTCCACAGGATATGACTTAGAGGTCCAATTCACATCTATTAGAGATCTTACTCTATCTTACGTAAAAGTGACATTGGTTGCCCGAATTGCGCTTCAAAAGAGAACTAGTTGATATCTGAACTGTAACGTATCTAGAATGGATCTAGTAAGTGTCGTCTCTTGTGAATATCTTGAAGTTCGAATACGGCAGAATAGTTCCGTGCATGTTCGAGAAAAAGTTTTTTACCATTTATATACCCAATAGTACTCGTATAATTACTATAGTCTGCCTAACCTATTCCGGTGGGTTTCGCAGTCGGTTGCCTGCCGTAATTACAGCCCAACGGAGTGTCAAATCCCTTTGTGATGCAGTGCATCGATGCAGGGTGAGCCAGCCATGCGATCTGCTTAATTGTTATCACACATGCAGCTACATACATGGGTACCTACCTACAAACAATGAGCCTACTATTACAGAGGTATAAGTACGGCAGTGTTGCCAACTCGGATTTTGAAAAAATGCTAGACTAATCTCTAGATTATGCCAAAATTATGTAATTTTTTTATATATGCTAAAAAATGATGATGATCATCAGATGGGACAATTTTCGTCTAACCTGATCCACGAAAAAATCAGAGGTCAATTTAACTGAATTTAGTTGCCATTTAAAAAATAGACATGTCCGTCGACGTCCATCCGCCCACAAAAGTCAAAATTCATATGAAAATATGAACCACACAAGGCGATGGCGCATATTGTTGTTGCCAAGTTGGTGAAAACTAGACTAAATTATGCTAAAAAATATGTCAGATGCTAAATGGAAAATTTTGGTGCCAAAGCGAGTGAAAATATGCCAGATCTGGCATCATTTATGCCAAGTAGGCAACACTGAAGTACGGCTCAGAGCTTATTTTCGCAATAGATAGATACCAGAACAGATTCCTGCAAGTATTTAATATTTATTTACTCAAATAAATTAAATATTTATTAGGTTAAATGTAATACCATAGAATAAATAATAGTACTACCGTACGCACAAGACACTTCCTACAAAACCAAAGTTTGACAGCCGAGCAATTCAGGGACGAATCATGCTATATCAGTATATATCCCTTTCGGCTATTTAGGGTTTTCAAAATTCAAGTCATCATCTTATTTGTGTCGTGCACGCAAAATGACGTCAAGTGGTGCCAACCCTAGTGGTCGTGCACGCAAAACGACGTCAAGTGGTGCCAACCCTAATTGCTCGAAGTCTTATCTCAGGGAACACGCACATATAGTAGTGGACCCTATAATGGACGTGGAACCAGTAATGGGACAAAAAAACATAATTCCTCTAAAATAAGTATCTAAAAGTAGTTTATAAACACTGGCTGTATATTATCATAAACAAGAGTCCTAGAGCTGTTTCAGTTTGAAGTTTCATTAAATTTGGTTGTTTTTTGAGAAATTGGCGTCAACTCAAAAGTTGTCGTATCACTGAAAAAAAATGCCACTACGAATTCTTAACAACTTCGCTAAGAGAGGTGAGTTAATTTATTAAATTTTAATTAATTAACTAATACTCGATGAAAACTAGAATGTGTTTTGTTAAGAGGGCGTAGAGGAGGGTAAATTTTCAGATTCTGTCAAATTACCCCATTTCACGCACAAACGCAGCTCACGCACACTACCTCAATTTACTGGGACAGGTCAGTGACCCCTAATGTTTTTTTAAAGGTGCTGTTTCGAGTTTAGTGTTACTGACCTCCTTTGAGGAATTTTATTAAAACTGTCAAACTTTCCTTTGTGAGAAGACAGAGAAAAAACACTTTTTATATATAGCTTTCCTTGTTTGTTCATGTCATGTCATAGGTATGTGACGTATTAGGTAATTATTTCTTTTCGTTGTTGACTTTTGTATTAAGATAGGTACAAACGGCGACGCGCTTAACTGTCCATCGGTAGACCTTATGCCTTTTGTAATAAGGTTTACGAACTGTCAGTTAACAGTGTGGTGGTGTGCGATGGTAGGTGATGCGGTTTGTAGACATAGACCAAATTAAAACTAGGAGTTTTATTATTAAAGATATAAGAAATCGTCTATTTTACCTACTCGAAGTGAACTTCTTATATCTAAAATTATCCCTTCATTAGTTATATATAGGTCTTGTAACATATTTTTTACAACTAAACACGCTTATTATATTTTACTTATAACTTAATTTTTAAAGCTCTATTGATAATAAGGCTTTAAAAACATCTAATAGAATGCAGGTACTACGCTTATACTTTTGTAAGTCAGTAAGTGATGCTTACTTAAAACTTATCGGGAAATCAAAAAACTCATAATTACCTATATTAAAATATTTAAATTTACTATTCCATCTCATACGTTCAATAAGGCCCGGGACCGGGCCTTGTCACCTGCACTGACAGAGGGCCTTTTTAGCCCCACATAGTATTAAAGAACTGTGTCCCGGATAGTATGGGTTCTGGGCCATGACCATGACGCGTCCCAAAGTAACTTATACAGGGCGTAATCGTTAAGTGTAGCCAGGCTATAATTTCGTAAATATAACAGATATCAGAAAACTTCAAATTGTTATCGAAAGTGCGTTACCCAATGAGTAAAATTACATTAAGGGGTCATCCATTAATTACGTCACACGTTTGGGGGGGGGGGAGGGGGTCAAGAAAATGTGACATGTTGTGACATGGGGAGGGGGAGTCACAAACACTGTGACGTCACTTTAACTTCATCACTATTCATCAGTAACCGAAAATTAATTTATATTTTTTTATTCGCAGTACATTTAAATAATGAGTTTTTGGAAGTATGTAGGTAATTTTCGTTCCTAATTGGTTTTGTGTTATAAAATTATATATATTTATTTTACCAAAAATTTTTTTTTTTAAATAATGCCGAGTTAGTACTGCCCATTTCGTTGAAAACAAAATTACCTAAAATGTGACGTCACACCAGGTGGGGAGGGAGTTGCAAAATGTGACCAAGTGTGACAAGGAGGGGGGGAGGGGTCAAAAAACCTAGAAATTAATGTGACGTAATTAATGGATGATTCCTAATAACTTTTTTTAAATAAAAGCAGAAATATCCCAAACATTAACGTCAAACCCTCCCATACATTTAGTACGACGACTCACCCCTCACTGTAATAAAATAATAAAACTACAGTTTATGAAATAATAAATCTATTATTTCATAAACGGTAGTTTTATTATAATATTTTAAACTTTCGCGTTTTGAATACATATTAACTCACATTATAGACGGGTCTAACGCGAATTATATTCAATTACCTTTATTTACCGACGTTTCGACACAGGTTTCACTGGTCGTGGTCGCGGCTGACTGATTGTCCCAGCAAAATGTCAAGTAGTAGTATTATTATTTTATTACAGTTTATCATTGCAAATAATGAATCTCAAGCAGTTTTATCTCTTACGACACCAACGTTCTTTGAAATTACAATTAGGGATATAAGTAGATACCTCACCTATCTTATTACAAAGCATTACAAAAATGTCCAAAGGCCAAAGCCACGCTGATAAGACATAAGACCTTACCTATAAACGACCTCATAAATATAAACGTTCACTGAAAAAAACCATAAGCATTTCTCATAATTTTATTTCGTTACTGAGTTATCGTTTTGCACCGAATATCAATGAAATAAAAGCACGTTGTTGTTTGATAGATACATTTATATAAACATCGTCACATGAAACCAATATAGGTACTCGTAAAACATACCACTGCTGGTATTGGCTTTAAATATCGTTCTTTCAACTGATAATATAGCCACAAAAACTCGCTGAGACTGCAGTTCGAGTCTTGATTTCAATTTCTTGATGATATATCATTGAATTAACTTTCAGAGCTCGTGATAGCTCTTAGAATAGCAACAGAACTAGTTGAAACTAAGAATTTTATTGCTGAAATTATGTGAACAACATTGCTCCGTCTTCATAAATAAAATTTTAATAATTTATATTGCTTAGGCTAAAATGTGAAGAATTTTGTTGATAAATTGTTTATCTAGTATATTGACATTATGTCATATATGTTTTTAAAATGACGTAACATGAATACCAGCACAATGATAATTTATTCCAATAAGAAATAACAAATCTTCAAACTTTTTTCATTTTAAGTGAATTAGGAAGAAGCTAATTACACTGATTTGGTTGTATTCATATATTTTATTAAATAATTTGTTATATTTTTTAAGTATTATGACTTGTGAATAAAAAGATGTCGAAATTTTAATGACTCTAGATCTCCGTGTGACGTTATTTATTTACCCTATTTATTTTGAACACAGTTTTTCACTGGTATCATCATTCGTATACGGATATGAATTTCAAACTGTCAAACTGGGAGATCCTGGTACGCGTCCGCTTTGAACCAAGCCCAGCGGGCATCTAATTGAAAGGAGAATTTGACAGATATGGCGGATGTATGGAAATTTTACGAAAGTTTACGTTTACGATTGAATTTCTCTGTAGCCTTTAAGAGGAAAAATAGGAAAAGCCTGATTCGTTGTAGTCCAGTTATCTGGCTTTCGAAATCACTCGATTTTATAGCATGAGCATCGATTTTTTTATACAAATTTTACTAAACGCTGACACTCGTTCATCTCGTTTTAGGTACAACTTTGCATAAGTGCATTTATTATATTGTAAAATATTTCAGATTTTCAAGGGTGATTCGTTGTAAACACACTCTTTGGGATAATAATGACATTTATTATAAATTTTTTTATCAAGAGATGTGAACGCTAGCGACTAAACGGTGACTGCCTTTTTCGCTGATTTTGCTCGATGCAGTCTTAATTGAATTTACCATGAGATAAGGTATACAACACACTATGTTGTGACTCCACAGATGTAAAAAAATAGTGGTATTTGGCCCAATCCCATTATAGGAGCTGTAAAACTGCGTACCTCCTATGATGGGACAATTGACAGAATGATGCTTGCCATGCCATAATTTCATGTCTAAACAATACAGAAGTAAAATGTAGTTACGAAATATGTCAATCAGGAGGTATTCTAGGACTTCGGATAAATTAATATCGTTTTTCCAAACTTTTATTTAACTTGCCCTTTTAGTTAGTGTGGGTCCAATCTTGGTAGCTGAATTTGAGCCACTTTTCGATTTCCGATTCAGTTGAAATTTTGTGTAAGTACGAAATTAAGTATGCAAATCGGATGATAATGCAATATTATGATAACATGGACCTGATCTGATGATGGAGACAGGAGGTGGCCATGGGAACTTTATCGCAATAAACCCTAACTAATTGTGTTTGGGTATATTAGAATTGTCTCGATGGATCTAATTAATACAATAATAATTGGCTGTGGAAAGAAAAATACATTCAGCGATAAAAGCTTATACCAAAAATTATTTTTTTTGCCGTAACTTATTCCCCATTTCAATATTTTATACTGATAGAGCAATGTCCGTTATAGGGAACCCATTACTGGATCCACGTCCATTACCGGGGGCCCATTACTGGAACTTTGGTGTCCATGACTGGAGAAAAAAAGCATAGTTTTAATTTGTTAAATATGTGGAAACTATGTAATTGCAGTATCTTTATACAACACGCCTAAAACATGAAAGACGGATAGGACTTTCATCTTTTAACACGCTAAGCGGTAGACCATTTACATGTATAAGGGAAATATCATAAATACTCCAAATTTCCTCTTAAATGTCCCATGACTGGTGCTGTTACTATATTTCAGTTTTTATATGTTTTCAGTGCAAAGCTCAGTCTCTCAGTTATTAGGATTATATTTATAGTAGAGAGGCAAATGGACCGACGCTGAATTAACATAAATCACACCGATATACCTATGCGGTATAAATATGTAGTAAGTATGAACAACTACCTATGGAGTCTCTCCATCAAGGAGATATGTAAAAAATTAAAAATGCCCTGTAGAAATATTGGATTATTTACAGCAATCACGAATTCCTGGACCATAACACAAAGAGAGGAATACGCACTGCTGGTGGCTGAACGGAGGATCTACCGGAAGATACTGGGACCCACTCGCGGAGAAGATGGCTCGTGGAGGATACGCAGGAACCAGGAAATCGAAAATCTAGTGGCCGAGCCCAATATAGTAGGAGAAACGAAAGCCTCAAGACTCCGATGGCTCGGGCACGTGGTCCATATGGGTGAAGATCGAGCGGTTTGGAGAGCGTACTCGGGCCGTCCGGATGGTCGACGACCGGTTGGGCGTCCTAGGTATCGCTGGTGCGATGAGGTCGTTAAAGATCTGAACGAGCTCGGTGCCGTCGATTGGACAGAAACGGCGCTAGACAGAGAAGCATGGCGTTCCTTAGTGTCAGAGGCCAAGATCCACTTCGGGTCGCTGCGCCACGGCAGTAAGTAAGTAAGTAATCACGAAATCAGTTTTACGAAGATACCCAGAAAAAAGTCCACATAACTTGTTGCACTTTTAATAATGATTTTATGTCAGAAAGGTATGGAATATGGATTCATCACTGGTCGCAATATATCGTCACGAGTACCTACCTACATAATTTAACCTCTCTCTTTGACCTAGAGAAACGGTCTCCGTTTCAGTTCGGGGAAAAACGGTAGCTTTCGTAATAACCGGATGTTCGGGCCGATTTTTAAATTTCGAGCGCTCGATTTCGTCATTCGAAAATCTCGAGGGATAATAGAAATTGAGATTCGAGTGGTATTCAATTATTTTAGTAGACTGTAAATGCCTAGTAGGCAATAGTATTGAAGGCAGTGAAAAGTCAGTGCCAGTGGGAAAAGTTATGGAGGTGACCATGGGTTGGTCATATATACGTTTTATAAAGTTCATGTGAAACAACATTCAACACTATTATGATAAGAGGAAATGGGGGAAGGTGGACTATAGGGAAAATAAACAGTTAGAGATACTTAAAGATATTAAAAACTAAATTAAATGCTAATACCAAAAATAAAGCTAATTCATTTATAAACAAAATTAACTTAAAAATATTTACAGTGAAGGACTTTTCTCATATATATGTTTTCTCTCATACCGAGAAAAATTAAGTATGTTTCCCTTACCCAACCTGACCTTATCAATGTTTTATTTGTCGGCTTATTCCACAACATGGCTGATTCCGGCGTGTTCCTTTTAAAAATGATGCAAATTGTAGGTACCTAGTGTGAATTTATTTCTTGTATTTAAGTAACTTAGGAGTTACATTTTATCCTTAAGATAGGTAAGTATTTGACATTATTAATAAAACACGAGCAAGGATATGGAGGCTCGTTACTTCTACTACCTACATATTTATAAATAATAGTACATTATTGTCGAGGCTCGGAAGTAGCTACTTGCAGGCTGAGGATTCGTTTTAAACGGACGACCTTGGGAGTCCGTTTAATTGAATCCGAAGCCAGCAAGTAGCCTTCCAGCCGAGTCATATATAGTGCTTTTCTCAAAAATGGTGCAAGAAACATAAATATCATAGAAGTATTTTACAAAAGCAACGTTCTTACGTATATATTTTCACAGAGAAAAGCCCTTGCCGCCTTTTTATTTTTTTAATAAAAAAATAGAAGTGTATTTTTCTGCCGAAAATACGCCAACCTATTTGAGACAGCTAAATAGTCGCGGTATTAATCATCTGTTTGGCTGTTTAATGGGCCTGTGCCTTCATTTGATATGGCCATTTGAACTTTTTAAAAGTTTGGAACTCGACAAATAATGGAATTTGTATGCAACATTGCAGTCCCAAAATCGAGACTGCAATGTTTTTAACTTTTTAATTTTTGACTGACCATAAACTCCGCGCTTCGCGACCTATTTTTTAGTCGGCAAAGTCGACTTTGCCGTCCATTTTTGAGAAAAACTATTTTTTTTAACTTGGGTACAACCCACATCCATTGTTTCAAATACCGCCCGCCCCAATATCATAAACAATAATCGAAACTTAAAAAAAGAACAAAAGAAAATTCGACTATTATATTCGAACGCAATCGAATCAAGAGTCCGTTGGCCGTAAGAGCGAACGAGACGTTTATATGTGATCTTTGTCGGTTTAGAGCGGGATGAATATTGCGTTAATCCTATTGGCTTATACCGGGCGACGTTTGCCGCGATTGGTCGTCGTGCTTTATTGAACTGTCACTGAACGCGGTTAAGGGGGCGAGCGGTAATTCGGGGGCAAATGGCCCCCCTCGAGGGGAGGGGCGGCCCCCACGAGACGGGTGGAAAGCCGTTTCACAGAATGGAGTTTGGCGATTGACTTGTGGGTAGTTTTCAGGGTTCCTTTGAAGTTGGGGTTTACGTGTATCTTTTTTGATACCTACCACCCAATCACCTATTGTAGTTTTGTCGGTAGGTAGGTATTTTTCTTGTGTCGTCTACCGGACTTCTGTATTAGGTAGGTAAACGCCTAAACTGAAAAAAGGAAATACTAGACAGAAGAAAAATTTAAATTGGAATTGAACTTTCTTCAATGAAAGTTGAAACGCAGGCTGTATCCTCCTAAGGCCCAGTCATAAAAATAACAACAAGATGTAGCTTTATTGAATTATATTTCAGTGATATAAAGTTAGAATGTAACTGTAAGATCCTCGTATTTCAGCCCTTACAAGATTAGAACATTGAGCTTTATTGCTTAATATAAAAGTCCAGTTTTAAATAATTGACCTGATACGTTATGACTAAAGTTCTTTGGTGAATAACATTGTCCGTGCCACATGACGTCAGCGTTACGTTACGCGTTACGCTGAATCGAGTTTATAATTTTTTCCCCACCTCAAAAAGTGCTCAGCGCCGCTAAAGAAGTTTTCACTTCAATAAAAAAAATCCAAAATTTGCTAATTAAACGTCACAAAATAAATTCGCCCATTCAAAAACCAGACACAATTCTAGGGATTGACAGGGCAAGCTATGCGGGCGCCATCTGCCAAATACTCCGACGGGCCAACCACATTGAAAATGATTTACATTTCATCGAATTGTTACAATAATTGAGTTAGGTCAATACTTAAACTGTTTTAAACTGTTATTTCCACTTCAATTAATGTAGGTACCTAGGTATTCAAGTCAAGACGAAACTAACAGCCTGATTAAAATTTTAATAAACGGCAATAATTTGATCTTGATAAGTTAATTCCATAAAACTTCTCTCACTCTTCTCATCAATCTCAATTTGAAATTGTACTGCACAAGTACCTACCGATTTACCAAATGTACTGTAGGTACAAAGATTTAAAAACAACCCATCAGGGGATTTGCTATACACTGACCTCTTTATCATCACGTAGTCATAGACGCACTGAGAAAGAAAGCCGAACTGCCGTATTCGAACTTCAAGATATTCACAAGAGACGACACGTACTAGGTCCATTCTAGATACGTTATAGCTTAGATATCAACTAGTTCTCTTTTGCAGCGCAATTCGGGCAACCAATGTCACTTTTACGTTAGATAGAGTAAGATATCTATTAGACGTGAATTAGATCTCTAAGTCATATCCTGTGGAAATCGTTCAAGAGTATCTCCAGAATCGCGCTAATGTCAAATTTGACAGGTTAGATCTTAAACATATCGTTATCGTATCTTGGTGATGTCTAAAAGATGTCTAATAGATGTCTATTTCAAAATCCGAATCGGGCCCGAAGTTTAACGCCCAAAAGTACACGGCCAAAAAGACAGAACCCAAGCGTAATCAGAAAATAGCTAGCATTAAATTGGTCTAAAAGCAATCGATAAAATGAATAAAACGTATAAACTATTGAGAATGAAATAAAGCGTTACAGCCGCCAACTTTCATATATAATTCTCAAATGATTTTAGACTTTATTGTGATAACATTAAAGCCCTCCGGTGCTCACAATACATTGGCGCAGCCGTAGGTGAAGTGCTACTCAGTGCTACGCATAAAGCGTAGCGCTCGTAGAGCCTTATTCGTGGCAATTTTCTAAATCGGTTTTCTTTTAAATCTTGAACTTTTACTCTAGAAAGATATCACATATCGACTTATTCGTAACAATCCGCTTGTCAATTTTCTTGTTTTAAGGAATACTCTGTAATACTGTCACTGTCAAAAGCCGTGATCGTTCGTGCTAGAAACAGCGAAATGATATACATGGAAGTATTCTGTCCGCTCAATTATGACCCAACGCAAACTACCCCGCGATAGGCGGTACTTACAAACTGCTCGATTGGCAATCTCAGTACGCGACCGAGATGACAGTCAGTGACAAATGGCTAAATTGATTTATAAAAACAACGTTTTTTGTAATTAAAAATATATTCATGTGTCGTGAAGTGCTGCAGAAGTTATTTTAGTTCATACCAAGGACAGTGGAATCACTTTTCACTTGTAGTAAACAGATAACTTCAGTAAAATTTGGAAAAAACATGACGATTTGTTTTCAATACTACCGTGCTAAGCTAAAACGTAACAACTGCATACGACTTTCATAACAACATACGACTTTTTAAATTGCGAGGATAATAGGGATGGTGTTATGCCAAATGAAGTAGACTATTTTATTAACTTGTGTTTGGTTTAGGTATTTTATATATAATTATAAATAAATTCCTTCTTACAGATTTGTATTTTCCTTTTTTATTTCATGAGATGGAGCTATAAAAAAACTACCTACTTATTTCAAATTAATAATCAAATTTGGTATTGCCATTTTACATTACTTTCCATTCAGATTCCCACAAGATGCTATTCGCAGAGAACTATGGAAAAAAGCGTCCAATTAGAGAGACATGAAATTGAGTGGATGCCTGGCAAGATATCTAGAATGGTGTACTTTCGTTTGGGCCAAATACGTTTCGCCAAATTTCACTTCCCAACAAACTTATCGCAATAGTTTCATTTCCCAAAGAAACCTTTAGCAAATTCCGCAGCCTCCTCTCTATTAGTACCTATGTAAATTGTATGCCATGCAATATTTTGGGACATGTAAGTTATGCTTAATGATACATTTGGGTTTACTATTGAATGGGCCAAAAACGTTTCCCAAAGTATCACATCCCAAACTATGTTTCCCAAATTATCATTTCCCAAAAAAATGTTTGGCAAAACAACTTATCGCAAATTTTTAGTTAGCAATAGTCTTTTTTGGCAAGTTATTGTTTAGCAAATAATTACTTAGACAAGTTTCATTTTCCCAAATATTATTTAGTCAAATGTATCATTAAGCATAACTTCCATGTCCCAAAATATTGCGTGGCATATAATTTACATACCAATAGAGAGGAGGCCGCAGAATTTTATTTGTCTGGTATTTAATTGATCATTACATATACATAGTAAAATGTAACGTCAAAAAAAACATTCTTACTGCCAAAAATATGTAGTAAATGATCACTAAAATTAAAACTCCATTTTAATGTAAAATGATAACCAAATTTGTTACATCTTGCTATTTTATTAAAGCAAATAACACCAAAGTAATCATTGTAACCCAAAAATATTAAATAACCACCAATATGTAAACCACATTTTAGTTTAATACTTATGTCATGCAAATTCTTTACTTCTCGTTATTCTATTAAATTAATTAATCCACTTTGATGACCTTTTTCTAGTACATAGTATTTCGTTTCTGTAAGGACCGCAGTTCTAACCTAACCTAACCCACTTTTCTAATAGCATTTCGATTCTGTGAGGGTCACAGTTCTATTCTAACTTAACCTAACCCACTTTTCTGATAGCGGTTCCATTTTGTGAGGATCGCAGTTCAAACCTAACCGAACCCACCCAAATTACGTAGAATTTAACGTACCTATATTAGCATTACAAAAAGTACTTTAAATAGAGATGCCTGTTTGTCAAATTTGCGAAGTGACAATTTTGACCAAACATCTTTTTGGAATATAATATTAGACAATAAAAAACGTTTGCTAAATAAGTTTTTGTCCTAATACAATTTGACAAAGTAGAATCATGCCAAATGATTATTTGACCAAATAAATTATATGCGAAGTGTCACTTTGCTAAAGGTTCCTTTGGGAAATGAAACTATTGCGATAAGTTTGTTGGGAAGTGAAATTTGGCGAAAAGTATTTGGCCCAAACGAAAGTACACCGCGCGAACGGCTGTGGTCCCATACAAAATTTTCATTTTGCACCTTTTTCTACTGACAAACTTGCTTGACCGGCTATATACATATAAAATATTCTGAACTGAAAGTGGGGATTTATTGTGACTCCGCCTGTTCAAATAGTTTTGACCCGATTCTTGTACCCATGTAAATTTTGCAGACTGTATAGCCAGTCCGATTTCTAAGATCAAGTTCGCCATACATTTACTGTGGCGTACTTGATCTTAGAAAAACGGACAGACTATACCTGAACGTGACTTCGCACTGCCATACAGATAGATAATAAAATATACAAAATACTTATTATAGCGGAATACATTTATACAACAATGATATATATTTACTTATGTTGAGTTAGTCTGTCATGTCATAACAACATTTTAACTAGTTATCTTTTAATCTGCATTAAATTATTATACGTGAATTATTTGACTGGTTCTTCACTGTATGGCATAAACCTATCCCTGTCCAAGTCATATTCTAATCAAATATGAACCGCGAACTCTAAGCGGCCAGTACGTACAGCAAGAAGGTTATTAGCGGATTAATGTCGCTGATTGGTAGTTATTGACATGATATGCATTTCATCTACACTTAGCTATGTACCATTAGAGTAATAAAGATGACTCTTATTTTGTTTACCAGCTTTGATTACAGGCTCTGTAAACGCGTCGTCCTATTTGAATGTAGGCTTAATTGTGTATGTGTGCTAATTTGGCCCGAGAATTTGAACGGTAATGTTCCTAAAGGCGGTTTCCATACTAAATATATGCGTTCACTGGCTAGAAAGCTTTTTTTTTTACTTTGTCACGATAGTGTGGAGTATCGTTGGATAGATCTTTCAAAATGAATAAGGGTCTCCTCAAACTATTTTTTGATATAGTTAATATATCCGGAAATAGGCGCTCCGAAAGAAAAATAATACGTGTCCCCCTCCTCCCTCTAACTTATGAACCACGGGTCCAAAAAATATGAAAAGAATTGTGAAACAAGAAACAAGAGCTTAATAAATACTTTTCACCACACCAGCTTGGAAAGGCTTACTTTGCACTTTAAAAACTGATAGCAAATTTGCATTTTATTCACTTGTGAGGCAAAGTAATCAAATGCAATTTTTGAGTTGTTTTCTTATGTTTGCTGGTAGAATTGACTTTTAAATGATGATTTTGGATGATAAATATTTAATAACATTCATTTGGATTCGATTTTGTTTGATATTTTACATTTAATATTTGCTTCAGGTTGGTGTGGTGAAAAATTTTGTGTTTCACTCGGGGCAAATTTTGTTTAACCCTCGTGCTTTGAAAAAAATATAGCCAACATGATCGGTCTAGTCGTTTGTGAGTTATTGCAAAAAATATAGCCAACATGATCGGTCTAGTCGTTTGTGAGTTATTGCAAAAAATCTTCTATTCTTAGTAAAAAGACGTAACGTACAGTCAGCCAAGAAAGTGGTCTACCACTTTTCGACTCTATCAATCAGATGATAGAGTCGAAAAGTGGTAGGCCACTTTCTTGGCTGACTGTACAAAGCGTTGCAAAGGCCTTATGATACTTACTATGATACGCCCGTTTGACCTATTTTGACAGAATGGTAACTACGAAACCCTACACTGAGCATGGCCCGACATGCTCTTGGCCAATTATTTACAATACAATACATACGTTCTTATTGCCGTTACACAGTAAGACACTCCACTCGACATTCCAAATACCTAAACGTCAGATGTCAATCGCGCGAACGACTGTGATTGGCTGACGCCGCAAGGGAAACGGTGACTTTTCCTCTCTGACGGGACTTTTCGCGGCCCGCCTCGCGGTCTTATTGGACGACGAATCAAATGTTATTACATTCAGTAAGGTAACTATGCGTTAAATAACCACCTACTACTAATGTACTATTTTGGTAGAAACATAAATAATGTATCTAAGTAACGTCTACTTAGGTACACGTTCGTAGATATCAATGTATTAATTGCTCGACAAAAATTTTAAATATAAATAAAATATCTTAAAAACCAAGTGATGTAATAAATAGTAGTTTATGTGGCTGTGCATTAAAATGCATGATGCATTAAAATATACAGGGTGATTCAGGAGACGTGAGCAGAACTAACACTGCGCATTTCGTAAATTATAAGCAACTGTTTCGTGTCAGTATTAGTGAGTTTAACTTTAATTTTGTAGTCGTGTTAAAAAAAAGTTATTAATTTATTTACGACATGCATGGTCACCCTAAAATTAGAATACCAAACTACCGATATTCTGTGTCAAATTGAATGTCATCACTGTCATCACGGTCTGGTTACTTTTGAAAACTCGTATCTCACCAAGTTTGACAGTTCATTTTCTTCGTAATCAAAATGCTGTCATTACGGTAAAAGAGGTTTTATGTTTATTAATTAGGTTTTGTAGGGTGACCAAGATTGTAGAGAATTAAATTTGCCCTCACCAAAAAGTTAAAAAATAGGAAAAAGTGTGGTTGTTTCACCTAAATACTACGGTGATCGATCAATTATCAGTTACTGAGTGTGTAGGATTAGTCCTGCTCACGTCTCATTAATCTTCCTGTACGAGTATAACGCATTCACTGCCAACGTTTTCGTAGCCAATTCTAGAGATTTCCCGCTTTGTAGAGGAAAAGCAAAGCGAAGAAAAGATTCCCGAGACTCAGTGTTAAAATACGCGTGCGGATCACACGAGTGTTTTAATGTTGAATTATGTACATTCGGTTACATATAGTGTTTTATCTACACACATATTATAAACTCTCTATGATGTGTTCAGGAACCGCATGTTACAACCGGTATTGCAGCGTCGTTGCTCTGTCGCGGAACTCATGGATATGAGGTGGCGGCTCCAAAATATCTTGATCGGTAATTTTACACGAAAGTTTTGCTAATGGGTAGGTAGTTTTTTTATATACTTATAGCGGTTTTTGGGTGTAAGTATATAAGCAAACATACGACTGCTTCATCATAACTAAAGCATTTAAAAAAATGGACGATACTGTCTGCTATTGTCAAATGTAATTATTATAATATACCTACACCTACTGTTCAGTGTAGAAGCAGTAAATCCCCATTGAATTATTACGTACCTAAACGTAATCAAAACAAGAACAACCGTTCAATTTCGCGAAACACCGTCATTATTTTAAATAGCGGGCACCGTAATGCCACAAATTAAAGCTTAAAACGGCCGCTTAACAGCTGACCCAAAATCGAACCCCCCTGTCTGGGGGAATACGGGCTACGGTCGAAAAGCAACGGGGCGGGGCGGGCCACGCCTCCGACACCAAGCGACGACGCGTCAAAAGTGCCCCGTCTGTGGCATAGCGCGCGCGGCTTGCGCCCACAGCCGAAAAAAAACTAAACGTCAAGCGCCGGTCTGTCAGATTGCGGAGGGAAATTTTGGGTGTTTCAAAAGTAAACGCGCACAGAGTTTTTAAGTAGGATATATTATGTCTGTAACTTTATACGCACTATCTTAATTTCAATTGTTCGTGATAATGATAATTTGATAATTCATGGTTTTGGTGAAATTTGATAAATTAATTAAAGGTGTGCATTTTTGTGATAAATTTATAAATTAATAGCGACATATATGTAAAAGAATTATTAAATTGTTAAAAAAATACGTTATAGCATTTATGATGTTGGGGAGAGCGGGGCTAAAAGTGCCGGGGGTAAGTTGTTCCGATGTGAATAGGAACTTACCTACTTGCAAACAACGGAGCCATTCGTATGATGTTTTTCGCAAAAAGTTAGAACACTATAGACGTTTTTCGCAAAAAGTTTGAGCACTATAGGTACCGCTGCAGAAGCCTTTTCAGTTACTTCCTTTATAATTGAAAAATAATCAAAAACGACGGCACAACTATAACTCCACGAAATAAATGGAATAATATTTGTATACTTTTGATTTTTTGTTCACTGTTGATACCTAAGTAGTAGTTACACATAAAATAATCACATACTTACGTACCTATTTCAGAGAACTGCAAAACACTCTTTGGCGTGCGTGAATCGAGATAAAATATTTTATTTCATTTTCAATTATTTATAAAATAATAATTTTACACATCACGTCATTAAAATTATAATTATAATTTGTATTACATACGGTAGGTACCTAACACGATAATTTAGTATTATTGATAATTGTGTATTTTACAGAAATGAGCTATTTTAGCCCAACTTTTCCCTTCTGTCCGTTGTCGATAACTAATTAGTTATAAGTAACGTATTTAATTTCTAGCTAGATACATACATATTTAGCGTTATTAACCCCTCGACCTACCAATTCGATTCCGAGTCAGCAAACAACCTCAATATTCTATTCTAAAATCAAAACTGTAAGTCGTTTTTGCATGCCATATATCGAGCTAATGGAATGGATAAATGAAGCATATTTCTGAACATTGACATATGATCTGAAATTTAACAAACACTTGATTAAATATGGTAGTTGCAAAAATAAAATCTATATTTGAACAAGCACATTTATTTACACAGACAGTTATTTTAAGTTATTAAAATAGTCATAAAATCATACTCTAGTGTCGTGACTCCATGTACCTAGACATAGTAGACCGAAATGCGGCATAAAGAATACATATACCTATGTACGTACCCAACAACAAAACTGTCTACTAGTGATTATCAAATAACTTGCGAGGTAAAACTTGATATGACGAAATGGTCTGCGGACGAGATATTTTATAATCGAATAATTAGTGTCTGATATTAGGCAAATACGGGAAAAAGGAAATAAATCCCGAAAGTTTTCACATTAATAAATTACTATCATCGAATCAGTTAGGTACTTATCTATGTTCATTTTCCAACAGCCGGACTAAAATATTGAACAATAAATTATCCTTAAACTATATCAGACATAATAAAAAAGAATGAAAGAACTGTAAAGTACCTATAACAGTGACTCAGTGCAACAACTAAAGAAAAGCGTATCATCTCACAAAATCCACGTCGAAATGGAGGTTGCGCAGACGCCGCTGCAGCTGACTCAAGACCACCAGGACAACAGAATGACAGGTACAATTTTATAAGCAATATTACTCACGCTTGGCTTTATCTTTTGATGAAATCTGGGGGTACGGTAGTGCCCCCACCAAGACGAGCAAAGGGAAGCGCAAGGGCACTATAGTCATAGGTACCGTAAAAAGTCGGCAGCGATTTTGATAGCCCACGCAGTGCAAACTTGTATGAAATTATGACGTATACATAACACTTACACTGCGTGGGCTATCAAATCTGCTGCAGACTTTTATTGGTGCGACTATACCTACCTTTTCTCGAAGCGTTTCTAATTTTGTTTGTCTGGTGCCTTCACGTTTAAAATTCCAATTTTTCCATCCTTCGTCTCTTCATTCGGTCGCTCAGCTTTGAATAATAATCACTTACGTTAAAATATAACAAGATGCAAAATCGTTTCCATAACAAATTAGTTACTCGTGTCATTAATTTGTTCATGAGGCCTATATGTACCTATAGGTGCAATGAGTAGTATAATACATATATTATGTATTATAGGTGATTGAAAAAAGTGTTTTTTTTTATATACCGGGTGTGGCCTGTAACATGAGCAAATAATTAAAACAGGTTGTACTTCTCAAACGGTGACACTTTTGTTCTACAAATTTTAAAAATTATGAAGTATTTTAACTCTCTATTTTTCATACAAAATAAATATCATCTTCAATGGACGCCATCGCCTCGCCATATCATTGTGATTGACGTTGCTTGTCACGCCTTAAACATAACAGAATTCGCAATACATTGCGTCTTAGAATAAACTTTAAAGTGTATTAAAAATCAAACCACAAGTTATTTTTAAAAGTCGCTGAACAAATGTTGGTCAGTATGAGGACTACAGCCTACAGTTTAATTTTTTGCTCATATTATAGGCCACACTCGGTATAGCAGAACGTATTTCTTCTAAAAGTTCTAAAGTAACAAATGTATAAAATATAACTCATGACCATGAATAGTCATGAACATAATTTATTCAATTTAGCTACCCACTTTTCAGTTGACAACCCACAATCAGAAAAATCCGCTCTTAAACAATCAACAGCAACGAACACCCAAATCATATTCGATTTTTTCACGCTCGCCACACTGGCACTGTGTTTTTTTAATGCAGGCGAAGGCATTAGTATTCAGCGCGCGCCAGCCAGTAACTCGGGGTCTATTTGACTGATTTTCAGCCCGGTCCATGATTTGCCACTTTACCCGGTCAGTGTGTGTTCTGAATACAAAATAACCAATAGGAGCGGAGATGGGGATTTGAAATTTCATTTTCGTTCCAGAATAATGTGTTCGCATTTCGAATATTGAGCTTTTATTTAGTATGCGGCCATGTTGGATAATGAAACATATTTATAGTAATGTATTTTAGTGCTTCATATTTTTCTGATTATTTTTTTTTAATTTCTAATGCCAGTTGAAATAAATTTCTAAAAATGTAACCGCTGCCAGTCTGCTGTTTAAATATCTAAATATCATAACCACTTGTGGTAGAGTCATTATATGTTAGGTATTATAAAATTTATAAATAAATAAAATAAATAAATATTATAGGACAATTTTACTCAAATGCAACGATTTTGATAGCAATCGCAGTGCAAGTGTTATATGTAGGTACGTCATAATTTCATAGAAGTTTGACGTTTTAAAATAACACTTGCGCTGCGTGAGCTATCAAAATCGTAGACTTATAGACCGATACTTATTCACTCTACTTATTTAGACAAATATTAAATAAAATAAACTATCGGCGCGATTCGGGAAATGAATTAGACATTCACTAGATATGAAATAGTAACGATATGTGATGTTCCACGGCAAAAGGTACCATATGGCGGTTGGCGCTTACGCTATTATTAACGTCGCTCCAATATTATTGCGGCCATAAGGTACCTTTTGCCGTGGAACGTCACATATCGTTACAATTTCATATCTAGTGAATGTCTAATTCATTTCCCGAATCGCGCCGTATATCTACCGTTGATCGAAGCAGCTATACAGAATATATACCCTTCTAACCCAACCTTTTTCCTAAAGTCACAGACAATTCCAAACAGCCGTAAGTAGGAGGCGTTTAAACCCGGCTTTAGAGGGCAAGGGGGAGGAAATTAATCAGAGAGGCTCAAGAGCTTGCCGCGTCAAAAGAAAGGCGAATAAAACGGCAAGCGACAAAGTTTTCACGGCGACGGGCGGGATCCGGGACGAATGGAGCCGTCGTTTTGCGGATTTTGCCTGATTTTATAATAAATATTTTCCACGTTGTTAGAGGTGGTGGGCTATTCGTTATTCGAGTTTCATAAAGCGATATCACCCCTAGATAAGATATTTATTTGCATCCATTATTAGCATGTTAACAAAAACATAAAAAGTTTACAATATTATACGGTGAAATAAAAATACAGAAATCAGCATCAAAACTAACGGATCAGACTACGCCTCAAAAAGTATCTACCATTCTCTAATAACTTAACAAAAAGAGATATGTGTCTAAGATACATATTATGCAGAACAATTACACAGTAATAGTTTAGGTAGGTACCTACTTATTTGTAAACTGTAGATATATTAAAATATCTCTTTTTGGAAAAGTATTCCACATTGCCACCCGGCAGACACTTTTGGTGCGTTGTTTTAGTCCGCTACTTTTGATGCTGACTGTATATCTGGGTGGCGACAAAAAAAAAGATAATCTCGTGCAACTTATAAAGGCCTGTGCACACCGGCTGCGTGTGCGTGACGTGCACGTGCGCGTGCGGCGTTGTAGTATACAGATCCTTATGAGAGACGGCACACCGCTTGCGTGACGTGTGCGTGTGCGGTTCCAACATTTTAGCGCACGCACACGCGCACGTCACGCACACGCAAGCCGGTGTGGCTCGGCCTTAAACATACGTATAAACTTCGAAATCCTCTCCACAGTGTCTCTGTTCTGTAAGTGCCGTACTACAGTAACATTGATTTATCTTGATACCCGCCTCGAGTCTGACTTCCAATTTTCTCCAACGGCGTTTTTATGTCTTGGGAGGATTCTTTTTCCCGTTTCCATTTTTGAGGTTTGTATTGAGTATATTGCTGTCTATCTGTTGTATAAGTGGACATGTATACTTAAGACTACCTATATTTCATAAGGTTCACAGGTTCTATAACTGTTTAATGTGTGATGTGATGTGTAGATAATATATATGACCCCTTACCCTAACCCCCTAGTAGGGTACGTAAAAATGCCGAGTAAGTACCTACAGCTTTTAAATATTAAACTAAATATTCTTTGAACATAGATTTTTTTTAAAGTGGAAATAATACTGTCTTGGGTTAGATACCAGAGTACAGTCACCTGCAATAATATGTTACTCTTCGAACGCCGCAAAAATATGTGACACGCACTTATGGCTCTACAAATAAGATCGTGTCAGATATTTTAGCGGCCTTCGTTGTGTAACATATTATTGCAGGTGACTGTATAAGTCACACACGAGACGGTAATTTTTTCACTTTTAATTTTAGGCTTAATAGCATCGTTCGCAGACGTTTCATCTTGTTAAAAATTAATATTCTTAATTTGCTATAATGGACGTAAATTATTATCATCATTATCCTTTCTCTCTCATACGTCTCAAAATTATTAGAGCCCTTAGATAGAACCAACTGAACATTAAATAACGCCAAAACAAACTGTCATGACCCCCGACTGATCAGTAATTGCACAGACAATATGGATGCATTGTGTTACCTTTGCGAGCTGCCAAGTGCAGGCGAGGGCCGTGATTGTGTGTGACAAGCGGGGATTTACAAATTAGTGCACAATGTGATAATCAAATCATTGTCTCACACTATAGCTTTTGCCCGTGACGATGCGGGATGTTTCACTATTAGTAGTGACTTTGATGAACACTATTGGATGAATTGCAAACGAATTAGATATAGGTGTATGTAAGAACTGTATTAACTCGTAGTCTTAATTTCATTCATTCTCTTGATTTACCAAAATTTTATTAATCAGCTTTAATTTAAGTTACATGCATTTACGTGTAAATATAATACAATACTATCTTTAATAGTGGAGACAAATTAAAATTTGTACAATATTTTTTTATTCAACCGTAATTTTAGTCTTGATTGAGTAAGCTGCCGAGTATTCGCAACTCGTAGACAACGGTGGTTTTTTCAGTGCGCTGTAAACTGGGTGCGTAGGCAACATAGGTAACCATCCTTTTACGTTCCGGAGTGAACGAATCGCAACCAAATCGCAACTCTCACTGTCGCACTGATATGGAAGAGTGATAGAGAGATACTAACGTATCGTTCGCAACGGAGCGATTGATTGTCATCTTGCCTACGCACCCAGATATGTCAGTACGAATTTATAGCGAATCGAACGACAAATGTAACTATAGTTAGGTATGCTACCTATCGCGTGGCGATAGAAATATTTCTCATCCCAATATAAGATACCTAACCGTCACGGCGATTGGGACAGTGACCGCACGTCCACCCTAACCAACCGGGCATATGTGTGCAAAATCAATACAGGGATTGCTCCCTTGAGGCCGACGCGGATACCTCGGCTTAATTGTTTTATTTTAAACAGTGTGAGCACGTTTTTTGATCGCTTGGTATTTTATAAGTGGAAGACGATCAATACGTACCTAAGTCTTAGACCTGAGTAGGTACAATATAGGTCTACTTATATCACGTCTATATTTTATACTAAAAGAACCTGGCCGAGGACCGCGAAAACTGGCGCATACTCCACCGACAAGAGCCATGCTCTTAAATTATGATGATGATGATATTTTATACTATGACATCTCATTAGCCAACTGTAGGTAATCTGCTGAACAATTTTCTATAGAAAGAGCGAGATTTGATTTTGATATATTTACTTTAGCATAGATTCGCAAGATCTTTAATAAAATTTGCCTTTACTGCACCTATATTACCTACCTATTATTTTAATTAAATGTACTTAGCTAAAAAAATTTTAGGTAATTGACTAGATAGTTTTTTTTAGTTAACATGGAAGCTTAAAAATAAATAAGCAGTAATCCGATTGCAAAATAAATTAAGGTTCGCATATTTTACAAAACATTAGTAGGTACTCGTTTAGACTAACGTAGCTTTAATTAAATAGCGAATCAAATTCCCTAATCGCAGAAACATTTTGATCAAATCGTGATTTGACCAGAACCATATCAAATTGCTACATCCCTACACATTTCGACCCTCAATCACTTAATTGATTTGCCACATTAGTACACCCTAGCATCACTTATCATTTGCACTTCACAAACCCCTTAATATCACAGGCGCAAGGACGATCATCGTTTGGCTCAGGATCAAGTGTGCGATGTTTACCAAGGGGGCACCCTTATAGCATAAAGTAGAAATGTTATTAAGCGAAAGGGTGCAATTTGCAATTGTTATTTTATTAGCCATATCGAGATTAAGTGTTTATTGCTTGATTTTATTTTGGTTCAATCTTTTTTAAAGGTGATTGGAAAATATTAAAAACATACCTACCTGTTACCATAATATACATATTAATAAACAAGAACTTGGGATATTTATATATAGTTCGGAATTGCTGTGTGTATCGACATGCGGGGATAAATACACAATTATGCAGACGCTACCAAAATTACATTCAGGAACAATAGGTAGGTAAATAGGTTTAAAGTATTTAAACGTAATACGTAACGCGTTATTACGGCGCGTATACGTTAAATATGGCAAACAATAACGAACATAATCTGGCTAATAAAACATTGCTTAAATTAATGACCTAAAATACTTGGACCTACGTTACGTACTTATTTTAGGGCTTTACTTTAATAATGTTTTGGATTCAATTGAATCACCAGTTTTTAAGTAGCTCTTTGATATTTATTTATTTAAATTTAATGGCACAGTAATGTACAAAAGGTGAACTTAATGCCAGATATCGAGATGATATCGTCAAATGTCGTTATTATGTACCTACAGGTACCTTTTTATGTACCCATAGGTACCTTTTCTTCCTACTTTTGTCAAACGGTAAAAACTGACGTCACAGCTACTTTGAGAACTACATAGTAAGTACAATAGCAGTGTCAGCAGTAGAAGTAGCTAAGCGGCGAGGAGTACAAAATGAATTTAAAAAAGTGAGGTTTTATTGGTAAGAGAGTAAACGCAGATGGTCGTGTAAATAACAGACTTCAAGGTTAAGATTATAAATAGGTACAAATGATTTTAAACACTACGGACAAACATCTCCGCTTAACCTTCCGACCACTCGTACTTACCTACTGTTTAATTTTAATTGTCTTATTTATACATGCTGTTTTACGCCATTTTTCTTGAATTCAGAATTTCAGAAGCAAAACTAGTTGTAATGTCAGAAAAAAAATTGAATCACCTGGGGCCTTACCATGACGTCCTTATTATTGCGATTCTGTTTTGGACCTAAACTGAATTGCTAAAAGACGGAGCTATATACTAGTAAGTCGCATAACTCCGTCCCTTAGCAATTTAGTTTAGGTCCTAAACAGAATCGCAATAAGGACATCATGGTATTATTATTATTATTATGTTTTATATGGGCCTATGAGTGTCGCTTCGACCAAGCTGTGATCTATTGTGACGGCCCTTTAAAGTTCATTACTAATGCCCGTTGAATCCAGGAAATTCCAGATTCTTTGGGCCGTAATGCTCTGTACCTCATAGGGTTCCAGTATATGTCGCCCTAGGTAGGTACTTCTTTTGGACATTAGTGGTCCGCAGGAGCAGAGAATGTGCATAGCAGTCTCCTCTGACTCTTGGCAGAACCTGCATGTCGCATCTTGTTTTTTCCCTATTTGAAACATGTGTTTGTTCAACTTGCAGTGTCCAGTCAAAATTCTAGTCACCGCACAAGTTTTGTGTCTTTTGAGCCCTAGAAGCTCCTTAGCAGTTTTGCTGTTGAACCCTTTGATTAGAGCTTTCGAGTGTTCTTGTCCTTTTACGAACTTCCACCAATCGATTGCTCTCGTTTTTTCTATGTTGTTGAGCAGAGAATATGCATCCCGTTTTGTGGTTCCACAAAACGGTTTTGGGCCGACCAGGGGTGTGTCTGCGCCCTTTCTAGCAAGTTCATCCGCTTCTTCGTTTCCGTTAATGTCGGAGTGCCCTGGTACCCATCTAAGTATAACTTTGTTGGAATAAGCCAGTGCATTTAGGTTTGATTTACAGTTCTGGACTAGTTTTGAGTTTGACTCAAGAGATTCTAGTGCCAGCAGAGCAGCCTGGCTGTCTGAGTTGATGTAGATATGCTGGTGTCTTAGGTTTCTATCCAGGTTGATCTCCGCACATTTGTTGATGACGAAGACTTCTGCCTGGAAGATTGAGGCCTGTGTGCCCATGCTGACGCTAGCTCTGAACTTAGGTCTCTCACCATAGATCCCACATCCTACATCATTGCCTTTCTTGGAACCATCCGTATACCAAATAAGGCTTCCCTCTTCGACGAACATTTGGTCGTTAGTCCATTTGTCTCTAGGAGGTATTTCTACTGTGTACAGTTTAGTAAAGTGACATTGAGTGTGCGTGTCATCTGTGGGCATGCTAAGGGTTCTATTTGCAAAAACCCAGGCCTTTAGTTTGGTTAATGCTTGAGAGCGCCATTTTGGCCTGTTTAGCGTGCAGATTCTGTAGACGCACTGCTTGGCCTCCTTTTGCACCTGCAAGTGGAGTGGTATAATATCCAGCAGTGCATCTAGGGCCGCTCCCGGTGTCGAGGAGAAGGCGCCTGTTGCTGTTAAACAAGCCGTGCGTTGCAGGCTGTTTAATGTGTCTATTGCCGTCTTTTGGTTGGTTTTGTTACACCAGACTGCGGAAGCGTAGGTGATAATTGGCCTCACTACAGCTGTGTATAACCACATAGCAATTTTGGGTCTTATGCCCCATCTTGCTCCTGCCATGCGACAGCATGACCACATGGCCATTTTTGCTTTTTGTGTGATGTTCCTCAGGTGAGGGTTCCAAGTTAACTTTTGGTCGAAGGTGACCCCCAGGTACTTGACCTCGTCTGAGAATGATATTATTTGTCCATTAAGTCTTGGTTCTGTGAGCTTTTCGAGCTTGCGTTTTCGTGTGAATGGTACTATCACGGTCTTGCTCGGATTAATGGACAAGTCATTTTCTCGACACCATTTGAATATGGTGTTTAGAGCTCCTTGCATTAGGTTGGATATCGTGTGGAGGCATGGGCCTTTGATGATGACTACAAGGTCGTGCCGACATGCCGACATCATGGTAAGGCCCGCCTCTATTGTAAATGTAAACTTGATTTAGTTTTTTTTCTTTTGCCAGGCGACGAGAACCCTTCACCACTGCGTTGGTCACCGCCGTCCTCAGCCGCATTGGTTGCGGCTGCGTTAGCACCACCAGCGCTCAGACCCTGGCTGCCTGACCCGCCCACAAAGAAGACTAACCATCTGGGTAAGACAGGTCGGCATCGCCCTGGTGACCGTTGAGGTTCTACAAGGTGTGAATGTCGGCGGCCGATCGTAAGATCAGGCAGATCGTAATGTTCCTGTGTAATATTTTGACGATAGTCTCATTAAACCAATATATAGGTAGGAAAGGGTCGTTAGGTTGCTTCAGCTGCCCGAAGGGCAAACTGCCCAGAAATAGGAGCCCCGCGTGGCGGGGCTCCGTCGAGTCAGGGAACGAGTCAAAGATTTTCACGTTTCACGATATGCCTAGGAATTTCACGATATGCCTGATTTAACGATTGGCCGCCGACATGAACACGTCCTCCGCCACTAGCGTTCAGGCTTAGAGCATTTAATAACCGGAGTCGCCTTTAAAAGCTTACCCCTCTGCCAAAAACCTTGCATAATTGTGCACACCATAAAGATATGGACTGACATGGCTATTTGTACGTTGTTACGTACAAATCATGAAGAAATAGCAATACATTTGACGTCCCCTCCTCCGCCACATCGGCAGACTGGTTTCTACATAAAATGACAGCCTTGATCGTCTGCAGTTACTAAATGCTCTAAGCGTTCAGGTCTTGGCTGCCTGCCCCACCACCACCACCTTTACCGTGTTTGGGAGGAACGATAGGATTTTAAGGTCCTCTATCGTTGGCCTTTACCTTCACCGTATTAGGTATGTGTAAAAAAGCTTGTCGAAAGCTTTACCGTATGTAGATAGTAAAAAAATTATGTTTTAGCTTTCAATCAAGCACTTTCAAACAAATATTAATGTCTGTGTGGAAAGACAGGTGTCGTAGTATGTATTGTATCCCATACACTTCACGACTCTTCTCTTTCCGGACAGACTATAAATACTTATGGAACAAACTTACACAAATCTACCTAATCCCACACAGTCACCTCAAGACCTAAGACGGCGATATACCTCTATCTATATAGTAAATAGATATAAATAAACACTTAAATACATACTTAGAAAACATCCTTAACTCAGGATACAACTTACCAGGATATCAACCCGGGGCCTCTTGCTTCGTAGAGGCTGTTGAAACGCTTCTAAGGGTTAAACCTTTGTTTAAAACTAGGTAACAAAAAGAAAATATCGATTTATAAGTTGCAACAATTTTAAGCATGTATTTATTTAATGGTTTTCACTAATTCTCCCAGGTCTAGTGTGCGTGGTGTGTGGCGATACCAGCTCCGGCAAACATTACGGCATCCTTGCCTGCAACGGCTGCAGCGGGTTCTTCAAGCGCTCCGTCCGACGGAAACTCATCTACAGGTTAGCGGCCACCTTAGTTATGTTAATATGATGTTTCTTTGTTGTTTTTTTTGTTTTCCGTTAATTTCAAGGGTGCATTCCTGAGCTTAAATCAAGTAACTTTCTCAAAGACACCGACATTCTAATTAACTCCATTTCGGAGATAATCAATAATTTATTTTTTTCCTATAAGGCCTCTACAAGCGTGTACACTTGCCTTAGGACCGGTTTACATATTGATTAGTGTTTAGAATGAGTTCATACATTTGCTACTAAACTTAAGTACAATCTCGGTCGATCGATGTTCGAAATGACATTGATATGTCACAGATTTCAATTGTTTGGTTGAGTTAAATGTAATGCCCGTGTTACAACAACGCTTATGCTACATTTAATTACTTTTTAAAATTATTTTTTTGTTTTAAAAAAAGAAAAAAAAAAAATTTTTTTGAAAATTAACTATGCCATTTAGTTCTCTTAAACGTTCTTAATCATACCCCGAAGTTAACGGAATTCATTAAAAACACGGTGTAGAATCTTGTACCTATCCATTTTTATACCGGTAGGAGAAATGAGCCGTAAGGTAAACGTATTGGTGCTCGACGCGGACCCAGGACATGTCATCTTGAAACATAAGTCATTGTCAGTAGAGGTGACAGCAAGATGTCATCTATTGGGCATTATCATGTCGAGCACTAGTAAGTCTACCTTACATACATTTTCTTTGAACAAAAGCCAATATAATTTTGTTAATACCATGATAATACCTAAGTACATAGTTTATTAAATTTATTATGCTTCTTAGTCGTTCTGTATTTGTGGCTACATAGTTATCCATGATAAGTTTACTTTAAGCATTATGAGGCGTATACCTGATATAATAAGATTGTTGAAATGATTTTGGTGGCAATGGCAACCAATAATTATTAGGAATTTTAACAATGACAACCAGCGGCTGAAAGCACACTACGTCTACAAAGTGTCTACAAATACCTACTTAATATTAAGTTTGTTTTTTATTACAATTAGGTTAGTCAAATATTATCTATAAAAATAATATTTGTTCATGTGGTGAGGATATAGTCTTGCAATGAGATGTGATGCTAAACGGCCTACCTACGTATTAACTGTTTGTTTGATATTTAAATATTGCGCCGTAGGTCGATGTAGCAACCACAGTATGCTACATTTACCTACTGACCTACCCGTAAACTCGTCCTGACTCCTTGAGTTAAAATAGTGGAATACTGTTTTTTTTCTAGTTAGTAGTAGTACGGGTATTGAAGGAATATACTTACCTACCTACTTATCGTACCTACCCGACTTACTTTATGTAAGTATAGATACTTAATGACTCGTACACTATTAACTTTACTTTATTAAAGCACGATGATTAATTAATGATCTTGTTTTTTTGGAGCAAGCAACTTACTATTTACTAAGTTCAGCTGTTGTGTTACATAGGTACTTATTAGCTTACTATTAGTTAATGTTAACCATCTTCACTAAATAGGTATGGCATCCTTTGATAAAATTAACAGACTTAACAGTAATAGGTACACAAACTTTTATAATTTTCAAGGTAAAAAAATACTTACAGGTTGTAACAAAACTAATGGGGATTAGAGAATGCAAATCGGTTATTTTTTGTATGGAAATAATCGGTTTTTAACCGCGGCGGTACAAAAAATAACCGATTTGCATTCCTTAGTGGGGATCCTTAAGGGCATTCTCGGTATAGTGTTCCGATTAGGAAAAAAGAAGATTTTTTTTTCTATGGGGCAGGTGTTGTCCAGGTCGACAAAATTTCCATACAAAGGGCAAAAATTATTTTATACTACCATTTCGTAAGCCCCGGTATTTTTGTTACAACCTACTTGTATCATGTACAAAATAAAACGTTTTAAGTGAAACCGCATTTTCCCTAGTTTAAACAAGTTTTCTGAAACGCCTTGGTGAAAACACGTTTTCACTAGTTTTCCGAAACGCCTTGGCGAAAACACGTTTTCACTAGTTTTCCGAAACGCCTTGGTGGAAACACATGTTTTCACTAGTTTTCCGAAACGCCTTGGCGAAAACACGTTTTCACTAGTTTTCCGAAATGCCTTGGTGAAAACACGTTTTCACTAGTTTTCCGAAACGCCTTGGTGAAAATACGTTTTCACTAGTTTTCCGAAACGCCTTGGTGAAAACTAGTTTTAACTGAATTTTTTCAGTCAATACTATTAGTTTTCGCAAAGGGCCTCAGTGAACATTAGTTTTCACTAATTAATCAAAATAAATTTCAGTTATAACTATGATTAACACACAGGATACTTACTTTTGATCTGGAAATCGCCACCTATAATGGGGGTTAAATAGTAGGTAAGTTTAAGAGAAGATGAAAGTGCCATTAAATATCGAAACGAGTTTATACGGACAAAAGCTACATATACTTATAGAAATATTACGAAAACCGGAGAAAGTCATGTTTAGTCCGATATAAAACGTCAACCGGGTCACAGGTGTGACATAGTTCACTACATCGAATAGTTAGACAAATAGACGCGGCCGGTAGCGATACACCTAAACTAACAACCGATGTGTAACATGTATGTACCAATGATGTAAATGGTTTGGTGAAATTCGGAACATTTCCGTAATGAGGTCACTGAGTCATTTGTGAGTTGACGGCCAGACAAAGTTTACGTTTATTTTCCTTTTCTCAACCCTTCACTGTTGGTAGTTAGTGCAATGATGTATATCTTTGTGTACCTATTATATACATCGTTATCGTCGTCGTCCGTCTTTGCCACGATGGCATCGTTAGCCTTATTTCTCCTTACCATGCCGTATGAGAAACAAGCACACTCCGATATGATGTTCTGTATTTCTTAAATGAGATCGGTGAGGCAAGTTGGAAAAAGGCGAACCTCCTTCTATTGGTTCCTTATATATCGTCATGTGACAACTAAAACTCACTAATTACCACCAAGTGGTGGTAACAAGTGTTCATAGCCATAATGAACCGTATTTGTACCAAAGTAAGGTTGATTTTTGTTTAGTGAGTTTTGGTTGTCACCTGACGATATATTGAATTCGACCTCTCATAAATTGGATCCGGCCTAGACTACAAGTTTCTTCAAGTTTTAATTTACTTTTAAGTATGTGCTTGTCAAATTCTGGTTTAATTAAAAGCCGAACGTGCGAAGTATTGAAATTTCAACATTCCAAAAAGTTAAATCCTGAACGTTGCAACTGTTTCAAAAGACGTGATTTGAACTTGAATTTCATAAGAAATCGTTTTTTTATTTCTGGTAGGTACCTAAAACTATTTAAGTATTAACAAGTTAACTTCAAACCCCTCCTAGTAAATTGGTACAGATGTAGTGCATAATTGTTTACCATCGTACTTTCTCGGAAACGTTCGTATTTGTCATGCTACCTTCAGTCAACCTACCTACCTTTTGAACAGAGACACGTTTTCCTTTGAACGTTTCCGTGAAAATACGATGGAAAACAATTATGCACTGCAACTGTAAGGTATAATATAGAACGGGAAAATATCAGCTTATGACAGATCAACTTAGGGTCAACATAAGAAAGCAATCACATCATGAAATAAGGAAAATTCCAATCAAAGCTAGTGCCCGAATGAAAGCAGTTCTGAGAACACAGAGGACTAATACAGATTAAATATATTTTCATTACCGATAATCCCCAGTAATAGGCTTAGGAGCAAGTTGACATTTGTCGCAAAAGGGACCCGAATTCCTACCAACTTACATTTGCTTCTATTGATGGCACCACTGACTTCGGCATGGTGACATTTTGTATGGAGAAATAATTTTAGCATTTTTCCGATGTAATGATATGTTTGTACAAAAAGACCGCAAACGTATTGCAACTATGTTACTTATTTTGCTATTATCGATGGCGATATGCTGTTATTATATCTGAAAATACCTACAGTAGTTAGTATAGGTAATTGTAATATGTCTGTATAAAAATGTGTGAAATTCTAAATAATGTGTGGGAGACTGAACTTTCGCGACTACATTTTTCAAATTTACGGGGTTTAGGTATCTACTGACAAAGTTGGTATGCCAGACTGTATCTCAAAAATATAAGCATGGTAGCACCATTTCAAATTAAAAAGGTAATGAGACCACGGCATTCAATCTGCCATAAAGCTGGTACACATGTCACACTTGACCATCTCCTTGGCGTTAATACTATAAGGGCTCAAGTGTACCCGAAATCGATGCGTATACGCCGATTTTGTTATCTATGGTGTAGCTTTAAGGGCGCGCTCATAATAACATTACGCGGGTGAATTAATCGAATAGGGAGCCAAATGTTAAACTGTTTTTAATATTATCAGTCGCATCTACCCTGTATTTTTTATATTGGATATTAGTAAGCAAGTGCCAGATATTACCGTGGGTAAGGTACTTGTCGAATACAGTGATTTATAGAGCGAAATCCAGTATTAAATTTTAACAATTCCAAGCAATTTCCTCCATAGGTGACTAAAATCCCTAATTTTAGTAAACATTGTCATTCATACGGGTTATCCGCAGATGGTCTAGCTAGAACGCAAAATGACTAATGTGTTGTTTTGCCTAAATCGCAATAAGTCTACATCGCAAACGGTCTAGAACGCAAAATGCCCGAATTATTTTTCCGTTTTATCTTAACTTTATAGCGATGTCGACGGAGCCCCGCTTCCGCGGTGCTCCTATTCTTTGCTGTTTGGCCTTCGGTCATTTGAAGATACCTAACGAACCTAACCTACCTATGTAAAATGTGGTGATGTAAAAAGTGGGCATTTTGCGTTCTAGACCGTTTGCGATGTAGACTAATTGCGATTTAGGCACAACAACACACTAGTCATTTTGCGTTCTAGACCATCTGCGGATCACCCATTCATACTAACTTAGGTACCTATTGGTAATTAATTAAAATATTTCTAATAGGTATTTTAAAAGTTCAAGCCGACGCAAACCAAAAATACTGAACTACCGCCCCAATCCGAAGATATTTTATTATTTAGAAAATATGATAAAACGTTTTTTCAAATAAAATGTTACTTATATTTAAAATGATAAAGTATCCATTATTAGTCGGAACGGTAAACAGTGAACAGCAACCGGCAGTGCACTTGCCGTAAAAAACGAAAATTAAATTCGCATCACATTTAAATACCCCCGAATCGGGGATGTTTCGGCTCCGGCAGAGTGACAGAGGAGGAGCGATTAGCGTTCTGGAGGTAAGGAGTAAAAATACAAGAATATACTATAAAGTAAAATTAAAAAAAACATGGTACAAGCCTTGTTTAATTAATTACTTAATTAATTCTGATTAAATTTACATAGGTATATTTTCGATTTGAGCGCAATTTGGCTTTGTGAAATACCATAATGTTATAGTTTGATAAATTGATATTATGATTACTTAGGTAAAATTTAAATATCTTATTGGATAAAGATGTCTTAGTTAATCAGAATAAAAAGTCTTTGAAAGAAGAAAAAAATGTCTCCAATTTATTTTATCAGTTATGTGACGCCTCAATTCTCACTAATAAAAACACTACACATTACGTTCTTTTGGTGAAAACTCCCAGCATTATTTCTTTTAAATCACTATAATATTTACGATGACCCTCGTCCCTCGAATGTTTCCCGCTTTTTTATCGCTATCATAACCTCACACCTTGCCATGGGCACAGATGCAACAAGAATAGAAATATGCTTACCAGTCTACGGATTAAGTGGGTTCAAGTGTTCCCAGCCCCTCTATTGTAATTTTTGCCATAGACCCGCTACAGATGCGACCTCTTTGCATTCCCTTTCACTGGTGTTGCCCAGTTTTTGGTAGGGATTAGTGGGATTTGATTGCTTGATTTCATTATAGGGGGCCAAAATGAATTGAGAGTTCTATTGTTATTTTTTTTGCTGTCATTGCTTGTCGTGTTTTTCAATATCATGTTATAATGTTTACTGTCTTATCGATATTTTATTTAAATATCCAAGTTATGCAGAGTATTTAATGGTAGATTTGATTCAAAAGAAGTTTTTTGCATAAATTTAATTTTTGTACAAGCTTTTATCGCTTACTGTACTTTTTTTATTACAGGCAACCTATACCTTATCATCGATACAATTCTAAAAACCTCTCACACAATTAGGTTGCGTTGTTTCATCACAGCTAGAGTTCCTATGGCCACCTCCCATCTCGATGGTACTAGAATAACCTATTGCATTGTCACCCGACTAATGCTTTTGTTTTGTATGCCAAAGGAGAGAGGTGCAACAAGTATATTTGCCAAATACAGCCATGTGAAGTGCCAGCATTACATATCGTCAGGTGACAACGAAAACTCACTAATCACTAAAAATATTTAGACAGAAATCGACCTTATTTTGGTACTAATAGGGTTCGCTAGGACCCGGGTATGTCCTTAAACTACGTCCAAGACCACCGGTGGACGGGCAGCAGCGTCCCTCAAATCGGTGTACTCGACTGCGATCGCCAACCCGCCTGCCAAGCGTGGCGATTATGGCATTCACCCCCCATAACAAGGGGGAGGCCTATGTTCAGCAGTGGACGTCTTATGGCTGAGATGATGATGATGATGAGGGTTCGCTATGGCTATGACGAACTTGTGGTGGTAATTAATAAGTTTTGGTTGTCACCTGACGATACACTCGTATGTATGCAAATTTTCAGCTCAATCAGAAATCGATAAGAGGGTCAAATTTTTCTTGTAAGACTTGACCCACATTAACTAACATACATACTCGTGCATACTAACAGGACAAGTAAATAAACGCTTGTAATTATTAGCGGATTCTATTTGTAATCTAAAAATATAGAGATGAGACATGCCACAAGTCGGTTGACAATTAGGAGAAAATACGTGTGTATTGTGTAGTGACTGTAGTGAGTACCTAAACAAAAAATAAAAATTGATTTACTTACCATCCTAATTATCATAAAGTAAGAAATCGTTATTGGTAACGACGCAGCGGGAAATAAAAAGCTTTTTATTTTATTATTTATTATTTATTATGTGTGTCATCTGAAAATAGAAAAAAATCTGTACCTATATGATGTCATAAATACTCTAGAAATTGGGACTTCTAACTTCTTCTTGGAAGTTCTACTGCCGTGATCTAGTTTCGGGTGGCCCATGTATTGGGGTCACCTATTGTGATGGCTCGAAACGGGCATCTAGCAACGGATTCCTTGACTACTAAAGTCGGACCAAAAAATGTCTGCAGCGGATTTGATGTCACACGCAGTGCAAGTGTCATTTATACGTCAAAATTTCATAGAAGTTTGACGTTTGAAATAACACTTTCACTGCGTGGGCTATCAAATCCACTGCAGGCTATTCTTGGTCTGAGTCTATGTCCAACGTATATGACATTTATTTCAGTCAGTATTCTTAGATTTCAATGTCTGACTTAAAACATTTTTTGGCAGGTGTCAGGCGGGCACTGGCCGCTGCGTTGTGGACAAGGCACATCGGAACCAGTGCCAGGCCTGCAGACTCAAGAAATGCCTCGCCATGGGCATGAACAAAGATGGTAAGTTTCCATTTAGTGTGATGTTGTAGGTATTTTGAATAATTTTACGGTTTAGACTCACTTGTTTTTAGTCACTCGCGCGACATGTTTCGGAGAGCCTAGGTCTCCTTTCTCAAACACTAACAGTACGAGCAGCGGCAATAATTTTACTAATACTATAATTTTACGCGGGGTACCGCGTAAACCGTAAAATTATTCAATGTTAGTATGTCTCACAACAGTTTAAATTCGATGTTGTATTTCTTGTAATTCAACTGGCACGTGTCAACTTAATATACCTTTTGTGACTTGCCAAAAATCAACCGTTCTACACTGGGGTTCTACGATTTTCTTTCTCAGTCTGGCAATGTCCAATGTGTTCTTCCTTTTTTTTAGGTGAGAACATTTAATTGTTACCGAATTTTTGCTTTTAATAGTTTTCAAATCAGATAAATATAATAATACTTAATATAGTAAATAATAATAAAATTCTGTGACCGTTTGTAGTCCACTTAAGACAGCGAAAAGTGTTAATGGACTTTAGAAAGATAGCTTATGTGGTAAACTTTTAGGCGTTGATTTTCTTTTAAGTTAAACCACAGAATAAATAATAGTACTAGGTACAGAAGACTCACTCTCTAACAAAACGCGTCTGTTACGATCAGCACAGATATGGCCGCTAGGTGGCGAGAGCGCCACGCACGGCTTATGGCTTTCCCCAAAATTGGGATGAAACTGATGTACTTTTAGCTACCTGTAGCAAAGCGACGAAATCGCGGAGTGAGCCACGCCTGGTTAAACGTAAAAGTTCTGCTAATTGTAATTGACAGTTTAAAAGGCGGTTACAGTACCTAAGCTGCAATTATTTACCAATTGCCATACACATTGTTACAGTTTCGTAGTTATATATGTATAAATAAATACATATATCAAAAACGTTATACCTACTAAATACATTTAGACGACCGGTCTGGCCTAGTGGGTAGTGACCCTGCCTGCTAAGCCGATGGTCCTGGGTTCGAATCCCAGTAAGGACATTTATTTGTATGATGATACATATATTTGTTCCTGAGTCATGGGTGTTTTCTATGTATTTAAGTATTTGTGTATTATATATATCATTGTCTGAGTACCCACAACACAAGCCTTCTTGAGCTTACTGTGGGACTTAGTCAATCTGTGTAAGAATGTCCTATAATATTTATTTATTTATTTATACATAACGTGAAACACAACCGAGAGTCGTAGCACAACTGTGCACTTTAAAATGCATATGATGGCGCTTCTATTGTAATTGGTATCTATTATTAATTAAGAAATACATTATTTTGGCAGAAATACTAGTTATGAAATAGGTAACTAAAATAATAGTTATTAGGAATAGTTATATTCGTGGCGTAGCTATTAATGGCCAGTGAAGCTATATTTATGGTTAAATCATAGGATTCGTAGGTACCCATGTAATTACTTACGATTATAACAAAATAAACTTGCTAAAACCATAACATAGGGGCTTGTCGGCAGTAATAACTTTCGCCTAATTGCCTTCAACTAACCAAAATAAAAGTGCAGTTACAACAGTGGCCCCATCGCATTATTTTCTTTGGGGGATCTTTTGTTGAACTGCACTTGTGTGTTTGTATCGCTGTATGTGACGGAACAAGCGTTGTGCAGATTTGTTCTTTGTTGGATTTAGATGTGTTTTGATGTGTTTATACAAGTTGTTGAAATGTGAAGTTCATCGTGGGAATCAAGGGTTGGCATCATGTGCATAGCTAGTTTTAAGCTAGGTAAGTAAATAAACTAAATATAGTATTTTGCCTCATTTACAAAATCCGAATTAAAATCTTCTATTTAGCGAATCATCATCTCAGCCATAAGACGTCCACGGCTGAACATAGGTCTCCCCCTTGGACCTCCATACGTGCTGGGTGGGGGGTGAATGCCTTAATCGCCACGCTTGGTAGGCGGGTTGGCGATCGCAGTCGAGTACACCGAATTTGAGGGACGCTGCTGCCCGTCCACTGGTGGTCTTGGACATAGTTTAAGGACATACCCGGGTCCATTTAGCGAATACTGCAAATAAATTAACTGTTATTCTGTTAGCTAAGTATGCCGGTGATCAAAATACCGACAGCGAACGTGAGGGCCCAACCAAGATACCATTCGTTTGCGCCCTGGCGAACGAAACGGTAATCTCTCTAAGTCACTATCACTCTTCCATCATATTAGTGCGACAGAGAGACATTAGCTATTTAGATTGGCCTCTTGGCTAGGCACCCTGGTCTAACGAAAGAATCACAATGAATACGCCAATATCAAGTGTTCAAAAGTGGTTCCAATTGTTTCTGTAATATCTAAATATCTGGGAGACCGTGCTTTGCTCGGAAAACATATAAAAACTCAAAAAAGACCTAGCTAGATCGATTTTTCGCTCCCTAAAACCCCCAAATAGCAAATTTCATCGAAACCGTTGGTGCCGTTTCCGAGAAACCCGAAATATATAAATAAATAAATATACAAGAATTGCTCGTAAGTTCCACTTTCTTGAACTTGTCGTTATGTATGGTGTTCTACTAACAGAAAAAAAATCTCATCGCATGTTACTAACAAGTAAAATCATGTCAAACCAATCATTTAAAATTTTACACTAAACTTATCCATGCACACTAAACTAACAAACGTATGCACGACTTAACTCGAACAAATTGAATATAAAAAATAACATTTTAGCGTTCTGTAAGCCATAATTTGTATACGGAGCGGTTTGTGCCACGCGCCGACACGTGCCTGCGCAGCGTATGAAAAAGAAAAAAAAACATAAACCATAGAGCGACACATGACATGAGTTAAGTTAGTTGGTATTACATTGACAAAAAGCATATTATTGTTTAAATTTTGCATAATTCGTAGTTTACCCCTTTGATGCTGGCGTGAAAATCGTTATTTGAAAAAAGTGAGATACTTACCTATAAGAAGATTTTAAATTACATATAGGTACTTATTAAAAAAATAACTGATTTGCAAGACCGAAGTGATCCCATAAGTGTTCCGTGAACAAAGTTTTGTACGGAACACTAAAAATCGACTTTTAGTAGGTAGGAACGTAAGTAACCTTAATTAGCAAGATACTATTAATTACTCACTTTTAACCACTTTACATTTCGTTTAGCACCAAGTTAATGACAAAATAATGAATGCATTTTAAGTATTGATAATTGAGATTCTTGCCGGGTCTTGTGAGAATGCCAAGAAGTAAAGCTGAAATTTAACGTTAAAATATTTATTTTATTTTACTATGTATTTTCTTGATCCTCGCGTTATCCCGGCATTTTGCCACGGCTCATGGGAGCCTGGGTTCCGCTTGACAACTAATCCCATGATTTGACGAAGGCACTAGTTTATTTTACTACTTATGTATATTAAATAAATTAAAATTTATTTATTAAAGACAACGCAATATGGTCCATAAACAAAACCGACTTTGTCCGCTGACCCATTGCCGATAACAGAGGACAATCAATATTGAAGCTCTACTATCCCTTATATCGTTAGAAGTTTTCTCACCAACATACTCGTATCCTCCCTCTCAGCGTGTCATTAGTAAGTGGTAACCCTTTAGCCGGCGGCTTAACCATTGTTCATGTGCGCTGTTACTTGTAACAATAGCACGCCTAAAACCATAATGATTTTAACGTCACGGACTATTTGACGTTTTATCTTAGAAGTTCGAATTTTTCACTGCTTCAAAATGCTGCGACTTGAGTATATACTTTGTTTTAATTTCAACTCGTGATTTCCACGCGTTCCGAGATAAAGGCAGACGGACGGACGGACGGACAACAAAGTGATCATATAAGGACATCGTCGTCGTTCTAAGGAGGGTCGTTTTTTTCCTTTTGAGGTACGGAACCCTAAAAAACACTGCGAAACTTCGTTACCAACCGCTTGAGATAAGTGTTCATAGAGTTAGACCAGGAAAAGTCTGCAGAGTTTTTGATAGCCCACGCAGTGCAAGTGTTATTTTAAACGTCAAACTTTTATGAAAATTTGACGTATGAATAACACTTGCACTGCGTGGGCTAAGAAATCGCTGCAGAGCTTTCTTGGTCTAACTCTAATAGAATTGTGATAGAAAGAACTAGGTATGTTCAAGACGTAAGTAATTCTTTGAGTAAAAAAAAATTCGACTCCACTAGAACTGCGAGGCTGTGTGAAAATCATTAAATTTTAAAAACTTGCCAATCAAACCACAATGCAAATGCCCTTAAGCTGAATCTAATAACCGCAGAGTAATGGTGGCACATTCGCCTCATTACGGCGCTACAAAGAGCGCCCTGGAGCGCGTATTTAAATGAGGGGATGTTTAACCACGGACTGTCTATTAATTTAACATTTTAACTACGGCTGGTCGTTGGTAAGGCGTGGCGTGGCCCTCTATGCTTCTGATCTTGCCCTTAGTTTTTATGCTTTTATAGATTATTGGAAAAAGGCAAATTAAATGTGGAAAATATTCACTGTCTTGGGAGGGTCTTATAAGCTTAGGGAGGTCTCTAAGGCTTGCATATGGTGGAAAATTCGCTGTATTGGGTAAGGTCTTGGTAGCTCTGATGGCAGAGCATTGGGCTAGCGATCCAGTGGTCGTTGATTCACGTGCCACCCAAGACAGTGAATTTTTCCACTTTTAATTTGTTTCTATAAGTATATGTGAATATAATCTTTAAGTCCGATTGTATCAGGTACTTATAAAATATACAGATTGAACCCCATTAACTGTATAAAATTTCTATAACTCCATTTATTAAGCTCCGCCGCCTCCTGTGCCTATCGTCCTTGTTTTTAGAAAACAATAAAATTGCCATAATTGTGAAATAAAATCAAACACATCAGGTGCAGGTCTCATCTGGCCGCAAAGTCCCATAGCCATTTAGTCAAAGTGAAAGGCCTCAATATCGTGTCGACCACCTCACTCGCGCGTCGAGCTCTAAGCCCGTCTCTCTCTCAAACGACTTCTGTCAAGTTGATTCGGCTTAATGGTTATTGATTCCAACAATTGGATCCAATGGAATTTCAGATTTATTACTGTAATATTAGGGTTGAAATTTGAGTTGAATAGACGAAAATAAAATTTATTTTCGAGTGGCGTTAAATTTAACTCTAACCTGCTACCATTTGAAGTCATATTTGTTCGTTTAAAAGTTAGGAATCTGGATTTAAGTCTCGAAATTCGATGGGGCTTTGTTTTTGTTGCATCGCATTGGATTTAGGGCGTAATTACAGGGGGTTAAAGTTTATATTTGATCGCAAGTTTGGAGAGATGTGACTCTTTGGGGGACAAGGGCCATTATTCAGGGCCGGATTTAAGGGTTTTGTGCAAGGATTAAATTCGCATTAATCAGTGTCTGTTACTGCAGCCTTAACTTCGGTATAAACAGTTAACTGTTAGGGTACGCGACGCCGGATTTAGGTATACTCGGTCACAGTAAGTTAATCTTGAGTGTGACTGATACCTATCCATGAAAAAGGACATAATGTAATAAATACCTGAATAACAATTTATTACTATACGATCAACATAATAAATTAATCGTAAATACCTTGTCCTAACCTAGGAACTTGATTAAGATGTATTCCTACTTGAACTCAAAGTATTTTTACATGACACGTGTTATTAGTTGGGTTTTTCATTTAGCTAGCCACAACGTATAATAAATCCTAAGTGACTATTAACCTATTTATAAATATGATTAATAATAATAAAATAGCTTTGACGCAAAAGAGCAAACAAATGTTAGGTATTTTACTATTTCATTGGAATGTTTTATACTTTTTGTTGGTTATTCGTTCGCAAACATGACAAACGCGAAAAAGTTGTTTTCTGATTAAATATGTATTAGTTCGAGCTATTTACAAGATACATGTCGGCACTACTTTGAAAAAATCTCGTTGAAAGTTGAAAGGCACTCTGTATGCATCCCATTACATTATATCTATAACCTACCACATTTTTCTTTTGATTGACAGAACAAGATACGAATTTTTTTCAAAGTAATGATGATATGCATATTTTTTAAATGTGTCAGTGAGCGCAGTTACTTACTTGACTCCGTTTCTTAGAATAGGTATCTATTGTTTATTTAAATTATGTTTCGGCAACTACTATACCTTTCTCATCAATTGAAGGGATGTTTAAAAAACAACATATTAACTGACTACACTGGTTGACACAGCTGAAACGATTAACAATGTTCTTAAAAAAGTGTCTAAGCAGTTATGTTGTTTTTGTAAACATCCCTTCAATTATTCCCGACTACCTACTTGAAAAATAGAGTTGAGTATGATCCTTATCCTCCTTAGCCAGACACTAACAGTATGCATCTAGTCCCGATTTGTCTTAAATTATGTATTTGCTTGGTACCTACTTAATAATTGGTAGTAAATATCACATTATGTGTCCGACTGTACCACGTAATCTACGGCTTAAGTCTCGCGAAGGAGCTGCGGCGCGGATTAAAACTCAAAATCGCCCCATTAGCATTTAATTTTACAAATGAATCTTTAATTCTCTGCTTTACACTCTTTACATCTAGAACAAACTGAATCTGCCTTATTCATAATATTCATTAGGCAGGCAGGTATTGTAATGTCACACAGGATTTCGTTGAATAAATGTTGGGATTAGAGCTAGCCCATACCTATTTATAGAATATTTTTCGACATAAAATACCTATTATTTTAAAATTCAATAATATGATAAATGTGTATGAGTGCCATTTAAACTGATCTGTCCTTGATTTGGTATTTATCTGACATTACTTATACTAGCAGATCGCTGTGCACCTCGCTCATGATTACTCTGGATCAATATGAAATTAAAAAGTTTGAAAACCGCTCAAAAAATGAAGCCATATACATCCTAATTACATCTGATATAATTATGTTATATTTTAATACACTCAAATTGGATTAATATTGTATTTCAGTTAAAATATAAATCAAACGCAGTATCTAAACGCAATACAAAGCCGTTGTCCGCTTTATTCATGTTTTGTTAACGAACGAAACAAATCAAAAACTTCAACAGTCCACTCCACCCAGACAGGCGTAATTACAGCGAAACCCTTAATTGGTTTAGTTGAACTAGCTAAGGCTTTTGACAACGTGAAACGCAGTGCCGAGAATAATTAGATTGTCCTGAGTCCTGACTACCGTCGACATCTCAAAACGTAACCAAATTACGCTTTCCTTTTCAAAGAGCCGAGAGCAAAATAATACAAAGCTAAAGTAAAGTGATAAAGGGGCGGGCGTGCCTCAGGGCGCGCTTCTGTGCCCCCGACTAATGATGTGCCGTCGGCTACGTTAAGTTACAGATTTGCCGGTAAATTTCTAAAGTTACGGGTATATTCAAGAGTTGTAAATTACGATTATTTTATCAGTAAATTACGCCTTTATTAGGTGTTGGTGTTGGTTAAGATACCTTTGCCATTTTGTAAATATATTAGTTTTAAATGAATAAAGTACAGTAGAGTCCGGTTATAACGACGCCCAAGGGACCGCTGATATTACGTCGTACTAACCGGACGTCGTACAAAACGAACTGCCCATTTAAATATATTTTTTTAATCAAAATAATTTCATTTTTTATTTATTAATACTTATGCGACAAGCAAAGAAAAAAGAAAACATTTCTTTTAAAATATTTTTTTACGTTAGTATTACGACACCTTGTCAAAATGGAGAGACTAAACTTGTGTGTTTAGAAGAAGCCACTTTTCAAGGTACGCGTACTCACTCGTCATCCGCAAATTACTCGAATCCCGTAAAATAAAAAGTCGAAATTCTTGGGGATCTAATCAAGATGACGTTGTTTTATCACACAGTTCCTATATGTCCCTCCTGTGTCCATCATCAGATCAGCTCGAAGGTACCTACCAAAATATTGCATTGCTACCCAACTTACTGTTCTGTTTTTGTTTTATTTGTTGTTGTAATTAACTGTTTGCAAGTTTACGAAAAGTCATATTTCATCTTGCTCCGTATATGCAAAAGGGGGGAGAGGAGTTGGGTGCGCGGGACGAAGTAAGCTTCTTACCATCAATTTATTTTTAAAACTACGTCGCTCGTCGTTGTAACCAGACTTGACGGAGGGATTTTGTGTCAATTTCCGTCGTTAAAAGCGGTCGGTCGTTATAAGCGGAGTCGTAATAAACGGTTGTACTTCCACAGCAGCTTGTACTAAAACCAAACAAGTGCCTATACTTACGTCGGTATAAGCGGTTGGTTGTTATATGCGAAGTCGTACTAACCGGACTCTACTGTATCTGTTAAATATTCGATTCACTCTAGGTTCATTTTTCCACAGTGCTAAATATTGAGTTGTAGCAAGAACACAACGACTACTTAAATCAAATACATCGATTCGAATGCTAATTAAACTCTTGAATAAATTTCCTTTTACTAGCTTTTATGAGTAGATATTCCTTGTTGTCTCTATATTGTTCCATGACGAAGGTATTAAATCCTCGATAAGAACAGAGGTGCCTACATCACTTTGTAGTAACTTTACCTCATCACGCCTGTCTGACGCCTTCTTCCTACAAATTGAATCAACGTTTCATTGTTGGAGTTGCATTTCATTGGGGGATGGAAATAAAAGTTCGAAGTTTGATTGCCAGCATTTTTGTTACAATGTTGTTGGAAAACCGTAAAGTTCTGGAAAAAAACAAAATTGTTAATGTACTCGCTTATTTGTTGATAGAAGTATTTTCCATTTATCAGAGAGCTACTTTAGCGTCAATATATTATCTAGGACCTGGGTACGCCTTCAACCACGACTGCATCCAATTTAACTGTCGATTAAAAATTTCCACCCCATTTGAGCTTCTTCCAGGAGCTGAATTTCATAAATATATTTGCTAAATTGAACTCTTACGTTTTAAGACTATTACTATTCATATAACTAAGACTATTTCTTATGTACTTACATAATGTGTATATTCCGTATTATATTGATTAACTTTATATCCGGTTTTAAAGCCCATTAAGTACCTATGTTTTTTTAAATAAAATTATGAATAAGTAACTATAATATCTAAATTAATTATTTTGCAATAGTTGATATCGCGAATGTTGAAGAATATATGGCGATATCGTCAAGGAAAATAATCAATAATTGGGGCTTATGACGAAGGACAATATTATTGTTATGTTAGGCCTGTTATTTTCAAAACATGATGACTTAGTAGGAATGGTAACGGGTGAATCATTTTCCCTAAACGTTTTATTAGTTACAATTATTTAATTAAGTAATAATTTTTTCACATATATAGTAGGTATACCTACTTCGTCATAACATGTTATTTACATATTTGTAACATGATTGTACTTGACTTATTCGATCATCTTTACTGCCTGTAGTAGAATCAAGTCAAACTAACAAAAACAAGTCACTTTAAAGAAAGAGGCGTCTAAAAAATAGACTAAGTTTCCAACCAAGATTATTCGGTAGCTGGTACGATCCATAATAAATTCCTTAAGCGAAACCATAACTTTTAGTGACTAATCTGAAAATCTGGATCATACTCGTACTATTTTAGGTAAAATGTAATTTTCTGTCTTTTAATCAAACAAATCTACTAGGGAATCTAGAAGAAAAATACACCCTACAGTACCGACTGACAGTATAGGTTATTTTTTTTAGAAGTTGAGAGTAAAAAGCTCTCTTTAGAACTTGAGAGTAAACTTTTTTACTCTTTACGTTTACTCTCAAGTTCTAAAAAATAACCCGTCGCCTTCACACATGATGAAAAACTAACAGCTATCCCTTTCCTGGCGCCGGAAGTGAGACCTCAAAGATGGCTGCGGCCGGAAGTAGGAGGGGCAAGTTGATTTATAGTTGGGTAGGGAGGCGCTTGTGTGGGGGTTAATCCGCGTGCCTCGAGTCCGTCAGTTAACTGTAGGTTACGGTTAGTCGGTTTCGTTGTAAACGGCGGATGGTAGTTTGGTTTTAGATTAAGGGCCGGTTGCACCAAATTATGTAGGTATAGGTAATCAAAATGACGTTCACTAAATTTTTATTCTATTGGTAGTTTAACACATTCACTGCCAGCGAACCGCTAGGTGGGGTATCGGCTAATACGCTCATAACACGCATAACAAATAAATATGTACAGTCACCTGCAATAATACCTGTATATTACCTACACATTATTTTATAGGAACATTATGTTTTTAGCTAGATTATGTAGGTAATTAATGTAAATATTGTAAAGAATTGTATATACCTTGTCACTGTATAACTGTACATGTACTTAACGCAAATAAAAATAAATACAAAAATACACTACGAAGGCTGCAACAATATCTAACACGATCTTATTTGTAGAGCCATAAGAGCGTGTCACATAGTTTTGCGACCTTCGATTTTGACTGTACTTAAGTCCTTAATTTGAAAAAAAAAATGTTGTAGGTATGTAATTCATTTGCTGTTTTAGCTATAAGTACATAGAAATACAAACAAATAATACTAGGTATAATATTAAGATTCTCATACTCAGTAAAAATGTATATTTAAATGCATAATATGTATGAAGAACTGAAGGTATGTACCTACCTCCTAATATCTCAAATGGATGTAGTAAAAGAAATGGGGAGCAGAATCGAAAACGACAACACACCCATAAAACGCATTTATGTCCCTGCCATCAAAATAATAGCATATAAAACATATACTATGATGTAGGTAGGTATATCTAAGTAAAGGTCTTTTTTTATTTAAAAGATTTTGAGAACGTTATAATTACCCACTTAAATCTTAAAGCTTAGGCTATTGAGACCTCATTGTTTAATTGTGAATTATATGTAACACTAGTAGTATTTAACCGTGTAGGAAGGTACCTACATAAAATATTTTTTGTTAGAAAGTGCATATTATAAGTGACGGTTTGCTAAACCAATAACAAACCTCACACGCATATAGGTAATATGTACATATAACATTTTAAGTTTTGTAAACTTTTCCTTCTTCGTGGTCGTGCGTTAAAACCCTATAAGTACCCACAAAAGAAGCGGCAAAACCAACGTCCCCAACTAGTTTGTCCCGTTAGGTAAAGTTCGCCAGTAAAAGGTGCACGGGGCGGCAATAAAATCAAATAGAAGCCACCCCACCCCCACTGGGAGGGAGGGGGCGCGTGTCATTTGCAGTTTTATGTGAGCTGTTTTGTCAGACTTTCGGATGACGGGGTTTTATTAACAGAACGCTCACGAATGGCAGCCTCGGTGAGGATTGATATTTTGTGAAACAAATAAAACTAATTTAGTTATTTAACTGTAAAAGCTGACTCGTTATACGTAGATTCCACACGGAGAGGAACGGAACGTCTAAAATTAATTATTAGAGGTAGCCTATATACAGGTACGCTTGGTGTGTGTTATTTTATATCCACACGAACACCCACCAGTAATAACATGCAATACTTTAGTCAACTATTTCGTAAATAACTATAATAGTTTCAAGAAACTCATTGGTACGTACGAGCCGGGGTTCCAACCCGCAACCTTCAGTTTAAAAGTCACACGCCTTATGGCTAAGCCATCAACGCATTTTATTCACTTTTAATATATGTACTTATAACTACATGAAAAATAAGTTACCATGTCTTAACTAAGTAGTTATGTAGGTATATCTTCCTTAAAATCTATAAACTTTGACCGAGACTTCCCATGTGAATTTTCTATAAAGGCTACATTACTAAGCTCCGTTCCCACCCTCTTCTGCTGGTAAACTTCCCACTCTTCCCAGACGTGTGCACTTCATGGAGTGCATTTTTATTCCCCTCGCGTCGCTGAAATCTTCGGGGAACCTCCGCCGGTGATCTTCAAACACTGCGTTTTGGAAAAGGATTTCATATATCAGTACTTCAGTACCTATGCACTTTCCTTTAACGCTTCCTCCCTGATCCATAAATAGTAGATTGTATGATTGTAAAATGTAGTATTTTATTTAGCCGAAGGACCATCTTGAGCGTTGCTAGGAATTCATGTCTTCTGGACTGCTTGAGAAACTTAATTATAGGCTGGACAACGTGAATGTGTCGCACTGTCCATATATGATAAATCTAGATATTTATCGGACGGAGTCTGGGTACAATCAGGTGGGCTATGTGGTTGTTTGATCGACACAGTATTAAAAGAGTTTGATGCATAGGTATGTCTTTTGTTCACAGCGGTACAGAATGAGCGCCAACCTCGTAACACTGCCACGATCCGACCAGAGACGCTGAGAGATATGGACCAAGAACGCGCTCTGAGAGAAGCTGCAGTGGCAGTAGGTGTTTTTGGGTAAGTAAATTTTTATTTTGTGCAAGATCTACGTTTTGTTAAATCCATAATTATATTAATTAGGTACCTATGCAAAAAGTCATTTAGGGTTGTCAGGACAATCTTTCTACTGAAACCACGACAAACAGAACCCTTATTTAGCACGCAGTCGAGTCAAAGACATTTGAAGCACATCACTCTTTGACTTGTCTTTTGGAAAGATTCTTTGTAGTACTTAATAGGTACTATCGTTAACTTCCCCGTTCAGTTTAGGAAAATACCGTCGTCAAATGATCTAACTGGATTAGTATAAAACCGTTTCTTTTTATTTAATCGTCCACAAAGCTAACTTGGTTTTTTATTAAAGAACGTTTTGTTTGGCGTTCTGGAATGAGCACTTTGTATTTATTGTAGGTTGACTTTTTTCGATGGCGGGACAAAGCTTTGATACTTAGACAGTAAATGTTGTGTTTTCCTTTTGTTATTTCTCGAATTCAGTCATACCTAGGTATGACAACACACTAGTACAATAAAAATCACTAGTGTTTTTTGTTGTTGCGATAATTTCTTAATACTTACCTACTTGGTAACTATGTAGTAACTATACAACGTGCTCACGAGGAACCCGAAAGATTTCAACCCCTCCCCCGCCTACATACTAAATGGTGGAAAGTGTGGAACACTCTGTACCTATTATAATATCTAAGATTGCGTAACTATTTCAGCAAACCCAGAATCTTATACATTTTAATACTCATTGGGCCCCTAAATTTTATGACACGATTTGGCAGTCAGATGCAAACCAATCTCGGTATAGTGCGCAGCGCTGTTCTCTTAACACTAAATCATAACATTATGTAAATGTAATAACTACGAATGGAGGACTATGGGGAGGGCGAGAGCGTTCAACTGTTAAGTGATTTGTTTTTTACATAGTGTTATGGGAAGTATATTTTATGATAATTATGATTTATATTCATATTATGTCGTTCTTATCAAAAAAGTGAGGAGATAATGTAGAGTAAGTAGTAGTAATTAAAATTTAAAATACTCATTGTAGTAAAAGACAAGAGGCTTGGTCAAACACTGATTTATTTCAACTACCCACATATGATAATATCTAAGACTAAGAACTACCTACATATTGTTAACGTAAATCTACAACACTCATATTAAAATAAAAGCGAACATAAGATGAGTGAAAAGGTGAAGCTAAGAAATCTTTAAAAAACTTTTTACAAAAAAAAGAAAACCGACTTCAAAAAGGATGAAATAAAATATTATCCATTTTAAGTCTATGCGTTACCAACTGATATGTTTGAAGTCGGTGCCAAGCCAACTTTGGAAGCATACCATGATTTTGGTGCGAATCGATAAGGATGTACGTTGGTTTGCCTTACACGACGACAATTAACGTACTTTCTGTAGGTACAGTTGACGTTAAAAATATGTTTACACTTTTCGTCTTATTACAAAGGAGTAAGGTGCAAAAGTGTAACCATATCTTTGACGTCGAATGTACCTAAGAACACACCTCAGAACACACGATCAAACCTTCTTAGCACAGTCCGTACCATGTTAGTCGGCACGCAAGCGTGAGATTGGGACTGAAGTTATTTCCCGTCCCTTATTCAGAGAACTACGTTTCATAATATAAAACAATTCAAGGAATTTACTTTCTTGCCAAATGTCACCTGAAGCGGTTCAGTTGTATAGCCATGAAAAGGTGACAAAGAGGCAGACAGAATTACTTACACATTTATAATAGTTATTAATACAGTTCTAATGGGATTTATAGTCATAAGGCTGATTATATTTGACGGGTATTGTTACTACTTGGCTTGGCACCGACTTCAAACATATCAGTTGGTAACGCATAGACTTAAAATGGATAATATTTTATTTCATCCTTTTTGAAGTCGGTTTTCTTTTTTTTGTAAAAAGTTTTTATTTTTCCATTTTTAGTTTTAACGCATTGTTAAGAGCGCGACGCATGAATGAAAAACAACATCATGATTAACACTAAATTCGTGTATCTACTTTAATAAATACCTATGTAATCAGGAATTTTCTCGAGTCCGTCTGGGAAATTACAATTCCTGTCACTACACTAAATCCATCCTCCGCCCCGCCACTGACCCAATCTCTCAACCCCCCCGATCACTCTACCTCACAGCGTATCAACTCCTGATCCATGTACCCCTCGGCCCTGAACCAGCAGCCCTACAACCACCATTACCCGACCCCTTTATCCCCGACCCCTTAACTCCTAACCCTAACCCCCGATCAGTAGCCTTACCAGCTTTCCAAGAGTTTGACATTGATTTATTCGCTAGCGTGTGTGTAACTTACTTTCTTTGCATCTCGCTCGTATTGGCATATTAGTGCGAGCCAGATGCATAAAAAGTTAGTTACGAAGACGTTAGCGTCGCTAACTTAGCGAATATGTCAATGTCAAACTCGTGGTACGGCTACACTTGCACTACATCAAATTGGCGGTGTTCGGAAGCAAATGCTTGAGTTACTTTAGAAAACACCGAAATCACTTTACACGTGCCTTTAAAAACTGAGGAGTTCCCTCAGTTCCTCATGGATTCCATCATCAGACCAGAACCAAAAATAATACGAAAACACCTAGGAGGCAACTCCTTCCAAACAAAAAAAGAATTACTCAATTCGGATCACAGGTGCCGGAGTAATCGCTGAACATACTACATTTAAAAAATCATCATCATTATAATCAAAACAATCATCATCATCAGGTCTACTTCATCAAAGTGGTGGTTTTCGGGAGAAAATGCTCGAGTTGCTTAAGAAAACACCCAAATCACCATGCATGTGCCTTTAAAAATTGAGGAGTTCCCTCAATTCCTCATGGATCCCATCATCAGAACAGAACCAAATTAAAATGGGACCAACTCGGAGGTAGTTCCTTTCAAACAAAAAAAGAATTACTCAAGTCGGACTACGGATGTCGAAGTAATCGGTGAACGTACTACATTTAAAAAATCATCATCATTATCATCAAAGCAATCATCATCATCAGGTCTACTTCATCAAAGTGGTGGTTTTCGGGAGAAAATGCTGGAGTTGCTTAAGAAAACACTCAAATCACCATGCATGTGCCTTTAAAAATTGAGGAGTTCCCTCAATTCCTCATGGATCCCATCATCAGAACAGAACCAAATTAAAATGGGACCAACTCGGAGGTAGCTCCTTTCGATCAAAAAAAGAATTACTCTAATCGGACTACGGATGTCGGAGTAATCGGTGAACGTACATAGAAAAAAAAAAAAAATAGCCACAACCGAATACAGAACCTCCTCCTTCTATGAAATGGAAGTCGGTTAAAAATACCTCGTTCTAGGTTGCCTTCTGGATTAATTTCTTATCTACTTATTTATTTTTATTAGGTACAGTATATTTAGGACAGATTTATTATCGCATTCTCGCATTCATTTTAAGTTTAATATTTAGGCATACTTACAAGGATAAAGGTAATAGGTATTCATTTAATGTTACATTCAGACTAATAGGTAGGTACCACGAAGTGACACAGAGAAGTTTCAGTAATTCAGTATAAAAGGAACTGTTTGTTTCGGCATCTAAGAAACTAGGTACCTACCTATTGATTTTTAGATTGCCCACGTTACCCTGCTATAATTTTATATCCTGTTTAGTGTTCCTTTTTCTTTAGGACACCTTTATTCCAGTTCTTTGAAGATCCCAAGCGTCATAGGATCCGAGCCTTTCTTCACTATGCTTACTCACTTCGGTGATGTTATGAACTGAGATCCGATTACATGAAGTTACTCCAAATCCCGGGATCAAGTTATAGTAGTGTCGTGGTCACATTCTATAGACAATATGTTTTGTTATGACACCGGCAGGACTATTTATAGACCAGCGAAGGGTCAAGCCACAGCACAAGTGATTCAGTGCCTGATCAAAGGTGGGGTCGACCGTCGGCACGGGTGACTAGCGCCTACCTCGACATGTTATTTCATCTATGTGGTGCTTTGTATAGGGGCGTTTAAAATAGCTATCGATTAACTTTTGAAGGATGCAAAGTCTGAAACATCCAATTTCCTTATTGGCGTTGTAATAAATATTATATTGTAACCCGAGTTGAACTGAATCATGAGTTTTTAATATCTACCTACTTATTTTTATTTTTCTCTTTATCAAATGATACGAATATGTACGACTAAATGTTGCAATGTCAAAAAATTACCGTTTAATTAATTTGCGTATATATGGCCTATTTTAGATTAAAGCTAGTTATTTATTTAGTTTAATAGTAGGTACCAATGTATATATCTGTAATATAAAATTTTCTTAATTTCAGACCTCCAGTATCATTAGCTATGGCGCTTTCGCCGCAGCGGTACCCACTGCTGTCCCCGCACTACCCACAGCTACCTCCGCCCCAACCACAGCCGGACTCCTCGCGCGACCACGAGGAGAGGCACCACTCCGACAGCGACGGTGAGTGTCCCCAGTGTCCTAACAGCGGTACTCACTGCTGTCCCCGCACTACCCACAGCTACCTCCGCCCCAACCACAGCCGGACTCCTTAAGCGACCACGAGGAGAGGCACCACTCCAACAGCGACGGTGAGTGTCCCCAGTGTCCTAACAGCGGTACCCACTGCTGTCCCCGCACTACCCACAGCTACCTCCGCCCCAACCACAGCCGGACTCCTTACGCGACCACGAGGAGAGGCACCACTCCAACAGCGACGGTGAGTGTCCCCAGTGTCCTAACAGCGGTACCCACTGCTGTCCCCGCACTACCCACAGCTACCTCCGCCCCAACCACAGCCGGAACCCTTACGCGACCACGAGGAGAGGCACCACTCCGACAGCGACGGTGAGTGTCCCCAGTGTCCTAACAGCGGTACCCACTGCTGTCCCCGCACTACCCACAGCTACCTCCGCCCCAACCACAGCCGGACTCCTCGCGCGACCACGAGGAGGCACCACTCCGACAGCGACGGTGAGTGTCCCCAGTGTCCTAACAGCGGTACTCGTTTCTGTCCCTCTACCCACCGTTGGCGCCTTCGGAGCAACAACCAGACTCGTCGCTCTGCCACGATTAGAGACATTACCCAGTGACAAACGTGTCTTTCTAGCGGCCCCGCTTCTATCCCTTACCAGTTGCGCTACGCCTCCGAAAGCAACGGTTTCTCTAGTGCCCTTGCAGTTGACTTCGTACCCCGCAATGGTACCCGCTTCTGTCACGCCGAACCACCGCAATCAAACTCATCGCACGAGAAGCGGTGAGTTTCTTTAGTGTTCTCCTACAAGCGGTACCTACTCGGTATATTACAGTCTCACTTACATATGTTGTCAAACATTGCATGTGCGCTCTGTCTGTACCTATGTACTGAGGGATATCCAGTCCAAGTAAGTCCAGTCACGTGTTGAATATAGATGATAAGTAGGTAGGGACCTATAAATATAGGGAAATTACCAATTGCCAACGAGGTGCACTTTAACCTTGCAAGAAAATGTCTGTGTCAGCATTTATTTGGTAAAAACGATGAAACAACTGCGTGTATTTAAGTGAGACACAATAAATCCAAATTACTTCCTTATAAGTGGGTAGGTACGGGTTTTTCGTTATTTTTTTTGTGGTTATGAAGTGACCGCTTTACGGTTTTTTCTTTAGGTAATACTCGTATATACCTAAGAAAAAAACACGTTACGGTCACGGGTGCGAATTGGTATCAACAACCATTTATTGGGTCAGAAAAAGATGAGCAACATAACTACCATTGGAACTTAATTCGTTCGGTCAGCAAGTCACTATTATCTAATTTGAAAATAAATGAATAATAGCCATGAACATATTTTTAAGCAACAATCCCTTACCTACATGGGATCTTCTAATAATACATAATTTTAGTATAACCTAGGTAGGTAATAGGTACCTAATATTACTAAAAGAGTGGTTAATAGTTGAAGGGGTGTACATGTCCAAGAAAAACCGTTATTAAAAACGTAAACGTAATTAAAAACTTATATAAGGAGATACATATCCGCTATACTGACTCCCGTACATTAAATATGCGGTATCCCTGGTGGTTGTGAAAAGTTGACATTTGACGATTGAGTTATATACCAGTATTATATGGCTGGGCCATCTACTTAAGCTGTAAAAGCTTCACAATTTTGCTACCACACCTCTTCTACAATCAACACTCCTCTTCTGCAACTCTTTGTCGATGTTTAATTAACTTATTGCATTTTATTTAAGTAGTTATTCTGTTAATTAACTGCCATTATCTAAGTATAGTAATATCATCACAGAAATTATATTAGGTACGTACGTATGCAGAGGAGTGATATTGTGATTTTTAGAAAAACCGTTAACGATTCTTGGTTATTATGTTCCCAGATGACAGTATCGATGTTACCAACGAGGAAGATTCAACGTCCTACTCGCCGCCCGCCGCCAACCTCGCTGCCTATCCTCAGAACTGCGGGCCTTGCAGGTAAATGTTAATGCAATTCCTAATTTTCTATAAATTATAGCTTACTTTAATGATGATGTTTATAAAGTTAGGTTTGGCCAGTGCCCCTGTACTACTTTAAAAATACATATTTAAATAGGTAAGTTAGAATGGTACCGCCCTTGGGCCTCGGCGTACGCAAACCGCAGTAATTATATTACCTTTTCAACTCTAACTGTAGAAGTAAACAGTAGAGGCAAAAATCATGTGGCACTATTCCCTTAGCTGGCCTTAACTTAACTAAGGCTCAGAAACCTTACCTATCCATGGACTTGTTGATTCAGACCGCTTGGAGTGGAAAGCGCGGCAGAGACAGCAGCCCGGCTGCTGTTCATGGCCGTCAAATGGGCCAAAAACCTGCCTTCCTTCGCTAGCCTCGCCTTCAGAGACCAGGTAATCTTATAATTTCCGTGCTTACCTATATGATATTGTCCAGTTGCCCAGATGTTCCTTAATTTGTAAATAGCGATTGCATGTTCTCTAGCCCTAGCGAATATCTGTGCCACTTTCTACCTATTTACACCCACGATTTGTTTTCCATTGCGATCGTCGCTTGATGGCATCCATAAGAATTATAAGTGGCCGCTTATTTTATATGTCGTACCGACTCTACTCAGTAACATACACAATAAGCCTCTTATTTTTTGCGATATTTAATCACTGAGCAAATATAAAATTTTCGTTTGTTTAACAGGTTATACTGCTGGAGGAGGCATGGTCGGAATTGTTCCTCCTAAACGCAATCCAGTGGTGCCTGCCGCTCGACGCGGCGTGTACGGCGCTCTTCGGCAGCGACCAAACTGACCAGGGTAAATCACAATAGATTATGATATAAAAGTTCATTCCTGATGAAATACACCGCTTGCGGTAGATTTACAGTCTGATCAGTATCTACTTAATACATATTTACGTATTGTTTGTGTCAGAATCTGGAGCGGGCTCAGGTGTTTTGCGGCGACTGCGCGAGGTGCTGGGCCGGTACCGCGCAGTGCTGGTCGACCCGGCCGAATTCGCTTGCATGAAGGCCATCGTACTCTTCAAATCTGGTAAGTAGATATACCTAAGTATAAATCGCTCGCTCGTTATTTCCTCTCAATTTATTCTGCACCACAACAAGATCGGTAAGAAGTCCTCTCATGATAAGAATAAGAATAATTTATTGAGAAAACCTTATTGCTTATGTTGCATTATGCGTGAACTTTTACATTTTACGTATATTGTTACGTGCGCCTGAACTAGGAATATCCTGTATCTCAGGCAAAGAGATAATATACTAATTTAAAGAACAATAAACAATTAAACAAAATAAAATCATGAACATAGAGACATAAAATATGATGATGTTAAATTTCCAGAGACACGCGGCCTCAAAGATCCCCTGCAGATCGAGAACCTCCAAGACCAGGCGCAGGTGATGTTGATGACGCACGCCCGCGCGGCGCACGCGGCGGCGCCCGCGCGCTTCGGCCGCCTGCTGCTGCTGCTGCCTCTGCTCCGCCTCGTCTCCCCGCACCAGCTCGAGAGGGAGTTCTTCGCCAAGACCATCGGACAGACGCCCATGGAGAAGGTGCTAGCTGACATGTATAAAAATTAACTTTAGATTGATTGTTTTCTGTGAAGGTAAGATTGGTGTTCGACATTTAGCGCGAGAAACTGCGTTGTGAGACAAAATGGTTCGTTAAATGTTTCATTGGTTGCGCTATTGACGAGCCGCGATTGTGGACGAAATGCCAAACCTCGTCTTTAAGTACTTTAAACTGACATTTCTTATGTAGGTATTCATATGTGACAATCCGAGAATGTTCATAAACATAAACATTTGAAATGCCAAGTAATAAGGTACCTAATCAAAATTTAAGTTTTCATTGTTGAAGATGTATAATTAATTTAGTTATATGTATATCTACTTATTTTAGCTTGATGCATCTGGAAGTGGAATGGGATAAAAGTAAAGCTAGATTTTTAAAACGAATTATGGCCTCATAAATGACGTTTGATAGGTATATTTGTACAAATCTATGTAAATAAGTAAAATAAGGTGTCCTTGAAGAATGTTAATACTGTAAAAATCCCTATTATTTCAGATTTTGTGTCCCTCATCCACGTAGCCTTCCGGTCGATTTGATCCTGAGCATATCAACTACAAATTTACCTACCAATTGAAGATATCTATGCATACCATAGTTAGCGCCAGAAAACAAAAAACTTATCTGATAATAAAATGCACTTCTAGTCCATATAAATATTAGACGATATACTCAAGATAAATCTCGAGTGTACCTACAGTACTGCATAATACCCAACTGCAAAAGTTTATAGTGTAGGTACTGTCAGTCAGCCAAGTGGTCTACCACTTTTCGACTCTATCAATCAGATGACCGTACCTAACCCCTGCAGCCGCTGTTCTTAAACAACAACATCTGTTTTGCATGCAACAAACAGAGGACCAAGCATGGATGTGGTGGACAAATTCGCTGCACAATTTATTCGATAAGGAAAAATCCTAATAGAATAAATTTTCCCTCACTACGAATTTTACGACAGACGTCATTGATACGCAGAATTCTGCGATCCTAGACGACATTTAACCTTTTGGACGCCAATGACTGATATTTCCGCACCGTAGGTCCAACGCCAAAGACCGATTAATCCGTCACTGACCACAGAGCAACACCGACTATGTGCATAGGCATAAAGTTCAATTTCAGTTTTGGCAAATCGGTGACGTGCAGTTGGCGTCCGAGTGACCGCTTTTTAGGGTTCCGTACCCAAAGGGTAAAACGGGACCCTATTACTAAGACTTCGCCGTCCGTCCGTCCGTCCGTCTGTCACCAGGCTGTATCTCACGAACCGTGATAGCTAGACAGTTGAAATTTTCACAGATGATGTATTTCTGTTGCCGCTATAACAACAAATACTAAAAACAGAATAAAATAAAGATTTAAATGGGGCTCCCATACAACAAACGTGATTTTTGACCAAAGTTAAGCAACGTCGGGAGGGGTCAGTACTTGGATGGGTGACCGTTTTTTTTTGCTTTTTTTTGTTTTTTTCTTTTGCTTTATGGTACGGAACCCTTCGTGCGCGAGTCAGACTCGCACTTGCCCGGTTTTTTGTGTTTGACACGGCGTCGAAAAGTTTAATGTTCGTAATTCCTCTTATGTGTTAAATAGTTTATCAACACGAAAGAAATCGATTGGAATTATGAAAATTAGGGTTTTTTGATGACACTAGAAAGAATTCTGTACAACGAACGGTCGTTCAAAATTCGAATGTGAGCAGTTTTTTTAATCTAGCTTCATAAAACTAATAATACTTGTACTATTAACAATCCTATTGCTATATGGTTCCTAATATTGTGTGATCGTGTAAATAAACACGATCACATTTAAATGTCGGTCTGTCCTTAAATGCACTAAATCAATTTGGTCTAACTTACTTATTTGTTGGTTACCTAAGATTTGATAATAAGTAGATCATTAAAATTAATACTAAACTGAGCCAACCCACGACGCTAGTCGCTCATTATATCTATGACGTGAAACTCGTAAGATCAGCATATAAAAAGTGAATCAACGGTGAACAACGGGTTGCAAGACTGGTTTACTCGTGCATACAAGCACTATTGATATCTAAAGACCTTGCACAGCCTCACCTTGTAAACCACATCGTATTCGAGTGTTACGGTTATAAGTAGGTACTTAGGTACGTTAATAGGCAGATAATATGAATTTCATGTAAAGCCTGACCAGTAAATTATATGTCACGCGCCCTGTTGCGGAATTTCATTAGAACTATTTCTTCATACTATCTGAACTGTCACCATATGAATGAGAATGATAGCGCCCTCCTGAGTCCACAGCCAGCACAGCCAGTTTCGTCTCATTGTTTCATATATTGAATAATTTTTAAGAAAAAAGAACCGACTTCTATGGGGCCCGGTGAAAGATTATGGTAGATGGTGCACTATGTAGAAAAGGAGGTAAAACCAGTACCTACTTTCTAGTAGCATTTCGTTTCCGTAAGGGTCGTAGTTATCTAGCCTAACCTAACCCACTTCTCTGATAGCAGTTCGGTTCTGTGAGGATCGCAGTTCGAACCTAATCAAACCCACTTTTCTAGTAGCATTTCGTTTCTGTAAGACTCGCAGTTCTAACCAAACCTAACCCACTTTTGTTCGGTTCTGTGAGGATCGCAGTTCAAACCTAACCTAACCCACTTAACGGCGCATGCGGTGCGGTGTACGGGAGTTTGAGCGGGAGGGGTTTGGCATCATCATACCTACATTTTATGGTAGGTAATCATAGTGGTTTATTTAGTTTAGGTATCATAGTGGTTTTCCGGGTCAAGGTCCGGGTCTCTGAGTCAGAGTCCGGGTCCGAGTCCCGGTCCAAGTCCGGGTCCGGGTCCGAGTCCGGGTCCGAGTCCGAGTCCGGGTCCGAACCGGATCCGGGTATGAATCCGGGTCCCAGTCCAAGTCAAAATCGAAATTCGAAATCACCAAACATGTACTATGCGTCGTTGAAGAGTTCTGTTCTGATCATCATCAGCAGTTCCACTTCATCAAATGCAACAGTTTTTAATGTAAATGCTTGATTTTATGATGAAAATACAAAAAATTCTATACGTATGCCTTTAAGATTTGAGGAGTTCCCTCGATTCCTTATGGATCCCATCATCAGAACTCGAGCTTGACAGAAATGTGGCTTAAAAACTAAACTTGCTTAACAAACATAACGAAGAGGACAAATCGCCAAACGTGAACTATGCGTCGTTGAAGAGTTCCGTTCTGATCATCATCAGCAGTTCCACTTCATCAAATGCGACAGTTTTTAAGGAAAATGCTTGATTTTCTGATGAAAATACAAAAATCTCTATACGCATGCCTTTAAAATTTGAGGAGTTCTCTCGATTTCTCATGGATCCCATCATCAGAACTCAAGCTTGATAAAATTGTGGCTTAAAAACTTAACTTGCTTAACAAACATAACGAAGAGGACAAATCGCCAAAGGTGAACTATGCGTCGTTGAAGAGTTCCGTTCTGATCATCATCAGCAGTTCCACTTCATCAAATGTCACGTTTTTGAATGTATATGCTTGATTTGTTGATAAAAACACAAAAATCACCATATGTATGCCTTTAAGATTTGAGGAGTTCCGTCGATTCCTCATGGATCCCATCATCAGAACTGGATTTTGACAAAAACGGGACCAATCTGTATGCATATACATACAATCAAAAAAATAATTTTCAAAATCGGTCCAGTAATGACGGAGATATGGAGTAACAAACATAAAAAAAAAAAAAAAACATACAACCGAATTGATAACCTCCTCCTTTGGGATTTGGAAGTCGGTTAAAAAGACGGCGAATACTTCAGATAAGTTTAAAATGTAATACAAAAGTAATCCGGGGTAATGGCGCCTCTACACGATGGGCCAGCGCCGGCCACTCCAAGGGACGCAGCCATGCGGTAGAATGAGATAGCAATATAACTTGCTCCCTCTAACGCATACCTAAATGCGTCATTTGGAGTGGCCGGCGCTGGCCCATCGTGTAGAGGAGCCATATAACACTGTTTTCCAAACTGTAGCATCATGGACATGTTTTTTTGACACGTTTAATTACCTACGCTCTGAGTAACATTCAATGTACCTAGTATCAGTTACTGCTCGCGGTTCTTGATAAAAAAAATACTCAGTTTTCCTTGTTTTTAAATAGCAATGGCACGGTCGCAAACGAGTTGATACCTACCTACCTACTTATTTTGTATCGTCTCAGATTCAGATAATGATATAGGTAGTGATATTGAGTTATGTTACTAGGCAACGAAGCGCATTTTTATATGGTACAGTCGCCAACAGATACATCGGAGCGGCCAAGGTGTTCACAATATCTGACACAGGCACTCTAACGCCCTGACAATAGAGGCGTGTTCAGATATTTGTGAGCGGCTTAGCCGCTCCGATATATCTGTTGGCGACTGTACCAAAAACAAAGCTCAACACTTGATACCGCATTTAGTAGAAATCATCGGTTGATTCCGAGGGCCTACCGCGAAAAGCCAACGTAATAATTTTGTAAATATGTGTAAATAATAGCATTAATGTTATTGTAATTAAGTACTTAGACATTTATTACTAACCAACGTAAATACCTATTATACATTGTTTCCTGTATTACATTAATAATAAATTAATGGTGTAAATACCTAATCGTAACAGTAGGTACGTCTATTGCACAGAAATTTACTGTAAAATGTAGGTAAGTAACTGAGTATTTTGGGGTACCTAACCTATGACCTAATGTAAATAACCATTAAATAATGGGACAACGTATGTTCTGTGAATGAAGATTGCTAACTTGTATGTTTTTACATTTTCCTGATACCGTAAACCGGGGTTACTTTGATCAATTTTAGAGTTTGGCACCATTTTTTGACGATCCTAATATACGTAAAAATATGAATTAAAAACATAATAATCGGTTTTTTCTCTTCTTTCCGCCTGCCAAATAAAAAAAAATTACGACTTATACTTTTTTCAGAAAAAAATAAAAACAAAGCGATCAAAGTTATATTGAGAATGGGGTTACTTTGAAACCACTTATTTTTTTGCTGACATTCTAAAGTAGACCCGCTTAAAAGCCCGTAAAAATAAAAAAATAAAAATCGGTTAAGTACTTTTTTAGTTATTTATATTTTTAAGGTGTGGGGTTACTTTGATATCATACAAAATGATACAAATTAGCAAAATTAAGCGCTTGTTTACTATAAATAGGTAACGTAGGAATTTAAGTTATCATCGCACTTAGCAACAGATATTTGAATTACAAGCTTTTCCGTTTCAGTAAATTTGGTCTGTGCACCCGGGGTTTTGATATGTTGTACCTTTATACTTATTGTATAAAGTTCTATAAAAAATATTGTGTGCTTTCAATGCGGCACGAATAGATTTTGTGCCAATGTTTGCGAATGCATCATTAAGTTGTTCTACTTGGTATTTTTTGTAGTCTCGTTACCCGATATTTTTTTTTGTAATCTATGGCGTTATTTCTATAAAAAAACAATGCATATTTATTTATAGTAGAATTAATGTCCTGGTGGGCTGGTGGCCTTACGCACGTATAATAAAACACTTAAAGCAAAGCCACAGGATAAAATATAGCCAAATTCCACCCAGAAACTTAATTCCATACGACAACGGTATGGAAGAAACGGGTAAAAGAATATTTATAATCAGATAAGCAGTTTCAGAGATCAACTCCTAGATACAAATTTATAATTCTACAACCTTTAACTCTTCCACAGACTCAAACGATGCCTATTTATTACATTACTATTGAAAATAATACATAAAAATAATCGTAAACTGTCAAAATAATTCTTTAATCTTTTGATCAATTTCACCACGTATAAGTGATCAAAGACACCCCGACCCATGGATTCCCCGGCTAAGTGCGCATGAGGAGGTTGTCGAATTCAGGTATTTTTTTATAAACTCTCGAATCAACACTGATTAACGTAAGACACTATAAAATTACATGTATTAATTATTGCCACAAATACAGTCAAAGTTTTTCAACCAATAAAATCAGGAAGAAAAGCGTACCCGCCATCAATATTTTTTTTCTAGACGAAATAATAATATTACACTCGCATCCGCTTACTGCGCGGTGAAACAACTATCAGTGTTGCCAATAAAGAAAAAATTACTGCGAAGTTTTTGTTCAACTCGTTAAAACAAGGACTTTAGTAGCGGAGAGAAGTTGCTATCAAAGTCGACCCGCAAATCAAAGTAACCCCGGTTTACGGTACCTACGTTTTAAATGGTTTAGTTATTAATTAAATATTAACTTCCCTACCTATTTTCGAGGATGCGTTGTCTTGACGGCTAGGGAAATATAGTGCAACTTGTTAATTCTGTTACTTAACGCTCTTCCAGGCCGCACTAATCTACAAGGTACTTATTTATTCCCAATTAAATATATCCTATTATATTCCATCAGTAAATCCAGCTTTATGATTCATTTGAAGACAAGTCACATTTCCCGAAACTCCAGTCTAATTTGTACCTTAAATCGAATTGCTAAGGTTGAAATTCTATTGGCGCGTACGTGCTCGATAAATCGTACTATACTATGTCGTAAAGGGTTAAGTTGTCAACACGACGAATACTCAATTTAGGCACCATCAAATACCTAACTATAAGTAAACGGTCGGCAACGCTCATGTTACACCTCTAGTTAATAAATGTAGGTAGTTTTATGCTTCAATGAGAGCTGAAAATAGGGAAAATAGTCTGAAGAATTCTTGCCTCCTACTTGCTTTGTAAATAAAATAAACTATGCTGATTATACGTAATTTAGATGTCTCATGATGTTTAGCTTGTGTACTGAATATGTGAAATAATGTCAATACCTATGCCTACTGCCAAAAAATAACCAAAAATATAATGAATAAAAATTCCTACTGTAATAAATAAATGTGAAAATATTGATTTTGTTTTATTAGCATTACGTAATAGTATAAAAGTGCAATAAATAGGAAATTCGCAAAAGGTGTCGAAAAAAAAAACGACCAAAGGGAGTGTTTTAAATCTGCACGAGTTGCGAATTACCTATTCGCACGTGTATCGTACAACGTTTTACAGTACATATGGCCCTTTAAACTTTTGACATGCACGAAAAGTGCTATTTTACGCACTAGTGCGGGAAAAAAGGACCATATATGTACTGTAAAGTTGTTTCCAGATCATTTTAAACTTCTTGCCCGCTTAGCTTCTTCTGATAGGCAACTGGTACCTTTAAGGTATATACATACATACCTATATACATACCCACGAAAAATATAATTACAAGTGAACAGAACCAATAAAGGTACAGTCAGTATCAAAAGTATAGTATGAAACAACGCGCCAAAAGCATCTCTGCCACCCAAGAATGCTGTTCCGAATAGAAATACTTATGTTATATTATAGGTAAGGTTTAGGTCAATGCAGACAAATCAATCTGCTAGAAACGTACACGAGCGTATTTTTCTTTTTTAGGGTTCCGTACCCAAAGGGTAATACGGGACCCTATTACTAAGACTTCGCTGTCCGTCCGTCCGTCCGTCTGTCACCAGGCTGTATCTCACGAACCGTGATAGCTAGACAGTTGAAATTTTCACAGATGATGTATTTCTGTTGCCGCTATAACAACAAATACTAAAAACAGAATAAAATAAAGATTTAAATGGGGCTCCCGTACAACAAACGTGATTTTTGACCAAAGTTAAGCAACGTCGGGAGTGGTCAGTACTTGGATGGGTGACCGTTTTTTTTTTGTTTTTTTTTGCATTATGGTACGGATGGTACCCTTCGTGCGTGAGTCCGACTCGCACTTGCCCGGTTTTTTTTCGACCGTGGAGACATCTGCTTTTGACTGCTGAAACTAAAAGCAATCGCTGCTTTGCCGACGAAGTTAATAATAGTGTAGGTAGGTAGGTACTATCGTTTGAAAAAACGCTCGTGTAGGCACGATATTTCCCGCATACATATAGATTTGGCCCCAATAACCTTACATGGATTACGAAATTCAATAAGACCAAACGAAGTCTAGCATTCTGTGAATATAATATTTAATTCGATTTTAGAACAGATCTTCGTCTTCTTTTTACAATTCTTACTTTATCAGAAAAGTTACGTCTAATAGTTACAATAGTAGGGTCCGTAAGGAACACAAATGTATGGAAGTGCATGCACTTTAGTCTCATGTCAGGTCATGCATGCCTGAGACTAAAGTGCATGCTAAATGACCTTACTGACCCTACTACAATTTGTATAAAACACTTTACGCCAATGTTCTTATACCTACCTACATATCCTTACACACATCAAATATTTAATTACATACATTCACATCATAATATAATTAATTTGTGACATAGTGTTTAATTCACTTTTCTGTACCGAAAAGTTTATGTGTGTTTATGTTTCTGTTTATTTATATTTTCTATTAAGCATTGGTCATATAAATTTAATTATCACAATATTGATACATATTCCCAACAAATACGTTAGGACCGGTTTTGAGCGATGCTACTCACAAGAAATTAAATTTGGTTAAATTAAATAAACGCATGAGGTGTCGTCTACATAGAACCATTAGTAAACTTTGGTTTCTTAACACAGAAACCATTAAATTACAAAGTGAGTAATGGACAATGGTACCCTACCCAGTATTTTTAAGAGCAACTGGTCAGCACCAGCAGTGGCGATCCCAGGGTGATTTTTAATTAGGTTGAGTTGTATTTAAGGGCCCAGGGCCGATATCGGCGGCCCAGTGGAGTCAACGTCTGCTGAGGTAGCACCGCTCAATGCCCGCCACTGCTGAGGGCTTACCGGGAAACATGAAAATCAAAAATTTCGTTATCTGCCTCTCTTTCGTCCAAATATGCAAGAGTGACGAAAAGGCAGATAACGCTATTTCGATTTTCGGGTTTCGCGGTGGGGTAGGCCCTCTGATAAACACATGCCTTGTCTGTAATAAAACTTAGGGTAGGTAGCATATTCTAACACAAACAATACAATTTTAGACATATGAATGTCGCGCTTACTTACTGAGTTTGTCAATAGTTGATGAACGCTCAATATTCCACAAATGCATTGCAATACGTTTCAGAAGCAACTAAAACCACAACAATGACTAAATCAGGGAAAATTGTGTTGTTATTTATTCCTTATTACCACGTTAACTGACCAGCCTAGTTTCATACAGTCATTTAACTTAATATAGTCAGACCAAGCTAACTGTGCACAGAATTTGTAATGACATAGTGTGGAGTAACGAATGTACATACAAAGATTAAAAAAAATTTAGCCTGGCACATTTTTCTAACATAATTATTTGCTATTTTGCACTTATTGAGACAGGGGGCCGATTTTTGAATTTCGATCGCTCGATTTCGCCACTCGAAAGTAGATGGAAAACGGCGAAATGCAAATTTTTGAAACACGAGCGATAGAAATATGGAATCTAGTGGTATTAACTACTCGATTTCAATTCTATCAGTAGAATTGAAGTGCCTAGTATTGGATATATTAACGAAATACACAAAATCGAGTGGTCGAAATTCAAAAATCGGTCCCCAGTATTGTTCGAAAAGTTCTTAGCTGCTCTGATTTTATGTACATAATTTTATTAACATCAATGGCATAACATTTTCACCATACCTGGTGCAGAATAACCCATAAACACCAACAGTATAATAGAACACAGAACCATGACTAACTGCCTACACATGAATAGGTATTTTATTTGTACAATTTACCTGTTTTTTAAGTGCAAATTATTATTTAAAATGACAGTTTTGCAACCAGTTCTCGGTTCATGAGCATTTTAAATGCCTTGATTACATTGAACATGACCTTGCCAAGTTATCTTTAATTTTATCTCTCTACATTAATATATTTTAAGAACATATATGTTAATATAATATATGTGATTTAAGGCTTGGGCTATTAGATGTCATGGCTACTCTTGTATTTGACATATGTATACAGAAAATTCAAAGAAAGATCTAGAATGGAAAATGATTCCTATTCATTTGCATTAAGGTAAGAAATAAACCAAAGGACAGAGAGATGCCCAAGCTATTAGGATGTTTAGATCATTGAAGTGCAAGTAAAAATAAAATAACAACATAGAAAAGTAATTTTTAAGCTAAATTGGTAATGGTTGGCAAACAATGTTGTGAAATGAATAATTTAAATTGCCTCTATCCTCAGGGATTCTACCTAATTGTAGTGAATCCATTTCATGTAGAGATAAGTGACCACAGCTGCAAACAAATTTCTATGCGGGGGGGTCACTTATCTCTGCAGCTGTTATTTTACAAAATTATTGAGAATCAGATCTATGGATTTGAGGACACAAAAGTCATAGACTATAATTATAGTTTTCAATTATAGCTATACAGATCAGTACAAAATCGGCTGTTGGTAGACACCTCCAAAAACAATAGTGTTTGTGACTTTCTCCACAATAAGGTAACTAAAAGGCCGGTTGGCTTCAAATCTTATAACTCCAATTCGGTTTGCAAACTCTGCAGCTGTAGCCCCAGATGCTGTGGTACCTTCCTCTGTAACCTCAATTTCAGCTTTATGGACAACCCTACTCACATACATGGGTACCCGAGCCAAGCGGCCCAAATTGGCTTTCACTGGGTCAAACAGGTCATATATTCCCATTCCCTCTTTCAAAATTTCATTCAGTTCAATGCTAGAATCAATTTTGAAGCGAGGAATGAAACAATCTATTTCATCTTCACTATACTCTTCTTGAGAAAGTTTCAGCTCTTGAAACACAGTATCTAGAGGTACTTTTTTGAAGTTCAAGAACATATCTTCTAGAGTCACGCCAGGATTTGGCAGCATCAATAGCATGGACAGACGATTTTCAACACCATAAGGTAACTCAATTACTCTAGCTTGAATCTCTTTAATATTAGCAAATGGGTATGTGTATCTGTTGTACATCATGTTTACTTCACCTATTTTTGTCCCATTACTGTTATAGAAATTTTGTTTAGTTGTAGAGGAAACATTAAAAGGTGAAGTCCACTGCCCTTTAAAATATACTGCACTAGTGATGATCATCTGTGCATCACTCAAATTACTTTCATCAACTAATTTGGGAATTCTGCCTTTGGTTGCTGTTGACACGGCTCCATTGATAGTAGCAGCAGTTGCTGCACTGTTACTGAAGTCCAAATCGACGGTTTGCGTATCATAAAATGCTTTCGAAGATTGACGGAAGTCATCTTCCAGAGATTTAGACTTGTCTACAAATATTCCGTTGAATTTAGCAAGATGCACCGTAGTCGTGTTTACGACTAGCCATCGCGCGATATCTTGGAAGTCATGTCTGGTAACTGTACGGTTTCTTTTGATTCGTAAGGCAGAGACCAGTTGAGTTCGTGTATTGCCAAGTGCGCCTTCCGACGTCACTGCCAGCACCGTCCACGCCGTGATCGGCGACAATATGAGATTCTGTTTTCCTTGCCTTTTTGCTGCGTGATATAATAGCTCCACTGAGAAATTCCCCGTCGCTTCGCTGAGGCCGTTGTGCAAGTTCGTGGGATATTCCGGTTCATTGTGTCCTTTAACTCCCTGATTCTGACCGAAACACAACACAAAACACGCGCATAATTCGAGTACAAATATGAACATGATGACTATCAACATAAAATACTACGTAAACTAGTAAACAGTAATTCCTTTTAGTTTTTTATGTACCGCACACAATTTGCACATACAGTATTTGCCGCGGCGTAGCGCTAGCCTAGCGGCGACTGACTGACGATGACTAGTACATCGGGTAAGAGGAAAATGACCGGTTGCCGATGCCGCGTCCGCGTTATCTACAGTGTTTACATTAAAATGGAGTGGACAAACATACCAACTAAAACCGGTTTCAAAAGATTGGAATCCCCTGTTTATCGACTCGCGCCACTCGCGGGTGCTCGCGGAATAATTTAATTTTTTTTGACAATGACGTTTGACATACGGAAGGCGATGTTGCTATATAATAATTGGCAATTGATTTGTTACGTGATTGCCAACTTTTTAATTTTGCCTATATTTCGAAGAGTTAAAGGCTTGCTACACGGTCGCCGACAAGCCCCCAGACCGCGTGGCCTTGGCCGGTACCGGACCGTGTAGACAGTTGTTACCTAGACTTATAATATATAGAGACGGTGTCTCAGCGAGCTGTCACTGTTGCCACTTTTGTTTAGTGTACGATTAACAATAATTTTTATTAATTAATTAAATTATTTAACACCACCTTGCTGTAGCCATGTCGATAAAGTCATATCGATAAACTATCGACATTTCTTACAATTTTAATTTTACTTCAAAGGTTTGACGATATCTAAAATGAACAAAAACGCTTTTATTCTTTATTGTGGTTATCAGATCACAATTTTATCGTCACGCCCCAGCAGGGAACCAAGGGAAAGTTCAGATATTTAATTAAAATACATAAATACCTACTAAGATATGTGTTCCGCAATAATTGAAATATTTTATTATATTCTAATATGTTTATTATTCATTAGCATTTCAATTATGTATATGTTTAACGAAGATATTGAAGCTTCAATTAATAGCTATTTCGTTCCGCTGTGTAGCGTTTATCGATATATAACATGATTAAAATCGACTTTTCACATCCCTAAAAGAGCACACATACACAGCCTGGGCGCATCAAGAAAGGCAACACTTGATTTGAAGTCCACCTTGTCAACAGTATGGTTGTCCTGTTTTGACAAACGGCATTTTTAAAAGAGCGGAGAGAGAGAAATGATACTAGTTGCTGCGCCGTGAAATAGAACAGAAAACGTTGGGCCCTTGCCTTAGACAATGTCACGCCATATCCGTCAGTAGAAAAAAACGGCAAATGTTAAAAAAAGTAGGCGCGACAGGCTATCGCCCCATGGTATACATATTTGAATTTCGCGCCTTTTTCTACTGACAAAGTTGTTTAACAGACTATACAGGCTGGATTTTCTTTTTGGATCGGTGAAGGGCCGCTACCAGATCCCGTGCTGCTATGCGAAAACGGTCTACTACAGCTGGGGGTGGTCGAGTGAAAAATTCCAATATATAACAAATATATTTATTTATCTAAATTCTTGATTCCTTCCCATCTTCAAATTGCTTATGTGCCTCCACTAGTATCCTGCCGATAGCCTTGACTAGTCTCACTTTGAACCTGGATACGGTTGTGTTCTCCTCGTAAGAGATGGCGTTTGAGTCGCGTTCGATGTAATACTCGATAGTTCTGGATAGCATCTCCCTCGCTTTCAATATGTGCTCAACTTGGCTGCAATGTTACAATTGGGTAGGTAAAGTTTTTTGAAGATAGGCAAATTATATTTTTTCCCGATAGTATTCATTATAGCGATCACGGAAATGCAGCTCTTTTATTTTTATATTATTTTATTGATTAAATATAATTTTTTAAATGATCGATATGACGTTTGTGAAGTGAAATGGCAGATTCGAGTAATTAATTCCTTTGCCGTAGTAAATGGGACGAGATAGAAAAAAAATCGATGTCAACTGTCAGTGTCATTCTTGGAAAATAACTTGCAAATAATTTGAAAATAATGGTCGGACGAAACATTTGTGTTTTCTTGTAATTGGATGTCGGTGTGATTTCTAGAATAAGTATTTTTAACGTCCCTAGCACGCTCAACACGGATATTTTGATAATGATAACGATTGCTTTCGACTACTTGGCACTGCTTCTTGGAGAACATTTTCATTAACGCCTTCACCACGACTCTTGGACTGCTACACGAGTCATTTTGGATCTCAGTATCAACACAATAGATGGAGACGATCGTCGTACCGTCTTGTAGGAAGTACAGACGTTACTTTCCAAATTCAGCGTATTTGAGCACACCAAAGTCTTTAACAGCGATTCGGTGCCAAACTTTGAAGATATATTGGCCAAAATGGTAACTTATACGTTTGTGAGGACTATATAAACGTGATTGTTGTATCTAGACACGCGGCAGCGTGTCAAGCCAAGTTCAAGCAAAGGAACTGGCTAGCCAGCGCCGAGTGTAATATTACACGAACCACTTGGTGCCACTTTTGACCCTTCTATAACTCAAAACATCTTTGACGTAAACACATAAAACTACGTGTGTTTAATTATATCCATAAGGATATCTAGAAGCCCAAATTTCATGAAGCTAGCTCAAACGGTTATAAAGGTATGAAGGTCAAAAAGTCGTAAATTTTAAGACTGACTTATGACTTATAGTACCTAAACCTAACCTACTTCCAGATGACCTAGAAGGATGAAATTTGGAATCCAGCTTGGTTATTGTGTGTAACCGTAGGAAAAAATCTAAAAATTAAATAAAGTTAAAAAATAGGGGGGGGTCCCCATACAAAAAAACCACTTTTTATTGGGACTGACATATAAGTACCTAAACCTAACCTACTTCCAGATGACCTAGAAGGATGAAATTTGGAATCCAGCTCGGTTATTGTGTGTAACCGTAGGAAAAAATCTAAAAATAAAATAAAGTTTAAAAATAGGGGGGGTCCCCATACAAAAAAACCATTTTTTATTGGGACTGACATATAAGTACCTAAACCTAACCTACTTCCAGATGACCTAGAAGGATGAAATTTGGAATCCAGCTCGGTTATTGTGTGTAAGCGTAGGAAAAAATCTAAAAATAAAAAAAAGTTAAAAAATAGGGGGGGTCCCCATACAAAAAAATATTTTTTTATTGTAGCGTTGGAACCGTTACAAGCAGATATTTGAAACTACCCCAATATATGTATTATTATATTTGCTATATTAAAATAAAGTTTAGTCAAAAAATATGTGGTGTCCCCATACAAAAAACTTGTAATACGCTCTAAACAACCGGCCAACGGTGTGTCGTCGGCGGCGCGCGGCACCACATAATTATACAAAGAACAGAAAAGTAAAAACCATACAGCGGAAACACAAGAAAAAACATTAAATCTCAATACCTGCCTGGTTTTCTTTACAAAAAGTATTGATATCCCACCAAAAACATAAATGTAAAAAAGGAGAGCCAAGTTCAATACAAAAATTATGCTTGGCTGTGGGGCTCGCCGCAAAAAGAATGGAGATCTAAATGAGTGCCACTGCCAAGTTCTATGCAAAATCCAAATATGTATTTATAGGAACAAAATAACATTATAAACAAGTATTAAACTCTATTTCTTTGCTTTATTGGATACCTATAACAATTGCTGTTATTTAAAAAAATGTGAGATCTTAAAGTAGGTTCGATTTGGCTTGGCCAGGTTTTATCAGAATTACAATATAAATAAAATGATTGATATAATGAAAACTGGCCAAGTCAAATCTAACCTACTTTAAGATCTCGCATTTTTTTAAATAACAGTAATTGTTATAGGTATCCAATAAAGCAAAGAAATAGAGTTTAATACTTGTTTATAATGTTATTTTGTTCCTATAAATACATATTTGGATTTTGCATAGAACTTGGCAGTGGCACTCATTTAGATCTCCATTCTTTTTGCGGCGAGCCCCACAGCCAAGCATAATTTTTGTATTGAACTTGGCTCTCCTTTTTTACATTTATGATTTTGGTGGGATTATACATACATGATGATTAAGATTGTAATAGTCTTATAACTAGGTCGTTATTGGCTATTATATATGGGCTCGGCAAGGTGTTCACAATATCTGAACACGCACGCCCTGATAATAGAGGCGTGTTCAGATATTTATGAGCACCCTAGCTGCACCAATATATCTGATGGCGACTGTACTTTAGAAAACTTATAATATAAATCCAAAATAATATAATATAAATCCAGTAAATTCCGTTTCGTTTTATTTTATAAATCCACAAATTATTATCCTTAAGCATTAACATTACAACAGTATATAGGATCACGCTGTGTGGCGTGCCCTTGAAGAGAGTTGAAAGGTTCAAATATGGTCAATATGGATAAGTATGTCTGTAGGGTAAATGTGCTTCACGTTGGGGCCTGTTTACATATTGATTAGTGTTGATTGCGGGTTTAATACATTTGCCACTATACACAAGTAGCAAGTGTATCAACTCGCAAAAATACTACATTTTTGCTTCCATTGAGGTATACATAGTAAGCACTATTCTCAAATTATGTGAGGAAATAAAACAAATTCAATTTAGTAAAGCGTATTTAATAGGGGTAAAGTGACGCGAATACAATTAAAAAAACAACGCATATTCTTAGTTTATATTAAATGTAGATGGCTTTTTAGTTTTCACTTGGTCACAGAAATACGCTAAAAACCATTTTCAGAGTAGGTGTTTCTTGCGTTTTGGCTGTCCTTCTTGTGTCCTTCCACAGCATGAGCATGTCGTAAGTCCTGTTGTATTTGTCCCTGGACTTAGCAGGAAGCTAGTTATTCATTATTAAGTTTGTTTCTGCTTTCAAATGAGGCGGTGTGCCGTCTATTCCAGGTCGTTTTCGTCACTTGAACTCATTTTGTTTATTACGAGTATTAAAATAACAAGCGGTAACTTATTGAGTATTGCACAACGAATAAACTTTGCCGCCTTTTATTTGCATATTTTTTAAAATTATATTACCATAGATACTAAGCATACGGTACGCGCATGCGTCAATCCGGGCGCACCGCGCAGCGCCCTTTCGCGGTGCTAAAGCGGTATCCAGACGGGACTGATAAAATCGGTCGATTTGATCAGAAATGAAATTGGCGTCAATCTCCAATTTTAGATTTATGGTGATATTAGAGACATTTAAATTGAAAAAATGCCCCATAACGAAAATACTAGGCTCACAAATTGGTGTTCTTGTGTCCGCACCTCATTTTATCGGTCATTATCGGCGGTTGAATTCGGCGAGCCAAATTGGCGTTTGCGTCCGCACGTCCCGATTCGATCGGGCAATTTAATCAGATTGGCGAAAAATTTACTAATCTGGATACGCCTTAAGCAACATCGAGTTCACGATAATTTGACATATAATAATAATAGATTTTTAGCATAAGTTGCATTTCATAAAACTTAACCCAAATCATTTGTACATTTTCAAGTCAAAGATAAAGACATGTTGGTTTTAAAATTTTAATAAGTATAGACCATAACATTGTCATGATCTTGTAACATTGTTAAAATAAGAGAGTCTCCCATTTTCATTTTATTGCATTTTTTATAAAATGTCTTTAGATTCTCGGGATATCTTGGTCCTAATTCGATTGCTCTTTTTTATGGAAATAATTATATATATCCTTCAGATTCACAGGATGCTCGAGGCTTAGCCGAATAACACTGCAAGGAAGTATGTCATGGCTCAATGGTTCTAATTAGCCATCAGTATAATACCGCCAATGAATGTTTACATCCACCTGAAAATAAGAACAACATTCATAAAATGAGGATAACCACACAAAACTAACAGATGGTTGAAATTGTTAGAAAAAAATTAGACCGATTTCTTGTTTACGAACTTAACAGCTCATGGCAATTTAATAATAAAAATCAAAACACAAGTGAAGATAGTTTTATGTACCTATGTATTTCACGGATACGTACTCCTGTACGGCCATTGCTCCTCTAATTCAACGGCATTGTGCTTATCACTGTTATGATAATAATTTCAAATTTGTAGAATCTGCTCGCAATCTCGTATGAACTCGCTTATTTTTCTTGCAAAACTCTGTCCAAGGGTCAGCGCAGGGGCCGTCGTGTAGGGGTGGGGAAGAAAACGTTGTCCAATAATTATGCAGTGCCAAGTTATCGAAAGTAAATTCAATCTTTGTCCAAATACGCGCAGATGTCGTGGGGAATCAGAAGTCCGTGGGTCGTGCTGAGGTCGTCGAAAATCTCAATGATAACATTAATAGCAATTCGCAAGGTAACATGAGGCTTGTCCGTTATTTTTCGGGAATGAGAGCTAAGTGACACTGACAGTTGACATCGTTTTTTTTTCTATCTCGTACCATTTACGACGCGCAAAGGAATTATTGGGATCTGCCATTCCACCTCACAAACGTCATATCGATCATTTAAAAAATTATATTTAATCAATAAAATGAAATAAAAATAAAAGAGCTGCATTTCCGTGATTGCTGTAATGAATACTATCGGAAAAAAATATAATTTGCCTATCTTCAAAAAACTTTACCTACCCAATTGTTACATATTTAATATTTATGTTATACAAAACCTTTACTTTAAAAATCTCGCAACAATGTACATATATTCTGCTCAAGACTGAGAAAATTAAGGGTCAGTTGCACCAAACCTACAATCACCGTTAAGACACTTAAAACCTTCGCAAAATTTTGTTGTACGGGATGTTTCATAGTTCATTAGCTACTGCGTAACGTTAATCAGTCTGAGTCTGGTAATAGTGTTTGGTGCAACTGGCCCTTAATAATATATGTAGCATTACACATTAGGTATATTGAATTGAATCTCATGTTTTAAAAGGCTGCTATTTAACTGATCACCAGATTTAATAAAATTTAATACCAAAAAAATCTACTTTACCACCCTAAAATAATGAATGATCACCAAAATTATAACACCATTTTAATGTGAAATGATTACCAATTTTATTACATTTTACTATCCTATTAAAGGAAATGACACCAAATTAATCATTATTAACCCAAAAATTGTAAATAATTACCAAATTTCAAACCCCAATTTAATGTCAATTGATAACCAAATTTTTACATCGTGCTATCCTATTAAATAAAATGACACCAAAATAATCATTGTAAACCCAAAAATAGTAAATGACCACCAAAATTAGAACTCCATTTTAATGTAAAATTATAACCAAATTTTTAAAGCTTGCTATTCTATTAAAGCAAGGCAAAATTTTCTAGTAGCATTTCGTTTCTGTATGGGTTGCAGTTCAAACCTAACCTAACCCACTTTTCTAGTAACATTTCGTTTCTGTAAGGTTCGCAGTTCAAACCTAACCTAACCCACTTTTCTAGTAGCATTTCTTATCTGGAAGGGTCGCAGTTCAAACCTAACCTAACCCACTTTTCTAGTAGAATTTCGTTTCTGTGTGGGTCGGAGTTCAAACCTAACCTAACCCACTTTTCTAGTAGCATTTCGTTTCTGTAAGGGTCACAGTTCAAACCTAATCTAACCCACTTTTCTAGTAGCATTTCGTTTCTGTAAGGGTCGCAGTTCAAACCTAACCTAACCCACTTTTCTAGTAGCATTTCTTTTCTGTAAGGGTCGCAGTTCAAACCTAACCTAACCCACTTTTCTAGTAGCAATTCGTTTCTGTAAGGGTCGCAGTGTTAACCTAGCCCACTTAACTGATAGCAGTACAAACCTAACCTAACATACTTTTCTAGTAGCATTTCAGTATGCCTACCTAAGTTATGCGGTGCGGGGTACGGGGTTTGAGCGGGAGGGGCTAGTAATTTTGGCATCATTTTACTTTATTTGGTAATATGTATAAATTTTTTGGTATCACAGTGGTTTATTTAGGTGAAAATATCGCATTTATTTGGTCTTCAAGATTTGGTGATCATTAATGATTTTTGGTAATCATTCAATATATTTGGTATTCGAATACAATTTGAAGTGCAGTCGTAATTAAAATGGTGGTACATTTGTAATTTTAGGCCTTATTTTTTTGGTGTTCAGTAATTTTTTTTGGTAAGCATGATTTTTTTATTTAGGGTACCAAAGTATTTTTTGGTGGTCATTATATTTGTAGCCGTTTTAAAACTTACCTATTTGGGACATGTACGTCTAGTTTGTGTCGGCTGAGTCTCAGTACTGTCGTGTCGTCGAATGTGTCACCCTGAAAAAAAAATGGGAAGGCTATAAACAAATTATGTACTTGGTTTGATGTGTGTTACTACCTATACTACAGCCGCTCGAGCGAGTGGAAGCCGCCGGAGTATGCGACCCGTATGTATACGTACTACAGATACGTCTCCCTGGCACAGCGCGAGCACTGCCTGCGGGCTGACGCGGGAAGTCTTGTGCACGACGAGTGCGCGCCGCTCAAGCGAGTGGAAGCCGCCGAAGTACGCGATGAGCGCGCCGCGTTCCCTCTTCGCGTCGTGGTTGACGCTTTCGCTACCGATGTGGGCACGGTCGCCTTTGCTGGAGAACAGAAATAAAGGTTGTAATTATTTTATGTAGCCTTATGTACGATTCCCAACGACCCGCTGGAGTCAGGCCGTGCCGGAGCGTATTTTCTTTTTTTTTATATTATGAATGGGCTTACTCATGGCCACAGACTAGCCGAGGCGTAGACGTGGCCTACGATGGAGCGAGCTCGCCCAGAAGGTGCCTGTTCACTCTTGATTTGAAGGTTGCCGGGTTATAAGAACACGGAAATATAGACGCCGGCAAGGAATTCCATTCCTTGGCAGTGCGCATAAGGAAAGTAGAAGCAAAGCGCTTCGTGCGAATTGGTGGAATATCTACCAAGTAAGGATGGAAACCGGCCGTGCGTCTAAAAGTCCGATGGTAGAATGGGGACGGTGGAATAAGCTCGTGTAGCTCTTGGGCACACTCCCCGAAGTGCAACCTGTAGAATACCCTATATTTCAATGTGCCTATACATTGTATGGCAGAAGTGATTGAATTCGACCCGAGCCATCCGCGTCCGCAAGTAGCCGACTGCCTGTGGCCGTACAAATGTGAAATGCGCGCAGACTCCGCCCGTTCGGTAGGAATCGTAAATTACATAGCCTGCGAAAGAGAAAGCTGGCGGGAGTTGAGCCCACACCACAGAATAAATAATAGTACTAGGTACAGAAGCCTCACTCTCTAATAAAACGCGTATGTTACGATCGGGGCAGATATGGCCGCTAGGTGGCGACAGCGCCACGCGCGGCTTATGGCTAGCCACCAAAATTGGTGTGGAACGGATGTACTTTTTGCTACCTGTAGCAAAGCGACGAAATCACGTAGTCAGACACGCCTGCCCACACAGCAACGCGGCGAGCGTTAAGGGTGGAATCACATCTGTCAGCATCGTGCCGCATTTTATATATGAGGAATCGCTCGTTAGTATGAAGACGCGTAAGCATCGGAAAGCTGAAAGCATGCGTACAGCCTAGCCTAACTCCTCTATGCCCAACAACCGTGACTCCACGCCCACGCCTCAGCTGCACTATGTCTACTTGTCTATTATAAAATACCTGGTGAGCAGTCTGACTTCAGGTTTCAGCTTCCCCTTGGTCCGCAGGCGGGCGCGGGCGAGCAGCAGCGCGTCGGGCCCGCACAGCAGCGCGGCGGGCGTCAGCTCGTCCACCCCCGAGAACCGGGAGAGCTCCTCCACGTCCAGCAGCGGCTGCACTATGGGGCTTTTTAAGAGCTGCTCTAGGTACAGGTTGGTGATAGCTGGAAATAATAATAATGTTGTCATATGGGAATAGTGAGGTGATTTATAAGATACCGAACTGTTTTCGACCCCTTTATGATACGCTTGCAGAAATGAATAAGTGCGAATGCAAAGCGATGGATTTCTATTGCAAAAAATGCTTTCCGCCTATCAATCGAAATGTCCACTAATTGATAAGGACCTCCCAAAATGATCACCATAACTAGACAGTGCACTCATTCATTCAATCACTGTACTATAGGCCTTCTTACGTCGAAGTTTCCGAAATGTGGTTCACAATAGCCTCTTTGGTCGCCACTCAAAAACGTCCTTAAATAGATGGTGGACAGAGGACCGATATATCGGTTCAGATATTTTGAGCATCTTGGCCTCTCCGCTATATCTGATGGCGACTGGATCTTCTTGTTCTCGTAGATAAAAGGACTCAAGTCAGAATGAAAATGTAGCAACTTACAAGTAACGTAGGCGAGGCGATCCCTCCTCAGTCCATAGCGTTCACACCACGCTTCGACTGCTTTTTCGCCCCTCGCGCGCGCGCGCTCGAACTCTTCTTGGATCCAGTGCAGCGCCACGTGGTCCGACGTTGCACTAAACTCGCGTTTTATTTCACGGATCTCTGAAATACAAATATCTGTATAAGAATAGTAAGGGCCAGTTGCACCAACCACATTTGACAGACTGATCAACGTTAGCCGGCGCGCCCCGGCGCCTTACTATGAAACTTTCCATACATAAAAATTTAGCGAACATCAAACATCAACATTTATTCAGCAAATAGGCCACAAGGGCACTTTTACACGTCAACATTGAATTTACATAAAAGCAAAAATAATAACATCAACAATTTTATAAAATAAAACTAACAGTTCAATCTAACGTATTACAATTACTAAGAGATGTATATGGTCTCTTAATGTCGAATTACATACAAAATACAGATAAAAAAACACACGAAAAAAAATCTATAATATTTAGAGGTGTAAATGTCTCTAGGTGTCAGAACTATAAGATTATATAGTTTATCAAGTTATCCTTAGAGATGTATAGGGTCTCCAAGAGTCAATATCCTGTATAATTAATACATTCATTAAGAGAAAAGAAACATACGAGAACAGAATGAGGCGTCTCACTGTAATTAATGAATAAAAATTAAGTTACTAAGTATAACTAATAGCTCGTGTTAGCTTAAACAGACCAGTCTCCACAAACAGCACCCGTTCACGAGTATGACGCGTATCTCAGCCATCGCCTCCCTCAACCTTCATTCGGGAAAGTGGCGACCCGATCAACGACGCCACCGTAAGCAAAGACTTTTAAGCGAGCATGACATGTTCAAGCTACCGGCCTATATTAATATTAAAATAGTAAGAACTCTTTAACGATACGAACAGTTTGGTGCAACTGACCCTAAGTAGTGTATTATAAATAATTGTAGCTTCACCTAAGATATAAAAAAAACTATAGTTAGTTTTTTAGCATTAGAAATAAGGTAAACAATCTTGATGTGTCTTTTTATTGAAAAACACGTTTTAAAAATAAGTCAAAGCAAACATGTAACAATTATGAATCTAATACGATCATTTCTATTCTTCTGCTTTCATAAATAATAGTTACTGATTTTTTAAAAGCGTTTTTCAATTAAAAGACTCATTAAGACCGCTTACCTTCTTTCTAATGCTAAGAAAACGAACTATAAACAGAGTTACCTTCTTTCATGTCAGTGGCGCAGTGCGCGAGCACGTTGGAGGCGGCCGCGCTGTTCCCTAACACCGACGCCACCAGCAGCTACATACCTTCCTTCCTGTCGGCAGCGTCAGCGAACACCTCGACGTTGTCGGCGCAGTGCGCGAGCACATTGGCGGCGGCCGCGCTGTTCCCTAACACCGAGGCCACCAGCAGCTACATACCTTCCTTCCTGTCGGCAGCGTCAGCGAACACCTCGACGTTGTCGGCGCAGTGCGCGAGCACGTTGGCGGCGGCCGTACTGTTCCCTAACACCGAGGCCACCAGCAGCTACATACCTTCCTTCCTGTCGGCAGCGTCAGCGAACACCTCGACGTTGTCGGCGCAGTGCGCGAGCACGTTGGCGGCGGCCGTACTGTTCCCTAACACCGAAGCCACCAGCAGCTACATACCTTCCTTCCTGTCGGCAGCGTCAGCGAACACCTCGACGTTGTCGGCGCAGTGCGCGAGCACGTTGGCGGCGGCCGTGCTGTTCCCTAACACCGAGGCCACCAGCAGCTACATACCTTCCTTCCTGTCGGCAGCGTCAGCGAACACCTCGACGTTGTCGGCGCAGTGCGCGAGCACATTGGCGGCGGCCGCGCTGTTCCCTAACACCGAGGCCACCAGCAGCTACATACCTTCCTTCCTGTCGGCAGCGTCAGCGAACACCTCGACGTTGTCGGCGCAGTGCGCGAGCACGTTGGCGGCGGCCGTACTGTTCCCTAACACCGAGGCCACCAGCAGCTACATACCTTCCTTCCTGTCGGCAGCGTCAGCGAACACCTCGACGTTGTCGGCGCAGTGCGCGAGCACGTTGGCGGCGGCCGTACTGTTCCCTAACACCGAAGCCACCAGCAGCTACATACCTTCCTTCCTGTCGGCAGCGTCAGCGAACACCTCGACGTTGTCGGCGCAGTGCGCGAGCACGTTGGCGGCGGCCGTGCTGTTCCCTAACACCGAGGCCACCAGCAGCTACATACCTTCCTTCCTGTCGGCAGCGTCAGCGAACACCTCGACGTTGTCGGCGCAGTGCGCGAGCACATTGGCGGCGGCCGCGCTGTTCCCTAACACCGAGGCCACCAGCAGCTACATACCTTCCTTCCTGTCGGCAGCGTCAGCGAACACCTCGACGTTGTCGGCGCAGTGCGCGAGCACGTTGGCGGCGGCCGTACTGTTCCCTAACACCGAGGCCACCAGCAGCTACATACCTTCCTTCCTGTCGGCAGCGTCAGCGAACACCTCGACGTTGTCGGCGCAGTGCGCGAGCACGTTGGCGGCGGCCGTGCTGTTCCCTAACACCGACGCCACCAGCAGCTACATACCTTCCTTCCTGTCGGCAGCGTCAGCGAACACCTCGACGTTGTCGGCGCAGTGCGCGAGCACGTTGGCGGCGGCCGTGCTGTTCCCTAACACCGAGGCCACCAGCAGCTACATACCTTCCTTCCTGTCGGCAGCGTCAGCGAACACCTCGACGTTGTCGGCGCAGTGCGCGAGCACGTTGGCGGCGGCCGTGCTGTTCCCTAACACCGAGGCCACCAGCAGCTACATACCTTCCTTCCTGTCGGCAGCGTCAGCGAACACCTCGACGTTGTCGGCGCAGTGCGCGAGCACGTTGGCGGCGGCCGTGCTGTTCCCTAACACCGAAGCCACCAGCAGCTACATACCTTCCTTCCTGTCGGCAGCGTCAGCGAACACCTCGACGTTGTCGGCGCAGTGCGCGAGCACGTTGGCGGCGGCCGCGCTGTTCCCTAACACCGACGCCACCAGCAGGCCGCGCGCCAGGCGCGGGTGCACTGTGAACGAGGACAGGAGGCTCCCAAGGCGAGTTAGTTGCTCACTTTCAGACAGAGCACCTGGAATTTAAACGAATTATAAATGGCTACAAGTTGCCTAATGTTTATGATTTAGCTTTGATATTCTAGTTATTTCAACGTGAAGGCAAAAGCGCCAACTAAAGCAAAGTTGCGCTTTTATTTGAAACGACCCAAATGTAAGCATTAGATTTTTTGAATTAGAAAAAGACTACGCTATCTTGACGCTATTTAATTGAAAACCCCTTTTTAAAAATCAGTTACTATTACTAATGAAAGCTAAATAATGTAATTTAATGGTACAGTACCGGTCAAAAGTTTAAGTTCACTCTGCGAAATAAGGTTATCATATTTAATTATGTTCAAATATAGAATATGTTTTGAATTTCAAACGTTTAATTGTTTCCACGACTACCAAATAACAATAAAAATACCTCTTGGAGGAATCGTTTTATGTTATTCGGAAAATTTGATCCATTTAATATTTTTGTTCCGTATTTCCTATGAGATTTCGTGAAGTTATAAATCATTTAAAATGGGTCGCAAAGCCGATTTTAGTGTCGAAACTCGTGCTGTTATTGTAACTCTGTCAAATGAGGGCTTCACGACGCGGAAAATCGCTGAAAAAATGAAGGTTTCTCAAACCGCTGTCGTGAGTACTTTGAAACGAAAACAAAAAACCGGTCTTAATTGCAGTCGATCTCGATCAGGTAGGCCAAAAGTCACGTCTAAAAGCGAAGACCAATTTATTTGCGTGCAGAGCAAACGCCAACGGACTCTAACTGCTCCAGAAATTTGCGAAGAACTCAACGCCACCCGAGAACAGCGAGTATCGGTTTCGACAGTGCAACGGCGTCTGCGAAACTATGGTCTAAAAGGTCGTATTGCTGCCAAAAAACCCTTGTTACGTAGTCAGAATAAAGTTAAGAGGTTGAAATGGGCCCAGAAACACAAAAACTGGACGTCTGAACAGTGGTCTAAAGTTTTATTTTCTGACGAATCGAAGTTTGAAATTTTTGGAGGGAGACGTCGTCAATATGTTCGACGACAAGTAGGCGAACGAATGATAAAGCAATGCGTGATGCCAACAGTGAAGCACGGTGGAGGATCAGTTATGGTCTGGGGATGCTTTGCGGGTGATAAAGTTGGTGATCTCGTGAGAGTCAATGGCATAATGGATAAGAAAATGTATCATAACATTTTGCAACGTCACGCTTTTCCATCTGGAAAACGGATTGTAGGCAGAGGTTTTGTTTTCCAACAAGACAACGATCCCAAGCATACGTCGAAGTTGTGCAAAAACTACATTTCATCCAAAGAGAACCAAAAAGAATTAAAATATATGGATTGGCCTCCTCAATCGCCCGACCTCAATCCGATTGAGTTGTTATGGGATGAATTGGACAGGAGTGTGAGAAAAATGCGGCCAACTAATAAAGAACAGCTATGGGAATACCTATACATTTGTTGGAATAAAATTTCGACATCAACACTGCAAAAACTAATTACGCGAATGCCGAAAGTGTGTATGGCAGCATTGAAAGCAAAAGGCGGATATTTTGAAGAGTCTAAAGTTGGCAAAAACTGATCTTTTTTATTTAATTGTGGTTTTAAATTAGAGAATTACCTTTAATTTATTATGTAATAAAAGATTATTAAATACTTTTATTAGTACATTGTGTTATAGCTTCATTTAACCGAATTTACAGAGTGAACTTAAACTTTTGACCGGTACTGTATATGAAACATAATTGTTACATATTTGCCGTGACTTATTTTTCAATAAAAAGACACGTTGAGATTGTTTACCTTTTTTCTAATGCTAAAAAAACGAACTATAATCAGACCGTAAAAAGTCTGCAGCGATTTTGATAGCCCACGCAGTGCAAGTAATCTTAAACGTCAAACTTCTATGAAATTATGACGTAACACTTACACTGCGTGGGCTATCAAATCCGCTGCAGACTTTTATTGGTGAGACTCTATAAAAACGCGAGTGTCATTTGCGTTCACTTTAACTTAATTTAGTCTATAACTAAAGTATCAAACTATATTGTTACTGTTTCAAATCATTTGCCAGAATTAAATCGTCTAAGTTCACGAATTATGCAATAGAATTAGAATGTTTTACCTAAATCAATGAGGTCATTTACTGCAAATTGTATAGCTTTAGAAGAGGGCGGCTCGGGCAGCTGCGACAAGAAATCTTCTACCTTATCGTCTGGAGCGTACGACTTGCAATTCAACACCGTTTGCTCTAGAGGCACCCTGTAATGGGAATGAATATCAGCGTCATATAGTCGCACCAAACAAAGTCTGTAGCGGATTTGATATCCCACGCAGTGTAAGTGTTATGTATACGTCATAATTTCATAGAAGTTTGACGTTTAAAATGACACTTGCACTGCGTGGGCTATCAAAATCGCTACAGACTTATTACGGTCTGGCTATAGTTCTGTTAGTTTTTTTAATTAGTTAATATAAATATATTTTTTCTTGTAAACTGTTCGATTTTAGTTGCTTCGAGTAGATATCCATTTGGCCAGTAGAGAATTATTCTTGTATGTTATAAATCAATTGAGATGTCCTTGTCCCCGCAATTTGCCTCGCTTACTTGGAGAGCTTGGAACTTATGTACGAAATATCATTTGATATTTACCACTAGCTTTTCGGTGAAAGAAAACATCGTGAGGAAACCTGCATACATCTGCGAAGAAATTCAAAGGTGCATGTCAAGTCCCCAATCCGCATTGGGCTAGCGTGAGGACTACAGCCTAGGCCCTCTCGCGCATGATAGAAGGCCTATTGCCCAGCAGTAGGACGTATATAGGCTGAATTATTATATTATACTTGGAGAGCCTGAAGCAACTGCCATTTAATCTTACCGGATTTTGCACTGTTTTCTCACGATGTTTTCCTTTATTGAAAATACATTAGTGATATTCAAATGAGATTTCGTACAAAATAATGGTTTTCTCCAATATGCTCGGAAATGTTCACCTTACTGTAGCAAAAATAGTACGGGAAGTTCTTCGTTAATGTCAAACTCTAACTAAAAAAACTCAAACTATAATCGCTGTCCTGTTCTAGCGGACGGGAAGTAAAAAAACACTACAGTAATAACCTATTACTGTAGTGTTTTTTACTTTTTAATAATAAAAAACGCAAACAGCCAATTATTATTGCCGCGAGCCGCTTCTACACGACCCGATCAGCTATCATTTCACGTGTATGATCGTGCGAATACTGCTTAATAAAATCAAAGATTATTTTTATATTTTTTTTTAATCTCATCCGTGTTCAAAAAGCTTACATAGTTTGTCAAAGGACTTTCTCATTTCAAACATAGACAAAGAGAGAAGAGAATCATACTATCTTTGTCTTACACTAGTACTAGCACCCAAAAGAAAAGGATGGGTGTAGTTTTCCTGGTTCTTACTGACTGAAAAGTTGGTTTGACAAACTATATTGCGCAATTATATTGAATGAACGAATATTGAATGGTACTGAATGGCAGAATAAGTTTGTGCTTTTAACTTTTAAAAATTAATTAAAGAGGGAAATTGTTTTTGACATTTTGGATGTGAAGGTTTGATTTGAGTGATGCTTGATGCTTAAATAATAATTATTTTAGCTTATTTCCTCGCATGTTTGGAGAAAAGCACTATATATGCCTCGGCAGGAATAGCAATTCGTGGATTCGTCTTCTTTGTCGGACTCCGCTTCGCGTCGTCCGACAAAATCGAAACTCATCCACGAATTGCCCTTTCCCGGCCTCTGCAATAATGTACTATTAAAGGTTGAAAATTAGCTTACCTTAGTATTTCGGGAGAAGAAAATGGAGTAAAATCATTTTCCTTTTCTTTCGTGTAGAGTTTGAAACAATACCCTAAAAAATAACATTGATTCAGAAATATAGTATCAGTAAGTGGGCAGGTAGCAAAAAATATAAGATTTGATAACAAACATTGATTGTATTGTTTTTTCCCGTCGCGTGGTGACTCCAGGGGTTAATTATAATATAATTCAGTCTTATTCACTCATTAATTCTAACTACCGTTTTTGCCGTAGGTCTCTATGAAGCTGTAGGAGCGTAGGTGGTGTGTGTAATCAATCATTGACCTCAACTCTTCTGCCGATCACCGACATTTCATTAAGCATCGCTGGCAGGGGTCGGCCATTATTTTTGGGAGTCCCATCCGAAGTTTGCCGATCCCTGAGCAAAGTAGGTAGTGTACTGGCATTATTAGGTTTGTTACTGACCGGCTTGCACGCGGCCCGCCCGCCCGGCGCGCTGCCTCGCGCCCGCGCCCGACACCCACACCGTGTCCAGGCTCGCCGTGCCTGCGAACATATACGAGTATAGTCTGTGCGGAAAGAGTCATGGAATGTATGGGGCTCAATACATTCCACGACTCTTCTCTTTCCGCACAGACTATACAAGGAGTCACAGTTTGAACACTCTACACAAGGAAATACTAAAACGCGGGTAGCGTGTACAGTCGCCATCAGATATATCGGAGCGGCCAAGGTGCTCACAATGTCTGAACATGCACTCTGACGCCTTGACAATAGAGGCGTGTTCAGATATTTGTGAGCGCCTTGGCCGCTCCGATATATCTGATGGCGACTATACACAACGTTGGGGATGGTGATAGAGGTCTCTGCGATGTTAGCAACTATTGTATAGTTGCACCAAACAAAGTCTGCAGCGGATTTGATAGCCCACGCAGTGTAAGTGTTATGTATACGTCATAATTTCATAGAAGTTTGACGTTTAAAATGACACTTGTACTGCGTGGGCTATTAAAATCGCTGCAGACTTTTTACGGTCTAACTATAATATTATGCAAAGTAAAAATGTCCATTCTTAGGGTCGGTTGCACCAAACTGTTTGTATCGTTAAAGAGTTCGCTAAATATTTATGTATGGAAAGGTTCATAGTAAGGCACCGGGGCGCGCCGGCTGACGTTGATCAGTCTGTCAAATGTGGTTGGTGCAACTGGCCCTTAACCTTTTCGACGCCGTGTCAAACACAAAAGCTGTCACGCGGACATCACGTCACCGAAGTGTCAAAACTGAAATTGAACTTAATACATAATTATGCACGTAGGTCTATGTTGCTCTATGGTCTGTGACCGATAAATCGGTCTTTGGCGTTGAACCTGCGGTGCGGATATATCGGTAATTCCAAAAGGCGTCCAAAAGGTTAAACGAACGCCTACCGGTGCCCTGTTTGACCGTGTTCTCCTTGTGTGCGCCCGAGTCGACAACGTACACGACGTCGGGGATGGTGATGGAGGTTTCAGCAATATTGGTGGCCAGCACTATCTTGCGGACGCCCGGCAGAGGCTTGGAGAACATGCGGGCTTGGTCCGTCGTAGATAACCTGGAAATAAAACATTGTTTTCTTTTTACTTTATGTAAAGGAAAAATTTGATGATGAGCCATAAATTTAATTGATATAGCTGTATAAGTGTATAGGTATCTAAGATGGTATGGACTTGAAGGCACATCATATTTAGAAACGACATAATCTCCAAAACCAAAGCAACAGCAAAAATATTTAGCCACCTACTTATTAATAGGGTTTATTTCGCCTGAATAAATAGTTTTTTTTTTCTTTTTTTTATTCATACTTTTATTATATAACACCTAATATAATATACCTATGCCATTACGGAAAAGAACCTCGAATAGATATTGTCTAGAGATGTCTAAATATCAATTTCTGGGCAACCGTAATTTCTTTCAATGCCTACGCAATGCAATGTTAAACTAAAATTGTAAAATTTAGTCTAAACACTGTTAATTTTGTCCCTTAACCTTTTTGACGCCAATGACCGATATATCCGCACCGCAGGTCCAACGCCAAAGACGGATTAATCGGTCACAGACCACAGAGCAACATAGACCTACGTCTACGTGCATATGCATAAAGTTCAATTTCAGTTTTGACACTTCGGTGACGTGGCGTCCGAGTGACAGCTTTTGTGTTTGACACGGCGTCGAATAGGTTAATGCCAGAGAAGTAATAGTGCACTAACCTAGAATGAACCGGCAACACCAGATGCGTGCTATCATCGCAGCACCGGTCGAGCATGAGCTTCGCCTGTTTGATCTCGGCCCAACCAGGAAGAAATACTAAAATGGCGCCTTCCGGTTCCGTTCGGTCCACAGCTTTTACGACATCCACAACCTGGGTGGTAAAAATGTCTACGTGAAAATTTATAGGCGAGAATTCATAAGAACCGGCGCAACGCAACAATTTTATTCATCTCGCGTCTCTAAAAATCGATTTCCACCGGAAAAGAAGGTATTGTTGTACATATATGCTTGTTTTATTATTTTAAATACGCTCTTGTAATGGAGACAACAAAACGCATCTGCAAAGAGTTTAGTTACATTGATCCAGATATTCCAGATCAACATATCACCACGTAGGAGCAAGGATTTATAACGTCTTCAGCAGCTATACAAGGATCTATTTCAAAAACAGGTACCTACAAACCTCTTGGCAGTTAACATGTGGCTTTCCATCTTCTTTTTTGCAGTTTTCGAATGTGCTGGAAAGTTCCAGATTGTATTTCTTTTTGATGTCCTCCAGATAGAAGGTTTCCACAGGAAATGTTCGCCCAGGCACGTCAACGACTGAACACGAGTCGAAATATCTGCAAATGTAAAAATTAGGAGTTGTGTTTGGAACACCAAATCTCGCCAAAATGAGATAGAAGCTACGTAGAGTATAGGTCCTACCCCTCCTTACATCTTTATAAAGCTAGGGACATACTTGTCATGCGTTGCGTTGCGTATGACAAGTATGTTTCTAAGCGTACAAATTTCAGGGTTCAGATGTCATAATGCATTGCATAACGTTGCGTACGTGGGATAAGTGTGTCCCTAGCTTAAATCGACGTGGAATAAGAATAGGACCTAGGTTGGTCAGAAGTGCTTGTTTCTCGTACATGTAATTCTTAGGGTAAATTGTTAGATTTCATTCAGTAACTTAAGGCACAAGGCGCAGATACATCTGACCCATTAATCGTTATGCAGGGGTGTCAGGTTTCGCTAAAGCTGAACTTATTTAGACTCTATGACTCGCTAAATACTCGTAGTGGCAACGTGATATAATATAGATAGATATATGATTTTTCGCAAATTTACGAGTATGTAGGTATGTATATTAAAAATATGTATTCATAAATGTACCTAAGTCTGTTGGTTGTTTTAACTTTTTCTTGCCATATACTCGTTTTTCCCTCGTCTGTATTCATTTCAGCTTACCTCGTAAACACGTCCGCGTCGAGCGTGGCGCTCATGACGACCACACGTAAATCCGGGTTGAGGGTCACCGCTCGCTTCAGCAGAAGCAGCGTTACGTCGGTGTTCACGTCGCGTTCGTGAGCCTCGTCGATGAACACATGGCTGCATCCGTGAAGACCTGCCAATTTAGTTTATAATACCAGGATCATGTGGTCTATTCAAACTTACATTTCATATCTAAAATTGCATTATTATGACGTCATTTAGATATCAAAATGTAAGTTTCATTTTGCCTCCTTGACTATCTTGAAAGCTACTTTACATTGACTTTATGGTTATAGCATTATTCTATATACATTGTACAAACATAAGCGTAGTGTAATGAACATCTTGTTCTCTTTAATTTAAATGTCATCTTTGTTATCAGGCCAGGTCTAATGATAAGAAAAATACATATATAGTATTATAACTGAAGCACGTCGCATGGGAATCTAACTTACCTGGGTTAGCCTGCAGCCTGCGAAGCAAAACTCCGGATGTGCAGTAGAGTATAGAGCCCGCAGGAGGACGGGGTGGCTTTGAGTCTAGGCGCACTTGGTAGCCTACTGTATTGCCCACCTGAAATATTCATAAAGATATTCATAGGTAATTTGCCAGTTCTTTGTAGTCTCACTAGGGATGCAGGATATTGGGACAATTTCCATACAGAGATTTGTTTTTATAGTTCGGATAAATTGAGATGAGCTGGTAGGGCCAGGCTGATTAGTGATTAGTAATTTTTTGTGACTTAAGTTCGCTCGATGGAAAAGCGAAAGCCCGACAGGCCGACACTCCATGCGTAGAGGCTATATGCAACAATGCGAAATATAATATGCCGTGTCAATCGTCCCATATAATATCTAAAAACTTCAGGTTATGTCTAAATCGTATGAGGACAAACCTTCTTCAGCTGCCGCTGAGATCCGCCTTGAAAGCGGTGATGCATGCAAAGAGTCTACGTAACAACGCGGAAGGAGCCCGACTTAGGTACTTGTCCCATTGTCCAATATCTAAGAAGCTTCGGGGTATGTCCAAATGATATGACCACAAACCTTCTCTCCCAGCTCACCGGCGACCCGCCTCGCGAGTCCAACCGCGGCGACCCGTCGCGGGCCCGACACTATCACCGTCGCGTCGGGGCAACTCCGCAACACGGCGAGAGGAGCCCGAGTTGACTTGCCGCATCCCGCGGCCCCGACGATCACCGCAACTCGGGATTGGGCAATTATTGAAGTTATTTCATCGCTGTAAAATATATATCTATAAAGTAAACGGGTCGTAAACTCAGCAGCAGAAGTTGCTAAGCGGGCGAGGTGTTCAATATAATCTTGACGCAACTTTATTGTTAAGAGAATAAGAGTGTGTCTAAGTAATTTTGAACACCTCGCCCGCTTAGTAACTTCTGCTGCTGACTGTACGAGGAGAATTCAGAACCAAGCGCTATCCTATCAGTGACGAAGTTCCTATTGAAGTAATAAGTAAGACATATACAATTATACATAGGTAGGTGTTGTAAAAAGCGCTGGTGGCCTAGCGGTAAGAGCGTGCGACTTGCAATCTGGAGGTCGCGGGTTCAAACCCCGGCTCGTACCAATGAGTTTTTCGGAACTTATGTACGAAATATCATTTGATATTTGCCAGTCGCTTTTCGGTGAAGGAAAACATCGTGAGGAAACCGGACTAATCCCAATAAGGCCTAGTTTACCCTCTGGGTTGGAAGGTCAGATGGCAGTCGCTTTCGTAAAACTCGTGCTTACGTCAAATCATGGGATTAGTTGTCAAGCGGACCCCAGGCTCCCATGAGCCGTGGCAGAATGCCGGGATAACGCGAGGAAGAAGAAGACATAGGTAGGTGTTATCCCACGGAACTTTTACTAAACCTAATAAAACATTAATGACCTTTACCATTACCAGCTTGTCCATTACCTAATTACTGGGCGCCCTGTATAGTTTCAATAATTCAATAAACAGGTTAGCGCATATTTATCCAGTGCAAAAAGTATCTGGAAGTGGTGGCAAAAAGTGTCTGGAAGAAGAAGTGGGTCTGTTCGCAAAATATTTAAATTACATCCTGGGGTTCTAGTGCACGGCTGTTACGGCTGTTATGTGTGGTGAGGCAGATATAGAGACGTCGGTATATGTATCTTCATGGCCAGGGCCATCTTAAACTATGCTGGGGCCCTTGGCCATATAAACATTTGGGGCCCTTTTGGAAAGTAAAGAAAGCGAATTAAACTATAACATTTTTAACCGACTTCCAAATCTCAAAGAAGGAGGTTATCAATTCGGTTGTGTTTCTTATTTTTATTTTTTTTATTTTTTATGTTTGTTACTCCATATCTCCGTCATTACTGGACCGATTTTGAAAATTAGTTTTTTGATTGTATGTATATGCATACAGATTGGTCCCGTTTTTGTCAAAATCCAGTTCTGATGATGGGATCCATGAGGAATCGACGGAACTCCTCAAATCTTAAAGGCATACATATGGTGATTTTTGTGTTTTTATCAACAAATCAAGCATATACTTTCAAAAACGTGACATTTGATGAAGTGGAACTGCTGATGATGATCAGAACGGAACTCTTCAACGACGCATAGTTCACCTTTGGCGATTTGTCCTCTTCGTTATGTTTGTTAAGCAAGTTAAGTTTTAAAGCCACAATTTTGTCAAGCTTGAGTTCTGATGATGGGATCCATGAGAAATCGAGGGAACTCCTCAAATTTTAAAGGCATGCGTATAGAGATTTTTGTATTTTCATCAGAAAATCAAGCATTTTCATTAAAAACTGTCGCATTTGATGAAGTGGAACTGCTGATTATGATCAGAACGGAACTCTTCAACGACGCATAGTTCACCTTTGGCGATTTGTCCTCTTCGTTATGTTTGTTAAGCAAGTTAAGTTTTTAAGCCACAATTTTGTCAAGCTTGAGTTCTGATGATGGGATCCATGAGAAATCGAGGGAACTCCTCAAATTTTAAAGGCATGCGTATAGAGATTTTTGTATTTTCATCAGAAAATCAAGCATTTTCATTAAAAACTGTCGCATTTGATGAAGTGGAACTGCTGATGATGATCAGAACGGAACTCTTCAACGACGCATAGTTCACGTTTGGCGATTTGTCCTCTTCATTATGTTTGTTAAGCAAGTTTAGTTTTTAAGCCACATTTCTGTCAAGCTCGAGTTCTGATGATGGGATCCATAAGGAATCGAGGGAACTCCTCAAATCTTAAAGGCATACGTATAGATTTTTTTGTATTTTCATCATAAAATCAAGCATTTACATTAAAAACTGTCGCATTTGATGAAGTGGAACTGCTGATGATGATCAGAACAGAACTCTTCAACGACGCATAGTACATGTTTGGTGATTTCGAATTTCGATTTTGATTTGGACTGGGACCCGAACTCATACCCGGATCCGGTTCGGACCCGGACTCGGACTCGGACTCGGACCCGGACTCGGATGCGGACTCGGACCCGGACTCGGACCCGGACTCGGACCCGGACCCGGACCCAGACCCGGACTCGGACCGGGACTCGGACCCGGACTCTGACTCAGAGACCCGGACCTTGACCCGGAAAACCACTATGATACCTAAACTAAATAAACTACTATGATTACCTACCATAAAATGTGGGTATGATGATGCCAAAACCCTCCCGCTCAAACTCCGGTACACCGCACCGCATGCGCCGTTAAGTGGGTTAGGTTAGGTTTGAACTGCGATCCCCACAGAACCGAACAAAAGTGGGTTAGGTTTGGTTAGAACTGCGAGTCTTACAGAAACGAAATGCTACTAGAAAAGTGGGTTTGATTAGGTTCGAACTGCGATCCTCACAGAACCGAACTGCTATCAGAGAAGTGGGTTAGGTTAGGCTAGAACTACGACCCTTACGGAAACGAAATGCTACTATAAAGTACTGGTTTTACCTCCTTTTCTACATAGTGCACCATCTACCATAATCTTTCACCGGGCCCCATAGAAGTCGGTTTTTTTTTCTTAAAAATTATTCTACTATGATCTTCTACTATTTATTGTGAGTAATCAAATATACGTGGTATACCTGGGTAAGGACCCCGTGTGCCCTTATGGTAAAGACGGTACTGTTCATGGCTCTACTTTGGATTGAGAAAGGGTTTAGAAATGAAATATCCCATTTGATTAATTGCTTATTTTCTGTTTTAATAATATAATATTGTGTAACATATTTATTTCCATTTCCAACTTAGATGGTAAGTACATAGTGGTCGAGCCTCCTAGTATGTATTGTGTACCTGTGTCAGGAGACCTCGCTCTGCTTGACAGTCTAGCATGAGTTGCGTTCTCGCGCGCGACTCCATACATCAAGCGCGACTTCAAGTATGGACTCGCGAGAACGCAACATATGCTAGACCGCCAGATTACAGTATTGAACTTAAACTATACAGTTTTTAAATTATAATCTCGAAATATGTCGATCGATATATTTCTTTTCTATTTCTAATAAGTTTTTGCCTCGGGTTTCTGGTGCCAACCAGTGTATTAGCATCATCGCCACTAGCGCCAGAGCGGTAAACAAGTACAATGAAATATATAAAGGAAAACTAAAACGATACTGTAAAGACAGTATAGGGAAGTAAAGGGCTGAAAGGTAAAGACAGATGGAACAAATACACGAAATGTACGAGTAGTATTTTTGAGGTATGACCTCAATACATAATGCGAAACTGAGACTAATTGGACCGCAATCAATAAAGCAGCTACAGATCAAGACAGTCACATAAAATGCAACGGCGTTATTATTCAGCTGTGCTACATGAACCCAAATTGTTAAAATTAAAAGCAAAACCAAAGGTATAACTAAAGCGACAAAATAAACGACCTTACGTTTCAATTTATACGACATAAGAACTAATAGAAGAGAAATAGCTATGTTACCAAATAATTGTGCTATGTTGAGTGAAGATTGGCGCTCTACAGATTCATTATCGCGGTCTAAAGTGATTAAGATTGATTTTGCCGAAGAAGAACACGTCGCTACGATGACAAAGAGAACAGCGACAAGAAGAGCGAGACAGAAGAGTTTCGCGCGGCCCGCGGTCCCGAGGGCTTGGAGCTCGGCACGCGCCGCGTCGCTCTCCGCTCGCAGCCACAGCAGCGAAGCTCTACTTTCCTCTACTCGCCCTTGGCTAGCCAACCAGTATGGAGATTCCGGCCACCAATAAACCGATACCATACACGTCAGTGCTATCACAGCTGCACACGATGACACGTATGGTAATGCTACACTCAAAACTCCTGTAGCATATAATATATTTGTTACTTGGGCACTTAAAATTTTTACAGTCTCATCGGCCACAATGTATGCGAACCTGTGTTTCGGGCCACAGTATTCACAGATAGCTAAAGTAGTTATCACCTTTACTCCTCCTTTAATTATGGCTACGATAAAATTGCCTATTACAAACAATGGCATTTGATATGGAAAGTAATGTATAATGAAATACAGCAGGCTGAGAAAAAATAGAAGTGTGAAGGCAGGTTTGCGTCCGTACACATCTATCATGAACGGTACTAGGAGTATTCCTGGTATTACACCTACTGTATTTAATATACCTGAAACAAAAATATATTTTTATATTATAATGTCAATGTGATCGTGTAATCGTAATGGCAACATTTTAAGATCATAGCATAATGGCTTGGTCCAAACCTGACCAACAAAGATTTATGAATACCCTCCGGTAAGTAAAGCCCCCTCCAGACTATGCGCGTGAATCGCGGGCGAAGCCGCGAACGCGAGTGTGGAGTCGATTTCGCAGGTCTGCGTTCTGGACTCCACACTCGCGTTCGCGGCTTCGCCCGCGATTCACGCGCATAGTCTGGAGGGGGCTTAAGAGTAAGAACCTAGTCAGGCTTGGCTCACTCCGCGATTTCGTCGCGTCGCAACAAATATCATCCGTCTCACGTCCCACACCAATTTTGTTGGCTAGCCTTGGGCCGTATACGTCCTAATCCTAATCGTAACAGACGCGTTTAGTTTGAGAGTGAATCTTCTGTACCTAGTACTATTATTTATTCTGTGACTTAGTTTAAAAACAGAAGTACTCTTACCATAATATTCGAGTGTATTCCAAGAATGGTCACTTTTTACACGAGTATAAAGTATTGAGCTGTCAACAGTGGATGAAATTCCCCGCAACAACGACAGACAGATAATCGGTAAAAGTACAATGGACTGAAACAAGACAAAATATTATCCTTAAGAGTTACTAGCTGCTTTTGCAGGGACTATAGGCTGGGACACTTACATAATCACAAAGACAATCCCTCTTCATGACATTCATATATGAATATTTAACTGTAGACAAAAAGAGGCCCAGAAATCAAATTGGTTGTCTATTACTGTATAAATACCAAAATATTTAAAGTCTTAAAAACCAGTTATAAGAAATGTTAGTTTGATCTCCACGATCACGATCGCATCCAGCGCGAAACATCGTAAGTAATTATACTTTGCCGTACTTAATACAAACCGGTCACCCATATAACCATTCCAGTCGCAGAATCATCAAAGTGGTAACTAAATGTCAGATGTGTCGTAACAGAGTCCACACAATGTGTCTAGAATTGTTTCGAAACAAAGTGTCGTCGCCGTGTGTACACTTTGCCGTAACAAGGTGTCGACACATTTGTGTGCACTTTGCGTGCGGTTTGCGACTAAATCTGACAGCAAATTTGTGACAGCAAATGTCAATATAAAATACCTCTTGAAAACCAAGGTTTGTCAAACTACTATTAGTGTCTCGTGTGCTCGTAAGTAATTCTAGTAAGTCATCATGGGCGATGCAAATGATAATAATCGACCAAAACCATATAAACACCCAACACCCGTCATCCTTTTACAGAAAAGTTTTTAAAGAAATGCAATAAGCTACTTAGGTCAGCCAACGAATGCTCCAAAAAGTTGTAGAGGGAAATGCTCGGAACACAATTTTTGACTCTGTAACTTGGTTTGGGCAAGTTAGGAGGTGAACATATCAAAAGTCCCCGGCCGTAGCCCTTGAGCGGGGGGAAGAGAGGGGGCTTTGTTTGAAAGTCCCATTTTCCGGTTTTTCGATTATATCACGGAAACTATGCATCTCAGCGACATGGCCATTTATACAAAATGAAAGTTAATTTAATTTGTTACAAGTTTATTCAGTAAATTATTTCGATAAGTTGAATAGTTTTTGAGATAAGTCAAAGTCAAAGTCAAAAATACTTTATTCATGTAGGCCTAGTAACAAGCACTTATGAACGTTTTACATAATAATATATTATCTTAAGCTAATTATCAGAGCAATTTATTGAAGTTAATATTATTCCATAGTAATATTGGATTATTATACAGATCAAATTTAATACTAAGAATTTCACAAAAAGATCGTCAAACATAAAAAAAAATTGTATAAAAATACTAGTCTAGAATGTTTCTAAAATAAAATCTAAATGTCAATAACAAATGTCAATAAAACTTAACAAAGAAGTACATACATTGAATTATCGATTTCGAGTCACCATTAATCCCACGTTGTTTTATCACTCATGTAGTCTTGTGTGGTATAATAAGCTTTAGAAATAAGTTTACGCTTTACATAATTTTTAAATTTATTAATTGATAATTCAGTAATATGGTTTGGAAGTTTATTATAAAATCTTACACAATTACCCATGAATGATTTTTTAATTTTATGGAGCCGTGTGAAGGGCACTGCGAGCTTATGTTTATTTCTAGTATTAATATTATGAATGTCACAATTTTTCCTAAAATTAACAATATTTTTATGTACATACAGAATATTCTCATAAATATATTGACAGTGCACTGTCATTATGTCAATTTCCTTGAATTTATCTCTAAGTGAGTCTCTATGGTTCAATTTATATATTGCTCGAATAGCCCGCTTCTGCAGAACAAAAATGGTATTTATCTCTGAAGCACCGCCCCACAGTAAAATACCATATGCCATAATGCTATGGAAGTAACTAAAATATACTAATCGAGCTGTTTTCACATCAGTTAACTGACGGATTTTGCTCACTGCAAAAGCTGCAGAACTCAGTCTACTCGAAAGAGTAGCAATATGGGGACCCCACTGAAGTTTAGAATCTAAAGTTATACCAAGAAAAACTGTACTATCAACTAATTCCAATTCCTCATCCTTCACAATGACACTTGTTTGCACATGACTTACGTTACTACTAGTGACAAACTGAATACATTTAGTCTTTTTCTCATTTAACAATAAATTATTAACATTGAACCAATTTACTACCTTTGAAATAGCATCGTTTACATCATTGTACGCTTGTTGCTGTCGTTTGACTTTGAAAATAAGTGAGGTGTCGTCTGCAAACAATACTATGTCATGGTGGGTCTTTACAAGGAATGGCAAGTCATTTATGTAGATAAGGAACAGGAAAGGCCCCAATATTGACCCCTGTGGTACACCCATAGAGACCAATGACCCCGGTGATCGCTGTCCACTCACATCGACCCTTTGTATTCTACCATTTAAGTAGGACTTAAGTAAATTCAGTGCCGATCCTCTAACTCCATAATAGTGTAGTTTCCTGATCAATGTTTCATGACAAACGCAGTCGAACGCCTTAGATAAATCACAGAAGACACCTAAAGCATCTCGTGACTCCTCCCAGGCATCGAAAATATGCTTAATTAGCTCAACACCAGCATCGGTTGTTGAGCGACCCCGTGTGAAACCAAACTGCTTATTATGCATTAAATTATTGCCGTTAAAATGTCGTACTAATTGTGAAAGAACTAATTTTTCAAAAATCTTGCTGAATGTTGGTAGCACAGATATCGGTCTAAAGTTAGTGGGGTCAGAGCTGCTACCAGATTTAAACAAAGGAGTTATTTTACTATGTTTCATTAAATCAGGAAACTCGCCGCAATCGACACTGTTGTTAAATATAACTACCAAGTCAGGCGCTACAATTTCTACTAAGGATTTGACAGCATGGACAGAGACTCCCCAGAGGTCATTCGTTTTTTTGACATTAATTGATTTAAACGCCTTTATTACATCTGAGGTACAAACATGTTCAAAATGAAGGTCTCTACAACACTCTGGAGCGTTATCTTTTAATAATGTAACAGCAGATGAGGGTGATGAATTTAAATCCTTAGTTGTGGATACTGGTACCTCGGTGAAAAATTTTTCAAATTCAGTAGCTACTTCTAAATTGGAATCTATAATTTTGTTATCAATATTTAGTTTCAGTTCTTTCATTGTGTGTTTCGAGCGACCAGTCTCCACATTAATAACTTTCCAAGTTGCTTTAATAATGTCCGGACTATTTTTAATTTTCTGACTTAGATAATTCCGCTTAGCTATATGACAATCTATTTTAAACTTCTTCGAATATTCCTTGACATGTTCTTTAAATTCATCACTCGTATTAAACCGCCGTTCCTCATACAAAGCATACAGTTCACGTCTCCGTTGATGTAAGTCCGCAGTAGCCCACTCACTAAAAACAGATGCACCACTAACTACGACCGATTTTGAAGTAAATATCGCGTTATAATGTTCCATAAAAGTGTGAAAGAATGAATTATACATACTATTAGGACTCATATCGGAAGACAAAAAGGGTAGCGCCTGAACTAGACTTTGCTTCATTCTTTCCACGCGGTCCGAGGTTACTGGTACAAAAGTAATTTGTTTTCTCAATGTATTTTTCCTTAAGGCCTCAAATACCATTAATTGGCCTAAGTGGTCTGATTCTAAATTGCTGATAACTTTTTTAGTAATAGGAAAAATATCCGCTCTTGAAAGTTTATTTAGGGCTCTCAATTTTATCTTGATATATCTACATCAGTGAAGGTGCTAGGCCGCGTATGGTATCGTTTTCGTATAAATCTGGGTTGCTGAATCCATTTAAGGTATCACATTGACACCATTCCACAAAATTAAAAAAAAACTTTTTAGGGTTCCGTACCTCAAAAGCAAAAAACGGAATCCTTATAGGATCACTCGTGCGTCTGTATGTCTGTCCGTCTGAATACACAAAATAGTTCTTTACCTATAGATGACAGGAAAACCTATTAGAAATGTGCAGTCAAGCGCGAGTCGGACTTAATGTACGGAACCCTTAATACGCGGGTCCGACTCGCACTTGGCCGGTTTTTTTTAAACTCCTCTTGACGCTTAACCGCTGAACCGATTTCGTTGAAATTTGGTATAGAAATAGTTTGCGTCCCGGAACAGGACATAGAATAGATCTTATAACCAAAATCATCTTTTGAAGGTGTGAAAAGTGGCGTGGAAATTTGTACGGGAAATCAATAACCGCTGAACCGATTTATATGAAATTTGGGATTTGGGAATTTGGGACATCTTTGATTTAGTTAAAAATGATAAAAAAACATGACTTCAAACCTAAACTTAAACAGTATTAACTTCAAGAAGTCAATTCTGAATTCCCTCCTACACCTCATTTCACACCTTTAAAGGATGATTTTTGAGATAACTTATTATGTCCTGTCTCGGGACTCAAAATATATGTGTACTAAATTTAAAATAAAACTGTTCAGCCGTTTAAGCGTGAAGAGGAGTTTAAAAGAAAGTATTATAATAAGTTTATATGTTTTTACTTTGGAATGGTGTCAATGTGATACCATAACTAAAGGTACTGCGAATTTATACGAAAACGATACCAAACATGGCCTCGTAGCTTTACTGTTGTAGAAGTCAAAATAAAATTGAGAGCCCTAAATTCTTATTACTTGGCCAAACTTGTGTAGAAGGAAAAGGAAAAATAAAAGTCTTCGGCAGGAATATAAGACACAAATATAATTTTTTTTGCGTTACTATTTCAATCATCAAATATAAACATACCTTGATTATATTATTATAGTGAGATTCTCATAGATAAACAAAAACATTTACTTAAAAAATTACAAGGTCGAAATGTCACGGAACTTGTGAGAGTAATATGTGAAAAATAAAAACTTTTATGACAAAAAAATCTGGACACAATTTAAGAAGTATCCAATTGCGTCGAGGAATCATCTGTATTTTTGCTTGTTTCATTACCTCCTCGCTTCTTTTTTTGTCCTTTGTATTCTGTAGCAATTTGTTAGATCTGAAAATAAAGATAACTTGCGTCGTCACGGATGTCGATTTATAGGTTTTAGGGAGTGCAGAATTCGAAAACGATGATCATTTTATAATCCAAGATGGCGGCTACGTATTTTGTCATAAAAGTCGTCATGAATATCGTTTTATAGGTTTTAGGAAGTGCCGATTTCGAAAATGATGACCAGTTTGGAATCCAAGATGTGTGCCGTGCACTTCGTCATAAAAGTCGTCATGGATATCATTTTATAGGTTTTAGGGAGTGCACAATTCGAAAATGATGACCATTTTGGATTCCAAGATGTCTGCCGTGCACTTTGTCATATAAGCCGTCATAGATGTTGATTTATAGGTGTTAGAAAGAGCAGATTTCGAAAATGATGACGACCAATACAACGACATCCATGACGACTTTTATGACATAGTGCATGGCCGCCATTTTGGAATAGAAAATGGTTATCATTTTCGAAATCTGCGCCCCCCAAAACCTATAAAACGACACCCATGACGACTTTTATGACATAGTGCATGGGCGCCATTCTGGATTCCAAAATGGTCATCATTTTCGAAAGCGGGGCCCCCTAAAACCTATGAAACGACATCCATGACGACTTTTATGACATAGTGCATGGCCGCCATCTTGGAATCCAATATGGTCATCATTTTCAAAATCTGCGCCCCCTAAAACCTATAAAATGACACCCATGACGACTTTTATGACATAGTGCATGGCCACCATTTTGGAATCGAAAATGGTTGTCATTTTCGTAATCTGCGCCCCCCAAAACCTATAAAACGACACCCATGACGACTTTTATGACATAGTGCATGGCCGCCATTCTGGATTCCAAAATGGTCATCATTTTCGAAAGTGGGGCCCCCTAAAACCTATAAAACGACATCCATGACGACTTTTATGACATAGTGCATGGCCGCCATCTTGGAATCGAAAATGGTTATCATTTTCGAAATCTGCGCCCCCCAAAACCTATAAAACAACACCCATGACGATTTTTATGACATAGTGCATGGCCGCCATTCTGGATTCCAAAATGATCATCATTTTCGAAAGCGGGGCCCCCTAAAACCTATGAAACGACATCCATGACGACTTTTATGACATAGTGCATGGCCGCCATCTTGGAATCCAAAATGGTCATCGTTTTCGAAATCTGCGCCCCCTAAAACCTATAAAATGACACCCATGACGACTTTTATGGCACAGTGCATGGCCGCCATTTTGGATTCCAAAATGGTCATCATTTTCAAAATTGGGGCCCCCTAAAACGTATAAAATGACATCCATGACGGCTTTTATGACACAGTGCATGGCCGCCATTTTGGATTCCAAAATGGTCATCATTTTCGAAATCGGCACTCCCTAAAACCTATAAATTGACACCCATCTCGACTTTTATGACAAAGTGTTTGGCTACCATCTGCATGCAAGACATTTCTATTATTTTTACGTACAAAAATAGCCCCCTGTCAACTTCCAACCGAGATTTAATCGATAATTTATTCGATTAATATTCAGATTAATTCAATTTCAATCTATGTTAGGTCGACTAAACTAATCGCGATTAAAATTTGAGGATTAACTTTTTTTATTCCATTAATTAGTCGAATAAACAGTGAATCTATTAAGTCCCATCTCAGACCACGGTATTTTTACACTTTGAGAATATCTGAAAACAAATGAACACAAGGAGCCATTTTGCAAATCCAGTAACTTTGTTATAACTTTTGACAGCGCGTGTCATGTGTCTACACAGAGTCGACACAAAGTCGAAACATTTGCGACTACTTTGTGACTGCAATATTTCTCAGCCTTAAACCACATTTATACATCATAATTAACAAGTTTCGTAGTATGTAAAGCGTTATTTCTGTTATTTAAGTATAGTATACGCATCGAAGTACTAAAAATGCATCAAATAATATAGTTATGAACACAGGCACTGAGAAGTAAACAATTTCATTTCCGGCTAAACTAAAACAATGTGGTGGCGCGTTGATTATATTACACTTAGTTTATCAAATCACTCGAGCAGTTTAATTCCCCATAATAATTGAAGTCCTATTGTAATATAAATGCAAACAATATATAATTACGTCTTGTAATCCGTTTTAGAGATGGCGTATTAATGTCACTTATTTTTATTTAACTATTTTTCCATCTGACAGTTTCCATTTGACAGGAACAAAATGAACGAATGAACGAATGATTTTGGCATAAAGTAGTCGCAAACCCGAAACAATGTGTGCACACGGCGACCACACTTTATGTCACTTTGTGTCATGTGTCGACCCTTCCCCATTTCTGGTAACTGTGTCGACACGGCGACGACTCTGCGACTGGAATTGTGACCGAAACAGACGGTGTCGACACAAGATGTGTCTACACCGCGTCGTAACGGCGACTAGAAATGGTTGTATGGGCAATGGTTTCTCCCAAGAGATGCGAGACGAGGAAAAATATACGCATATGGCACTACGCAGCATAAATATACCTACATATCTAGTCAATGCGCAAACCGGTTCTTAGTATCATAAGGGCCACTTGCACCATTCACTAACCCGGTGTTAACCGGTTAACCCTGGAGTTACCACGGTACAATTTGACCCTGGGTTAACGGTATAACCGGTTAACCCGGTGGCATTGTGCAAGTGGCGCTAAAAGTATTAGGTATATTATTATTTTTATTTTCGCTAATACTGGATATTATTGACATTTGAACAATAACTTTCCAGCTCATTATCTGTCATTCCGAGGTTGACCCCCTGACTGGCCTAAACACAATAAAAACATGATTGCGAGTAAGGAAGTGCCACACATAACGCACTTAAGTTCAAATTTAGGTTTATTGTTTACTGACCAAAACAAAATAATAAAAAATAATCTAGTTTAATATGTAACATATCGCAACGCAGGGTTCGTCAGGCGACCACAAATGCAAATCAGCAACATGCTTCGTCCCAAACATACCAATGATGATATCCACAACAGGCTAACCTCAAATTGTAACTATTTACATATTTACAGGTACATAACCTAACAGAAATGGACATTGGACATTAGGGACATATAGGGACATCTCAAAACATTTTAAAGGGAAAATAGTCTAGGTACTACACTATAACAAACTTTTTAAAATAAAATGTGACAATATACCTCTTTATATTTAAATTTTTCATTTTCATGATCATTTCTAGTTTCAATTACAAGTTCGTCCATGGTGTTTTTTTAAGCTTTTCCTCAAACTGAAGTTAGTTGGTCTAAAATTAAATAAGAAAGGTAAGGCGAGCGCAAAGGGCCGCGGAGAACTGGAGACTGTGGGAGGCAATTACGAGTACGTCGACACCCGACAGACTCAAAATATTTTAAAAAGTTGGTCCTTTCGCAGGCCGATCTGAGCGACTCGCTGTTTTGTTTGATTACAGATATACATAGGTAGCTATCAGATATCTTCGCTTGGCACCGGCTTCAAACATATCAGTTGCTAGCGCATACAAAAGTGAATATATTTTATGTGTTTTATGTAAAACGCCTACGAAAAACGATCCGCAAAAACGTATGAAATACATTGTAGGCTTCAAATATGTTTAGGAATACATGTTGAAATCTTTTGGGGTCTTCTAAAGCACCCTTTATCAGAGGACTGTAAACCCCAGCCTGGACCTGTTTTAGGGTTTATTTTAAACTCTTGTTTTTATTTTTGATATTATTGTTATTTGTTTGAGTTTATCAAAAGTAAGAAAGCGAAGAGTGACGTAGTGATAGTTTCGGCATTTAAAAGTGAAAGCACTTTCAATCTCTATGCACATTTCACTACGTGACGTATTATATACCTAGACTTGACGTCAAACTCGTCGACATCTCGAATCGTAGGCTGCGTGAGTGACAATGGGACTCGCCTGGCGACTACAGGGCACATTACATGATGGCTGACAGAATGTCAAATGAATTGCAAATTTGGGCCCACGAAAGGCCAACGGTTTTATTTCGCTCGCAATTCGCACAATGACATAGCCGCGCGAGCAATTAGCTAAATAGTGTTATTCCAGATATGTATCAATTGCATCATTCACTTCATGGTTTGTACCTTGCGCTATACGTATATCAAAAGAAAGTGGTGTAGAGCAATAAGAAACCCAAACGTGAGTTGGATATTTGGAAGAAAACGAATTTTTTTCCTAAAAGTAAAGACGTAAAGACAGTAACAGTATAAGTAGGTATCTACTTATAGGATAGAGCAAGAAAAAGAGATTTAGAAATAAAAGAAAAAAATCCACGAGGTTTAGCAAAACACCGCACAATATCGTCAATATCTAAGTGTCAGCGTCATGCTCTAAAAACCTACATTTAAACGTGGGAAAGTGAACGATGTGACGTAGAACTTTTTCGACAATTGAAAGTACATACTTGAAAGCGAAAGCACTTTCAATTTTTACTGTCATTTCATGACGTAGATAGCTCCTACGTCAAATTCGTCAGTCACTACCGTATCTAACAGTGTAGTAGAACTAAGCGCGTACCTATAATGCTCGTATCGTAGCAGAGAAATATATGTAAGAGGGTGAATTAACTTTTAGAACACTGATTTCGTGTCTCTAGACTCCTTAGCAAAGAAAAATCGATTAAAAAAAAACATGTTTATGGTTTTTCTTTTTGGTTTACACGGGCATTATGAGAGCAGATGACACAGAACCCGTGCCCAGGGGGGGCCCTGGTGGCCCCGAAGTACAGACGGTAACAGTATATTTGATTCCCCATAATAAATAGAATTTGCATTGCTTTCCAAACGGGCATGTTAGTTTAATTCGCTTTCTTTACTTTCCAAAAGGGCCCCAAATGCTTATGTGCCCAAGGGCCCCAGCATAGTTTAAGATGGCGTTTCGCAGGTTAACAATTACATATCAATAATTTATCAGAAAATTATATATGGTACTGAACAAGTTACAACTTTAAGGTCAAATAAGATGGTCGGAAGGCTCCATATTCCCCTATACCTATTTCTTCTATCGCGATACCAGGTGACATTTCAAGGCCAGAAAAGAAGCCAAATAGCTGTGTCTCAACATCCCAAGATGACACCAAAGATGTCTAAACAGTCAAGGTCAAATCGCAGAGGTCTCAGATCGGGGTGACCTAGAGAAGGTCACGGGCCACGCGCGGACGAACGGGGTCGTGCAAGTGGGCCGCCGGCTGAATCGGGGGCGCGAAACGGGGTTACGGGAACAGGGAGTCCTGCCACGGAATGCCCAATTACGGGGTTAACTGGTTATGTCGGTGATTCGATGTGACGATATTAAGAGCCAACAGGAGTGGTCATTTCTCCATACAAACGTACGACTGTTTCCTCCGTAGGTTTTGATGCTAGAGCAATGACTTTTTCAACACAGATTAATATTGTCAATATCTGTGTCGGACCGTTTTGCTTTTTTGTTATTTTTGTTTTTTAAGGCGCTAGAGCCCTTCAAAAATGGCCAAAATGGCCTCATTGACTATGCCGCAATGATAGGCGTAGTATTCAAAACTGCATGATATCAATTAGCCAAAAAAGCAAAACGGTCCGACACAGATAATTTCATAATCATTTAGATTTATAATTTTGGTTACGATTGGTTAAGTTTTGGAGAAGGAAACAGTCGAGTACGAAACCTTGATTTTTAAGATTTTTTTTTTACGCAGGATTTTTCGCCTTGTCCTTATCGCACTAGTTTTCGGAGCCGCTTCCGTTAGCGAGACGGGTATATTTACCTAAAATGTTTAAAACTCAGCTCCTGTTTTTTAGTATAACAATTTATAAAGTGGACAGGGTACTTACGTGTAAAATTTCTCTCTATTTCATCCAAGGAAACTTGGAATTCATATTTAAACTTTTTTTTGTATAGAATATTTAATGAGCCTAGTCGGCAGTGATCCTGCCTACGAGAGGTCAGGTTCGAATCCCGGTAACGGTATTTATTTGTGTGTTTTTCGCATATATTTGTCCCCGAGTTATGGGAAGTTTTCTATATATTTAAGTATATGGCGGGCACGGGTTGCGCGCGTGTTAGCTAGTATCTACTTATATCTATTTATTTATTTCAGGGTTTACCTACAGAACATTCTAGAAAGAGGTATTACAGTACAGAGGTAGACTTAAGGTACAATTTTCTAATAAAAGCCATCCTGACGCACACAATTTACGAAAGAGACAAAAAAGCCAGAGGAATTATTATCCAGGGATTCTAGGCCATTATAGTTAACAATATGGATTTCATGGATTTGTTTGTCTTCCAAGGTTTCCGATATCCAAAACCATAGGTATAAAACAAAGTCCCCCGCCGCATCTGTCTGTCTGCATGTATGTATGTTCGCGATAAACTTAAAAACTACTAAACGGATTTTTATGCGGTGAAAAAAAAACAAAATTAATAAGTGACGTTTAGCTTTGACAGTTCAATACTTTCCCGCCAAAGTTTCGCGCCAAAACGTCAAAAGAGAACGGCCGCGCGACCCCAATACCAGTCGAGCTGACACCGTAACCTCCTTACGACGAAGAGAAACTAGTGAAATTGGTCCGATCAGCTGCTCTGACGTAAACGCGTTCACTTTTATTCAAATGACGTATAACAGCGCCCACAAAGTTAATTTTACCGGTGGTTAAATAATAATTGTAAGGTAACTGCTGCCATCAGCAAAAGTGACGTATAATAAAACTGTAAACACAAAGTTATCTATGCAAGCAGACAATTTTCGTTATTTACAACAGATTTCCTGCTCTCCTATTACCTAAGAACACTTGAGCACTTTATCCAACCACTTTAGCACCTTACTTTTCTGTCTCCAAGAAAAAGCAGGCCAAATTTACATGAGCTGCAAAAGTAACTTTGTTATGCTACGTAACATTCACTCTCAGTTTCATTTCTCGACGTCACACGACGTAAGCGGATAGAAACGTCACATTTGTACAGCCATTTTAGTTTAGTATAAAAGACAGAGATGGAAAGGTATCGCGTCATAATAGGTAGGTTTTCAATTAAATTGATACCTTATGCAATAATACATAAGGAACTTTTTATGACACCATGCATACCTTTCACCTAGCGGATTGGTTTAAACATCTATAACTTACCTGTATTCATCAATGGGTAATGGTGTCCGTTCTTCGTCGTAAACTTGAAACGACTTCATTAGCTGTCTCTTTCTTCTGTCGAGCGCCGTCTCTGTCTGCGGTGATATGTGCCTGCCGTACACAGGATGCACGGGGATTTTCGATTCTGTTCATCATAAAGCAATTTAAGGATGAAATGAATTTACCTAATCACCGTATAATACATATGTTATATAGGGATCTATATAACCTAATTACGATTACTTACCTGATAAAACATCAGGTGCATTCGCCAAATCAGTGTCACGTGGTTGTTCATCTGTAACAAAAAATAACTACTTGTAATTTTACAAGTACGAAAAACTACATCGGCGGGGAAATGGCCACACAGAGGGCGCGGCAGAGCCTTATCGATAGATGAGATTATTGAAGCCAACAAGTGTTCAAAGGCCCGGTAGGTATAGTCGGCTAATTAACGTAAGAATCGACTTTTGACAGTTACGTATTGACTCTTGTACCTATAAATATAAACCAAAGGCTATCAGGGACCCAATTTAATTTCGATCGCTCGATTTCGTGATTTCCCCTTCAATATATCTCCACTACTAGGTTTTTAAATTCTACTACATAATAGGATTGAAAACGAGTGGTCAATACCACTAGATTCCCAATATCTATTGCAAGTATTTTAAAATTAAAATTATTAATTCAAAGTTTTCCACAAACATTCGAGTGACGAATCGAGCGCTTCAAATTAAATAACTGTTCCAAATTTTAGGTATCTATGTCAAACGGTCTCTGAGAAAAACGTATTTAACTGATTTGCAAGACCGAAGTGATCCCATAAGTGTTCCGTAAACAAAGTTTTGTACGGAACACTAAAAATCGGTCCCCTACTCGTAATAATCGCTAAGACTATTCTAAGACGTAAGTTTGTAAATCCTTGTAAGGTATTCAAAGTGTGTAATGTACCTAGTAAATTTTATCATAGTAGTTACCTTCTTCATCAATGGTAGAATCTTTTGTTAAACCTGCTGGAGCTCCAATAACTCTCTTCGATGCTGCCTCAATCGTTGCTGTATATATGTCCTCTGAAGGATAAATTTGAAATGATAAAAACACACTTATTATTGACTGGTCTGAGTTATTAACTATTGATTGCCCGCTTATCCTTTATGAAAAACTTTGTTATTTGTTTGGCAGTATCTATGATAAATCGCTAATTGAAATAAAACGAAATTCCAAGAGAGAATCCCAACCGTGGGTTAGCAAACAAATAGAAAATATGATTCATACAAGAGATAAATTGTTTCGAGATTGGAAATATTCTCCTAAAAACATGAATAAAAGGTTAGAGTACACTCGGTATCGAAATAAACTTAATAAAATCATAAATGCTGCCAAAAACAAATACAGACAGGATGAAATAAAAAAATGTGAGGGTGATTTTAGAAAGATATGGTCTAAAATTAACAACTGGCTAGGGCGAAACAAGAGTAATGTGGATGAAACAGTGATGAGGTATTTAGGCAAGACTGATGACGTAACAAATATATGTAATAATTTCACAAGAACTTTCACACAGGAAATCTCAAGTATAAAACATGTTTGTAATCAAAAGTTTCTGGATCGAAATTCATATGTAAAAAAAAGCATTGTTTCTTTTAGGTTTAGGAAGGTAACTGCCTTTACAGTCGAAAAAATTGTTGAAAAACTTAATTGTGAAAAATCACCCGGCATAGACAAGATTAGGGTCCAAGACGTTAAATACGTAAAGAAATATTTAAGTATATTATTGGCTAAATTTATTAACATGTGCGTGTCTAGCGGAATGTATCCTGATCTATTGAAAAAATCGCTAATTAGGCCTATATTTAAACAGGGATCTCACATGGACTATTCAAATTACAGACCCATTGCCATCCTGTCAGTTATAAATAAGATTGTAGAAAAAATTATTATGGAGCAAGTGGGTTCTTTCTTGGAACATAACGGTATATTATCAGACGCGCAACACGGCTTCCGAAAGGGCCGTAGTACCGCTACGGCCTTGACCCACTTCACTAATTGTGTCAACAATAGCCTCGGTGGTGGACAGCAGGTTTTGGCACTATTTATTGACTTCCGGAAAGCATTCGACACCCTGGACCATGATCAGCTGTTGCTGGCGATGGACGAATGTGGCATCAGAGGACCTACTAATAAGTGGTTCCGTGAGTACCTAACGAACCGAACATTACGAACGGTCATCAACGGAACGACTGGAGCCGAGGCAAAAGTCGATCTCGGGGTACCTACTGGTTCGGTATATGGGCCAATTGGATATATTATGCATGTGAACAGTGTGTCGAATGCAGTCCGTAACTGCAAGGTGTATATGTACGCTGATGATATGTGCCTATTGTTCTCCGGGAAAGATATGGCGGACATAGTATGCAATGTACAGGAGGATTTTGAGAACATTAATAAATGGGCTCATGACAATGGGATAATTTTAAATATAGGTAAAACAAAATGTATGCATATTTATTCGCCGCACAATAGGAAGGCAAAAAATGTTAGTTCGGATGAAATTAAAATAATTGGTCACACATATGAATGCCTACATAATAATAAGATTAACTGTACTTGTAATAAACTGGAGGTAGTGGAGAATTTTAAATATTTAGGCTTAATGATAGATACACATTTTAACTGGAAATTGCACATAAATCAAGTAAGTAATAGACTTCGATCAGTTTTAGGCCAGTTCTATCATTTAAATAGAATATTAAATAAACGCACCCTGTACATGGTTTACTATGCCCTTGCCGACTCATTGCTGAGCTACGGATTAAGTTGTTATGGACTCACTTTTAAAACCTACTTGGATCAAATTAAACAATTGCAGATAAGGCTGATGAAATACTTAGTTAGCAAAAACATAAGAAATGAATGTAGAACTAATTATGAAAAATTGTTCTTGGCTTGTAAAATCCTTCCGATCTCATGTAAAGTAGAATATCTTAATGCCATAGAATGTTACTATACCCAAGATTTTAAGATTGAGAGATCTGCTAACCACTATAATACTAGGTCATCTAAAAAGAGAAAATTATGTCAAATCACGGCTAAAAATTATTACGGTCAACGAACCAAAGAATATGTAACACCCAAGATTTGTAATAAATACCCTCTCTTACTGGAAAAAAATAAATTAAAAATAGGTAGTCTTAAGGCAAAGCTTAAAGAAATATTGTTAAATAATTATTCTAAAAACCACTGTTAGTATAGGTATAGGTACAGTACATAGCATTATTATTACTTATAGTGTAGTTAAATCGAGGTGAACTGCTGGTATCTAGTTATACTTGTTTGCTTTCTGTGCACTTCTATTTCTATTTGAGTTTGTTAACTGTTGATTTAAGATAAAATATAAGAGCGCACCGCCAACAAACTGTTGTACAGTTTGGCGAAATTTTTGTTACTGTGTATGTATGTGTTTTTTATATAACAATAAATTAAAAAAAAAAAAACACACTAAAAATAGGGGCCCAAAAATGGACAATCTTAATTGTTACTTTATATCCACGCCATCTCTATCTGATCTTTGGAACTATTACATACACTAAACGGATAGATGTGAGAATATTAGTTGTTCTGCAGCAACAATGTGAATGTGAACAATACATGTGTACAAAACCAATAACCTCATCTCAGTGCAGTGAAATACCTAACAGCTATCTGTTTCTTTTTAAATACCTAAAATGTCTTGTTGCATGGATTGAGCTTCCAACAAACAAATTAATTTTGCAAATTTTTCATAGATGGCGCTTAACTCACTTATTCCAGTTTCGTAATCTTCCCATATCCTGGTAATTCTTTCCATAGAGTTCTCACTGATGCTCGCTCTGATTGGTTCGTTCAATGAATTGTTTAGTTCTTCTAGAACAGTTTTATCAAATAACGGTTGACCTTTATTGTCTATCCTCTTGTTTACTTGTAGCCAGTGGAGAGCTTGAAATGCTGCTTTCTCTGCTGCCAGGCGTTTTGACTTTGCCGTGCTGGAATATATGCATTGGATTTTGAAGCACATTATGTTTAAAAAAAATATTAACTGCTGAATTACACTACAAAAATACTTAATTAAGATAATGGCAGTCTCAGAATATTAATATTTTGTATCCATTTTAGTTATCTAAGGGTGGTATTCCATCTGTCCAATATCTTTGTCCACATTGGGTCTCATATTGCATCTCACAATTTTTGCCTAATGAGAGAGTGAGACACACTGACATTGGCCAAAGAAATTGGATAGGCGGAATACCATACATGCTATGAGAGCTCATAGTACTAAATGGTTAGTTTAAAAGATTTCAAATAAAATAACTTATCAGGGGCTTAAACTAGCTCTGAAAGTGACTATAATAAAAAATTGTTTTGTGTTGTTTGTGAGTGATATAGACAAACGGCTACAAATATAATGACCACCAAAAAATACTTTGGTACCCTAAATAAAAAAAATCATGCTTACCAAAAAAAATTACTGAACACCAAAAAAATAAGGCCTAAAATTACAAAAGTACCACCGTTTTAATAACGACTGCACTTCAAATTGTATTCGAATACCAAATATATTGAATGATTACCAAAAATCATTAATGATCACCAAATCTTGACCAAATTAATGCGATATTTTCACCTAAATAAACACTATGATTACCAAAAAATGTATACATATTACCAAATAAAGTAAAATGCTGCCAAAATTATTAGCCCCTCCCGCTCAACCCCCATATACCTATCTAACCTAACCTACTTTTCTAGGTTAGGTTTACCTACTTTTCTAGGAGCATACTGAAATGCTACTAGAAAAGTAGGTTAGGTTTGTACTGCTATCAGTTAAGTGGGCTAGGTTAGCACTGCGACCCTTACAGAAATGAATTGCTACTATAAAAGTGGGTTAGGATAGGTTTAAACTGCGACCCTTACAGAAAAGAAATGCTACTAGAAAAGTGGGTTAGGTTAGGTTTGAACTGCGACCCTTACAGAAACGAAATGCTACTAGAAAAGTGGGTTAGGTTAGGTTTGAACTGTGACCCTTACAGAAACGAAATGCTACTAGAAAAGTGGGTTAGGTTAGGTTTGAACTGCGACCCATACAGAAACGAAATGCTACTAGAAAAGTGGGTTAGGTTAGGTTTGAACTGCGACCCTTACAGAAACGAAATTCTACTAGAAAAGTGGGTTAGGTTAGGTTTGATCTGTGACCCATACAGAAACAATTGTGGTTACAATTTTGGTGGTCATTTACTATATTCGGGTTTACAATGATTATTTTGGAGTCATTTGCTTTAATAGGATAGCAAGATTTAAAAATTTGGTTATAATTTTACATTAAAATGGAGTTCTAATTTTGGTGGTCATTTACTATTTTTGGGTTTACAATGATTATTTTGGTGTCATTTTATTTAATAGGATATCACGATGTGAAAATTTGGTTATCAATTGACATTAAAATGGGGTTTGAAATTTGGTAATCATTTACAATTTTTGGGTTAGTAATGATTAGTTTGGTGTCATTTCCTTTAATAGGATAGTAAAATGTAATAAAATTGGTAATCATTTCACATTAAAATGGTGTTATAATTTTGGTGAGCATTCATTATTTTAGGGTGGTAAAGTACATTTTTTTGGTATTAAATTTTATTAAATCTGGTGATCAGTTAAATAGCAGCCTAGACAAACAACAGTAAAACAAAAAAAAACCTTTCAAATTTGATTTTCTGCGGCCACACAAAAGAATATGTACAGGTCCAGTCATTTTGCACAGCCTTCTTCCTAACGCCTTTCGGGGCTACGGAGGTCTGCTTGTAGTGAATGTCAAACACATTGTCGGGGCACTTGGCTGCTAGCTTGTTAAGTGTGTCCCGCGGGTTTGGGAATATGGCAGACAGATTTTTTAGTTCTGCAAGATATAAACATGTATCTAAGTTTTTACCTAGTATTTTAGATTTGTGTAAGAAATTAAAATACAATGCAAATGGAGGCCGTTTTATAGGTCTATGAGAGGTGGGCGGCTGCTTGAGCATATGAGTTGTTTCAAATCAAATCTAAAATTGACAAATAAAAATGATGATGATTTTAATTTTAACTTTATTCACTGCCCAGAACGCCGCCAGGTGGGTTCATTTCGTACTGGAAATGGAGTGCTTGGCACTGAAATCGGTAATGATATGAATGGTGGTTATTTAACATTTTTGGGAACACCATGATTATTTTTATTTATCTCATAAGATGTCTGATAGAGATGCAAAAGTTAGGCAGCACATTTTTATACACAGCAAAACATTCATCATGGCGTTGTCATATACCTAGAGTAATAATTACTCAACTTCATGTTTCTCGTCAACAATGTCATGTCACTCACCTCCCTCTTTTATTGCATGCTGCAAGTCTGATGTGTCACCATCCAATAGACCTCTTGAGTAATGCCTTTGCACTTGACATTTACGACAAGCAATATGAGGTAAAATAAACTGTGTTTGCAATTTATGCTTACTTATTATACCGCAATCTGAAAACATGGGTTATAGAATAATTATTAAGAATAAACTTTATTTTTAACAATTTATTTTTAAGAAAATATTTTGTATAGTTTTAAGTGTCTAACTAGAAAAATAGATTAATTAGCCTACATTTTAGTGTGTATAAAATTAGGAAAAGAACTTTTGAATAAAACAAAGAAAACTGTTTAACTATATCTTATTATGATAATCAAGACAAATGCAATTTGGATATGATTGCGTTGCTATGATTGCTATGATGCGTTTGGGTGACAAGAAGATATTAAGGAAATTTAATAAACAAAAAGAAGCCGGTAGTAGGTTATGATACTTCTAAAACATATTAACACTTACGTCCGTAATTTCTAACTGTAGAAAATTTATACGAAGTATGGGTATTATTTGCCGCTGCAATTAAATATTTTTTATAAATCTGTACACTTGCGCAAAACCGCGTTAATATCATAGTTATTTTGATTTTATACAAGTTAATAAATAATCAACAATAAAGCCGCTGTCTTATCTTAACTAATTATTCTTAAGATTGTTACAAGTAGCTAGTTGCCAAATTTTTTTTTGAAAATTAAAGTTTTATCACGTTTTAAGTCTAAAAGAAATGTAAACAGTGAAACCAAAATTGAAAGAAAACTCGGAAACCTCCATGCAGCTGTCAGTGTCACTGTCGTGACAGATGACAGCAGTTACTTTTTTTACAGGCTAAGGCCTCATAACCCACGAGCGCTTTTACAAAGCGCTTTAATCTGTCCGCACTCAAAATTCGATTTAACGACCGACGCTAAAAGTCGAAACTCCAACAACGCTTGATAAAAAGCGCCACCGCCGTCGTGTGAATAAACACACTTTTTAACGCGCGATGTAAAAGCGCTCGTGCGTATAAGCCCCATGACCGAGCGTAAGCGCCATAGATGGTCGGATCCTATAGATGTGCTACAGGCGTGAGTCCGTGAGGGACCAAACATGCGACACTATGATTTATCAAATTTATTTGTAGCCCACCATGATCTGTACTACATTTACGGTGGGGAATAAAAAAAAAGTGAGACTGTGACAAGGACAAACAATAATAGCTTTCGCTGCCCTATCCCTCCCTATCCCTATCCCTTTCGGTCATTTCACTCAGCCCTCATGCCTGATCTAGCGTTCAAATAAAGGTTCAAATCAATAAAAGGATCACTAAAGTCATAACACACTACCGCACCTTGGTGCAGTGCGATGGTGTGTTACGGCTTTAAATGTAATTTACGTAGAAAAATATAGTCTATGATGATGATGAGAGTCAATAAAGTGACCAATTTCCAAACGTAATAAAAATAAGCAGGTGCGGCAGCTAGAGCGGCCGAAAACCTCAAATTGCAGAAGTACAGGGGTCTCGGCCCCGAGTATATTTTTATGCCATTTGGGGTTGAGACCCTTGGCCCGTGGGGTCCTAATGCTGTAAAACTTTTTAAGGAGCTTTCGAAAAGGATTATAGACTTCACTGGTGACCGAAGAGCTGGCAGCTTTCTCGCTCAACGTATTAGCTTAGCAATACAGCGGGGAAATGCTGCCAGCGTCCTCGGCACCATGCCAAAGGGGCCCAATTACTTAGATATATTTTAATTTTATCTTATTTTATTTAGTATTAGTTTTTAGTTTTAATTTAGTTTTATTTTATAGATAAGTTAGTTTATTTTCATTTTTAATATTTGTATCTACCTTATCAATAAACATTTTCATAAAAGTAATTGATTTGTGTCAAAAAAAATATTTGACGTTTCAGTTGTCAAATAAGAAATTTTATTCAATTTTACATATTATGTATGTATGTATAAAACTTAACAAACTAAAACCCGTTCTGAGCCATGCCGGGTCCAAAGGTCCCCATCACACTAGCAGCGTTACCCCGCTGTATGGCGATGGAGACCTGTGGCCTATTTTATAAAGCTACAAGTTACAATTTACAAGCGGTAGTCTCGTTCTAACACATAGGGTTAGAAAGAGACTTCCGCTTGTAAATTGTAACTTGTAGCTTTATAAAATGGGCCACTGTTGGACAAGCCATGACTCAGAACGGGGGTCATTCCCCTTTTCTCTGAGGCGCTTTCCAAGTTCCCCGAAAAGCTCTCGTGCCTCCCGTCCCCAGGGCCCAGCTGTCTCGACAGCGACGGGCACGAAGTCGTACGTGGCTCCCAGGGCAGAGTATTTCTGTCGCTTATTTTTGGCGGCAGTCTCTGCCGCCGAACCTGCCGACTTGGCGGTGTGTCCTACATGGGATGCAGCAAATGTACTCACACAAGTTGCATCCCATATAAGACACCGCCCTCTCTGCCAGGGAACCAGCGTCAGCCCGTCGGGTCGTTTGCCATCTGTTCGAGACAGCCCCGGTGGTTCGAGGAGGCACGGGACGCCCACCGACAGCATCGCTCGACGGACTATTTCATTCAAAGAATGGTGCCTGGGGAAACGACCGGCGCATCTCTGACAGCTGAGCCCATGGTGGCCGTTCTCTTCTACCATCACTCCACAGATGCAGCGGTGCGCGTTGCACACCTTGCACCCCAACCTTAAGGCCACTGCGATCCTTAGGGAATCGTTGTCTAGCAGTGTGCCTAATTGAGGGGATGGCAAGGCGTGCAACCATGCACCCGACTCAGACTTGGAGGCGGCTTTGAGACGCGCCAGATCGGTTATCGAGGCACCAGCCTGTAAATTCGCGTGGCGAAGCCTACAAAGGATGTCATCCCAGCCCCTCTGAACGGCCGGGTTTTCTGGATGCTCATTAGATGGGCACAATGTGGCCCATTTTGATAAGGCATCCGATGCAAAGGGCAAGCAGGGCCCAGTTTTATAAAGTTACAAGTTACAAATTTACAGGCGTTTACTGGCAACACTTGTTCCGTTTTTTACAATTTGCGTTTTATAAAAGTACTGTGTTACAATTTTACAGGTTACAGGTACAAGTGCCTGTAGCTCAACCATAGACGAAAATACGGGAGTTTTATAGTTTTAAACTCATAATCGAACAGGCGTTTTATAAAAAAATTGTAAATTACAAGTGTAGATTGGTACACTTGTAACAAAAACTTACATAAGTCTTGAGTCCTGTAACAGCACAACAGCAGTTACTTGTAGACTCGTTTTCTGAGAGATTTTAAACTTTACTCTTTATTGTTAAGCACCAACGCCAACGATTGTGCCAGGGCATGCATACTTTTCCATGCACTGACCTTATCAGTTTTTGTTAATGTATCTGAAATATATAGTAAATAGGAAATAAAGTGACAATATGTTTGATATTGATTTTATTGACGATTCGTTTTATTTTATCTACTAGGAAATGGAAAGGGATTATTGCCGATATTTGTCGTTGATTTATTAGCATTCGTCTCTTTATATAAGTATAGTGCATTCACATTATGGTAAAGTGTACTATTCATAATTTTCGATACACACCGTATTTATCTTTAAGCCGCTACCGAAACGATACATTTTAATGTAAGAATGTGAAAGAGTACCTACTTATTTACATGTTATTTACTTATTACGTAAATATTTCATTAAATCTAACTTAATCTGAATCTGAAAACGGCCCAAAAAGTATATCCTTGGCATGGAACGCCGCTCTCAACCACTCGATTTTTCCTTCATTTCTGGCCATTTTTCCAGTAATTAATATTTTACAGCAAACAAAAACACATAATGTGCACATAATTTAGTAGAGAACCGAGTATCTATGACACACGTTTTTTTTTAAAATAGTGATGTCCTTCACACCTGTAGATTTCACATGTAATCCAGATTGACCGTGGTTCTTTACAACTGTAATTATTTATGTGTATTTATAAAACACCTGTAGCCGTTCACAGTGCATTACAGGTGCCTGTAGCCTGTACTCTTGTAACCTGTAACTTGTAACTTTATAAAACTGGGCCCAGGTGTTCCCGTACGCCCGAGAGTGCCTGCCTTTTGCTTTGTAATACAGAGCTGACACCCTCGGAGAATATGGGAGCACCTACCCTAATAGCATTTTCTTGTAGGGATTTTGTTGGGCCTTTGTTTACGTATTAGTTGGGCAACCGTTATATTTGGCCGTACGATTTGCTGGAGGGCCCTCGACAAAGGCCCTCCCGAAGATTCCCAACAGAGGGCCATAAGAGTATTTTTTTCGTTGGGCCTATTTAAATAAATCATACAATTATTCAACGGTGGTGGTTTTGGTTGGGCCGTGGTTGGGCCTATACACATTTGTTTGATGGTTGGTTAATCGTTACATTTGGCCGTACGATTTGCTGGAGGGCCCTCGACAAAGGCCCTCCCGAAGATTCCCAACAGAGGGCCATTAGAGTAATTTTTTCGTTGGGCCTATTTAAATAAATCATACAATTATTCAACGGTGGTGGTTTTGGTTGGGCCGTGGTTGGGCCTATACACATTTGTTTGATGGTTGGTTAATTGTTACATTTGGCCGTATGGCTTGCTGTAGGGCCAACTACAAAAAATTAAAAAAGGGCAATTTTTTCGTTGTGCTTCTGTTTGCAAATTCAATAATTACCCAACGGCAAGTCAGGTAGGTCGGTAGATAGTCGCGCATCAGGTTGAAGGCCCAACACAGCTTGTCCCACAAAGGGCCTACATTGTAACTTTAACGTTGGGCCTTGTGTAGGATTCTTACAATACTACCGTAGGTAAATAGTTGTGTAATTTATAGTGGGCCTACAGTCTAATTATGTAATGGGCTTTTGTTTACGAGTCCTACAGTTACCCTACGTTAGGTAAGTGGTTGTGTAATACGACGTTGGGCCTTTGCTGATAAATATTACAATTACACTACGGTAGGCATTGGTTGTATCCACATGAAGGCCCTAGGCAGCAGTTGTTTGTTAATCTTCTCTGTATCGTTCCAATTTTAGTATATGTACTGCCGAAGCCACACTACACACTCACACTACACACACTACACACACACACACTACACTATGTGTACACTTACTATACACTCTAATTTGTATATATACTAACCGCACTTCGAAACTTCGTAAGCGAGATTTATGTTTTTTGAGATTTAAATTGAGAAAATGTTGGTAAAATACAATTTTTTAAATTTATCTATAAATTTTATAGTTATAGCTATTAGATTTATAAGTTACTTTTAAAAAATGTTATGATTATATCCGGAATAATCGAGAATATAACTATAACTTCGATGTTTGGAGACAGTAACGCCATCTAGTGACGCCACAAGCAAACTCAACTGGTAGCTATTTTGATGACGTCACGCAGCCCCTGGCCTCTGTTAAAATGCTCGTTTGATATTTATTTGTTTGTTTATGGTGTTATACTCTGTCAAGCCATTTCCGTCATTAGAAAAGAGCGACTAAAAAATGTAGGCGTGAAGGGTTATCATCCCATAGAAAATTTGAATTTCGCGACCTTTTCTAGAGACAAACTTGCTCGACCGGCTATAGTTATAAATGCGATATTTGTCCTCACTGGGCCATCAAATGATATCGTTGATTAGCCAACGTTACTAAAATACACAAAGGCCCATTGTTGGGCTTCAGTGCCACAGCCAATGTTGGTAAATGCGATATTTGTGCTCACTGGGCCAACGAATGTTATCGTTGTTTAGCCACCGGTACCAAAATACACAAAGGCCCATTGTTAGGCGTCAGTGCCACAGCCAATGTTGGTAAATGCGATATTTGTCATCATTGGGCCATCGGATGATATCGTTGACTAGCCAACGTTACCAAAATACACAAAGGCCCATTGTTGGGCATCCGTGCCACAGCCAATGTTGGTAAATGCGGTATTCGTCACCATTGGGCCAACGAATGTTATCGTTGTTTAGCCACCGGTACCAAAATACACAAAGGCCCATTGTTAGGCGTCAGTGCCACAGCCAATGTTGGTAAATGCGATATTTGTCATCATTGGGCCATCGGATGATATCGTTGACTAGCCAACGTTACCAAAATACACAAAGGCCCATTGTTGGGCATCCGTGCCACAGCCAATGTTGGTAAATGCGGTATTCGTCACCATTGGGCCAACGAATGTTATCGTTGTTTAGCGAACGGTAGCAAAATACACAAAGGCCCATTGTTGGGCATCAATGCTACAGCCAATGTTGGCAAATGCGATATTTGTCGTCATTGGGCCATCGTATGATATCGTTGATTAGCCAACGTTACCAAAATAAACAAAGGCCCATTGTTGGGCATCAGTGCCACAGCCAATGTTGGTAAATGCGATATTTGTCATCAATGGGCCATCGGATGATATCGTTGATTATCCAACGTTACCAAAATACACAAAGGCCCATTGTTGGGCATCAATGCTGCAGCCAATGTTGGTAAATGCAATATTTGTCGTCATTGGGCCATCGGATGATATCGTTGATTAGCCAACGTTACCAAAATAAACACAGGCCCATTGTTGGGCATCTGTGCCACAGCCAATGTTGGTAAATGCGATATATGTCATCATTGGGCCATCGGATGACATCGTTGATTAGCCAACGTTACCAAAATACACAAAGGCCCATTGTTGGGCATCAATGCTACAGCCAATGTTGGTAACTGCGATATTTGTCGTCATTGGGCCATCGGATGATATCGTTGATTAGCCAACGTTACCAAAATAAACAAAGGCCCGTTGTTGGGCATCAATGCTACAGCCAATGTTGGTAAATGCGTTATTTGTCGTCATTGGGCCATCGGATGATATCGTTGATTAGCCAACGTTACCAAAATAAACAAAGGCCCATTGTTGGGCATCAGTGCCACAGCCAATGTTGGTAAATGCGATATTTGTCATCATTGGGCCATCGGATGATATCGTTGATTAGCCAACGTTACCAAAATACACAAAGGCCCATTGTTGGGCTTCAGTGCCACTGCCAATGTCGGTAAATGCGATATTTGTCATCATTGGGCCATCGGATGATATTGTTGATTAGCCAACGTTACCAAAATAAACAAAGGCCCGTTGTTGGGCATCAATGCTACAGCCAATGTTGGTAAATGCGATATTTGTCGTCATTGGGCCATCGGATGATATCGTTGATTAGCCAACGATACCAAAATACACAAAGGCCCATTGTTGGGCATCCGTGCCATAGCCAATGTTGGTAAATGCGGTATTCGTCACCATTGGGCCAACGAATGTTATCGTTGTTTAGCGAACGGTAGTAAAATACACAAAGGCCCATTGTTGGGCATCACTGCCACTGCCAATGTTGGTAAATGCGATATATGTCATCATTGGGCCAACGAATATTATCGTTGTTTAGCCAACGGTACCAAAATACACAAAGGCCCATTGTTGGGCATCTGTGCCACAGCGAATGTTGGTAAATGCGATGGTGGGCCAATACAAAATTAATGTTGGCTACGGAACGAACCTCGTCCCAACGTTTTCCCTACCGTTGGCACCGTGGGCCCCAACGAAAATGCTACTAGGGTAGGAGTTCGAAGGAGGATTTATCGATCTGCCTCATTCCCGGCAAAACAGTTTCGAGGTCTGTGAGTGTTTCAAAAGTTATATCGCCGCAAGTAAAGAATTCGCACTTTGAAGGATTAATTTCTAGTCCTATTGTTTTTAATGCCGGTATTAAGGTCTTTAAATTCTCTATGACAACATCATGGCTCCCTCCAATGACACCATCATCAAGATACCATACGTTTAATGGTGCTTTAACTGCAGAAATCAGTTTATGTATGGCCAGACAGAATAAAAGGGGCCCTAGAGGGTCGCCCTGTTGAGCGCCGACTTGAGATTGGATGGGTTCACCCGAGTAGAAGAGATTACTCGGGGAGGCATAACATTGATAGATAAAGGGGTACAGGCGTGGAATTTTGTCTAGGACTTCATTGAGGATGATGTCTCTTTCTACACTATTGAAAGCATTTTTTATATCTATCTTGATGATGATGTCATTGGTCGTATGGTGTTCCGTTGCGAAGTGACGAGTGGCATGTATTGCCGCCTCGCAGCCCAGAATTGTGCCAAAACCCAACTGTCTGGGCTGCAAATAGCCAGACATTGTTTCTCTTGTCAAATTCAAATTGACAGATCGTTTTTGTGCTTCTCCCGCTGCCTTCGAGCAACACCGGCTTCCGACACGTCGGAAGGGAGGGGCCCAAGCGATATCTCACCGTACAAATCATTCTGCCATTTTTCGCGGGGGGAAGGTGCACACAGTCGCACTTCTCACACACTTACATACAAAATCCAATCAAAGGCCCTACCGCGAACCACGTTCGACGTGTTGCCTCTCTATGGCACTTGTAAATTCATACGTAAGTGTGACAGGGAGGCAACACGTCGAACGTGGTTCGCGGTAGGCCCTCTGTAATGACGACACAAATACATAGAAAGTGACACACGTCAAAGACAAATCTTGCAAACCTCGATCTCTTTTTGTGTACGGACGAGTGACTAGTATCACAACACGCACACTAACACATTTTCGTTGAAGTATGTCATTGTATTCTGAGAGATGAGAAGTCGGATTTGTCGCTCGACCGATCCGCAATTTGTACTGAGCGAGCAAAATCGATAAATCCAACAATTACTTGAGACTAAAATATAATAATTGTATTTAAATGTAATTAAACGTATGATATGTAAAAAAAAATATTATACGTGAAATATAACACTTTCATTTTGTAAATTTGATGTCCCCGACCTCTTTTTATAACAAAAAACCGAGCAAACAGGCATTTTTGTGCAGCAGTGTTCACGCGCGCGTCTGGACTCGGTCTAGTGAAAAATCCAAGTGTAACTAGTTTTATTACCCGCGCTAGATTAGATTGACGTGCTAATCTTGTACCTCGGCAGAGGGGAAATAGTGGGAATGCCGCCTCCCTTCCGTGTTGCTCGAAGCCCGCTGCTGTTAATATACTAATACCGAAAAAAAATACAGTAAGTTTTAGCTCTAGCTGTAGTATATTGTTGGTTTCATACAAGATAATGTATCCCTTCAAGTGGCATCAGCGGAATCGGGAAAAGTAATCAAGTGACGCCGAGGATTAGCGTAAAAGTGGCGAGGCCCTGATGGGTGGTCGGCGCGTATTTAGAGGATTTTACATTCATCAGTCGGAGATTTAAGCATCCATGTATGAAAATATATATTAAACCATACAGCGTTGGACTCAGAGTTAAATGGTCTTTGGCTATACCAGTGGGGGAAAACCAGAACTTTCGGGTGTTCTCGGCAGCGCTACTAGGCTCATGGTGCGTACACACCAAGCCAACGAACGCTAACGAACGTTTTTCAGTGTTGGCTGTTGTACGTTTGTTGGTTCTCATTCAGGTGCGTAGTGCGTACAGTACACACCAGGCCAACGAACGCCAACGAATGGGTTTCGCTGGCCTTCTAGCAGAGTTTGAAGTTGGCTGTGTCTAGATGGATTAACAAACGCAAACGATTGTTTGTTGGCGTGGAATTTGAAGCAATTGACCCATCGCGGTGTGGATTGGGGTGCGTATCAAGCCATCAACGACCGCCAGCGAACGTTTTTTAGTGTTGGCTGTCGCACCTTTGTTGGTTCTAGCCAACGCCAACGCCGAATACTTATCTTTCGTTGGTCTGGTGTGTAATGGCTCTTCTACACGATGGGCCAACGCCGGCCATTCCAAGGGACGCTTTTATGCGTTTGAGGGAGCAAGTGATATTGCTATCTCATTCTACCGCATGGCTGCGTCCCTTGGAGTGGCCGGCGTTGGCCCATCGTGTAGAGGAGCCGTAATGATGCCGCTAGGCCGCTACGCAGCGGATGCCGGCACACGTTAACGAATGATTATGGAACGATCGTTGGCGTTTGTTGACACGTCCAGACAGAGCCAATGAAGGCCGGCGAAACTCTTTCGTTGGCGTTCATTGGTTTGGTGTGTATGAACCTTAACACTTGTAACTAGAGATGCAACGGATAGTTGTTTGGCCGGATACCGGATACCGGATGTTCGGCCTGACCATCGGCCGAATAATCGGTATCCGGCCGCCGGATATTCGGCCGGCAGAACTATACCTACTTTTCGGTTCTTCAGGTGCGCATTGTGCAGGTTTTGGTTTTGACCTGTTTCATAGTGAACGTTCGCGCGAGTGTGAGTGGAATGTTTAAATTGTTTTAAAATAATAAACGAGTACAATTACTGTTTCTTAAATCCAATTTGTTTAATCCGAAATCAAGTAAAGTTACTATTCGGTATCCAGCCGGATAGTAGGTCACTAACCGGTATCCGGCCGGATGTTAAAATAACGGCCGTATACCGGATAGTAACCGAATATCCGGTGCATCTCTACTTGTAACCGCCTCTCCCGTATGTATAGTGCGGATAGTGCCAGACCGTATACACACCCACAATATAAAATTATGTATTCAAAAGTTATTTGACCCTAGTGACCATGTGTCCTATATACATATACTACATACCCGTCATAGGTACATACCGTCTACAAAAAAAACATTCGCTAAAATTATGCTGTCATGTGAAAAACAATGTGAATGACATACAAAAAACACAATGGGATCTGAGCGTCTATCCGGCTTGACTGCCAAGGCCAATGCATTGTGAAAATTAGCAATAAAGTTTATTGTTATTGTTCGGTGTTGTTTAATAGACCACTTAAACAGTTGACGTGGCTGTGTTAACAACACTAAGACTTCGTCTACGTACACATTTTTTAATTGTGGTGTGTTAATTTAACGGCAGTTCAATTAACACTTTTTAATAAAAATTCCACGATTTTGCTCATAAATCAGGCTTCCATCAAAAAGGTTGTGGGTAGAAGTCGAACTTCAAAATTCACAATTATTTTACAGATTCCGAGTAATCCAACTCAGACTCAGATCCCCCATAGAGTAAATTTCATTCGATACCGTGACGAGCGTTCGCGTTTGCTTTAAAATGGCTTTAAATGTTTATTTTTGTATGGGGTTTTGAACAGCGCGCCAAGCGGGACGTTTTGGTAACTCAATATTGTACGCGAGGATTCCCGTGTACGTCACGTCACACTATCGAATGAAATTTACACTAAGGATACAGATTCAAATTAAATAGGTCTGTATATTATTTTCTATCCATTTGTTTGTAGCTAACAGTACGCTACGAAATGGCTGACGATATTGGAAGTAGGTACCTATCAGCGACGACAAGATGTTGAAACAAGAAAAAACACGAAGAATGGCTTGTCTACTATTCTTCAGGCAGTTTAGGTAGGTATTACATACATTTTCCTCATTTAATCTAAATGTGACGTTCCACGGAAAAAGGTACGTTATGGCGGCCGGCGCTTACGTCGCATAGCGCCGTAATAATTTTGGAGCGGCGTCAATAATAGCGTAAGCGCCAACCGCCATAAGGTACCTTTACCCGTGGGACGTCACAAATTGTTTGCGGAAAAAAATATTATTCTGTGGAATGAAACTTAATAACTAATGTTGGCACAACTTGAGTCTTTTAAGTCTAAATTTGACGAACTCCACTCCGTTTTAAGAAAATAGGCGTTGTTGTATGGTTTGTGTATCTTACACATCAATTTTACATTAACACAATTGGTACATAAATTAAGGAAATGTAGATAAGAGCAACTAATAGCAGGGAAAAATGAAGCAAATGTAAAAGGAACATTTGAATGCAAGAGAATATTTAATAATAATAAAAAAGTATGAACATTTAATTTCAGTCTAACATTTTAACTTAAAACTACCTGATTAAATTATTTTAAGTAACGCGGCGAGATAAAAAACAAAAAAAAAACAAACATGTTCAAAGGCATCAGCCTAATTATCAAGTAGCTTAGTTACCTAGATCACTTAAATTATTTTTCCTAACTATGTAATCTCGAGCGTTAGGTATAACATAACTTTATGACACTTTCTGGCACTTGATTGGTACATTATGTAACTAATATTTAAAAAGCACGTACTGAAATCACGAGTTTTTCTACAAACAACATTAATATACAGTTGGTTTCGAATAGATGCCACCAAATATAACAGTCGTAGTAGTTTTCTCAATAATAAAGTACGCAAAAGGCTTATTGGCTCTCATAAGTGGCGTCGATATCCTATCGGCGAAATTGGCGGAAGTCGCAGCAGAGGCTACCGTCCCAGTTTCAGTGACTTCAATGTCAGCTTTGTGCACAATGGCCGACACATAAATATTCTCATTCGTGACACGTTTGAAACTAGCCACATCTGGCTGAAAAATGTCGTAAACACCCATGTCGTTTAATGGCTTGTTCATAACAACATTCGTACTAATCTTGAATCTAGGAAGTTTAATGTCAACGTCAGTCGACCCGTATTCTTCAATATCGCTCTGCAGCTTCTTTGTTATTTCTGTAAGGGTCACATTCTCTAGCCTTCTATAGACATCGTCCAATTTTACTCGGGGATGAGGCAGAATTAACAGCATAGAATATTTTCCATCATTTCCATAAGGCAATTCGACAACAAACGCTTTTAAGTCAACGATATTGGAGAATGGAAATTCCGCTCTTTGATACATCATGTTGACTTGTCCTACGACCTCATTATTTTCGTTGTAAAAGTTCTCAACTGTTGTTTCGCTCGCGTTGAAAGGGGATGACCATAAACCTTTAAAGGATATCACATTAGTTAAAATCATCCTAGACTCCGCAAAGTCATCCGACGTTAGCACGTTAGAGACTCGCCCTCCGGAATTTTGGATAAAATTGTTCGCTTTGCCAGCCGCCAGGTCAGGATTCTTAAAATCGAGTACTTTTATTGTCGCGTCGAAATCTGTGCTAATCGTTTTCCGAAAGTCCGGATTCAAAGTGAAATCGTCGTCGATGAATACAAAGTTTTTGCTCGTCAGTGATACTCCGTTTGTGGACGGATTTAGCACAGCTTTTGTCAATTCTTTGTAGCCGGCAATAACGGTTTTCTTACTCCTTGGGAGGATGAAAGCGCGTTGCAACTCCGCGAAACTGTTGCCCGTTGCACCGAGCGCGACTCCGGTCATTAGGGTCCATATTCCAAAAGGCGATATTACTACATGTCCACCAGTTTGTTTCTGTGTATGATGCAGAAGTTCGATGCTGAAGTTTCTTGATCGCGCACTAAACTCCTCGGCATAACATGTCGCGACAAATAGTAGGAAAACTATGGTCTTCATTGCGTGTGGCCTCGACCGCGGTCGTCTATGTACTGGCGGCAATTATCGTGCTAATGTCAAGGTAGTCTCTAAAGCAGGTTTCCGGCAATATCATTTGTGCTTACCGTACCCTGTTGATGGATTATATGCCTTACAGTTATAGAAATAAGTTATTATTTTGTTTAATTTACGTAATGATTTATAATGTTTTCAATGATATGAACTTGACTTGGGTCGTCGGCAGCTTGAACGAAATGATCGTCTTTTTCCATAAACTAAACCGTATATAATATGTTTAGTTGTTTTATCAGAACAGGTAAATAATTATAATTATCATTTATGCCAGGAGTGTCCAAAGTTTTCCAAAGTTTGTATTATGCCAGAAATTGTTTGCATTGTTTATTTTTAAGAGGTGCTGTGCTGCTGTGCTATCAAGTTCTTTCTTTTGTCTGTAAGTAAGTAGTACTAATCATGCTGAAGAAGTTCAGGCAAGTCTCATACTAGTTTACCTACGTACAGTCGTACAACCTTATGGGGTCTTCCCTCAAATTATGAGATGGCGGGCTTGGACGAAGCAAAGAAAGCTTGGTGAAGTGCTTGCCCGAGAAAGGATTTCCCAACTTGCCAAAGAAGCTGGGAAGACATCGTGCGCCAAATTTCTGTGGATTCCTATGTCGTTAGAGTCAGTTATTTAAGATTATTGATTATTTTAGTTATAATGTACCTACATTTTTACAAGCTTTTATTTATTTTCACCAGACCGTTGTCTATCTGTCTGTCTGTAATCAAATCTTGCAAGTTAAATTTGATCCACTTCCCGGTTTCCGATTGATGTGAAATTTTGCATACATACGTAAGTCGAGTGTCAATGCAATATTATGGTGTCATCGAGCTGATCTGATGATGGAGACTCTGTGATAAAACAACGAAACCTATATAATTGTGTTTGGGGTTTTTAGAATTGTCTCGATGAGTATTAGTTGCCTGTGGAAAAAAAAAGTACAGTCGGCGATAAAAGCTTGTACCAAAAATGAAATTTTTGCCAAAAACTTATTTCATTTATGAATAACGTAGGTTTTCTTATTTCAAAGTTTTATATTGTATTGGTTTTCTGACAATACATGTCCACGCCAATGTCACACCACGATCGTAGTTACGCCACGGGTTTCCCCACAAGCGTTTCGTGTAATTATAATCATATGAGAAGCGTGACTTTATATAAATTACAGACAACCTCTACTTTGACGTACCGGGTTCTAAACTTCTAATAATATATAATTCAACCAGTCAACTCGACTCGAGATAGGTAAATAAACAGTGTTTACAGCTTGTTTACAGGGCAGCTAACAGATCTCGTGCTGTTAGACTTTTGCCCCCAAAATTGTCTTAGGACTGTTAGGAGACCTTCCTTAATTTTTAGGGTTCCGTACCTCAAAAGGAAAAAACGGAACCCTTATAGGATCACTCGTGCGTCTGTCTGTTTGTCCGTCTGTCACAGCATATTTTCTTGGAAACGACTGGACCAATTAAGTTGAAATTTGGTACACATATGTGAATTAGTGACCCAAAGATGGACATATTTTTTTATAATATTAAAATACATAGGTTCGAAGTTATAGACGGTCAAGCAAATCTTGTCAGTAGAAAAAGGCGTGAAATTTAAATTTTCTATGGGACGCTGTCCCTTTGCGCCTACATTTTTCAAATTTGCCGCCTTTTTCTACTGACAAGATCTGCTTGACCAAGTATATTTAAGAAAAAAAGCCAAAAAATGACCATGCCCCCCCCCCCTTTATCTCCGAAACTACTGGGTCTAAAATTTTGAAAATATATACATATAGTTCTTTACCTATAGATGACAGGAAAACCTATTAGAAATGTGCAGTCAAGCGTGAGTCGGACTTATGTACGGAACGTGACGGAACCCTAGAAACGCGAGTCTGACTTGCACTTGGCCGGTTTTTTTAAAAACAGTTAAGTATTGAGATTTACAGATTTTAGAAAAAAATTAAGCCAGAGACAAATTCGTCAACTTGTTCAATTTGTTTTTCTGATGCCGATCAATTCCATTTCTCTCCTGGATCAAAAGCTTCTTAGAGACGAATCTATGTTAGGGCCCTGGAAACGTCACAAACGGGAGAAAATGGTCCTGGTGACGATAACAGTTATATGAGATCTCTTAATAATCTCTTGGATATCGTACAATCTGTGTTAAGGTACAAAGTGACTGGCTGACTGGTTACCATATCATATTTTTTCCGAAAATGTATGTTCAATATTTCATTTGCCTTTACATTTTAGGTAGATATTACTTTTCTATAATTATATTAAAGGTGCCCCATAGTTGCCTATGGTGCAGTGCATGATCTACTTTCTTCTAACTTTCTTAAAGTCATTTAATTTATTAGGTTCGGATTACTTACCTTACCAACTTACCGCAATTTATTGAGTTATTTTTTTGTTTTTAAGTAGTGAACCCTGCTTGTATTTAGTATTATGCGTACTATGTATGTATGTACATCTAATTATGTAGGTATATTTTATTTTTATGTGCCGTCTGAGTGGAATTGGATAAGTACGACTCATACGAAGTTTAGACAAACAGTTTGACCTCTTGTCACTCCTTTAACTCTCCAACGGACCCTTCAACCCGACATTTAAAAGGAGGCATCCAATAAAACAATGTAACACATTGTTTTATTCAATTTCACATAGTTACTTCCAAGGACGAGCAACAATGGTCTTTATTTTGTCTCTCCAGATAAGTGTAACTGTATTTGGATGTTAATGGTTCTTTTGTTAAAGAAACAATCACATTTTGTACGTATTTAAAAATCGCAAGGTCGAATTGCTTGGTCTGATTTAAGTTTTCATGGGTGCCTCATTTGTTGGGTTGTAGTATAATTTTTTTTGGACTACTAAGTATGACTAAAAAATAAAATCAATAATCATCTCAAAATAAATATGGTCGTTCTTTTTGAGCAGTTGTGCAAAGTTTGAGTATCACTGATCATTGACTCACGCGAGGATCGGAAAATACGCCACATTAACATTGTAAACAATTAAGTTGAAGCTGCGGGCACTATGCCTACCTACCTGTCATGGGGGTAAAAATTACCGATTAACGTCATGCCTACGACCAAAAAGGGCCTGTCCTAGTGCAATTTTGGGGATAAGCGGTCAAATGAGAAAAGATCCATGATGTAGGTATGTACTTTTTTAGTTCTATTGATTTCATTAATTTCAATTATATAAATTACCTGATGTACCTACCTAATACATGCAGATAGATTGTTTAATTTCATGTTCTGTAAGCAAAAATTATGACGCTCTGAAGTAAAAAGATCCCACAGGTAGTTTTTTTTCACGTAGACTGACGTCTATTTTAACGTTTAACAATATTTTCTTGACTCATTTGTCACACACACTGAGTTGTGCCAGATTTAGCAACACAAAAGGACGTTGAGTCACATCCTACTAGCGGTATTTCCTCCTCTTCGATACTAAGTGACAACTGCCACTTGCGCCATCCCACTAACCCAGGGTTAACCGGTTAAACCTGGAGTTACATCGACCGCTTAAGCCCGGGTTTAGTGGCATGGTGCAAGGGCCCTAAGTGGTCTATTAGTATGGCCCTTTGTACCTTACCCAAGAAACGTAAAAAATCGTTTCTAATTTGCATTGCCATACCCTTCGAGTTTGAATAATATAGTATACATAATAGTACATAGTATGTACAAACACTACCTATAGTAAACAGGCTTAGGTTCAAATGGTCGCTAAGTACCTACCTACTTAATATTCATCGCTGTATTGCATCGATAGGTACAAAAGGCATTCTGATTGCCCTTTACGAATAACCATTGCCCACATTAGTCATTTAATGTTATTCTATGATAATACAGTGAAACCTGGTTAAGTGGGACCTGGATAAGTGAGAAACCTCTATAGCTGGGACTCATGGTGCGGTCCCGACACTTTAGCACTGAATTACCTCTGTTACTGAGAAAAAACGAACCTCTATAACTGGGATTCGTTGTTGTGATTTTATAGTCACATTTACCTCTATAATTGAGACAGAGAGTGTATTTTACCTCTTTTACTGAGACTATATTTATAAGATTACATTTTCCTAATTGTTTTTTAGAATTTTATAGGACATTTACTTCTGTATCTGAGATAACGTCAATCTATGACCTCTCTAACTTGGACTTCATTGAACAATTTCCGTATTCTTACTAACTCTTAGTTTATCCACAAATTCCGCATTTGCCTAATTGTGTCTAAACAACTTCAAGTTTGATTTAGTTAATTTATGTAAGTACAGTGAAACCTGGTTAAGTGGGACCTGGATAAGTGAGAAACCTCTATAGCTGAGACTCATGGTGCGGTCCCGACACTTTAGCACTGAATTACCTCTGTTACTGAGAAAAAACGAACCTCTATAACTGGGATTCGTTGTTGTGATTTTATAGTCACATTTACCTCTATAATTGAGACAGAGAGTGTATTTTACCTCTTTTACTGAGACTATATTTATAAGATTATATTTTCCTAATTGGTTTTTAGAATTTTATAGGGAATTGACTTCTGTATCTGAGATAACGTCAATCTATTACCTCTCTAACTTGGACTTCATTGAAAAATTTCCGTATTCTTACTAACTCTTAGTTTATCCACAAATTCCGCATTTGCCTAATTGTGTCTAAACAACTTTAAGTTTGATAAGTAACACGAAAAAATAAATTTTCATTTATTAAATTTCTAATACGCAATGAAGTCCGTATCAAATTTAATTTAATTTTGAAATATCTATCCTTTGGAGAATCATTCAAAATAAATTCAAAGAAATATTTAACCAGACTTAAAAATATTTAGGGACATGGATTATTTTACCTTATTTATTTTTAAAGATAATTACTAAATACCTTATTAACCACCTCTATAACTGAAATATACTCTATTCTCACCTCTATTAATGGAACCCTCTGTAAATGAGACAGAAATTTATTTGTACCTGGCTAACTGGGAGCCTGTGTAAGTGGAAAACCTCTTTAAGTGAGACAAATTTGCTCGTCCCTTGAGATTTCACTTATCCAGGTTTCACTGTAGTTAAAACTATCGAAACGAAAGCTGAAATTTTGATAACTAACACGAAAAAATAAATTTTCATTTATTAAATTTCTAATACGCAATGAAGTCCGTATCAAATTTAATTTGATTTTGAAATATATATCCTTTGGAGAATCATTCATAATAAATTCAAAGAAATATTTAAACAGACTTAAAAAATATTTAGGGACAAGGATTATATTACCTTATTTATTTTTAAAGATAATTACTAAATACCTTATTAACCACCTCTATAACTGAAATATACTCTATTCTCACCTCTATTAATGGAACCCTCTGTAAATGAGACAGAAATTTATTTGTACCTGGCTAACTGGGAGCCTGTGTAAGTGGAAAACCTCTTTAAGTGAGACAAATTTGCTCGTCCCTTGAGATTTCACTTATCCAGGTTTCACTGTATATGGCCATGCCGCCATAGTGATGTGCAACCGCATTAGAGCCCCACCACACTGGCGATTTGCGAGGGAGTTGAAAGCGAGGCGAGCGCGCAGCGAGCGCGTAACAATATCGCCGCAAGCGCGCACCGTATTTTCAAAGAATCCCAGTATGAAGCGAAATCTCGGCGCGCTCGTGGCGAGATCGTTGCGTGCTGGCGACGAGCTCGTTGCACGTTCGCATCGAACTCGCTACGCGCTCGCCTCGCTTTCAAATCGTTCGCAAATCGCAAGTGTGCCCTTAGGATTAAGCATTAGCCTCTAAATGAAATATGTTATAGCTTCGTAAAATTATTTTATTACTAAAATGAACCACGACCAGACTGACCAGAGCAAATATTAATGCTTAACTGAGTGCAGGACGATAAGGTAATATACTTTTACAGAGCATATGGTCCTACTTTCCGTGCGTATGTCAAAAGTTTAAAGGGCCATATGTACTGTAAAACGTTGTACAATACACATGCGAAAAGGTAATTTCCTACTTTTCGCACTTGTATCGTAATGTAACGTACTATTATTGTCTTGCACCCTCCATCTGTACTCTGTATTTAAATACCTAGCCCCGATGCAACGGAGAAGCGTCTACATATCGCCGTGTGCCTGCTATACTGCCACAATTCAAAATTTTTGATTTTCTGGATTATTGCAGATTCGTATTCAAAATTGTTCAATTTACGACCTTATTTCGAGAGCCATAGCAAAAAAGGTCTTTAAGAGCCTTTTTCTCACAAGTGGCCTTATGCATTTGTCCATAAATTGTCAGACAATTCCCTGCAATACAGCCACTTTTGAGTTGTGGCTATAAAGCACACGTTTTAAATGAAGCTTTTGAGTTGCGTCCTAGAAAATAATAATTAGCTGAGTTACACATATTATTATTATCGCGTACAGTGATCTTGTTCCTATCAAAGTTGATATAAGTTCAAAAACAAAAACCCGACTACTGCAAATCGCGCTCTAAAAAGTATGAAACAAGATAGAATTCTTATTTGAAGTTATCAAACAGGAAATATTATAAATGTTATAATTTTTTTAATAAAAAAATACAACGTAATAAAATGTATTACATTTTTGATATATTTACAGAGATATTCAAAGGATCGCCGTGCATGGTCGTATGCCACGATTATAAACTTTAAGGTAAAGTGGCATACGACCACAGCTATCCTCTGAATCTCTGTAAAAATATAAATAATGTAGTAAATTATACATATTACGTTGTATTTTTTTATTAAAAAAATTATAACATTTATAATATTTCCTGTTTGATAACTTCAGATAAGAATTCTATCTTGTTTCATTCTTTTAGAGCGCGATTTGCAGTAGTCGGGTTTTAGTTTTTGAACACATTTTTTATTTAATTAATTTTGGGGTCATGACTTCGTTACTAACTACCTATTCGAAGTCACTTTATATTACTTTTTCGAGGGCATCCCCAGTACAGAAATACACGCAGAGCGCCACATATATCGGGCTGCGCTATCCTTTGGCATGGAGGCGCTTTCGGCGCCCAGCTTTGGAACGTGTACAGTGCGCCTCCTACGTCGGGCTACGCCCGACTCTATTACTATGAGGGCGCCGAAGGCGCCCGGCCTTGGAACGCGTAGAGCGTGTCTTGTACGTCGGGCTACGCCTGACTCTTTTAGTATAAGGGCGCCAAAGGCGCCCGGCTTTGGAACGCGTAGAGCGAGCTTCGTACGTCGGGCTACGCCCGACTCTTTTAGTATAAGAGCGCCCAAGGCGCCCGGCTTTGAACGCATACAGTGCGCCTCGTACGACGACGGGCTACGCCCGACGCGTTGAGTATGGGGGCGCCTTCGGCGCCCGGCTTTGGAACACGTACAGCGTGCCCGTACGTCTTTTGTACGGCTGTTTCATGCATTTGCCCGGATTTGGTAAGCGTCCAGCGTGTCACGTATGTCGACACTTTTAGTATGAGAAAGTCGAAGTCGCCTGGCTTTGGACTGCTTGCAGCGCGCCACGTACGTCAGGCTACGCCCGACTCCTCTAGTATGAGGGCGCCGAAGGCGCCCGGCTTTGGAACGCGTACAGCGAGCTTCCTACGTCTCTTGTACGGCTGTTTCATACATTTTGGCTGATCTGGACTTCTATACCTATTCACGTTATAAAATATTGCAGGTCATTAAAAAAAACACTATGTTTATAGCGGCCAAACAAATTTATTTTGCAAATACCTTCTTGTATCGCCGTAGTCGGGTAATACGCGGATAGAATCCAGAGCGCTTGTAGATTCGTAGTTCGAATTACCTACCCGATAAATTAATGTTTCATCGGGTGCATGCAAGCAAAGCCGGTCGCAAAAGCTAACAATATTTATATATTTGAAATGTGCTAACTGAGCTCTTTCAAATGATATACATCACGTAATCATTACTTATTTTTATTTTTTTCGTTCGTGACTTTATGACCTGTAGAGGACGCCTTGTTCATTTTTTTGTGACTTCATATAGCCTATAACCAGCGGACGATTAAGATAATTCGAATGACATATCGTTTGTCAAATTATAATGTGTACTTTAGAAGTTATGAGGGAACAAATGAACATACATACATACATACATACATACATACCCACATACATACCGGTCAAAATCATAACCCTCCTTTTGCGTTGCCGTAGTCGGGTAAAAATAAAGGGATTTTAACTAATAAATCATCCTAGACTCCGCAAAGTCATCCGACGTTAGCACGTTAGAGACTCGCCCTCCGGAATTTTGGATAAAATTGTTCGCTTTGCCAGCCGCCAGGTCAGGATTCTTAAAATCGAGTACTTTTATTGTCGCGTCGAAATCTGTGCTAATCGTTTTCCGAAAGTCCGGATTCAAAGTGAAATCGTCGTCGATGAATACAAAGTTTTTGCTCGTCAGTGATACTCCGTTTGTGGACGGATTTAGCACAGCTTTTGTCAATTCTTTGTAGCCGGCAATAACGGTTTTCTTACTCCTTGGGAGGATGAAAGCGCGTTGCAACTCCGCGAAACTGTTGCCCGTTGCACCGAGCGCGACTCCGGTCATTAGGGTCCATATTCCAAAAGGCGATATTACTACATGTCCACCAGTTTGTTTCTGTGTATGATGCAGAAGTTCGATGCTGAAGTTTCTTGATCGCGCACTAAACTCCTCGGCATAACATGTCGCGACAAATAAGTAGGAAAACTATGGTCTTCATTGCGTGTGGCCTCGACCGCGGTCGTCTATGTACTGGCGGCAATTATCGTGCTAATGTCAAGGTAGTCTCTAAAGCAGGTTTCCGGCAATATCATTTGTGCTTACCGTACCCTGTTGATGGATTATATGCCTTACAGTTATAGAAATAAGTTATTATTTTGTTTAATTTACGTAATGATTTATAATGTTTTCAATGATATGAACTTGACTTGGGTCGTCGGCAGCTTGAACGAAATGATCGTCTTTTTCCATAAACTAAACCGTATATAATATGTTTAGTTGTTTTATCAGAACAGGTAAATAATTATAATTATCATTTATGCCAGGAGTGTCCAAAGTTTTCCAAAGTTTGTATTATGCCAGAAATTGTTTGCATTGTTTATTTTTAAGAGGTGCTGTGCTGCTGTGCTATCAAGTTCTTTCTTTTGTCTGTAAGTAAGTAGTACTAATCATGCTGAAGAAGTTCAGGCAAGTCTCATACTAGTTTACCTACGTACAGTCGTACAACCTTATGGGGTCTTCCCTCAAATTATGAGATGGCGGGCTTGGACGAAGCAAAGAAAGCTTGGTGAAGTGCTTGCCCGAGAAAGGATTTCCCAACTTGCCAAAGAAGCTGGGAAGACATCGTGCGCCAAATTTCTGTGGATTCCTATGTCGTTAGAGTCAGTTATTTAAGATTATTGATTATTTTAGTTATAATGTACCTACATTTTTACAAGCTTTTATTTATTTTCACCAGACCGTTGTCTATCTGTCTGTCTGTAATCAAATCTTGCAAGTTAAATTTGATCCACTTCCCGGTTTCCGATTGATGTGAAATTTTGCATACATACGTAAGTCGAGTGTCAATGCAATATTATGGTGTCATCGAGCTGATCTGATGATGGAGACTCTGTGATAAAACAACGAAACCTATATAATTGTGTTTGGGGTTTTTAGAATTGTCTCGATGAGTATTAGTTGCCTGTGGAAAAAAAAAGTACAGTCGGCGATAAAAGCTTGTACCAAAAATGAAATTTTTGCCAAAAACTTATTTCATTTATGAATAACGTAGGTTTTCTTATTTCAAAGTTTTATATTGTATTGGTTTTCTGACAATACATGTCCACGCCAATGTCACACCACGATCGTAGTTACGCCACGGGTTTCCCCACAAGCGTTTCGTGTAATTATAATCATATGAGAAGCGTGACTTTATATAAATTACAGACAACCTCTACTCTGACGTACCGGGTTCTAAACTTCTAATAATATATAATTCAACCAGTCAACTCGACTCGAGATAGGTAAATAAACAGTGTTTACAGCTTGTTTACAGGGCAGCTAACAGATCTCGTGCTGTTAGACTTTTGCCCCCAAAATTGTCTTAGGACTGTTAGGAGACCTTCCTTAATTTTTAGGGTTCCGTACCTCAAAAGGAAAAAACGGAACCCTTATAGGATCACTCGTGCGTCTGTCTGTTTGTCCGTCTGTCACAGCATATTTTCTTGGAAACGACTGGACCAATTAAGTTGAAATTTGGTACACATATGTGAATTAGTGACCCAAAGATGGACATATTTTTTTATAATATTAAAATACATAGGTTCGAAGTTATAGACGGTCAAGCAAATCTTGTCAGTAGAAAAAGGCGTGAAATTTAAATTTTCTATGGGACGCTGTCCCTTTGCGCCTACATTTTTCAAATTTGCCGCCTTTTTCTACTGACAAGATCTGCTTGACCAAGTATATTTAAGAAAAAAAGCCAAAAAATGACCATGCCCCCCCCCATTATCTCCGAAACTACTGGGTCTAAAATTTTGAAAATATATACATATAGTTCTTTACCTATAGATGACAGGAAAACCTATTAGAAATGTGCAGTCAAGCGTGAGTCGGACTTATGTACGGAACGTGACGGAACCCTAGAAACGCGAGTCTGACTTGCACTTGGCCGGTTTTTTTAAAAACAGTTAAGTATTGAGATTTACAGATTTTAGAAAAAAATTAAGCCAGAGACAAATTCGTCAACTTGTTCAATTTGTTTTTCTGATGCCGATCAATTCCATTTCTCTCCTGGATCAAAAGCTTCTTAGAGACGAATCTATGTTAGGGCCCTGGAAACGTCACAAACGGGAGAAAATGGTCCTGGTGACGATAACAGTTATATGAGATCTCTTAATAATCTCTTGGATATCGTACAATCTGTGTTAAGGTACAAAGTGACTGGCTGACTGGTTACCATATCATATTTTTTCCGAAAATGTATGTTCAATATTTCATTTGCCTTTACATTTTAGGTAGATATTACTTTTCTATAATTATATTAAAGGTGCCCCATAGTTGCCTATGGTGCAGTGCATGATCTACTTTCTTCTAACTTTCTTAAAGTCATTTAATTTATTAGGTTCGGATTACTTACCTTACCAACTTACCGCAATTTATTGAGTTATTTTTTTGTTTTTAAGTAGTGAACCCTGCTTGTATTTAGTATTATGCGTACTATGTATGTATGTACATCTAATTATGTAGGTATATTTTATTTTTATGTGCCGTCTGAGTGGAATTGGATAAGTACGACTCATACGAAGTTTAGACAAACAGTTTGACCTCTTGTCACTCCTTTAACTCTCCAACGGACCCTTCAACCCGACATTTAAAAGGAGGCATCCAATAAAACAATGTAACACATTGTTTTATTCAATTTCACATAGTTACTTCCAAGGACGAGCAACAATGGTCTTTATTTTGTCTCTCCAGATAAGTGTAACTGTATTTGGATGTTAATGGTTCTTTTGTTAAAGAAACAATCACATTTTGTACGTATTTAAAAATCGCAAGGTCGAATTGCTTGGTCTGATTTAAGTTTTCATGGGTGCCTCATTTGTTGGGTTGTAGTATAATTTTTTTTGGACTACTAAGTATGACTAAAAAATAAAATCAATAATCATCTCAAAATAAATATGGTCGTTCTTTTTGAGCAGTTGTGCAAAGTTTGAGTATCACTGATCATTGACTCACGCGAGGATCGGAAAATACGCCACATTAACATTGTAAACAATTAAGTTGAAGCTGCGGGCACTATGCCTACCTACCTGTCATGGGGGTAAAAATTACCGATTAACGTCATGCCTACGACCAAAAAGGGCCTGTCCTAGTGCAATTTTGGGGATAAGCGGTCAAATGAGAAAAGATCCATGATGTAGGTATGTACTTTTTTAGTTCTATTGATTTCATTAATTTCAATTATATAAATTACCTGATGTACCTACCTAATACATGCAGATAGATTGTTTAATTTCATGTTCTGTAAGCAAAAATTATGACGCTCTGAAGTAAAAAGATCCCACAGGTAGTTTTTTTTCACGTAGACTGACGTCTATTTTAACGTTTAACAATATTTTCTTGACTCATTTGTCACACACACTGAGTTGTGCCAGATTTAGCAACACAAAAGGACGTTGAGTCACATCCTACTAGCGGTATTTCCTCCTCTTCGATACTAAGTGACAACTGCCACTTGCGCCATCCCACTAACCCAGGGTTAACCGGTTAAACCTGGAGTTACATCGACCGCTTAAGCCCGGGTTTAGTGGCATGGTGCAAGGGCCCTAAGTGGTCTATTAGTATGGCCCTTTGTACCTTACCCAAGAAACGTAAAAAATCGTTTCTAATTTGCATTGCCATACCCTTCGAGTTTGAATAATATAGTATACATAATAGTACATAGTATGTACAAACACTACCTATAGTAAACAGGCTTAGGTTCAAATGGTCGCTAAGTACCTACCTACTTAATATTCATCGCTGTATTGCATCGATAGGTACAAAAGGCATTCTGATTGCCCTTTACGAATAACCATTGCCCACATTAGTCATTTAATGTTATTCTATGATAATACAGTGAAACCTGGTTAAGTGGGACCTGGATAAGTGAGAAACCTCTATAGCTGGGACTCATGGTGCGGTCCCGACACTTTAGCACTGAATTACCTCTGTTACTGAGAAAAAACGAACCTCTATAACTGGGATTCGTTGTTGTGATTTTATAGTCACATTTACCTCTATAATTGAGACAGAGAGTGTATTTTACCTCTTTTACTGAGACTATATTTATAAGATTACATTTTCCTAATTGTTTTTTAGAATTTTATAGGACATTTACTTCTGTATCTGAGATAACGTCAATCTATGACCTCTCTAACTTGGACTTCATTGAACAATTTCCGTATTCTTACTAACTCTTAGTTTATCCACAAATTCCGCATTTGCCTAATTGTGTCTAAACAACTTCAAGTTTGATTTAGTTAATTTATGTAAGTAGTTAAAACTATCGAAACGAAAGCTGAAATTTTGATAACTAACACGAAAAAATAAATTTTCATTTATTAAATTTCTAATACGCAATGAAGTCCGTATCAAATTTAATTTGATTTTGAAATATATATCCTTTGGAGAATCATTCATAATAAATTCAAAGAAATATTTAAACAGACTTAAAAAATATTTAGGGACAAGGATTATATTACCTTATTTATTTTTAAAGATAATTACTAAATACCTTATTAACCACCTCTATAACTGAAATATACTCTATTCTCACCTCTATTAATGGAACCCTCTGTAAATGAGACAGAAATTTATTTGTACCTGGCTAACTGGGAGCCTGTGTAAGTGGAAAACCTCTTTAAGTGAGACAAATTTGCTCGTCCCTTGAGATTTCACTTATCCAGGTTTCACTGTATATGGCCATGCCGCCATAGTGATGTGCAACCGCATTAGAGCCCCACCACACTGGCGATTTGCGAGGGAGTTGAAAGCGAGGCGAGCGCGCAGCGAGCGCGTAACAATATCGCCGCAAGCGCGCACCGTATTTTCAAAGAATCCCAGTATGAAGCGAAATCTCGGCGCGCTCGTGGCGAGATCGTTGCGTGCTGGCGACGAGCTCGTTGCACGTTCGCATCGAACTCGCTACGCGCTCGCCTCGCTTTCAAATCGTTCGCAAATCGCAAGTGTGCCCTTAGGATTAAGCATTAGCCTCTAAATGAAATATGTTATAGCTTCGTAAAATTATTTTATTACTAAAATGAACCACGACCAGACTGACCAGAGCAAATATTAATGCTTAACTGAGTGCAGGACGATAAGGTAATATACTTTTACAGAGCATATGGTCCTACTTTCCGTGCGTATGTCAAAAGTTTAAAGGGCCATATGTACTGTAAAACGTTGTACAATACACATGCGAAAAGGTAATTTCCTACTTTTCGCACTTGTATCGTAATGTAACGTACTATTATTGTCTTGCACCCTCCATCTGTACTCTGTATTTAAATACCTAGCCCCGATGCAACGGAGAAGCGTCTACATATTATATGATTATCAAAACTGCGACCGGAAAAAGGGCATCTTTGAATTACTTTTTGTTTTTTAATGCAGATGCAGAGATTTTTGGTACAGACATTGCGTAGGTACTTACTCAGTTAAAACTAGTCAAAGGTAGTTACCTCTCTAATCCTCTGTTTAGCAAAGACAACATTGCACCAGCCTCAAGTTTCACCACATGCGAGCTAGGCAAGATGGGATGGTGATGAAGTAACAGCTTTGTTGATCTGTTTGTAAAATGGACGGTCAATTGAATGACATCTTATTAATCACTTTGGTTGCGTGTGTCTGTCGCAATAGATTTAGCGGATAGTGATTGGTATCAGGGTTATACGCAGCCAGAAAATAAAAATATCTCTTATGTTCTTACCCGGAGATATGGATCACGCTGGAACCTAACTTCTGGTTGTGGTTTACATTGTCTATAACCTAACCCTAAACGTAAAATAAAGTGAAACGTTAAAACTGGTTGTATGTAAAGTCAGCAGCAAAACAGAAGAAGCAAATGCTGGGCACTACACTGGTAAAAATAACAAAACAATTTTTATCGGTTATTACTAGCTTAAAGCCCGCGACTTTGTCTGCTTGGAATAACGATAATTATTGATAAAAACTACCCTATTTCCCGGCAGTTAAACTTTCATATGCCAAATTTCACTATCGGTTCAGCGGTTTAAGTGTAAAGAGATAACAGACAGACAGAGTTACTTGCACATTTATAAGATTCGCCTTGATATCACCTGTAAGCTTGTAACGGGAATTAGGAGTTTGTTAAAAAAGTCCTGAAGTTAATGTGCGAATACAAGTAGGGGTAGGTATCAGCAACTTCTAAAACTTGGATTTTACGCAGGATGTTGCAAATTTATTTAATTTTGCCATTTAAGCCATTTCACTGATTTGCTTTTTAAATGTTTTGGTTCTATCCGCCCTACTTTCTCTTAATACCGTGTGTCAATTCCTCCTATAAGGTTGCCTCCAGAATCTCGCGAACTAAATTGACAGGTCAATGTGCACAAATGATACCACAGTTTGGCCAGTGCTGTTCATATCGATATTTTCAAAAAAGTTTGAATTAGAGAATATAGCGAAAATTCACCGCTAGCGGCGTTACTGTTGCGCGGTCAGTTAAAATGTATCTTTAAGTAATTTAAGTTATTTTACAAATGTTACTTGGTATTTCGAAAACTGTGCAATTTTATAGTATTTAATAGAGACAAGGATATTGGATAAAAATTAGGGTGGAGCGAAATATTTTTTTTTGGATTTTGGATTTCTAATAGTGATAAAAAGTTGCCTTTAGGGTTTAAGATAAGAAGTTATTATGAGGACTTTACTATTAAAAGGGAGTAGGTGCCTCCGCAAGGTCAATGAACTTTTGTATGAAATTTTTTTGTCCTGTATATAGCACCAACATTGTTTAAGGATTATTTGGACTTAAAATGACAAATTTAGGTTTTTTACTTATTAATTATTCTTTTTTATTTAAAGTTATTATTTTAGGTGAATAAAAAGTTCAATCAGACATTCACCTCTATAGTAATTATTGATTATACCAGTAGTCAAATATGGGCCACTGCAATGACGTATATTTGAAATATAGTCAAATTGACCAAGTAGTGGTAAAAAAGTATGTTTTATGTCTTCATTATATCAGCGATGAAAGTGAATCCATGCTATTGCAAAATATAAATACCAATTTGACGAAATTTCCTGCGAATTCCAGTTTTCTATCTGATGATTAAGTGGAGGAGGGATATATATCGCTTTGGCCTTAAATATTGATTATAATATTATAAATAGGTACACAATTATATTGTTTCTGAATTATTTATCAAAGTTGATTATTTTTGTTTCAGAAGACACTTAGTTTGTCGTTGTATATAACTTAAATTGTAATTAATCACGTTTAATATCTTGTCGTCCTGAAGTGGGTTATACGGTGAGAAGAGTGTAGTCTTCAAATATATATTGCAAACCTTTTTATGGAGTCAAAATAAAAGAAAAAACTCTTTTAACACCTAAATGTATTCCAATACATATTTATCTAAAGTAAGAACCTTTTTAAAAAAAAGGAAAACAATATTTAACACATACATATGAGAGTAAAAGTTGATTGCACTCACGTAGTGTTGGTGGTTTCTGCTTAGGTATTTGAAACCATTTATTATAGTTTATTTAACTGGGAAATGGATAATATCGAAGAAGGAAAACATATTTTTATGATATACATCAATCAATATATACATATAATGTTTTATTTTTTTATTTCGGTTATTTTCACTTTAGCGATGTTGATGCTGCCCGTAATGGATTTTCAAGGCCCTTTTCATCAAGCAATATTTTTTTTTATAATTGGTACTTATAGTTTTAATAAATATTTGTTTATATAGGTGCTTCCAATAACTGTATAATTAAATATTTAGGCAGGAAATAAAGCTTTATATCATTTTTGATGGTTACACACGTGTCACGTTTTTCCACTTCTTTAAATATTTTGAAGGCGATGCGGCACAAGATGACGTCATAAAAAAATATAAAAAATCACACAATATACTCTTACCATAAGACAACTTTTTCGCACTATTAGAATTGAATCTACGAAAAAAAAATTTTTTCCATACAAGCGCGCTCCACCCTAATAAAAATAATAAATAAAATAAAATAAATATTATAGGACATTTTTTACACAAATTGACTAAGCCCCACGGTAAGCTCAAGAAGGCTTGTGTTGTGGGTACTCAGACAACGATATACATATATAATATAATATTGTAATATTTTATATAGAAATATGTCAGTTTCGCATCCGCACCTCCTGATTTGATCGGTAACGTCACATCACGACCTTACAACTTACAATCGAATCAACCACTTTTCTCGTCACATTCATATAAATCGAAATCGGTTGTGACCCCTTTATACATTTATAAAGTGTACAAGAGATAAGAAGCGATTTTGAGAAATTCAACCCCTAAGGGAGTTAAAAAGGGGATGAAAGTTTGTATGGGGTTCAAGTTTTATTTTAAGCTAGGAATTTGAAACTTCGTAAAACGATATATTATTAAAATACAAGAAAGCTAATTTCAGCGTTTTTGAAAATTCATCCCCTAAGGTGGTGAAAAAGGGGTTGAAAGTTTGTATGGATATCAAAAAAAATTTCGAACGCGGGACTTGAATCTTTGTATTTGGGGATATTATTAAAAGACAGGAAAAGTAATTTCAACGTTTTGTAAAATTCATCCTCTAACAGGGTTAAAAAGGGGTTGAAAGTTTGAATCCATTACAAATCCTAGTAGACACACATTTTTTATTGCCTCCCAGGCTTGAAATGCTTAGAATTACTCAAGGAACATATGTGATGAAGCTCATAGCTTAATAAAAAAATTTTGGGTCAACTTTATAACTGCTTCCGCTACAATGATTTTTGACAATTTAATGCTTTAAATAAAGAAGAAAGAAGAAGTTGACTTCCCGTTGCTAACAGAATTAATTTTATAATTCGGATTCCGGTGTAATAATTTTCATTACAGGATTACAAACAAATATAAATCAATATTTGTAAGAAGCAATCATTTTCTTTAAACTTTTAGCGTTTTTCGGTATAAATACTATAAATCCCTGCCCACTTTTGGCCACTTCAGGAACTTAACATTTCTTAAAAAAAAAAATTAAAGTCTTGAGTAATCGTAATTGCACTTAACCGCTTTCTGGTGTAATGGCGATGAAGAAATATTAGGCGCAAGTAGGTACATCTACTCGTCAGATCAAACTGTTTTAGTTTGAGGATAATATTCCGAACATATTTAAATGAAGAGGGAATAATGCTAAAATTCTTCGCCTTTAGCCTTGAGTAGCACTTCGCCAATCTTTTTAAAAATGATTTTAGTGATTTATTTGTACGTTGACACATAAATCAAGCGTTTAATCTTTTGATTTATATGCGATTATTAAAAAAAAAAGGCGTGTAAAAACACCTCCCTACTTCCATTAAAGTTTAAATAAAAAACTATCGAACAAAGATAAAAATAACGTATTCAAAATGCATAGTCCTTTTAAGACTGGCTTATCAGAAGATTAATCGCTCACGACACGACACGTTGACATCCTGGCATGAATGTGAAGTGGGTTGAGGATTTTCCCTCCAAGTGGCAGCAATGTGCCAGGTTCGTGACTACGCGGGTCACTAGCGACGCCAACGATTAGTTGACTATCCTTACGCGCAAGTTAAATGATTTACATTGGTACTAATTGTAACGTACCGTGACATCAGGCCCCTATTTCACCAAGGTGACAGGTGCGACAATTCGACGAGTGTCATTGTTGCAGACGTCACAGGCATTCATGGGCTACGGTTATCGCTTACCATCGGGCGGGCCGTATTCCTGTTTGTCACCATCATTGTATTATTTAAAATAAACTTTATTATTATATCGGCAAATAACAGGTATTTCTCTTGCGATGTTTATGATGATAATGATGACAATTGTTACAAGATTTCAAAGAACTTTCGGTAATTCTTGGCAGCAAATGAGTTCTGTGTCGGAATTTCGTGACAATTGTCGTGTTTCTTGTGACAATTGTCATTAGCTTCGCAAAATAAGTACTTATTAACTGGAGATATAGTGGAGTTTTTTTTAATTAACATGTTGGTGGCAAACAATCACACCGTCCGTCTGATGGTAAGCGGTTACCGTAGCCAATTGTCGGACCTGTCACGGTGGTGGAATAGGGGCCAGAATGATATCTAGATGGTGTCATCTCCCATTTTCTCTTATTTATATTGCTTTTCTATTGTTGGTCCCTTCCCATGGACATTTTACCTTCGAAAAATATGTTAAATTCAATCCGTTATATTTTATTAAGTACATCAATCTAATCAATATTATATAATGAAGATGGCATCGTTGAGCTAACTTTATGAACAGTAGGTATAAATAGTTATATGACAGCAATATTCCTACATGTATGCAAGTGTTATTGCTTTTATTTTAATTAAATTTTAAAAGTCAAGAACATCCTCGTAAGGTTAACATGGCTGTTAACTACATATTTACTTCGTGACAAGGTTTCATATGTATGTTTTTTAGGAAGTACATTCGAAAAACTGTTTATGTAGGTAAGTACCTGCATTTAATAGTACATTAAACAGCTGGGAAATAGGGAAATGCGACACTATTAGAGTTATATAGTTAGATCAAGTTAAGATGGTAGTGATTTAGATAGCCCGGACTGTGCAAGTGTTATTTTAATCGTCAAACGTCTATGAAATTATAAAGTTTAAATAACACTAACAATTAAATTTTCTGACCTATCTAATAATTATAATGTACAATACCTACTCGTACGAGTAGTAATGGCAGAGGCTTCTTTGGATTCTGTTTAATTAAGTAAATTATAGATTTTGTTGGCATTTATTATTCGTTCACTAACAATCTCATAACAATAGATACTCGTAAAAGCTAGGATAACTCTTCAGTTCAAGCCTTGAAATATCTTTTTATTTGACTGAAATTGTGCCCAACAATGCATAACAAGCGGAAATGACATCAGAAAAGTAATTCAATCGTTTACCCTATTATCGCGAAGTAAATTCCAAGCTAAAACTATGTAGGTATGATTTTCCAATACTTACAAAGTTTTCCAATAAGTAAATTGTTTAATATCTACTATTATCATAACTAATCATTAGTTTACGGAAAATACTGAACCCCACTCGAATCAATAAACATTTTTTACCGACAGTAATTGGCTCGTAATGAGAGACTACGATTTACGCAAATTACCTAACCTGATGAGACGCCATTTGTAATTGTAACGTTTGTAGTGGTTAATACAATTACAGTAATAGCTGTGGACGGGTTCTTCCTTGGGTAATTTATGACTCAATAAATTAGTAATCTTTACTAACATTGGATTTTGTTTTGGAGTTCCTATTAGATCAATAATGATGCAATGAACAGTACATTTACGAATAGCACTTTCAGAATTTACGAATACTACGAATATGTCAATCTATAAATGTAAATTATAGATTGACATATTCTTAAACTCTTTTTTAATAGCAGCTTTGTATGATTGTAATATAAACTTCTTGAAGTTGTACCCTATACACCGACATGACTAGCAATACTACCAGCAAATACAACTTTGCAATCAAAAAGTAATATTAAGTTTTAGTAATTATTCTTTTATTCGAGCTATAAGACAATCCTGTTGCCAAATTTAATGCTTTTAACTAAACGTTGTACCGGTTTTTTTGTGCCTGGATTTAGAATTATGAGATTTTTACAACTTCAAAAACGAGCAGACCTGAAAATGTGAAAATTTGATGCTAAGAGGGAGTTTCATACTACATTACCTAGTTTCAAAACGGTATTAATTACTTTGTCTTATTTCACACCAGATATTTAATAACAAAATAAATAAATCATAAATCTAACCCTAAATTAGCCTGAGGCATTACTTTGTCTTCCACGAACGTAACTTAACCGAATCATAAGCAAGGGAGAACATGACATTATCATCTAGGAATGCCTAAGTGGTACAAATGCCATTGATATCTTAATTGCTATTATAAGTGATGCCAACTTTAATTATAACCGGTTCCAATGCCATCTTATAGGCACACAATACAAGTATACATACATACATACAGTGTCAATGATGACATGATGAGTAGGTACTTTGTTTCCTTATAAACTAAGTACTAAAACTTATAAACTTGTTACAAGGTTCATTTAACACGGTTGCGGTACCTATTTTTGTTGTATTCTGATTACTTAGGTACTTCAAATAAATATTCCTTGATCTTGCCTAGATTAAATTAGGTTGGTTTTTCATCTTTCTTTATGTATGTATTTAAGTAAATCTTGTCAACAAAAATATAGATTTAAAAAACATCCATGCTTTATTTAAATATAGATGGTCAAGCAAATCTTGCCAGTAGAAAACGCGCGAAATTCAAATTTTTATTTTCACACGATATCCCTTCGCGCCAAAATTTTTCAAATTTGCCGCCTTTTTCTAATGACAAGATCTGCTTGACCAACTATAAAATCACACCACAAAACGAGTGTTTTAAAAAAAGTTATTTAATAGTAGGTACATAGTTAATTTAATAACTGAAGTATTTTTGTTTTTACTTTTTTTTAATTAAGAGTCGTGAATTTCCGCCACCGTAAATGCACTAAGTACATACCTATTGCATTTTTCAGTCGGCTGTACATAATTTTCCACGCAAACACCTACAGTTCATACTCGTATTATGTCACAATTATAGTCATAGTACCTACCTACATAGATACTGGAATGTCCTTCACTAAGTATGCATTTATTTGAACGACAGCAGGATCCTATGAAATAAATCAAGTGGAATTTTATGTTTCTTAGTATAGTTACGTTCTCTTGGTTATGTTATGTATATGTATTATGGGTTAATGTAGTTTGGCAGTCTTTCATTTGTACACTGGCGTTCAAAAGTGCATGGACATGTTTCAACCGTAATATTAAGGCATTACGGTCGACATCAGTCCATGCACTTTTGAACGCCACTAAACATTTAATTTTATTTCATTAAGTCATTAAGTGCTTTTAGAAACTATAAAAACTAAAACTAAAAATATTCATTGCTAACTTATAGGTACTTTAGTTTCTATTACTGAGAGTTCCATTTTCAAAATCATTTGTTTTTAACCGACTTCCAAATCCCAAAGGAGGAGGTTATCAATTCGGTTGTATGTTTTTTATTTTTTTTATTTTTTTTATTTTTATTTGTATTTTTTATGTTTGTTACTCCATATCTCCGTCATTACTGGACCGATTTTGAAAATTCTTTTTTTGATTGAATGTATATGCATACAGATTGGTCCCGTTTTTGTCAAAACCCAGTTCTGATGATGGGATCCATGAGGAATCGAGGGAACTCCTCAAATCTTAAATGCATACATATAGTGATTTTTGGGTTTTTATCAACAAATCAAGCATATACATCCAAAAAAGTGACATATGATGAAGTGGAACTGCTGATGATGATCAGAACGGAACTCTTCAACGACGCATAGTTCACGTTTGGCGATTTGTCCTCTTCGTTATGTTTGTTAAGCAAGTTAAGTTTTTAAGCCACATTTTTGTCAAGCTCGAGTTCTGCTGATGGGATCCATGAGGAATCGAGGGAACTCTTCAAATCTTAAAGGCATGCGTATAGAGATTTTTGTATTTACATCAGAAAATCAAGCATTTTCATTAAAAACTCTCGCATTTGATGAAGTGGAACTGCTGATGATGATCAGAACAGAACTCTTCAACGATGCATAGTTCACGTTTGGCGATTTGTCCTCTTCGTTATGTTTGTTAAGCAAGTTTAGTTTTTAAGCCACATTTCTGTCAAGCTCGAGTTCTGATGATGGGATCCATGAGAAATCGAGGGAACTCCTCAAATCTTAAAGGCATACGTATAGATTTTTTTTGTATTTTCATCATAAAATCAAGCATTTACATTAAAAACTGTCGCATTTGATGAAGTGGAACTGCTGATGATGATCAGAACAGAACTCTTCAACGACGCATAGTACATGTTTGGTGATTTCGAATTTCGATTTTGATTTGGACTGGGACCCGAACTCATACCCGGATCCGGTTCGGACCCGGACTCGGACTCGGACTCGGACCCGGACTCGGATGCGGACTCGGACCCGGACTCGGACCCGGACTCGGACCCGGACCCGGACCCAGACCCGGACTCGGACCGGGACTCGGACCCGGACTCTGACTCAGAGACCCGGACCTTGACCCGGAAAACCACTATGATACCTAAACTAAATAAACTACTATGATTACCTACCATAAAATGTGGGTATGATGATGCCAAAACCCTCCCGCTCAAACTCCGGTACACCGCACCGCATGCGCCTTTAAGTGGGTTTGAACTGCGATCCTCACAGAACCGAACAAAAGTGGGTTAGGATTGGTTAGAACTGCGAGTCTTACAGAAACGAAATGCTACTAGAAAAGTGGGTTTGATTAGGTTCGAACTGCGATCCACACGGAACCGAACTGCTATCAGAGAAGTGGGTTCGGTTAGGCTAGAACTACGACCCTTACGGAAACGAAATGCTACTAGAAAGTACTCGTTTTACCTCCTTTTCTACATAGTGCACCATCTACCATAATCTTTCACCGGGCCCCATAGAAGTCGGTTTTTTTTTCTTAAAAATTATTCAGATAGCACTTCGGCTTAGGAGGGCAGGATGGCAATCTCAATACTTTTTTGCTGATGTAAATTATCAATTTATCAATAAGTATAAGCTTTGATTACCAGAGTTACTATAGCTTTGTTCTCCAACATTGGACTATCTTGAAGATACCTATCGTTGCGGTGTCCCCAATTCAACGCACAGATAATTATGTTAAAAGTTTTTCTCTGTATATTGAAATACATATTTGCAAAACCTAGCTGGCACCGAATATTTATTATACTTATAAATCAATCTATATGTAGATAAAATAATAAATAGATAATATATACTTATAGATATGTCTGCTCATGTAATTTATACTCCGAATTTAAATAGGTATCTAATATTTTCAAAGATAACGTTTTGACCCCAAAACCACTAATAATAGTATTCATGATAGATGACGGTGACAATATATACTTAGGAATCTCGGTAGGTATTCAAATTCTGCTTTCTGACCGGCTCTAGATGACAGTTATTAATATAATAGATAACACTTTATAAGGCATGCAGTATTTTAGGGTTCTGTAAACAAAACGGCATAAAACGGAAAACGTCGTCATGTTCGTCTGTTAGTTCGCCCGTGTCTCATTTTACTCGGAAACTAAGATTAATTAATTATTTACTAATTATCAAAATGAAATTTGAAACATAGGAGTGTTTTGTGTTCCATTAATTAGTGGACTTATTAGAATTTTTAAATTATAGATTATTAGGTTGGGGGCACTCCATAATAAGTAGTCGCTTAGATAGCTTGGAATAACAATAAATCAATTAAGATACGAGTACCTATTCAATTAACTTTTTAAGAAAAGTAGGTGAGTTTGGCTGTTTTATACATTTTATACATTAACGGGTTTGAGTAAATAGTTGTTTAATGTTCAGTTACAGACTGTATGTCAATGACGTGCAGGTCCGGAACCCTCTACTTAGACTCTTATTAGCACAAACTCTTTTACAACGCGCGTTAAAAAACGTTTCGCGCGATGAGGCCTTAGTCATATTAATGTCAAATTATTAAATTATGGTATGTTTCACACTTCCGTCTAAGTCGTATTCAAAATTTGTTTCAATTGTGGAATTCCCCACTTTTATCACCGTTATTCTCAACCAATTAAAACACAATTAAGTTAAAATACTTTAATTCACACAACAGCAGGGTCACTGTACACACCGGCAAACAAGATAACATTTGATTTCCTATGTGTGATCATGAAAACAAACTCTTTGTTAGCCTCAAACCGCTGGGAGAGAAACCGATTCTCTAACCCAACCACTGTAGCTGCGGCGGCAACTGTACCTTCTTCTCTCACATCTATTTCTACATTTTGAATCGTTTTAGACACAAATAAAGGACTGTCAGAAATACCAGGCAACTGCGCCTTCTCACTGTCGAAAATTGTATGAATCCCGGTGTATTTTAAAGCAGGAATTAAATCAATTTGAGAAGACACTTTGAAACGGGGAATAAACACATCGATTTCCGGCCGTTTATCGTCTCTTTTAAAGTCTGTTATCCAGTCTAATGGTGACTTAACTAAATTGCTAAGTAGTGTTTTCAGTGGCATTCCTTCGAAAGGTAAGAGGATCAACATTGAGAATTCTTCATGTTTCCCATATGTCATTTCAAGGATCTGTGCTCCTATTGAGTTTGAGTCTCCTATATTGTGAGATGCTTTGTGAAACATCATGTTTACTCGTCCAATTGTTTTCCCTTGGCCATTGTAAAAATCTTCTTCTCTTGTTGCGGTTGGATCGAAAGGATGTGTCCAATTTGCTTTAAAGTACAAAGCGTCTACTATCAGCAGCCTTAAATCTCTAAGAAATTCTTCTTTCACTGCGTTTCTTATTTGTCCCTCTGTGGCAACACAAATATAGTAATTTATATCATCCGCCAGTCTGGTAGTGTTAGTAATATCAACAGAATATACACCTGTTCTGTACATGTTAGCTGCTTGACAAAACTCTTGGTGTATCTCTAATGAACATTCGGGGAACAAGGCTGCTTGTTTGTGAATCACGAGATCAGGATCGTTGCTTCTTAAAATGCTTTCCGCCGCAAGATGTAACTCTTGAGTTGCCCTCAAATCCTGAGGTAGCTGTAGTTCCTTCATTAGTTCCTGGAAGGTGTCCCCTGCCGATCCTTCAGCGAGTAGCGAGAAGACGCTCCATACTGATAATGGAGAAACAGCAAAATTTTGCCGCCCAAAGTTCTCTTGGAAAGCATATGCGTTATCTAATAGTCTTAGAGCGAATTGATTAATGGGTGAGAAGTCGACCCGATCGTCGACCGGAGCGGTGACCACCAGACTCGTGCACGCGGCTATTATGACCTTCCACATTTCGCGCGGCTTAACGCCACGATGCTTACCGCAATACTGTTAGGCCGTACGCGATTCTATCAATTCCAATGGGAGGTTTCTCACGTGCGGCGCCCACAATGAATATCGTTTAAGTGGTTAGGTAATACAACGTGTGTGATTTAAGAGTACTATTTATACGATGCCTATCGGGAGGCGCTTGTTTCGAAATTCTAGCTAAGTAAAGGCATTTTAAGAGTCTATTTGTTATCGATTTTCTACGTCACATTGAATTGTACGTCAGTTGCGTCCCACTTTGGCGTCCAAGTGCACACGACTTCATTTTTGAAATAAGCTCGATTATACCATTACCAATATACATATTATTTTGACATTGCATGGCATAGGTATAGGTACTCGCTAAGTTTTATATTATATACATACTTCTACGACTATTAGATGACAAAATTTTATTACATACAGAGTGGCTATGTATAATTTTAACAAATGTTTACGATAGTGTGTTAAAGCTAGAATATTTTGAATATACATATTACGTTTTATTTTATGAAAAATATTCCTGAAAATATGTTGGCATCGTATTTTTAGGCCGTCCTGTATTTAGTATTATTTAGCGATTACGTTGTTTAGTTGAGTATGAGAAGTTTTAATTATATTAAGCGTATAAAAATTATATAAATGTTTTTTTTAACAGTAAGATGCCTACATGTGAGATAATTTCAGTACCTATAGGGAAGACAGCTAACAATGGCAACATGACTACATGGAAAGTATTACTTACACAACGAACACTGAGACTTACAAGTTTTTTAAGTTATGTGTGTTTTAATTACAATGCACGCGACGCAGTCAGTTGCATCTTTATTCAATTACGCACTCTGACGTACGATACGTACGTACGTAACGTACCTAACAATATAGAAAAGCAATCGCTCTCACACTGTCTTTGTTATTTCAGTTATTTGTTTTATTTATTTATTTAGAAATTTAATTCAGGCAACAAGGCCCATATTACAAATACCTTACAGACTAACATACATAATGTATTTTATAAACTTAAAACTAAACACTATTTAGTCGACAAAACGGCGTGGGTTTTATGATTTAAATAAAAAAATAAACGAGCATAATAATCGTGTAAGATCAACCGCGCGGGATAAATGCGTCTATTGAAGATATCTTCGAAACGCAAACGCTATTAGATTGCCGTCTACATTAAAAATTTGGTGACCATACTTCGAACACAGAGGGTATATGAAGATTATTATTAAAAAAAAACTTATACATACCTGAAATTGGATATCTACATAGTTACAAGGTACAGCAATACTAAACACGAGTAGGTAAGTACTAATATTGTTCGTTTGTGATTAAAATATTTTAGTTTAAGTAGTTTGTAAAAAAGTGTGATTATACTGATTACGATAAGAAAGTACATAAAGTGTATCTGTTTCAATCGCTATAAAATTTATCTTTTGTTTTAGTTGAAATTTTAAATCGAGGATGGGTATTTTGAAGAAAAAATTTATGAATGTACTTATGCAATTTACACCGCTATTTATACTGCTATTACTGCTATACAGGAATAGGAAAAGTAAATTGACAGCAATTTTTCACTTAAACACAAATATGTGGCCACCACTTCACCAGATTATGTGGACACAGTTTAAAAATATTTTTTTAGGTACCTAAACGTCCGAGTCAAAAAGTTTATGGATATGCTTAAAACCATAATGTGATAGTAGAATATAAAAATAATAATAATGATGATGTAGAATTCTGACATGGACACAGCTTAAAAGTAAACAAATCATATAAGTACAAAATTATGGCATTTATGGTTATTTAGCATTAGCACGCATTTGATTGGATGAGTGTTGGCAAAAAGTAAATCTTCTTGTTGATACTGCCGATATTCATGTAATATTGTTATTTTGATTGGAGTTTTTTAGCTTGGTCACGTAGCTAATTCCTGTTTTTGTCTAAATCAGTATAATTGGCAGAGTTGCCTTGTGAATCCTAATAAAATGAAGCATCGTACAAAATGATGTCATCACGGATATCAAGGTAAAAAGTTGGAATTTAGGATAAAAAAAGTAACGGAACAGTTTATCAATTATATCGTATTATAGAATAGTTATGTACTTTAAGTATATGAGGTAATGAATTCGGTCATGTACTGGTCTCCTATAAGCTCATTTCAAGGTGTGTTTGCTACAGTATATATGTGTAGCGTAGCATAAAACTGTGATTATGATTATGCACCACAATGAGACAAGTGAACATTGGTAACCTTCTATTCGTCTTAAGGTATTGGTAACTGGTGTATATTGAAAAAAATAATTCGTATGAAATTCGTAGAAATTGCATTCAAGTTTAGGTATTCGTAGGAATTATTCATACGGATTCTTCCTCAGGATAATACTCTGATATCAGAGTATTATCCTGAAGAAGAATCCGGACTCCGGATTAATAACTTCGAGGAAATAAACAATTATTTAAAAAAATAAGAATTTATTCGAGGAATATGTAGAGACTAAATTTAGTTTTTCGGGTGATGCTAATGGATTTATTGTGATTTTTTTTATGATTTCACCTTAAATAAAATAGTTCCATATTGCTTGGTTATATTCTACAATTATTCGAACAGGATGAGCATCGCCAATTAAACTTAACACCAAAGCTGATGATAACTACATAGGCATAATTCAGATTTCAACTAAAGGTGACAGTCCATTTCCAACGACAGCTGCACTACTGTTCATTTTACTTTGGAAATTGACAATGACAGCGACGCGTTCAGTACCGGCCTAGTGCAGCTGCGGTTAGAAATGGAATGTTACCATAAAGGTGACAGTCCATTTCCAACGGCAGCTGCACTGCTGTTCATTTTACTATGGACTATGGAAATTGACAATGACAGCGACGCGTTCAGTACCGGTAGTGCAGCTGCGGTTAAAAATGGAATGTTACTATAATTGTGTGGCAGTACACGCACATCAGCCCCTATTGTCGATCGTGCAAGGAATTTTACTACGCAAGAAACGAATAATTCGGCCAAGTGCGATTCGAATACGTTCACCGATGCAAAGAATTCGCAACAACACTTTTGTTAAGTTTTTAAATTTCAAGTTTTGTTTTATACATACAGGACGATTTTGTTATGTCTGACCATACTCTAAGGGGTCAATATGTAGGTCACACTGAACAACTTTTCGTCTGGAGACCAAACCCGAAATCGCGAAAAAAATGCATAGAAAACATTGACATATGAATCGTATGATTCGCCGAAATGAGTGAGTCAATAAATTTTTGCGCATTTTCGAGGTTGGCTCCATAATAATAATAACTTATTTTAATAAAATTGTTCTGTTGACCTACATATTCACCCCTTATAGTATTATGGTGAACTGGTCAAACAACAAAATCACTCTAGTGTATATAATTTAATAACACGAAGTTTGATGTTTATGTTTTACCTTCCCGGAAAAACAACAAATAGCAAACTACGGTCTGAGGGCCATGAGGGGCCCCTTGTTATTTTTAGCTTTAATTACTTGACCGGCAATGCACCGGTGCGAGGTATAATTTGTTAAAACTTTAACATACCTACTTAATTTTGTATGTACCTGAAGTTTTATTTTATTTTGCAACTTTCTATATTGTAGGATTTAAATAAGTGTTAAAATACTGCCATCTACTCAGTTTTGTAGAAATCTCCGAATGTTGGGTCATAGCATTGTACCATAAGCCATGTACCATGCTGACCTAGTCAACCAAATAATGTATGCCTTGATCGAGAGATGGCGTGGAGGTCAAAGAATTACTTAACCCTTTACCAGGCTAAGGCATATATATTTCCCACATACGGCACTTCAAAAGTTCAAACATATGTTATAATCTCGATCAGTAAGACTGACAACATTTTTAAACTGTCATTTTTAAAAGTTTTTCGTGTATATCATTAATTCATCATTGTTTTAGGGTTAATCCGTAGCCAAAATGGCAAAAACGGAATCTGTATAGTTCCATTATCTTTGTCTGTCCTTTAACCTTTTACAGCCATGACACGACCCTCGCGACCCCCTGCCCTTAGTCGTTAGTGTTTTTTTTATTTTCTAAAAGATTTTGTAAGACCCGCAACCACTTTTCCATCGGTTTCGTGACCTGTCAGGTGATTAGAGGCACTACCGTGAAAATTGAAATTTCGTTATTTTATTTATTTATTCTCTGTCCCTCTTGCATATTGGAGCGACAGAGAGGCATAATAGACAACCGAACGAAAGAAATGCTTCATGGTAATCCCTAATGGCCCTGGCTAAAGAAAGAAGAGATATTTACGAGTACATACTTACTGGTTTTTAATATACCAATAGTTTCTGACAGACAGAGTTGTTTGAAGGTAAATACTATGAGTCTATGATTCTCTTGCGAATTATATTTTTTTAATCTGAAAATAGATACCTATAATGTCAACTGAGATTTTAAATGCAACTATGGGGTTATTGCGTCTGAGTATCTCGTTCGAGACATCGAACCTACGATTGATCGGAATTCCCTATAGTATGTTACGTTGTATTCTCCAAGTAGCTGAGGGTTTTATCACTAGATGACGGGAGCTCTTGTAATTCCAGTTGTATAAAAAAAGAACTCAATAACTCCACAGTGGCATTTGTCCTGGTCGAGCTTACTTATAGTAAGCATTGGAATTTCTATGTAAAGTCATGTAGGTAGATAATTGGAGTCGCCGGGAAGGACTTGTTAGTTTTTATCTATATTCATCCTACGTAGACGAAGCCGTATGCAGAAGCTATAAAGCTTCTACATACGGATTCCTATACATTGTAACCTAGATAATACGCGATATACGATCGTAAATCATAAATGAATTAATTATTATTCCTGATTTACCAAATTACATTACTGTATACTCCGTGTGTTATATTATATCTACAAGATCATGAATTAATTAACAACCTAACAGCGATATAACAACGTGACTGCTCATTTGAATCTTATGTTCTGTTTATTAGAGATTATTATCGTTTAATCGAAAAGCGATAAATGCGTCTAATTTAGCTACAATTTCCTATATGTAAATTTGGGAACGTCGTATTTGTCCAGTGTATTGCCACGTAATTTTATATCTTTTTCTGCGTGTAACAAGGTTGATTTTCTAATAATAACATATGACCCGGGTAAGTGCTGAATGATATTTATGAAATTCGATGTTAGGACTGTGTTCGCACAATAGTATTGCTTAACTAACCACAAGAGTGCTTGTGACAGCTTGTTAGTATTATTACTATGACTATGTACCTAGTGGTACCTACAATAATACATATGGCTACATATGTACTATGTACTTTTACATAGGTAGGTACTAGGTGGGTATTTACCTATTGTTGGTTAAGTTTCCTACGCGTCTAAATAGTATTATATATTATTCTTTTCGTTATAGGATCAAGCCTGTCGGATTACACACATTCGTCTTATAAGGCAGAATGAGGGCCCGATTCGGATTTTGTAATAGACATCTTTTAGACATAACCAAGATACGATAACGATATGTTTAAGATCTAACCTGTCAAATTTGACATTTGCGCGATTCTGGAGATACTCTTGAACGATTTCCACAGGATATGACTTAGAGATCCAATTCACATCTAATAGATATCTTACTCTATCTAACGTAAAAGTGACATTAGTTGCCTGAATTGCGCTGCAAAAGAGAACTAGTTGATATGTAAACTTAGGGCACTGGTCCCACCGCGAGCTAGTAAGCTATGAGCTATCGGCTATAAACACGAACAAAAGATAAGCACTTCCGTGTAAATAAAAGAGACACGGCGATATTTATAGTTACTCGCCCAGCGGTGAGCTATAAATATCGCCGTGTCTCTTTTATTTACACGGGAGTGCTTATCTTTTGTTCGTGTTTATAGCCGATAGCTCATAGCTTACTAGCTCGCGGTGGGACCGGTGCCATAACGTTTAGAATGGATCTAGTACGTGTCGTCTCTTGTGAATATCTTGAAGTTCGAATACGGCAGTGAGACGGATGTTATGCTTGCTTAAACAAGTTTTCATCGAAATTCATTTGTAAACCATCAACCAAGACTACCTATAGTTTTTACCAGCGTTTTTACCTTGATAACTTTGCGATAATTAATTTTGTCTGAAAATCGCTCGACATGTTGACACTGACAATCGGTCAGTTACTTCTTAAACTCTGAGCTCTTGTTGAAGAGAGAATCTCTGTCGAGCCAATTAAACGTTTTAAATCATTACACGGAACAGATTGAATCGGTTCGCCCCCGTAATTTCCTCGGCAATTTCTCCGGGCGTGTTCCCGTTGGCTAAATAGCCGTATGAAGATGTTACGCAGAAAAATACCTAACTCTTTGTTCTCGGCCGCTTCAGTAATGCATGGTAATAACTTATCTCAATCACTGCCAAGCTGATCTCGTATTAAAATAGTGTGGCCTGTAGTAGTTTTGCTTTAGTTTACTACTTATATAATTATTACTCGAAGGTTGTATGTGTATATTACAAAAAACTTATAGAAAATTAAATTGCGTCACTCGAGTTAAAAAAGCTCTGCTCTACGCGCATCGTATTTCTGTTGACTCTCGTTAACAATTTTATACATACCTTCCGTATTGCGCAATGTATGTACTATTTCCCTAAAATCAGGTTGTAATAAAGGTTAGGACTTTGCTTATTTAAAACATCCCATGGTTCCAGTACTATAAGGATGTCATGAGTCTAATGCGGCTAGTGGGCACGATCAGTCCTGTGAGCATTTTCCTAGATTGCGGTTTATTCAGTGTAACTAAATACTAACCCTACACAAAAGCTGCCCTTAAATTCATTATTAGGTATAAAATAAACCTTAAAGTTATTAACACCATTTTCAAAAGACCGCGGTATTGCGACTATCGCGAGCCGTGTGAATCAGCCAGGTGATTTCCGCGAAATTGCCCGCGCCCACAGGCAAGAATTTTATTATCACTAGACGGGCTTTGTACCCGAGTCCCGAGCCTATCAATTGTAAGATCAGACGCTTATGGTATCCAATTGATAAAAAATGGATACTCGTCAGCAAAGATATTATATTATCCACCTTTGCAATAAAAAATGGAGTTTGTGCTGGTGCTTTGCCTTGGTTTTTTTTCTCGTTAAAACACTCCTGGTCCAGGTGTTTAAAAGCTATGCATGGTTACAATATAATCGAAGCCGTTTTCATCACACCTGCAAAGTTTGTGTGTTTAATACTGGAAAGCTACGAGACTAATCAACTGTCTGATTATGCCGCCTGCGTTTGGTCTCGGTATAAGGAAAGCCAAGAACTGCTGCTGGCTGGATGTTGCCAAGACCGTACGAAGAGGGGAGGAAAAAGAAAGAAGCGGACCCTGAGCTTCCAAGCTGGGGATGAACTGGAATAAACGCTGATGATGTAGGTATGAGTATTTGTATTGAATGAGTTATATATGTAGAATTTAATATACGTACCTACATGTCCTACATACATACAATTACCCAGCTATTGTTATTTTGACAGATATGAGTACGTTTGTGATGAAAACTAGATTTCATTCCTATTTATTTATAGAAATGTCGCCCAATTATTATTTCCAGCGAAATAGTGTGCCATTTTGTAGTGTCAGCGCTTTGTTTCAGGTTTCTGTTTAATGAAGCGAGTTATTATGGCGGCGGCATAATTAATTGTACGCCGCTTCCGCATCCGCCGGCCATTTTGGGTGTGTTCCGGTAGCGGAGCTCTATCTTTTCTTGTTGGTAATAAATATAAATTGAAGCCAGAAAATATTGAGGGTTTTTGCTCTTTTTGGGTTATCGATGATTAAAAGTTACCGTCTTTGATATAAAATATTGAAGCGTAATATTTGTAGGTAGACATTTTTACAGTCTTTATTATTAATCACAACTTCAAATAAATATTAATTTAACAAACTAACAATAAAAAGTTCTCTAAAATAAAACTACCTACAAAATAAAACTTACTTACACCTATAATGTTTTAGACTTTCGCGTTTTGAATACATATTAACTCACATTATAGACGGGTCTAACGCGAATTATATTCTGTGTCGAAACGTCGGTAAATAAAGGTAATTGAATATAATTCGCGTTAGACCCGTCTATAATGTGAGTTACTTACACCTAAAAAAAGAACTATAAATCTATATCTAAAGGGCCTTGCTTCCTTTCCTGTAAAAAATTAGATTTTTTTTTTATTATTTATTTTCATTTTTTTCGCATTTTAGCTTTGTGCGTAGAAAAATATCATTTTACTTTTATTACTTATTTATTATACTGTCTTTAGCACAAAACTACAATAAAAGCGTTGTTGCACAGATCTTATGTTTTTAGATCAAAATATCGTCACATAAATCAACTAAATTTGTTTTAAACAGAAGCTCAACCGTTTAGTTTTAATAAGAGTAATGTGACTTATCAAGAAGTTTGCTTGTTTCCTCTAAGTTTATGAAACAAGATTATGTACGTTGCCATTTTAACTTGGAATTCCGCACTTTCTTTAATATCCGCCGTGACGTGAAACATAAATCCGCAGAAGAGGAGTAAATTGCCCTTTTATTGTCCTCAAGAACTGCTCACAGGTAAATTAAACTATAATTCCATTTCCAGAACTTATAGCTGCCGTGGCCAATGGCCATAATTTTACCTAGGGTTAAGTGTGAAAATTTTCGTGCCGTAGTTATTTATTACACGTGTTGTACGAGCCAAAAACAAACTACAATGTGCAACAAGTTAATAATTGAGTATAACATTTGATCATTCTTAGGGTTTTGTAGTCAATTGTCAACTTGGATTCTTTATAGTTTGGCCATTTCGCCATATCCGTCTGTCTGTCCGACCGCCGCTCAGTGATCGTTCGTACTAGAAATTTGCAATTTGGCAGGGATATACAGATCCATCACGCTGACAAAGTGGTAAAATATGAACAAGAAAAAAAATTGCGTACGCCTTGATGGATGACTTTTTTGTTTGAACCTTATGGCGTGTGTTGTCGTTGGATAGTGCTTTCAAAATTAAAAGGGGTATTGATAACCAATTTTAATGAAGCGAATATTCACGGCGATAATCGTTTTGTTATATTGTTAATGTTAAAAAAACTTATGAATACCTATATATAAAAACATAAGAGCTAAATTAAGACTTCTAATGTAAACTGTTTTAAATATGATCGGTTGAGCCGTCTTTGAGTTTTCAAAAGAAGTTATTACAATTAATCCACTCACATGCTTTTGGTAACTGTAGCTACCAGCTGTCACCCTTATTTTATTATGATAATAGAGGTAACTGAAAAATATCAAGCATGTGAGTGGGTAAAAGAACTAATAATCATGTAAGGACATAGCTTCGAAGATATACCCGATAAAGAAGTCCGAATATACCCGATAAAGAGGTCCGAAACTAAAAACCTACATGGCAAAGCACAGCGTTCGCCTTACCCTTCTTCAAGTAGCACTAGAGGGGCGTAGCGGGAATCCCCGCCGGGTTGTTATCGCAGCACACGTTGCTTAATTTAATGTTAATTAATATTACAGTGTGCTTTGTTATCATTCTGCTAAGTCAACTTGAGCGTTGCGCGCTTTCACATATGCACTGGTTAAGTAAGAATCATGTTTCATGCATCGCTCAAATAAGTAGGGGAACCAAGTACGCGAGGCGGTCTTTGAGCGAGTTGTGCAGGAAGCAAAATGAAGTGGTACGAACTTTTGGTTGTGGTTGTGATTGTGACGATGTAACTTTAGTTCAAAACTACTTGTCCATCTAACTCATCTACGCATTATTAGTATTATTATTCATCCACAAGTTGAATTGAAGTTTAGGTAGATCTGTCACCAGACGTAATCTCCTTAATTACGGTCGACAAAGATGTCACGTCACGTTTAACACTGCTGCGCCTGTGATGTAGATAGCTGGTGTGCCGCCATAGAGTAGATACCGCACCTGGACCGATTTTATACTATTTATTTCCTTCCTACGAGATTCCAAATAACACCAGAGCTATCCTGATCGTAATAATATTTATCCTAGAGATCCATAACATGCATTATTGGAAGTTACATCCCAGTTGTGCATAAACGGATAAGATTATTAATTAGGTATTGTAGGGTAGGTAGACTAGGATGATGACCGCGGTAGACCATGATGGTATAGATTTAAGTTTGACCTCACCAAAAAGTTGCAAAACAGGAGAAAGATGTGGTTATGCCACTTAAATACGACGGTGAAAGATCAATTAACATTAACTGAGTATGTAGCGTGAATCCTGCTCACGTATAATCACCCTGTATAAATCTACCTTGAAAGTTTCTGATTTGTTGCTACTCTGTGTTTTAACAGGCAAGCATTCAGGAAGAGCACGTGCTTATCTTTCAACTGACAACAAATTCACAGCGCATTTAGCTCTTCCGAATATAGACTGTTCTTTATCAACCTCGTATCCTGCTGCGCTTTTTAACCGTAAAAGCAACCTTGAAGGGACTAAATAAAGTTCAAAACTGAACTTATGCATAAGACTGGTTACGAAGGTGCGATTATGAACTGTCGATATTCGTTTGGCTTCACAATTATCAAACGGTTGTCTGAAAAGTGCACGTTTCACATCCTGTTTTAAGCGGTAATTTTCTGTGTACATATTTTCGGTTGGTTCTCATTCAAATTTTGCAGGCGTAGAAAGGCCATGCAGAGCAATGAAAACCTTCGTAGGTCGGTTGTACTATAGTTAGCATTTTTAACCGATTAGATCCTGACTCTTGCTGTATTCTGATTTTCTGTTTATTTTTGTATTTTAGTATCAGATGTGTGATGCATTAAGTCTAATTGTATGAAATGTAGAACAAAAAATAATTCATAATTTATAACAATGCGAGTACCTATTAGTAAGCTGGCTCACTTAAAACACATATTAATTTTAACCGAATCCAACTGACAACGTTTACCCATTACTCGCTTAAAAGCATAATATCTAACCACAGCACCCAACACCCTTGTGTCTTTTGTGCTGCATGCCACATAAATCTTAAGACGCCCATTTCACAAAACAATTCAAACGTTATCACTTATACATAAAGTTCCTTTCTGATTATCACTCCCTACTGAAAATTCAAAGGAATCTTTCCCACGATCAACCAATTGACGCAGAACTCCAGAGTTAGATCTGCTATAGCTGTAACCCGTACCGATGCAGTATGGTGAAAGAGGTTCGGGGGAGACTTGCGTAGGTTGGTCGTTCATAGGATAAAGGTGGTTAAATAGCGATGCTGCCAAGGGAAGCGATATGGTTGATGTATGAGCTGATGTTATTTACATGGAATTTTGGGAATTGTTCAGAAGCGTTTTACTGGAGATCGTTTTTAAGAATACCTATAAATATAAAATTATGTACCTATCATAATTTTATATTATAGATAGACACTATAGTCCTTAAGTCCAGTCCTATATAAACCAGTTTTTTACGTTGCACGTGGCCATAGTTGTAAGTTGTGGACTAAAGTTACCTTATGTTACAGTACCTATTTTAAACTTACCTATCAAAGTCAATTAGGTATTTTGAACTAAACTACGATATTTCTTTAATCTGAATGCCCACACTTACACCTACCTACTTATCTACTTATACATACTTATTCTAGTTACGCAATGTTTGTATACCATCGTAAAATATATAAGTACTTAATGTAAAAGAAAATAGAGGCAGAGTCACTATAAAGGCTGATAATAATTAAAGCACTTGAATAAAGATAAATTATAACAGTCCTTATGTGAAGCGCTGGTGGCCTAGCGGTAAGAGCGTGCGACTTGCAATCTGGAGGTCGCGGGTTCGAACCCCGGCTCGTACCAATGAGTTTTTCGGAACTTATGTACGAAATATCATTTGATATTTGCCAGTCGCTTTTCGGTGAAGGAAAACATCGTGAGGAAACCGGACTAATCCCAATAAGGCCTAGTTTACCCTCTGGGTTGGAAGGTCAGATGGCAGTCGCTTTCGTAAAACTAGTGCCTACGTCAAATCATGGGATTAGTTGTCAAGCGGACCCCAGGCTCCCATGAGCCGTGGCAGAATGCCGGGATAACGCGAGGAAGAAGAAGAAGAAGTCCTTATGTGCATTCGACAAATCGATACCATTTGGCTAAAGCGTCGCAACTCGCAAATGATCAAACCTAACTATTCCATCGTTCCAACCGTTATGATATCGCTGGGTGCTGCAGTCTCATGTGGATTACATATTTCATTACTTATCCATTTGTGTCCATTTCATTCCAGTACTTATGTATTATTGTGCAGTTGTCTGTGATGTAGGTGCACTTTAAATTGGTGGAATTGACATTGTAAATAGTAAGTAGGTATGCATAATGCATAAAAAATAATTAATTTAATAAATAATAAATAAATAGGTAAATGTTGTAAAAAAATAATAATTTGGTTATTAGATAACACAAGCGTCTATATATGAGAGTTATCCCAGCCTCATCAGTACTCTTAAGCTGAAACTTTTCAATGAAACAAGGGTAGACAAGCCAGCATTCGCGCAATTTGTCACAGGGCCCGCGGGTGGGCTTAACTTGGCGCCAGCTAACAAATATCCGTACAGCCGTACTTAAGGCAGTAATTATAATTTTTATATAAGACGGTGGCAAGCAAGCATAAAGCCCGTCTTGTACGCCTATGGATGCATGAAAATTTCGGGAGTAAATTCCTTTCAAGCATGTATACTCTTTTTTGTAGAACCCCAACCTATTCTCATGAAAAAGACATACTAAGTAACTATTTCAGTCTCGCTACAAAACGCGTTTTTACCATATCACTTGCAGATATCTTTACTTAAAATGCACGTGAAGCATACGTGCATTTTATATATTAACTAGAAGAAAAATATTTTTGTTCTACTATTATATTTGTAAATTTTATATTAAAGGAAAAAAGGGAAAAATGACGCTTCCGGCAGGAAATTAATTAAAAGAATTGATTTATTATATTTGTGTTTCCTTGCCTCCGTGTTTCTATTATCCCACCTGACCTGACATTAATTACATATTATGTCAAAAACAAATAACCGGTTACATCACCTATTTAAAGTAGCTAGAAGCCCTGCAACCCATGATTTTGTTTTCAGATCCACTGGATTGTCTAGATAGTGCAAGTAAGGGATGTGTTGAATGCGGGCCAAATAACCCGTGAGATATTACAATTCCAATTGGAAATTACATTTGATCCTTTGAGTCTTGGCTGTACCGGTCTTGTTATGCCTATCTGAATTCGTAAAATAATTTGATCGAGTTTTTGACATACATAACGAAGCGAAGCGCATGATGGGCACCACCTATTCTCTTTTCTCAAAGCGTTTTATCGTTTTTTCTTTCTGGATTATACCATATAAACAAAATTCTCGGGGTATGATGTCAATAGCGACCTTTTTAAGCATAAGTTTCAATTGCATAAGGTGTAGAGTTTCTGAAGTTAGGACTTGAAGCTTGGCTCTACATGAGATCTGATAACTTTTTGACAGTGCGGGCCTTATGGTTTCGTCTTGGCGTGGTCTTGGCAACATTTTACATGAAAATGTTTTTGGTAGGATTGATTTTTAAGGATATACATTAAGTAAGCAGTAAATTGAAAAGACGTAACGGTAGTGAGGATACCCTTGATGATGATGATGCTGTGCTAGTGTTGGCACAGCACGTGATTTAAAAATATTTGTTTTAAAACGTTTGCCATAAAATTAAGGTAAATAAGGCAAAACACACAGTCTGAGATTTCCATACAAGTGTTTGTCTTGCTTGTCCCGGTGATAGTCTTACCCCAACTTACTATATCTAACTGATTGTTATTGCTAAATTTAATCCATTTTAGTCATTTTAGTCGTAAATTATGTTGACTGTTTACCAAATATTCTTATGACGGTATAACAGATTATTTTTGACCTCTGAATTCTGGCGAACACCCGTTTTACGAACACGCCGCGAAGTCGTTATCACCCGGTTTCCAGCTTATTACTACACCGTAGCTATATAACCGTGTACAGCCTCGTAGTAGGTAACGTATCTGAGGATAATCTATAGGCAGGGATGACGCCGTTCAAAAGGAGGCATAGAAGGGAAATTCTTCATTTAATTTCGCAGATTTTGTCTTCTCGACGTCATATATATGTACCTATTACCAACTATATATACACCAATTAGGTCGAACCAAATTTGTCAGTAAATAAGAAAAAAATATATACTCCTTTTCTTTTGGGTGCTAGTAACTATTAGTGTTAAGACAAAGATAGTATGATTATCTTTGTCTATGTTTGAAATAAGACAGTCCGTAGACAAACTATATACCTATATCGATATCGTATTTCGATTAAAATACAGTCAACAGAGAATTGGGTCACGCCCCGAAGATTTTGTACTATCTTCGTACAATATTTTACAATTATATATATTTTTTCCCGCACATATTATTTATAGTCAGAAGACAGACATACTGACGAACAGACAGCGTAAGCTTATTAATTGTACTAGGCTTCGGATTGACACGCTTAGCGAACGGAACCCTAAAAAACTTACAGTTTGCCAATAAAATTGCTGTTTTATTACATAAGTTGCTAAAATGTTCTTCATTGAATAAATATTAATCTTACTCTAATCGACCCAGCCCCATATACCTAGTAAGCTCAATAAGGCTTGTGTTGTGGGTACCAAGCGATACATGGTAACAGGCATAAATACCCTTACCAGGATTTGAACCCGGGACCTCCAGCTTCGTAGGCGGGGTCACTACCGAACAAGCGAGTATTACTTGTAATAGCTGACAACCCTACTAAACTGCGTAGAACACGTTCCAAACATTTACCGTTTATTAAAAAAATGTACAAGCTATTTGAGCATTAGGTATACATATTAGATAATCTGTAGGTAGAATTTCATTATGCGCTACCATGTTGGCTTTAAACTGCGGAGCAGTAACTCCTAGAATATTTTGTGGCATGAGTAGCAATGCACGCACGAGAACTTTCCAAAGTTGCGAAACTTTCCACATGAGAATTTCTCGGTAACTTCTGAGAATGTTCTCGAGAACGAGAATTTATTTATTTATCGTAGTTTATACCATGAATATTCACGATACTTTAGGTGTAGTCCTTACCCCCAGAAAATTGCGACTTTTGGTCGTCCGCTTCCGGTCAGAAAAATGTATGACGGGCCGGCCAAACGGTCAGACTTAGGTGGAAGGTGCTCGACCAAATGTCATAGAGGGACCCTGGCAGTATTTGACGCCGCCATTTTTTTTCAATATGGCTGACTTTTTTTTTTAACTTTTTTAATTTTGTCCTAGCGCGCTGAAATTTTGGTCACGGAATCTCGGGGTCCCCTAGATACCTATGAAAATTTTTTTTTTGGAAAATGCAACAATTTCGCGAAAACTGGCCACTTTTATTTTGTATGGCAACTTTTAAACGGTGCGTGATAGGTGGGGGGTGCTCGACCAAATGTCATAGAGGGCCCCGAGACAAAACAAACTGCATTAAAAAAAATCAAAATGACCGACTTTTTTTTTTAATTTTTTCAAGTTGGTCTGAGCGCGCTGAGATTTGGCATGGCGGGAGATAGAGGCCTAAAAAAAATTTTTTTTGGAAAAAATTGTCGAAAGTCGAAATGTTCTCTGAAATACAGTGAGAATTTAAGCAATTTATTGGTAAACTTATCACATCAACAAAATAGCTAACTGTAATAGACAATAATATATGCATAATAACATTTAGTTTTAAGTTATGCCTCTTTAAACTTTATTTCAAGTATATTCTCTTGTTTAAACAATAATTTCCATGTTGCAGGAATGTTCTGAGAACATTCTCGAGAACGTTTCCGCTTTTTGGGAATGTTCTGCAATTTGTACATTGCTAGGCATGAGGTATTGGCGCATTTGAGTTAGAAACTTATTTACATGTCTAATTAAAATATTTCAGCAATTAAGAACAGGAAGAAGGATTAAGCGCTATATATTTACCTATTCCTCTAGCAATTTGGAGCCGGGCATGTCCTTACACTAAGTTCAATACCTATATACTTAATCAATCTAAATCGTATTTTTTACACAAAGTACCTAAATCCAAATATCTACTTAGAAAAGATAAATACATAGTCTTAGTATCAGGGTATCAGTAAACGTAAGATACTCGTACCTAGTAAAATTAAACGCCAACATTGTAGGGGGTGAAATATCGTTCCCTGCAGAGTCTTCAATTGTTATAACAATGTAGCATTTCATTGTAACCATTTAAGTTCATTTTGCGTTAAGATACGAGTACGAGTACCTAGCGTGGTTAAAATAAGGTTTCAGTGTTTTTAAAGAGGAGCGGACGGAGAAGACCTATATTTTGAGTATTTCTTTAAAATTCAGGTAATCTGCTCGTTACTAATGTTACTAGCATAAATTGCAATATAGTCGCAACAATAAAAGTCTGCAGCGGATTTAATAGCCCACGCAGCGTAAGTGTTATTTATACGTCATAATTTCATAGAAGTTTGACGTTTAAAATGACACTTGCACTGCGTAGGATCTCAAAATCGCTGCAGAGTTTTTACGGTCTGACATTACTATGATTTTCCCATTATCATTACACATCCCATGCATAATGTTACCTAATTACTCTGTAAGCAACCTTACCCATTTAAAGTAAATCTTACATAGCCATATCCCTCCTAGCCTCTTTCCACATCTTATATCCTTTTTAATATTTTACTAAGTAGGTATACCGTATTACAAATAGCCAAATTTAATAATCTCCGATAACCATGACAAGCCCTCCCAATTTCCGTCATCTCTGACTTTCACTGAAGTCTGCAATCTGCCGATAAGAAGTAATGCTGCTTTGGTTTACAATCGCTAACTTTTCTGCAATAATGCATCCTTAACACGCTTTCCCACGGCACAGCAGCTGCTGAATAATTCGAAGAAAACTGACGTTTGGACAAAGTTAAGGGAATCTGTGGCCCTGCAGGGATTACGGACAGCTCCCGATGTTTGTTCATCCCGGGAATTATTCATGCAATTAGCGTCCGGGAAAATTGCTGCAATCTGAATAGTTAAACCGAATGGCGTCTTGTACTTAAGTAATTAGGACGGTGGATTATTGGTTGCGAATAAGGTCATGAGCATAACTAAGGGATTATAGGGGCTTTAACTCATTGATGAGTTCCGGAAATAGCCGCCGTTGCCTTAAGATAATCCTAATCTTGGCGTCCATAGGAGATACAACGTAGTAAATAGTGTCAAAATCGTGTCTTAAACATTTTCGAAACTAGATCCTATCACTTACGGCCCCGACACTATCATGGATACTGACATTACTTTGACGGAATGACGTTTTTAGTGATAGTGTAGGGAGTGTCATGAAGGAATGACGGCAAGTAATGAAGTTTATTTTAATAATTTCCGTGAGTATTGGAGTTATGTCAAAGTAATGATACTAGAAATGACATTATACTGTCAGTGAATTGATTAGAATGATGAAATCAGAAATGACAGAAAGAATGATGGACGATAATGAAGTTATTAAACATTTTTAATATTTTTGAAGAAATGTCATAATAATGACATTATACTGATAGTGAGTGGAGCGCATCACTCTAATCCCTCATTCCGTCATTTAAAGTACTTTAGAAGAAGGTTTTATACTAACAAGAGTCATTACTGGCATTTAAATCAATAAGTGAAGTATACCTACTCTATTATCATTGCTCTAAAGTTTATTTTCACTTGACTCTCAAGAAAAAAGGAAAACATACAGAATACGATGCATAAAGAAAATCTCTGTCCCTTTCTAAAAATTTTCAATACATGAAATAAAAACTAAAAACCTTTTATTTTAAGTTGTTTACAACAATTTAATTATATTTTTACCGGGAAACGCGAAAATCGAAATTTAGTTTTCTGCCTCTTTATCGTTCGAATATGCAAAAGTGAGGATGATGATGATGAAAAGTGATAGAGAGGTTAGATAACGAAATTACGTATTTCGCGGTAGACCCCCAGATTGTGATGGATTGTGGTAGTGGCGCCCCATACGCAGAGTTTCGAGTAATATTCCCTATTCAGGGAAATAGAATAATATTACGCAATACTCTGCGTAGGGGGCGCCTCTAGCACATACTGAGGGCTTACCGCGTAATTTCGTTTTCTGCCTCTTTATCACTCTTGCGTATTCGAGCGTTAGAGACTGATAACGAAATTTAGATTTTCGCATTTCGAAGTAGACCCTCTGAATTTGCTAGTGGACCCTACGCCGACTTTTGCGTAATATTCCCTTTTGCGTTTTATTTCGTGAATGGAGTTCAATATATTTTTTTAAATATGGTCAACATCTAGGGATGTTTCGTATATTCTGTATATGGTCTTATATAATAACATGTTGTAAGTATGCACCTATCCTATAAGTAAACTCTCTGGTTTATGGCATTATTCATAAACGCGTTACTGGCCTGAATTAGCTATGAATAGTTTTGATCTTCTCGTTTTGGTCTTTATCTCTCATTTTGACTTATGTATTTGTAAGAAAGGGATAAAACATATTAACTAAATCAGGCCTGTAAAGCTTAAAAAGTTTATGACTAATTGAGGATGAATAGTTAGTGTTTATGGTTGAATGTTCCATATAAGACTATCCCGTTCGAACTTGCTTTATGACGGACTCTTTTTTTATACCTCCTTACTTCGAACCTCCACAGATATTGTTTTTACTAAACGTCAGGTCAACCGCAGAAACCCCGACTATTTTTAATCAGCAAAATCCTAACCACTTTTTTAATAATTATGTACAAGTATTAGTATTTCGGATACCCCAAAAACCTATGTCTTAAAGGTCCTTCCCTCAGCATAATATATAGAATGCGACAGAAAAATGCGGTACTAAAGACTTTTTCATAAGGATCTGAAACGAAAAGAGATACTCAGATAAAGTTCGAAGGAACACAATATAGATCTTGAAGACAAATTGCATTCAGTTTTCTTCAAAACATCAATTAAATTTCTGCCATAGCCGTTTTTATTTTACTAACCAAATGAAAACAAAGTATTTTTATTATAGGTAAGTTAACTAGGTTACATATCAGGTACTTTTTTTCTTAACCAATACGTATATAGTAGTGTACCCTATGATGGGCGTGGAACCAGTAATGGGACAAAAAACCACAAATCCTGTAAAATAAGTGTCTAAAAGTAGTTTATAAACACTGCCTGTATATTATCATAAATAAGAGTCCTAGAGCTGTTTCAGTTTGAATTTTTATTAAATTTGGTTGTTTTTTAAGAAATTGGCGTCAACCCAAAAGTTGTCGTGTCACTGAAAAAAAATACCACTACGAATTCTTAACAACTTCGCTAAGAGAGGTGAGTAAATTTATTAAATTTTAATTAATTAATACTTGATGAAAACTAGAATGTGTTTTGTTAATTGCATTTACCATGAGATAAGGTATACAACATACTATGTTGTGACTCCACAGATGTAAAAAAATAGTGGTATTTGGCCCAATCCCATTATAGGAGCTGTAAAACTGCATACCTCCTATAATGGGCAATTTACATAATGATGCTTGCCATGCCATCATTTCATGTTTAAACAATACAGAAGTAAAATGTAGTTACGAAATATGTCAACCAGGAGGTATGCTCGGACTTCGGATAAATTAATATCGTTTTTTAGGGTGGGTCAAATCTTGGTAGCCGAGTTTGAGCCACTTTCCCGTTTTCAGATTGAGTTGAAATTTTGTATTCGTAATTAAATATGCAAATCGGATGATAATGCAATATTATGATAACATGGACCAGATCTGATGACCTATTTCAAATTTTTATACTGATAGAGCAGTGTCCATTACTGGGGGGCCCATTACTGGAGCTTTGGTGTCCATGACTGGAGAAAAATAGCATAGTTTTAATTTGTTAAGTATGTGGAAACTCATTGCAGTATCTTTGATACAACACGCCTGAAACATGAAAGACGGGTAGGACTTTCATCTTTCAATACGCTAAGCGGTAGACCATTCACTTGTATTAGGGAAATATCACAAATACTCCAAATTCCCTCTTAAATGTCCCATGACTGGTGCTGTTACTATATATACATTCTTACATAAAAGAAGAATCCAGTAGGTACAGTCAGCGTCTTATAGTAGGTAGCATCCAAAGTATTCAAATAGTTCGGTACACCATATAATAATAGGTATGTATGGCGTACCGAACTATTTGGATAGGTACTTTGGATGCTACCTACTATATGATGCTGATCGTACTTTAAGAATAGTTTGATTCCCGGTTCGTGGTAAGAATAAAAAAAATATTTGTATACATTTTTTAACTACCAATCTTTCACACAGTCATGACGCACGCACGCACGAAAAGGTTGAACCAAATAAATAATCTTTTCTCCAATATGCTCGGAAATGTTCACCTTACTGTAGCAAAAATAGTACGGGAAGTTCTTCGTTAATGTCAAACTCTAACTAAAAAACATCAAACTATCGCTGTCCTGTTCTAGCGGACGGGAAGTAAAAAAACACTACAGTAATAACTTATTACTGTAGTGTTTTTTACTTTTTAATAATAAAAAACGCAAACAGCCAATTATTATTGCCGCGAGCCGCTTCTACACGACCCGATCAGCTATCATTTCACGTGTATGATCGTGCGAATACTGCTTAATAAAATCAAAGATTATTATTATATTTTTTTTAAATCTCATCCGTGTTCATAAAGCTTACATAGTTTGTCAAAGGACTTTCTCATTTCAAACATAGACAAAGAGAATCATGCTATCTTTGTCTTACACTAGTACTAGCACCCAAAAGAAAAGGATGGGTGTAGTTTTCCTGGTTCTTACTGACTGAAAAGTTGGTTTGACAAACTATATTGCGCAATTATATTGAATGGTACTGAATGGCAGAATAAGTTTGTGCCTTTAACTTTTAAAAATTAATTAAAGAGGGAAATTGTTTTTGACATTTTGGATGTGAAGGTTTGATTTGAGTGATGCTTGATGCTTAAATAATAATTATTTTAGCTTATTTCCTCGCATGTTTGGAGAAAAGCACTATATATGCCTCGGCAGGAATAGCAATTCGTGGATTCGTCTTCTTTGTCGGACTCCGCTTCGCGTCGTCCGACAAAATCGAAACTCGTCCACGAATTGCCCTTTCCCGGCCTCTGCAATAATGTACTATTTTAGTTACTTATTTCTTTTTCTGCATTTTTCTGGCTCATCGGGTATAGAGTTGCCACAGTACATAGTATAGTTACGACAGATTAGAAATATTTGAATCGATGCTTGAATAATGTCTTGGTTTGTGTTCTTCACAACATAACTAAGAACGGTTAGGAAAATAATAACTTAAAATTCCCCGTGACAAGTAATGATGAAAATACTGATAGAAATACTGATAAGTGTGTGGGGAGATTGTGAGAGAGTGTGACCTGACTGGACCAAACGCTGGAGCGTCATAAAATTTCATGTCATTGCTAATGATAGTGTCGGGGCCGTAACTAGGTACCCAGCTTTCGTTAAATCTGGGGCCTTATTCGACAAGCGACGTTTGACGTCTCGTGTTGAACTTTCGTTGAATCTGAACAATCCTGTGTCAAAATAAGATTAGGTTGCCGAGCGGACCCCAGCAGCAAAGTGCCTAAAGTCCTGACAAGATACTTAAAAGACGGATGACTCGTAGGATCGTATCTTGTAAGTTTTTCTAAAATTATTATAATAGTATGGACACAAAAGTGAGGGAAAGTACCACTTACTATATCAGTTCCTGCAATTACGAAATGTCATAGCACCTCGAAATTGAACATTATATTATTTATACTATGATTATCGATAAATATGACTTCAAAAAGTTATGATTTTAATATAATATATCCTTATATGTTATTACAAAAACATCCTCTAATTCTTCAAAAATCCAAAGTAATTTAGGTTATTCAAAGTTGACCCTAGGGATTAAATAGAAGACTATGATGCAATTTGGATTAGAAGAGTGTGCACAAGAATGTGCACTTTATTCCTTGATTCTGTATGTATGTATTTCTAAGGAGGTTTGGCATCCGAAAGTCCATAAGGCGGGTCACGATCCAATTTTCAATATCGCGGGCGTGACTTCGGCTCGTGATATTCAATTTCCCTGAGTTGCTTGTGTTGCGATAGTATTTTTAGCGTTACTCAGAGCGATTGGCAATCCCTCGAGGATACCTAGTCCTTTCTAAAAAGCCTAAGTGATGGTTGTCTTTTACAGCACATGATGCGTAAAGTGGCTTCTAGAAAAGTAATAAAATTTTAGGATAACGGGCTTGTTGTTTAGATTCAGCTTTATTTGTGGTAATGTAGCAATATGTGTTGTATATGTATATCGGCTTTAGCATAGGTACTTTGTCATATCGTGCCTGACATCTAGTGCAATCGCAGACATACATTAGAAAATATCAAGCTGCTAAATATGCAAGTCTAACACTTACAAATGTAGTCATTTTTACGCAAACATACAAGTAAAATAGTAAAACTAAGGAAATAAAAGCTAGCTTAGTTCAATAAAACAATGAAATGTGTAACATAAAGTGGCAAATTTAAATAAAATAGGTACCAACCCGCGCCTACTCATCCTTATGCTGGATGACTGCAAACGACTTAACTACGGAAACGACTACGAAATAAACCTTATTTAGAAGTTTCATTCTGATCTATACGTACGATTTGATCCGCCAGGCTATGACGATGTATGATTTACGGAACTCGGTAGTAAGTTAGGCATCGCGCTTGACCAACACGCAAGTTTGTTTGCGGGAGAGATGCCAGGTGAACGTGACAGCTTACACCATGCAACTATAACTTGCATGCTAGCGGACAAACTCGTACTAGGAAACTGAAACTGCCATACATTATCTTTGCTCTATTATGCAGCTCACATTAGGTACTGAACTATACTTATATTTATAGACATAGAGCTGTATCTATGTACGTTATTATTTCCTGTCGTATAGCGTAGCTGTTCGATAGGTAATATAAGCACCTATTAGGTTTTACTTTCAAAACTTAACTTAATAGTTCATAAATACTTAAATACATGTCACACGTAAGCTTAATGGGTAATTAAGGTTATAAATAGCTACATAGAAAATGTCATTGGCTCAAAACAGAATAAGTGCTCAGCACAACACACAGATACTTGGCAGGCCTGGCTTTGCCTTGGCCTTGGCTTGGCAGGGCCACGAAGCAATAAAACATGTCTAGAAACTCTTACAATCAGTTTTCTACAGTACTTCAATTATGTTGCGTTTAATGTGAATTAAGGCTACCTAGCTCTCAAAGCGTAATTTAATTCGAATTATATCGATTACAAATCACACAGCACTTGTGTACTCTCTAAACGACAGTCCAATTTCCTGAAGCCAAAGTCCGCCACTAGAAAACCTCTCTGTTTACAGAACAAATTACATTCGTATTGAATTTGGACTGGCGCAAAGCGGTTTGTGAAACAATTCGGAAACCGAGATATTTTACCTAAATAAACAATAACAATACTAACGCCGACCTAAATAAATAATCCGATGGGAATGTGTAACTAAATTTAATCACTGTCTTCTATTTGATTATTTTGTTTAGGTACTTCTATTCTTGTTATTTCTAAAATATAGAATAATTTACAAATGTATCTAAGAGTAGGTATGGTAAATTCAGCCAGCAGAGAATACGAGTACATACCTACTTATAAAAACCTGTCCTACGTGACGTACCTATTTTTATTTTTTTAAAGTGCATTATTAAATGCAGCAGTGCCCACTACTACATATGCCATGAAACTTGAGCATTTTTACCTATAACAAAGAATTTAGCGCGAGTATACCATTTTTTTAAAAAAATGTTTGCTATTGAAACATTAATTTGAGATATCTGTGTAACTAAATGAATAGACGACATTGCAATTGAAATTAGTTCAACAAACGTTACCTAAACTTTTTCTATTTTGTTATTTTCTTTTCTTTTCCACATCTACGGCGAATCTGTACCTAAATACTTATGGCATTTTGATTTCTAGTTTGCTATATTTCAGTTTTAAAATCAGGAGGGGTAATCAGACAGATTTAAAGTGAATACTCGTCTAACACGCGTATTCGGGAAACGAGATAATCACAAGATCTAGAAACGATATAGAGATCAACTAGATTTACATTAGATATCGACTAGATGTGACTTGGATATCTAAGTCATAACTTGTCGAAATCGTTCAAGAGGACCTCCAGAATCGCGGTAACGTCAAATTTGACATATCTATCTTACAAATATCTTTAAATTATCCATATCGTAACTTGTTGAGGTCTAGTAGAGATCTAATTCATTTTCCGAATCGAGCCGTAAGTACTCGTAGTATATAATGGTGTTCGAATCACACTGCGGGTTGTGAGTTGCAATTTTATCGTACGTAGGTTATATTTACGATACCTTATTGCCATATTAACCCACTTCTCATTTTCGTCATAAATTATGCCAGTTGGCGGTAAATTCAAACATCAAAATTTCTAAATGATGACAATCGCGCCTGCATTTCGGTTGTACTTGTCCGTACCTATATGTATTAGTGCGAACGAAACACACGGGCTGCATAAATCATTCTTTTTGAAATCATTGCATTTTGAATACTCCTTTGTGTGGCGATTAGCAATCTCGGCTCCGAATAAAGGATGACTCATGTTAGACCGGGCCGTGCCCGGGCCGGAGCTTCCGGCGCTTACGTTTCTATGACATGACAGGCGATCACGTGACGCTTTCCAGAAAACGATGCGCCGGACGCTCCGGCCCGGTCGACCGTGAGTCATCCTTAAAGCTTAAAGCGAATAATAATACTAGTATTTAATGAATAGTATACTAACAAAAAAGAGCGGCAAGGTATCCGTGTTACGTCAAATTTTCGCGCTGCAAACTTGGCTATGTAGGTCACCCGGCAATTTGAATCAACGTCACACTCCGCGCGGCATGTCAAACGCACACAAACTACATTTTCTCAAGCGTGACACGCTCATATTTGCCACGCTATATTGCCTTTCAGGATCGAACCGATCGGAATAGCATAGTTTCAATGAAGTCAGGCGGGGAAGTAGACATTTGGACGAGAGTAGGTAAATGTATGCAACGTGATAGTGCTATTGTATAATATATACACCGTGTTTTTTTTTGTTTTCCGTTAATTTCAAGGGTGGATTCCTGAGCTTAAATCAAGTAACTTTCTCAAAGACACCGACATTCTAATTAACTCCATTTCGGAGATAATCAATAATTTATTTTTTTCCTATAAGGCCTCTACAAGCGTGTACACTTGCCTTAGGACCGGTTTACATATTGATTAGTGTTTAGAATGAGTTCATACATTTGCTACTAAACTTAAGTACAATCTCGGTCGATCTATGTTCGAAATGACATTGATATGTCACATATTTCAATTGTTTGGTTGAGTTAAATGTAATGCCCGTGTTATAACAACGCTATATGCTACATTTAATTACTTTTTAAAATTATTTTTTTGTTTTAAAAAAAGAAAAAAAAAATATTTTTTTGAAAATTAACTATGCCATTTAGTTCTCTTAAACGTTCTTAATCATACCCCGAAGTTAACGGAATTCAATAAAAACACGGTGTATAGCATATTTGGACTACTATAGCCTGATGATGGTGATGATAGTGATAGCTAGATAATACCACAATTTACAAAATTTGAGTGGTTAGGACTTAATTTTGACATAAAACGTGATTATCATTTGGAAATGCATTTAGTCAAGTAACCAATTCAAGGTCGTATTTTTAAATTTTTTACATGTTACCTATTATATATAGGTAAATTAAGTACCTAGTTAGTAAACTAAGATGGGAACTCATCGCTTAAAATTTACCTATTTTAAGTACTAACATTTCTATTCATCGTCATATATCATAACAAATAAATAAATTTGCTCTTGGGATACCCAAATGCAGAATAAAACGTTATTCTGAAAAAGTTAATTATATTAAATAAGTAAGTGGCGAGCTGGCGACCAAACACGAAACAGGCTCCACATTTTTGTCAGTGTACGAATAATAGCTCTCATATTTAATGTGTGCTTCGCGTACCGAATTTCCTCATTAAATATTGGACAGTGTTCGGTTAGTGTCAATAATTTATGCGTGCGGCAGTTTTAATGGTTTGATGATGACGTTTTCAGCCGATAATTGCTTTGGTTAGAGCAATATACAGTGTGGAAGAATGTGTTGGGCCGTCCAGGGGAACTACCTTAAATCATTGCGAGACCATTCAATTTTCTTTTATTTTTCCAAAGAAGAATACAAATACATAAATACAGTTAAATTTTTGTAAAAAAATATACTTAGTCTACTAAACCTAAGCAAAGAGGAACACTTTTCACAAAAATATGTTAAGTAATTTACGCCAATCATCTTGTTTCCTGAAACTATTTTGTACCCGAAACTTGGTTACTGAAATAATCAAGTACCTTAACAAGTAAATATCAAAAGTAGTCAGCTTCGTGCTGTGCAGCCGCGTTCTCCCTGGAGAAATTACACTGCGGGCGACTGACGGATACACTGGCGTGCATTGCGCCAATATTGTAATATAACTTGACCTTTCATTCGGCCTCGATATGTATCAGAATTATAGTAAATAAGTAGCTGCAATTCTTAATATAGGAATATATATTATAATGGTAGATCATTTATTTTGAATAATTGAAGGTCTTCGTCTTTATTTATTTGTATGTCTTTCCTATCACATCACCTTCGGGTGTCAGAACTCCCCACGAGCATTCGTGGGGTCGCTACTCCCCAACAGCTCGCCAAAAGCTGCCCTTTATTAATTATTATTACGCCATCGTTTGGACAGACGAAACGTAAATATTAAACAATTCATAGCATTATAACAACGGCTTCAGTACCACATTTCCTGCTCATTTACCGCATATTTGGATTATTTTAAGTAATATGGCTTTTTAGTACCATTTACCTAGAATTTATGGTCAAGTTTCAATGCCTATATATTGAATTTATTTATTTCTATCGATAGCACGTTGTACAAACAACACCAAAATTGACCAAAAAAGTTCCTTCAGCTTAAATATCGTGCACTTAAGTCACGTTAACTACTTTGTAATTGTTAATGTTAATCCACTTCCATTTCGGAAATTCGTACATTGTGATTCGTACATTCGTAGATGTGTGTTATCTAAACTACCTCAACTTTCCTGCCGGCATGTACTTATATTCGAACACGTGTGACAATATTTTGTGCCCCGACCTTCACAAAAATGCGATCCACCCTAACTCACTTAAATACAAATAAAACCCAGCCCCACTTGAAACTAGCGAAGTTCCAGATTCCTGGCAAATTAGATTTATCACAGAGCGGTTCGCTGATTCGATTCCCGCGCGTGACACGGACGCCCACGAAGAATAAAAACGTGTAGAAGCGAGAGCACCAGGATCTTAAGAATAGTAGATTGTTATCCAAAGGATGACATGCACCTATTTCTGACAAGATCGAGTTTGATTGGGTGCGTTTTACCCGAGTTAAACAGTCTCCATTTCATTTTCAATAGGTGAAAGTAAAATAAAATTATCATTATCATATTTTTTTAATTAAGCTAATATTTTTTATAATTTCAAGCTACATTGAAATTTATTTCTCTCTCATTAATATCTTAACGAATAATTTATTCATGCGAAAATTGACCCGGGAATTCTTAATAATTGTTGGCAATCCTATCCAGTTTGTGACTTTGAATAATTATATTTTCTTTCTTTACTCTTTTTAATAGTTACGACAGTTATTCCAGACGGAATTATAAAAATTTCTAACATCACAAAACAGATCGAATGTATTTCAGCTGCAACTTATTTGGGAACCGTGTGGCAGGCATGCATCTCACGTCATTTTCACGTAACCTACCTACAATACTTATTGTGCAAACGTTTGCATTGGCTGCTGCTTTTCTGGCCATAACTTTTGTGTTAATTAGTTTAAAATTAAAACCTTGGACACGATTTTCGAGACTTCAAAGACGAACCCAAATATGTAGATTTCATACATGTAAGATCCTTCACTGCAAACTAGATAGGTACGAAAAAAGTGTTTTTTTAGACAATGTTTAAAAAAATCATAAAAAAATAAGTATTAATTTTTTTCAAAATCCGGTGGACAAAACCGGAGATAAAAGATTGAAGAACCGATAACCGTTTGTCTTATAATTCTATCTGTAGTGCAAAAAAAGAAGATACGACTCAAAACTTGTCAAAAATCGATGAAAACCTCGGGTAGCCCCTTAAAGTCAGCAAGGAATGAGAGCGAAATTTCTTTTCAGAAATCTTATTTACTGTAAAAGGTTGGCTCACGCTAGATCGGCCGTGCCCGGGCCGAGGGGTCCGACATGTCTTTTTCTATGTTAGCTGATCGGTGATCACGTGGTGCTTTTCATAGAAAACAAAGCGGCGGAAGCTCCGGCCCGGCCCTGGCCGCTTAGCCAAGACGCCAATCGCTTACGCTCCGTAGCGATCGAAACGCGACTGTCACTGTCACACTAATATGGAAGAGTGATAGAGAGACATCATGCTTTTCGTTGTAGAAGCGATAGCGATTGTAACCTTGGCTAGGCCGGCTGGCCCGGTCTAGCGTGAGTCATCCTTAAGGGTCGCTTCTGATCATCTAACGTTACTTTTATTCTTTCAAACGTGTCGCAGTAATGTGACAAACATTGATTTACAGCTATTGGGTACGACTCGGGTCTGGTTTGAAACGTGCTGACAATTTCGCAAAAAGAGTACTCACAGTGTACATATACATTACATACATAAAATATAGAGGTAGTTTCTAAAGCATTATCAGTCCTACTTGATATTGTATAACTCTACCTTGTTAATTACGAGCTTCGTTATGTTTGATCCGACATCAAAAATGGAAGAGGTTCTTTTCGGGCGAAACTCACTTGGTTGGTGTAATTTTTAATAGATTATTTATTAACATCGGTCAATTATTCAATCATAAATTACAAAACTTTGTTTGAAAATTATTTCTTTGTTAGATAAGGTATAACTCTAAGGTGGTCCCAAAGTTTTTAAAATATGCTGGCGTATCTTATTGACAAGCACCAATGGACAATATTTCTAATTTTTCATTTGTCTTAAAATAGAAAACCATTTCTAGAAAAGTGCATACCTATAGTTAAAACGAAAATACTATACGTACTTAATTTTCCGCATAAAAATAACTGATTTGCAAGACCGAAGTGATCCCATAAGTGTTCCGTGAACAAAGATTTGCACGGAACACTAAAAACGAACATAATTCAAGCGGAAGTTGACGTTGCACAGCTCACGCAATATTGCCATTTATATGTATAAAAAAAAAGTCCGTTTGACAACTTTGGCTCTTCTTGTTTGATTCTGTTAATATTTCATAATTGGTCTTCTACTTTTCGTACGTTTATTTTGATTATGATCTTATGATATTATCTAGATAAAGAACCTTTAATGGTAGATGATAACTAGGTATCATGGATATCTTACTTTACTATTGCCCTAATTTTGCAGTCTAAGTCATTCTTAGTCGCTGAAACGTACAGTAGCACTTTTAATAATATACTTAGGTATTATTAACTTAAGTAGACTTAACTATGGACTACATTGTGGTTTTAAAGGGTCATTTTTTTTTATTTCACTAAGAATGTTGAATTAACAGATATTTGGTAGCGTTTCGTTTGCTACGGCGCAAACGATGTCACCTAGGCTAGGCCCCCTGAGCGGATCTAAGTAAAGGTAATTTAATATTTTATGTTTTTGATAACTTTTGCCATAGATTATCAATTAAAAATAAGTACGACGAAACAAACAACGATAAAAACTTTAGTTTTGGATATCAGTATAGTACTTACGTACAGGAGCAGCACTGAAGCCAAAAAAATGTAACACAAATACAGCCCAGTCATTTCTAGGGTTGCACCGACTCAATTTACATTTTTACGTTTCTATTTAGCATTCAGAACTTGCAGGTTGAATGGAAGTCACCGTTTCCTCTGTAAATAAAATGATCTGGATTCCTGTTCTCAATATAGATTCTTTATCGGCTAACTTTTTTATATTTTAGTACCTCTGTCATTTTACCTAACAAGGAATGTTAGTGCCACCGCATACATAGTAACAACCTGCGTCTATATGTAAAGCATTACGTATTGGGATCTAGCTAGAACCCTACATCGGATTGGATAAAGGGCTAATAATAGTTTACACTCCTTTTTTTAAACGAATTATAACCATCATTTATTGTCTTGCTATTATAGTCGGAAGAGAATATACATAGGTAGGTATAACAATGTTATTCTTCCTCCACATTTTAGATTTTCATACCTGATCCTGACTATTGGGGAATCGATACATGGCAAATTAAAATGAGATTGCCGTTCCATGTATGGAAAGTAAGCCGCCTCTGAACATCACGCATTAAACCGCCTGTAACTAGACTGAATCACTGTCACCTTATTGGAATGAAGTCGAAATAGAATTTAAATATATATATATGTCGCAGACCGTCATAATGAATGTATGACGGCTGCGTTTGATGGAATGTCAAGTATTGAAATAGTCTATGCTTGAGTGTGTTTGACTTCGATACAGTGAGTTTTATTTGAATGACCCGAACAGCTTCTTTAATGGATTGGTTCCTGGCTGATTCTGAGGACAGCCCGAAATGAGATGACATCCTGAGTGGAACCGTCAGTCAGATTTGAATTGGAAAAGTGTCGCAGTCAACCTCGCTACATTCCTATAATTAATATTTTATGAATTCTATCGTTTAGCTGTGCCGTTCATGGATTAACATTAATTTATCTGCTCCTCGTTATATATATATTTTAACATCTCCGTGAAGCTCTACCACAATCGATAGAGATGTCTCCGCCATTCCACGTCTTTTACACATTATTGAGAATAAAGAAATCGCATTCTATTGAATCAGTTTCCAAACGCTTTTTTCCAGGCCTATTCTCGCTCAGTTTTCTCGTCACGTACCAACCCTAATGTACTGCATAAGGGAAAAACAGCTTTCAAAGGATCGCTGTGACGTCATTAGTGGATTCCAATACAGTTGGATCTGAAAAGCAGTAAGTATATACAGATTCAATAGTGTTTCCTATCTTTGGGATTTGATCGAAATAACCTCTCCAATTAATAGAGACGGGTATTGACTATTGAGTGAGTCGAGTAGTTTCCTTTATGGTTTGTGTGTTGTTACACTTGTTTTGGTTGATAATTATGGAGGTACTTGCTCGAATACTGAGCTTTATTAATTAGTATCGTATTGGAAGGGTCCATCAACTTGTTTGGTAACCCTTGGCGGAAGTTCTCTTTGTTGAAATTTTTATTTACTAGTCAGATTAATCTCATGTTTAGCACACTAAATATTTTGTATTCAATTCGCGTTTAAAAATTTGTCTAAAACAAAAAAGTTATCATTTCTAGTCTAAAAATACTTTATACCGTTTAAATTATGTAGGTACTTAATCAAAATTGATATTTAGACAGTAAACTCTGTAATAAATTTAATGTTAACTCCATTAATTATAATGTTCATTATTATTGGTCAGTTAACGAACATTATTCAAACATGCTATTATTTAGAACCTATTGAAACTGAACGTTGTTACGATAACAGTAAAGTTCAATTTGGCATGGGAATAGACGGTAGATATTACTATAACAAAGCCCATAATTCAGACAAGTTTGCCTATTTACTAGCATGGAACATGAATTGTATACTGTTACACCCTCGTATCTATTAATTGTGACAGTCAAAAAGGATTTGTAGCATGCACATAATAAAGTATAATTTCCTATTGATGCAAAGTAACATATAATCTAGACACGCGGGAGCGTGTCAAGCCAAGTTCAAGCAAAGGAACTGGCTAGCCAGCGCCGAGTGTAATATTACACGAACCACTTGGTGCCACTTTTGACCCTTCTATAACTCAAAACATCTTTGACATAAACACATAAAACTACGTGTGTTTAATTATATCCATAAGGATATCTAGAAGCCCAAATTTCATGAAGCTAGCTCAAACGGTTATAAAGGTATGAAGGTCAAAAAGTCGTAAATTTTAAGACTGACTTATGACTTATAGTACCTAAACCTAACCTACTTCCAGACAGTGATGTGAAAAATACTATATAAAAACAATTTAAATACAAAATACAAATACTTCCTCGATAATACTATTTCAAATGTAAAATACAAAATAGTTTTTGAATTTGTATTTAAATACAAAATACGAAATAGGTATTTTCAAAATACTTTTTTAAAATACAAATACTTTGCGATAAAAGGTACTCTTAGTAGTGAATACCTAGTCTGAATTAAAAAGTATTACTCGGAATTTCCGAGTTGAAATGACTCTCTTTATTCTTTGAAATCAATCTATCTAATCTATCTAAAGTGCAAATTTCTAGCTCATATTAACCATTAATTAAAAGGTAGGATGTAGGTATGGAATAGTATGGATGATGGTTTTTAACGGCCAACTTTTAAAGTATTATTTGTAATGTTTTACATCTATTATAATGCCTCTCGTTAGTGTGATGAAAACTTCTCGTTTGTGTTTCACCAGTGCAAAAAGTTTGTTCTCCTCTCGTGCCTTGAAACCCTCGCAACACTCAAGATTCCACTTTTTTAACCACTTGCTACGCTTGTGGTCATGTGCGACGTTACTAAACAGCAGATTCAACAGTTCCATGTTAAAAAAATGAGAGAGTTGCCAGGATTGTAACATCAGAAGAGATTGTAACTCCTACCTACATTACCTACCTACTATAAAGTATTTTGTATTTTGAAAATAGAAAATAGGTCCCAAAAACTATTTCAAATAAAATACAAAATAGTTTTCTTCAAAAGGTATTTAAATACAAAATACAAAATAGGTATTTTGCATTTTGTATTTGCATATTAAATACAAGTATTTCAAATAAGTCACATCTCTGCTTCCAGATGACCTAGAAGGATGAAATTTGGAATCCAGCTTGGTTATTGTGTGTAACCGTAGGAAAAAATCTAAAAATAAAATAAAGTTAAAAAATAGGGGGGGTCCCCATACAAAAAAAACACTTTTTATTGGGACTGACATATAAGTACCTAAACCTAACCTACTTCCAGATGACCTAGAAGGATGAAATTTGGAATCCAGCTCGGTTATTGTGTGTAACCGTAGGAAAAAATCTAAAAATAAAATAAAGTTTAAAAATAGGGGGGGTCCCCATACAAAAAAAACATTTTTTATTGGGACTGACATATAAGTACCTAAACCTAACCTACTTCCAGATGACCTAGAAGGATGAAATTTGGAATCCAGCTCGGTTATTGTGTGTAAGCGTAGGAAAAAATCTAAAAATAAAATAAAGTTAAAAAATAGGGGGGGTCCCCATACAAAAAAATATTTTTTTATTGTAGCGTTGGAACCGTTACAAGCAGATATTTGAAACTACCCCAATATATGTATTATTATATTTGCTATATTAAAATAAAGTTTAGTCAAAAAATAAGTGGTGTCCCCATACAAAAAAACTTGTAATACGCTCTAAACAACCGGCCAACGGTGTGTCGTCGGCGGCGCGCGGCATCACATAATTATACAAAGAACAGAAGTAAAAACCATACAGCGGAAACACAAGAAAAAACATTAAATCTCAATACCTGCCTAGTTTTCTTTACAAAAAGTATTGATATCCCACCAAAAACATAAATGTAAAAAAGGAGAGCCAAGTTCAATACAAAAATTATGCTTGGCTGTGGGGCTCGCCGCAAAAAGAATGGAGATCTAAATGAGTGCCACTGCCAAGTTCTATGCAAAATCCAAATATGTATTTATAGGAACAAAATAACATTATAAACAAGTATTAAACTCTATTTCTTTGCTTTATTGGATACCTATAACAATTGCTGTTATTTAAAAAAATGTGAGATCTTAAAGTAGGTTAGATTTGGCTTGGCCAGGTTTTATCAGAATTACAATATATATAAAATGATTGATATCATGAAAACTGGCCAAGTCAAATCTAACCTACTTTAAGATCTCACATTTTTTTAAATAACAGCAATTGTTATAGGTATCCAATAAAGCAAAGAAATAGAGTTTAATACTTGTTTATAATGTTATTTTGTTCCTATAAATACATATTTGGATTTTGCATAGAACTTGGCAGTGGCACTCATTTAGATCTCCATTCTTTTTGCGGCGAGCCCCACAGCCAAGCATAATTTTTGTATTGAACTTGGCTCTCCTTTTTTACATTTATGTTTTTGGTGGGATCATAAATTCATAAAGCACGTCGACATTGCCGTTTATCTAAACAATGGTAAGTGTAATTTGGAACTAAGTAAAACTATCATATCTCGTTGTTAATTTCCTTTCCATTTGGAAATAAATATGAAAACCAGAAACTGAAAAGAGGGTACATAAGTTAACCAGCTATCCGGCGTCCCTTACCCCCAGTAAATGAATGTTTTTCACCACACCAGCTCGGAAAGGCTTACTTTGCACTTCAAAAACGGATAGCAAAGTTGCATTTTATTCACATGTGAGGCAAAGTAATCAAATGCAAATTTTGAGTTGTTTTCTTATGTTTGCTGGTAGAATTGACTTTTAAATGATGATTTTGGATGATAAATATTTAATAACATTCATTTGGATTTGATTTTGTTTGACATTTTACATTTAATATTAGCTTCGGATTGGTGTGGTGAAAAAATTTTGTGTTTCACTCGGGGGCAAATTTTGTTTAACCCTCGTGCTTTGAAACCCTCGCAACGCTCAAGATTCCATTTTTCGAACCACTCGCTACGCTCGTGGTTCAATTTTGGAATCTTTCGCTTGCTCGGGTATCAATATTAGCACGAGCGGTTAAACAACAACTTTGCCCCCTTGTAAAACAAATAACTATTGTTTGGTTTTAGCTTAATTTTGGAATTTATTGACGCAATGAAATACATACACTCAAAAAGGTTTGTTTTTAAGTCTCTCGGGGAATGAATTTTCTAAAATGATGAAATCTTTTATTTCTTTCCCTCAAGTGCTCATGGAATCCCGGATCCTCAGAATTTGAGTTTAATAAAAATGTTGCTTGAAAATATAACTTGATGAAAAAACTAAACGAAGAAGACAGTTTTTTAGTTTAATTTTTTACAGTGATTTTTTTTATAATGAATAATTAAGTACCTATTTGTGATTTTAAAATCGTAATTTAGAAGACATATTTAATGTACAGAATGTACCCACTATCCCAACACGACCTGTAACTTTTTGTTATTAATAAAATATTTGTATTTGTATTTGTATATTTGACATATAGCCAAAAGTGACATTTGTATCTTTGAGATGTTCCATTCTGGTCTTCATCAGGAGTTCCATTTCTTCAAATGTCACTTTCTGAATGTAAAAGCTTGATTGTTGTTGTTGTTGATCATAATACAAACCGAATGGGAACCTACTCCTTTTGTAAGTTAGTTGTGGTATTAAGTATATTCGTACTATAACCTCGTGCCGCCCAAGAAAAAAAACGCAAGATCAGCTAAACGCCCAGTGTGCAATATATGAGCCATAATATTTTGAAGTCGTAACTGCCCACGCACTTAAAACATTTTTTTTTACACAAAACTCGAGCAGGATTTTTTTTATTTTTTTCTGGGTATAAGTGAATAAAAATGAATACAGTAAACTGAATTCCACCTTCGTATCTTTTGTTCATTTAAATGCACATTGGGTTTTTGATTGATGTTATAAAGTAATAAAATATATTTTTTTAAATCAACTTTAAGGCACGTAATTGCGATAACGTAGCCTCTGACTATTATTATTCTGCTTAAATAGTTACATAATAAGCGACGTAAGTCAAAAATAATTAGAAAAAATTTTTTTTTTAGTATTGGGCTACTTTTTTATGTATGTTAACATTCATATTTGACATCGAAATTCTTTATAACAAGGTCTGAAAACTAGTTAATAAACTTCCTTAACATACAACTTAATATCCTTCTTAATTATATATAAGTTATTGTATGTTTGCTGTGTTTCAGTATCACTGCCTTCGAAACTTTATTTTTCACTAAGACTGTAAATATCTGGTTCATCACCAGAAGGTTAGTATCCAGGATCACAAATTTTATTGTGTGATTGCAAAAAGTCTTCCAGCTCGTATTCAACAAGTAAATCATCATGCAGAACTAAAATAAACTATCAAAAAAGAACCTTCAGTTGTAGGTTAAATTATGTATTTTTATAACAGTAGTGCCCAATGTGCAATATGATGAACATAATCTTACGATTAAGAAAAAAAAATGTTTATTTCTGCCTTTGTAAAAAAATAACAGTATATATAATAAAACAAACATTTAGGATAATTTTTATGTCACTCTCTAAACGATAAAAGCCATGATTCATTTAATAAATTAAGATTATATACCCATGTGTCGCGCGTGTTTGAATAATTGCGGAAGTACAACACTTGTCTATGAATATCTGTCAAACGTCAGCTATCAAAATGGTCGCCACTGAACCGACCATTCACGACCTCTAGGTAAATTCGAATTATGCGCGAAAATTTAAAACTTACATCTGATAAACTTTTATGTACTGCGTATTGTACACTGGGCGTTTAGCTCTGAATTTAATTTCTAAAGTCTGGGCAGTTATGCTGAGTGTCACTTTGTACAATGTATTGCACATTGGGCGGCACGAGGATAAGCATTATGAATCCCAAATAAATCATTTTCAAAATTTTCGTGGATTTTGTGAATCAGTGTGAAATTAGTTCGACACGGCGCCTGTAATTTCGCAACTGAATAGAGGACAATTTGTGACGTCACATGCAGGCATGTGCAAGGAGCGGTAATTTGTTGATATGGCATTTATATAATTGATTATACAAACATACTTTTCTTATTACAATAGGTACAATAACAAAAGAAACAGTATATAAATTAAACTGTGGTAGACATTAGGTTGTCTCAGTTATTAAAGAGCGATCTTTTTCAGACAACCTTTGGGTTTTTAAGTAAATTAATTTAAAATATTTTAATAATAATTTAACACGAAACACGCATTCCCTTTGCTGACAAAGTTAAAAATGTTTATAAAACATTCAGACACTCTCGCCACTCTCGGTCAAAATTAATACATGTAACACGTTTTAAAAAGGATAATGATAATAACTGTATTCACTTAATATAATGGCAAAAATATAATTCAAATCTCTATCAGTATATCGTAGTCACAATCATAATGTCTCACTCTTTGAAGTGATTTTCCGTAGATAGTTTTGCTAATTTGTATGTATATTTTATTGTAACACACTGTTATGAAATTTTGTGACGACCGGTCTGGCCTAGTGGGTAGTGACCCTGCCTATGAAGCCGATGGTCCCGGGTTCGAATCCTGGTAAGGGCATTTATTTGTATGATGATACAGATATTTGTTCCTGAGTCATGGTTGTTTTCTATGTATTTAAGTATTTATATATGTATTATATTTATATATATCGTTGTCTGAGTACCCACAACACAAGCCTTCTTGAGCTTACCGTGGGCTTAGTCAATTTGTGTAAAATGTGCTGTAATATTTATTTGTTGATTGCATTTTGTGTTCTTGTTTTAGTATATAGTTATTGATTGATTTAGTGCGAGTGATAACTGCCTGTACCAGTAGCAAGCTACGGTTCAAATAGAAACTGGGTCTGGGTGTGGGGCATATTTACCTAAATTGTCCCGTACTTTGTAATAATTGACAAAACTCGTCTCCCAGTAGGTATGGCAGCGAAATTGGGTGCAGCAAGTTTCGCGTCAATAGTTTTTTTTTCCATTTTGCGTTACCCTTTCACATGTTTCATACCTCACAGTGCTCTTATTGTGTCAGGTTGAATTCCACACATAATTATTTCTGCCCGCAGAGCGATGTGTTCCGAACGTGCGCGAAAATTAACGCACGCCAAAATGGGCCATAAGTTAAAGCCTGCAAGTTCCATTATTAAATTAAAAAAATATTATTGAAGCAACGAAAGAGTATGTTCGGAAATATTGCTTGTGAATTATAAATTGGATGCAGATTCTGTACAGAATTTTGTACATTAAATAAAATAATAATGTAATGTAAATTGCGTGCCACTTTGTATTGATTGGGTTGATACTGTTTATATGTGTTAACGTGACGAACAATGAACAAAGCATTACCTACCTACTTATTTATTCAAGAAAGTGTTTTTATACCTACTTCGTTAAAATATATAAAAATGTAATTGTTGCTACACTTTGTAGAATCATTCTCCAATTTGCATACACTACCAACACTTAGATATTGATAGGTAATATAGATTGGTACCTACATTAATTAGTTCACGATCTCTCTCTGAGGATCACTGTCAAATAATGAAAATTGAAATAGAAAAAAAGAGATTCGCAATTGCCGACTATCCGTTACTACTTGATTGGGCTCTACTATTATCTAAATACTTACTAGTCGTATATCTCTTCAGAAATACAAAGGTTAGTAAGTAAGTATTGGTTTTAATTGAGATTGGAAAGAGTTTGTAGGGGATCTATGATTCTTAGTTGCCTGATCTATCTATACATATAATAAAGCTGTAGAGGGTCAAAAGTCTGTACATGGAAGATATTTGGAAAAAAGTTGGCTGGGGGCACTTAGAATTGATAACAGAACACGTTCCAACAGTTTTTAGAATTTTTGTCTGTTTGTCTGTTTATCTGTTTATCTGTTTGTCTGTTTATTTGAACGCGCATCACGTGAAAACGGCTGAATGGATTTTGATGCAAACTTTACTAATCTGTCGAGAAAATCTCCGGCCCGGTTATAGGCTATAAAAATTCAACCCTTAAAAGGGGGGGTAGCCACAACACTCGCTTGATTTAAGTTTGCCCCTGAATCTTATGGCGCTACTTAGGAAGGAGGGGCAAACTTTTTTCAAATATGTGCTACCACTATTGAGTACCCTGGTAAACTAACAGATGGCGCTGAATTTGATACGGTAGTGACATGAATAGCCACCGAGGAAGGTTTTTGCCAAATTAACTCTAAGTTTAGATGAGGGGGTACGGACATCAACAAATTTAAGTGAATAATTATGTCGATTTAATAATATACAACAAAATTAAACGACAGTAAATTAATTTCCCCTCATTGCACAGTGCCATCTTTTTTACGACTACCCGAAAAAAAGAGAGAGAGAGTGTATTGTGTTTTCAGCGTTCGTGTTTGTACGTAGGTATATATTTATTTATCTGAGTTTCTTTATTACACCTTAACTTCTGAATGCCTTAACCTTAGCCCGACGTACGTGACACGCTGTACGCTTACCAAAGCCGTAGCCATAGTCAAACCTTCGGACCAGTGCCGGATTAACCAATAATCAAAACAAGCACGTGCTTGGGCTCCACGTTGAGGGGGGGCACCAAAATGCCAGGTTGAAAAAGTAGAACAAATTTTAAAATCCGGACAGACACATCGTTTTTACCACACGATTTTTTTTAGCTGTCCAAAAGCTAATTTGCTAAAATAATGGCGCGTAATTCTTTGGGAAACAATCGGTAGCAGAAGAGTCGTGATTACATGCATAGATTCGATTTCAACCCACTCTTTTGCGGTTCGGCGTTAGGTCTTATGCGAGGCCTTCTGCCTTACGGCAAAGCATTGCATCTTTTATGCATGAAAACAACCTCGCTGAGACCCTTAAATATCGAGCCCTATGCGAATAGAAAACTGTCCCATCCATTCTTTGTATGAAATCCTGGATTCGCGCCTGTTTGGGACTAAAAGTAAAATCGCGTTTTTTATATCGAAAAATTTTCGCGCTCGCTTCGCTCGCGTTTATAACTTTCTAAGATATGATACAGGTGACATTTGGGTGGCGACTGCAGCAGCATTACTCTGTTGCAACGTTACTGCTGCAGTACTGTCAATTTTGTATGAAATCCTGGATTCGCGCCTGTTTGGGACTAAAAGTAAAATTGCGTTTTTTATATCGAAACATTTTCGCGCTCGCTTCGCTCGCGTTTATAATAACTTTCTAAGATATGTTAAAGGTGACATTTGGGTGGCGACTGCAGCAGCATTACTTTGTTGCAACGTTACTGCTGCAGTACTGTCAATTTTCGTCATAAAATGATCTGACTTATTTCCATACTAAAAGTAAAAATGTACAACTGTCTATCATATTGCGTTTTTATATCGAAAAATTTTCGCGCTCGCTTCGCTCGCGTTTTCAATCACTTTCTAAGATACGATAAACGTGACATTTGGGTGGCGACTGCAGCAGCATTACTCTGTTACAACGTTACTGCTGCAACAATGTCAATTTTCGTGATAAAATGATGTGACTGATTTTCGTACTAAAAGTAAAAATGTACAACTGTCTATCAAATTGCGTTTTTATATCGAAAAAAATTCCCGCTCGCTTCGCTCGCGTTTTCAATTACATTCTCACCTGAGATATGATAAAGGTGACATTCGGGTGGCGAATGCAGCAGCATTAGGTACTCTGTTGCAACATTACTGCTGCGGCACTGTAAATTTTCGTGATAAAATGATGTGACTGATTACCACTCTCAGCTGTAATGTTGCAATGAACTTCACTCAATTTACCAAAAAAAAAAATCTTAATGACCCTAGGGAGAGGAGGCACCATGGTCTAGAAATGCTTAGGGCACCAAAATATCTTAATCCGGCACTGCTTCGGATTTAACCCGACGTATAGTCCGTAGGTTTCAAACAGAGCCCGACGGCTAATCCTATTGTCTATTGTTAAGTAAAACCGCCGTGCCACGTGCCACAACTACCTGCATAAAAAATAAAATACTTCGGTTACTGAGTACCGGCGAGTCGAACACTACAGAACCAGTCTAAAATGTGTCATCGAGATGCGTAACAAAGGCGCGTTATCGGAGAGCGCACCTACACTGGTTTTTTGAGCGTTGGACTAGCCCGCGCTCAGGTGCCAGATAGAATGAGTAAGACCCTTTTTTCCAGGTAAGTAGCACGTGCGGTTTTACTTAACAATAGACAATAGGATTAGCCGTCGGGCTCTGTTTGAAACCTACGAACTATACGTGGCGCGCTGTACGCGTTCCAAAGCCGAGCGCCTACGGCACCCTCATACTAAAAATGTCGGGCGTAGACCGACGTACGTGATACGCAGTACGCGTTCCAAAGCCGGGCGCCGCCCTCATACTCAAAGCGTCGGGCGTAACCCGAAGTACGTGAGACGCTGTACGCTTGCCAAAGTTGGGCGCCGAAGGCACCCTCATACTCAAAAATGTCGGGCTAAGACCGACGCACGTGGCGCGCTGAATGCGTTCCAAAGCCGGGCTCCTTCGGCGCCCTCATACTAAAAGATGTGGCGCACTGCACGCGGTCCAAAGCTAGGCGACTTCTACTTTCTCATACTAAAAGAGTCGGGCGTAGTCGGACTACTACAAATCGCGCTCTAAAAAGTATGAAACAATAAGATAGAATTATTTTAAGAAATTATCATGCAGGAAATTATAAATGTTATAATTTTTTGAATAAAAAAATACAGCGTAATGTAATTTACTATTTTTTATATATTTAGCAGCTTACTGACACAAACCGAATTCCACGCGGGCGGAGCCGCGGGCACAGCTAGTAATAAATAAATTATATTTCATTTGATTTTGATATACCCATTAAGTATATATTTTTCACGCCACTGTTCGGAAATGTAGCAATAGATGGTCTAAAACCAAGCTGGAAAGTAGGCAATAGCTGTAGCACCTGAACCACCACTACTACAATGTTTCATTGTTATCATCATCTGTCATTGGTGACAGTTCGCTACAGCAATGAGTATCATTTAAAACATAAAAAAACAATAAAAGGTCTTTTTTTGCGCAACTTTTTCCTTCAAAAATAAAATTAGGTTCTTTATAGAACCAATTTCTTGTTTAAAAAAAAAGAAATGACAAAACCATTCACTTCATTTTTTTTAACAATTATCCATTCAGTTCACGCTTAAGGCGTTTTTGACTTTTGTAGCTGTTTGTGGTTTTTTTAGCAAAAACGCTTCTAATTTTAGAGTCGGTTTGAAGCAAATAACAGAAAAACGCCTCTTAAAAGTGGTAAAAAAAGTAAAAAAGGCGGGATCTGAAAATACTTACTGAATTGGATAGTGTATATTGTGTTTGACTAAAAAATATAAGAAACGCGTATCTACGCTGGCTATAAAAATGAGTTCTTCTAGTGAAGAAAATGATATTCTTAAGCTGACGCCTACCGAAATTCAAGAGACAGTACAGGCAGTGGCTAGTAATTTGCTACCAGAGAAATCGCGGGCTAGTACTTATAGTTATGTAAATGTTTTCTTATTTCCTCGCAGTAGTCGTGAAAAGCACTATGTAATGCCTCGGCCGGAAACGCTAAAGATGGACTCGTATTATTCGAGGGCCTCCACTAACGTGTCGGCCCTCGAACTCACTCGTCCATCTTTTAGCGGTTTTCCGTCCTCTCCTACAATGTACTATAGGTATTCATTCATCCACTAATACAAATATATATTAATAGCTATTTTGATAAGTCATTCGATTTGTTATAATCTATGTGTAGCATAGGTAATCTACAACTGTGAGCTGTCCTGCAAAATCCAAAAATAGCAAAGCGAATACGGTTTATGAAATGTGTAAAACCGTGGTGCATTTTTCTGGCGTTTCGAGGTGAGCTCTGTGCCATGTGTCATGCGCGATACGCCTGATAACGCCGCGCGTTTTTGCTTCACACTGTTTAACAGCAAGACAAAACAAAATAATGCTCTGCTAGGATATGATATGCATGTAAGTACATTCATCAGCAATAATAGTATCTTACACAACTAGGGCCGCAAAAATATATGACGCGCTCTTATTGCGCTCCAAATAAGAACGTGTCACATATTTTTGCGGCCCTAGTTGTGTAAGATACTATTGCTGATGACTGTACCTACCGTGGATTAGCTATCCCGGGTTTTTTTGCTTTCATTTTTCATTTGTAAGCGTTGGTAGACTAGCGGTAAGAGCGTGCGATTTCAATCCAGTGGTAGGTAGCGGGTTCAATCGCGTTAGACCCGTCATAGTTAGGGAGGCGAATAGGGGAATTTTCTGCAATACTCGAGCGTGGCAGTTTAAGATATGAGAGAGACCTTAGACCTAATAGAACAACCTTGTAAAGTATTTAGCTCTATATGTAGTGACGCGCGCCTAGGATAGAAAATCAGATTAGTAAAAAAAAATGGATAGTCTGAAATACTCGAGCGCGTCAGATTAAGATATTGGGGGTTGATTTTAGTGTTTAAAGACTAAATTTAACTAATCTGACGATAAGTCCTTGACGCCGCCGAGTTATAGGGTCGCGAACTTGTAAAAAAAAAACGTTAATCCGGCATTCTCGAGCGCGATTTTTATTTTTTTTATTTTGAAGAATATAATCTAAAACTTACTAAAAATACAAAATCTGCCGGTTTCCGCATGACCGGAAGTGTGGAGGAGCCATTTCGTCTTCCTAAGAACGCGTTGCGGCATATAAGTCGCGAACGATACATTTTACAAAAAAAAAGTTTAAATAAACAAAAAAGGTAATTTTATTTTACACAAAAAAGGTCTCTTTACATTTTTGTCCAAAGTTAAAACTTTTTGACTTGAAGCATCATAAAAACTCAAACTCCCGGTTTTTTGAGTATATCTCGAAAACTGAGGGTGTTAAAAAAATTGATATGAAATAACGATGATTAAACTATGTGACTTTTATTATATCTCAAAAAAATTTTTTTTTCTAAAGCTTCTCGACAATTTTCGTGGACTTGGAAAAAGTTACGCGTATCTGTATACAAAAGTATTATTAACATGTACAGTTTCATGTATGTATATTATTCAATAGCCTGTTGATCCTCAAATTGTTTTTTGGACGTACCGTAAGCAAAACGAAGTGAAGAATTGAAGCAAAAAAGAGGAATTTGCCATAACCATGTAATACAGACTGAGCGCTTCGCGGAAATATGCCGTCCTACCAGTATTTTTCCTTTATTTCGCAACATTGATGGTGGGGAAAGAAGCGGTAGAAGGGAATTAATTTTCGGTACACCCTAATATATATATATATATATATATATATATATATATATATATATATATATATATATATATATATATGTTTATGGTCCCCTAACGTAGACCTATGTGCCCTCAGTATGACGCCGATTGAAGAGAGAGAAAAGACCCGACGGTATATTTCTCGAATGTGCTGAATGTGTGTACTACATTTCATCTACATTTACGTTGGTTGTATCTATCGCTTTATTGTCATTCTTAAATTCCCCATTTTATCAAGGAGAAAGAAAGGAAAAAAAGAAACCAAAAAACCTTTTTCGGTCAGATTAAGAGAACCCACCAACATTTTTGTCAGATTAAAAAAATATGCTTTCAGGATACCGAGATAAACCTCCCCTATGAAAATCTGACGCGCTCGAGTATTTCAAAAAAACTTTATTTTTTTGCATTTTCAAAAATTCATCGTAACTTATCGTCACGCCGAAATCGTCAGTTTTTTTAAAGGAAGCTTCCTTGGGGCCTACTTAACACCCCTTCCGAAAATCTGACGCGCTCGAGTAAATTTATTTTTTTTGCATTTTTGACTACTTTATATGCCTACCCCCACCACGCAAACCGGCAGATTAGTATACCGTTGTTATCAGAGGCACTCGGGGCATACGTAGTATGAATATCTGACGCGCTCGAGAATGCCCAAGTAACTGTTTTTTTTAACATTTTTGAAAAACCGTACACGCCAAACCCACCGCTAAAATGGTTTTTGCCATACGAGCTTTTCTTTTCGAAATGATTTTATCTTTCGATTTTGATAGGTCTCGACGGCGCCGTTGAATTACGCCATTTAGCTACCTCGCCTCCCTAACTATCAGTGATAGGTATTAATTGTGTGTACAAAACGCGAGAGTTTAAAGTGTTATACTACAGTCACGTCTGAAAATATCGATACAGACAAAGTCCAAAAAATATGTATACACGACATTATATTAAGGTTATTTATATTTTTGGACCTGAACGTAAATGGTTTCAAATGTCGGTTGGGCGTTTTGTGAAATAAATATTGGAAACCTGATTCTTTCACATCTGGACGTTCTTGGGCTCATTCTACTCAGAATCGACAGCATTCTCCATCCCACCATTAAAAAAAGATGTCCCAAAATGTCCATTCCATTACGTCACGTTTTAGTATGAAACATTTTTTCACTTGTATGTGCGTGACGTAGTGAAATGTACAATTTTCATAAAAAATTTTGGGACATGTTATTTTATCATCAGAATTGAATATGCTAGTGATTCTGAGTTGTAAGAACCCAAAAATACCGGGATCTGTGAGAATCGGGTTTTCGATATTTATTTCTGAAAACGCCCGGTTATGAGCTTGTTTATCCTTTAGTTAGTGGAAACTAAGATATGTAAATAGATAATTTTAATGTTTTTTTTTGGATAGGTAGGTACATACCTCAGTAGCAACCTTTGTTACGTACTCGTATACGTACTAAGTGCCAGGATAGTTTGGGACTAGTTTGATCTCTTAAAATAGTTATGCATTCACGCCGCTAGGAGTAAGTAAATATGTTAAGGATACATCCCTAACTGTGACCTACTTCCCGGCTGCGTTGAAATTGGTATATAATAATATTCTATATTGCATGGAATATCGATGTCCATTTTACAAACTCACATTCAATCTGTGTGCTTCGTATCACAGGATAACCCTACCCTTTAGGTTTGATGGTTTTGATGTAGGTTTTATAAGTTCTCCTAACTATAATAGATCTTATATACTTTCTGTTATTTATCATAAGAAATTCTAATATATGAGAAGACTTATTTTTTCTAAGTGGCCAGTCTAGGAATTATCAGTATGCCCTAAGTATATACCAATTGAAAGTCCAATAGTTATTGTTACTATTGTTATACTAGGGTCCGATGATGGATTAATCAGTAATTAGTCAATCAATCATCAATCAGAATTCTGTATTAAATCAATTTTAACTTAGTACAAATGCTGATTAAATCTATTTAACTCGATTACCTGGATATGGTGACCATTGTTGTGTAGAAAAAATACTTTTAGTTTAATTTAGTATCCATTAAAAAATAATAACACATTTAGGATGTCCTAAAAAAAAACAATTATTACATTGAACATATTATTATGTATATACTGATAATGTATTATCCCGTTGCGAATATTAGACGAGCGTCCTTTGATGCCTGTACTGTATGCCTACTATGTATTTATAAATAAGACGTTAACTAACTTTCTGTTAAGCAGTCTGAACCATAATAAACTAAGCAACTAGGCAAACCGTTGAAACTTTGTCAAGCTGTTGTTTATAAACTTATGCAAATGAAGTACTAAGTACAATAGTTGCATTGTGATGATTACTTATTAGGTTTTCCGTAAAAATACGGAGATAGAAACCTATATTATGGGATACCTGAAGATGTCCAGGAAAATACAATACTCCTTCTTCCTCGCGTTATCCCGGCATTCTGCCACGGCTCATGGGAGCCTGGGGTCTCATCATCATCATCATCTCAGCCTATATACGTCCCACTGCTGGGCACAGGCCTCCTCTCGAGCGCGATGTTTTCCTTCACCGAAATGCGACTGGTAAATATCAAATGATATTTCGTACATAAGTTCCGAAAAACTCATTGATACGACCCGGGGTTTGAACCCGCGACCTCCGGATTGCAAGTTGCAGGAAAATACAATACATCTTCACAAAACCTATACAAAGATATTTAGTTTGATTCCATTATCGATTTTAAAATTTAACTCAGAAAGCTCTGTCTGAACAGTTACAGGACAATAATTAATAGGGATGTAACGATACATGATTTTGCCGATACGATACCGATACCGATTTTTGAAGTAAATAATCGGCGATACCGATACATATACCGATATCTATGGCACAGTAGTTAGCTAATAGATATAAAAAATAAGGAATTATATACTTATTATACATAAATCATACATATGTATTAATACAATAATATTAATACACTCGATGTTGTGAAGTGTGAAAAACTGTAAAACTAACAAAGAAAAATGCCAAATCAAAATCAAAGAAAACATTTATTTAGGTAATCACCAAGCAATCAATGAAAAAGTAAATCCAAATCAGTAATTATAGTTCACTTTAGGTAGTTTTTACCCGACTACGGCAACGCAAAAGGAGGGTTATTTGTTATGGAAACAAAGTGTATTCAAATTAGTAGCAGCGTCATTCGTTTCGCGCGCTTTTCAAACTGTAATATCGGCTGAATTTAAATCGGCGATGCCGATATATCGGTCTACCGATTATATCGGCCGATATATCGTATCGGTATCGGTATCGTTACATCCCTAATTAATTAACATAAAGCCCGCTTGCTATCACGGCATCTAATGAACAGTTCGAGTTATTCGCATTGCTAAATTTACTTTTCCTACATTTATTAGTCTGTGTCTTTATCCTGGAAATGGATTCGTGAGTGTACATATGTATAGGGTAGCTTGGCTTAATTGGACTGCGTTATCTAATAAGCGATCAAGTGACTAGTTTAAAAAGAGAAATTTACAGAAAAAAATTAGTTTCAAAGATTAAATAGGTATTACAATTGTTTTGTTTCTTTTTTTATGTTACAAAATATACAATTTTTACTCTTAAGCCGTATAAATTTATAGGGTTGGGAAATATTATAATGCCTATTCAAGTTTTGAAGTCATTGGTATAATTCAGCTTTATTCTTTAATATAATGATTAAGTGTCAAATTATGAGCATATTATTCGTTGTTGTGAATACACGTTATTATTCTTTGTATTTTGCGAAAGCGGTTTAGGCCCCTAATTCTTATTTATATAACGAATATGTGGAAAATTCTATTATTTTTATGTCCCCCAATATGTTTATTGCCTTGCCTATTTGCCTTGTTTACTTGTTAGTAAACAAGGCAAAAATAGCACATTATTCCAATTAAGTATTGACGGCTGAGGGTAGGGATTTTTGATTGATGCTTTTCTCAAGCAGTTTTCTCTCTTTTATTTTAGATTAGTTTTTAATTTTAGTTTTTAATTTACATAGTTTTAATATTAGTTTTTATTTTAGATAGTATAGGTATATATATACTGTACCCTAATATGTAGTTTACAATTTTGTTTAATTAGAATTGAAACAAATAAAAAAACTTACAAATACATATTTAAATCTTACAAAGACCACAATAAACAGTGAATCGTATTATACAATGAAAATGATTATATTTTGCTTTCACACGGCATCAGCTACGGTGTGTGATTTGGCGGAAATTAATCCCTAATACACTATCTAGAAATTACAGAATTACGAAATATAATGTTATTATTAAGTATGGTATCTGTGAATTAATGTTTGAGTAACATTGTATAATGAGATATACATACATATATAATAATGCTACCCATTGTCTTAATGGTTTACGCCTATAATGCAAAACTTGAGTGATTCTCACAGCGATGCTTTCCCAGGTCAAGACAAAGGTGTTGTTGAGTGCCCATTACCATTTTGGAGCACGCATTATGTTCCACTCTGGAAGTAGGTACTTTATTATCATTTAATAAGGAATAATAACACCTTATAGTTTTTTAAAGTGCGGCACTGAAGGGAGATCGTATAAAATACATACAGGGTGATTCAGGAGACGTGAGCAGGACTAACACTGCGCATTTCGTAAATTATAAGCAACTGTTTCGTATCAGTATTAGTGCGGTTAACGTTAATTTTCTAGTCGTGTTGAAAAAAAAAGTTATTAATTTATTTACGACATGCATGGTCAACCTACAGTTAGAATACTAAACTACAGGTATTCTGTGTTAAATTGAATGTCATCACGGTCTGATTACTTTTGAAAACTCGTATGTCATTCAAGTTTGACATTTTATTTTCTTCGGAATCAATATGCTGTCATTGCGGTTAAAGAGGTTTTATGTTTATTAATTAGATCTTGTAGGGTGACCATGATTGCAGAGAATTAAATTTGCCCTCGCCAAAAATTTAAAAAATAGGAAAAAGTGTGCTTGTTTCATTTTAATACGACGGTGGTCGATCAATTATCAGTTACTGAGTGTGCAGGATTAGTCCTGCTCACGTCTCATGAATCAACCTGTATACGTTCAAGGAAACTGTCTAGGGGCCCACCGATTAAAATCAAATCAGATATCATTTATTATCAGGCAAACAAGGCCCATAGATACATACAGGTACGTTACAAACGAACATACATACAATAGTAAAATCTTACAAGTTAAAAATTATTTCGGCGACATGACGATTCGGCTATTAACAGCCCGCCGGACTGTATCGCCCTATATTAGTTGATCGGAACTGTCAAAATTTTGTTCTGACATGCCGATACCGTCCGGCCAGCGAACTGATATACATGGAAGTATTCTGTCCGCTTAGTTATGACCCAACGTAAACTATTCGATTGTAGGCGGTGCTTACAAACTATTCGATTCGCAACTTCAGTTCGTCCGAGATGACAGTCAGTTACGGGTGGCTAAATTGATTTATAAAAACAGCGTTTTTTTGTAATTAAAAATGTTTTCATGTGTCGTGAAGTGGTGCAGAAGTTATTTTAGTTCATACCAAGGATAGTGGAATCACTTTTCACTTGTAGTAAATAGATAACTTCCGTAAAATTTGGAATAAACATGACGATTTGTTTTCAATACTACCGTGCTAAGCTAAAACGTAACAACTGCATACGACTTTCATAACAACATACGACTTTTTAAATTGCGAGGATAATAGGGATGGTGTTATGCCAAATGAAGTAGACTATTTTATTAACTTGTGCTTGGTTTAGGTATTTTCTATATAATTATAAATGTAGTAGGTAATGAATTCTTTCTTACAGATTTGTATTTTCCTTTTTTATTTCATGAGATGGAGCTGTAAAAAAACTACCTCATTCTTTCAAATTAATAATTAAATTTGATATTATCATTTCACATTACTTTCCATTCTGATTCCCACAAGATGCTATTCGCAGAGAACTATGGAAAAAAGCTGTCCAATTAGAGAGACATGAAATTAAGTGGATGCCTGGAAATATATCTAGAATATGTTCTATTCATGAGATATAACTCGTGAGATAATCATACCCGGTCTCCTATATGTAGATACACTTCTACTGAATTAATTTAACAAATACACACATTATCTGAAAATGTTGTTCATTCGAATCCACCCTCTACCGTCACATATATGTAGGTTCTCTCTCAAGCCATTTCCGTCAGTATAAAAGAGCGGTAAATTTAGAAAATGTAAGCGCGCGAACGGGTGTGGTCCCATACAAAATTTTAATTTTGCACCTTTTTCTACTGACAAACTTGCTTGACCGGCTATATACATATAAAATATTTCCATTGGAACTGAAAGTGGGGATTTATTGTGACTCCGCCTATTCAAATATTTTTGACCCGATTCGTGTACCCATGTGAATTTTGCAGGCTGTATAGCCAGTCCGAATTCTAAGATCAAGTTTACCATACATTTACAATGGCGTACTTGATCTTAGAAAAACGGACAGACTATACCTGAACGTGAGTTCGCACTGCCATACAAATTTATAATAAAATATACAAAATACTTATTATAGCGGAATACATTTATACAACAATGATATATTTACTTATGTTGAGTTAGTCTGTCATTTAATAACAACATTTTAACTAGTTATCTTTTAACCTGCATTAAATTATTATACGTGAATTTTTTGACTGGTTTTTTAATGTATGGCATAAACCTATCCCTGTCCAAGTCATATTCTAATCAAATATGAACCGCAAATTCTCAGCGGCCAGTACGTACAGCAAGAAGGTTATTAGCGGATTAATGTCGCTGATTGGTAGTTATTGACATTATATGCATTTCATCTACACTTAGCTATGTACGATTAGTGTAATAAAGATGACTATTATTTTGTTTACCAGCTTTGATTACAGGCTCTGTAAACGCGTCGTCTTATTTAAATGTAGGCGTAATTTTGTATGTGTGCTAATTTGGCCCGAGAATTTGAACGGTAATGTTCCTAAAGGCGGTTTCCATACTAAATATATGCGTTCACTGCGTCCGGCGGACTGTTAATCAGTGAGCCCCTTAGAGATCTTCATTTCTTTTGTTTTACGTTTTTTTTTATTGTGAGTTAGATATCCCTGAAATCTTGAAAGATGTAGGTAAGTACCATCTTATTCTTATGAATTGCGGGTGCGGGTAAACTATGCCGCCAGGTTTAGAGTCAGACAAATCCAACTCTGCACTGCCTTTACAATGACAAAGTGTGGCAGAGTTTTTTTGTATATAAATTGACATTTATAATAGCACCTACACACTTTATTTTGTCAAAGTCGGTGGGGACTTAGCTTAAAACTCATAGTCTAATAAAACATGGTCTTCTCTTCCCAGAGTGGCACAAGCCTACGTCACAATAACATGGCCGCTATATATAGCGCTATCGTATATTATCATATAGCGCTGTCGCATGATGACGTAGGCTTGTGTCAGTCAGGTGACCTAGAAAAGACGGGAAGAGAGTACCAGGCGGAGTATATTATTATACCATGCTTAAAACTCTAAGATCTATACGATTCCGTTATTAATCTTTACTCGAACAAGGCGGTGTCTCATTTTGAGCCTTCATATTCTGGCCTACGAATATTCCATCCGAAATACAAAGCATATATCATAACCACAATTTCAAATTTCGTAGGCAAAGCCAAGCTAGGCGCTTCTTTTGAGCGCAGATGATCTAGAAACAGCGTTTCTCCTTGATGAAGCCTGCATTAACCAGTGGAGCGCCCGAGGGCTCCACAGAGTGAGGTGTTGCTCTCCTTAGGGCGTCGGTGGCACTGACGGGATTAAAGTGTTGTAAGCAAGACGAGCATTTAGAAAGTGAAGTGCGGTGTAAAGACATGCATGAATGCAAGCAGATGACGCGAAAGTAATGATCGCGGAAAGATTTTTTAAGTTTTTAAGAAAGATTCTTCGAATATTTTATCGAGTTTAATGTCGTAATACCTACTTATGTATATATTACGTCGATTAGAATATGTTTCTTTTTCTGTTAACAATGTCGGCGACGCGGCGTCATAAAATATAGTGATTCGCATCGGACTAAATAAACAATGAAAGGGTAATTCGTTTCTATAACTTACACGAAACTATTAAAAGTACGTATTACTTAGGGTAGTTATTACTGTTTAAAGTTGTACCTGTAGGTACCTCCAACTTTTGTATTATTTAGAATTAAGAACTTCTTCCGAGTTGTTTCTTCTCTGAAATTAGGAATGCCCAATTACAGCAAGTTTGATTCCTGCTATAATAAAATCAGAGTTTAATTATCGCGGCAATGCACTCTTATCAAAGTGGTCAAAAATTAACTCCTAGGTCTCTGATTACGGATCCAAACAAATATGATAAGGATTAGATAAGTTAATATAGCACTTCTTTCATAATTATTTGTAGGTACAAAATGATAACAAATAGATAATATTGTAGTTAAAATTTATTAATTAGGTTCGAAAGACGTGCACAATGGAAGTCAGCAAACGAAAAAAACCGAAGACAAAAGACGAAAAAGTTGCAAATTCCATTAAAAAAATTTATAAAGATATTAAAACGCCAAAGAGTTTTAGTAGTTGTGCTGTGAGTATTCTTTTTAAATAATACACTAAAGAATTCTCTAGTATTCGTTCACAGTAAACCGTGGGACGGTATGCATTGTGTTATAAATGTACATATTATTTATTTATTAGATTTATTTTTAATGAAATAAAATATAAAGCAAGGTCCGAATATCTGATAGCCTTTTTTTCATCAACTCTTCAAAAATCATGTTAAATATCTCCTTTTTCGTCTTTTTTCTGTTGTAAAGTGGCAGTAAATTTACAGTAGCAACATAATTTACTTTGACTATCCACCTCTCTATTCTCTTTGGTACCAGTACCTATTGTTGCCATGATTTTTAGCCTATCAGAAAATGTGTAACTGATCTATATTTTTATTAGTTTTCCTGTTGCTATAAATATGTAAACGTGTATTTTCAGGTTACTCTAACGGTTAGCTCCATCATCGTAGTAGCAGCGGCATGTCATGTATACACAGACGTGTTTCATATTCCCGAGCTGCCCCCAGTTGATCTGGACGTGTGGTGGGGCCCGAACCACACGAAACTCAGCCAAGATACAACGATTAGACCATTCAGGATTGTGTTTAGTGATGCTGTAAGTTGAATATTACGTTCAATTTGATTACACGGAGCTTAAGGACAGGTGTAGTAGGTGCAATGTTCGTCGAGGTAACTAAATGCCTATTTTACTTTAGTCTGACAATAGCTTTGTTTAATAATTCAATTTTAAGATATATTGAAATACATTTTGCACATACTATGTCCTATGTAACTCATAAATGTAAAAATAAGTGTGTAATATGTATATTTTGTACTCGCGGATTGCAAAGGGTTCATGTCTGTACCTACCTATACTTATACATACATATTACGTTAAGTAAAATTTCTATCAACAGATGCAAGAACAGCTTGTGAAGAAATTTGATCATCACCGACGCTCAGAGAAACAGAAATCTTTTGACGACACCGCGTGGACATACGGGGTGCATTCCTCAGCGCGGGAACAAATTTTCTCCTTTTGGCAGTACAAGTACAAGATAAAAGAGCGAGAGCGTTTTTTTAACCAGTTTCAACACTTTAAAACTAACGTGCAGGGTTTGGATTTGCATTTCATGCGCGTTAGATCTGAGGTTGAAAATGTGAAGGTACCAAGAAATACAATTATATATATATGTCCATGCTCCGGGGGCTTGGGCGGGGAATGTCTTACATTATCTAATAATAAATATAGTTATAAATGCACGAACGAATTCCCGTCAACAACACCCCAAGCTATAAATATATAGGACACACAAATCGACCTACTCCCACAGTAAGCTCAGGCTTGTGTTTCAAGTACTAGAGGACGGACGGTACTATTAGGCTGTCCATCGCAATTCAACGCGATAACGCAGCGAGTGTGATGGGCACCTTTACGCCGGGGGTAACGCGGGGAGGCCTGACAAAGTAGTTTTTATATTCCTTGTTTAATTTTAGATATACCTATTTAAAGGACGGTATTCATAACATAATTATATTGGTATATATATCGATGATCGTTACTGTATCGATATCGACTGCATTGCTGATATTTGTGCGAGGAAAAGTACGGTTGGAAACAAAACATGCTTCAAGAACTTTGTTACTGGCAGAAAATAGTTCATGAGTAACTTGTAGCCCGTATATAGGTACAGTATATATCAGATCGAAAGGCAAAGAAAGAGACCTATTAATGTTTAAATCATACTGAGCAACTTTTACTGTGGAACCAACCCTGATAACGTGGATGTTTCATACATTGTTCTGGTCTGATGTTCAAATTTCCTATGGGAGAGTCAATTTTTTTCCGCATTTTCGGGGTTGGCCCCAATAGTAAAAGTTTCTCAGTATGACCTAAACATTAATGGGTCTCTTTCTTTGCCTTTAGTTCTGATACATACTGTATGGGTTGACGGGAAGTCTGTGTTTCAGGTCCTCCCTATAATCTTGCTGCACGGCTGGCCGAGCTCGTTCCGCGAGTTCTACGACGTCGCGCCGTTGTTAACAACTCGACGATCCGACTACGACTTCGTGTTCGAAGTTATCGTGCCCAGTTTGCCGGGTTTCGGTTTTTCACAAGTGAATACCCTTTTTTCTTATCTAGCTTATATTTCGCAAATTTTAGCTTCGTATTTCCGATTTTGCTAGCAGAAAGTAGTAATAAAAACCATTTTTGAATGCTTTATAATCAACTAGGTACATATTTTGGATTTTATTAATGGATAAGCTACATACGGGTAGATGAAATGTGTGAGCACGATTTTTTTTATTGAATTCAATAATTATGCATAACAATTTAATAAAGTAAGTTATATATACCTAGTCTACGGACTTTTTGTATGAATGATGTTTTTTCCATTGCAGAGTGCTGTCAGACCTGGTTTAGGTCCTTTTCAAGTCGCTATAGTAATGCGAAATCTAATGAATCGCCTTGGTTTTAACAAATACTACGTTCACGGTGGGGACTTCGGTCACGTGATTGGCTCAATAATGGCTACTCTCTTCCCTAATGAGGTCTTAGGCTTCCATTCCTCTATGCCGCTAACATTGGCCAAGCCTTCAGTATTGGCACGGGTGCTAGGAGCTGTTTGGCCAACGTTTATCGATGCCCACCACTGGCGGAAGATGTACCCGTTAAAAGAAAAACTAGAGTTTTTGATTGATGAGACGGGGTACAGTCATTTACAGGCTACAAAACCTGATACAATTGGTAAGACTTGTGATAAGTAGTGAATTGATTTCTATATTTTTATTATTCTACATTTACGATCGAGTTGGCACCGTACCTTTGGCTACCTAAATATAAAGCTTAGTAAGAATGCAATTGTCTTGTACTTAGGCTTCTGTCTGTCCCTCGTGCAGTTGTAATTGCATTAGTGCAGTAATTTGGGCGCTCCACCCAGCAAGGGGTTTATTTCGAGACCTCAGACCTCTAACTTTGCTCAGCATTATAGTTTTCTCCAAGCCGTTGGAACATAATATGTAATATACCTATATATCCTTGTTGGGAAATATGAACTTTTTAACCTTTATAATAATGCACGTATCCCTACTATAATATAAATGCAAAAGTTTCTGTTTGTCTTTCCGTCTGGCTTGTGAAATTTAGTATGAAGCTAGTTGGAGCTCCGAGAAAGATTGTAGGGTATTTTATTACTAGACAAATATTGTACACAAACTAAGTGTTGTATGTAAACTTGTAGGTATGTTATGGGTAGAAGCTACATAGTGTACGATTTATTTTTCTTTAAGGTATCGCATTAAACGAGTCTCCGGTTGGATTGGCAGCTTACATATTTGATAAAATAATGATATACACTGACGCTAACAACAAGTATCTTGAAGACGGAGGTCTGGCCAAGTATTACAACGGCAGTATGACGGATTTGATCGATAATGTGATGGTGTACTGGGTCAGCGAAAGTATAACAACTTCAATGAGAATCTACAAGGAGGTGTCTAGTGTAGAATTAACGTTAGAGCAGTAAGTATTACAATAAATATTAAGAATAAGTTATATTTAGTAGTAAAATTACTTAAATATGTATTTAATAGTACATTGTGTATTAAGGGCGGGAAATAAGAAATTACGAACGAGTGTCAATTTTAAGCCCGACGCGAAGCGAGGGCTTAAAATGTTCACGAGTTCGGAATTTCTTTACCGCCCGTGGCACACACAATGTTTTTCATCACACTTGTAAGGAAAAAGGAGAATTAATAAAAACAAACTTCTGTATAAAACACTTTTCCGCCCTAGGGCGAAAATTTCAATTTCCCGCCCGCAAGCCCTACGTGTAAATAAGTGTTTTTCATCACACTTGCTCGGAAAAGATTTTTTCCGCCCTAGGGCGAAAATTTCAATTTCCCGCCCGCGAGCCCTACGTGTAAATACATCTTTTCCGAGCAAGTGTGATGAAAATAATTATAAAATTTCAATTACTCGAAACATTGAAGATAGTTATTATGGAAAGTCTTGAAATTCTAAAATTTCCCCTTTTAAATTTCAAAAAATAGTAAATTTAAATACATCAGACAGATTTCTATTTCAATTTAGCCCGGCTCAACAATTATTTTTTTAGGATCCCCACATCAGTGCCAACATGGTTCTTATGTTTAAAGTACCAACCCTTTTACACCCCTGAAATGTTACTGCGATGGAAGTATCCAAACCTCATAAACATTACCACTTACGACGACTTCGGAGGACATTTTGCTGCATTAGAAAGACCTCAAGAATTAGCTGAAGATATTTTCTACGCTGTAAATTTATTTAAAAAATTAGGTTTATAATTATAACAAGATATTTCAAGACTATATTATATGTGATTTAATCTTCTATACCTTAATGTTTCATATACCACACCTGGTGATAAAAAAGGAATCCATAATTGCAGGCATCTAATAGACAATACCTACTTATATTCCTTGAGCATACTTTGCAAACCTTAGAATTGCGATTAAAATAGTACAAGCCTTACTTAGTTTCGGGATAGCTCGATGTGTGTAAGATTTGTATTGCTTGACACAAAGGCATGCGATGTGATTATAAAGAATTCATTAACTCAGATAGCTAAGTTCGATACGTTTTAAGGTCCGAGCATTCGTCGCTTAAGAATAACAAAAATGCATTAAAGTACATTATAAAGTCCAAATAACAACATAATAAAGTTACACAATCCGATTGCTCAGCGCTGCCTGACGTAATCAGTTTGTCTCCTAATAAAGTCGAGGAATAAAAGTGTCGGCGTCCCGCGTCCCGCTAACTCGATCGCTGCTGAGTCGATGATCGTGGGCGATTACTGCAGCGCTCGCCTTGTTTACTCCTTGTCATTAAGCTAGGAATTAAAGTTAGTATCTGTATTTTATACAGCTAGCTTTATCTTTTGAGCGTATCTACACTACAATGTTGTATAACTAAGCTTGGTAAATCAGGCGATCTGATTCGATTTTTAATTTAATTTATATCGTTTTTTTTAGTTTTTTTTTCTTCGAAATATGAAATATGTATTTAAGTTTTGAGTGTTAGACTATATCTGTAGTTTCACAGTGCTTAAGTATTAACTGTTATATTGTGTTATATATTGTGTTATCAGTTTCGATAAAAAATAAGAAAATAGTTTAATGAAAGGGAAATGAAAAAATATAACATTAAATCCTGTACCGTTATTCAAAACCTTACATTATAATGAGAGCAGCGCTCGTTATCGTTAGCGTCGTTATTTATTTAACGAATAGACAGATAAAAAAAAATAACAATGTTCAAATCATTGATTGATAAACAAAGTAAGTCACTAATATTCTCCAAAATACTCATCACAAAAGAACTGGTATCAAAGTTTGACTTGACAAGTATTTGCGAGTCAAATGAGGTGTACAGCTTCGGATTCAGCTGCTTTGAATTGCAAAGCAGATGTTTTTGCCGAGCTTCAGCAGGGCGTTAGTGATGAACACGAGTATTCTGACAACACTAGTTTTGGTGAAACACTAGGTCCATTGTGAAATGTTTGGGTGAATGGGGAAAGAAGAAGAAGAATGTTAATTGGTGCCAGATACAGGTGATATTTACAAAATCACATTCAGCGCAGGTATATTTGTGGACATTATGGACCAAGAACAAAAAGTGCCAGAAAAAAATCGCGATCTATTATTTTATTGATAATAATATTTTACTATCATATTTTCAAGTCGATCACTAAGAATCTTCGTGATTTTTTATACCTAGAAAATTTACATTTTCAACAAAACAGCTGTCCATCTACAGAAATGCTCAACATGAATACTAGAAGGTATTTTATTTTCAGGTATCTAAAATACCTGTTACTAAGTATTTTGTAACTGTTCTTTTGTTTAAGTATTTTGGGATGCATGCATAAGCCTCGTTGTAATGTCGCCGGTAATGAGTCGGGATTTATACCTATCCCGGATTCTGATATTACATTCTTAACGAATCTCCTCTGTCCCGAAATTGTCCTAGTAATGAAGCATTATCATAAATTGTTTATGATCGTTATGATCCATGTTTATGGATAGTATAATATAATGAAATAAAGGATTTTCAATATTTATGCTTGTAAACAAAAAGTTATTACACTGAAAGAAATGTGTACATAACAGTACCTACCTACCTAAAGCTATTTTTTTTCAGTGTAATTATATAAAACGAGTTTTATCTACTTAGGGCTTACAATTGTGCTATAAAAAACTCTGTATTCTATATTCTAGCTCTAATAATTATTTGAAGTGCAAAAAGTATTTAATTGCATATAATTAATGCAATATATACTCGTACTTAAATATAATATAACAAAGTGTGTTAGTAAACTGTTCAATGCGCTTTCGTCAAGTATCATTATAAATAATTATACTATAAATTTCAAATCAGTAGAACATCGGCGCAAGTAGTGAACCACTTATTATAAAGTTTAAAACTGATTTTCTGCAGTTGTAAAGTTTTCAGGTGCATAATCTTATTTACCACCACCGCCGCAGTTGCGGAGTTAGTGTCGTCGGCAGGCGCACCGAACTTGTTCATTGTACAAGAAGCATTGTACATAAATTTACAATGCTTCTTGTTCTACATATTATAAAGTTAGTCACGTTAGATTAGTTACATATGTATTTAGATTTGCTCATAACGAGCATGTTAGAGCTTTATTTGGTCTGGTTACCTTTGTTACCGTAGGATTACCTACGTATGTGTAGCGATATAGGTATTTAGATAACAATAACAGAACTATCTCATGCTAATTGTAATTTGTAAGTCAAATGTAGCTTCTTTACCGTACCGTACACACTCAATAATAATAAGTAAATAGGTAGAGATTATTTAAAGTGTCTTAACGACTACTAAAATTAACAAAGGTAGACCTTTTTTGATATCAAAATCTCGATTGCCAATGAGGCTGAAAATGATATTTGTTTGTCACGAAAACATTTTTCCTCTACCTAACCTACTCAAAATCTCGTCGCAGTAATCTTTATTTAGCTGTCGTCCTGGTTAAATCAAAATCTAAAAAATATCTTCCTTCTAAACTAGGAAAACTCAGTTTGGCGAATTAAAAATAAACAAACTGGTAGCAGACGCGAATCGAGTCCGGGCAATCGAGTTACCCGCGGCGTTGAGAGTTGCTTCGGCCTCGAATCTGCAGCTTCGATAAGTAGATGTGGCTATATACAGGTGTCCCTTTGTACATAATTTTGTTTTATCTATTTAGGTACATAACATAATGATTACAAACTTCTTTTTTTTTAAATAAAAATTAATAAACAATTATTTTCAGTTGCCTAATCGTTTTAAAACAGCCTAAATTTTGTTGTAATTAGTAGGTACCATAAACGCACAAACATACAATTTTGATTACCATAATTTTTTTCCGTGTAATTAGTACCAGTGTGAACTCCCTAGTTATCGGTATATTTATTATACCTACAGCAAAACATTGAGGAATGTTTCGAACTGTCCTGCCCCGTAGTAGTGAAGATATTTCGATTTTTTTATTCTGGCTACCACTTGTCGGTACATGGGTATTTCAGATTCACAGTTTTAAAATGCTTCTAAGTTTGATGTTTTACGACTCGTAGCGTTGTTTTTAAGTCGAATTCTTTCTTTTGGACAAATAATAAAACTCTCTTACAGAAATCCCGCACAACGTTTTGTCAAAAGTTTCTGGTTTCATTTAAAACTCTGTCAAGATTTGAACTGAATGTGGCCACGAAATTCTAAGTCAGTACATCAAAGAAGATGAACGAAGGTTGTAATTTAAATAAACTCGGTCCAAAAATAATGCCGTAATCCATCTCTGGGATTCCTCCTTCATAATTCCTTGCCAACGGCTAGGGTTGGCTGTTGTTCAACTGACAATATTTATTTTCATATCTCATGCTCTGAAAGTGGGTCGTTGTTGTTCTAAAAGGTGCGCAGAAAGTGATACGTTTATGCTCTAGTGCAGAAAAGTGGTGTACTCCTCTGCGTCCCCGTCCCACGAACAACTGGGTGGAAACAAAATGGAAAAATAGTGTCTTTATTTCCTCGCCTGGAACAATTGGTAATTGTTTAATTTTATTAATCCCACGTTGATCCTTTTTTTATAAAGAATATAAGCGAATTGTTAAAAACAAATTATTCTTGATTTATATCGTTGAATTCTATTTACTCGATTTCATAAGGCGGGAACCAAAAGGAATACACCAAAAATATTTTTTTAAACCTTACACTTGCGTAAATGGGCAAAGGCGGAATCTTATACAGCCACAGTTAAACGTTTGTACGATATTAAATTGATTTTTAAAGATATTTAGCACTATATTCATGAAAATAAAATAAAATACAATAAAAAAATTACTTATATTATTAATTAAATTGTTATTTAATATTATGTTATTACGTGGTGCGGCGCACCAAGGTCGCGGTGCGGTCCGGTAGTCTGTTGCGGCTTTTAGAACAAAAAGGATAAAATTAAAAAGTAAGAGGCAATCCCTCTGATTTTCATACTTATAATGAACAAATAATTTAAAAATTACTGCAGTTTGTTAAAAAATGTGTGTTTTCGTAAATATTGCAATCTAAATGATTTTCGCTAGGGGTTATTAATCACACCTGTAAAGTCTCCGATTGCAAGTAAGTCCTAAGGAAAATAAATCATGGCCGTAGATCTATTAGGTACTTCCATTACTGATTTTGCGAAATTGCCTTGTCTTGTTTGGTTTCCTCGCATTCGATATGAAAAGTAGAGTGTTTAACTCGGGTGAAAGGCACCATTTCTGTCTCGGACTATTGGCGCTCTCACTGCGTTCGAGCGCCAAACTACCTCGACAGAAATGGGTGCCTTTCCACCCTTGGTCAACAATCTACTATTGTCAAGATTTAACAAACATTAATTCGACGGCCTTAACTGCCTCCTAGCCTAGTCGATAGTGATCCTGATCCTGCCTACGAAGCAGGAGGTTCCGGGTTCAAATCCTGGTAACGGCATTGATTCATAGGTATCACAAATACGAGTTATGAATGTTTTCTGTGTATAAAAGTACTTACATACTTTGTCTTTATTTAGATACATTATTTTATCTAGATAGATATAACTATCGATATCAGGGTGGAAAGATAAGTCGGGCCCTGGAGGGAAACTACCTTAAATCCTTAAGCTGGCTCATTTTACTTAAAGGAGACATTCCTTTATTTTTAAAAAGAAACAAAACTGCATTCAAAGATTTTCTAAAACTCGCTTGCCTCGCCTGGGACTCGAACCGATTAAAAATTCCAAAAAATAAAAACTCTCAATTTTATTCTACTAGTCGATACAGTTAATGTTAATGATAACATTTCTCCAAGAAACATTAGGTCTTACACTCGTCTGTCGTACAAAATATCTATACAATCTAATATTTAGTACTCAAGATTTTTTTAGACAAGCCAAATTGAAGAAAAAAAGAAAAATACTTTGAATGCAGTTTTGTTTATTTTTAAAAATAAAGGAATGTCTCCTTTAAGTAAAATGAGCCAGCTTAAGGATTTAAGGTAGTTTCCCTCCAGGGCCCGACTTATCTTTCCACCCTGTATACATATATAATATCGTTGTCTAGTACCCACAACATAAACCTTCTTGAGCTTACTGTGAAGGTACAGGTTGATTCAGAAAACATGAGCATTGTGTGTGTGTGTGTGCTCTCTCACCCCTTTTTTTATAAAACATAAAGTACTTAACTAATTGAGACTTGTAAAAGTATAAAAATAAGGGCGTGAGTGTGTAGAGTCCAGCTCATGTCTCTTCAATCAGCCTGTATAATGAAGAACATTAAAATTACAATTCCCACTCCCATTATTAATAAGTATATTTTATGTATATATTCCCAATAATTACATTCTACAGTTGAATTGTACGGCTCCAAAATAACGTTAGGCCATCTCTAAAAATAATTAGCTCATTAAAATTAATGCTGGCAATCTGACTCAATTCCTTGGCAACCCTAGCATTAAAGCCTATGAAAAATGAACAGAAATTAATTCGGGAAAATTAAAATTCCTTAACCGCTTATTCTTTCAAAATTTTCGCCAGACATCTTGGATATTTATTTCAAACCGTGACAGAATTTGTTTAGGTCGTCCATTACGTGGAATAATATATTTAAATTAGGGTATTTTCTATGAATAAAAGTACCTATATTTGAAAATAAAGTTATTAACAATGTTTTAAACGGGAACTATATTTGTACGTATGTTTTAAGATACTAGTTGTTGATTGATAAAATAATAGCGGTACAGTACTATTTTGCTAGCAATAAATACTAGTAGCACTACGAGTTAATAAACAGGATTTTTTACATGGACAACACAAAGTTTTCAAGAACTTAAAACTACTGTACCTTTTACAAATACAAAAGATGGATAGTATGTTTATAAACAAGTGTCTTTGTAAAGAGCCAGCTTATCTCAGCTAACATCACTCACACGAGAGAGAGCATCGAGGTCTCCCGAATGCATTCCAACCGGAGATAATGGGATTGTAACTGCCGCGCTCCTTCCATTTCTCATTCTCGTGGTTCCAAACACATGTTCTCGATAGCAATAGTGACTCAGTTTATGACAGTTTTTGAAATGACTACCTACTGACCTTATCTACGTACGTTACCTACGTATTTGTGATTCTTTTAAGTAATATGAAGGCAGACACTGCATTGTCGGTTTTTGATAAAGGACATTTCTAATCGAAACTATAAATTTTATTTTATAAACCTAAATCTACACGACCGCAAATCAGGTTATTTTTCAGTCACAGTTATCAACTGACCATTAGATGTATTCACGTTTTTCTACTATCAGTCTATCAAGCAGCACCGTAAGAAATATTTGATATGAAAGGTTAGAGCTGTTGTTTCGTGCAAATTCCGAACTTAAGGATGACTCACGTTAGACCGGGCCGTGTCCGGGCCGGAGCTTCCGGCGCTTACTTTTCTATGACATGACTGGCGATCACGTGATGTTTTCCATAGAAAACGATGCTCCGGTAGCTCCGGCCCGGACACGGCCCGGTCTAACGTGAATCATCCTTTAAGAAGCGAGGCAAAGTAGAAAAATTTTATTATCATGAATGGTAAGATTAAAGTAAGAAAAAAAATAGCCACAACCGATACAAAACTTCCTATAAAATTGAAGTCAGTTAAAAATAATTGATTTACCTAACGGTCTCGTTCGAGTTACACTGGTAAGGTTCCATATTCCTTGGCAATATCCGCCCGACAGATGTCCAGGATTATCGCAAGACAAATTTAAATGGCAAATGAGCGGAAAGAATATAGATACCAGAACGATTTTGTGAAAGCACGCTTTGAATGAATTATTGAGCTTTTTAAAGAGCTTCGAGATATAGTAGTAGTACCTAAGCTTTGTAAATTATCATAAATGTATTTAAAATAGAGTTCCAATGAAAAGCAAAAATCATTGACCACCACAAAGAAAAAAAGAATCAAAACGAGGCTGCCAAAGGCGATCTTATCGCAATAAAGCAATTTATTCTGTACAGCTTTACTATGTATGAGTAACAATATAATATTATTAGGTACCTGTAGTTTTCATACACTGTGTCGAGTGTGTTCCCACAATATTCTGACTTTTTATGTTATGTTAAGGTAAAGGCACCTATTACCGTGGTAGTTAAGGAACTTTTCAAAAGAGATCCAAAAATTAAGGGTATCAATGCTGTCTAACAGCCAGGAATATTTTTTTTACATCAGAGCATTTAATGAACTTTCCGTTTCACACGTTTTTGGATTCATTTTGGCTTATTATATGTATTAAAATATTTTTTGAAGCCAAAATGACCCAATCTTCTATTACCGTGGCAAGGGACAGGCAGTGATTCTATTACCGCGAATTGAGCTTTCATTACCGAGGGTACAATTGGCATGATTTTTCTGCACTCGTTAATAGAAACCAAACTCAAAATTCGAAACCTAATACCGAGGGTTAAAACAATAATAATGACGTGGGTTCTATATATTATGTTTGTGCCATTAAGTTTAATAATGACACAAAAATAAAAAATAAAACTATTGGAGTATGTTTAAAAATACCAAAAATACAATACCAAATAGTCACTCGGTAATAGATAACTCTTTAAGAGCCTATTACCGACCCATTCGATATTTGTCTGGGTCGGTAATAGATTTCTATACATTCTATCACCGAGGGTAATCTGATCATACCATCGGTAATAGGCTTAATTTGGAGTTTGATTAAACCTAATTCCGACCCATAAAAAAAATAAAACACAGATGGTTCTTCAAATAAAATCAAACACGTATATTACAAGCTTCTTGTAAAGAGAAAATGACATCACCGGCAAGTAAATTTTAGGTTTTATCTCATAATAAAAAAAAGTTGACAGATTAAGGGTTCCCATAGAAACAAGGAAATCGGTGCTGAAGTTTTTGTTAAAAATTAAGGGTTAGTTGAATACTTTCCATACCACGGAAATAGCTCTTTAATAGCGTGAATAGATCAAGATTGGAATAAACAAAAGAAATTATAAAACTGATAATTTGTACCAAAACTAAAGAGTAAATAACAAAACTACCACTTTTTCTATTACCGTGGCATACCACGGAATTACTTACCACAGAAGTAATTGGCGCCTATCACCGCTGTATTTTATTTTCCATTTTAAACGTATTTCCCGGTCAAAAACTAAGTTAAAAGTAATTCAAAATCGTGTAGAAAACAATACACAACCTCTTAAAAGGCATTGCACTAGTTTATTTGCCATAGCTATTACGTAAAACACGAAGTAAGATTGGAGTGCACTTAACTGTGGTGTCACGCGTCTGTATGGAATAACCGGCTCTTGCGCCGCCGTCGCACAAACTGACGAATCGCGAGTTTTTTGTTACCCTCACACAAATGCACACTAATGGACACGATAGACCAATGAATGAGCTTGTTTTGTGTATGCTTTATTTCTTAGGGAATAAATCTGTTTGCTTGCAAAATGCGTATTTGTAAACACCGCGGTGTTAGACGTCGATTTTGATACCCGCGTTAATAGCCGCCGTTACCTTAATTACTACTGAGGCAGACGCCTTAACTATTACCGTTGTGAAGTCAGAATATTAAAATCGTAATAATAAACCTACAAAATGTCTGTGGTAAAACATGCCAGTCTCAGAAATTTATATTCCGCCGGGAATTATGCTACCTAGATGAATTTCGTTGACATTAAATTTATTACATCTGATACCTCGGGGGCCGACTCAATACCAATGACAATCACCGAGGGTGGGTACGATTCGAGGTCAAATGTCGAGAATTTAATGACAATAACGGCTAATCAAAAGGAAATTAACTAAGTACATTTTAGCAAAAGACGTAGAGGCCTGTATGAGCTTAGGTACGTAAAAAAAACAAGATGATGCGTGGTGTTGCTTAATACGTAATATACGTGTGTGCTTATATGCACATAAGTAGCCTTGTGAAAGGGCGTTGAAATATATGCACATATTCCAAAATGAATATACATAGAACTCGCTTTTATTAGGTAAGTAGGTACGTAGGTAACAAAAACAAATGCTGGTCTTAGAAGGAGGAGTGGATATGACGATTACGACCACTCTGACAAGAGTGTGACGAAAAAGAAGAAGTTTGGGCGTAAATATTTTTAGCTGATTATGATAACAGTAACTATATAAACTTCCGTGAGACACAGACATATTAAATATATTAAAAACGGGTCACTCACGTATTTATTTTTTGACAATAATGCCATAAATGAGGCACTACCCTCTAGGCACTATTTAATAGTAACTATATACTAGACAAATTTTAAGAACAAAACTTTAAAAGAAAATAGGTGTGAGGAAAGCGTTTGATTTTCATGAGAATATTATCAGTGGGTCCAATATTGTATGGTTTATTTGCGCTTGTTTTTAGGGTTCCGTACCCAAAGGGTAAAACGGGACCCTATTATGTACTAAGACTTCGCTGTCCGTCCGTCCGTCTGTCTGTCACCAGGCTGTATCTCACGAACCGTGATAGCTAGACAGTTGAAATTTTCACAGATGATGTATTTCTGTTGCCGCTATAACAACAAATACTAAAAACAGAATAAAATAAAGATTTAAATGGGGCTCCCATACAACAAACATGATTTTTGACCAAAGTTAAGCAACGTCGGGAGTGGTCAGTACTTGGATGGGTGACCGTTTTTTTTTTTTGCTTTTTTTTGTTTCTTTTTTTGCATTATGGTACGGAACCCTTCGTGCGCGAGTCCGACTCGCACTTGCCCGGTTTTTATTAACTTGATTTGGGAATGTTTGTCATCATTTATTTATAATAATCGAGGATTTTCAGTGTGAACATGCAAATGTGAAATTTATCGACATAAAATCTTTAGGATGTGCCCCGAGTTAGCACAGGTTTGTTAATATTCATTACTAGTGTTTCCCTAGCAAAAACTTTATTTAATTTACCAGCACTACTAATTTTAATACAACTCAACCTATTTCCATGAACATAATTTTCCATATACAGAAGCTTGCAAAACCTGAAACTACGCTGTAAACTTTTTGTTTGAGTTTGGAAGCAATATAAAGTTTTTATTTACAGAGAAAATTGTTAGGAAATTCCTCGGTAAACATTTGATTCAGTTTTCTTGCTGGACACAGCCTATTTTTAAGTCAGTAGATTCAAATGTAGCATCAGTTTCCAAGACATAATTTGTTGTTAGCTCAATTACGTATTCTGTAATATTTTACTTTAATATTATTCGCCTTTTAGCGCTTGCGTACCTTGAAATCATCCCAGTAAGGACGCCACAAACATTTATCAGAAACAAAATAAGACTATATAAAGGTTTAGTAAATGGTTACAAAACTAATGGTGATAAAAGCTGTCATTAGCTCACTATAGAGGGCGTTTGGAATTGGTTCAAATTTCAATAAGGTTGGTCGGTCGATGTATTTAACAGATGGCGCCAGCATAGCTTGTCCTGTCAATCCCTAATAAATTCCAAATTTTTGTTTTTTTCCTCGATGCCCTATAAGTCTAATCTCATTAAACAAAACTAGAAAAAGGGGGCAAGCTATGATGAGCTATCTATGCAAATGTTTGCATGAAATGCATCAATAAATGCCATATCATTTTTAACTGTTCGATTTAACCTTTACTGCCAATCATAAATAAAATGTAGCTCTCAGAGTGAACCGACATTTATAAGCTTTTCCACGTCGTTGTGTCAATACGATGAATTCTGACATCTTATTCCGATATCGGCAATATTCAGACTTCTCTATTAATGTTGACAGCACTTTATACTCGGCGAAGCTGTTTATTTCTCTTCCCTTTGAATTTCAGCGAACTGGTTCGATTCGGAAGTAGGGAGAAATGAAAGCCGAGTATATTATACGCTTCACTCTCAATTTTGTCTAACTTACTGATTTTCTATTTCATGTTAGTCTCACTGTTATATATGATAATATCACGGATAATATTTAGCAATTAAAAAAAATATCTCTTATTATAGCCACTACTTAGGTACTACAATAATTGTAGATACCTAATAGACATAGGTAGTTAAAAAGCGGCGACCTTTTACTAATTTCTTTACAATTCTACATGAAAAAATAAATCACTTAATCCGGTTCCTCTGCTTCCAGTCCTATTCATATGAAAAAGAAACACTATTTATTCCACCATCTCACTTTTCCCTACAGAAGTTGTATAAGGGAAAACAGGACGGGAGGCATAATCTGTTAACAAGGCGCCCTAATTGCACTCGCAGCCGTCGCGGGCTTTGCGAATGCTGTGCCACAGATTAAACTATAGGTACTATACTCGAACAGATAACATCTCTTTATTTCCAAACACCTACGTGAATCATAAATTCATAAACACTATAATATACAATAAATAACGTTTGTAACGAGAAAAAAGGAAGTTCGATTTGCCATTCTTGGAGTGTTAATAAAACCACTAACCTTAACCAGTAATCTAAGTGCATGTAGTCGTTGTATGACGTATTCTAACAGTATGTATGAATGTAAGGAGCCAAATTTTAGGAGATATTCCGAAAACATTTAATTTTCGAGTAAAATCAGGAACTCCTTTAGATTTTCTATCATTGCTTTTCATTTGGTGAAGAACACGACTACCTATGTTTTTAAAATCATCAGTTCGAAGTTATTGCGATCGTTCTTTCTTTTCAATATTTTAGCTCTACCTTGGAAATTGCAATATAACCACCTTTACCTTACCTTATAATAGATATATTTTGGGAATATCTGTTTTATTATTTAATCTATGGCCACCGCTCCACGAACGCTCTGCGTTAATTAGTCGGAATATTAGATGTTCAAGTAGTGTACGCGGTCTGCCACTGCTACTTCTAAGTACCTAGTAAATACGCAGTTTTTATACCGTTTAAAAACATTTTGCTACACATCAGTAGAGTAGCGGCAAGCAGTTAATTAAGCTTTCTATTGTAATCATTGTACAAAAAGCAACTGCTTTAAAATAGGCTCGCTATTGCTGCAAATAAAACAAATGAATTAAGTATTTGTAAACACATTTTTTCATCAATGAGATTTAATTAGTCTTTAGTTAAAAGGGTTGGCAATTGGCAACGGTTTTCATAGATGGCGCCATCTTAGCTTACCTTTCTCTAGTTTTGTTCTATGAGATTTGGCTTAAAAAGCTGGCACTAAGGCCATAAAATTAAAAACATAAAAAAAAGAATTTGACACAATTCAAGGGATTGACAGGGCAGGCTATATGCTGGCGCCATTTGTAAAATACTTAGACCGGCCAGTTGGTTCCATTGATTCCATTCTGTTCCGATAAATAATTATATCAATTATATTTGTTGTATTTTACCTAATCTTTTGTATTATTAAGTAACTAATTACTCAATTTAGGTAAATTAAAATTTGAATTAATATTTAATACGTAAATTGCATTGTACCTATATAGTGGACCGAGGGGACCGAGAGTGAGAGCGTTGACGTTTTGCACCAAAATTTACGAACAATCTTAATTACTTATAATTAAACTTAAAAAAAAACAATGGTGACTATTTTGGCTAAGTATTACCGCTAATGTAACAAAACTGCACATTTCTTGCAAAACTTGCCATGTTCAAACTACTTGCAAGCTCCACACAGACCGAATTTATCCTTTAGTCATTTCTTAGCGGCTGTAGACAACCCGCTTTTAAATCTGAATTGAATTCGTATTGAATCCCGCTCAGTATTCGGCAAGCGCGCGCTTATTCGATTTGTTGCCAGTACGGGGTTTGAGTTTGTAAAGTCGGCGGATCTGGTAGTCACTGGAGGAGGCAGTTTGCTCGTTTTTAATTGTAACTCGGTAGTGAGAGATGGCTTTGCAGCGGGCGGCCCTTTAGTCCAAAAAAAATAAACCGACGGCGATGAACTTGGGAAAGAACTTTAAAAAAAAATCTATGCAGATTCACTTGATATAACCCTCTCTCTCTTCGTGACTGTAAATGTTTTTGTTGGTTGGTCTTAGCAAGTCTTTGGCATAAGATTTATAACTCCTTGTATATTTACGTTGGTAAGTAACAATGGTTTATAACTTTATACTATCAACTACCATATTATAGGTATGATTTAACGACCATAAAGCAGAAGCGGTATCAAGGTCGCATTTTTATCATGACATTCTTACGTCACTTTCTCACTTACATATTTGTTAGAACGTGACAGGCATGGTGACAAATGATAAAGAACCGACCATCTTTGCCTTAAGTGGACAGTAAGAACAACTCTAGTGTATTAAATTTAAGATTTGTTTAATAACTATTTAGAAAACGTCAATAAACATGCCTAGACAAAACTTTAGACCATCTAACTTCTAAAAGCTATCTACCAATCACATAATCAACAGAGGTACAGTCAGGACCAATAGTAGCGGATAAAACACACCAAAAGTACCTGCCACCCTGGGTAACTTTTCCAAATGAAGATAAATCTCTAGAGTTTGCGTTCAAAAGTATTTGTTACAGTTTAATTGTCCTACATTTAGAATCATGTCTCTTTTTGTTACACTTTTACAGAATAGAAAGTATTTTTGACTCGTAATTAGATCCGCTACCTACTTTTGATGATAACTGTATCATAGACTTGCCTAAAACTGCCTACCACTTAGACAGATCTTGAAAATTATGAATAATTGATTTATTTACAAACAACACAGATGTTTGATACCACTCAAGGTTATGGTAATTACCTAGGTACTGCGCAAAGTGTGCAAAACTGTCGAGGGAATTATCGCTTGCCAGTGAGAAGGAAGCATTTTTTTAGAGCTCAGTTATTTTCATACTCGCTGTCGAATCTATGAGAACCTCTCGAAAGAAGCTCTATTCAACAGGAACTTGGTAACTAGATATTCTAAGAGTGAACTTATAACAAGGATTACGTCTCCGGCGAGTTCTTAAGAGAAATGCAATCTACTCAAGAATAAATTAGCAATCTGTTATGAATAAACTTCACCGCGACCCAATGAACTGGGGTTCTGTTTAAGTAGGTAAATGATTTATTTAGTTAAAAGAAAAATATGTACTGAAATAAGTTAAACAAAGATTACTGGAATAGATACGTATAATTATAAATATGTTTCCAAAATTTAGGTTGGTTTAGAATTAGTACTTGTTTAAAAAATACATACATTTGTGTGGTTATTAAACTCGTTTATAACATAGCACACGGTACCTATGCCAAGTTATAATTTTATTTAAAGTATTAATCTCTCTGGACGGTCCCTAATAACTGAGGATCGTGGTCAGTATCAGTGTAAGGCCTGAGTGGCCTCGAGTTGAGCGTGCAGCGGGGCGGGGCGTGCGGCGTGCATGTTAAACAAATGCAAGCAAACGTATAGGAGCGGCCTTAGTGCACGCTGCTCAAATCACTTGTGAGCCCGACGCCACGCTGCACGCTCCGCCGAACGCTCCACTTCGAGCGTCCACTCAGGCCTTACACTCAGGGTTGCATCTGGAATGCATGTTCTGCCTCCACCGGTTTATGTCCAACGTGTCTTTGACGACCGTGTAGAAAGCACACGATGACGAGACAGGAAACTTAAAGTATTTATTACAAATGTTCTGAAGTTTATTGTGCACTAATGAGTTACTAACTAAAATTTAATAAAGAGAATAAATACGCCAAAGCATGTAAAAACTCAACATATTTAGCACTTAGGCCTGTTTTTTATACCAATTTATAAGAGAAGTACGTTTGGTTTGCCGCAGTAATTTTCTGACAGGTTGAATGTTCGATATCTGCAGTGCTGTTCCAATAAACCTATCAGCAAGTTGTAACTAGGCTGCTAAGTTTCGATTGCTTCTCAGATACCTAATTACGAAGTGTTATGTACGCCGCTTGACTAGGCTAGTACCTATAATAACATTTATTGAATTTATAGCTTTTAACCTCGTGCCGCCCAATATACATTAGGATGTACACTCAGTTTCGATGGAATTTCAACCTTAATTAAAAAGAAAGTAGGTAGCATTTCATTTGTCTCGTAAAATTTTCGTACAAATGAAAATGAACCCAATTGAAAATACAACAAGATTCTAATTTCCTTGGCTATAATTTTGTATGGTGGGCGGCACGAGGTTATATACATATATGACATTTTTACCCACACCGTTCGAATAAATATAATAGTAAGGCGACGATATATTTAATTACGTTTATGACACAACGACAAAAATTATACCATGCCAAAATACATTATTATCACTCATACCTTTGCTAATACATATATCGTTATACGGTATAACGATTTATATATGTGCAATAAGATTCGGTATAACTTATACCTAATCTTATTGCACATACATAAAAAACAATCCACGTCTAGTAAGATAAATATTATAAATTTTACCCTCAACAGTGATAGTAGTGTACCTATTATCTTTATGTCTTTAATATCTATTCCTTAGTTCAAAGACTTGCTATTAATCATTAATGATTTTATAAAATTGATTTTTATTTGAATTTACGAGTATATCAGATAAAATAATGTTAATACGAGTATATGCAATATTTTAAATCTTGGTAACTGAGATAAAAAGTATAGGAAACATTAAATTTTTGTCGTGTTTCAACGCTGAACAAATGCTCCCTCTTTTCCGCTATTGGTTGTTATAGGCAATTATAGTATAACTAAAAAATAGACAACTTAAGTCCAGCTGCAGCTTAAAAACGAATCTAAATTGAATAATTTAGTGCAACGGGAGCGTTGGGCCTTTGGGCCCGATTCGGATTTTGAAATAGACATCTATTAGATATCTTTTAGGCATCACCAAGATACGATAACGATATGTTTAAGATCTAACCTGTCAAATTTGAAAAATTCTGTAGATACTCTTGAATGATTTCCACAGGATATGACTTAGAGATCCAATTCACATCTAATAGATATCTTACTCTATCTGGCGTAAAAGTGACATTGGTTTTCCGAATTGCGCTGCAAAAGAGAACTAGTTGATATCTAAACTATAACGTATCTAGTACGTGTCGTCTCTTGTGAATATCTTGAATATCGAATACGGCAGTTTAGCTGTAGCAAACTTGCGCCGTCCAGAGGCGGCCGACGCTGTCGCACAACTCGCAACTCCCGCAACTAGGTTATGGAACTGGGGAATTAGCTGCAGCCGCTTTCGAGTCTCGCCACTCCACCCGGGCTTTGTCGATTTCATTTATCTTTAATAGGTAGGTACTTCACGTAATTGGATGAACACCTGTTAATATCTGGCTATTACGTTATGTACTCGTATCCCAGTACACGTCATCTTGAAACTTAAGTCATTGTCAATAGAGGTGACAACAAGGTGTCATCTATTGGGCATTAGCATGTTGAGCATTAGTACGTTTACCTTAATTCTTTATAATTATAATAACAGTATTACTCTGCTTCTAAACACTACACTCATTAATATAATATTTAACAAAAACAGCTTCACTAAATATGTACTCTCATCATCATTATCATTAACCTGATGAAAATAGGACTGTTAACCCTTAAATAAAATCAACAAAGAAATTTCCAAAGGTACACTAAGTTTTATAAACTTTTATCACGTCACATAAATGGATGGTTTCTTTGTAATTTTACTAAAATACATATAGTTACTTAATGGTTTTTCCGGGGGTTAGAGTAAAAAAGCGCATGTAGGATGCTTACCTACTTCAATAAAATGTTGTTAACTTAGAGAATATAACCAAACGGAGTGGTCATTAACAGGCGTTCCCCTCTGTCGAAAATAGGCGGCCAATGGTCAACCACATGTCAACCACATGTATGGACCGACGTTTATCTGACATGACGTACCTATACATTTGATGTGCTCCTCCCCCGCAAAAAACGGCAGACTATTTTGTACCGAAAATTATAGACATGGCGTCTCCGTTGGTTATATCCTCTAAGGTTGTTAATAATAATAAGCTACAGATTAAAATTAGAGACTATATAGTCTTTAGTACAAAATTTTCTATTTATTTAATAACCTTAAACTGAAAATATAATAAAAAAATATATAAAATAATGTGTTTTTGTTATCTGATTATATTTACTAGTTAATCGTTTAAGTACCCTTAACCAGTAAACACAAAGTAAATAAAATTGAAAATAAATGTGGAAAGTTTAATCTAGTTCTGAACCTAAGTTTTCTCTATATTACGGAAGTTGCAATTTGTTCCAGTCCTGCCAGTTTTAAAACCGGCTACACTTGCCTCTAGTGTGCATCATTTTACCGGCAAAAATAAATTCTTAAAAAACTTTAATTAGGTACCTACTTTCAGTGGTATTTCAAAGTGGTAAAACGTTGCTGTGAATTTATAGAAACGAAACGATGCAGTACCTACATGCAGTTTACTATTTCAAACATGGGGTTCTATATATACGTAACGAAATAAATCACTGAACACTGAAACTTTAATTCTCGTAGATCATAGACATCATAGTGGTGTGATAGGTTTGTTTAAACAAAATTCCTATTGAAGATTTAGGAATATACCTACCCAAATAGATTTCTTACTGTGCTGTACGAGTAAATTCTGATATTCTTTGACGATACGACCTTGGAATTTGAAAATTTTATATGAAATTAAAAATGATTTAACGAAATTAAAGGGGCTTAAACTAAAATATTGGTAACATTTTTTATGACTTGTAAAGCGGATGATGTTGGGGGCGGAGGCTAGTTAATAGGCTGGATAGATATTAAAAAAAAAACATCTCATTTCAGCGCACGGAGCAAGATGTTTCTTATGAGAATACTTTCTTTCAGATATGTTTGATAGTTCCATGATATTGACGAACTGTGAAATGGACGAACGGAGACCGACAAGACGAACGAAGAATCGGACGAATGATGCAGAATTGCGTTTATTACTTAAAAACATTTAACGTCATTTTAAAATTGTAGATCTTCAATATGAAGGATTACTACGAAATCCAAATTCCAAGATTTCCAAGACAATACCAATACCGCTACTTTGGCGAATTCTGGCCAAAGATGTTTATTTGGCTTTCATAAAATAGCTGGAATATTGTACAGGTTGGCAGGTTACCCGATTGCCGTGCGAACTCGCAGCCAATCAGGGCATTTACGCGCGCAGTCACGACCGGGGCGACTACAGACGTGACTGTCAAGCGTCGGGAAGGGCTTTCGAACAAGAAAATAACCTTATAGAGTTAGACCAAGAAAAGTATGCTGTGATTTTGATAGCCCGTACATTGCAAGTGTTATACGTCAAAATTTCATAGAAGTTTGACGTTTAAAATGACACTTGCACTGCGTGGGCTATCAAAATCGCTGCGGACTTTTCTTGGTCTATCTCTAAACTTTATAAACACTGTCCTACTTAAGACGCTTTTTTTTCTCAGAGTAACACTGAATAAATATAATAGTATAAATCTCAAATAACTTACGTATTCCAAAACGCCAGTCATGGATTTTTTTTGATAAGCTTTTATTTACCTGTCCCGTTGTCTGTCTGTGTGTGCGTCTGTAATAAAATCTTGCAAGTTATTTGACCACCTTCCCGGTTTCCTTGAAGCTGAAAATTTGCATACATAATATGTAAGTCGAGTGACAATGTAATATTATGGTACCATAGACTGATGATGGAGACAGGAGGTGGCCATAGGAACTCAGTGATAAAACAACGCAACCTAATTTTGTTTGGGGTTATTAGAATTGTCTCAATGAGTATTTGTTGCCTGTGGAAAGAAATATACAGTCAATGATAAAAACTTGTATAATTTTTTTTGCCAAATGCTTATTTGAGGGAAATCCGAAACACTGAACTCTGAATGAAAAGGTGTTTTTACAGTGGCACTTTTTAGAATTTTTTCCTCAATTTTTTGGATAATGAAGATCGTGTCTTGGTCGTGTGCGATCACCCTAACTGGATAAAAATATACAAGACTAAATAAAACCGTCTTCAAAATGTCGGGGATGGCAATGATACCCGAATTTCAATAAAGGTATCTGATAGAAAAGAAGAAAGAATTTTCTAAGTATGTATTAGCTACTTTTTATAAGTAAGTATATAGATATATATATATATTTACTTACTCAATCCAAGTAAGAAATGGAATAAGTCGGAGACGTGATTTTTATTATCGCGTATAATTAATGTATTCATCCCGACATTGAATAGTAGGTACATTACGTTACAGGTGCGAAAAGTAGGAAATTCGCAACAAGCGGCGATAAAATCAAACACGACCGAAGGGAGTGCTTTAAATTGATACGAGTTGCGAATTTACAGTACGTATGGCCCTTAAAATTTTCGACATAGTTACATAATGTCCTCATTATAGCACTAGTGCGGTAAAGTAGCACCATATGTACATCTTACTGTAAATAGAATTTTCCTTGGTTAGAGTTAGTTCCCTTTGGTTGGCCGTAACTCTTATAAAATATCCTTGATTAAATCCGCAATATTCGATTAGCCATCATTACTCGAGTGATGCGATAATAGCGAACAATGCCATTGTCTCTACCGCGAGGATATCAGTTAATGCATCTGCCTCTACACATCGTTCACTAGGTAACGGTGCGTGCACGCCTGAAAACCGTACTCGTAGAAGACTAACGATGTAAATAGATAAAGTCATGTAAAGTGTCATTCTAATGGAACTTGCTAAGTATGTAAACAAAAGTCACACAAATTCATCATTCTTTGACAATTTCAATATGGCGGTTTGTTTAAACATATTTAGTTAGCAAGTTCCATAGAATGACAGTTTAGTATAATGGTATCAGTGGTGGAGCGCAACTGCGTCAATAATACCCGTTAAACAACCCGGACCTCTAAATTTGCCGGTTTATTATTATTTATGACTAGCGCCACGCCCCGGCTTCGCACGGGTTAGCAAATTATACACCTATACCTTCCTTAAAAATCATTCGATTGATAGATGAAAATCGGATTAAAATCCGTTCAGTCGTTTTTGAGTTTATTAACACGCAAACAGACAAACGCGGCGCGGGACCTTTTTTATAGGGTGCAGTGATTTATGGGACTAGATATTTAGTTAAATGCTGTGATGTGATAATCAAGTTTTATGGAAATTTCGCTACTGATAGGTTGAAGAACATCGAATGATCTCTCCAAAGATAGGTTACTTTGATACTTACACTATACTGACTACCTATGCTAATACTTTATTCATTTGTGGGTGTGTATCGGCGCGATTCGGGAAATTAATTAGAGATTCACTAGATATAAAATAGTAAAGATATGTGACGTTCCACGGCATATTTTGTATATAATACATATTTTGTAACCGGCGCACACTATTGATGTGAATGTACTGCACCAGTTCAGAGCAAGGGTTTGAATGAATGAGCGACTACTAAGAGCTATATTGTGTAAGGGAAACTTGGGGCAACCTCCATTGTCTCTGCGGTCCCGTAGCTTTGTCCGACACGAGGATTTTATTGTTTATCGCCTGAGATATTATTGTAATGGATCCTTCAGTGTTTGTTCAAGACCTAGAACTGTAAATGTTGAAGATGAGCTACTCAAAACTTTACTTTGTACGTAAGGTAATAAAGGCGTTGATATTTGTGTATTCCAATTAGGTAATAATTATATAATTATTTGTTGTAATACTGATTTAGGGAGTAGGTAGAGATAAATTATTTTTAATCAGCTCGCCCCTCCCCAGAACACCTTTGCAAATATTTTTAAATAACCTTACAGACGCAACCCACAGAAACACGGTAGAACCTACTTAACATTAAGTATGAGTTGTTTTAATTTCCATTATTCTGAGTACGAGTAGAATCTGACAAACCTGAATTAAGTTGCTTCTTCTAATGGCTCCTCTTCACGTTGGGTCAACGCCAACGCCAACGAGGGACGCATTTATGCGTTAGAGGGAGCAAGTGATATTGCTATCTCATTCTACCGTATGGCTGCGTCCCTTGTTGGCGTTGGCCCAACGTGAAGAGGAGCCTTTATGGTTCGAACTCCTGCCAACTTTATAATGTGGTTGATCTCTTACGCATTTGACAGATTTTATAAAAGCTACGACATAAAACCCCATAGCCTATTGTTTATGACGTCGCCGTAACTAGCGGAGAAGTATCGGTATCGTAGAGGGTCAGCAATGTCAGCATTAATTACCTCTATAGTACATACTTAGGTAGGTACCTATACGTATCTGACACGTACTTTGCAACCACGGCCATCCTGTGAAATGTGAACGATATGTTGTAATTTAGTTCAATAAACAGTGTAAAATAATACGTAATATGTAGAGTCTGGCTACTGAAATTTTACCCAAATGTTTGGCGGGAAATTCAAAAAATCTTGGGCTGGTCACACTTTGTGTAGTAGGAATTATAGTTTTGATACTAGAAAATATTTTTGATTTTCTGTGCACACGTAAGGTACCTAAAGGATATAAGTAAGTTGAATATACGTAGACGTGCACTCAAAGACAGCTCACATCATTTCTACAACTATGTAAAGTACAGTCAACGATAAACACATATGCTTACACTTTCTCACCATATACCATTGTCACAAGGCGAAAAATGAAATGTAGTGTAAATAAGACCTAGTTCGATAATACCATAATATTAATCCATCACCAAAAAATTTAAATAAGTACGAGTACATACTATGCCAAATTTCAACTCAAGGTCAAGTTCAACTTACTTGTCTTACTACATTTGCATTTTTCTTGCTTGCTTGGTTTGCTTACAGAAAAGACAGACGGCGAATAGGTATTTAAAACTACTAAGGTCCACTTGCACCATTCCACTAACCCGGGATTAACCGGTTAAACCTGGAGAGCCATGGTTTTCAGTACAATTTGACACTAGGTTAACGGTTTAACCGCTTAACTCCGAGTTAGTGGGATGGTGCAAGTGGGTCTAAGTTACAATTAATAATTTTGACTAAGATGAATATTTACACATTTAACTAACCATGACTAAGGGTCGGTTGCACCAAACCGTCTGTCACCGTTAAAGCGTTCACTAAATGTATTTGTATGGGAAATTTCATACTTCACTGCTGTTTGACGTTAATCAGTCTGTTAAATGTGGTTGGTGCAATTGGGCCTTATTCGCTGTAGTTAAAATCGGACTCTAAATATTCTGCTTCTAAGTAGTTATCAAAGTCGGACAGCAAATACTCCGGCTCCGAGTCCCCTCCTGTATATTGATCAGAACTGCTAGAAGACTCGTCATCACCGACGCTTATGACAAATCTTTTCATGTGAGTAGTTATGTTATCCTTTTGCATGTACTGATTTTCTATGTGGACAACATGATCAGTCATTTTTTTCCAATCGTTAGGGGTCACGCTTTCGAAGCAATCTCTAATAGTTCTTTCAAACTCTTGCGCAGATTGGGCTACATTTTTGCTGGCCACTTTTCGCTTAGCGATACTCCAAATCAGCTCTATGGGGTTCAAGAAACAGTGATATGGTGGCAGTCTTAGAACCTCGTGCCCATGAGTCCTGAGTATCTCATCTGCTTCGTAGATAGGCTCTTCTTTATGCTGTCCAATCAAACACAAGAGTTGTTCTTTGGTACAACGTTCACCAAACGGTATCGATTTCTCTATAAGCCAGTTTTGCAAATCTGCTTTTCGGGATTGTCGATTTGGCAGCTTATTAATTTGCACAGTGTGGTAACTTGCATTGTCTAAAACGACTACACTCGGTTCGTGCAAATTCGGCACCAATTTTTCCCGTAACCATTTGTTGAAGTTTGCCGCATTCATGTCATGATGATAGTCAGCTGCGATCGATTTAGTGCTGAATACTAGCAATGCATTGGGCACAAAGCCACTTTCAGAACCAGCATGCACAATGATATATCTTTTTCCTTGAGAAATTTTTTCAATCAAACCTGTTGTGGACGGGCCCTGCCAAGACTTTTTTGGTTTGTAATGTTGGTGAACATAAGTTTCCTCCAGATATATAATCGGTTTGCCTTCAGCACGTTTCAAAGCAATGGTTCTCAAGAAATGATGCCGCCAAGCTGCAATATCGTGCCGCTCAATTAGCTCTGAACGTTCATTCTTGTTCTGTTTAAATTCAAAACCGTTTGCCAACAATATTTGACGTAAAGTTTCTTTGCATCCAGTAAAATTAATCGATTCTTTTAAATCAGCCAAAAGGGTTCTGAGAGTAGGTACTTGTTTTCTGACCACATAATATTCATTAATTTTATTTTTGATGGCTTGAACATCGAAGCTATCCAAGTTTGATTTGGTAGCTTGATGAGGCCGCTTTTGCCCCGGAGTACTAAAGTCACCATTGTTTTGTTTGCCTTCATTTAGTATATTTTTCAAAGTTGAAACACAAAAACCTGTACGAAAAAAACTTTAATCAATAATATAATTTAATAATAATGGTAGACTCGCAAAATTGCAATCAATATGGTGGTAATTTCCATTTTGCGAGTTTCATACGTCTGTCTATGTGACCATTAAGTTACGTTACTTTAGGTTAGGTCAATGGTTAAGTTAAGTAGGTATACCTAAAGATTCCATCGACACGTTGGCCGCTCATATACACGTACACGGTGGGTAAAAAATAACTGCAGTCCCGGTGCCAGGGAGGTTTTAGGATTAATACTGAGCAACTTACCCTCTCATAGAAAATGGACCAGCCAAAATGTATACGAGTATTATGAAACAGCCAAATTTTTTTTCGCAATGCCTGGGTTGGTCCCATAGTAAAAAATGCTCAGTATAACCCCAAAACTTCCCTGTCAACGAGAATGCTAACTGCATTCTCGTTAACAGCCACACTGTATGGACATTGGACATGTTTCGAAACGTTAACGTTTATTTTATATTTTTATATCAACTTAAACTACTGACCAGTCACTCCACAGATTTCTTCTAAATATTGGTTTTCAGTAAATAACTCCTTACGTTCCAATGTTTTGATTTTGTTGATATTTTCCAGAATTTCTAATTTAACCGTTTCTTTACACACTTGTCCTGTTTATGAGATTCAGGCATTAATAAATTTACGTACTTAATCAAACTTATAGGCAAATTTTAGAACTAGTACCTACTTAAAGTATCAAAATATTAGAGCACCAACCTACTAAATTGCTTACGACTTGTAAACATTGCAGTTTTTCTTTATATAACGCTTCTTGGCGACTGCGTACATTACCGTAATTGTTTGCGAGTTTAAATAATAGGTTCCGGACCTCACTCGGTATAGTCATTATTAATATTCTTTCAAATAAACCGCTTATATACCGCGAACAATTTGAATGGATGACATAAATTGACAACAGACTTTTAGCTTTTTTAAAAATCATAGACAATTGGTGATACCACAAGGAAATATCAGTCAACAAAATTTGGCTAGCCAGACTTCTAGTAGTTTTTAGATGTGGTTGTAATATTTTTTCGCTTGGATATTTACTTTCATAGCCCCGTAAAATAAAACTGCAGTGAAATTTAAACAATTTCTATAAAGCCAGTAAGATTCGCCACGGACTTTTTTAATGCATCTCATTCTTCCATCGTTTAAATATGCCAAGCGATTGAAACAATATCCCTGAGGTGATCTCGCCGACTAAAGGATACCTAGGCATCTGCTACTTTAAAGTAACTCTTACTGTACTAGTGCTAAGCTCCACTCGATCGCAAATAAATTTGTTGAATTCTCACAAAATTTCGAAAATACTTCGTCTATTATAAATTGAGACTTATCTCTTTCGCTTAGGGGTCACATCGACCATTTGATAATTTTGTATATCGCTCCCAAGTGGTTGAATGCTAAAAACTGGGCTCAGACAAACGTCGCAAACCTTTTATCTAAATTGAGTCCCACTTTGCACTAAGTGAGGGAACTTTAGGCATTATGGGTACGATCATTTCCTTTTATTTTTCTTGTAGTTGAAAAGAACTCGAGTTGGGGTGCGACACCGTTTTGAGTTGGATAGAACATCGCGATTACAGTGCGCGGGTTGCGTGATTTCTCTTTTCATTTGAAAATGGTTTTGAAGTGTTTGTTTATAACGAATGTTTGTTGTGTTATGATGGTAAGTATAATTTTTCAGTATGTTATTTGTTGAGATTTGGCATGGATTTGTGACCTGCAATATGCTAACAATTCCAAGAAACTAAAAAAAAAATACAAATTAAGAAGGTACCTAAATATTTTAGGCAAAAGCTTCAAGTGTGAACTATAGTTGGTCAAGCAAATCTTGTCAGTAGAAAAAGGAGCGAAATTCAAATTTTCTATGGGACGATAACCCCTCGCGCCTACATTTTTTAAATTTGCCGCCTTTTTCTACTGACAAGATTTGCTTGACCAAGTATAAATTAAATTAAACTGAGTAAAAAGGCTATTTTTACGCGAATTTCACTCTAATATACTTACTAGAGTCAGTGCAGAAAGAGAAGAGTCGTGGAATGTATGGGGCCCAATACATTCCACGAATCTATAGTTGGTCATGGTCAAACCAATTTGTCAGTAAGAACCAGGAAAATTTTAAGTACTCACCCATTTCTTTTGGGTGCTAGTACTAGTGTAAGACAAAGATAGCATAATTCTCTCTGTCTATGATTGAAATGAGACAGTATTTTGACAAACTATTCTTTGATTTTTTCCATGTTTTTTTCCGATCTATTTGCGATGAAACTCTTTCAATCACATGATTGACGTAAAAAAATAGACGTATGTTGTCATTAGAACGTAGTGATTATATACTATTTGGTTGTCATTTTAACTAGAATTCATTTTTCCTTAATTTAAAGGAAAGAATAACAGATTGCCTTTAGAATTCAAAAGCACCTAATATGTATACTTTATCTAAAATACGGTACTCAATGATGCATCGTTTTTGGAATCGTACGAACTACCGTTCAGTAACAGCTTGCCCAGACCGCGAGCCTCCATGCCCGCCTCCTCCTGAAAAGAAGAAGCAAATCAGTCAAAACTGGGTAAGCTACGGTTTTGACTACGAGAACTGCCACGACGATTACAATTATCACAACGCATCTTTCTTCTTTACTATTACCTTGTGTATAATCTTTGGAGGGTTTGCTTGGGTGTACGCTCCGGACGTGTGTCTGAGGGACTGGGCGCAGAGAGAAGCTTTCCTAGAACTTCGGCGGCGTGAGGCAGGCGGTATGCCCGCCATAGACCCTAACTATGTCCCCCCAGGTCAAATCAAGTTTCCTAGTCAACAAGAACTATGTGACTTAGATTTTGAAATCCTTATATAATTATTTGTTGATCTTACATAACGTTAAAAGATTGTCATTAAAAACATACTACCGTATAAATGTTTTTATTGATTGTTAAATTTATCTTAAACCTTAAACGAATTAAACTTAGGCAAAGTGTAAAATGCCAGTAAAAACCGTTTGCCCATCAGCCGACAACTCAGTCACGATGCGGCCGTAAGCCGCTGCCAGGCGTTATCGCTCGCAACTGTCAAACTGTAGCCGGCTTACTTGAGGGCTCCATTGAGATTACACTCACGCCTGCATGGCTGACGGTTGTTATGGTGCTAATTCTAATTTAGACTATTATATTCAAGACAACAATTAAATAGGTACCATTATTATTTTATAACAATATATACAATAAAGTTTTAAAATACTTAAGCTTTTGCGGAAACATGGCACATTTAATAAACAGTGTATATATAAACTCTATTGCTAACTATTGCTTTATTTTAATCAGGATACCTACTATCAACTCTATCAAGAAGTCCAAATCTATAGAAGATATAGGATATCTAAAAAACTATTATCATTAATATTGTCTAAGATCAATTCTAATCATTTTAGTCAAGTCCTTAAAACATTTTAATAAGCAGCGGTCATCAACTGGCAAAGCGTTCCAAATAATAAGTGCTTCTTCTGAGCTATACTACATACTGGAGTCAGTTACGGATCGCTGCCATATATGACCCAAAAATTTTTTATTAAGCTATGAGCTTCATCACATATGATCTCTGAGTAATTCTAAGCATTTCTAGCCTCGGAGGCGAGAAGAATCGTGCGTCTAGTCGAGGAGGGCGGAGTACAAAGATGGCCGCCACCCGTCATCATTCAAAAAAATCTGTTCTGGTCTTGGTAGCTACTAGGGCAAGTTTGGTATCATTTTCGTATAAACCGAAGACGTGGAATTCATTGCTGATATTTGTTTTTTTCAGTTTCATAGTAATTTTGGAAGAAAAACGTAAAAAGATAAAAATTTGGGATGGAGGTTTTTGCTTTGAGAGCTAATAACTTTTGTATAGTGGCCAAAAGTATCATACAAAAAATACTATAATAAAGCGCAATTCATGCAGCTTCTAAACATATACATGTTTAGTAATATCCTACTGCAAAAAGATGGTGAAAAAATTATTAAATGATCGCAGCGCGGGTAGTTGGACTTTCGTTTATCTTGCGGACCGTCGTTTATCTTACAAAATGGTCGAGTACGAGTATCTACGTAGGTAACTATGCTTACTTTGCTAGATTTTATGATGACGAATAAAATGCTTTCTGTATATTTAATGTCCGCAGTTTCCAGTACACAGACATAATTCTGGTATAGGTTAAAAAAATACACACAGGTATCCCCATGTCTAAAGAGGAGGGCGGCTCGCTTAACAAATAAGATCATGTACAACCGCAATTTCAGGTTGGGTTAAGTTAGGTTCGATAGGCACTGGTCCCACCGCGAGCTAGTAAGCTATGAACTATCGGCTATAAACACGAACAAAAGATAAGCACTCCCGTGTAAATAAAAGAGACACGGCGATATTTATAGTTACTCGCCCAGCGGTGAGCTATATCGCCGTGTCTCTTTTATTTACACGGGAGTGCTTATCTTTTGTTCGTGTTTATAGCCAATAGCTCATAGCTTACTAGTTCGCGGTGGGACCAGTGCCTTAGTTACCTTTTATCCCTCGGAGCAGAAAATAGATGCCCCGCGAGGCGGGGCTTCGTTGGTTTGTCACCAAGTCATACTTGCATAACCTATATTAGTATGACAAATATACATAGCTGTTATGATTTCTAAATGTAAGCTCTCAGCATAATAGTTATTTGTTTTACAAGGGGGCAAAGTTGTTGTTTAACCGCTCGTGCTAATATTGATACCCGATCAAGCGAAAGATTTCAAAATTGTACCACGAGCGTAGTGAGTGGTTCGAAAAATGGAATCTTGAGCGTTGTAAGGGTTTCAAAGAACGAGGGTTAAACAAAATTTGCCGCCGAGTGAAACACAGAATTTTTCATCACACCAACCTGAAGCAAATATTAAATGTAAAATATCAAACAAAATCAAACCAAATCAAATCCAAATGAATGTTATGTGCAGGTTGAAGTTATTTATTAAAAACAACAAGTAAGTACCTATAAAATTACTTAAAGTGAGTTATAGCATGAAAATTATCGTGAAAATAAATATTTTGCCTCTTCCTAAGTAGTACAATTTTTCTCATAAATAGTGTTTTAGTATTATCAGCAAAAATAAGAGCGCTATTTTATTAGAATAATTTCATTCATAATAGTTATTTCTCGGACCCAATTTTGGACCCGGGTATATCCTTAAACTACGTTCAAAAGAGAGGTATGGGCACTGTGAATGTCATCTCGCTTTGTGTGGTAGGGCACAGCACAGCGGATGTCATTCCAGATCTATCCGAGCAGAGCCCAACTGGGGAAGTACGTACTTACCTCCACCTTACAGAAAACACCGGTCAAATAACACTAGGCCCCACTCAAATCGTTGCAAGTGCATTAAAATTAAAGTGCATAAAATTATGTCTGTATGATGAATTATGTCTGGATGAAAGTATTTTATTCGTCATCATAAAATCTATCAAAGTAAGCATACCTACGTAGATACTCGTACTCGATCATTTTGTAAGATAAACGACGGTCCGCAAGATAAACGAAAGTCCAACTACCCGCGCTGCGGTCATTTAATAATTTTTTCACCATCTTTTTGCAGTAGGATATTACTCAACGTGTATATGTTTAGAATCTGCATGAATTACGCTTTATTATAGTATTTTTTATATGATATTTTTGGCCACTATACAAAAGTTATTAGCTCTCAAAGCAAAAACCTCCATCCTAAATTTTCATCTTTTTACGTTTTTCTTGTAAAATTACTATGAAGCTGAAAAAAACAAATATCAGCAATGAATTCTACGTCTCCGGTTTATACGAAAATGATACCAAACTTGCCCTAGTAGCCACAAGGACCAGAACAGATTTTTTTGAATGATGACGGGTGGCGGCCATCTTTGTACCCCCCCTCCCCTTATTGCCTCCCAGGCTTGAAATGCTTAGAATTACTCAAAGATCATATGTGATGAAGCTCATAGCTTAATAAAATTTTTTTGGGTCAACTTCATAACTGACTCCGCTAACATGACAGTCAATAAACAAATGTTCAGCATCTGAATTTAATATAAATCTATCCCTTGTCTATTCAAAGCCAAGAATTTAATAATTCCCTAGCTAATTAAACTGTTCTAAGACAGGAGAGTTTAAGACTTAACTCCTTATTAATAAGGTGTATAGTATGGTTTTCATAGCTTGGTTACCTCAAGTGTTGGCCTGTGTCAGGCTGCTGTCGAGATGTATTGCAGGGTGTCAACCACGACAGGGGATTGCGACTGAGGCGTCGACCTTATCTATATTTAACAACAATAATAAGCCTTGGAAATTATATACAAGGAATTCATAATCAAATAATAATAAAGTGCATTAAAACCAATACGCCGAACGTTATTCCAGAATTGACAACAAGGGTTTTTAAGTTACTTGTAATAATACAATTCGAATTGCCATTTTTTTGGCTACAGTTGATTTATTTTCGTATAGAGATTTATTACACTTCGAAATGTTATCAATTTAAATAATCTTCAATAATTATAAGTATTCAAGAGTACAGTAATCTGATTGCTTTTCCCTGCAGAGGAGGCCAGAAGGCGTCTTGTTTAATTAATTTTCACAAGTTTCCAATTCAATTTCTTGTCTGATAAGATTTACTATAATAATTATATTCCTGATGTTTCCCAAAATTTTATGAATTATTATAATAGAGGGTTTTGACGTGTAATTAACTACACCACTACGGAATACATTTGCCACAAATTATATGTTATCTATTATCTTATTGTTTATTTAGTCGAATTGCCTGGCCTATTAGTGGGTAGTGACCCTGCCTATGAAGCCGATAGTCCCGGGTTCAAATCCTGGTAAGGGCAACTTTGATAAGAGCAACCTTGACGAAAGCATGCAAGATGGAAAGGGTGGGCAATACAAAAATATGCAATTAATACAGCGTGACAACGCTGTCATCTTTGAGCCGTGTAAAAAATAAATAAGTTCGGCACAAGATAAGACTTGACGGGTCTAGTTTTCTGTATCATTCAGTCAGTTGGCTTTACTCTAATAACAGTCAAATAAAAAATAATAACAAAAATATAAATTACAAAAACGAATGTCTGTCTATGTCCATAATGATTCACTAGGTTGGTGCTCGGGTGCTTTCTCGCCCGTACGCGCCTGTAGCGCCTGGCGGCGCCGGCGTGAGCGAAATGCAAGCGATGGCCGACCGTCAAATCGCATAAAATGGAGCGCCATTAATTTCCAATTCACACTTCGACAAGCACGCCAGAGATATAGAGTGGACACAACTTTTCAATATAAAAGGAGTTGCAAAATACCGACCGTTTTTGAGTTTTGTTGCCTTGTTCTATACTGATCAACACAATTTCACACTGTATAAAAAGTATAATAATTAAGTAAAATTAAATTATATGAAAACAGAAGTCGGGTTTAAACGTACCTAATTCAAATATTAACAACATCGACATAAGAAAGTCAAGACCCACCCCAAACCAAGTATTATATTACCAGATTTATTATGACTATCCGTCTTTCTTAAAACTAATCTATACTGACAAACGAATAAAGCTAGGATGTCCCAGAGAAAGTCATTTTAAGACTGCTAAATAATAAGCTTGACGGCGCCAGGAATTCGTGGCTAGAAAAGACACATAATTTTTTTTTTTTTTTTATGAATGGGCTTACTCATGGCCACAGACTAGCCGAGCTAATATAAAAATAACTAATAGCTAATTATAAAAATATATCGCAAAATGGTAATTTTCTCCTCTCTTAACAAGACACCGCAGCTTCCAAGAAACTTTAAGTTTACAAAGTTGAACATTGGTTTTAAGTTCGGTACCTTCAATTTACAATGTGGCAATTAACAGTTCAAAACTCTTACCGTTCATTAAGTTTGGTACGTCGAAATAATTAGGTTCTAACCTGTACAGGATTATGTGGTCTTAAAAAGTTACTGATCAACCGCTAGAAAAACCATCTACATTTTTAAAGACTATACATACCTATAGTTATTATAAGTAATGCAAAAGAGATTAATGATGCTTTTTTGCTAAAATTTTGGCCCGTCATGCTAAACACGTTGCCCCATCTATCTCTCATAAATCGTCGGACATTCAAAATAACAGTAATCTCCATAATTTGGACGACGAATGGAAATTTCAGTAAATAGGCCGCGTTTGACGTCCGATGGAAACGTTCAGATTCATGAATTAGGTATTACAATTATTGATTACTCGGAATAATTGAGTCTACCGATTTTTTTAGATTGTATGTTTTCTGTGTTTACTCATTTTTATGTGGACTAGAATATTTTGTCACTCTACTTACCTCTATTTCCATAAATTTGTAAGCAGGTGTAGGTACAATTTTATCTCAACTTGAAAATACTTGTTTTGCATGTACGAGTATAATCAGCCTTAAAATTTATAGTTCTTATGGGTAGTTTATTTTATATGTGGATAGTTGTACAGTCGACGTCAAAAATATGTTTACATTTTTCGCCTTCTTACAAAGGAGTAAGGTTCAAAAGTGTAAACATATCTTTGACCTCGACTACACACATTGTAATCAAATTGTAATTTTTCCTCTATCACCCGTTGACCACGAATGTTGTAAAAGGTTCGAAACGTCGGGTTGTACATTATTATACATTTCTTATACGGGATATACGAATATGTACTCGTATTTCGATCCAATCGTTTTATACCATGAGTAACTATCGTGGAAACCGAAGACGATATTAAGTGGTAAAATGTTAGGATAGAGGTTCCATGTATTGTTTAATATGTAATATGAGGTAACTTATTATTTATTTTGATAAGAAGATTTGATTAATCCTGTTCCATTATAAGTAACAAATAGCTTTTTAAGAGTATCCCATCTCAATAACTCAAGGTGTGGTGATGTCAGGATTGTCTGTTTTTGATCTACAGAAATTTTAGGAAATACATTTTAATATATATATGTAATAACATAACAAAAAAAGATATCTTAAACCATTATTAAATCAGCTTTAATATCACTAAAAATTAAGTGCTCCGTTATCCCCCTCCCGCCTCTATCAAATCTTAAAACGTCTCACGACCAACAAAGGCTTACCCGCAGGTGGCATAGAAGTAGTTACCGGCATCGACATTTCGATAGAGCATGTAAATGATCTCATCGGCGGCCGGGGTATCTCAGGGGAACTGTGAATGTGTCAAACTAGTCCAAGTGAGCTTTAACATAATGGTTGAGTTAAATTGAACCGGGATCATTTACATTCAGATGGATATAATGTTAGGTAACATTTTGGTACTCTTGTGAAAATGTGATTCATAATATTTAAATTTGTACGACACGACTGTATTGAACTATTGATATTACCAACAACAATAGGCAAAATTATGTATACACGTAATAATATGACGTTAACGTTGAAACTATTTAAGTATTGTTTTACTTTTTTGTTTTTTCTTCGCAAGTGTGATGAAAAACATGATGTGTAACTCCGGGGGTAATAATATTGCAAACTCGAGTCTTTAATTCATCCAGCCTGTGGCTGTTGTGAATTTAAAGACATCGTTTCCAATATTTCACTTGCCCCCCCCCCCCCCCCCCATTGCAAAATGCACTTTTTGTCGGATTGGCAACTAATGTTAAAATAAATGATAACAGAAAAAACAAAATACCTACTTATTTATTTGCTAATTCTAGCCTGTCTTGCTACGAAAATATAATAAAGAACTGTCAGTTTTACTTTATTGCGTTATGTAATTTTTGTACTATTTTTTTAGAGATAAGTATCTTATCGAAAATGCGATTGCTATGTACGACAGAATAGATGCAGGTTTACTTAATTGTTTATTACTAGACACCTAAAACGCTGTCACTAAAATGGTAACGGCAGTAGGTATTATGTACCATTTGATTGCAGAGTACCCACCTAATGCCAGTCAGCTCCCCGGCGTCGGCTTTAGTTCTGTTAGTAAAGTTAGTTCTTGTTACAGACAATAGACAGCGTAAGAGAGTAACTTGTGCTATGAGCGTTCATATTGCGTGACTAACACCATCGAATCAGAATAATTTGTCGTCTAAAGGGGCCTGCAGATTACCGGTTCGCCGGACGATATCAGCCTGTCAGTTAAACGCAAAAGGTGGCAGTTCCGAACAACTGACAGGCTGATATCGTCCGGCGAACTGGTAATCTGTGGGCGCTTCAGCAATGTAAAAGCATATTAAAGGAAAACAACCATCATTGACAAACTGGTGACAATTACATTTATATATAAGTCCAAGTGTAAATCTGAGTAACTTAAATTCAATATGCACTTTATATGTACATATATGGTTGTTTTTAGGGTTCCGTACCTCAAAAGGAAAAAACGGAACCCTTATAGGATCACTCGTGCGTCTGTCTGTCTGTCTGTCCGTCTGTCACAGCCGATTTTCTCCGGAACTACTGGACCAATCAAGTTGAAATTTGGTACACATATATAAGTTTGTGACCCAAATACGGACATGTGACGTAAACAAATGAATTTAAACATGGGGGCCACTTTTAGTAAATGAAAAAAGTTAAAAATATTTTTTTTTAAACTATATCATGTTACAGATCAAATGAAATAGCTTATTGTAAGGATCTGAAATATATTTTTTTTATAATTTTCGAATAAATAGTTTAGAAGTTATTCAAGAAAATAGGCAAAAAATGACCATTCCCTCCCCCTTTATCTCCGAAACTACTAGGTCTAAAATTTTGAAAAAAATACATAAAATAGATCTATACCTATAGATGACAGGAAGACCTATTAGAAATGTACAGTCAAGCGTGAGTCGGAATTAATTACAGTTTTTGATCCGACCCCTACGGATTTTTTAAAGAGATTTCACTCACGTTTCACATAAAAAATACATTGTTAAAAATTGTATAATATACGGAACCCTTGGAACGCGAGTCCGACTCGCACTTGGTTGGTTTTTAGGGTTCCGTACCCAAAGGGTAAAACGGGACCCTATTACTAAGTTTGTTCATTGATACCTACCTACCTACAGTACCTACACACGATAAGACTTATACTAAAACCAAATCGCTAGGAATTTGTAAATTGAAAACACCCGTTCTAATATGCAAATATTTAAAAAGATTCGCTTTTTTGTTGGTGTTCTTATTAAAGTTTAAACCGCTGCGTCTAATATTTCAGAAGGTAAATATTGGAGCCTGAGTACTCGAGATGGAAGGGGATTAAGGCTCAAGTCTCTAGTCCCGAGTGATTTGGAACCGATATTGCCTGTGCAGATATATATACATGTTCCATAGCTATGTATATACTTAGGCGGTGTTAGGTAAAGAGCTATCTGTGAAATTTTTTTATGTCCTAATTGTATTGTATCTATCTAATAATAGCTTTAAACAAACAATTCTTATTTCGGGGATCTTGGAAACGGCTCTTACGATTTCGATTGAAATTTGCTATACCTATGGGGGTTTTTGGGGGCGATAAATTGATCTAGCTAGGTCTTATCTCTGGGAAAATGTGCATTTATGAGTTTTCATACGTTTTCCGAGCAAAGCTCGTCTCCCAGATATTCGTGTATCAAATAACCTCTGTTAACTTCGTTAAAAAAGAAAATCCAGAAATATTCTCCAATTGTCGACAGCAGGTAACGTTTAAGTCCCCTTATAAAAAACGAAAACCTCTATAATTGTGTCAACAATGTAACAAGGTGTCATTGTGTCAAGCTTTGATCTTCGTTATGTAATGCGACGCGACGTGCAATATAGCGAAATTGTATGTTATCGAGTAGGTGGACGGCCAGCAGCGTCCCTCAAATTCGGTGTACTCGACTGCGATCGCCAACCCGCCTGCCAAGCGTGGCGATTATGGCATTAACCCCCCCATCATGGTTAAGGCCGCCGGAAGACGATGGATGCGGGTCGCTTCCAACCGGTACGAGTGGAGGTCCAAGGGGGAGGCCTATGTTCAGCAGTGGACGTCTTATGGCTGAGATGATGATGATGATGAGTAGGTACTGCCACTGTCACGTGGAGCACTCGAGCAGACGATAGCCGCGTAGCCAACCAACATGCCTATCGCTTACGCTCCGTGTCATTGTATGTGCAAAGTTTGATTACAATCCAATCCGTTTATGGGAAGGCAAAATTCGGCCAAGCTTGCTGGGGACTCTTAAGCGGTCACGTCTCGTCATCGTGAACTGTCACCGTCAATCACTTGTAGCGTGATTTTTAGAACACAAAAAGCTATAACAGCTGGCTAATTGTAAGTAAAATGTAGACATGTACCAACATCCACATGTTTGTTAAATGTATGTGGCGTAAAGCTAAGGGTGTGGACTGTAGTTTCTGTAAGTTCCTATCGTAACACTATACTGAGGTACAAAAGGGTGAGCGCGCTTACCGTTAGTCTTGTGGTCTGCAGCTGGCAGAGGCCTCTGCGGGTGGATTGCTGGTTCCTCGCTATTTACACACACTGTTTTGCTGTATTTCTTACGAATTCGGTGATCATTTCTTTCGCGATTTTACGGTGACACCTTTTCGTAAATAACACCACAGAATAAATAATATTACTAGGTACAGAAGACTCACTCTCTAACAAAACGCGTCTGTTACGATCAGGACAGATACTTGTATGGCCGCTAGGTGGCGACAGCGCCACGCGCGGCTTATGGCTAGCCACCTAAATTGGTGTGGAACGGACGTACTTTTAGCTACCTGTAGCAAAGCGACGACATCGCGGAGTGAGACACGCCTGACAACACATAAAATTAATATGGCATGAAAAAACGGCAATACCTAAACTTTTCCTGTAAGAACAAAGTCTATTGAATTTTTTAGCGACAGCAAAATACGTCAAAATATATTATTTCTCTCGGATCAAACGTATAGCCGTAATCTCTTCTTTGTGAATGTGAAGTAAGGCTCAACCAGCCTCTTACCTGCTTATCAGAAAATATCCTTTATCAGTTTTAGGCGGAGAATGCAAGGTGGAATTTCTTCTTGTTAAGACAAATTTTCCTAAAAATCTGAAGCATTGTTTTTGTTTAAGTATATAATAACTAGCTCGACATATTTTTACAAGTGTTTTTAGGTAGCAATGGTGCTATGTACCCAAGCATGTACGTTTCCTTAAAAAAAATCAGTTTTATAAAAAAGCAATATATCGCATAGCATTTTATCTGGATTGGCGGAAAAATACAAACGATATGGTTAAGTGGAGCAAAGGCCTCCCTTTGCCCAGCAGAGGGACACTATAAACTAGGCTAACAAAAAATAGCATAGAATAAAATCGATTACTTATAGTATTGAAATAAATAAGTAAATTAAGATGATGGCCTAAATGTTATTGTCCTCTGAAAGTCGCATCCCTCAACCAATTTTCCTAAAATGATGTGAGCATGTTTGATATTTATAGAGATTATTTTAATCGAATTATTTTTTAAATGTTTTTATACATCCCCACCGAGGTGTCTAGCTCACACAGCCACTATAGTTAATAACAAAAAAAAACTTTATATGTATATCTAGTTATTACCAAAGATTCATAGTATCTCATTGTACAGAATATGGTGATCGCACTTTTATGGTCTATTTATCTTATTCACTTAATTTTGTTAGAAAGTAACGGTGACGATAGCAGGCGATGAAAACGAGACCATCTTAGGCCTACTTGCACCATTCCACTAACCTGGGGTTAACCGGTTAAACCTGGAGTTACCATGGTTACGAGTAAAATTTGACACGGGGTTAATGGTTTAACCGCTTAACCCCGGGTTATTGGGATGGTGCAAGTGGGCCTTAGGCTTGCAAAAATGTATTTACTTATACATTATCGTAACGTTATTACCATCATCAATATCATCATATTTCCTTGCTAGCTTCGTGAGTTCCAGAAGCAATTTCAATATAAGTTAAAAATATTTTTTTTTAATATCGGGGGGCACGGCAGTGCCCCCGCCAAGTCGAGCGCGAAGCAAACACTGCCGTACCATCCTTTACTGGAACCATTTCGCCGCATTTTCAGGCCCCTATTTGAGAACCTCTGGATAAGACCAGAACGCAGAAATTTTGGTCATCCAGTAAGCTATAATCACATACTTAAAATCCAAAATTTCAAGTCTGTAGGTCATTTAGTTCCGAAGTTAAGCGAAAGCAACGTTTCGCATTTATGAAACTCACTCATGATCATCAGAATAGAACTAGTACTTCCCATAAACTCAGAGAGCTGAAATTTGGTACAGAGTTAGGGTTTAATGGCCACATAAAGGGAAAACCTAAAAATATTGCAATATCAGTCACGTTTTAAAGATCTAAGAACTGCATAAGTAAGTTTGTAATCCCATATAAATATATGATATTACAAAGTTACTGTTGCAGTTCCTACAAATAGTAGGTAAAGTAAAGTAAAGGTACACTACGATGTACGATGTGAGTATGAATGAAGATATGTTTAGTTATGTCGGGGGGCACGGCAGTGCCCCCGCCAAGTCGAGCGCGAAGCAAACACTGCCGTACCATCCTTTACTGGAACCATTTCGCCGCATTTTCAGGCCCCTATTTGAGAACCTCTGGATAAGACCAGAACGCAGAAATTTTGGTCATCCAGTAAGCTATAATCACATACTTAAAATCCAAAATTTCAAGTCTGTAGGTCATTTAGTTCCGAAGTTAAGCGAAAGCAAAGTTTCGCATTTATGAAACTCACTCATGATCATCAGAATAGAACTAGTACTTCCCATAAACTCAGAGAGCTGAAATTTGGTACAGAGTTAGGGTTTAATGGCCACATAAAGGGAAAACCTAAAAATATTGCAATATCAGTCACGTTTTAAAGATCTAAGAACTGCATAAGTAAGTTTGTAATCCCATATAAATATATGATATTACAAAGTTACTGTTGCAGTTCCTACAAATAGTAGGTAAAGTAAAGTAAAGGTACACTACGATGTACGATGTGAGTATGAATGAAGATATGTTTAGTTATGATATGTGTATACATAGTATGGGTATGAGTACCCGAAAAGAAGGACTGCCTACAAAAAGAGATGAGATCCCATCAAAAACATTACATGTAAAAAGGTGCAAGTCTCGCAACGCTTTTACTACACAAAAGTTTTGAGATGTAATGTGAAACCAAGTCGGTTATTTTAATCAGTGCCAGGGGGTGTTAAAACCGTATCAATAAGATATCTTTAATTTGTAATACGTATAATGACAAAAGGATCATCGTCACCTATTAAAAATAATTCTAATTGAACATAACGCTAGCGCTAATTGCAGGGCGAGCCTGAAACAAACACTTCTTTTTGGTGCAATGGCAGATTGGTGCAATGGTGTCATGGAGCACCTGGTTTTGTACCCTTGTGTACCCTTCAACGGCCAAGTCACACAACATTAACTATAATAATTAAGAAATCGCAGTAAGGAACCTTAGACTTGGCACGACTTTGTTTAGATTTCATTACTTTTTAGAGATAAACAAGCAGGTCCATCGAGACTTGGCTAGTTTTTTACAGAATGTTTTTGGTGGGATAAATATTATACACCATAGATTTAACAGCGACGGCTTTTGGATTCCTTCATTGTAATTTTAAATGTTCACAAAATTTAAACAAATTAGGGGTGTCGGAGCTGTTATTGACGAACAGCTCAGCTGAGGGGTTGACTCTTCAAGAAAACTCCTGCTTCACGTTAACTTATTTTAATTCTCTTTTTACAAAGGTTTAGGTATGTGTAGGTATGTACATATGAGACGGTAGTCGAGAGCCGTGTGTGGTATGCGCGGTTAGTGCTCGCCGCGGTCGTGACGTCATCATGCCCCTTGGCCCTCACCCCTCGGGGACTGGTTTGACCGCTGGTGCGTTAACAACCTGCCCCCCTTGAAAGCTGCTGCTTTCAAGATCGTTCATGCAGGGGAGGGGGCACACTTGGTTGAGTGCTCTTCTGACCACGCCCTTCTGCGTGGTGAAATCTGCAACCCTGCAGACTCCGACAGCTCCTGGATAAAGGTGTAGGACTCTCCCGAGTCTCCATTTGAGTGGTGGCGTGTTCTCCTCCTTGAACACCACCAGGTCTCCAACCTTGAGCTCCTTCTGCCTCTGGCGCCATTTGGTACGTTGCTGCAACTCAGCCAAGTATTCGTTCCGCCATCTTTGCCAGAAATGCTGGCGCAGCTGCTCGATCCTCTGGTACCTATCAGGGTTTTTAAAACAAACGGGGGGTGACGGCAGTGAAGTCATGGGTCTCCCCACCAGAAAGTGCCCTGGAGTCAGAGGGTAAAGATCAGTAGGGTCTGACGAGAAAGGAGTGAGGGGTCTGCTGTTCAGGATCGACTCAATTTGAGAAAATAACGTGCTCAGCTCCTCAAACGTCAGACTAGCGTTACCCATAATTCGCTTTAGGTGGAATTTGGCAGATTTAACAGCTGCTTCCCAAATTCCACCGAAAGTAGGAGAGTAGGGAGGAGAAAAAATGAATTTAATGTGTTCCTCATTGCCAAACTCATAAACTGAATTTTGAGCGGATCTTAGCATTCTACCCAATTCGTTATTTGCCCCAACAAAGTTAGTGCCATTGTCGCAATAAATTGTATGCGGTCTACATCTACGAGCCACAAAACGACGTAAGCTTAGGATGAAGGCATTAGTGCTAAGATCGCTGACTGCTTCCAGGTGGACGGCCTTAGTTGCAAAGCAGACAAAAATGTTTAAATAGCATTTTGTTATGCGGTTACCCTTTCCCTTTTTGCTGGAAATCGTGAAGGGTCCCGCAAAATCAAGGCCTCATACCTGGAAGGGGTAAAACGAAGTAACCCTATCTGCAGGTAGATTGCCCATCAGTGGCTTCATAGCTTCACCTCGAAGTCGTACGCATGTTACGCATTTATGAACAACGCTACGCGCTAACGCCCGACCGCCTACTGGCCAGAATTCGTCGCGTATGGAGCTAAGGAGCAACTGAGGGCCAGCATGTAGTAGACGTAGGTGTTCGCCTTCCATCAAGAGCCGTGTGAAGTGATGCTTACCGTCCAATAGGATCGGGTGCTTTTTTTCGTAATCGCAATCGGCATTTTGTAAGCGACCACCTACTCTAATTACGCTGTCACCGTCAACAAATGCAGCTAACTGCAACAGATATGATTTAGTTTTAAAGCTTCCTCTGACATTTTCAGTTATTTATTTATAAACTAAACACACTAATTCAATCAAGGGCAAATAAACAATTAGATAGAATAATTTGTGCACTCAAACCCAATTAAAAGTCTTGACAACTGGTCCACTGGCACGTTGACTTGCAGCGAAGTAGGTGACGTGACGTGACAACAACACGCACTGCTTGGCACAGGAATGTGGGCAGAACCCCCGTAATCACTGGAATGCACGGTTAGGACCGTATGAATTTAAAGAACACACTAATTTCCAGCTGATTTAGGGAATATCTTAAGGTTTGAATCGAAATTCCTAACGGAGTTCTTGTTATTCTGGTTTTAGGTTACTGAAATTGTATTAAAGCAATAATTTGTTATAAATTTATTAACTAAATAAAAATAGCTTAAAGCAAGATATGAAGTGAAGAAGAAAGATTAAATTTTATAAGAATTAAGCCGAATAAATGCTGTTGCTATGCAAAGCTGATGCAACACAAAATGGACGCCGCTTATCGCACTGAGTAGATACACCTATTTAATGTTTGCAATTTACGTAGTTCATGAATGCAAGTAGGCTATCCTTAACTTTATGCACAGGAACGAATAAGCAGCGATTTTAATAGCTATAGCACTGATTAATTAATATTTTATCACGAATTATGAGCACTTCAAGGTCTAGACAAAGCTGAGGCTGAGCACTATATTCACATAAATTAAGGGGAATGGATGGATCACAGTTGTTGAGGAAAATATAGGATGGGCTACTTTCCTGAATAATTGCGATGACGATCTCTGGATGCAGGTGCAATTGTTGCAATCCGTATGGAATATTCCCCTCGCCCGTAGATGTCCCGTTAGAATGGAATGTGGACTTTGGTACCAGGTCCTGTCACGGTCGCCACTTGTCGGAGCTGTTATTGACGAACAGCTCAGCTGAGGGGTTGACTCTTCAAGAAAACTCCTGCTTCACGTTAACTTATTTTAATTCTCTTTTTACAAAGGTTTAGGTATGTGTAGGTATGTACATATGAGACGGTAGTCGAGAGCCGTGTGTGGTATGCGCGGTTAGTGCTCGCCGCGGTCGTGACGTCATCATGCCCCTTGGCCCTCACCCCTCGGGGACTGGTTTGACCGCTGGTGCGTTAACAAGGGGACTTAATTGTGCGAAATGAATCAAGATTAAGCAAATCTGTATACTCGTACTGAAGCGTCTATATTTTGGTTGGTTCTATTGGTTGGTGGATGGTATTATGTAAATCCTTTACCGATCCATGGAAATACAGTCGACACCGGAAGATTGTATTAAGTTAAACTGAAAGAACAAACTCACAAGTAAGTAAATAGTACGAGTAACTATCATGAGATCGTTATGAGTTAATTGACCGAAGCGAAGCGAAGGTCTACGTTTTGACTCGGGCGTTATGCTTTTGTATGTCCGGATGTTCTCCTCTACAGGTCGCAATTCTTAACCGATTCTCGTGAAATTTTGTAACCGAATTCTATGAACCGATATTTTTTTTTTGTCGAGCTATTTTTTGAAAATTTTTCAACATGGAAAAGTTGTGATAGCTCGCGCTTATACAAATAGTCGTATCGGTATCATAAGAAAGTATTCTTTTTGAGACATGTTTACAGATTAAATGTCAAAAAATTTAGAAAATTTATTTCGCTGGTTTTGGAGGTATTAAGATATTTAGTTTTGTATGTCCGGATGTTCTCCTCTACAGGTCGCAATTCTTAACCGATTCTCGTGAAATTTTGTAATCAAATTCTATGAACCAATTAAAAAAATATATCGAGCCGGTTTTTGAAAATTTTTCAAAATGCAAGAGTTGTGATAGCTCGCGCTTAAACAAATAGTCGTATCGGTATCATAAGAGTGTATTCTTTTTAAGACATGTTTACAGATTAAATGACCTAAAATTCAGAAATTTTATTTCGCTGGTTTTGGAGGTATTAAGATATTTAGTTTTTACTTGAGAATGAGTAGCTAAATTTCGTCACCTCATGTAAGAACTATCATGGTGTATTTTGCAAACGTTCACTTTTTTTGTTTGCACGGAAGGTCTGGGTTCGATCCCCAGTAATTATATGCTGGGATATAACTTTTTGTATTTTTTTACACTTAAATTTCATATCAATTGTTTTTTATTTAATTTTATTATATTATATTACTATTTTTTTAATTTAATTTATTATTTTATTTAAGCTCTGCTCGCAAGGTCTACAGCTCACAGAGCCACTAGTTATGAGATTTAGATATGAGTTTTATATAACGTTCTTATTCAGATTAGACGATAACTGAGAGAAATATAAATAGTAAATCGAAGAAATCAAATTATTTTAAGAGAATGGTAGTTTTAACGCATAGTTTGTTCCGCTACTTTTGATGGTGTCTGTACCTATCGAGGATATAATTCAGTTGCTTAAATGACAGCAAGTTCTTAGTCAAATTGATATGTCAAAATGACAAACTACGAAAGTTGCTCCAATTTATTTATTGACCTTGTAACCGCTGTCGTCGATACATAACAGAGGGTGACAGTGTAAAGGACACCTTCATAAATTATATGTGTAAAATTGTCCTATAATATTTATTTATTACTTTTTCTTTCATGGTGCATTCATTGGCTCTAGCATTTATCAGTACAAAGAAAAAACATATACCTATCAGCCAACCATACAAACATTTTGTATCACTTTGCTGATCAAATGACCGGCTCACAATCACAAGCTTAAGAAATAGTAAGTACTACAATAATAAGTAAGATTCGATAACAATAGAAATTAATAAAGAAAAATACTATAAATTAACTTAGAATTAAAAATTAATAATAAATTAGTACCTAACTAGTATATTTACAGCATAAAAACTTAACCCAATTATTTATTTATTTATTTATATATGAAACTTGTTTTTAAGTTATAATTATCATGAGTTAAGTTAAAAAAGTACAAGCAAACCACCCGCGAGAGCGAGTCACGTTTTAAAGTCGCGGACTTCGACTCGCGGATTATTGACATAAAGACGAGAGAATATTTTGTCTCAAAATAGGCAGTTGTGCTATGGATTTTAGTACAAAGTCGCGATCGTTGTCATTTTCTGACAGTGACACCTGATCGCGAGTTTGTCGCGGCTCTCGCGCGTGAGTTGTGCTGCCAACACGCGACAAGCCGCCAAGTCGCGCCGATCTGTCTCTTCTCGCGCCTGTCGCGGCCAGTTGTGCTAGAAGTGCAGGGTAAAATATCGAGCACAGACAAAACATCCTCTAGACTGAGCATAGTCGCGCTACCCCCGCTGCCACGCATACGGTAATTTTACTCCATGTTCGAGTCGAAAGTGTCTTTGTGTGACGTCCGTGAACTCGTTCGTCGTTTGAACGGACCAATCACGGCACGGGACTTGGCTCACCTCGTCCCGCGCACCCCCGCATTTTTGGCAGCATCGGTTGCATGAAATAATTGCTCTAAACTCCGTCTAGAGGATTCCTAGTCTATGATATCGAGTAATCAAATCCAATGATAGATGTAGGCCGGGAATAAAATTAAGTACCTAACTATTATAGCAATACTTACTTATAATGATACAAATACTGACATGTACCTAACACTAAATTATTATATCTTAGCAATATCCGTCTAGATGTGTACAATAAAATATGTTTGCATGCTCCTAAATCTAATTACCTACGCAAACGTAATTGTTTGCATTAATATACATATCCATTGTTTGTATTTTGATTAAATCTTGCGAAATTGCTCCTTTCATGTGTCAACGTCTTAACTAAATCAGGCGTTGCTAATTAGTTTTAAGTATGGAGAGTCCTATCAACCAATCACGTTATGTAACCAATAAGGTAGGTAAATACAGTCAAACTTGCTTAAACCAATCACGTTTAATAGATTACCCGGTTATCACTACATTTAAAACTAGTCCCATTAAAATAAGACAAACGGACAGTGGAGTCTTAGTAATGGGGTCCCGTTTTTACCCGTTTGGGTATATATGGAACCCTAAAAAGTAGGTTTTTTTATCTTGAGAGGTAAACATAAGTAATAAACCTAGTTATAAACTTAACTTAATAACCAAACTAAACATGCCTACTGTAACCCTGCTTCTATGCCCTTATATAAAGTAATAATTTATTTTGCACACCGAAAAAACTTTAAGCATTAAAATTCTAGCCTCCATTGTTTGGAATGTTTGGTAGTCCTAGGTCACAATGCTTGACTTACAAAAATAAGTGTTCCAGAAATATTAGAAATGAGCTCTGAAAAATACTTCTCAAATCTACACCTAAAATTTGGTAGACAAGCACGTTTATTTTTTTGCCCTAAATTAGCGAAAAACGGAGACTAAGAAAAAAGCCTTGGGCGGAACAGTGATAGCCGGCAAGCGCAGACTTCCTTCCTTGCCGTCGCAGTGGAAACAGGTTCAGCCGGTCTGTAATTGCTTCTCTACCTATAGGTTGATGGACCGGTCTGGGGACATGGCAGTGCCCCGATATGGATAAAAAAAGTAAACCGGGATTTTCCGTGACCGAAAAGGCGTAATAAAACAGAGGTAAGTATACTCTTGTTAAGTAAAGGGTAAAACGGGACCCTATTACTAAGACTCCGCTGTCCGTCCGTCCGTCCGTCTGTCCATCCGACCGTCTGTCCGTCCGTCCGTCCGTCTGTCACCAGGCTGTATCTCACGAACCGTGATAGCTAGACAGTTGAAATTTTCACAGATGATGTATTTCTGTTGCTGCTATAACAACAAATACTAAAAACAGAATAAAATAAAGATTTAAGTGGGGCTCCCCTACAACAAACGTGATTTTTGATCGAAGTTAAGCAACGTCGGGCGGGGTCAGTACTTGGATGGGTGACCGTTTTTTTTTTTGCCTTTTTTTGCATTATGGTACGGAACCCTTCGTGCGCGAGTCCGCTTGCCCGGTTTTTTACATTTTGTTCGGCCTTGTAGCTTAACAATTATTGCAAGTCAAAGTTTCAACATAAATATCACCAATACTACGAGTTCCGCTGCTATTGTGTTCACTATGCAACACGACGCCGCGTAATAAGCAGACACGAAAATTCGATTTGCACAGGCGGCGGTGAACTTAATAATATATTCATGAATTACAAATCAAAGTTGCCGCCATCGCCGTCCATGCTCATTTATGTTAAATACGCTTCTGGATGTCTTTTAAAAACGGTGCCACGTTTTTTTCTAGGTGTGCAAATGCGGGGTTTTTTCTTATATACCGGGTGTTAGTTAAAGTGGGACTGGGCTGGTTATGTCTGCCGCATGCCGAATGACTTATGGGCCAAGATAACCACGGAGTGGGTGCCCCATGAGTCGAACCGGAGATGCGGCAGACCTCGTCGGCGATGGCGGGATAACTTAGACTCCTTTTTGAGAGACTGGCCAGATGCAGCTCAAAATCGGGAAGAATGGAAGAAGAGGGGGGAGGCCTTTGCCCAGCAGTGGGACACAATGGGCTCGTAATAATACCGGGTGTGGCCTGTAATATGAGCAAAAAATTTAACTGTAGGCTGTACTGTACTCCTCATACTGACCAACATTTGTTCGGCGACTTTTTAAAATAACTTGTGGTTTGATTTTTAATACACTTTAAAGTTTATTCTAAGATGCAATGTATTGCGAATTTTGTTATGTTTAAGGTATGACAAGCAACGTCAATCACAAGTTGTGATTGACGTTCAATCACAACGATAATGGCGTGGCGATGGCGTAGGGAGTCTAAATACTTCATAATTTTTAAAAGTTGTTGAACAAAAATGTCACCGTTTGAAGAGTACAATCTATGTTTTAATTATTTGCTCGTGTTATAGGCCACACCCGGTATAGCGTGAAAACATAAACAGCGCCCTTTGTCTATTTGTATTACCTACTTCTGTAATTATAGACTTACTGAAGAAAGTGATTTATTATAAGACAATTAATTAAACAAAATTGTAAATTACATATTAGGGTACAGTATATACTATCTAAAATTAAAAACTAAAATTAAAACTAAAATTCTACTGGTATTTGTAAATTGTATATGTATTTATAAACATCGGAATATAAACACGTTTTAGTACTTATACATTATTTGATTAATATCTATGAATAGTGTCGGTCTCAGGCAATACTTAAGATGGGTCAAAATCACATCATTTTTCATGAATAACCTTCGGGTGTGATCTTTTTACCCTAAAAATGTTAATTTATATCACGTAATATATGAATAATTTTCAAACCACATATCATTCATGCGTTTTATATCTCAATTAATTTTAATTTTAACATGGCTTTGTTCGTTAGGTGAGTGAGATCTGCCGTGCCCCCGCCAAGTCGAGCAAAACAAAGACGCACGGCCGTACCATCCTTTTCCCGAAGCGATTCAGGCGATTTTCGACGTCCTGTAATTTTGTGCTGGCTGAAGCTAGAACCCTGAATTTTCAGTGACATATAGGCCTTAACGTGCTTTAGGTATATTCTCAAAAATATTCAATTTGAACTTGTAGTTTAAGAATTATTGTACCTACGTCAAAGTTCCTTAGTTTCGACACTGACACACTCACTCACTCACTCACTCACGTACGATCATCATAATTCTAAGGTACTTCTAGCATACCCGATGGCCAAGTCATTATACGCATTAAAAATTAAAGATATCTTATTGATACGGTTTAACACCCCCTGGCACTGATTAAAATAACCGACTAGGTTTCACATAACATCTCAAAACTTTTTTGTAGTAGAACAATTACACTGCGAGACTTGCATCTTTTTACATGTAATGTTTTTGACGGGATTATATATTCTAATTTATTAATGATCTACCTAGCATTCTAAATTAGCAAAGTATACTATACTATATAGACATGGACGTACTCGTATGTTGGCAAACAACAACATCGCAATACCGTCTCGTCTAAATATTTGATTTGCTCGAGATGACGTTTAACTGGGGCTCGAATTATGAACGTCGCGGACGAGTGGGAGATTAAGGAGACTACCCAATATACTAAACTGTTGGTAATTCAGAAAAGCCACATGGACTGCCAGGTGTAGACTCCAAAATGATTAAACAAGTTTAAAGATTAATTCTTCATCATCTGCATACTTCCACATCAGTAAAAACCTTTATGAATATTTATTACTTAATTTTTTTATGCTCCACTGCATGATAAGCTATCACAGTTCAGATTCATAACTAGTTTTTCCCTATCAGGATGCCCCGACTAAATGGTAACATTCCATTTCTAACCGCAGCTGCACTACCGGTACTGAACGCGTCGCTGTCATTGTCAATTTCCATAGTAAAATTGACAGTAATGCAGCTGCGGATAGAAATGGAATGTTACCCTTCGGTACCTTGGGTCATAGATCCAAAGTGACGCAAACATCAACCGTGACGTGAAAAATAGAATAAATGCGGGGTGGTTGAAATAGTGACAGGTCTCTGGAACATTTTACGATCGTATGCCTCTTAAATTTAAGGGGAAAATCTACAAGACGATCGTGAGACCTGTTTTAATATAAGTATGTAGTTTAGCTAATGTAGGGTCAGGATAGCCGACCAGAGAATCTAACAATCAGAGTTGCCCTAATAAAGTGATTTTCAAGTATCAAAACATAAAATTTTACATAATATTATATAAAACATATTTTCGTTTACAATTCTTTATTTCAATGAAATACAGTTATTGTATAGTCGTATTTAGATTACTCCGTAATACATTAATAAAAATATGTTCGTTATATTTCCTTATCATGAACAACCCTCCTTATATCAAGTCGAGGCGCAACATTATTACATTTCCCATTACCAACGTACGTGATAAATTTTAGTTTGATTCCATCCGTCTGGTCTTAAATTAATATATCCGTATCGCAGATGTAAACGCAATGGAGTTAGCCGAGGGCTGATTTGCTTATTTTCGTATACATCATCGACTACGCGATCTTGACGTGTCTTTTAATTGATAAACACTTTTTAAGCCGACCACTGACTAACAGTCCGCCGGACTATACCTATCGGCCGGTCAGTTGTTCGAAACTGTCAAATTTTTGTTCTAACTGACAGGCCGATATCGTCCGGCGGCCGGTTAGTCAGTGGTCGGCCTTAAAAATCAGTAAATATTATTTACGATATGAGGCAAAATAATGTAAATAATCGTATATGATTGATAATTGTTACATATTTGCCGTGACTTATTTTTCAAAAGTGTCTTTCAATAAAAAGACGCGTCAAGATCGATTACCTTTTTTCTAATGCTAAAAAAAGAACTATAGCTCAGAATCCAACCCACTTTAAGACCACTGAGTTTTTTAAACTTTAGTTACTTAATTAAAACTTTATATACATATTTATTTCTAACATCATTCGAATAAATAACGTTTAAGTTATAAAATTAAAGTCAAGCTGGTATACTTTGACATTTGAAACATTAAATGGTTGTAAGCTCATTCAGTTTCTGATTATACTCCTACCCAGGGCTATAACCGCGAAAATCGAAGTTCGCAAATTGCGGAGATTTTTCTGCCACTCTAATTACGCCTTCATTGGAGTAAAAGAGAAGGATCCCCGCAATTTGCGAATTTCGGTTTTCGCGGTAGCCGCTCTGATCTACCCAGCTTAAGTTGAAGTAATTTATTTTCCCACAGTTATCCAGTCACAGAACCGCGAGCGACACAACTTTTGATTTCTAATTCATGAAAACATTAAGAACTTTGCTTCAAACTTAAATTGACTTCCCTTGTACATAACGCAAAGTTATGTTTTCTTTTGTGCGCAAACATACAACTTTCGATCGGTCTTATGTCACTGTACCAAGGATCAGTTTAGACTAACTACGCAATTTGTTACACGCATTTAGTAAATTTGTGATTCATGTAACATTCAGTGGCATTAACAAATATTCTTTGGACCAATTTGTAATATTTGACGTAAAACAATTAGCCTTAGGCTTTGAGATGATTGACTGACACTTGGAAATATTGTTGAAGTTGAAATTATCTTGATTCTATTGTACACGAAAACGCGTGTAAAATATTAACCTCCTTATTCATAAACGTTTACTAAAGTTGACAAGCCGATAATAATCGTTTGTCCCTTTCCATCATACCAATACGTCGGAAAGGGACAAACGGTTAATATCGGCTTGTCAACTTTAGTAAACGGTTATGAATAAGGGGGTAAGAATCGCCGTGCCGATATACACGGGGACTTGTTAAGTTGTATCATATCAATAACAAATTACGTAGAGATTTTAAAACCTTAACACCGGGTTAATTTAAAAAGCCACTTCGGATATAGAACACGGGTGAACCAATATATAATCAGTTAAATACGTTTTAAAACTATAGAACCACCTGACATATTTGCTAGGCCAAATACATAATTCCACAGATAACTATGAAAAGTGGTACCTCATTAGCCAAACGATTAAGGGTCGGTTGCACCAAACTGTTCGTATCGTTAAAGAGTTCGCAAAATTTTCATGTATGGAATGTTTCATAGTAAAGTGCCGGGGCGCGCCAGCTGACGTTGATCAGTCTGTCAAATGTGGTTGGTGCAACTGTCCCTAAGTCACGTGGTTTTTCTGTTTATCCTCTTAGCATATCCAAATAAGTAATAACTTACTTGATAAATAACTTACAGATATGTGTGGTAATAAATCAAATTGTATACACAAACAAAAAGTGATATTCAGATTTTATTCGTACTGAATTCAGTTACTTGCTACACACGTGTGTGCTACAAGCGTCTACGGCGTAGCAACAGCCGTATACCAATTTACCATCTAACTGCCCGATTCGAACTTTAAGATATGTCAAATATTACGGCTAGATACGATATGGATTAGATATGTCAGTGTCAAATGTGACATTTTTGTTGAAGAAACCATGAAGAAACGTCACATTTGACACTGACATGTCTAATCCATATCGTATCTAGCCGAAATATTTGATGTATCTTTAAGTTCGAATAGGACTGTAAAGCAGGCCACTGACGAGCCTTCCGAATGGATGCCATTACAATGGATTCATCCAAATGGACGGCATCATAATATTAAACATTGTACGTTTTTGACATTCACGGACCGATTTTGGATTGCAGCCACGCTATTTGGACCGTTGGAAGGCTCGTCAGTGGCCACCTTTACTTTCAATGAATGATTCCGGACGGTATTTGATATTTATAATTTTATGTCATAATAATTCAGAAAAATTTCGTCTTTATTTTCTGTTTTTAATATAATAGCATAATGATAATTAATAATGCTAAGCAAAATTTCTAGTACATTCATAAATAGCATATTTTGTTTATGACGTTGGTGCAAATTCAAATGAACATTTATTTAAACAATGGCCAGGATGAGTGGTTGGAAATTATTGTATTTGTTATATTTGTAGTCAATAAATAAATAACCGTTATTTTATTATAGTCAATAGGCCCACGCGAAATATTTAAAAGCTCAAAATGCTTAGGTACCAATTAACTGTGCCTACCTTTCTAGCCAATTTTATAATCTCGCTCTGAGGTTTTGAACTCAATTAAAAGTTTTTGCAATTTAATACAGAGGTAAATTTGATTTAAATATTTGATAGAAGTTAACGTGAAAATAAAGTTCTATATGAAACTTGATACAAGTTTAAATTATAGCGTTTATCAATTTAAATATTTGATTTATTGGAACATCTCAGTAAAAGGATACATCAGAAAAATAATTAACTAAAGACAGAGGCAGCCAACAGGCGTTTTTCTCGCTAAGCAGTGATCTCTTCTAGACAATGTTTGGATAGCGGAAACTACATATTTAATCTAAAAGGTGTTGCAAAAAACGCTAATGAAGCCTACTTTCATACACACAATTACAGTAAACACACACATAGAGTCTGTGCGGAAAGAGAAGAGTTGTGGAATGTATTGGGCCCCATACATTCCACGACTCTTCTCTTTCCGCACAGACTCAATAAGAAACTACAAACAGAAATACATACATAAAAATATATAAATAAAAACTAACTATATACCTACATATACTAAGGTAGAGATAGATAATCTTATACATTTAAACGAGCAATTTTTGTATATATATATATATATTTCGGTGATCTCGAAAACGGCTCTAATGATTTCGATGAAGTTTGCTATGGGGTTTCGGGGGCGAAAAAACGATCTAGATAGGTCGCATTTTTTAGTTTTCATGTGTTTTCCGAGCAAAGCTCGGTTTCCCAAATATCATTTCAACATTAAATAAGCACTTTTTCAAATACAGCAAGAAATTGAGCGCATCTAATGTGATGTTCCAGAGTCCAACAGTTTGAAAGGTAAAAGAAGTTTTGTAACATTTTGAAGAAGAGAATGAGACAGAAAAATGTATGTAAACTACAGACAACCTCAGAGAATTAAGATACTAAAGAAGGCGACATTTTATCAAAACCCCGAACACAACGATATGGAAAACAGGAAGTTCCCACGAAACATCTATCATGTTATCAATATAGCAAAACACGACAATTTGCTTTGACAAACGAGGCTCTATATATACGCAAAACGCGCTTCCCTAACCGTAAAAGAGACAGTATCAAAAAGCAGATCTTACAAAATTTATTTGTCTGTGGCGAGAGCCAAATCAACTGAATAATATTGATAGCATACATCTTATCGGTTTCTAGTGTATGAATTTATATTTTATTCCTTGTGGGATACGGTACTTTTTACAAAAATGCTACAAGATATGATGAGAGTTTCATAAAGTTACTAGTGAAAATGCGGTTACGCGGTTGGTTTGAAAATTCGAACCTATCATTTCGAGCGTTGCGCTGCTAGTCAGTGACGCGTTAGCAACAGCACAAGGCGGACGTGTTCCATTTTCAAACTCTTGGCGGGAAAATCTTTCGTGACGTTTGGTTTTAAATTGTTCTTATTAGCTTTGGATTGCATCGAACAGTTGTTGTGTTGGCGAACGGTAAGTTTCTTTTTTAAACGAGTGCGTACAAGTAGTGTATTTTTGGCTTATTATGGTAAATATTAGCACTAAAATAATAATAACGTTTTCTGTAAAAAAATAATTGTGATTAAGAATATATTTAAATTCCTTTTATTACTTATATATAAGTTTTTACAGAAAACGTTATTATTATTTTAGTGCTAATAAAATATATTTAAATTCCTTTTATTACTTATATAAAAATATCACAATTATTTTTTTACAGAAAACGTTATTATTATTTTAGTGCTAATAGGCAAGCCCGTTTATTTTTATCTTTTTTAATTAAATAATATGTATATTTTGACTGGTTGAAAATGTTAATTAGTGTTAGTTAATAGTTATAATATATAATAGTTTATAGTTAATTATGTTATGTTAATTATGTTAGTTAGTTAGTTAGTTAGTTAGTTAGTTAGTTAGTTAGTGAAAATTTAACGAATAGACGCTTTCAACTTCATAGGTGTCAAATGCATGTTATTGCACTCTTTTGTATCGTATACATATGAAATTGACTTCATTACTATGTTTAATTATTTTTATGTCGGTACTTTAAAAATATGTCACTGTCAAAAGGTAAGAAACAATAAGAATTGTCGTGGTTTGACTAAATAGATAATTATAATACTTACATAAAAAAAAACATTATGTAGCTATTCTGAAAATATATTCGTAATGTTTTTATCATTACAAAATGCTATGTATATAATATAAATTTTTATGAAGGATAAAGAGAAAACCATCAAAGAAATGCCGCAGCTCAGATATCCCAATAAATTCTGTACCCGCGATTCCTTCCAGATCATTTAACGACAAACAATATTATTCCTTTCGCAATATATTCCTTGCAAAAACAAAACAAAGCAAAGAAGGTTGAGATAAGCGCAATTTCAAACTTTTTCCTAGAGTCAGTGCGGAAAGAGAAGAGTCGTAGAATGTATTGGGTCCCATACCTTTCACTATTCTCTTTCCGCACAGATTATACTAATAAAAGCATAGTTCGCAGACGGACAGACATAACGGCATACCGACATTGCCGATGTGTTGCCGGGTTGAGTGATCCGCCATTTTACCTATTTTAGACCAGGAGTTACAAAAACAGGGTGGCCATCTTTATTTTTCGAATAATTTATTATTCTAATTAAAACTGTACCTAAGTACCTATAATTGCCGTGCACAGATATTCAAGTATTTTAATGAACTGTATTTTCAGAGCTAATACTCATATTAACGCCGTTTTCGCTTGTTCATACCTAATTCTGGATTCTCAAATGAATTTGCATTCATATAACTTCCGCGTGAACCACGTATCATTCAGATTATTTCAGAAACGCTGTTACCGCGGCTTTCCGAACAATATTTGTCTTCGTACACACGGGCTGTGAAAACATTAAAATAATTGCTTCTTGTTTCACGGGCATTTGAATTAAAGTAGCTATTAGATAAACATAATGGATTACACGTACAGTACAATACAGTACCTACATAGGTATTTGCATGCAGGAGTGCTAAGCCAGTTTTGCTGACTGTACAATGTACATACCTAATATATACCTTACCTTTAAATCTGTGCGTGCGGAATGCAATAAATAGAGAAGCATGGCGGGAAACAACAAAAAAGGCCGTACAACGACCTCAATGACCACGACTGCTCTGACAAGAGTATCCGACTAAGAAGAAGAAGAAGAAGAAGAAGAAGAATATATACCTACAAGTAGGTGCTTATTAGATACAAAAAGTACCAACTTCTAATGCAAAAATATAAAATGTCACAGAACTATGATTAAACAACATGGGATTAAGGATGACTGGCATTATTTATTGCATTTTAATAATGAGGAAATTGATATTTCAATGCACCTACATATTACTTTTTACACGACTGCCCAAACAAAAAGAGTGTATTGTTTTCAGCGTTCATGTTTGTATGTATGTGAGTTTCTTTATTTGTGTCTTTTATTGACATTAAGATTTTATTTTAGACACATTCTAGACTATCATTATTTAATGTTTGACTAACTTTAATGAAATTCTTATTTTTAAATTTGACATCTCTATGAAAATGTAATATTTTTAAACAATAATAATAATCACATCAATAAATTGCTCTGATAATTAGCTTTAAGTGATTATATTTGTATATGACTATTCAAAAGTACTTGAATAAATAATATTGTGAATGTTAAAGTTCAAATGCTTTTTCCCTTGTTAACTAATCCTCCATTTTTACAAGCACGATATACACACAAACACACAAATACAGTCAAATTGTTATATTATTTATCATGTGTACCAGCTGGTGAAGGCTCTCTTTATATCTCTCTATACTTAAAAGCCTGAAGAGAATGTTGCATTTTAACCACAAGAGTGGAAAAGTAAATTTATGGAAAAGTTGGTTGGTAGAATTGACTCGTAAAACAAATAACTATTAATCTAACTATTACCACAGAATAAATAATCGTACTACGTACAGAAGACTCACTCTCTAACAAAACGCGTCTGTTACGATCAGCACAGATATGGCCGCTAGGTGGCGACAGCGCCACGCGCGGCTTATGGCAAACCCCAAAATTGCGGCCGAACGGATGTACTTTTAGCTACCTGTAGCAAAGCGACAAAATCGCGGAGTGAGCCTCGCCTGCTGAAGTTGTCCGCTGTTAACAATGGTATCATATTTTTAGTTCCTGAGTAGGATCCTGGGAAGGACAGCCCAATGCATAACTTTTAGTAACGTTTATATCACTGAAACGTACGCTTGCATGTTGCAATACGGTTTCAACGGTCCCACGAGTTTGGTTTCCTGATAGCTTTTCGTTACTGCTACTAAGTATTTTCCCATTTTACATATAACAACAGGAATAAGTATTTTTATTCTATATAAAAGCGCCCATTGAATCTTTAAAATAATTTATATACCTATAAATTTTTACTTTTTTGGCTTAGGAATACATTTAAATATAATTTGAATGAAATCAGTAACTTAACATAATAATTACAGAAAAAACGGCCTAATTACCATAAAATATTTCGTTCCACTTTTATGTTTAGGCCACCTTGATTTTGCGAGCTGACAAATTTTGCGTCCAACTGACAGGCTGATATCATCCGGCGAACTGGTAATCAGTGGGCCCCTTTATTAGTTTGATATAACTCCTCCAACGACTCCATAACTTTAAGGTAGGTACAAGCACGTACAAGTGTGTTTTTTCCCTCCCAATCTTTAACCAGGTTGTTTTAGATCTTTAGCGAAAATGGAGAAAACGACTTTTCTTCGTTGTCGATAAAGATTAAAAAAAAACCTGTTACATATAGAGACTCTATTTTTGAACCAATATAGTAGCCTTACGTGATGTAGTTTTTCTTTTTTTAAGGTCATATAAGGTTTTCCCGAGGGTCTACACTCTACAGTATGGGGTTCTTCAAAAAAGGAGTGTACAGGTTTTTAAAAGGCCGGCAACGCGCATGTAACACCTCTGGATTTGCAGGCGTCCATAGGCTACGGTGACTGCTTACCATCAGGCGGGCCGTATGCTAGTTTGCCATCGATGTGGTATAAAAAAAAATATCGACAAAGAGGGACCTTTGGGCCAGTTTGGGCTAAAACTGTCACATATAAAGCTTGATTCACCGAACAATACCAAATTAGGTTTAAACCAAAGAGGATGACGATGTGATCACACAATTTCATGGAAACACCCAAGGGAAATTACTGGTCGCTCGCTAAATATATGTGCAGTATGATTTATGGATGAAAATAGTAGGCAATACACACTACACAGGATACAAAGGAATTGCGATGTTCAGGCTACTGCGAAATTAGGTCGATGTAAACTATCAGGCCAATTCGAGTTTTAGTTATTATTTATACGTCATAATTTCATTTTTTCAGAAGTTTGCCGTTTAAAATAACACTTGCACTGTAGGACACACAGTCGTGACTCAATTACCAATACCCAAAATTGTATGATAACTCTATTATGTAGCATCAAACAAGAGTTAAAATTGCATCATATCGTACGATTATCTAACGAAACCTGTTAACGAACTAGTAATCTAGTAACTTTGTCGAATTTTGTAACCTGGCTCTTTTGCGTCAAATCCGGTAGTTCTGATTTTTTGCAGACTTATTCATGATGTTGGCCCAATGAATAATCCAAGTATGTGACCTCGAGCGACATTAGCAACTTTGTCAAAAATCGATGTCAAACGCAAAATGTATAAAATTACCGTATTATAGAGGCGTATATTCCGATTGTAATAAAAGTTTATGAATTTGATCTGGATTCATTGATCTTTCAGTATCATTAGTCAAGTTTCTGGTTAGAAAAATGTTATTTTGTACATACCCATAACAAAACCAGATCAAATTTATAATCCGTTATCACAATCAGAATACACGTCCTGCCCGGGGCGTAATCCTGATTACCCTAATAATCTTAATTTACAATACATATGATTATTTTCAAAACCTCGTATCATGCGCGTGGTTAAAAACTGAAATACTTTTTATTTGAATGCAGTATGGTCCAGTTTTCATTGCGTCGGTCGAAAGGCAAGAGGTTGCTAATATATTCCCCGTCACGTAGCTTACGATACCTAAGCTAACTAATTGACAATTCCGATTAAACGGTTTTGCTCTTGGGCGATACTTAACGCAATTATTGAATAATTACTAAGTTAGTAATTTTCATTATTTACTCATATTAGCGAAGGCCGAATAAATAATATCTATTCCAAACTGTAATTTATCTTTAATTAACTTATTAAAATGATCCGTTAAATTATTTTAGTTAAGTAACTATTGTAAAAAAATGTTATAATTAGTAGGGGAGGGGCATGAAATTTTCTTAGAATATACTTATCTTATAGTATAGTATAATGATGCCGTGACCCTGATATACCTATTAAATTAATTATATTTATATCATAAGTAATTACTTACTAATACAATATATTGTGTTTAATTGCTAATTAAGATTCTTGTTAGAAAAACACTTTTATTGCTGGTGCTTTTATTAAATACTTACGCACCAGGGGGCCGATTTTTGAAATTCGACCACTCGATTTCGTGTATTTCGTTAAATGATATCTCCACTACTAGGCGTTTAAATTCTACTAATAGAATTGAAATCGAGTGGTCAATACTACTAGATTCCAAATTTCGATCGCTCGTATTTCAAAAATTTGCAGTTCGTGTTTTCCACCGATTTTCGAGTGACGAAATCGAGTGATCGAAACTCAAAAATCGGCCCCCTGGACGCAACAGGAGCCACTCGAGTTGGCGGACCGACACACACTATGGCTAAAAAGAATACTGTGAAACAAAAACAGCGCCATCTATTGTTTGTCATCCAGGTCTAGTCCACGGCAGTGTTACTAGGTAGGTATAATAATTTCGTGCGGTTGGTAGACAAAATAATGATAAATGTATTAAGTAAACTGCATTTGTTTTATATTTCTTAAGAATTCATAAGATAATTATATTTAAAGTGCATAATTTGAACTTTGCTTGAATATTTGGACACAAAACCTTATTTGTAGGTACATAATGTATGCGTTGCCGACTCGACTCGTATAGTTATATGCGAACTGTCTGTAATATATTCATGAACGAGATCGTATCCCTTTTTATTGGCCTTTCACAACCACTTGAGTTTATAGGATTGTTGTATCGCTGATTTTGGGAGCAACGCAACCTTTTAGCGTTATTTTGTTATTCATAAACGTATAAATGATTATGGAAATCGAGGTTGGTGTATATTTTGCTAGAAAGGTCTAAATAGCTGGTGATGTCACAAAATGCTATTTAGGGTCCCCTTTACATTTTCATCATATTTTTTTACTGTAACCTTTCGTTTGTCTGTTTTTTTTCTTTCATTTAGCTATATGTTACCGTTCATTTTATATTATTTTTTGCATTATATTGCACTTATAGGTAGGTACTTAACTTTGTCTTAAGTTTCAGTTCAGTAAAACATTTAACTTCATCAAAACGTCAAACTTCAATTAACCTATGACGTATAAATAACACTTGCACTACGTGTGCTATTGCTATCAAAATCTAGGTCTAACTCTATCTTATAATCTATCTTCGAATAAACCAAAAGACAAAAAGATCTGTATCTGTACAAGACCATAAGTTTCGCGCTTGTCATTCCAGAATAAATATTTCTGCCGTAGCGGTCATCGAATCTAGGTAGGTACCAATAATATGTCCCTCCCACTAGCTCTTTAGATTAGCAACTCTGTAACCTTATGTCGATAGTCTTAAAGTAGTATTAATATAATAATATGGTCTTAGTTCTTCTGCGAACCGCTTTTTTATTTAATTTCGCAGTAAAACTCCAATCATTTCATTGCCCATTGAGTGACTTTCTCCAGTATAAATGTTTGCTTATAAATAAAGTAGGTATACGAGTACCTACTGTCCTAAAAACGAAAGCCCTCGGATTGATTAAGGCCGTTGCAATGCCGATGACGTATTTAGGGCGCCGTTGTTCAAACACAATGCGTTTTCGTGCGCTTGATTAAAAACGAAAACTTTACAGCCAGTGTACAGTCGCATGGAAAGTTTTTGCGCAAAAATAACTGTTGTTGTATTGTTGAAATTTTGTTAGCTTCTGGTTTTTTAGGGTTCGGACATCAACTAGGAATTCATAATAGTTTCGCTAAGTACGATAACATCATAGTTGAGGCATCTTATATTCATTATCTATTTCGGCAGCGAAAAGTGTCAAAAAGATACGTATAAACATAGATACGTTCAGTCGTTCACTCAAGATAGATCAAAGTCGTTCTTGTTAGCTTGTGAGCTACGGACGCAAAAAAATAATGCCTGTTTTTACCTTTTTGGTCTCTTTTTGGTACCCGCTACGAAGTGACAGCTGCTGTGAGCGTCTTGTTTTCATCATAAATTTTTGCAACTATTACACAAATAATATGAACGTTAATGTTAACATTTAATGAAGTATTCCTTAGACATATTATAGTTTCTACGTTATGCCTGCGTCCTGCACTGCACACATTCGATTTGATCAATTGAGTGCTGATGCAGCGGACAATTATAGTGAAATATTCAACTGGCTACAAGGATGATGCATCGTTGTATCATGCAAAGATGGGCACCAGATGGCTTTAAGGTAGCGTTTTACTTATCTATGGCGCCCATTAACCAAAGGCCTCCTCCATTTTACTCTACATTTCCCTGTCTTGGGCTTTTGTTACCCAGTTGTCGCTGGCCAACTTTTCATATTTAATTTATTTGCATAATCAAGTACATTACAATACATAGGTGGCTTTTAGTTCTTCTGCCCATCTTCCATGGCATTCTTTTACCCATGTTGTGACTCTATAAATTATTATGTCTAATTATTCTGCGTTTTATTTAGGTATATACCGCACTGAACCGTTACCGCAACAATGCATCAATTACGTTACTACCATACACTGATGATGTCTGAGTTAGAAATAGTCCTTGCCGAATAGTAATTGCAGGATACCTACTTCAAAAGTTTTTTTAAACAAGTACTAAAGCGGATCGGTGCTAACAATTTCTTAGAAACTGATTCCACTGTAGAATACTATTCAATTTGATGAAGTAATGAAAATGAACACCAATGTGCAAGGATAATATAAAATAAATTTATTAAACTTTGGTTAAAAAATAAAAACTAAATTTTATAATCGAATATGTTTCGTTTGTTTCAGATTTACCCGCAAAATGAAAAACGTTTGGATGATTATCTTTGCTGTTATTACAATCAGTGCAAGTAAGTAACTTCCTACCTTTTATTATGAATTATGAATTTCGCACAATACATTTATCGGTGATTTATTTTGAGTAAAAATTATATGCGATTGGCATTGACAAATCTTTGGTAGCCGTTATCACAAATAAACGACAAAACAGGACATATTCTAGAAATATCAATATCCAGTTGTATTGTGTGCTAACCTCTATCTGAAGTATTGAATGTGGAATGATCTGTCATCGAATACCCGCGAATTACAGTACATGTCGAGCCACGTTTTTGCTTTCAAAGGAATTTATTCGTCAAAGGGGTCAAAAATCCACAAAGACTGCCATTTTTACCGCCCTCATTGTTAAAGCGAAATCCAGACCTCATTACTACATTTAAATGAAAAGAACTGAGAATTGTACGGGCAACTCTGTAGTTTAAGTTTGGAACAAATGAATGAACGGGTGAATGAATGGAGGTGGCCGAGCGTGACGATTATTCCACGCCACGCGGACAAGTGCTGCGAGTAAAATTTCAATGCTTGACTGTATGGTGTAGTTTTGAATATTCAAAACAATTGTAATTTTTGTTTTTGAACTGATAATTCTCGGCTCAATCCATAAGCTCGGATGTGATAAAAGGTCGTTTTCAGTACAGGAAAAACGTACCTATACATTTGTTTCCCAATATTTAATGATTTACCATTCCATTGTTTTATATTGAGCGTTTTGAAAAGCAGATAAAGCAGAAAATTCAAAAACGTTATCTGTTAACCAAGTTTTGTTGAAAATTCTTGCCTATCCAATGATTTGGCGGTTGGTGCCTGCATCTGACAGCTAGGGCACGCTTCAAATATACTAAAACGATACCTAACTGGGCCATGCTACCGACTGAAACCAAATTAATAGAATATCGATTCAAATGTCAGATTGTGAGTGATGTAATGGTAAAGCGATAATTGTGTAACGGATGTGGTATTCACGTATACCAATATATAGGCACTACATACATAAGTAGATAACTATTTGAAAGGTATAGTTACGAACAACGCTAACCCAAATACATTGGAAGTGTATTTTTTTTATTATTTATGGGAACTGGCCAATATAAAGAAAGGGCAAAATTTCAAAGTCTAGTTACTAGGTCGAGTGGGATATCATTTGAAAGAGCTCAAATCATTAGTAACACAATTTTTTTTTTCACGATGAAATAAATTGATTTACGAAATAATATAGTAAAATGCGAAAAAAATACATGTCTAAAATGTTTTCCTAAGCTGTAATAGTAGTTTATGTGACTGCTACATAATGAGAGGCATTAAAATACGAGTGTGGGTTTAAGAAACGAACGTTAGTGAGTTTCTTAATAGGATCACACGAGTGTTTTAATGCCTAATTATGTACAGTTACATACACTACTTTATCTAAACACATACTTAAAACTAACTAAAAGATAAACTGTACGTCAAATGGTGGTGAATGAAAACTTTTTTCACGCATGTCACACATCCTTAGTTTTTTTAATTCTAGACAAAAGAATGAAGTCCCTATTCTCATGTCACTCGAGATCAAATGTCGTGCGGTTTATATTTAAAAAACATACTAAATTGACGTTTCGTATCGATAACTGTTTTAATATCTATGTATACTAGAATAGAGACCTACTTGAGTTTTGACTGCTGTTCCAAATTTAAACTCATAACCTACAAAAATCTATAACGTTATGTACATTAAAGTACAAATTTTCCTAATACTACCACATGATAAGAAAGTTCTCATCTTCGAGCAACACGGAAGGGAGGCGGCATTCGCACTATTTCCCCTCTGCCGAGGTACAAGATTAGCGCGTCAATAAAATCTAGCGCGGGTAATAAAACTAGTTGCACTTGGATTTTTCACTAGACTGAGTCCAGACGCGCGCGTGAACACTGCTGCACAAAAATGCCTGTTTGCTCGGTTTTTTGTTATAAAAAGAGGTCGGGGACATCAAATTTACAAAAAGAAAGTGTTACATTTCACATGTAATATTTTTTTTTACATATCATACGTTTAATTACATTTAAATACAATTATTATATTTTAGTCTCAAGTAATTGTTGGATTTATCGATTTTACTCGCTCAGTACAAATTGCGGATCGGTCGAGCGACAAATCCGACTTCTCATCTCTCAGAATACAATGACATACTTCAAAGAAAATGTGTTAGTGTACGTGTTGTGACACTAGTCACTCGTCCGTACACAAAAAGAGATCGAGGTTTGCAAGATTTGTCTTTGACGTGTGTCATTTTCTATGTATTTGTGTCGTCATTACAGAGGGCCTACCGCAAACCACGTTCGACGTGTTGCCTCCCTGTCACACTTACGTATGAATTTACAAGTGCCATAGAGAGGCAACACGTCGAACGTGGTTCGCGGTAGGGCCTTTGATTGTATTTTGTATGTAAGTGTGTGAGAAGTGCGACTGTGTGCACCTTCCCCCCGCGAAAAATGGCAGAATGATTTGTACGGTGAGATATCGCTTGGGCCCCTCCCTTCCGACGTGTCGGAAGCCGGTGTTGCTCGAAGGTTCTCATAGTAAAATTGGTTGTAATAAAGCTTGTCATTTCCTACGGTTTCTGAACGTATTATAGAGCACTAATGACATGTGTGTAGATAAATCTACTTTTGTTACTATCTACAGTCCAATTTTACGTTACGACATTATAAATAACAGTACTGCAGGGTTAGTCTTCTTTAATTTTAATTAGGTAAGTTCTTCACTCTGGTGGATACCCAATAATAATAAAATTGCCGTCTAAATTTCAATTTCCATTCCACTGAAAGTCAAGTTGAGTAAATAAGCGTCGATAAACAAATCAATTTAGATTTAATTAAATGCAAATAAAATCTGCAGACAATCAAGGATCGATTGAATCGAATGAACGAATGACCGTGTAAAGAACGAATGAAATAAATGAGTAATTTGCAATCAATGAATACCGGCTCCTTGGGAGTGTTTTCGAAGTGATTTGTGTTTGAATTGAGATCTTGGCGTAGTCAAGAAGGAAACTCAATGTCAGCGATAATATTGTTTGTGAAATGGTTGAGTCTGATTTGTAAGCAGTTTATTGGATAATTAAATATATGAGAATAATTGTTTCTTTATTAAACTTATTTGCACTAAATACAACAATGTAGGTACAATCGACGTTAAAGATTGTGTTTATAATTTTGCACCTTACTCCTTTCATAGGGCGAAAAATGTAAACATAGTTCCGTTAACTGTACAAATGACTGGGCTTAATCTGAAATTATATGTAAGGTGAGACTATTCTCACCCATTACCCCAGTAAGAAGAACACAGTTTACCTTGCTCGGGGCAAAACAACACTATGACGATTCCATAAAGTGTTCTTCATAATCATAATCATAATCGTTTATTGCCAACCATGGTACATATGTTGTTACAGATTATTGAAGTGTCACATGGACCCTGACAGGGCATAGCACGTATTCTTAAAAATAGTTCTTAAAGCTAGTTCTTAAAACTAATGCAATGGGGCGATTTCTTCTTGATCTGGTGTTCGTCTTACACCTCATAATGATATTCATAATAGGGATGTGACGATCCCATCGCGTCCAGAGTGGAGACGCAAGAGCTAAGGGTCTTGAGGGTAAATATGGATGTAAAAACGAGTTGGCTGTACGTTTAAAAAAACCAGTGATACCTCTACCCTCACCGGTATTGCTCTTGAGCCATCTTATAGCTAAAACAACAGGCGGTCTTATTGCTAAAAGCTGATTTCTTTTAGATAACATGTGGGTACCGGGTAATGAACGTCTCGTCCCACATTACTTTTATTTAATTATAAAAAAAGTTAATTGTCTTTCAATGCTGGTTTAGTTTAGTTTAGGCATATATTTTTAACCGACTTCCAAATCCCAAAGGAGGAGGTTATCAATTCGGTTGTATGTTTTTTTATTTTTTTATTTTTTTTATTTTTTTTATTTTTTTTTTTATTTTTTATGTTTGTTACTCCATATCTCCGTCATTACTGGACCGATTTTGAAAATTATTTTTTTGATTGTATGTATATGCATACAGATTGGTCCCGTTTTTGTCAAAATCCAGTTCTGATGATGGGATCCATGAGGAATCGACGGAACTCCTCAAATCTTAAAGGCATACATATGGTGATTTTTGTGTTTTTATCAACAAATCAAGCATATACATTCAAAAACGTGACATTTGATGAAGTGGAACTGCTGATGATGATCAGAACGGAACTCTTCAACGACGCATAGTTCACCTTTGGCGATTTGTCCTCTTCGTTATGTTTGTTAAGCAAGTTAAGTTTTTAAGCCACAATTTTATCAAGTTTGAGTTCTGATGATGGGATCCATGAGAAATCGAGGGAACTCCTCAAATTTTAAAGGCATGCGTATAGAGATTTTTGTATTTTCATCAGAAAATCAAGCATTTTCATTAAAAACTGTCGCATTTGATGAAGTGGAACTGCTGATGATGATCAGAACGGAACTCTTCAACGACGCATAGTTCACGTTTGGCGATTTGTCCTCTTCGTTATGTTTGTTAAGCAAGTTTAGTTTTTAAGCCACATTTCTGTCAAGCTCGAGTTCTGATGATGGGATCCATAAGGAATCGAGGGAACTCCTCAAATCTTAAAGGCATACGTATAGAATTTTTTGTATTTTCATCATAAAATCAAGCATTTACATTAAAAACTGTCGCATTTGATGAAGTGGAACTGCTGATGATGATCAGAACAGAACTCTTCAACGACGCATAGTACATGTTTGGTGATTTCGAATTTCGATTTTGACTTGGACTGGGACCCGGACTCATACCCGGATCCGGTTCGGACCCGGACTCGGACTCGGACTCGGACTCGGACCCGGACTCGGACCCGGACTCGGACCCGGACTCGAACCCGGACCCGGACTTGGACCGGGACTCGGACCCGGACTCTGACTCAGAGACCCGGACCTTGACCCGGAAAACCACTATGATACCTAAACTAAATAAACCACTATGATTACCTACCATAAAATGTGGGTATGATGATGCCATACCCCTCCCGCTCAAACTCCCGTACACCGCACCTCATGCGCCGTTAAGTGGGTTAGGTTAGGTTTGAACTGCGATCCTCACAGAACCGAACAAAAGTGGGTTAGGTTTGGTTAGAACTGCGAGTCTTACAGAAACGAAATGCTACTAGAAAAGTGGGTTTGATTAGGTTCGAACTGCGATCCTCACAGAACCGAACTGCTATCAGAGAAGTGGGTTAGGTTAGATAACTACGACCCTTACGGAAACGAAATGCTACTAGAAAGTAGGTACTGGTTTTACCTCCTTTTCTACATAGTGCACCATCTACCATAATCTTTCACCGGGCCCCATAGAAGTCGGTTTTTTTTTCTTAAAAATTATTATACTTATACAGGGCGTCCCACGGCGATGCCACATGGAGGGAAAGTACCTTAAATATCACAGATAGCATATTTTGCTGAAAGAAGACTTCATTTTAATTTAAAAAACAATTTAAACTGCATTCATAGATTTTTAAATAATTACATGGTTGAACCGGGAATCGAACCCGCTACACGGAAAGAAAAAACACCCTGTAGCTTTTTCATACCGATCGAAAGGCTTCATCATAAGGATTATTTTTTGCTAAATAACATAGTGTCGGTAATAAAAAGAAACCCATGAATTTTAACATTTTTAATTCAAATTAACCAATTTAATTTATCAAATGCTCAAAATGAGTGTCATTCTGTTGAATACAAAGCCGCTCTCTTTTGATTATTTCGCTAAATTTCACATCAAATGTTAAAATTCATGGTCTTCCTTTAGTTTCTGACACTATGTTATTTAGCAAAAAATAATCCTTATGATGAAGCCTTTCGATCGGGATGAAAAAGCTACAGGGTGTTTTTTTTTTCCGTGTAGCGGGTTCGATTCCCGGTTCAACCATGTAATTATTTAAAAATCTATGAATGCAGTTTAAATTGTTTTTTAAATTAAAATGAAGTCTTCTTTCAGTAAAATGTTCCATCTACAATATTCAGGGTACTTTCCCTCCATGTGGCATAGCTGTGGGACGCCCTGTATATTATGTGTACAGTCGCTATCAGATGCTTTGGAGCGGCCAAGGTGCTCGAAAATATTAAAACAGACTAACGGTTTGAAAATAGAGGCTTTGTCTGAATACCTAAATATTTATGAACACCTTGGCCGCTCTGATGTCTCTGATGGCGACTGTACCTAAGAATCTGAAGTCATAATGTTAAATTTATAAGTCACCAGTAAAATACATTTCGCTGTATACTCCACGGTGATGTAATTAGCAAGTTTCGAACTTCATTAGCCTGTGTTTGTTCTCGTGCGGTTTCTCGGCTCGCAAGATTCAGTTTCTAATAGACGTTAGGTACATGTATAATGTATATAGTATACATTTTAAACAGTACGATCACTTTTACCACAGGGAGTATTGAAAAGGTTCCATCGATAGTAATACAATGTGTCTATAAAGAAAATGTTGTGATATGATCACGTTGTATTCAAATAAAGCTTCTTTTAAGTTAACAGTTCACATCCGCCTCCTGTTATTCCATATTTGTAATTGCATTATGTAATTTATGGTTATTTATATTGATTGTAAAAATTTTACACGTGAAAGTGCCCCTGTGTTTGCTGAATAAATGTTTGAGTTTGAGTTTCTCCTTTTTGTCGATTTTAAAAAGGCCTCGATAGCATTGATCGCGAGTCGCTATACAAGATCCTCAGAATATTTAAAATAACCAACAAGCTGGTGAGGATGATAAGGGTCGTAACTAGCACGGGCAAAACGACTGTCAACACGTGAGTTGGACTCATGGACCAATTTGACGTTGACGCTTTGTAAGGGATGTCCGCAGAATAGTCCAGAATTTAGAGGAGAAACCTGTGAAGGATGGCCTACGAATTATTAAAACAAAACTGAGTACCTTCACATGAATAGATACAAAAACACGAGAAAATTCGTAGGAAAGACTTCAAAGTGGGAGATACCACATAATATATAAAGGCGAGGGGAGGTTCAAATATCTTGGCTGTATAGTCATGGATATCAATCAGAGACCGGGCGAGATACATGTCCGGATTTAAAACGCTCTACGCTCTGCGGTTTCTCTGCACAAAGTGTCCAAACTAATGACGAGAAACATGAAGCTCCGAATATACAAAGCAATTTGCAAAATGTTCATTGTACGCTTCAAACTTACCCGCTGTAAAGAAAATTCTAACTCCTTTCTTCTGCCGTCGCATGTAAAGTACTTTCGTGCGGCTTTCTTTAACTAACCGAGGATTCCGAGGGAACAGCCGAAATGTTTGCACAGCACATTAAGACGCTGACAGACTTTATTACAACGTGCTTGGGAGTGCTTGTATACTTAGTCGTAATTTAGTACGTAAGTAACAATCATATTTTTGAGAGTTCAAATATTGTTACTGCTAGTTGGCAATGGCAACTGAATGACGGAAATAGTTGCACCTGATTTCTAAAGTAAAAAATGTGCACTAGATCCAGACAAGTTCGTAACCTAAACACCTTCCGAGTTATATTACTTAAGTCTCTATGGGTACCTACAGTTTCTTGCCGCATCCCTATCAGTCTGTCATCTTGAAATTTTGGCTTACCGCCTTTAAAACACGTTTCATTCTAGCTTCTGAGCTTTACTTATATCTTTTAGAAAGAAAATTCATTTGCCACATCAATAATGTTTACAATAATCTCTTATTTTGATTGATATGACAACACAGCATGGTTCGCTTTTAATTAAGTATGTGCAAAGAGAATAGATAGTATAGAGAGCTATTGCCAAAGTAAATTTTGTAGCCACGGTACATTTACTGCCATCTATCGACACACGAATAAAACTTAAAATAAAATTGAAAATGTATAAATTAATCAAAATATGTTTACGGATACATGATTTTTAATTTTTATTGTTCCATACTGACCCATGTTCTTTCACTGATATGTGTTAAAATTGTTAAATATCAAACGGTGTCGTCAACGCCATCTAGCCGAGAATAGGCCAAAGGTGTGTGCGCCATCTATTCGAGAATGACTTTTTGTTGATTTCCGAGGCACGTTTTTTTCTTAGACTTTATTTATCTTATACGGAGTTATCGAACGAGCGAGCGAAGCGAAGCGAAGTTCTTAAGCCCGCTCCACACTCGTGCGCGAATCGCGGCGCGAAGGCGCGAACGCGAGTCTGGAGTCGATTTCGCATATCAGCGAACTAGACTCCACACTCGCGTTCGCGGCTTCGCCCGCGATTCACGCGCATAGTCTGGAGGGCGCTTTACATTCGACTTTGAACGCGCGGCTGGCTAGCGGCACGTCCCGGCATTTCGATGTTTTTAAGCTGAACTGTCAGAAGATAGTTTGATACTCAAGAACTTAAGTAAAGGTCATTGGGCGTTTTTGACCCGCTTTATGAATTTTCGCGTACAGAGACCAAACTAGTTATAAATAGAGAATTTAATCTCACTTTTCTAAATATGTAATTTTTTTTTATGTATCATCCGGCAGAAAATAGTTATTCAACGGTACGAGATAGTATAATTAATGTTTTTACTTTCAGCATTGTGCAAAAGTGTGGTTCATGCAGCATGAGAAACGTTTTATAGCATAATGGCATATGAAATGTTGTCAATTGCAGCTGTTGCCGGGGTGGTCACCTCTGCAGTTTCTGCAGGTGGCCTTCTGGTCTAGAAGTCGCCTGCATTGGCTGGCCCAGTGTGGTTCGGCGCAGCGAACGCAGGCGAGCTGCCTGTGACATCCATGTGATGAGTGCCGGAAGCCCTGGCAGCGGTGACATTGCGCGGGCCCCTTCTTTCCGCGCCATGCCTCCACCTTGACACTCCTCATGTGGAGAAGCTCCGACATCCCGTATTAGATGCCCATGTGCAGCCCGGGCGGCCTCCTCTTGCGTCTATCCGTTTGGCGTGTTTGGGGTGGTCCAGCTTCTCCAGGGGTTCCTTGATATCTTCAATCGGTGTGAAGGAGGGGAGACCCCTGCGGTACTCCGCCTCGGAGCGGAGCTCGAAGAGTATCCCAGCCCCCAGCGGTATGGTGACTCCCCCTTTATTTCGCGCCTGCTGCCTTTTTAGACGAATTAACAATTGATTTTGATCATGCAGAATTAAAATATTGTTTTTTTAGAACTGGATTTTATTTTTGTTCCTCTTGATATTGAACAATATAACAACAGCAACACAATATAACAGCAGCTATTCAGAGTATTTTTGAATTAATTCCAATAGTTTTGAGTTTATTCATTGCAAAAATGCTATAATGATATTAAATGATTTTTATTTTTTTCTCAATTCTCCCATGGTTTGCAAGAATGCGACTCATACCACTGAGTAGTAGATACATTTACCTACATACCTAGCCCTATTTCTTTTGTGTACGCTGTGGGTCATATGTCCGAACAAAACGCCCAATGACCTTTGTTCTAATTTAAATAAAAATGGGTAAATGTGTAGTCGCGGGCATTATATTTTAGTCATTAAATTATGAGCAGGCCCGATCAAGGGGTTAATTGAGCTAGAAGAGCTTAGAAGGCCAAAAAGCTGTTTGTGAGAGGTCTTGCTATTCTGGACATTTTATTTGCAAGAAACATGGTCGAGTTTAGTATCAAATGAAAGCGCTCGGTTTACACTTTTATAATATCGTTTTTAAATTTACCATGTTCAAATAATTACAGATGGCGCTTCAAAATTGATGCAAAAAAGTTCCACGAGAGGGCTCTCTTTCTCTAGTAGAAAAAGGCGCGAAATTCAAATATTCTGGGAGACGATATCCCTTCGCGCCTACATTTTTCAAATTTGCCCGCCTTTTTCTACTGACAAGATCCGCTTGACCAACTATATTATAAATACTACTCTTTGCTTAAATATATCAGTTAAGGGCTCCACAGACCTTGCAATAAATCCACGCGATCTTTGATCCATTGCCGCCTATAGTGCGACATAAAATAGTAGAAATTAAATAAAATGGAACTCAAAAATATCCATACTAAATTGTTGCCATGTGTAAGCATTTTACGTCAAAAATGTTACGTAGAAAGTGGCGCCCTCATTTATTTTCTATTATTTTATGTCGCACTATACGAGTAGGTACCTAAATATATGCAACAAAATCAATCGCTATATTATACAGGGTGATTCATGAGACGTGAGCAGGACTAATCCTGCACACTCAGTAACTGATAATTGATCGATCACCGTCGTATTTAGGTGAAACAACCACACTTTTTCCTATTTTTCAACTTTTTGGTGAGGGCAAATTTAATTCTCTACAATCATGGTCACCCTACAAGACCTAATTAATAAACATAAAACCTCTTTTACGAAGAAAATAAAATGTCAAACCTGAGTGAGATACGAATTTTGAAAAGTAACCACACCGTGATGACAGTGATGACACTGATGACATTCAATTTGACACAGAATATCGGTAGTTTAGTACTAATGTTAGGGTGACCATCCTTGTCGTAAATAAATTAATAACTTTTTTTTTTCAACACGACTAGAAAATTAACGTTAACCTCACTAATACTGATAGGAAACAGTTGCTTATAATTTACGAAATGCGCAGTGTTAGTCCTGCTCACGTCTCCTGAATCACCCTGTATATAATTTTTGGTTAACCGCGAGTTCTCAGTTCGGGGCGAACTACTAGTATATATCTCTGGTATGTGTGTTGCAATCTAGGTATGTGTCTATATTACAGGTACCTTAATTAGCCATGTTTTATTTCATAAAAGCTGCTCGAGCTCGTCATGGTGTAACATGAGACGTCCTTTACCTAAGCACACTTGAGTTTGGTGTCACGGAGACGATTAACATTGCACTTAACGAAAATGTTTCTGCAAAGCCTTCCTGCCTTTGAGGAAATATCAGCTCAAAGTTTATTCTCAGAGGGATTAAATTTGCATGGCAAAATGTAAGCATAATATTGATATTTTATATATTTAAGTAGATGCAGCAAGACTGAAGCAACAACTACTAAGATAACTTGATAGGTAACTTTACTTAAGCTTATAAGCTTACATTTTATGTCTGCTGTTTGTGATTTATACAGTTAACATTAAGGGCCACTTGCACCATTCACTAACCCGGGGTTATCAGGTTAAACCTGGAATGTCACCATGGTTACCAGTACAATTTGACACTAGCTTAATGGTTTAACCGGTTAACCCCGGGTTAGTGGGATGGTGCAAGTGGGCCTAAGTAATATAAATTAATTTACCTCTTCAGTTATTTTAAAGCTCATATCTCAGGAAACAACTGAGTGATGATGATAGGCAAACTAAGCTTGGTAGTAATTATTAATAACTTAAATAAGTTCCCGAGGCTTCATTACCTTTACCGCTATTTCTTCAGTTATTGTTTGAGGAGCTGTGACCGACGAAGAATATAAAAGAAATTGGATGGAAAGAAAGAAATTGCCTACTTTTCAGCAATGCTCCAAATTATATGTAAATACATATCACCGCAACGGCTTCCCTTTATCTTGCATAATATCGATTGTCCGAAATACACTTCGCATAGCAGGTTTCGCAGAAACATTTTTAACCGAATGATACTTTTGCATAATTGTATAATTAGCATAACTGTCATGTCGCATAACATTCATTTGGCAGAATTTTGAATAGCAGAATACTACTATCGTCGATTTTACATACGCAGAATTGTATGTAGCATAAATTACATTCCACCGAATTTCTTATGGCATATTGCTCATATTATAGACTTGAATTTCGCAGAATGTTATGCAGCAGAATAAAAGTTCTGCCGAAATTGTTACCGCATAATACTCATGTCGCTGACTGAACCTACACAAAAGGAATTGCTGCCAGAACTACAGGTTAAGTTAGGTTAGAACTGCGACCCCTACATAAAAGGAATTGCTGCCATAACTATAGGTTAGGTTAGGTTACAATTGCGACCCCTACACAAAAGAAATTGTTGCCAGAACTGTAGGTTAGGTTAGGTTAGAACTGCGACCCCTACTCAAAAGAGGGTGCGTAACGGTCCATATAACAACTTTTGATATATTTTTAGTCGATATAACGATTGAGGGACATAATGCACTTTTGCTATAACAATACATGGTATATTCTTAAAGAGTCTAACTATCGTCAAGTATAATGAACTTGTAATATAACAACTTCTAATCTAACATTAACAGCGTATATAATTAAGTTCGATATAACGCTCAGTTGGCATAATGTAGTACTGGTATAATTTGTAATATTTACTACTATTATAACAACCTACGTATTCGAACTTAAGGCAGGTCTCAGTTAGGTACGACGACGAGCGAAGCGAGGAGGAGTGTTAGGTAGAACTGCGACCCTACAGCGCGCGAGCCGAGCGAGCGAAGCGAGCGTGCCGCGGTAGCGGCCGGCGAAGCGCCAGAACCGACTTTTTTTATTATAACCTCAACTTATTATTATACATTTGAATACATTATACCATAAATACTTATAACAAATATTCATTATATCCAGTAAACGTTATATCGAATAGCTTTTATATCTAACTATCCATCAAAATATTATTCTCGTCAACAGTATGCCAATGAATTATTCTGCCTAAGGAAATTGTGCGAAAAGACAGTATGCCAAGTACATATTATGCGACGCAATTTTCGTCAAAACAATTATTCGATTATAGTATTATTCTTTAAATTGAGATTATGACATTGCATTATTCTGCTTTACAAAATTGTGCGAAACAACAGTATGCCATGAAACTTATGCAAAAAGTAATTCTGCGAAATGATGATTCTGCCAAGGGTTGCTATGCGAAAGTAAAATATGACAATAAATTTTATGCAACATATTAGTAATCCCACCGCAACTAAGTGCTTACATGCAATTATAGCGCCCTAATGAGAGCCTTCACGGAGAGATTAAGCCCTTGGAGCGTTACCACCTGCGATGTTAAGCTGAATAATGTGCAACATTACTGTAAAAGGCTTCGTATCTGATATGTATGTGGCAAAATTAACAAACGATATTTCACCTAAAAGGTAAAGGTATATTTCAGAACCTTATATCCATATTTTACTGTAAACTTTTTAGTACAATATGTATAAATCTGTGGCTCTATTAAACAGGGGAACAAGTCTCGCGCAGCTCGGGTAAAAGAGTGTAAGTATATTCTCCATAATATAACACTTGTACCCTTAGAAAAAAATAGAAAATTCTTATTCTAACAAAAAATATTGTCAAATGAGAATGACTTATGAAACTAAATATTTTTTTTAAATAATTAATATTTGATTTAATACAAGTTTACATGTAAACCAGCTTGGTTTACATGTAAACTTTAATAAAATCGAAGCAAAATATAGCTATACTTGACATATTTAAATTTAAACATGTATAAACACGTTTGCCAGACGCTACGTCTCGTGAAGATGGTAAACGGCAAGCTTACGCACGTTAAAAGTGCCGGAGATGCATCACAGCGTCCGGGAAGCGAGCCCCTTTGACGGGGTGGGGGGTGGCCGCCTAATGAGCGCTTATGTGGCTCGGTTTAACTCTTAAGCCTTATCTTATGCCTTGCCATCTTTTACTGAAATATACCTTTACGCCCTTATTCAGAAACGTTTAGTAATTGACAAGCCGATAATAATCGTTTCTCCCTTTCCGACGTATCGGTATGATGGAAAGGGATAAACGATTATTATCGGCTTGTCAACTTTAGTAAACGTTTATGAATAAGGGGGTTAGTATGTATTTTGGTATCAATTCACTATCAATTCCTTAAACAATAGAGTATTTAAATACTAGTCAAATCAGTTCCTTTTTTTTCGAACTGTCAAAATGATTTTGCTACTATGGAATTTATGTGAAACACTCTAGCATGTGACAATCAAATTATCCACTCTTTTTTTTACGTTGGGGAAATGCGTTTACGCATGCCACCTGGTCCGGGGGAACCAGGGGGGATGACAGACTAACCAATGAAGGACTACCGTCTAAAACCACCAACGAGTGCCGGCTCCGCCTCAGATAGGGTGCCGCAGGGTCGCTATCAGCATTCGACCGCGTGCAAATTATCTACTCTAGTTTTATGCGAGTTTAATAGTTATTTGTTTTAGAAGGAGGCAAAGTTGTTGTTTAACCGCTCGTGCTAATATTGATACGCGAGCAAACGAAAGATTCCAAGATTGAACCACGAGCGTTCTTGGAATCTTGAGCGTTGCGAGGGTTTCAAAGCACGAGGGTTAAACAAAATTCGCCCCCGAGTGAAACACAAAATTTTACACCACACCAACCCAAAGCAAATATTACATGTAAAATATCAAACATAATCAAACCAAATCAAATCCAAATGAATGTTATTAAATAGTTACTATCCAAAATCATCAGTTAAAAGTCAATTCTACCAGCAAACATAAGAAAACAACTCATAATTTGCATTTGATTACTTTGCCTCACATGTGAACAAAAATGCAACTTTGCTATCAGTTCTTGAAGTGCAAAGTAAGCCTTTCCGAGCTGGTGTGGTGAAAAAATAGTACTTATGTCTAAAAATAACTGCATGTTTTTCTATAAATCTTCTGGTGCTTTATTTCATGCATGGTGTATAATAATTTATTTTAAATACAGTAAATACCCTATACTGATTTTAGACGAATAGATAATTGTGAAACCGTATTTCGGTTGTAATGTTTTTTCTGATTTAATTGCGGTAAAATATATCCTAGAGTCCGTCTAATCTAACTCTGCACCGACTTGAACAGAACAAAGTCAGGAAATGTCATTATAATCGTAATCTTTTGCCACACTTTGTTATTACCTGTTGCGAAATTTAAAAAGAAAAAGAAGTCTTGTACCTATTCGTGATGCTGTGCATGTTCGAGCCGATATATAATAGTTTTTTGTCCTAATTTCACCAAAGATGGCGCTGTTACAAACGCAAACTAGGTAACGGTAGTTCATCGTAGAATATACTTATGTAACTGTCAAATATGAGAAAAAACCATCGGTATTGGTAACTTAGCAACTTATTTCAACAGTGCATAATTATGAATGGTTTCAGATTTATTAGAGCAACCTTTTAACACATTCACTGCCCCCAACGCACATGTGCGTTCACCGCCATACAAGTTTGTTTCTAGGCCATGCCCCCTGGCAGTGAATGCGTTAATTGCCGTGTTCTTCAATATTTAACATTTTTACTAAAAATTTAAAAGCAACTGCTATCTTTTCACGTACAACATCCCAAGTCCCAAACTGGAGCGGCCGGTAGTTCGTTAGCGCTTTTGTCGACTAGATTTCAGCCGTTTTCAGCCCTTTCATGAACTTGGTTTTCAGTTTAAATTGCTCTATTCATGTTATGGCTTACTCTACAATGTGTGATAATGTTAAATTGCCATATGAGTACTAAAACTAACTAGGAGGTCCTTTTGATCACATAGACGTCATGAAACATATTGAGGAGTAAGAACAGTTGAACAGGAATTTTGAGAACACATTTCAAGTAAATAATTGTAAAGCATAACACTGAAAGAAAAGCTTTCGGTTATCGTATTACTACATTACTATAGACCGACCGCTTAAATGAGCGTCCTACCCCGTCGCCCCGTACCGCCCGGGCGAGGACTCATTTAAGCGGTCGGACTATAACATTTTAATTTAAAAAAAACTTAGAAATGTAATATAATTTTGGAACGGATTTTTTTTCTGTGTCCTGTATTGCTATCATCAGTTGTTTGGCATAAACGCTAGTGTGAACGTAACTTACTTTCTATGCATCTCGCTCGTACTGGCTTATTACGTATACGTTGACTCTGTCAGTGACTCATGGCACGGGTACTGTACTTGAGATGGCATAACGGAATATTGGCGTTTGAATGCGTGTAGTTAGCTCGTTTTAAAACACGCTTTTACGAGTGTGTGCTCAAACCGAGCGACCACGTCTACGAGTATAACAGTGTGCACCAATTTGACCATACTTATATTCAGGGTGGAAAGATAAGTCGGGCCCTGGAGGGAGACATTCCTTTATTTTTAAAAAGAAACAAAACTGCATTCAAAGATTTTCTTAAACTCGCTTGCCTCGCCCGGGACTCGAACCGACTAAAAATTCCAAAAAATAAAAACTCGCAATTTTATTCTAATACTAGTCGATACAGTTAATGTTAATGATCACATTTCTCCAAGGAACATTAGGTCTTACACTCGTCTGTTGTACAAAATATCCATAAAATCTAATATTTAGTACTTAAGATTTTTTTAGACAAACCGAATTGAAGAAAAAAAGAAAAATACTTTGAATGCAGTTTTGTTTCTTTTTCAAAATAAAGGAATGTCTCCTTTAAGTAAAATGACCTTAAGGATTTAAGGTAGTTTCCCTCTAGGGCCAGACTTATCTTTCCACCCTGTATAAGCACGTTGAGGTTCGGTTTGAGTAATTCAATGAGGTAAAAATACATTTACACATCTCGAACACTAAGCGTAGGTGTAGGGTTTCAAACGTGGACACATTCCATCTGATGAAAACGTGTCTTACACTTACCAAAACATTAGCTCATCTTTGTTATCCTTTTCTAAAGAGACTTAGCGCGAAATATATACCTACATTAATATTTTTATCGCATGGTGTAATCGCTCAAGCGCTACACTACCGCCGCTGCAAAGCTTGTAGACTCATGTAGCCAGCGCTACGAAGATAAATGAAGTCCCTTACACTACACTTTTATATACTTCATCATGTCATGATAAAATATAACAAAAATAACACATTAATACATTGTATCGCATACTATATGTCATCATTAGATACAAATGTTCGTATTTCGTTAAATAAGTTACGCGGTTGATAATATTATATCAGTCACGTATATCATGAATACAGCTAGTTACGCCGACGCCAACGTTCATTAGGCCCATTGTCGGCCAGGTTGTCTCCTCAGCAACACGGCTACGAGAAAAACCGGCCAAGTGCGAGTCGGACTCGCACACGAAGGGTTCCGTACCGTTACGTAGAAAACGGCAAAAAAATCACGTTTATTGTATGGGAGCCCCACTAAAATATTTATTTTATTCTGTTTTTAGTAATTGTTCTTATAGCGGCAACAGAAATATAATTATATTGTCACCTGTGAAATATTAAACTGTCTATCACTGTTTATGAGATACAGCCTGGTGACAGACAGCCATATGGACGGACGGACGGACAGACGGACAGCGGAGTCTTAGTAATAGGCTCCCGTTTTTACCCTTTGGATACGAAACCCTAAAAAGGGTACAGAAGCTCTACATTATATTTACAGTATATTTTCAAATGGCTACAAATATAATGACCACCAAAAAATACTTTTGTACCCTTAATAAAAAAATCATGCTTACCAAAAAAAATTACTGAACACCAAAAAAATAAGGCCTGAAATTACAAATGTACCACCATTTTAATTACGACTGCACTTCAAATTGTATTCGAATACCAAATATATTGAATGATTACCAAAAATCATTAATGATCACCAAATCTTGAAGACCAAATAAATGCGATATTTTCACCTAAATAAACCACTGTGATACCAAAAAATTTATACATATTACCAAATAAAGTAAAATGATGCCAAAATTACTAGCCCCTCCCGCTCAACCCCCGTACCCCGCACCGCATAACTTAGGTAGGCATACTGAAATGCTACTAGAAAAGTATGTTAGGTTAGGTTTGTACTGCTATCAGTTAAGTGGGCTAGGTTAACACTGCGACCCTTACAGAAACGAATTGCTACTAGAAAAGTGGGTTAGGTTAGGTTTGAACTGCGACCCTTACAGAAAAGAAATGCTACTAGAAAAGTGGGTTAGGTTAGGTTTGAACTGCGAACCTTACAGAAACGAAATGTTACTAGAAAAGTGGGTTAGGTTAGGTTTGAACTGTGACCCATACAGAAACGAAATTCTACTAGAAAAGTGGGTTAGGTTAGGTTTGAACTGCGACCCTTCCAGATAAGAAATGCTACTAGAAAAGTGGGTTAGGTTAGGTTTGAACTGCGAACCTTACAGAAACGAAATGTTACTAGAAAAGTGGGTTAGGTTAGGTTTGAACTGTGACCCATACAGAAACGAAATTCTACTAGAAAAGTGGGTTAGGTTAGGTTTGAACTGCGACCCTTACAGAAAAGAAATGCTACTAGAAAAGTGGGTTAGGTTAGGTTTGAACTGCGAACCTTACAGAAACGAAATGTTACTAGAAAAGTGGGTTAGGTTAGGTTTGAACTGTGACCCATACAGAAACGAAATTCTACTAGAAAAGTGGGTTAGGTTAGGTTTGAACTGCGACCCTTCCAGATAAGAAATGCTACTAGAAAAGTGGGTTAGGTTAGGTTTGAACTGCGAACCTTACAGAAACGAAATGTTACTAGAAAAGTGGGTTAGGTTAGGTTTGAACTGCAACCCATACAGAAACGAATGCTACTAGAAAATTTTGCTTTGCTTTAATAGGATAGCAAGATTTAAAAATTTGGTTATAATTTTACATTAAAATGGAGTTCTAATTTTGGTGGTCATTTACTATTTTTGGGTTTACAATGATTATTTTGGTGTCATTTTATTTAATAGGATAGCACGATGTAAAAATTTGGTTATCAATTGACATTAAATTGGGGTTTGAAATTTGGTAATTATTTACAATTTTTGGGTTAATAATGATTAATTTGGTGTCATTTCCTTTAATAGGATAGTAAAATGTAATAAAATTGGTAATCATTTCACATTAAAATGGTGTTATAATTTTGGTGATCATTCATTATTTTAGGGTGGTAAAGTAGATTTTTTTGGTATTAAATTTTATTAAATCTGGTGATCAGTTAAATAGCAGCCTTTTCAAATTGTTTGATTTCACTGGCGATGACGAAAAGATTGATCTTTAGCGATAACATCGTCCCTTTGCTTCTAGTTTTGTCATCCGACTTACAATACATATGTACTTATGCATCAGCTTCATTGGAGGTCGGGAAGTGGGTCAAATTAAACTTGCAAGATTTGACCCGTACAAACATACTCGTAAAAGTTAATAAAAAGCTTGTAAAATATTAACATTTGCGATTCCTGTATTGTTTTATTTTGTTGAGGTTTACAACATAGAGTTCAATATACGTAGTATGTACAGCTGTCTTTTGTTTGCTATACATATTACGCTTTATTTATTTTTTAGATTACATTCATTAGATGTTTTCGCAAACCTACCTACCTACAAATTTGCACCGCAGTTTACTCATCTCACTCATGAGAGTCATGAGTATATTCACAAATCAGAGTTGATTGAATTTAGTCGAAGTAAGAGAAAAGGAGAGAAGCGTAGCGAAAAATAATATATATTTATAAGTAAATTTTCCTCACACAATACGAGGATATTGCGCATTCTAAATTAAGCTTAAAATTCAGTTTAACTATCCATAAACTTTGAAACTACGTACCTACTTCTAAAAACATTTTCGGTTCAAAAGCACCCTTATCACCAACTATCAATTCCCGAAGCTACGAAGCTCCATTGTCAAGCTCGCAACAAAAGATATTATCCGGAAAGCAGCTGCTGTCACGTATTATCGTCAATTTTGCGAATTTTATGTATCCCTATTTTGAAAGGATTAGTTACCATACATGTTTATATATTAAGAATATATTTTTCAATGTAAGCAAGCTTCAAATAGGAGCAAAATAAGGGGTAGATATATTTATTTTCTATCATCCCACTAATATTAGAGTTGAATATGAAAGTTCGTCTCCTTCGATGTTTGTTACTCCATCACGCAAAACCGATTGAGCGGGTTTCAATGAAATTAAAGGTATTTACAATCAGTAAAAAATTTCGTAAGCCTCTAAAATTAATTAAATTAATATACAGTCGGACCAAACTAATTCTCCATGACATTTGCAAAGACAAAGTATGGTAACGTCATCATTGATGTCGAATTTCTATAAAAAAAAATGAAGTTTCTAATGACACCCCTTAATTCATTCTGTTTAAGTCAAATAAAATAAATAAATATTAAATAAATATTGTACGACATTCTTACACAGATTGACTAAGTCCCACAGTAAGCTCAAAAAGGCTTGTGTTGTGGGTACTCAGACAACGATATATATAATATACAAATACTTAAATATATAGAAAACACTCATGACTCAGGAACAAATATCTGTATCATCATGCAAATAAATGCCCTTACTGGGATGGGATTCGAACCCAGGACGTCGCAGGCAGGGTCACTACTACACCCACTAGGCCAGACCGACCGGTCGTCAAAGTGCAAAGTCAGCTTAGAGTACCTACTCTATTAAATGCAACTGTCATTAATAACATCCCCCATGGTTCAACTTCAGTTTCATACATTTTTTGCTTATCTTTAGTGATCTGTGAAGAAATAGCGAGTAATATCAGCTGCGCCCGACAGTATAATTTCAACGCCGAACAAAGTGCTAATTAGTTATTGATTTCGTCGTTTCGGTAAGGCCTGCCATGCAATGTTCCGTTCGTTAATATTAATGTTAAATTTAGTCAGTTTCATAAAACTGACTGATTAATGTTAGTTTTTGACACCACGTTGGCACAAACAAGCACACGGGCCATTTTATTGAAAGTTAGTGCAATTCACTTTAATATTAACATTTGAGAATTTTTATGTTATTCCTACTCAAAATCACAAGCTCTTTCGATCCTAACAGAAGAGTGAAAAAGTGACCCAAAGTTTTTCGATCCTTTCATTCCGTTACCTTACCGTCATACAAAGCCTATGAAGAAATGGTATAGTATAGGTTGGAAATAAAAGTCTTGAAGGGACATTTTTTTCTCCAATTAAGATTTAAATGTGAAAACGTCACGATCAATTTTTTTCACGGTTTTTTATCATTTTCGCCGCCATTGACTTGATAAAAAAAGAATTTTGTCGATGATGGAATATGCAAAAATCGTAGTTGTACACGTATTATTGTATACAGGGTGATTCATGAGACGTGAGCAGGACTAATTCTGCACACTCAGTAACTGATAATTGATTTGCACACTTTTTCCTATTTTTTAAATTTTTGGCGAGGGCAAATTTAATTCTCTGCAATCAAGGTCACCCTACAAGATTTAATTAATAATCATAAAACCTCTTTAACCGCAGTGACAGCATATTGATAACGAAGAAAATAAATTGTCAAACTTGAGTGACATACGAGTTTTCAAAAGTAACCAGACCGTGATGACATTCAATTTGACACAGAATATCGGTAGTTTAGTATTATAACTGTAGGGTGACCATGCATGTCGTAAATAAATTAATAACTTTTTTTTTTCAACACGACTAGAAAATTAACGTTAACCTCACTAATACTGGTACGAAACAGTTGCTTATAATTTACGAAATGCGCAGTGTCAGTCCTGCTCACGTCTCTTGAATCACCCGGTATGTGATTAACCACGTGGTCTTGTCTGTCCTACCTCTAGAGAGCTATTGCAAATCAGGAGGCTTTGAGGGAGAGCAGCCTTCGCGGGCGGAAGGGCTGCTTTTCCCGCAGCGCCGGAGCAAAGGCGGAGTCCAACTGCTGAGGTCCAAGGTTCGTAGAGTAGGTCCGAGGTCAGCGAGCAAAGAGGCCATATCGCAGGGCGGGAGGGTAGTGAGACCAACCCTACCCTCACCCTACCCTACAAAAATAGGTATCCTGATTATGGATTGCCTCATTTACCATCTCCCCCGCCCCTAATGATTCGAGAATATTAAATAATGTGCGTACATGTCTGCCTTTAGACTCGTCGAACCGCAAATAATGCGAAACGATACTTTGTACGGTTTCAATTAAGATTGTAACCGACTTTTCATACTGTCAAGGGAATTTATTAGTATAGGTTATTGTGATGTAAGAGATCATCAGATAAATTTTATTACAAGTAATTAAGTATATTACTATTGCTATAATGAAATGAATTATCTTATCAATTTATCATTAAGGCGTTGTGAGTTCACGCTCTTCATTAACTCTTTTTTTCAAAATCGCTGCTGGCTGAATCCATTGCTCCTTAAGGACATTGGCATTGACTTGGATACCTACATACCTAGCCTACGTAAAGTGTCTACGTTTTCGTAGATACTTCACTTGAAATATTGTAAAGAAAGAACGCTGCCACACCGAAACAAAGAGCAAAAAGGCGTTAATGAAACAAAACTAAAATATTTATGGCACCACAGACTTCTTTAAAATATTGAAATGAGAAGCAGTTTGCGCGCACTCGAGACCGTCTGGGCAGACTTACTGATACATATTAATGAGCTGTATGCAATTTAAATTATTTGCAACAGTTTAATATTGGGGTTTTAGCTAAAGTTAAAACGAAGACGGGATAGCGGTTACAGAACTAAACTTGCCCTGAATCCTGAATGTAACTATTTTTATAAAAACTGCAGCTTACGTTAGATCACTTCTAGGGTCTGTGCGGAAAGAGAAGGGTCGTAGAATGTATGGGGTCCCCTACATTTCAATACTCTTCTCTTTCCTTACAGACTCTATATAGCTTTTTAAAGGGTTGTACACAATGAAGTTGCTTTTCCCATAAAAATAAAGTAAACACACTTTGTAGTTTCCATGCTTCCCGCTCGTTTATTCAGTGTTTCTTCGGTTACTTTAGTCGTATATGAAATGGTTTTAAAACCACTATACAGTTACAAAAAAGTATTCGTCTTGCGTTTCACCGAGCGGCGTACCGGTGAGCAAGAAACTTAATCTAATAGTCAGGCCACAGAATAAATAATAGTACTAGGTAGGTACAGAAGACTCACTCTCTAACAAAGCGCGTCTGTTATGATCAGGACAGATTTGACCGCTAGGTGGCGACTGCGCCACACGCGGCACACACACCCCCAAAATTGGTATGGAACGGTTGTACTTTTAGCTATGTACCTGTAGCAAAGCGACGAAATCGCGGAGTGAGCCACGCTTGGTCAGGCTATGAATTTGATCTGCCTTTGAATTTCTTCAACCGCAGAAACGTCACTTTTGACACTGACAGATATCCAGATACAATTCATGACTTCTTATCCCAATCAGAATAATCTTCCAAGTTGATACATGCTCAAGGCGTGCGTGCTTAATTTATTATTATGCTGCAATCGTCGAAATACGTTATACTGTATAACCCTGTTGCCTCAAAATTTTCCCCATATTTCATTAAATATTAATTCTGTTAACTAAAAAAACTGTGTTCTATTTAGGTATGAAATATTGTTTCCGGGCAATATTGTTAGTTCGGGCGTGTTTGGCGTTCTGAAAACAATTTGCCCCAGTAACACAGTACTTATACATAGACTTGTTGGAAGCTGACCCGCGATTCTCTACCTACTGGGCGGAAATTATCGACTACTGTGTTTAACTACCCTAGTAAAGAAACGAAATTAGGTTACTTTCTGTTTATTTTGTTTCATTATTAACGTAAAATATAATAGGTAAATGAAAAAAAAACCGGGCAAGTGCGAGTCGGACTCGCGCACAAAGGGTTCCGTACCATAATGCAAAAAAAAAAACAAAAAAAAAAACGGTCACCCATCCAAGTACTGACCACTCCCGACGTTGCTTAACTTTGGTCAAAAATCACGTTTGTTGTATGGGAGCCCCATTTAAATCTTTATTTTATTCTGTTTTTAGTATTTGTTGTTATAGCGGCAACAGAAATACATCATCTGTGAAAATTTCAACTGTCTAGGACAGACGGGCGGACAGCGAAGTCTTAGTAATAGGGTCCCGTTTTACCCTTTGGGTACGGAACCCTAAAAATGTATGTATGTATTAATTTTTGGATGTCTGAATGTTAGTGTCTCGATCATACCAAAAAGTGTGATCGGATTTCGATTTGTTGAAATATTTATATTACGATAGTCTTCAGGACATTTCACTGAGCTCAAGACAGGACATATAAGTAATCATATTTTATAGACCATTCATATATTACATACTTTACATTGACATCAACTAACATATTCTTTTCTTCTCAGTAGATAAACGTTTTGGGCTCTAAGATAAAGGTCCTTAGCGATAAATAAAAAACGCGGCCGGTCCCTGCAGGCTCGTGAAACAAAGCGGACGCCTACAGATATTTACGCTATTACGTCGATAGTGAGGGTAGACTCATACATTTTACAGCGCTTTGCCAGTAGTAGGGTGACCAAGATGAACGGCGACTTTTTACTAGCCAGAGCAATGCTAGCGCGTTTTTGTCACATGATCGAATGAGAGACCGTGACATAGACCGGATCTAAAAAGGTACATTTCAAGAACTTGTAAATGAAAATCCAAAAAGACGAAAAGTTTAATGCAAATATATAATAGCTTTTTATTTTTGCATTAAACTTTTGATTAGGTATATCCAGTTCATTATATTTTTATCAGCATATGATATATTTAATAGTTGCCTCATTATAAATATGAACCAGCTTATTTTTTTAAAAGCACCTTCAATTTAGAGATAGAGACCTATGTTATGTGGGTTACCCGACATTTATTTACTTTTAACTAGTTCTAAATGGAAATAATGTATAATAAGTTACAATCATACCAACATCTCTACCAAATTTTGGTCACCCTAGAGTCCTATTGTGTGCCTGTCAGCCTTTATCTCAGGCCCAGCCGAAGGCCCTGGGCTTAGCGACGATAGCTGACTGACACCGGCGTTACAACTTTAGAGAAATAACGTATTCACACGTCCGACGTTTAAATTTTGGAATGGAACCCTTGTTTATCAAACTTGTGACTGCCTCATTTTGACATTGTCGTTTTCGTTTCATTCAATATGAATGGCGAATGTTTTAACGTTGTTCCGTCACAATTGACTTCACAATTTGTTGCCATTTCATCAATAAGCAAAAAGTATAGCGGTTTTTATACATGATGAATTAACTGTATTATGCCCACTTGCACCATCCCACTGACCCGGGGTTAAGCGGTTTAACCGTCAACCCAGTGCCAAATTGTACTGGTAACCATGGTAACGCAAGGATTAACCGGTTAACCCCGGGTCAGTGGAATGGTGCAAGTGGGCCTTAGACAATCATGAAATATATGTACAGTAAGCTGCAGCGATAACTGACCCCCGGCATTTAAAATTGCTTAGGCCCACTTGCACCATTCCAATAACCCGGGGTTAACCGGTTCAACCTGGAGTTAGCATGGTTACCAGTACAATTTGACACTGGGTTGACGGTTAAAACGCTTAAGCCCGGGTTAGTGGGATGGTGCACGTGGGTCTAAGCAATTTTAATTGCCGGGAATTAAGATTAGTGATGCATTCATTCATTATGCATCACAATGTTTCGATAAATAGATAAATAAATAATTTAATCCATTTTTGAAAACTGTAGGTACCTACATTTCCGTTCATTTTCATACAAATTGTCTATTAAACCGATTTAGAAATAACTTCATAAATGAAATATCTTGAAAATATTTCATTCCACTAACAGAGCATAATGGAATATGCAGTATCCAATAAAAGGTTCGGATCCGAGTAAAAAATGCATGCGCAATAAGCGAGCGATATCCAATATGTATTGTGCCCGCATTCTGAAAACTTCCTTGATACAGCTCACCGGCTTACTTACTTAATAACCCACTTTTCTAGGAATTTAAACGCTTCATTGCTCTGCTTTATTACTTAGTTATCTAAATTATTGCATAGAGATAGGTCTTGTAATTAACTGTTAAAATACTAATCAACTAAAAATATATGTATCTAACCGGGCAGCTAGTAATGGAATTGGGAAGCTTAAAAATAAAAAAATAAATGCTGATATAGTATCTTTTGATAAGTAGGAATAAAGTATGTATAAATAAGCACAAATCAATTACTTAGATTAGTGAAAGGTTTTGGATGTGCTTGGCTTTAAACAAGAAAAAAAAAAGTATTTTTCCTTCTTCCTCCTCTTCCTTTCTTCCTCTTAAATTAAATTAAATTAAATTAGATTTATTTAAGACCAACAAAGGATCAATTTCGTTAGTGACACATTTTAATCTTACAACTAATGTTAGTAGGTATACACACACAACTTATTGACTATCTATTACATATATATTTACATAATAATATAAATTAATTAATTTAATTTAAGCACATGTGGAGTGCACCACAGTGGTTCAGGTAGGCCCCATCAAACCTATCTGCATACATGGCTAGGATGCTGTTGGTGCTGTTCCTCACTCTGCATAACAATGAAGTGGCTCTTTTGCGCATAATGGCAGCAAAACTATCCACGCGCGCCTCCGCAAACATTGTTGACGCGCTGCAGTAGCGAGGGAGCCCCATCAGCACCCTAAACGCATTATTATACTGTACGCGCAGGGCACTGTACTGTTTTTGCGTGTAGTTCACCCACAGACTGCTGGTGTAAAAAGATGTACAAAAAGCTCGGAACAACGTAATCTTTACTGCCGGTGAGCTACACGCAAACCTGCGGGCAATCATGTTCGCCCTTACAGCCAGTGCCCTGCGCTCCCTTTCGACGTCGGAACCATCCTTGAGGTCAGAGGTAATCATATGTCCCAGGTATTTAAAATTGTCTACCAACTTAAGCGGGTTATTGTTTAGTTGTAATACTGGGACTGTTGATGGACATTTACCTCTGACTCCAAACACCATCATTTCGCTCTTTACAGAGTTGTATTTAAGACCGTGTGCGGCAGCGTACTGCTCGCAGACCGTTATAAGCCTCGCGAGACCACAGGGTGACGCGCTCAACAGCACCATGTCGTCCGCGTAGCTAATGTTGTTTATGCAAACGCCCTGCACATGGCAACCGACATGTGTGCTGCTGAGCTCGGCAATAAGTCCATTTACGTATAGATTGAAGAGCTTCGGGGAGGTTAGCCCTCCCTGCCTTACCCCGCACTCCAAACTATACGGTTCCGACAACGCTCCCGCCCATCGAACGCTATTGACCTGTCTTGTGTACCAAAATTTGAAAATGGATATAAGATCTGGAGGTACCTCCATCTCCTCAAGCTTTCTCCATAGTATATCATAACAGACCAGGTCAAAAGCCCTCGACAGGTCGAGAAAGCATGCGTAAACAGGTGTGTCTCTATCAGTATAATACCTAACAGTCTGCTTTAAACACAATATAGCACTTTCAGTCGACAATCCGGGCCTAAACCCGAACTGATTGTCGTGCAGCTGTATATACTTATCTAGTTGTGTATCAAGCAGACTGTCAAGTATTTTTGCAACAACAGTGGCAAGTGAAATTGGCCTGTAGTTGGTCTTGTCCGACGTATCTCCAGTCTTGTTTTTAACAATCGGAACAACAACGGTTTTCATTAGTTCGGCCGGTAAATACGAATGCCCCAGACATAATGTATATAACATTGCCAGCACTCGAGGTAGGTGTGGGCCCGCACATTGCAGGTGTTCGATGCTGAGACCATCGTGACCCGGGGATTTGCCTCCAGACATTTTCTTTATCGTTTTAGTGACCTCCTCGGCGGTTATTTTAGTCCCGATCGTAATGGTCTCAGCCTCGCACCCTGCATGTGATGGTCCTAGTGGTGAGCGACTTAATATAGCTAACTAGGTATATATTTTTTTGATTTGGAATATTTTTTTCATATGTTAAGAGTCCATTTGATTAACGTGCACACTAGCGCCACAGCTAAATAATCGTAAAAATTTAAATTTAACGAAAGATATAGAAAAACGGGGGCAGCTACGTACTGTATTGTGTATTTAAGTAGGTACCTTTTGAATACCTACATCAAACTAGTTTTTATGTGCCGGATTCATCAATCTATGCGTCCCAAGTTAAAACGGCCGTTTTTGTTTTAAGTTCCTAGATCGCCGAAACCAGCAACATAAAACGAGTTTGATGTACTCAAATGGTACTTAAATACACAATACATTACGTAGCGGTCGCCCCTTTGTTTCAATAACTTTCGTTCAATTTAAATAATTACGATTATTTAGCTGTGGCGCTAGTGTGCACGTTGATAGGCTCTTAATGATTTTTAGATTCCTAATAAGGTCCCAATAGAAACGAGTTAAACATTCGAATAACTTCTCATATCTACAGACTTTTGAAAAAACTATTAGAGTAGTACCCCGGTATACATATGTGTACGCTAAAATGTATATCTGTGCTAAACTAATACTTTTGCTGGTTGTATATGTATATATAAAGTCTGTGGGTATATATATGTATATACTCTCCCGGCCGATTTCAACGACGGCGACTGTTTCAACTCCACTGCTGAAGACGTTCGTGTGCCCGCGTGGGCTTGCGTAGCCGATCTGTACGTTTTACATAAATATACTGTTACAATCAGTAGCAAGAAAATCCGAATATTAATTAATTACTATATGAATTTGTATGGCATCAACTATTTAAGCTTTCTAGATAATATTACAACCCACGCCTGAGTAGTCGATAATATGTAACAATGTAAAGCAGACTTAAACAAGTAGGGTGGGGTGCAGATAAAAGTGACAAGCGAGGCGTTCTAACGACCGACGCTTCCGTCGATAGCGTAATGACCACACCGACTGATGTTGTCGACGATTAAAAATGTCCGATGAGTTTTGAACGATGCTTATTAACTGTGTAAATGGCACAATTTAATTGTTTCCCGCTACCAACTGCTGCAATTCTTTAAATCGCTCTTTTCAAGACTTGTAGTTGTATAGTCTGATGAATAATTAGGTAGAAGTTTTTATTTAATTGAGGTTATTGAGATTAGTTTAGGAACGTAATTACCTTTTAATCCAATCATTTTATTTTGCAGAAACGTAAACGAGCTCAAATTTCAAGCAAGCCATTGCTATGTGTTACATATATACTTGTACCTGTTTATTTAATTAGAACTCAGCGTTACATTAATGGAGATAATTTATAAAACTAATTCATGTTTATACACGTTCTTCTTTTCAAAAGGTAAACTAAAATTGCAAAATCGGATCCAAATTAAACATTTATAGCACCCAGAACACAAAAAACACCATGCACATTATACGTCATTAAACAATCGCCAACCGCTGCGCATTGTTGCATAAATAATGTTTTGTTCGCACGAGAGTAATTAAAATTTTTGGAAACGAAAACTGAGGCTGCGTTTATACATAATTGAGGCCAACGAGGAAGCTCTACCGAACGGATGAGGTAGGTTTTTAATGACTTTTGCAAAGATGCAACTCTTGCGAACAAGTTTTTACTATACCCCTTCAAGTATCATTTATCATCTTTGAGTTATTGGAATGATCATTTTCTTGCATATGATACGAACGTTTCCCGGCATCTTGCCACACTAAACTACTATACTCCTTAAGGTATCGCAAATTAATATTTAAAATAAAAATAAAATATTTATATCAATATGTTTTTTCGATATATACCAGGCGCTTTCGTAATAAATAGTACACTATTTTTATTACACACGTCACAATATTATAATACTCGTAAAAATAGTACACTATTTTTATTCTTGTGACGTTTTAATTGATAAGTATGTGTTTCCATTTATTGCCACCAGGTGACAGGCTTTCCAACGTGCACGGTCCCTCTCTACAGAGGAGAGAAAAACGAATACAAGTCACAATACTTATAAGACAAAAATTTCCATCAGCAATGTTACTCGTTTTTCTAAATAGCCGGCGGCATATCACCGCAATAAACGATGAACAAGATAAAACGTCTTACAATAACATGTTTAACCTCACACGTTCTTTCCGTTTGCCGTCTGGTTTTAAGCTTTATCAGCAAGATTCATGGCAGCTATTCCAAAATTTATTATTTACCGAGATATAAGGTTTCTTAAAAATAACGTCTTGCAATATTATCTGAATGTTAAAAAATGACACCGCTTAGCTTCCATGGCACGTCGCCTGCAGCCGGAATCATAAATTTGCGTCAAAAAACTCATTTTCGTCTGCTATCGTGACGTTTAAAATATGTTTGATTTTGGAGGAGAAGCTTTCGAGGATGGTCTTGAGACTAAACGAAAGACGTTATGTTACGTAAATATTTACGTATGTGAAGGGTATTCGTATTTAAATCTCTTTCTTTATTAGTTCATACACAAATACTACATAGGTGGTGGTTGATGTAGACTTTTAACAATGTCTTGGAATTTTATCAGTGATTTATGCTGTTTAATTAAAAGTATCCTTTTAATTAAAAGGACGGCTTCTCCATATAAACGTAGTCCCCATTTTCCTCTCGGGTTATTTTGAAAAATATTTTTAATTATAATGTTCAGCTTACGATATGACTTACCTTTTGCCATGATGGTGGATTTATCGTTATTATTGCACTGTTAGGCACTGGTCCCACCGCGAGCTAGTAAGCTATGAGCTATCGGCTATAAACACGAACAAAAGATAAGCACTCCCGTGTAAATAAAAGAGACACGGCGATATTTATAGTTACTCGCCCAGCGGTGAGCTATAAATATCGCCGTGTCTCTTTTATTTACACGGGAGTGCTTATCTTTTGTTCGTGTTTATAGCCGATAGCTTATAGCTTACTAGCTCGCGGTGGGACCAGTGCCTTATGGAGGCCTAATCAGAGAGTAATTTCTCATTATCAAACGGTCATGGATATGATCTGTCGGCTGTCAACAGTTCAGAGAAATAATAATGTTACTATTGACAGTTGACAGACTATTATATACGCATAACCGTCTAATAACAAAAAAATATACCTGAATTGGTAACAAGAAATCGAATGACGGTCCGACTTCTTTACAAATAATTCGAATCAATTACCTTCTCCATGGTCAATGAAAACCATGTACAAATATATTATGAAATAGTTTAAAATTACGTATATTGTAACGTGGTCGCTCCAATGCAGTGTGGCGGCCTATTTCAATATTCAAATTTAATTACTGTTCGAAATTAAAGCTATTGTATTCTGTGAAACGGAACGAGATTATTATGAACATTGAGGTATGTTTTGTACCTACACGGTGTGTTTGTCACCTATTATAAGGCAGGACAAAAAATAAGTCGTGTTATATATGTACATAGTATTACTAATATGAACATACGTTTCTACAAAAGGCAAATGCCATAAAAACCCACGGTGAAGAGATTATAATTGCAAAGGCAGACTCCAAACAAAACCTTAAGCCGACCACTGACTAACAGTCCGCCGGACGATATCGGCCAGTCAGTTGTTCGGAACGGTCCAATTTTTGTTCTAATTGACAGGCCGATATCGTCCGGCGGCATGTTAGTCAGTGGTCAGCTTTAGGTTAAAGTGAGCTTGATAGAAGAAAATCACACAAACATGTCTAATTTTAATTTGGTACTTACATCGATACCCCGCATACCAATGAAATTTTATTTTAGTATAAAATAAGTGTTCCGTGAACAAAGTTTTGTACGGAACACTAAAAATATCTGAGCGATATAGCAAAATTTAATAAAATTAAATAAACATTTTTTCGCTAATCGCTTGTACACTGATCAAACTTTAATTTCGCGTGTTCTGTGTATAAACTTGCTACAAGCAAAATCTTTTTTTTACTATAAGATCATGGCATGACTAAATATTTGCTATGGCATGAATACAAGTACAATCTGAATTCTGAATACGTATTGCCATTTATAATTTTAGTTTAATCTTAAAAATCTTAACCTTTTAATGGCAACTGTGGGTACTTTTGGTACTCCTACTAGGAGGAGGATAATATGGTAATGTGATGACAGCTTTTCTTCTACCCTTGTGTCGTGACTGTACTCAGAAGGCTGCGCCTGTTCAAGTTGGCAATTAAACTTTGTTGCGTATTATAATAACAGAGTGGGTATTAAAAACTTGAAGTGAGTTTCTGAACAATTTGCGGTTTGTTGACAAACTGGGCTCGTACCTACGGAAATTAATGAACTATGAACATGACAAAGGGATGTGCAAAAGTAATAATTAATGTATTCATTTTGCAATTAATGTTTCTTAATATATTACCTATTTTAATTAAAAATTAAAAACAGAGTAAGTTTTACTATGGGACCAACCCAGAAATCGCGAAATAAAAATTGATTAGGGTACTTATAGAGAACATAAAGCTTTCTCTATATTATAAACCACCAGGCACCAGCATTCCTTCATAAGTATGCCCATAGCGACCAGATATTCAAAATGATCTCTAGATGAAGCGATAATAAGCGTATTCTTGCTTAAAAATACGTAAAGATCTGTTGAGATTATTTGAGAACTTATAGCTTGATTATCTTTCTTTGCTGTTGATTATGTACCTACACAGTTGAGAGCTAGTTCAAAACAATATACACCGTGTTTTTTTTGATTTCCGTTAATTTCAGGGGTGCATTCCTAAATTTCCTGAGCTTAAATCTAGTACCTTTCTCAAAGACACCGATATTCTAATTAACTCCATTTCGGAGATAATCGATAATTTATTTTTTTCCTTTAAGGCCTCTACAAGCGTGTACACTTGCCTTAGGGCCGGTTTACATAATGATTAGTGTTTAGAATGAGTTCATGCATTTGCTACTAAACTTAAATACAATCTCGGTCGCTCGATGTTCGAAATGACATTGATATGTCACAAATTTCAATTGTTTGGTTGAGTTAAATGCAATGCCCGTGTTACAACAACGCTATATGCTACATTTAATTACTTTTTAAACTTAATTTTTTTTTTCAAAAAACGCAAAAGGAATAATTCTTTTTTGAAAATTAACTATGCCATTTAGTTCTCTTAAACGTACTTAACCATACCCCGAAGTTAACGGAATTCAATAAAAACACGGTGTATAACATGATATAGAATATTTCAATTACCGGACAATCTAAAATATATTATACTAAAGCTTTACAGCTACTAAGTTCGTTTTTCTCTAACCGCTTGCTTACGATTTAAGCTGCACACAGACACATAAATCAACGGGAATTTAACACCAAGCAAGGCGTTAATGACGTCACAAGTCCTGTCATTATGAACACAGTACCCGATTTAACACACACCCTGGTTTGCAGCTTATGTACTTAGAATACAGATGAATTTTGTCCAACGGCTTGTGAATGCAAATTTGTTATGACGATTTCGATGGCCCAGTCAGAGCTGCTTTGCATTTAATCTAATCTTTATTTAGGTGGGATAGGGCTTCATTTTGTTTATTAGTGTCATTTAGTGTTTCGGTCACACTTTTGAGAGATTATGCTATGAAAGCAACACTAACGACACCACCACTTATTTTAATGTTTTGAGGGTAACTAACCATTTAATTGTGGAAACGTAATTGCGGCGTTCTAATGTATTTAGTAAGTTTGCTACAAAAGCTTCTTGCTTTATAAAATTCATGATTCATGATTGATTGTGTGATCTTATGTAAGGTCAAGTTGAGAAAACCGTCTTTTCGAGCAAGTCAGTCGATCTGCACCTGCAGGCTATAACTCGCATGTTTATATCTATGAGTATGCTAACTCAAAAAGCTGTAATTTTTTAGTTTCAAGTTTCAAAATATTTAATCTCAAAATTATGCCTAGTTGGAAAGTCTGTGTAATAAGTTTAAAGTTACCTCTTGGGTGATAGTTAATTCACCTTTCCGGCTGCAGTGAATGCAAGATAATTTAGTTTTTGATATTTTCTCTGGATTGTTGAATATTATATCTATACTCCTGGGGTCAAGGATGCAGTTGTATATGTATAACCGTAGCAACCTAGGGATTGGCAAGTTGTTGCCTAACTAGCCTTGTTCTCCTAAAGTCTGTAGGACCTGTAGGTGCCTTTACTAACAATGGTAAAGTTAACTGTTTTAGCAACACTAGATAACATATACCTCTGCAGTTAACTAGCTTACATAATCAAAGCTTCACATGATAAAGGTGACCCATTGGATGCCACACAATATTTTAGAGAAATGCGTTATTTCATTAATCGAACACTACCCTAACAAATAACGTATTCAGTATTCAGCAACTATTCTAAACACAGAAATTAATTTTGGTTTCGTCTGTTGATCCGCCTGCAAATAGCGCCCCGTGAAACCACATGAGCGTAATTAGTATCGGATAGTTAAATTATTCCCTTGTCATACTTAATGGAAACATTGTTAATAATTTTAATTACGACCGTATTTTACGCGGATAAAATCGTTTTATTCGATGACCTAATTTTTAAGTAAGATGGAAATGAAGTCAGCATCAATGATACATGCCTCATTTTTAAGCAGTTTTAGGTACAGTCGAAGTCAAAAATATGTTTACACTTTTGCACCTTACTCCTTTGCAATAAAGCGAAAAATGTAAACATATCTTTGACGTCGACCGTACATAGGTAATCGATTAGTCTAGAATAAGAACTTAGGTTGTGAACGACTGCCAAATTACAAAACTTATCTCAGATTAGACTTCTTGTGTACCGAAGTGGTCTTATAACGAACACATAATATGTCTATACAAAATTACTGTTTTCATAATAAATACAGTATAAGCAACAAAAAAATGCGACATTTTAGTCTCTCAATATGATCATGAATATATATTGTTAGGTAATATGTTTTGGAATCCTTGTATTTAGGCTTTGTATAATAGGCAAGTGCAAAGCTTTGCAAAGTGTATTAGTGTATTAACCGTTTTTAAACACAAAAATCTTAGAAGTATTATTTAAGCTCATAAGTAACGGCTATGCCTGAATCCGTAGCCAGTATTTCATCTTCGCGAGTTGAAATGAGAGCTTAATTCTCTATGACAATGCACAAAGAAAACATCATTTAAATAAATAGGTATCATAAAATCACCACTCGGCAGCATTCCAGCCTCCTGAATAAAAGTGCCTCCAACCGTCTCTAATTTATCTATTCTTATTTCAACTTCAACAAAGCGTTTTCAGCGATTACACCGTCTACTAATAGTTCTTTTTATTGCGACCACTTTGGGCGAATCCGCGCCCGAGACCATTGCACATTACGCGGTCTTATGCTGGTCTTAGTTTTAGTACTAATGACTTACCTACTACTACTAACTCTAACTTAGCACTCGGTTTAATGTATCTTGCAATAGTTGTATACTAAGTAGTATACCTACATTAAATGGTTAAGGAAAATGTATGTTTTGTATTCAGGTTCACCTTTTTCATAATTATTACTATAATTTGACGACCGGTCTGGCCTAGTGGGCGGACACTGGGCAGTAGCCCTGCCTATGAAGCCGATGGCCCCGGGTTCGAATCCCGGTAAGGGCATTTATTTTAGGGGTGAACACAGATATTTGTTCCTGATTCATAGCTGTTTTCTATGTACATATTTAATTATTTTTCTCTAAATATACGTATGTGTATCGTCAGTTCGTCAACTAATTAACCCATAGTACAAGCCTTGCTTAGTTTGGGGGGTTAGGTCACTCTGATTGGTGTAAGATTGTCTCCAAATATTTATTTATTTTAAAATATAGGTACCAACACAATAATATTAAAGGCTCTCGTTTTATAACACCATAGAGCACACTTTTTTCAAGTTAACATCATTTAGAATGAGTTTAGAATTGTATTTGTAACTATTTTTTTTTCATGAAATTCCAGCTGTTTTCTCTTGTCTTTATGAATATCCAAAGAAAATATTTTTAATTTGCCTGATTACATACAAACAAAATAATAATATATTTTATTTTCTGTAAACTTCAATCATTCAAGTTTTATCTGTTTGTAATAAGCTTTATAAATATAAAAACCTTTCTTTTTTATAGCCCATTTCATTTCATTTTATTGCAAAAACCAAAATATCTCTCAAAAGAAATTTATCTTAATGAGCATCACTTTGGCCCGAGCTAATTTAATAAAGTAACTAAAAATACATTTTAAATATCTTGAGAATTAGACCTCTTGCCAGTGTAAACGGTTTAAAAGTCAGTGTACAGTATGACAAATTTGTTTTCTAAATATTTGAAATAAATAAATATTTTCTAAAACAGTTTAAGCCCGATTTAAGACTGAGAAAAATAAATGTTTATGCTCTTATACATTGCAGTTATATTTAGAATTTTATTCATCAGTCATCACCTCAACACTTCACGAGTCGGAGTTAATCCATATTAACTTTGAAAAAACCGGGCAAGTGCGAGTCGGACTCGCGCACGAAGGGTTCCGTACCATAATGCAAAAAAAAAAAAAAACAAAAAAAAAGCAAAAAAAAAACGGTCACCCATCCAAGTACTGACCACTCCCGACGTTGCTTAACTTTGGTCAAAAATCACGTTTGTTGTATGGGAGCCCCATTTAAATCTTTATTTTATTGTGTTTTTAGTATTTGTTGTCATAGCGGCAACAGAAATACATCATCAGTGAAAATTTCAACTGTCTAGCTATCACGGTTCGTGAGATACAGCCTGGTGACAGACGGACGGACGGACGGACGGACGGACGGACAGCGAAGTCTTAGTAATAGGGTCCCGTTTTACCCTTACCCGTGTTTTAGGGTACCCTTTGGGTACGGAACCCTAAAAATGGTGTATCATTATTTGTTGTTACTGATTGGACTAGTTAGTTTCTAGGATTCGTACAAGATTTTTTATCGTATACCGGGCAGAATTCCCAGCTTGTATCTAGCGCGCTAACGCTCGATTAACTCTTCCATGCGGCCGCGTCCTTATAAACCTTTCCCGTTCTGAACAATCTCCGTTGGAGTAAGTACATACGTTAAAACAACAAAGGCGTAGTGACGCGGCATATTTTGGACCAAGATACTTTTACTGTATCATGGGTCATGATCCGGGACAACAACAGAGTGATGAAGTCAGACACACACACGCACTTTTTATTATTGTGGTTAGGTATTCGCTTTAGACCGCAACAAATGCATATTCAGTACAATTATCAAAATGTAGAAGATAATCAAAGTGTCAGAGACCAGTCAATGATCTACTGGTAAAGCTCCTAGTTTCTCAAAACCTATCATACACTTTTTAAACTACCTACTGGACGGTTAAATCGAGAGTGAATAAACTTCGAAGTTCTGAATGCGGCGGTGCTGAAGAAATACCACAGAATTAGAAAAATAATGAAATCTATTAAAAGCCTATTAACATATAAAAAAATACATGGGAATGACTTCAACCATTACTCATTTTTGAGAACCTAAATGACCCTGTGAACCGCGAGTAGGTACTGCTTAAGACGAAACAGGAGCTGAGTTTTAAATATTTTAGGTAAATATACCCGTCTCGCTAACGGAAGCGGCACCTAAAAGTAGTGCAATAAGGACAAGGCGAAAAATCCTGCGTAAAAATCTCAAAAATCGAGGTTTCGTACTCCTCTGTTTCCTCCTCCAAAACTTAACCAATCGTAACCAAATTTGGAAATCTAAATGATTATGAAATTATCTGTGTTGGACCGTTTTGCTTTTTTGGCTAATTGATATCAGTTTTGAATGCCACGCCTCTCATTGCGGCATAGTCAATTAAGCCATTTTGGCCATTTTTGAAGGGCTGTAGCGCCTTAAAAAACAAAAATACCAAAAAAAGCAAAACGGTTCGACACAGATATTGACAATATTAATCTGTGTTGAAAAAATCATTGCTCTAGCTTAAAAAACCACGGAGGAAAACGAGGAGTACGTTTGTATGGAGAAATGACCACTCCTGTTGGCTCTTAAAGTATCCCCCCCTCCCATTCATCCCGTAGGTACTATTCAAAATTTACCATTAAATATGTTTTAATGAAAGCCGACGCGACAGTGTGTCAGGCGTACAGTTCGTTTCCAGTAGGATACGCCTTTCTTACGTAAGTGCCACGTGTAATTTTATGCTTCCCTGATAATGCGGAGAAAGCCTACAGTACAGTTAGGCTGGGCGGGTTTCGACCAAAGATGTGCGACTAATACCCGAATACCAGACGTAAACCTTCTTTTTTGTTTAAACATAAATTACAAACAGTCAGTTACAAAAAAAAATACATTTAACAGCAGCTTATGTTCACACACGTATCCGTTTTTATTTAACTATTAAATATAAAATTAGTTTAGAGTAAGAAAAAAATACACTGAAAATATTATCCTGAACCAAACTACATAATTATGAGTAATAGGTACCAAAACATGTAATGAACTAATAAATGAGTTAGAGGGAAATCCGAACGTACACTGACATGATTAAAAAATCATTCTGATGTCAGTATACTATCAAATTAGTCCTATGTTCTGCTATTATGCGGTAGCGACACGTTATTATTCCCGACATACATAGTAGCGGATAAGTTTTTACGAGAGCTTAAACTTTGATTTACGGTCGTTCTTAACTATGTCGCTAACTCGATTGTTTCTAAGTAGTAAATTTAACATGACTTTAACGGCAGTAAGTTAGAAAAGGTTTCATGGGTTCGATTTTATAATAAAAAGTAATAAATGTACTCGTATTATTATTGTACAATTGTATATACATTGGAAAGTATAACATGCATTAGTAGGTATGTATAAAATAAAGCGACCAACCGAGCGAAAGCTAGGCTTTGAAGCTGTAAGCTTGGTATAAAATTCGCTCGTATGTCCGGGTCATAGACTTATAATATATAGAGACGGTGTCTCAGCGAGCTGTCACTGTTGCCACTTTTGTTTAGTGTACGATTAACAATTTAACACCACATTGCTGTAGCCATGTCGATAAAGTCATATCGATAAACTATCGACATTTCTTACAATTTTAGTTTTATTTCAAAGGTTTGACGATATCTAAAATGAACAAAAACGCTTTTATTCTTTATTGTGGTTATCAGATCACAATTTTATCGTCACGCCCCAGCAGGGAACCCAGGGAAAGTTCAGATATTTAATTAAAATACATAAATACCTACTAAGATATGTGTTCCGCAATAATTGAAATATTTTATTATATTCAAATATATTTATTATTCATTAGCATTTCAATCATGTATATGTTTAACGAAGATATTGAAGCTTCAATTAATAGCTATTTCGTTCCGCTGTGTATCGTTTATCGATATATAACATGATTAAAATCGACTTTTCACATCCCTAAAAGAGCACACATACACGTTTTTACGCACACATACACAGCGTGGATGCATCAAAAAAGGCAACACTTGATTTGAAGTTCACCTTGTCAACAGTATGGTTGTCCTTTTGTGACAAATGGCATTTTTAAAATAGCGAGGAGAGAGAAATTATACTAGTTGCTGCGCCGTCAAAGAGAACAGAACGCGTAGGGGCCTTGGTCCGGGTGTTCTCATCTACTAGGGTAGTATCTAATAGGGGTATGAGAAAACGAAAACAAAATAGGTGTAGGTAGCTTAATTTTGTATGTGAGAATAAGAATAAATTTATTAATAAAGCCTCATTGCTAATGTTATATAATGCATGCACTTTTATGTATTTACATATTAGGCATATTATGCCTTAGGAATATATTCCTGTAATTTTAATGTTTCCGAGTTTTTTCAGTTCTAACAGTTCGTTATGCAAGTCAAATAAAGTGCAATGGTTTGAAAATAAATGACTTACCCTTTGAAATAGAAAAGTCCGCGTACAGCCTTTATTTGGGTACTTGTAGCCATCGCAGAATGTAGGTAGATAATACAGAATAAATTAACCGTTTGCAAGGGTCAGTAATTAGGCGGGCTGCGTTGGCTGTGCGGCCAATAATTATTACTAATGTACACGCGCTGTCGTTAGCGGCAAATGTTGCGCTTAGGGACGACGCACATTGTAGTTGTTCAAATTACATCCTAGATAGCTGGTCTTGGATCTAATTTGAACAACTGCGATAAGCAACTGCGAACAAGGGTAAATCGAAAATCCAAACTTAATTTTTATTTTTCTTTCAAAGTGAATTAATTGCACTGCGGGTATGTCCTGGACCCGGGTATCTACGTCCAAAACCACCGGTGGACGGGCAGCAGCGTCCCTCAAATTCGGTGTACTCGACTGCGATCGCCAACCCGCCTGCCAAGCGTGGCGATTATGGCATTCACCGCCCATCCGGCACGTATGGAGGTCCAAGGGGGAGGCCTATGTTCAGCAGTGGACATCTTATGATGATGATGATGAATTAATTTCCGGGAACTGCGCTGTTTTATATGTATAATACGGACACACAGCTATCATACAACACCAAATTCAAGCCTAAATCTCCTGAGAACGTTTCAGCATAGCACACCTGTAAGTTGACTAAATCGAAATTTCAAACTTAATTTTTATTTCTCTTTCAATAGTAGTTTATGTGACTGCTACATAATGAAAGGCATTAAAATACGAGTGTGGGTTTAAGAAACGAACGAAGTGAGTTTCTTAAAAGGATCACACGAGTGTTTTAATGCCTAATTATGTACAGTTACATACACTACTTTATCTACACACATATTATTACTTTCTATTATATATTCACTAACCTCATACTTCAACCGACATCCATCGTTGCTGTCTGACTTAACTCGCAGATTTGAGAGGTGGCGGCTCCTAAATATCTTTTTATCACTCATTTTACACGATACTTTTGCTTAAAGTTTGTTTAAAAACAACTATCAAATCAATTTTATAACCTAAAACTAATTAAAAGATGAAACTGTAAGTCAAATGGCGGTAAATGAAAACTTTTTTTCACAAATGTCACGCATCCGTAGTTTTTTTTAATTCATAGACAAAAGAATGAAGTCCCTATTCTCATGCCACTCGAGATCAAATGTCGTACGGTTTATATTAAAAAAGTATACCGAATTGACGTTTCGTATCGATAATTGTTTTAATATCTATGGATACTAGAATAGACACCCACTTGAGTTTTGACAGCTGTTCCAAATTTAAAACTCATAACCTTACAAAAATCTGTAAAGTTATAACTTTAAAGTACAATTTTTACCTACTACCACAGATAAGAAAGTTCTCATAGTAAAATTGGTTGTGATAATGCTGGTCATTTCCTACGGTTTCTGAATGCATTTTAGAGCAGTAATGATATGTGCGTAGATAAAGTTGATTTATTGTCAGGAACTCCGCTGTTTTATATACTACGGACACACAACTATCATACAAGATCAAATTCAAGCCTATGTCTTCTGAAAACGTTTCAGCATAGCACACCTATAAATTGAAAAAAAACAAAAAAACCTAACTTAATATTTATTTTTCTTTTAAAGTGAATCAATGCCGGGAACTCCGTTGTTTTATACACTACTGATACAAAGCCATCATACAAGACCAAATTGAAGCCTAAATCTCCCGAAATTGTTTCAGCATATAAATTGTCTCTATATTGAAAAAAAAAGAATAATTCAAAGATAATGGTTTTCTACACTTTATAGGTCACGCCAGGGCCATGTCTCTAGTTCTGAATACATAGAACGCACAGCTATCATTTTAGACTTAAAACACGCTTAGAACTTTAAAAAATATTTTGTTATATTACACGTGTATTTTTTTTAATTTGAAGTTTATAAAAGTTACATTTTTATGACTTCCTTGCTCGATTTAGAACCGAGAACTCTTAAGTTCTGTAAACAATAGAGCAAGTGCTTTCGTTTGGAGCCAAATGTAAGTCTGTGCGTTGTTAAATGACATCAGCATAGTACGTGTGAACTTAGCATATCATATAATTTAAAATCTAGTAAAAATTGTAGTAAATGTTCTCAAATATGCCTTTTTTGTGTCAGGAACTCTTTGTTACCATGTGTCGAGCATAGCATATTTTTTTATCCCATTTGTAACAAAATGATATGCTAGTGTGTGAACTTAGCATATCATTCTGCGAAATTCTGCAGTATTGGTTTTCATGGTGAAAATGCCAGAACTATTGCTAAAAAGTATCAGGAACTCTAGAACTATGGTGTATGCTAATAGAACTCCAATAAAAACGTGATATGCTAGACTTTGATATGCCAAGTTCAAAACATACCGTTTGAGGGCAGGAGGCGCTGAGCATAGAGTGGGTACGGAGCGGGAACGCTATAAAAGGAGGTCCTGGATTCGGTAGTAGCTCTTCTGTGAAGAAAATTTTCGTTAGAAAACCGGACTAATCCTAACAAGGTCTGACTTTTTCAGTGCGCTGGTAGGTCAGAATAGATGCTAGTCGCTTTCGTAAATAGTGACGCTTTTACGATCGAAATATTTTTTTTGTTTGAAAGTAAATACAAAAGAAACTTTTGAGTATTGTCAAATTATTGTGCCTCAAATTTTCCCCTCCTTTTGTACAAAATTGCAGTGTCCGCCAGCCCTAAGGCCAAATGTTGTGCTCCCTAATGGTAACTCCAGTCCATTAGCTGCCCCTGTCTTATGGTCGCCAGCAATACACACTAATTACAAGCCGTGCCTTCAGGAAAACAATATAATATTAGTAGCTGCACAAGTAATATCTACGCCTAATAACTTTATATGAGATTATTTTACCCGTGCGGAATAGAGACAATAATACGAACTTTTGATTATGTTTGCTACCAGTGAAGCACTATGTTTTTTTTACACAAACATGCGAAACTGTTTACGAGTAATACAAATTAAATATATCGGTGATAGAAAATTATGCACGTTGATTGCATTTAAATTAATTACAAAAATTTACCCGTTTTACTTATTTTCTTTTGAAACTCGTGAAAATAACGAACCTTTTCAACGTGTCGTTCCATAAAAGAAAAATAATAAATGGGCCCTCGGAATATGTTTTGCCACACCTGGAAGCCGGGAATATAACTTTTCCTAACAAAATAGGTTAGAAGAAAGCGTTATTTTTGTGTTTAAAAACTTTCCCAGGAGAGATAAAAGTTAGTATGCTATTTGCTTGTTTTTCAATAATGGCGTTTGTTTCATATACAACTTACAAAAATAAGACATAGGTTTATGCTTGAGGTGTCGCTTATATATTATCATTATCACGAAATAAGTACAAACCCAAATTTCAGATATTTTACACTGTCCGTCAGCAAGATGCCTATTTTCAGGGTTTCGTACCTCAAGAGGAAAATACGGAACCCTTATAGGATTACTTTGTTGTCCTTGGTATACAGTTCCTTGAAGCTGTGAAAAATCTAACTTCTAAGTTATTGTAAGAAGGATATGGCCGTTTATGCCGCAAAAAACGTATATTTCCACACTCAAGGAAATCAAAATTTATTGTCCTTTGAACTAGAAGTATTAAATTTGGCAAGTAATATTCGACTCGATTCTGAAAATGTATTAGATCTCTACTAGACCTCAACAAGTTACGATATGGATAATTTAAAGATATTTGTAAGATAGATATGTCAAATTTGACGTTTCCGCGATTCTGGAGGCCCTCTTGAATGATTTCGACAAGTTATGACTTAAATATCCAAGTCACATCTAGTCGATATCTAATGTAAATCTAGTTGATCTCTATATCGTTTCTAGATCTTGTGATTATCTCGTTTCCCGAATACGCGTGATTGTCGTATACTACGAGTACAGGCGAAACAAAAAATGAAAAAATAAGTTAAATTTGAGGCAAAAATCTGAAACCTATTCATTTGTTTGAAAAATAAAAAAATAAGTTAACTTTATACGGAACCCTCGGTGGGAGAGTCTGACTCGCACTTGTCCGATTTATTATTTCTTAAGACGGTGCTAAAACTTATATTTTCATACAGAAACAATTACTTGATTGTGTTTAATTGAGTGAAAGCCTTTTTTTTTTTTTTTTTTTTTCTTTCTAGCCTACTTGGTGTCCCACTGCAGGGCAAAGGCCTCCCCTCGTTTTTTCCACTCGACCCTGTCATCGGCATTTTCCCACCATTTGGGGTAGACAAACTTGGTCATTAACTGAGGCTCTAAAATCTAAACTCAAGGTTTGCCAGCGTGCGATGGAGCGTAGTATATTAGTGAAAGCCTTCTTCACAATAAAAGAAAATCATAGCCCTGAAAATATGTGCGTCATCCACGTGAAATACTCGTAGGGCCTGATAATTGAAATGTAACAAGAAAACAAATGGATGCCGCCCTTGGGATAGCAGATGTATCAAGATTTTCTTTAGGTTGGATATGACAGTATAGCCTGTGTTATTTTAGTTCAGAATATGTTATTTACAGCTTAAATAAATTCCTTAGTTTTAAATTACCGTTCTGTTACTATTTTTCATAGACTTTGTATGACGATAACAAAGTGGAAGGAACGAATATGGAAATTATGTGACAATTTTTTTCTCCTATTATAATGGAAACAGTTCGCTATTCTGAGTAGGAATAACGTAAAAATACCCAAATAAAAACAAATTAAATAAAATGGCTGACGTTCTATTGACTGTACAGTCTACGGTTAAGAAATTTGATCTCTGTGCCACTTTACACCTTGGCACAATGACAATAATAATACGAATTCCTAGCGGCTTTCATACTATTATTGTGATAAAGTATGAAGAAGCACATAAATAAAATTACTTAAGTGTAGGGGAAAGAGGGGTGGACCCGGATACCCGACGGGTAAAACCAGATATATTTCACATTCTATCTGTCACTGACTAAGTTACTTTTGTTGAGTAATATACAGTACGATACAAATCTTCGTTACTGCAGAACCTCAGAATAATTGTTCATGGGAACACAAATAATACATGAAGACAGAGGTAAACAACAGGCGGCCTTATCGCTAAAGAGCGATCTCTTCCAGACAACCTTTCCTTTCTTTTTTAATGTGTATATTGATTACTTAAGTAGGTATAATATCAGTTCCCAATAAATGTAGGTATACTAAGAAACGATACTGTCTTAAAATATTATTCTTATTTCAATACCTTATCCATGCCATGCCATAGTGTGGTCAAGTAGGTACCTCAAGGTCTGGATTGCGGCCGCGCTCCGACATTACTCACAACCTCGCTGGATCCGGTTAGTTCGACTTTGGGCATCGCTTTTGTTACAGCGGAAACTATAAATAAAAAGACACGTTAATAATAGTAAATTATCTATTTTGATTTCTAGTTTGTCTTTTTAGGGTTCCGTACCCAAAGGGTAAAACGGGACCCTATTACTAAGACTCTGCTGCCCGTCCGTCCGTCCGTCCGTCCGTCTGTCACCAGGCTGTATCTCACGCACCGTGATAGCCTGATAGTTGAAATTTTCACAGATGATTTCTGTTGCCGCTATAACAACAAATACTAAAAATAGAATAAAATAAAGATTTAAGTGGGGCTCCCATACAACAAGCGTGATTTTTGACCGAAGTAAAGCAACGTCGGGCGGGGTCAGTACTTGGATGGGTGACCGTTTTTTTTTTTGCCTTTTTTGCATTATGGCGCGAATCCGTCGCACTTGTCCGGTTTTTTTTATTGGATTCCTATTTTTTCCATACATTTTCTTGTCTATATCGTCGCCCCCATGCTAAACTAACATAAGTGTAAATTTGTCAAAATTGAGTTATTGATGTAATTCTGTACCAAATATGACAATGCACAATGTGACCAATTTTCAGATTTCTATCTTTTAAGCTTTCAGAGTTACCATTGTACCAATCTGACTTAATAGTTCTTTTACCCCATGGTAGACTCGCGAAGTGTAGATAAGGTATTTTTCCTTGGTCGATACCAGTAAATAACTAACGAATCTGCCATTTCCGTTAACTTTCTATGGTGGCAATTATTATTGACCGGTACGATTAGCCTATAGAAAACTTGCGAATCTGGCAAATACGGTAGTTTACTATGGTGGCATTTATTCCTCATTCATATTAATAAACTATAGCATAATTGCGAATCTACACATTCGTTATTTTACTATGGTGGCAACTATTACTCAACCACATAAGTAGACTACAGCAAATTTGCGAATCTGGCACATATGTCAGTTTACTATGGTGGCATTTAATATTTATCTACATTCATAACCTTTAGCATAGTTGCGAAACTGCTCATTCGTTAATCTACTATGGTGGCAAATAGATATAACCACAAAGAAGCCATAGCAAATTTGCGAATCGGGCATATTCGTTACTTTATTATGGTGGCCACGGTGGCCATTATTACCACATCACATAAATTAGCCTGTTAAAATTTACGAATTTTGCATTTCCGTGAGTTTGTAAGGTAAATAATTCGTTTGTACCTTTAGAGTAACTTACAAGTAAATATGCGAATCAGGCGTTTTCGTAAGTTTATAATAAAATTATTTTTGTACTGTTTACAAGATTACTTGAAACGCATTTTTGCTATATTTTATACCACGTCCGTAGCTAGCTTCAGAGTTAGACCCTTTAATAGCCTGTACACTTCTTTTTTTAGGGTTCCGTACCCAAAGGGTAAAACGGGACCCTATTACTAAGACTTCGCTGTCCGTCCGTCCGTCCGTCCGTCCGTCCATCCGTCCGTCTGTCACCAGGCTGTATTTCACGAACCGTGATAGCTAGACAGTTGAAATTTTCGCAGATGATGTATTTCTGTAGCCGATAGCGGCTACAACAACAACAACAAATACTAAAAACAGAATAAAATAAAGATTTAAATGGGGCTCCCATACAACAAACGTGATTTTTGACCAAAGTTAAGCAACGTCGGGCGTGATCAGTACTTGGATGGGTGACCGTTTTTTTTTTGCATTTTTTTTTCGTTTTTTTTATTATGGTATGGAACCCTTCGTGCGCGAGTTCAACTCGCACTTGCCCGGTTTTTTAAGAATCGGGAAAAGCTCGATCTCGGACTCGTTCCACAGCCGGAACCCGCGGGAGGAAATATCTCTTGAACTGCACAGTGCGCGACCATTTAGCTACTAGTCTAGGGTGTGAGGATGAACACCCTGCCGACGGCGAGCGGTGCGGTGATAGAAGCTGGCCGTTGGCATCATGTCAAACTATTATTCAGAGCATAGATCATCGTACAAGCGGTAGAATACATACAAGGAGGTAAAGTCTCTCCTTAGACTTAATAACGAGGCTCAATACCGCTTGTGAGTTTGGGACTGTTCATTTTGTATTGGGAAGGGGGCGCTTTGGCACTGGAAGTGTTAAGCACAACTTCTGGTATGCTGTCTGGCCCGCTCGACTTATAAACGTTGAAAGATAGCAGCTCCCGCCGAATATCTCTCTGCGTGATAGAGATTTCTAGCATAGAGTCTGATCAGGGAGTCGTGACACAAGCTATTTTTTTTTTAATTCTTTATATGGCAACTTTTTTTCCTATCACATAAGCTGTCAGTTTCAAACTGTCATTTATTTTCATAGTAATTTTATTGCCAGGTGCAGTTCTTATTGAAATTCCCACGTTTTTTTTGTGACACGACTCGCTGGTCAGACTCTATGAGTACCGCGGGATGGTGGGCGGCACGGAGCTACCGTTGTCATTCGAGGCAGAATTCGAGGCAAAAAGAGTACCAAAGATCGGTTTTCTCTTTTACACTGTGAGCCAGAGCACCGTCAGCTTTTCGCAGTGGTGGTAAAGAAGATTGACATGTGAAATGACAGAAAAATTCCTTCGGCAGCTTTGGCAAGTGCTTAGAACGCGCGACTCCCCACTGGGTAGCCCGCTAGATTTTCAGTAATCCTGCCAAAGAAATCGTATTTGGCTCTGATAATGGCTTTTTTACTGGACCTCGAGGCAGCATTTAATTTGCGTTTCACATCGGAGACGTTCGGATCCTTATTATCTACGGCCTTTGTCCAAGCCCTGTAAGCGGCTTGCTTGCAAACTGTAGCTTCTTTACAGGGCTGGTTAAACCAAGGACGTCTCTTTGCTCCCGCACCTATTACCGAATTGGGAATGAAACAATCCATTTTTGTATTGCTGTTGATGCCCCAAAAAACCACCAATATCGTCTCGGGGATATTGGCTGCGCAGGATATTCTGATGTGAATCAGAGCTGCCTACACGGGTACGACGCGTAGAATTCACGCAGTCCGTTCCAAACTGCTGATTTATACTACCGTACGCGTCGTGAGCTAGTTGGCCGTGGTGGATCGCATGGTGCAAGTGTCCGGACTAGACAGTGATTGGATGAACATAATTTTATAAAAAAAAACCAGAGGCAGTAATCGGATGAACCGAGAAGCGCATTCATTGAGACGGAATATCCGTCCGGACGTGTGGTCTGCAGAAGGTCTAGTAGAGAGCTTGTATGGTATTGGTTTTCTCGTGGGGGAAATTACCAGTGGCGAGAGTTCATAGGCCAGAGACAATTCGTAAGCAGACCTTCCTGCGTGGTCGGTGGACCAGGACCCAAGCCAATCAATGTAGTAGGCGTTGAAATCCCCCAAAATCACCGTAAGACCTGTACAGGCACGCGTAGACGTGAGTGTGGCCACTGTAGTCTACGCACACGCACACCCACAGAACTGACAGGTCAATAGCTGTCTACATAGGCATCAAGGTGGTGACAGCAGACATCCTGCCGGACATACACTACATATCCCGGCGTGTCTCATGAACTTGTGTTCAAGTGTACAGCCGGGATATATTGAATAAGTATGCAATGTCTGCCGGGCAGGATATCTGCGTCTCCATAAGAAACACGATGGTCGGCTGCACAGATTCTAGGTGGTGATGGACTGGGATGGACATAATTATTATAAGGCCTTGTCAAGTAAGTAGGTAATGGTTATAAAGTCTGACAAAAAAGAGTAGAAATTAAAAAGTGGCAACACTGTAGTAAGGTCAGGTTTTTCTTAGATTGATTTGAAAAGGACGACACTACAGTATTGCCACTTTTTAATTTCTACTCTTTTTTGCTTGTAAGTGTTTGATTATGCAAAATATTCTTGTTGAAATCAAAAATAAATACAGATTCGCAACCCAATTTCTATACAAATGAATAGGAAGCATTCACATACACAAGAGTAAACACACGAAAGTGTCATTTTCGTAACTTTACCTCGGTCCAAATGTTTTAAATGGATTTATAATTTGCGAAAGTGGTACTTTCGTGAGTTCACTATGGTGAAAAATCTTATCTTTTTTTTGCTATCTATGGAGATGCAAAATTGCGAATGTGCTGTAATTCCCAATTCCAATAAAATAATGCATATTTGACAAATTGATCATGTAATACATGCATTTTGAAAACACTGTGTGAATACTATATCAATACAACAGCAACGACTACTTCAAAAAAAACAAAATTGAATTTTTAGGAGCTTCAAATCGCTCTCCTCAAAAATGTGTTTTTTACAGTTATGTTAGTTTAGCATGGGGGCGACGATATTATACGAGTAGTATTGACTTTGTGAACTTGGTTAATCTTACCTGATAGAATAAGAATTTCATTTATGACACAAAAACATATTTTACTAATTTACATTAAGTATAAAATAGAGTACCTAAATGTGTGTACTTATTGCTGAATCACACAAGAGCGGCTGAACGTTGGTTGAAATTTTGTGCGCGAATAGTTAATTCCCAGGATGAAATGAGGGCAGAAAGTCAGTATGGGAGTGCGAGATAACGATAAGTATGGGAGATAACGACATCTACTCAAATGGAGCTAGTTTACAAGAAATGTCATTAATTCAATTGCTTTGAAGTCATCCAGTAATAATAATTGTATGTTAGTCGCTTCGCTTCATGTAGAAAGGCTCAAGACTACGCCATTAGCAGTGAGGCCCCAACTTTTCCTATTTTGCTGGTTTGTTAGCGAAATGAGGGTTTATTTGTCTTATTGCGGACGTCAGCTAGTTCTGATGAACTGACGCGTTTGTTATTAGTGTATAATTAAGAGCCAAAGTGCTGTAGGGTGATTTCGATCGTAGACGAATTGATAGCGATGGCGGTAGATTTATTTTTGTTATGGCTTTAGCAACTTAATTTGTGTTTTTTCACTCAAATGAAAATGTTTGATACTTTAAGTCTAGACTAACGTCAAGATTGTAGGTACTTTAGGGATGAGAAATAAACTTATTTAACTAGAGCCCGTTACTCTTTTATTGTTGTTTAATCCATGATAAAGTTACCTATGTATAAGTACCACATAAATGAACATTTATTATTTCTTCAAACACACACGTCACTTTTGACATATCTAATCCATATCGTATCTAGACGTAACATTTGACGTACCTATCTTCGAATCGAGCCGATATACGCTCACTAAGGAAAGGAGGCTTTGAATAAAATACGAGGAGTAAGAGAGCCATGAGAGTTCGGTATTAAACATGAAGGCCGAGTAATTAATGTAGAGAATATCGAGATACGATACCGTATTAAGGCGCAAGACTTGGATCACGTCGTGCGACGACGCGTCGTTACCAAGATCAAGTGGAATTGGGCGGGACATGTGGCAAGGTTGAGTGATGGGAGGTAGACCGGATTGGTAACCGCGTTCAGATGAAAAAAGCACCTGGTGGACAGCAGGATCGTTGCTCTGTTAGCTCGTTGGGAGGACGACACTCGGAAGATCGTGGGGTACTTACTCGTATGGATGAGATTGGCTCAGGACCGGCATAACTAGTGTAGGTAGGTACAGTCACCATCAGATATATCGGAGCAGCCAAGGTGTTCACAAATATCTGAACACGCCTCTATTGTCAAGGCGTTAGAGTGCGCGTTCAGATATTGTGAACACCTTGGCCGCTCCGATATATCTGATGGCGACTGTACAAGAAAAGAGGCCTACGCTCAGCACTGGGCGACTGGAGGCTAAAATGATGATGATGATGATAAAAACGTATTGTTCAGACGATCTCAGAATAGGTACATAAATTTTCGCCCTCGTACAAAAGAGTTAAGTACCTACAGCGTCAATAATCTGTTATTACTGTAACAATTTGGGTCATGCAAATTTCACTTCGCTGAAGCTCAATGCTTTAATTTGGGATACTATTAACACAGCTTAATTTTCATCGTGAAATACGTCAATGTAAATGTTTTTACCGCTACTGTGTTTTTGCGTCGAATATAAATTCCAGTTGACACCGCATCGCTCTAAATGAGGCTTCATTGTATCCAAAAATCCTATCCAAGTAAGATGGTATATAATAATATTTTAACTATTATATTTTTATAACGTTTACGTCGAAATACAATCATATTTTTTCGCTTGTCACTAAGTCATAACTAATATAACTACAGTAGTAAGGCCCGTATTTAATTGGCCAGATAAGTAACCGAATTAGTGTTGGTTAGAAAACTTAATATAGGAGAATATTTTAAAGAGACTTTTTAACGAACGACTAGGATACTGTTATTCAAATTAACAAGCCCTCAAATATTAACAGGCAGCCTAATTATACTATCGGTATATGCGTAATAAATGCTAGTGTTTCATATTATACATGTCCGAAAAATAATACTAACAGTAGGTAATAATGGCTCTCTCGTTCCCTAATTTATGTATGATTTAAAATTATATTTTCAAAAAACGATCCTGTACTCGTAATTCTGCTTAATTTTCGGAAACACCATTTCTGTTTTTTTTTTACGGAAAGGCAAATTGAATGAGGTAGGTAAGAGAAAAGTAAAATAAATATGAATTTGACATTTAACACGGTGCTGAGTGATTGTGATGAATGACGATTACCTACTTTTGATTACCAAGCTGCGTCCGCTGCGCCACGATTCGTTCGTCGTCACAGAGACAACACCATGGAATGCCAAAGCAATTTCAATGTTCGCTAAATAAGTTGCGCTCAGACTACCTGTAACGGTGACTAACTGAATAAAAGCAAAACAGAAGAATAACAGCGGGTACGATGCAAAAATCCGTATTTACATACGACATTTTTAACTAAGGGCCGCTAAATATAGTTGAGGCTTGGTTGCCGACAGTTTCAGTACAATGTTTTGGTAGTTTTGCTTTCTAAAAGGAAAAGTAACATTGTTAGATGTTGGCAACAAACTGTTGGCTGGCTACTATGCGTGCTGGAGCCCCGTCCTATTTTTTTTTCTATATAAATGCCACTACTAGTTGGTACATTTTATAATACGGCTCGTTGTCTGTGTGTATCATTAGGATGTCCAGTATAGGTAATTTTTATTGGATAAAAATATACTGATTTCCATTTATGGATTTTTTTTATTTACCTAATGTAGTATTTTTTCGTTAGGTTTTGATAAATGTTGATGGATAGATAGAGTTCCCTATTGTGTACAATATAACCGCAATATCATCGCAAGTCCTACAATCTTGCTCTTAGACACGAAAACGTATGGTATTTTCGGAAATGAACCGAAAATTACAAACTTTTTTGTCCCAAATTGGGATTACGTATTTATGTTGCCTAGAATGAGCTTTTGAAACATATTACATTTTATTAATATCTGATGAAAAATGATAGTATTCTGTACGGGTTTTAATAAAACTAATAAAATTCTATTCTATACGACACTTTGAAACAGTAGCAGCCGGACTGATATCGACGAAGGTAATCGAAAGGAAGGAAAGTATCGCTGAACATTGGATACGTACGACGTTTTGGAGTGAATAGCGGATGTATGACAGCGAATATCTTTCCAAGGATTCCTTTTGAGAGGCTGATCCGGTGATCAATGCTTTGTGGGCCTTTGAATGCTAATCGTTCTTTCTGTAGCTGTCGGATTTATGCTCTTCTGATCGAGGTTTTGATTAAAGGCAGATGTTGTAGTGCATCAGCAAGTCTGTAACAATAACGCTGATGCAGTCGGCATCCAAATGTCACCTTTACTGAAGCATGAAGTTTGTTTCATTCTAGGTTTAAAACAACCTAATCTATGCGGCAAACTGCTTAGATTCTAATTCAGCCATTTTTGCATAATTAAGATACAAACATTCTAATATAAATACCACGATGGACAGCCGGGCTTTTTCTACAATTTTGTCAGCAAAGGGTGCTTAGAACTAAAAAGTGGCTTTATTTCAAAGCTTCAAGCCGTGTGTGTGGTTTGCATTACGCTAATGACACTCCATTTGCTCAATCTAGCCATCAGTGATAATTTACTAATGTACCTTTTTGTAGTATTCCGCAATAAAAAAGTGGAGACGAATACAGGGTAATTCTGGAGTCGTGAGTAGGATCAATTCTCTAGATACAGTAAATTATTTGTAAGTAAGCTACTGTTTCATACCGGTAATAGCGAGATTTGCGTAATTTTCTTTTGTGTAAATTATTTACGATATGCATGGTTATTCTAAATACAGAATCCTTCCGTCAAATATCGATGAAGTACCCTTAGTGCCAGTTACACCATTCGCATTTGACAGACTGATCAATATCACCCGGCGCGCCGCGGAATTTTACTTTTTACTATGAAATTCTCCATAAAATAAAATTTAGTAACTGCTTAACCACTCTTTAACAACGACGAACAGTTTGATGCAACCGATCCTTATAAGTGACAAGTTAAATCACTTTTAAAACATCGTATCTTACTCAAGTATAATAATTTAAGTACTTTCTTCATAATCAATATGCTGTGATAACATTTAAAGAGGTTTTATTATTTTTATTACCTATGTGTTTTAGAATGACTATTATTATAGAGAATTAAATTTTTACTTAACAAAAAATAAAAATAAAGGAAAATGTTTCACTTGAATACGATGGTGAACGATTTATTTATTAACATTTACTATGTGCGTCGGATTGACTCTGCTCACGTCTTTTGAATCACCCCGTATAGTTTGTGTAGATATAAAGTTATGTAAAGTCCTCTTGCATGTAGTAGTGTAGCGCTTGGATAAACATACATTATAACAGATATTTCCATTTACTCATTCATTCCATTCGTGCCAGCTTTTGTGAATTGACCTGTACCTCTGTAATTATCACTTTAGGTCTTATAACTCCTGTATACTAAAGTAACGTGTTATTACTCTATATTTACTTTTTACCGAATAAAGAACCTCGTGCTTGATTCTGCGAAGTATCTCTAAATCAGAGACGTACTAGTAGTTTTCTGTCCGAAATCTACGAATTCGAAAAACTGTGTCCAGATCAAATTTCGATATGCCAATTTAGTATGCCAGAATTTCTGGAACAGTAACCTAACCACGTTTCCTGTGATAGAATTTGTGATGCCGTGAGCTGGGAAATTGTTCCATTTCATCGTTTCGACGAAGTTACAGTTCTGTTATATAAATTATATGGATACGTAATACGCCTTCATTGAACTTATCAACTGGATATAGGTATTATAGGTACTGTATGTTATTTTATCTGCATAGGAATTTAACTACCGCGCTTAGTAAATTCTTTAAGAAATTTGTTATTTTCTGATTTAATTAATATTTTGAAAATTAATTGATTAAAATTTAAGCAACACAGTTATATAAGTTTATTTTACGTTACCATTTGGATAGGTATTTATCAACAACATTAACTATTTAATGTATGAATAATTAAATGAAGGAAATTATAAATATGTGATGATCATAACCTATATGTACCCTTACCGGGATTCGAACCGAGGACTTTCAGTTAAGTAAGCGGGGCCAGTACCGACTAGGCTAGGCTAAGTGACTGTCATCGTCAATTTGTACAAATACACCTACGTTAAAGTTAACGACTTCGTGGATAAAAAATGGTTGTATTTTTCCAGACAAACATGTATAACAGGTAATTTGAGTCATTATTTATTGTTGTACGACTTAGACGCATTTTTATTTGACATTACGAGTACGCGAGTCTCAGGCAACAAGCCCAAAATTGTGGTTGTAATTTGGTTAAAATTGAATTACAAAGCAAACCATTCAAACATAAGGGTGACCCGTTTTACGCCCGGCGGTCGTTCCGCGCAGTAAACTTTAATTACTTACATTATTTCGGTATTAAATGTCGAATTTTGTTTATCTTCAAGCAATTAAATGTTGCTATAAGAAAGTTGAAACTGGAATACATAATTTAATGTTGGTTTTAAAATAGAGTAGGTACAATTTATCAGATTTACTCATTTAGACCGAGATTAGGTAAATAGGTAAATACAACAAGGTTGTTGCGGTGTAGTTTGTGATGTGTATGCATTCTATGGTTTCAATGGCTAAAATCTAAAATTATGTGTATATCCTCATATGTTTACATAAGTAGATACATTTAGTTCGTAAATTTTAAACTACAAGTATCAAACTTATTTTCTGTCAAATATTTTGTAGTCAATTTTATTTTTGTTATTTGTGTTCGCGCAAATTCGTGAATAATTTTCTTTGTGTCCAATGAATACAATAAATTCTTTAAAAACTAATCTTTGTTACAGATATTGCGATAACGAAAAAAGCAGAGCGCCTTGGTCGAGTAAAACTGCATAAAAGGTAACAACTTCCACTACCCGCGTCACATAAATCTTTCGAGACCAACAAATACAAGTCCCTAGTCGGGAAAGTTTAAGTGTAAAAATTCTTTAAACTTTATTGTTTTTTGCTCTTATAGTGCTTTTAGCTTTTGAAGGAAAAATAATACTCTTCAAATACCATAAATTATGCTACTTTTTAACTACCTACGTCAATCTCGAAGTGGTATAAGTAAGCATATCTAGGCTAAATAGAAATTCAATAGAAAGGGCAAAATATGTAAACAAATGAATTTACCTTTATTACTCCATAATCATGCTTTTATGGAACGAATTTAGCATTTCTAATTAATCCCCTTTTATTATTTAGTCAATATTGATCTTGCTTGACCTCGCGTAATTTCGGCATCTCGGTTGTTTATGTATATTTTTGGACTTAATTTAAGTACCTAGCTAATTTGATCAATCACTATTTTTATCTAAACACTATAGAAATCATGTGAAAGCTATGAGATATTTTGATTTTTAGTTAAGTATACCGGTAACGGTCCCTGAAAAAACGCGGGAATGACAGCTACTTAACTGATATTATTCAAATATTGGTTAGACGTCTGGTGCACGTTCGAATTGACCTGTTTGTTTATGTTTTGTGTCATGTGGGTGGTTGCAGTTTTTTCAGATTATCCTTGCTAGATTATTAAACAAGCAAAGCTTCGAGAGAGAAATGCATTAACGGCTAAAATAAGGCATTTGATAAGAATTTATAAAAGTTTCCCTAATTACTGGTTAAGTATTTAAAATGTCGATGTCCATGTGCAGTGTTTGCTTTTAATTTAGATTGAAATGTTTTACACAAAGCTTTTATATGATACCTGGATGTAGGTACAATTGTACAAGAATAGAAGACTGTTCTTATACGTGCCCGCCTTATGACTCTATCAGAGATATAAAGTCGTGATGCGTACATGTATGGCCATGCCAAGCCCTAAATTATGTACTACTTAATTTAAATTATGCTCACCTTTGTTTCAAATGCAGCCTATATAATCGGGCCTTAGTTTTTAATAAGGGCGCGATGAAATGTAAATTATTCCTCCAAATATATGTATTAGTATTTGTCTAATCCCTACCAAATCAGGTCACGTTTCTTTTCTGGATTTTCATAATGTACCTACTTGAAAGTAGGTACATATACGTACAGTACCTATCTAATTAAAAAAAACTGTGTTTGTGTCACATATTTTAGTCGATTATGTTCCAACGTTGTTTATTACCTCTTTAAATTTACCCAGAGTGCGTACCCATCTCTCTTAATTCGAATTTATTTTACTGGCGTGCTTTCTCGGCAACGTAATTAAATCGCAGTTTAGCGGAAAGCTGGATTTAATGTCGCTTACTTTGTGTCAAATCATTCTGGGTCTAAGTATAGCGACAATTAATTAAACTGGACTTAATCCGAACCCAATCTGACTATGCACTATAAAACAGCACTAGCATATTACTGAATATGCACTGAAAAGGCAACATTACATAATTATATTATTGTTTCAAAATATTTCAAAAATATTTGGGATTATACTGGCTTTTTATTTCGTTGTCATCAAAAGTTTACTCGAATACAAAGTTCTCCGACGTTAAAAACAACTCATTGGTATTATTCTTATACCCCATTTTGACGAGGGCAAAATGCACCCGTGTTAGTTATTAATTAATTATCAACTGAATTGTTATCTATACCTATATGAAGCAATTGAAAGATAATCTTATTAAAACTATAAACAGCCAACATAATCTGACATTCATTCGGGTCACTCTAACAAAATGGGTTCATTAAATATCTAAATTCGGTAGGACATATTGCCCTCATATGCTCTTGTCCAATTTAACGTCATAGATACCAAAATTGCTCCCGTCAGACGTATGAATTTATTTTGCATTTATCTAAATAAAATCGGACTTAATTTTTGTCATCATGTTCACAAAATAAAAATACTCCAACTGGTACCTACGTATTACTTGCAGTCTGAAACTGTCCCAAAAAGGTAAAATCGTTGACATAAAAGTTTAAAAGCAATAAAAGCGTCCATTCCTGAAACAGCTGATAAGAGCTTTTTTATTTCAACGTCCGACGTTAAGCTTTCTTGATAGCTTCAAACGGTTATCGGGGCATCGTAAAATATACGTCTTTATTTTCATTGATAATAATCATTTGGTAAAAAAGGTTTTACGTTTATTGAAAAATTAATCACAAAATCATTTTAGTGTTCTGTGTTGACTATGACAGACATCGGTACAGAAATGAATTTATGAGACACCTTGTTGTCTAACTGTCTGTCACGGGAATTATTGTGAGATGTAATTTGACAGAACAAAGTGGGGAAGTGTCATTAACGTCCTGTTTCCATCTTGTTGACAACAAAGGTGACATTTTGCAGCTTTAGCTTGGTCCAACTCTAGAAAGCCGTTTATTAATTACTTATTTATAATCACGATAGGTAGATACTCTGTTCGTGCCATTATCATTAAATGTGACGTCCCACGGGTAAAGGTACCTTATGGCGGTTGGCGCTAGCTTACGCTATTATTAACACCGTTCCAATACTATTGCGGCGCTATGCGACGTAAGCGCCAGCCGCCATCAGGTACCTTTTGCCGTGGAACGTCACAAATAGCATTAACGTTATCATTAGGTTCATCGTATGTCATTTATGATCTTGACATTTAATACAAACTCTACAAAATAATCGTATTTGTAATAATCATGAAAAAAATAAGTAGGTAGATCAAGACTTAGTAGCAATAAATATGAATTAGAAAAACCTAACCTAAACCTAAGATAGAAAAAATAAATTACTTAAATCATATTCGAAAGCCCCATTTTACCCTGTGCATTATTATTTTTATTTTATAAAATAACATTTTCCCTACTCATATGAATATTTTTTCAGTGCTAAAGCAACGTCTCCCGGGGACGAAAAGGACGCGGCAAAGATCCTGGTGTACCGGAATAACGGTAAGACAGTTAATTTACATAATACATACTTATACCGTTTTTTATAGCAACGTTCTAACCGACTCGGTGGAGAATCTGATTACCCTGTTTAGTTTATTTACTTAGTTTCGTAGTCTTTTGGTCTATTAAATTTATGCGTAGGTGTATGTTTATTTGAACTAGTTCTGCCCGCTACCTCGTTCATGTACAATTTTATTTTGATTGGTGTAATTCTTGAAACTTTTAATTTAACATGTCCTATTCTCTTGCAATATTTAAATTTAAGAATATAAAAAACACACATTTGAACGGCTATAACTCCGTCCGTATACCTACCTCAAACCGATACTCGTCGGTAGATACGGTAACGACATTATATTTATTATGGATAAGTTGATAAGTTTTTTTTAATTTTATAGTACACACTAATGATGTGTGTCAAATCTAAATGCATATGGGGAAAATCAAAAACTTAGTTCTTAGAAATCGCGAGGCCGATTTTTAAACATAATAAACTTTATGTAGAAGATATTTTTCAAAAACTGCTTTAGGTAAAAAAAATCAAAATTCGAAAGTAGCTATCTAGTTTTTAAAGTAGCCATTAGTCGTAGACACATGGTTTCCAGCGAAATGACTGAGAGTAACATTATAACTATCAATTTCAAGTCAATAAATAACACGATAATTTGAAACCCGACCGCCGCTTTTGATGTTTGCATCATAATCTTTTTAACTGTGATTTTTGCTAAAGGACCTGTCCTGTTACTAAATATGATACTGTTGACTGAATTGAGCAGTCGACAATAAAATAAAACACTGAGGTGAGTTTCTGTAAAATTAAATCACAAACTTAAAATGAATTTTAACAGTTGTTAGTACGTTTTAAACTGAAAGAAGTTTGGTCACTGCAACGTTCAACATGCACGAGATGACTCTGATGAGTATCACTATCAAAGTAAGTTTGCCGTGCTACGCTAAGTGGGCAATTGGGCATATCTCCATATTAGGGACTTTGAGTAAAATACACAGTTATTCAAAGTGTGTTTTACTTTTTTCCTCAAAACATACCTTAACAAAATTAAATGAAGTTACGGTTTATTTTACATATTAATAGGCATTTACCTACAATAACAAAAGATTAAGGTATACACTTAGCAACTTTGCTTTGAAGATTATTTCAATTAATACATGCGAACTGAATGAAAATTAAATAACATGGCGTATTATTTTACGACCACCGTGTGCCACGTTAAAGCAGCAACATGTATTCGTGATATAAAGTGAAACTCCGAAAGGAACAAGTTTCCTACGTTTAAAGTTAAGAGCGCCTTACAAATCTTTTTGGCAAAAAATACCTCCGCAACTTCGACTCGTCGTCGCTCCAGACTTTGCGGGAAACATCATTTAATATTGAGCTACTTTTAACGTACAGTCAGCAGCAGAAGTCGCTATACACTCCAGGTGCTCAAAGAGAGGTAAACGTTTAAACTGTCAAAAAGTTGTTGGCTGTCATAGTAGTATTTACTTGTGAGCGCTTAACGTGTCACAAATATCTTAACAGTCGCTATTCATTAATTTCTACACTTACAACAAGTCATTGATACCTTAGCTGTCAAAAAACCAATGGTATCTAAGCGGTCAACGTGTCAAATATATCTGAACAATATGGAAAAATAGACTTTAAAGCATACAAGTATGGTCGAATATTGAATGAAAGATAGCCATGCTAATTTCAGGTAAAGCGTTTTGACAATCATCGAAAGCAGTACAGTCTTGTCATCACATACATCCATCTCACGTTTTATCCTTCAACCATTTGACAGGAGCCTCTCGGTCAACTTACTGCAAACTATTTCTTTTAACAGAATCGTCAAAACGAATGACATATAGCGAAAGCTAACTGAAGCGGAATTTAGAGCCAATTGTCAAGGCACGTTGTGGTCTTGTTACTAAGGCGTTTGCTTTTCAAAGCAGAGACCGCGGGGTGCCGCGGGTTCAAATCTAAGTCGTACGCACCTAGAGATTACAGATTTTTATTTTTTTTGGGTTTCATATCTATTATTAATTTCATAATATGTGTCTTTTGGTTTTATGCTATGTATATAATTTTTGAAGCTATGTCACATGTAGCGTATGTACGACTTTCTATCAGAACGTTGTAATAGGTTTGAACTCGCAGTGGGCGTTACGTAGATTACTCCTGTGCGGAAAAAAGCGGCCAAGTGCGAGTCGGACTCGCCCATGAAGGGTTCCATAGCAGCAAGCAACAATAAAATTGCGGTTTACGATTTATGACGTATTAAAAAAAAACTACTAGTACTACTACTATTACTAGATCTCGTTCAAACCAATTTTCGGTGGAAGTTTGCATAGTAATGTACATCATATATTTTTTTTAGTTTTATCATTCTCTTATTTTAGAAATTACAGGGAAGGACACACATTTTACCACTTTGGAAGTGTCTCTCGCGCAAACTATTCAGTTTAGAAAAAATATATATATTAGAAACCTCAATATCATTTTTGAAGACCTATCACATAATACATCGACTTACCAAGTTTCAACAGTATAGTTCTTATAGTTTCGGAAAAAAGTGGCTGTGACATACGGACGGACAGATAGACAGGCAGACGTGACGAATCTATAAGGGTTCCGTTTTTTTGCCATTTGGCTACGGAACCCTAAAAATGGTGGTATCTTCGAAAACTTACTAAATTAAATTAAAGGATATGAAAACAATGCATTTTATTAATTTCAGATATCATATTTCATAGTAACATTTAAGCTTAAATAAACCTACACAATCGATATTAAATAGAAATAGTCTTAGTTTTATTTTTCAAAACGTTCGGGGTTCGATTCCAGAGCTGAGTACACAATTTTAAATGTATGAATGCAGTTTTTAGTGTTACTAAAATCGATGACATGGTTCCTAAGAAGAGATCGGTGTATATCTTATAGTATCTGATTTTCCCATACTGGCCGATCTAAATGGGCCACCCTGTATAGTATATTTTAGTACAATAAGCGGGCTAAATAAATATATTAACATATATAATATGCTCAACGGTTTGGAGGAACAGCCGCATATGACAGTTAAAATAAAAAACCGATCATTCTCGTAGAACCTACTTATTTATTGTCTAAGTTTGACACTTAACGATAAAATACTTCTTTAAGAAAGGAGGTGTCAATTCATAGCTGCGAAAGTATTTATTTTAAAGTTAAACAGATAAAATGTTGATGCTTAGTTACCATTAAAATAACAACTGCTTAGCAACTGGTGGCACCCTGGCTGCTGACGTACGTGATTGGCAGTGCGTGTAGGTATTAATGACAGCAGCTTGAATTTGAGCGCTTAGTTACCACTGACATTCTAACCGTTATTGTCATTGTGATTAAATAAGGGTGTATGTGTTAAAGAAAAACTCAGAAGTTAAGGTATATGTGACGAACTGAAAGCCTAAGTGAAAATGACAACTAAGATGTCCTTATTTTTGTGACGATTGAAGTGTATATGTTTTCTTGGACACCTTGCCCGCTCAGGTATATCTGCTGCTGACTGTACTCGTAATGAAAACAAATGATGTAAGCTTATTTCATAAAGTCGTGTAAGTAGTTTATTGTTCCTTTTATGGGGCCGTAGTCAAGTAACCTAGTAGTAATCTTAAAGTTTCGTCATGTTCGTCTGTCTGTCTCTTTATCTAATTATCCGACCGCGGCTTTTCTTGATTGATTGTTTTAGTGCTAGAAAGCTGCAATTTGGCATGGACACATCAATCACGTAGACAAAATGGTAAAATACAAACTAGAAATATTTTTGTAAATAGAAGGGAGGTATCCCTACACGTAAATTGGGTTTTGTTTTCGCTTCAACCCTATAGTGTGGTATATTGTTGTATAGCTCTTTCAGAATGAATACGGATCTCCAGCAATCGTTTCTAGATAACGTGAATATTATTAGAAAAAATGGCTCCGAAAGAAAAAAATTGGTAACCTGTCTTACTTTTGAACCCTCGGTCCAAAAAGTATATGAAAAAAATTGTGAAAGTAAAACTTTGTAAGGATATTCAATGAAAACCATAGCGAATTTTTTTGAGTTATAGCAAATAAAATCCCTTCTTAGTATGGACAAAGAAGTACAAAGCGTTGATGAGATTCTCCCTTTTGCTGACTGATGATGAAGATGATGTTTACTAATACGTTCACGTTCACGTTCAAGACTGCCTATTGCGACGGGTGATAACTACGGAACCCTTCACTGAGCATGGCCCGACATGCTCTTAGCCGGTTTTGTTATTATCTCGATAGGAAGTAAATCAGTCTCAAATTATATTAATTAAATATTGAAGTGAAGCTGCTTTAAAATATAAATAGAACAACAATAAATATGTCAACATCTATGCTACCCAGTGCCATCGACAAATAATATGCGTAAACAGTGTGGGTACTTAATGAAAAAGCTACCGAAAATACTTTTAAGGGTAAGAACGCGGTTTATCTCCGGGATAAGATATGTTCGTGAATTATTCACTGTTAAAGCTAGCCGAGTGAATTATTTGCCACGGGCGTGGAGAAACTTGGCGAATTTATAACATGCACACTTTTGGTACAACGGGTTTGCTTGTGGTATGCGATACCGGTGAATGTGTGTGCTGTGTACCGTAAAGTTAACAGATTCACGCGTCTGCTTAGTATTTGTGGCAGGTAGGTAGGTATAAATATAATGTCCTGGTCGGTTTATGCGTGGTGGGGGATGTAAAAGCGTTGATTACACTTGACTTCCCTACCTAGCAAATATCAAATTTATACTGAATCCAGACGCCTGGTAATCGTGAACCATTTTCTGGGGCTAGAACTCTGTCTATTAATAAAAAAGAAGCCTAGTCGGTTGCTAGTGTGTCGTTTGAGTGTGACTGCACCTACGCCACCTCTGTCAAAAAAAGCCCCCGCCAGGTATCTAGCCGCAGCGCACTCTATTGTGCTGCTGAATTCATAGTATTCGTTTGTTCGTAAGCCATTAATTAAAAATATGCATATACCCCTGTATATGCATATTTTTAATATCGCTTATCCCTTGATAAGTGTACAAATTGTCACGTTTGTTCGCTAAAGGTGCTCAATTTATTTATAATAATAATAAATGTGTTCACATAAATTTATTTCTTTTCATTTAGACTGTTCAAGAGCTTGCATACCGTATTTGATGCATTACTTACTAACTACAGATTACAATGAATTCAATCTATCGACGCTTAATATCGTCTAATCGGGACTTTTTTTCCCATTTATATTCAAAGTAAACGTATACGGAAAATATTTATATTAAAGGGATCATACATAATAAAAATTTTCAAATGCTCAAACCGGCACAGTGCACTTATTCTAGACATGCCAGTCCTCGGGTTAGGGACCTAAGGAGGGCTTAGCATACCATTTATCGCTCGTGGGAATTCAACCACACGGCTCGGCTGTTGGTTTCTGATGCTGTGTTTATCGAAAGCACATGATCAAAAGTTATATTCAGAAAGCACATACCTATACTTTACTACGCTCGCAATTTCGTTAGTGTATAGAATTCATTGAAAGCTTACAGTTATATTGTTGCGAAACCAAAGCTAAATTCCACACAAAAAAGTATATTTCATAAAGTGCGTAGATTCAGAGTAAAAGGCAAATTTCTAAAGGATGAAACATATTTATAAAAATAGTTGCGGTCGTAAAAAATTTAAAACGTTAGTTGTCTCTCTGTCACTTGCATAATATAATATTCTAGTCATAGAGATAGATAAAGGAATTTTGAATTGCGTATTTCGTGATAAGGCCTCAGTACCTTTTATTTAACATACATACCATACGACTGTTCTCGAGATTTCGACCATAGTCCTCGATCGATTGTGCTAATAACAAAAAAAAACCATTGAATCGGCCATTGTAAACTTTGTTACCAACCCTAATATAAAACCGTTAATTATTAAGAAATGTGTAGAAAAGAGTCTTTAAATTCCATCAGCATAAAATATAAAACAGCGCCCTTTCAGTTACGTAAAATGTAAAAAAAAAACTTTTTTTAATTCACTGCTATTAAAGACTCGAGCCATTCAGCCACCGCTTGAAAACTTTTTTCAAAATCTCCGCGCAGTTCGCGGACGCAACGTTACTTAATGCGGTGACTTGCGTCCTTAACTGAAAGGGTGTAAAGTTGAGATTGGTAGGTTCGAATAGCAGCGGTGTGTGGGTTTCGATATAGATTAGCAGTTCGGAAGCGAGTAACTTTGCCCACGCGAACCACAGAGTTGGGAAAGTTTGGAGTGCATCGTTCTAGTCGAGTTTCTGGCGGTGCTCTAGAACTAAACTGGGTGGAAATGAAGTTACCCGGCGTTCTGTTTTTGAAAAAGTTTAAAAAGTGTTTTTTTGGTTTGTTTGTGTCTTAATTTAGATGATTATGAGTTTGATACAACACGGTAACGTTTGCGATAAGTAAAAGGGATGATGTGTTGATAACATATGTTGAATTTGATCACAAAATCCAGTAAAATAGATAACAAATGAGCAATTTATCACCATAATCTGGATATTATTTTATATATTTATCCAAAAATCTCTTAAATAAATAACATCAGAGAACAGCGAGCGAAAACCGCGTACGCTTTATCTGTCGTCATTGTCGCTCGTTTACATTCCATAAATATATGGAAATGATAAAAAAACGACCTAAAATTTTATCGCGGTGCCCACCTTCCTCATCTGAATAATCTACCTAATTGCATTTTTATTTAGGTACTAAGACGGGACTTAATTTTACGTCGAATAAAGAATAACGTCAAAAAACAATGAAATCCTTAGATTATTGATATGAGGAATGCACCGCGCTACGGCCGCTATGCAACCGGTGGACGTGGAGTCGTCAGTGAGGAGTGTGAGTGACTTCCTTATCATTCCTCCGACATCGGACGGGTCGAAGTACTTAGTTTCAAACATTGATTGGATAATTAGCTTAAGTTTGCAGCGACAAAGTTCTTGCACAGTCTATCTGAACCTGTATAGTGGAGCTTTACCACACTTTGTCATTGCTAACTTGCTGTAAACTGGACTTAGACTATTCTAGATATTGTTGAGCTATATCCTTGCCTTGAGACGCCAGTATGAAATTTTATAGTGAAGTTATAAATGTATAATTATTTATTTCTCAGGTATACCGGTATATAGTGAGGCACGGCGTAACTATTCGACTAGGTAAGTAGCAAACTTAAATGTAGTCATGATATTATATACTATTTAACATGTGAATAATGTTCATGTTATCTGACATTTGTCTATGAGTACGTAATTAAATAACAATTGATTGGAAACGAAACAAATGGTCAAATTAACTAGGTAAGTACATTTTTTTTTTTCCGTAAAGTATCGTTGACCCAAATATTCGTTCACCAGTGCTGAGGTCATGTTTACTAAAACCACACCAAACATTTGGAGTAATAATATTTAATTATTAGAATTATGCACCATAAAAAAATCTAAGTTTTTCCTGAAACAAAACTGATTATAATTTCTATTTTTACATACTTATGTTCCGCATAGAAAACTGTTCTTAACAATTTGTAGCATTTACCTCGCTAAAAGCCAACTTGCATTGAATAATATAAGAAAATTTAATAAGATTCTCCGAGACTGAACTTAGAGTACTTCTCCAAACTTTCAGTCTTTAAAAACTTTTCCACTACACTTTGGGAATCTCAGGCAAAAAATTAATAAACCTCTGCGAACGATGACGAAGTTAGCTTAATTTGGAGTTCTTAATTCTAGTATACAAGAAGGCTGTGATAATTAATATGCAAAAGCATGCTCTGTTGACTAAATTCTCTGTTGACTCAAGATTGGCTAAATTATGTACCTACGCGAGAATGTCAACTTCGTAACAAAAAAATAATTTACTCATAATATAATAAATGTTGCTAATTTATTTATCTATTCGGAAAATAAAGCTACAAATCCTATACCTATTGCGGGCATATGCGGGCTGTTACATAATAAATAGGATAGATGTCAAAATGTCAATTGTGTGTTTCACTTCAGAAGCCAAAGGTACAACAGCTACAAATTCAGCTTTAGATACTTCGGTACCTACTTGAAATACAGTTATATATAAGTACTTACCTGCATATTATTTCATAAAAACATATGGCAAGGAGGTTTCAGTCGATTGTGTACTCGGCAATTAACTCTTCTGATATTACGAGTATCTAGTGCGCTGAATTACCCGAAGGCAGCATGATTTTGACTTCCTCTTTACTGCTTTGTCGATAATGTTACTCTATTTACCCTAAGGCGGATGCTGGAAACACGCGTCTATGAAATTTCCTTATGTAAAGCACGACCAACGTTAGTTCACGCTTGAAGCAATAACAGTGATTTTGCATGCAGCGAACGGCGAATTAAGTAAATGCTTGTCCATCGTATAAAGTTATAAACAATATCCTAACTTACTTGTTTGTTATTGGCGGGGTATGAGATCTAGTCTGGAAAACAAGTTTTATCAGTAACATTAGAATAAACAAGCTATTCACAAATCTCTTTTTGGGTTTATAATACTAGTGTAATAAAAACACAGTAAGTACTTATGATTCGCTCTGACAATATGAAATTTACTTGTTTTGCGGTTGTTACAAGATATGTGAAATCCCATAAGGAAATATAAAAAAAAATTACTATGTACTACTATTACCTATATCTATTTTATGCGGTCCTAAAACTTCACAAAATAAATAAAAAATGTATATAAATAACCGTATAATTTGTTTTTGCTTTAAAACAATGCCGCTCTACTGTATAACTCAAACAAACATGGTGTTGATACAATATTATTCAAATTCCTTGACTAAACAAAAAACTAACAATTTAATTATCCAGGCAAACATTTCACCAGTTAACTGCGCATAAATTTAGCATAGATTAATGATATTACCGCGAAACAGAGGGCTCGTGCCGCGGCATTAATGCCATATGCGAATTTATGACGACGTGTATGACGCACGGCCGGATAACTGGATAGTTTGTGTCTGGAGCTGGTCAAATTTGTATCGTTTAGTGCCTATTAGTATACGAGTAGATGGTAGGTACTTTTTGAATACGGCGTTTAGGTGTCGTTTTGGGCCGTCCCATTCGTTTTTCGTCAAGTTCTCAAATTAGTCCTATTCTGCTTTCGTCACTCGTTCTACATTGAAAGCCACCGACGATTGTGACGAATGTAGAATGAGTGACGAAAGCAGAATAGGAGTAATTTAAGAACTTGACGAAAAACGAATGGGACGACCCAAGACGATACCGGCGTTTATGATTTATTATGTACTGATCATTTATGATTGCCAGATTGATTACCAGTACGAGTATGATGAATTTGTAAACAATACCCAAATAAAATGACAATAATGTTACGAAATCCTATATAATTATTATTATAGGTACTTACATAAATATTTAGTTTCTAATAAGTACATCCCTGAGTATCTATTTCCACTATCCAACTATTATTTTGTTTCAGAATCATTTCACACAGAAAAACTAGACGAAAAGGGAATATTAATGGTAAGCTTCTTTTCCATGAATGAGTAATATGATATTTATTGAAAGAAAATTATATTACTCGTACTTATTACTTGTGCCGTATTATTTACGAATTTATTGAATTATTACTGTGTCGTTCGTCAAAAGCTGCATCTGACTGAAAGGGAAGGGAGGATAATATTTTCCGAGAAAACGTCTAAAAGATAAACGTTGGTTATTCATCAATGGGTTTGCAGTTTAAATGATTTAACATTGATTTGTGTTGTTGGGTTTGACTTGTAATTCATAAAAAAAAAACAACGGGTTGCACTACGGGAGTGCCGACAGAAGTGAAAACTCAAAGACTAGTCCAAAATGTCTGCAGCACTATGTATAATTTTATTGACACATCTTCTTTTCTATTGAAAAACTTTAGTTCCGAAATTGCTGGCCAATGAGCTTAAATTTGTAGCTTTAATTGTTTAAAATTCGAATAGAAATTGTAAGTTACCTTGCAGACCTCGCATCTAAATATATTTGGTCATGATATTTTGAGTTTTATTCACCAGTACTAGAGTTAACTTTTATTAGCGATTTCATCAAGATGTAGCTTTATTGAATTATATTCGAGTGATATAAAGTTAGAATGTAATGTGAGATCCTCGTATTTCAGCCCGTACAAGATTAGAACATTGAGCTTTATTGCTTAATATAAAAGTCCAGTTTTAAATAATTGACCTGATTATGATACGTTATGACTAAAGTTTTTTGGTGAATAACATTGTCCGTCACCCATGACGTCAGCGCGTTACGCGTTACACTGTCTCGAGTTTATCATTTTTTCCCCACCTCAAAAAGTGCTCAGCGCCCGCTAAAGAAGTTTTCACTTCAAAAATATTTATTTTATGAAAATAGTCGGCCAAATATCAGTAGGTATCATAATTTAATAAACTATTTTAAAAGAACATCATTTCTCTTTTATTTCAGTTTCTCGTTTCAAGCGAGATCTAGTATCCAGCAATATTATTATAACACACAATTTTAACGAGAAGATCGTGACACCCGGGGACGACGTAAGTAATTGCGTTTGGAATAATTTCGTCTGGGTAATTTGGTACACACAGGTTTAATCAAAGTTTAACGTTTAAATTTTAGTACTTGAAATTTGTCCTCTTATAACACTGAAATAATTTAGTACTAGCCGTTTTATATGTACCTAAAGAACGACTCACGTTAGACCAGGCCGTGTCCGGGCCGGAGCTTCCGGGGCTTACTTTTCTATGACATGACAGGTGATCACGTGATGCTTTCCATAGAAAACGATGCGCCGGAAGCTCCGGCCCGGAGACGGCCCGGTCTAACGTGAATCGTTAAGTGTAACATGTAAGTGTAATATAATATCTTGTCATGATAAATCAATGTGTACACAATAATTGAGTTTATCGAGAGGCACATATTTAAGGACTAAAGAGCAAGAAATACGCACTGTGTATGAAACCATTTGGGCATCTTATGTTTGTAATCTGTTTTTTTATTTATTTAGTACTTATTCCAAAATGTTACTTTTAGGTCAGTTTACAATGTACAGCAACGGCTGAGAGGCCTCCTCGGTTCGTATGGGACAGAGACGGAGTCGTTATATCACCAAACACAGAACAAAGGTAAATTATAAATAAATTTTTGCTACATAACTATTGTACATGTACAATCGCTATCAGATATATCACATCTATCTCTATCTCTATCTATCACAAATATTTGAACAAGCCTCTATTGTCAGGGCGTTAGAGTGCGTGTTCACATATTGTGAACACCTTAGCCGCTCTGATATATCTGATGACGACTGTACCACGATCTTATTAGATAATAATAAAACATATTTTTTAACACAATTAAGTGTCAAAGACAAAACGCAAATAAGTGATATAATATTGATGTTCCTAAATGTCGTATTACTGTATTATTAATTAACTGTGTGTATTAATTAATTGGTCTCTTATTGATTCTGATTGCTTCCATGGGATTTATTTTATATTTACACACTCAATTATTAACCTCTGCAAAATATAAATTATAAATCGTTTGAGCCATTGCAGATACACTATAGGCCAGATGATGTCACCCAACGGGGTCGGCGTGGTGTCACACTTGAATATAACACGGTCTAGAGTGGAGGATGGAGGACTGTACTCCTGCACAGCAGTGGAAGGGGACTCCAGCGTCGGTCATTCAGCTAGGATTGACGTTTATGGTAAGAGTATTGACTGTTTTTCTTATAGTGTGTAGCTTTCAAATAGAGATCGACGGCTAATCCTATTGTCTATTGTTAAGTAAAACCGCTCATGCCACGTTCCACAACCACCTGCATAAAAAATACGTACTTCGGTTACTGAGTGCCGGCGAGTCGAACGCTACAGAACCAGTCTAAAATGTGTCATCGAGATGCGTAACAAAGGCGCGTTAACGGAGAGCGCACCTACACTGTTTTTTTGAGCGTTGGGCTAGCCCGCGCTCAGGTGCCAAAATAGAATAATGAAGACCCTTTTTTGCAGGTAAGTAGCAATAGACAATAGGATTAGCCGTCAGGCTCTATTTGAAAGCTACACACTATACCCACATTATGCTTTATGTCCAGAAGCGGTATCATGATCGCATTTTTATCACCTGTCATGCCACATGTCACCTTAGCACTTACATATTTGTCAGAACGTGAAAGGCATGGTGACAAATGATTAAGAGCCGACCATCCTAGCCTTACGCGTCCCCTTTTTAAGTTAAATAAAATGGATAAAATATGTGATATTTCAAGCTTCGTGGTTATTATAATATATAATATTTTATCATCATCTCAGCCATAAGACGTCCACTGCTGAACATAGGCCTCCCCCTTGGATCTCCATACGTGCCGGTTGGAAGCGACCCGCTTCCAGCGTCTTCCGGTGACCTTAACAAGGTCGTCTGTCCATCTTGTGGGTGGACGACCTACGCTGCGCTTGCTACTTATATTATTTTATACTATACACAATTATTGCACATAATATTTTATACTATACACAATAGAATAACAATAATAATAAGAAATAAATAAATATGAAAGACTGATTGTGTAAAGATTTCAATGAAAAATTAATACACACAAATAATGGTAATCCGTGTATACCCCTAGGGAAAACAGACGTCATTAAATGTTACCTATTATTTATCTGTATGCGTTTGAAACTACTACAGTAATGTTCCGACATTACTTGGAAGTAACTGAAACAAAACAATAGGAGCTCAAAGGCAGGCCACAGGTGACCCTCGCGCGGACAGCTTTCTCGCGCAAAGATTGGCCATAGTAATCCAGCGCGGGAACGCTGCCTGCGTGATGGGCACCTTACCAAGGGCGCAAAATTTTGATAGGTATTTTTAATTTTTAGCTTTAGTTTTTAGTTGTAGTTAATTTTAGTTTTGTATTCATTTTATAACACTTATTTTACAATAAATGAGTTTTCCAACAAAAAAAAAATAGGTACCGTAACAGCAAAGTCATACGAAGCATTAAGGAGTTTTACTTTAACGACTTTCACGTTTTAGGTCCACCGTATATCAGGTCTTTACCGCCAATAAAAATTCAGAGCGGAGAGCCCTTGAAGTTACGATGCCCCTACTATGGGTTCCCAATAAGGTACGTTCTATAAGTTAAACTTAATTAAAAAGAAACAATTTTGACTTATTTGTATAGAAGTAAGGTATTATAGCTAATGTAATCAAATTTAATAACTTAGGCCATCTTTTACACTCCTACTGGGTGATTAGAGAATTTTTATGGCTCCTCTACACGATGGGCCATCGCCGGCCACTCCAAGGGACGCATTTATGCGTTAGAGGGAGCAAGTGATATTGCTATCTCATTCTACCGCATGGCTGCGTCCCTTGGAGTGGCCGGCGTTGGCCCATCGTGTAGAGGAGCCATTAGATTCGATTACCCCTATAGTCTCTTTATACTCTGACATTTACGTATTGAGGCCTATTTAGACAGTTATTTCTTGTTATAAAACGGTTATAGATATTACTGAATCGCAATTAAAAAGGGATTGAGATAGCTGTCAATCCATATTGATTTAGACGTAAGTGTATGGAAATCTGTCATTTCTAATCCCTTTCTGATCGCGGCATGATAATATAATAAGTCAGCTGTCAACAGTTATATTGAGTGAAGAAATGAGATATAAAATAACATTAATTATTCCATGAAAACGATAAAGACGTGTGAAGCTGGACATAAAAGTACGGATTGGGACAAACAATTATGAACGATTTCTTATATTTGTCAAAAATTATCACCAAAGTTCGACCGAAAAACTATATATATTCCTATCCACTACACACCGTCGGATAATAATTATGCTGGTCCTACAACTATCTGGGATAGGACTTGTGTAAATAAATGAAGAAAGATAATTTTAATTTCACATAACACAAGCGAGTTCCCAATTGGGTAAGATAATTAAAAAATAACAATCCGTATTTTAGCTTGGAAATTAGTCATTGAAGAAAATTCTGACGCTAGGTGGAGCTCTAACAAAAACAATAGAAAGTAATTCAATCGATACTTCCGAATATGTGATATCTTTCTTAGATTCTGAGAACCGGGGATTTAGGGAGAATATGTAGTAAAGTTTTTCCTATTGAAAATAGCACGTCTTACTACTAGCCACTACTAGGCTACCAGCACTTAAAGCGGTTCATGAGATACAGCCTGGTGACAGACAAACAGACGGACAGACAGACAGACGGACGAAGACAGATGGACAGAGAAGTCTTAGTAATAGGGTCCTGGTTTTACCTTTTGGGTACGGAAACCTAAAATGAAATATATTTCATGTTCATAATAATAGTTACGAAACAATATTCGATTATTGTCAACATTATTTAATTATTTCAGTAAACTCGACTGGGAACACAAAGGCAAAAGAATATTAAGTTCAATGATATCACAACATCCACGATATAAGAGATCAAGCGAAAAACAAACCAAGCATTTGCGGGAACACCCTGAACAGAAGTTAATTGTAGAACAAAATAATACAGGAATTACACATAATGAACATTTTCGTAAAAAACGGCAGTTATTTGAACCTAATGAAGACGGAGTTCTAATTATACCAAGAGTATTAAAGGAGAGCAACGGAGAATCCTATACATGTATTGTACACAGCCCTTCAGGTGAAATGGCAAGACGGTAAGTCGATACTTGATGGGCATTCTTCGTATGTTTAAGGCGTTTTATAACATTATTTAACCTTGACCTAACCTAACCTTTTTCTAATATTACACTTTCTTGTTAATAAAATACTCTATAGCTAACAATTTTACGTGGTTAAATAAACTAGAAGTGATGTGTCAAAAACATTCTTAGTTTCCACTTCGTACATTAATTCTTGTAAAGCTTTCCAATAAATAACGATTAGTAGAGCGAACGCTCTAAGTTTCATTACGGTGCATAATGGAAGAAAATTAAATTTCGTTTTTGAAACTTTTATAATAACGTTGTCTATAGAATGATTCACGTTATAGTTTTTTGAACAGCTACTATTTCATTATTAAATAGTGTGCATAGTTAATGAAAATGTGCACGAACAAAGCGTTAACAAGTCTATTAATAAAGCCTGTATTAAAATTATATTTTATATTTTAACGTAATAAAGTAAGGCTTCAATTTTGGATACAAATGAAAAAAAAATTGTTGTGGGAAGAACACTTTATTTGAATTTCCGTTTGACTTTACGTTAGTTTTTTTTATTTCATTAAATCGTCAGTTGTAAATATGTATGTGTGTTACAGTCAAGTAGGTAAGTTGTCGGCAGAATTAAGTTGGCCAATCCACAAACATTCAAGTCCGTCTAATTTGGTAGGATCTACAATAAAATTGGTATGATCTTAAATTCCCCTTTCTTCTATAAGGATATTGCCCTATGATATGGTTATAAATACAACGTCTACGACTTAGTAGCGCACTTTTTCTGCTTATGTACTATAAACAGCTATATTTAAATCGATTTTTGAAATATTTTAGGTCTTTTGAAATTCAAGTTGTCGAAGCCCCAGAGCTAGACGAGCTGCGAGTGGGCTCGGGACTGAAAGAAGGTCAGATAGTACAGATCACCTGCAACATCATCAGCGGCGATCCCCCAATCTACTTCTCGTGGTTGAAGGACGGCAAGAAAATGCCAGCCAGTCTTAAGGTTAGCGTCATATCATTTTTTTCTTTACATTCTAGCTGCGCCCGGAATTTTCGTAGTGAGCTCTCTCTTGTCGACTCACAATGCACCTAGATATCAATACCTACCTACCAGTGGCGGCGCGTCAAATATATCCATAGGCAAGCCGGGGCTAATTTGGCTTACATATTTCCTTTAAAACTCTGCTCAAACGTCCAAAAACGGTCAAGCCGATGGGAATCGGCTTTTATGGACGCGCCGCCACTGCTACCTACGTTAAATTTCAAAATTAGTTACTTATTGTGTCATGGTGTATCATAGCCAAACGTATTGAGATAAGACTTTAAGTTGGAACCATATTTTTTAATTATAATTATGTCTAAGTCCCTTTTTAACATTAATGAGTTTATACAAGTTTGAAACCTATTAAGTCAGTACATTTAATCATTTTATCGTTCTCTAGAACCTCTCTATCTGAAGTAACAATAGGAACATACATTAGCAATATTTGGCGAACCACCCCTTCCCCCTATATGAGGTGGGTTAAGACCTAGCCAATTCCGGCGATGTATTCTACACTGTTATCTCTTCATACACTGTTGGTATTGCAGCGTGACAATTGTCCCTTAGTTACTAAGGTATGGCTTTAGTTCCTGAATTCTCTATTGGGAGATATGTATGAGTGTACCAAATTAGAAAGGATGAACGTAGGCGTGGAAATAATAGCGAACTAAAATAGAATATCTAGACAAAAAATCAACTCCAACTTAAATAGTAATAACCCGTAACAGTAAGAAGAGCATTTTTGCATCGTAATTCTGTTTAGAAAATTTGTAAAAACGGATCAAGTTTGATTGGACTCTCGCACCGAGGGTTCCGTCCGTAGCATAGCACATAATAAGGCATTAAAACATTCGGGTGGTTCTTTTAAGAAACTCACTTCGTTCGTTTCTTAAACCTACACTCTACAGTCTATTGATGCCTTTTATTATGTACACACAAACTTTGTGTTGCATAAACTAGTAAAAATACTTACTACTTAGTTTTTGATCCGACCCCTACCTACGGGTTTTTAAAGACATTTCAAAAACAAAAAATATCGTTCACGTTCCAGTTAAAAAAATACATTATTATAAATTGGATAATATAGGTAATGTACGAGTACGTAATCCTTGGAACGCGAGTCCGACTAGCACTTGACCGGTTTTTGAAGCAACCTTTCTGTGGACATCTAGTTTGTGGCTCTATGAAATTGGTAACAATGTAGGTCACTCCACTAATCTTGTTTTCGCCCCATTCTGTACTGTTTCGATTGGGTTCGCGACTACGAGTAGTTGGATTACGAATCTGATAATGCATAATAACTAAAGTTGAATACATGCTATAATCGTTACCATGCAGTATGTTAAGTAATTGCTTTTGGGGTATGCGGAAGTTTACTAGTAAGTAATTAATAAGAATCAAGCTTAGTAGCCTCTTCTCACATACATCTCTCAGTCTCATCTCATCTCTCAGTTACAGACCAAACTTAATGAACTCTTTAAATTTCGTTGTTCTTGTATTTAATGGTCTCAGGTCAGAAACCACCATTATTTTAAGATAAATCCTTGAGTCAATTTTTATTACTATGTAAAACGTTGGATATATCTACACTTGATTGTTAACGGCCGTTTGATGTTGATGAAACACCACGACTTTTTGTCACGGTAAAGTTTCCTTCGCAGGTTTTTGTGACGCTGCCGCTCCCAAATGGCCCTGTCACTGCTTATCCCTAATAGATAATAATAATAATTTCAGCCTATATACGTCCCACTCCTGGGCACAGGCCTCCTCCCTTGCGCGAGCGGGCTTGGGCCAAAGTCCCCACGCTAGCCCCTAATAGATATGGACGGAATATGACATGCGATATCGGATACGTAATTGGACACGGCTCGCTAATCACAACTGATTGATTAGTAGGTAAACCCGTGTTTGTCGTCCTGTCGAATTCGATGATTTTGACAATGCAGATACATATTGTGTACTTACTATACATCGTGTACGTACACAACTCTTCGAAACTTCAAACGAAATTCGTTTTATAACGATATCCGTAACTTGAGCATTTTGATTGCTAGCCGGCGTCATCGATTTGATTCCCAAAATTGTATTTGGTTAAAACTTAAATGTCGTCAGTTTTTGATTTAGTTTGTGGTTGACCGTCTAACCAAAATATTTGCGAGGTTGAATTTCCTATTTCTTCAATGAGCTTGTGATGGATAAATATATCTATAGGTTCGTATGAATCTTACAAATATAATTATGATGTTTATATTACGGTTTTTATCGGTAATATACAGGGTGTTACTGACCATGGGGCTTTAAATTCAGGGCTCGATTCTACTCGCTAAACTGAGCTAGTTTTATTATGGCACCGACCCCGAAATCCCGAAAAAAAAAAACTTTTTCATACATTTTGGCTGATCAGATGTCGACGTTTTCTATGTAAAAGCCAAAAAGAATTCCCCGATTTTAGGGTTGGTCCCATCGTAAAAGTAACTCAGCTTAGCGAGTAAAATCAAGCCCTGGAATTAAAGCCCCATGGCCAGACATATACTGTATTTAGTTAATATTAAAATAATATAATAATTCAAAAGTTTTATAACTACGTACCTATTTATTATTATAAACGAAGAATCTCTTCAACAAGTAGGTACCAACGAGATTAATAAAAAAAACTTGACAATAGTATAATTGAAGACTCAATATTTTGTTTTACAGATAACCGAGAGAAGCTCAGAACTATTCAGCGTTTTAATCATCAAGAGAGTGTCTTTGGAGCACTGTGGAAAATACACCTGCATCGCTACCAACCACGTCGGGAAAGTGAATCAGACGGCTGACCTTTACATAAATGGTGAGCATCCACTTCCAAGCCAATAGGGGATATTACTGCAATGTACTGCCGCCAGAGTGCAGCACTACCGACTCTAGTAAATTTATAGACTAACTTATACATACTGAGCCTTTAACTGTTTTTTGGCAAGTTTTCACAGACAATCAAATATGACATTGATGCATCAAGGCGGTTTGTTAACAAGGGCCTACCGGTAAACGCGAATATCGAAATTTAGTTATCGCTCGAATATTATGCAAGAGTCATCAGCATCTCCTCCTAGCCGTTTTCGGCTACAGCGACTGCTATGCTACAGCTGAAAGCATCACTGGTGCGCTCTCAGGTGACTGACGTAGCCAATCTCTGCAGCAAATGTGTGGCCACATTCGCTGCAGGTCAGCACCCCTCCGACGTAAATATACGTGATGGCCACAGGTGCAAGTGCAAGAGTGATAGAGAGGCAGAAACCGAACTTTCGACTGTCGTGTTTCACGGTAGGCCATGTGATTGACGTAGTGACGCATGATGTGTCATTGATGTTTGTTTACTGTATGTGCTAGTTGTGCCACTTACGCAGAGCTTTGCCTAATATTCCCTATTTGAACGTACAATGACAGCAGAATTTTAAGTCATGTTGTTTAGCGTGGATTTCGGTCGTATTTGTCCGTATAGAGACGCTCTAAATATCTATAAATAACATGATTCAAATATCATTCTGACGTCACAGTACATTCGTAGGCAGCTCGTCTACGAACGCTTTTATTGAGGCGTTGATATTTTGGAAGATATTTTAGTCTACTTACAGCCCCCGCTCATTATTAAGCTTGTTTGTAAACATTAAGTTACTAAATTAGAACAGCAATTTCAGGTTAATGATTGTTTTTAGTTAAGATTGTAGATTACAATTTGTTATTATATAAATTACTTAGGTATTTATATCGTACGCGTTGCATTTAAGACTTAACGAAGGATTAACGCTTTAAGCATTGTAGGCTAATTAACTACTATTTAGCTCAGCTCAGCCATAATTACTCTGAATTTTAGCACATAATCTAATCTAATAGGTACCTATTATAGGAACAGCACCAGTCATGGGACATTTAAGAGGGAATTTGGAGTATTTGTGATATTTCCCTAATACATGTGAATGGTCTACCGCTTAGCGTATTGAAAGATGAAAGTCCTACCCGTCTTTCATGTTTCAGGCGTGTTGTATCAAAGATACTGCAATGAGTTTCCACATACTTAACAAATTAAAACTATGCTATTTTTCTCCAGTCATGGACACCAAAGCTCCAGTAATGGGCCCCCCAGTAATGGACACTGCTCTATCAGTATAAAATATTGAAATAGGTCGTCAGATCTGGTCCATGTTATCATAATATTGCATTATCATCCGATTTGCATATTTAATTACGAATACAAAATTTCAACTCAATCGGAAAACGGGAAAGTGGCTCAAACTCGGCTACCAAGATTTGACCCACACTAAAAAACGATATTAATTTATCCGAAGTCCGAGCATACCTCCTGGTTGACATATTTCGTAACTACATTTTACTTCTGTATTGTTTAAACATGAAATGATGGCATGGCAAGCATCATTATGTAAATTTCCCATTATAGGAGGTATGCAGTTTTACAGCTCCTATAATGGGATTGGGCCAAATACCACTATTTTTTTACATCTGTGGACTCACAACATAGTATGTTGTATACCTTATCTCATGGTAAATGCAATTAACAAAACACATTTTAGTTTTCATCAAGTATTAATTAATTAAAATTTAATAAATTAACTCACCTCTCTTAGCGAAGTTGTTAAGAATTCGTAGTGGTATTTTTTTTCAGTGACACGACAACTTTTGGGTTGACGCCAATTTCTTAAATAACAACCAAATTTAATAAAAATTCAAACTGAAACAGCTCTAGGACTCTTATTTATGATAATATACAGGCAGTGTTTATAAACTACTTTTAGACACTTATTTTACAGGATTTGTGGTTTTTTGTCCCATTACTGGTTCCACGCCCATCATAGGGTACACTACTATATACCTACATATTGTTAACTTTTCAAACATCACAGTGGCCCCAAAGTGGATAGACGAGCCAACCAACACCTCGCTTCTACTCGGCCAAAGAGGAGTGGTCTACTGCAACGCCAACGGCTATCCTACTCCGCAGATACACTGGATGAAAAGAGATGGTTAGTATATTTAACTTAAATAGAGCAAAGACGTTCTCTTTGTATTCATTGCGCGATCCTCGATCCAGTTTATCGCAAAGTGCAAGAAGAACTAAAAAACTTTAATATCAAGTGAAAGACAGCAAAGCAGCGTGCGCACACGATTTAATACAAGCGGAATAATGACAAGTTGACTATACCTCTAGGAGACATTTTTTACACACTTATACACATTGCTGACTAAAGGGTGTCTTTTGGCGGTTTAGGTTAACTAACCTGAAAAATCAAATCTCTACCCGATAACGCAACCGGGCCACAACCGTTACGTCGTTTTTCGTTATGTCAAAGCTTATGTTTTTAATAACCTCCTGACCCTCCAAACAGCCTCCTGAGGACGTTGTCCGAACGTCTGGACTGTCGCCTCACAAAACACATGTGCAGGGCTAAACAACCCATCTTACCCGTGTTCCTCTCTATTTTTGTGGTTAGCTAACAAAAATATGGATCGCATGGTCTGAAATCTTCTTCTACCTAGCATTATCCCGGCCTTTGCCAGGGTCCGCTTTCCTACTTGCTATCGCATGGTCTGAAATAAACAATTTTTATTTTATTTATATTTACGAGTATTATGTGTAAACGTATTTAGTAATATTATAACTTACAGCTACTCTTGGTATTTGGAGACCCGTCCTCGACCTGGCTGGCGGCGGCATCATGAGCTACCCCAACGGCACGCTCATCATCGAGGTGGTCTCTCTGGCTGACGAGGGCGTATACTCCTGCAACGTAGAAAACGGTGTCGGGGACAGCTTAAACAAAAACCTGTGGATCAGCGTTAACAGTAAGTAGCTTGATAAATATTTAAAAGTTACAAGTTTTTTTTTTTATTATGAATGGGCTTACTCATGGCCACAGACTAGCCGAGACGTAGACGTGGCCTACGATGGAGCAAGCTCGCCCAGAAGGTGCCTGTTCACTCTTGATTTGAAGGTTGCCGGGTTATAAGAACACGGAAAAATAGCATAGAATAGATGCAAGCGGTCTGTAAAGCTTCACTGTGTATAAATGACACTTTTAATTGTTTTAAACTGTACAGCTACATAACTCAATTAGTAATATCAAGCAAGTTACTGGATAAAGAATTCTTATGTCTGCGACTTTTTAGTGGCAAATTCTCTCTCATTACCTTCTTACTAATAGTAAGTACTTATAGTTAAAAAATTATGCATTGTATTGAGTCATTGACATACATTTATTATTTTATGCGAAACCAAAGATTAGGCACATTAGGTACAGTCACCTGCAATAACATGTTACTCTTCGAAGGCCGCAAAAATATGTGACACGCTCTTTTGTCTCTACAAATAAGACCTTGTCAGATATTTTGTGCGGCCTTCGTTGTGTAACATATTATTGCAGGTGACTGTACTTACCTACACTAGGTTACGTATTCTGTATATTCCTACCTAAAACAAGCAATAGAGCACTTCTTGGCTAGGGAACCAAAAAAGGTACTTACACACCTATATACGTACCTTAAAAACCTTAAATTATACTGTGATGAAATGCAGTACAACATTAATCTTGCGAAGGTTACGCCATTACAATATGTATTTATAATTAATTCCATAAAATACTTAACTTCCAGAACCAGTGCACTTCGAGTCAATGGGTTCGAATGTGACGACCAAGGTGGGCCTGCCGGTGACCCTAACGTGTCGTCCGCTAGGCGACAACCCCATCCGGGTCAAATGGAGCCTCAACGGAAACCCTGTAGATTTCACATCTTCCAGGTACCTATTATTATTATTTTTTTATAAAATTCATAAAATATCGCTCTCGTTCCCGGTTATTAAATAAAGTCAAAACACGAGTTACTAAATTTAGGCATCAAAATTCTTGCTCCAAAAAATATTGTCATTGGAAATTAGATATTTTAAATAGTCGCAAAACACGTTTCCACCGCCATCTATCCTACAAGTAACAAACTTTGTAAAGAAGTTGCTTTCGAAGGCGAACCAACCCTCTTGCGACCTTACGCTACTCCATCCACCCCTATCATAGTTACGATAAACTAACATAGATGGCTCTTTTCAACAAAATGGTAAAAAAAATATTGATCTAAAGTAGCGTTTATTTTTACTCGACTACGGCAACGCAAAAGGAGGGTTATATAAGGTGTGATTGGGGCAAAATGGTATATTTTTATGAGATGAGCCGGATACTTTGTGTTACATTATTTTGTTCATTACTCTTTTCAGAATATCAGTATCTGAAACCAAAACCCATAACGGTATCAAGAGCATCATCAGTATCAACTTTGTGGAGAGCAGAGACGGTGGTACCTACGAGTGCAGAGCCAGTAACCCCTACGGAGTAGCAGCGTACAATCTACACCTTAGGATACTGGGTAAGTTGTTTTAAAATTATAATTTAATGAATTGGTTGAAAGAGATTGCCACAATTTGCAATGTCAAAATACTTCGTTCGACCATCTTAAAGGCCGGCAACGCACTTCCAAACCCCCTCTGGTGTTGCGGGTAAGCATCCATGAGCGACGGCAGTTGCTTACCATAAGGCGATCTGCTCGTTTATTTTCTATATGATAAAAAAACATGACTATAAGGCACCTGGTCTATCTTTTTAGTGGAATAATGATTTGAAAAAAAAATTTAATAAAATATTAATACCCGCGCTATACATTAGCCAGCTTCATAAGATAAAACAATGAACAGGCTTGCCAAGTTTCTGAATTATCTAGTTAACCTGCTATAAATCACAAAATGTGAGATATTTGGTAAGAAAATTATCTAAAAACTTCTTCGAGCCTCAGACTATCTCCAAAGTGAACCAAATATCTACAATTAGTTCAGCCAGTTGAACGCGAAGAGGTAACAGTGCGATAGACAGACTTATTTCCACTAGCTATCTGGCTAAGATATGTCTTATATATTTGTTTCACATATTCCAGAACCACCTACTCCCCCACTGGACTTGCAAGTGGATTCAGTGACGAGTGACTCGGCCAAGTTGTCGTGGCGCGACACCATCAGTTCCCACGTCCAGTACTACAACGTCCAGTACGCCACCAGCGATTTCATGCTTTGGGATACCGCTAAGAGCATTAACATTACGAGGTTTGTAATGTTTACTACACAGACAAGACATCCTCCAGACTGAGCATAGTAGCGCTACCCCCTCTGCTACAAATATACGGTAGTTTTACTGTATTTTCGAGTCAAGTGTCTTTGTGTGACGCCCGTGTCTTTGAACGGACCAATCACGGCACGGGACTCGCTTACCTCGTCCCCCGCACCCCTGTATTTTTGGCAGCATCGGTTTCATGAAATAATTGCTCTAAGCTCCATCTAGAGGATTCCTAGTCTATGGTTTACTACCACGGTGGCAAACAGGGGGGCTGTCTGAGTGGATACGAGGCAACTGGTAGTCCCGGTAGCAGTATCCTGGCTGCTCTGCGTAGGGAAAGCCATAACGAACACTTGCAAGATTACCACTTCAAACGCACGAGGATTCGTCCGCCATTTGCAAACAGCTAGTTTGTGGCTTATACAAATAATAGAAAGTTCTTATTGCTTTTGAAGCTTTGAAAATTTACAATCAGGAAGGCATGCCATCAAACTATACTGTTATTGGGTGTTCATGAGTATCGCGCCATTTCGTAAAATGCCATGGTTGTTCGTGCCTTATTATTACAGTCATATTATGACTTACTTTTTTTTTTAATACTGTGATATCTATGTATCTATGTTAACTGATAAGGTAACTTTTTTCAGACAAGACAACGACATTCGTCAGAGCATAGAGCTCCGAGACTTGATGCCGGCCGTAGACTACAGAGTGCGAGTGGCTTCGGGTAACCAGGTCGACCTCAGCCCTTTCACGCAACCCGCACATTTCACTACGCAACAGAAAGGTGACATGAGACATCCCCTTCTATAATCATCAAGGAAGTTTTAAAGTGTTAAAAAGAATTGCAACAATTCAAACTCATTTTATTTAATTTGTAGTTTGTTTTGAATGTTATCAAAATAAGGTAGGAATCGGCCTACCATCGATAGAGAAATCAAAATAAGCTCAACCGCAAAAATATTTTCTATTTGCGATCTGATTAATTCTTAGTTGGCCATATAGTTATTTTATCAAAATAGTTAGGTGGCCAAACAATCGTCCACACTTCACACAATACGCAAAAATAATTACATTTATCGTCATCAGCTCCATCATCTACGCCACTGGGAGTCCAAGTCCAGGCAACAGATAACCCCGGAGAGCTGACTGTGTCCTGGCTGCCGCCGCCGAGGGACAGTCATAACGGGCACTTGCAAGGATACCACGTCAAAGCGGTGCCAAGGGTCGGCGGTGATATCGGTAGTATAAACAAATATAAATAGGCTTCCATCAAAATCTATTTTGCTTACACTTTAACCAAGGCATGTACAGGTTTTTAATAATTAGGTAACTGGATATTAATTAACGCAGTTGATTGTATGCGTGAAATTTGATGAACGTCATTAGTAACCCTTTCACAGTTCCAGTAAACCTCAGTTTATATTTTTTACGACTCTTATACAAGGTGTCCAGAAAGGGTATCGGGTATTTGTTTTAGCGCCATATTCGAAACGGGGCCACGAAAGGGAGCGGGGAGGGGTTCGTAGCGTGCGCCATTTAGTGGAGTTTTAGCCACGATGGAACAGTACTCGGGGACGCATCGCGCATTTTGCGTACGAGCGTATTATCGTAACGGTGATTCAATAGTGACTGCTCAACGTCTGTATCGTGCGGAATATCGTACACGCCACGCGCCAAGTGACGAAATGGATCAGGATGTTCAAGAATACAGTTTTGAATTTTAATCGTCGCACCTGTATTCTCGAACATCCTGATCCGTTTCCTAATGCTATCGTCACTTGGCGCGTGGCGTGTATGATATTCCGCACGATACAGACGTTGAGCAGTCACTATTGAATCACCGTTACGATAATACGCTCGTAAGCAAAATGGGCGATGCGTCCCCGAGTACTGTTCCATCGTGGCTAAAACTCCACTAAATGGCGCACGCCACGAACCCCTCCCCGCTCCCTTTCGTGGCCCCGTTTCGAATATGGCGCTAAAACAAATACCCGATACCCTTTCTGGACACCTTGTATTAGGAATGCCTCGTTGTTTGTCAAATTGCAGATTAAATAACGTAAACATAGCATTTTAATTTCAAGCAGTATTAAAAGTTTTGTCTTTTTTTTAGGAACGGATGATACTCAGACAAAAGTTCTTAAAGTGATGTCAAGAAAAGGAAAACAAGAAACGACGTTGAGTGGGCTGTTAAAAAATACAAGGTTAGAAATTGTCAAAGAAAAATCATGCCATCAAAATATTAGTTCTTACCATTTTTTATCTCGTTTGGTGTTAATAATTGCTATATTTTATCATTTACAGATATGCTGTTTCCGTGAGTGCTTTCAATTCTGCCGGTAACGGACCATTTTCGTTGCCCGTTTATCAAACTACAAGAGAAGGAGGTACGTAATGAGTTAATGTCTTAATGCATTATACCTAATATATATCTAATTTTTAACTGTAATTAATCTGTCTGGAGTCTAGTGTATTATTAGTACCCGTTTTAGTGAATATTTTAATATGCATACCTATAAATAGAAGATAGAAAAAAATGTTCTAACACATCAGTGTCACAAAAACGACTATACCTAATATATCTACAAAATATATCAATTTTGTAATATATCAATTGTACTTTTCTTTTGTATCTTTTTACTGAGGTGTGCCAATAAAGAGTATTCTATCTATCTATCTATATCTATTTACCCATCATGTAAAGTGCTCGCCCTATAATTCCAGCTCCCGAGCAACCACCGTCCGGAGTAGAGTGTCGCGGCGCATCTTCCACGTCGCTGCGCGTGTCGTGGCAACCCATCACTACTCACGGCGCTTCTCTGCTGGGCTATTCCATCTATTATACCACTGAAGGTTAATCTAACATTAATTTGGGGCATCAAAGCTTCGTTTGATATCTTTGACTTGGGATTACACATGCTATATTACAGACCGACCGCTTGAATGGGTCCTCGCCTGCGCGGTACGGGGGCGACGGGGTAGGACGACTAAGGGTCGGTTGCACCAAACTGTTCGCATCGTTAAAGACTTCGCTAAATTTTTATGTATGGAAAGTTTCATAGTAAAGCTCCGGGGCGCGCCGGCTGACGTTGATCAGTCTATCAAATGTGGTCGGTGCAACTGGCCCTAAGGGTGGCGGGGAAGGTGCGGGCGCCGTACGCCTGTACCGCGTGTCTATGTGTGTGTGCTGTACCGCGCAGGCGAGGACTCATTTAGGGTCGGTTGCACCAAACTGTTCGTATCGTTAAAGAGTTCGCTAAATTTTTATGTATGGAAAGTTTCATAGTAAAGCGCCGGGGCGCGCCGGCTGGCGTTGATCAGTCTGTCAAATGTGGTCGGTGCAACTGGCCCTTAAACAGTCGGTCTATAACAGACGCACGTTTGACATCAGTTAATTGGCTATAACCAATTTTCAGATGGATCATGGCAAAACATGACTTCACCTCACACTGAGGTTTACCTTCAGGCGCTGTTGAAGTACAATAACTACACTATCAAAGTGGCCGGCTTCTCCAACTACGGCATGGGACCATTTTCATACCCTGTCGTTTGCACCACCTTGCAGGATGGTAAGTTTCCATTATAATATTCTTACCATGTGTGAAGCCGTACAATATTGCAGGGTACTCCTGCTATGCAGCAATAATTAACTGTGCACGTAAAATCCTAGACAATCAGTGTTAAAAATACTTACTTGATTAGGTAGTTATTGATATGATACGATTGATAATGCGAGTCATTTCAAAGGTATCATATAAGTTTATTGATTTTTTTCAGTGCCCGGACCTCCGCCAGAAATAAAAGTACTGGTGTCATCGCAGACGTCTCTTCTCGTAAGCTGGAAGCGACCGATACATCCCAACGGCGAGATCACGCATTACACTGTTCATGTGAAACCAGTTTCCAGGTAGGTACTCGGATTTATTAAATGAAGTAAGTAGTTTTGGCCGTCATACCAAACAACCATACGGTCCATCTAATGGTGACAAAATGGGACTATCTAATCGCGACAGCAATCTGGCAGTGACATCAACGCAATTTTTCATGAAAATCGACAATGGCCGACTCTATGTAGCCAGAAAATAAATCTAGAAGTAATTGTAATACATTTTAACAACAAGTTGAGTAACCTTTCATATTCAATACCTTAAATACCTACTGCACGATTTCACGTCTCCGGTATACGGCGCGATTCGGGTAATGAATTAGATATTCACTAGATATTAAATGGTAAACATATGTGTTGTTCCACGGCCAAAGGTACCTTATGGCGGCTGGCCTTACGTGGCATAGCGCCGCAATAAATAATATTGGAGCGGCGTTAATAATAGTGTCAAGCGCCAACTGCCGTAAGGTACCTTTACTGTGGGACGTCACATATCGTTACTATTTCATATCTTGTCAATCTCTAATTCATTTCCCGAATCGCGCCGATAGTATAGGTTAAAAACTAGGTAATAGTGTTCATTCAAAAGCCATCTAATGTATGTACCTAAACCTAATTGTTTTGTTTTCAGTACGAGTTCCCCGCAAAATTATCGAGTAGAAGCGACACAAGAGTCAAACTTGTCAAGACACTTGACATTCCCAATATCAGGACTAGCCACCGGGAAACAGTACGAGGTGTTTGTGAATGCCCATACTGTGGCCGGCGAAGGAGCGGCTAGTAACAGGGTGCACGCGGAATTATCATCTAAAGGTAAATAGTAATATAATGCAATAGATGTTTAAATCGATTGTCTACTGTCTAAATGAAGCGGTGGTGGCCGAGTGGATCTGACGTCCGACTTTCAATCCGGGGGTTGTGGGTTCAAATCCAGGCTCGTACCAATGAGTTTTTCGGAACTTATGTACAGAATATCATTTGATATTTACCACTAGCTCAGTGAAAACATGTATACATCAGCGAAGAAATTCAAAGGTGCATGTGAAGTCCCCAACCCGCATTGGGCCAGCGTAGGGACTATAGCCTAAACCCTCTCGTGCTTGAGAAGAATCCTGTGCCCAGCAGTGGGACATATATAGGCTAAATAATATTATATTATTATACTGTCTAAAGACTCTTACCTACTCTAAAGCAACTATAATGATCTTTGGAGCTAAAGAAAAAGAGGCAATTTTATTGAAGCGACTAGATAATTTCAATTATAATTGGAAAGAGCCGCCCAAAGGCTTTCAACTCTGCTTACCGATAGTTGTTAGTCGATATGCATCAGTTTCTGGATCTGGTCCACACTTAAATTTACTACAATGAATGATATTTTGACTTGGATACCTGCTTCATTAATATATTATTTTTTTAGTTGTTGCTGGAGTGGCGTCTCTCGGAGGTCCAATATCAGTGGGAGTGGGCAGTTCGCTGCTGCTGGTGTGCCAGTGCGTGGGCGTGCCGCCGCCGCGCACCGTGTGGTACCACAAGCACAACATCATCACGCACCATCCGCGCTTCACCAGGAACCATGACGATAGCCTGCTCATCAATAGTAAGAAATTGTTCAATTGATTGGGGATATTACTGCAATGTTGTGCCGCCAGAGTGCAGCACTGGCATATATTGTAAACCATAGATTAACTTATACATACTATGCCTTAAACAATACCTAAACAGTTTTTGACAATTTTTCACTACCCATAGGTAAGTAACTAACGTACGTACTTGAAGTCATAACTTTGATGCATACGGTTTGTTTACAAAGAGCTCTAGGGTAACAGCACCAGTGGCCAGCCAGGGACCAGTGGTCAGCCTTTTGAGTCGTTTATTGGTCATAAATATCTGGTATATTAGTTTAAACCAATCGCGAGTACTCAAATAGGAGCTTTGATTCCTTATTGGTTAATACATCACACGACAGGTGCGGTGAGGGAACGGGGGGAAGAAATATACTCGTTCATACAGGTGCTGTTTGTCGAAGAGTGCAAAAGTGACATGTCCGCCATATTTTTTACTGCACGTGGTGTTCTCTTAACAGGCAAGAAAAACTATGTTTTAATGTTATAAGTTATTATTCTTGTTAATAATTGGTTTGTTTATTAGTTTATCTATTAAATTGGATCATGTTTTGACGAAAATATCAATATTTCACTTATAAATTGAGGGGGCTGGCCACTGGATAACACTTTTTTCCAAAAAATCCAGTGTTCAGCCCCCCACGGCTGACCTTTGGGTTATTCGTTTATTTTATTATTTTCGAGCCAATGCGACCGTTAGGACCGTTAAATTTACATTTTCAAATTTAGTTAGGCATGCCCTAGTCAATTTTAAGTAAAATCCAGTAGTCAGCCGCATTTGAAATTACGTTATAATGCGGCTGACCACTGGAACTTCTTCACTTCACTTCGCGGATCCAATACTCAGTCTCAATACTCCTTTTTCAATAAAAAAATACAACGTAATATAATTTACTATTTTTTTTATATATGTATTTACAGAGATTCAGAGGATAGCCGTGGTCGTATGCCAAAAACGTAATATAATTTACTATTTTTTTATATATTTACAGAGATTCAGAGGATCGCCGTGGTCGTATGCCACGATTATAAACTTTAAGGTAAAGTACTTTACCTTAAAGTTTTATTTTTTTATTGAAAAAATGGTAACATTTATAATATTCCCTGTTCGATAATTTTTAGATAAGAATTCTATCTTGTTTCATACTTTTTAGAGCGCGATTTGCAGTAGTCGGGTTTTAGTTTTTGAACTTATTTTTTATTCCTGGTAGGTAGGTATATGACTTTGTTTATTAATGATAATTAGATCTGCATAGAATCGTTTCATTATTTTTTACCGATTAGGTACCTTCTTCTTCCTCGCGTTATCCCAGCATTTTTGCCACGGCTCATGGGAGCCTGGGGTCCGCTTGACAACTTTTTTGTTAAGTACGTAGTACTTAACTAACCGTGTCATAAGAATTGTATGTACTTATAAGAAAAAATAATGATAATCATATTGTTGGTTATGAAAATATAAGTGATTTTGATCAAATTATTATGAATATTATAAAGGCTGAGTACTGGGTACACAGAGGCTGCTTACTGGATTTTGGAGGCTGACTACTGGAGAAAAGTGCCACTTTTTGTTTAAACTAAATTAGAGATATTATAAAGAGGATTGTTATTTTTTTAAATATTTTGTTTTAAAATTATGATAAACAATTGATCTAACTATGTCATTTGTTTAATTATCCGACTAATCCTGTAGAAATGCCGAACGTTCACACTTAAAAAAGTCGTTATAAGGCTGACTACTGGTGCCTTTACCCTACCTCCAAACGCGAAGACCAAAATTTTGACTTAAAAGTTGGATTCTTAATCGTATTCATAAATCAGTATGGGGGTATTGTTGTGGGTTATGATTATATTCATAAAGTTCTGATGAATATTTGATCACCTGGTTTACCTCTCCACACACTCCTTGTCATTTCCTTCCTTGTACTTCTGTAACGTGGGGTTGCCTTATGACTAAGCAAAGCCAAAAAATAGTGTTTTGATTTAAATTCTCATAACACTTGCCGATAAAATATAACCTAATATTTGCTTACAGTAATGTTAATTCTTGTTTTTTTAACCGACTTCCAAATCTCAAAGAAGGAGGTTATCAATTCGGTTGTATGTTTTTTTTTATTTTTTTTATTTTTTTTTTATTTTTTTTTATGTTTGTTACTCCATATCTCCGTCATTACTAAATCGATTTTGAAAATTTTTTTGATTGAATGTATATGCATACAGATTGGTCCCGTTTTTGTCAAAACCCAGTTCTGATGATGGGATCCATGAGGAATCGAGGGAACTCCTCAAATCTTAAAGGCATACATATAGTGATTTTTGGGTTATTATCAACAAATCAAGCATATACACCCAAAAAAGTGACATTTGATGAAGTGGAACTGCTGATGATGATCAGAACGGAACTCTTTAACGACGCATAGTTCACGGTTGGCGATTTGTCCTCTTCGTTATGTTTGTTAAGCAAGTTAAGTTTTTAAGCCACATTTTTGTCAAGCTCGAGTTCTGATGATGGGATCCATGAGGAATCAAGGGAACTCCTCAAATCTTAAAGGCATGCGTATAGAGATTTTTGTATTTACATCAGAAAATCAAGCATTTTCATTAAAAACTGTTGCATTTGATGAAGTGGAACTGCTGCTGATGATGATCAGAACAGAACTCTTAAACGACGCATAGTTCACGTTTGGCGATTTTTCCTTTTCGTTATGTTCGTTAAGCAAGTTAAGTTTTTAAGCCACATTTTTGTCAAGCTCGAGTTCTGATGATGGGATCCATAAGGAATCGAGGGAACTCCTCAAATATTAAAGGCATACGTATAGATTTTTTTGTATTTTCATCATAAAATCAAGCATTTACATTAAAAACTGTCGCATTTGATGAAGTGGAACTGCTGATGATGACCAGAACAGAACTCTTCAATGACGCATGGTACACGTTTGGTGATTACGAATTTCGATTTTGACTTGGACTGGGACCCGGACTCGGACTCATACCCGGATCCGGTTTGGACCCGGACCTGGACTCGGACCCGGATTCGGACTCGGACTCGGAACCGGACTCGGACCCGGACTCGGACCCGGTCTCGGACCCGGACACGGACCCGGACTCGGACCCGGACTCGGACCCGGACTCGGACTCGGACCCGGACTCGGACCCGGACTCGGACCCGGACTCGGACCCGGACCTTGATCCAGAAAACCACTATGATACCTTAACTAAATAAACAACTATGATTACCTACCATAAAATTAATGTAGATATAAAGTACGATGATGCCAATCTTACTAGCCCCTCCCGCTTAAACCCCCGTACACCGCACGGCATGCGCCATTAAGTGGGTTAGGTTAGGTTTGAACTGCGATCCTCACAGAACCGAACAAGGATTAGGTTAGGTTAGAACTGCTAGCCTTACAGAAACGAAATTCTACTTGAAAAGTGGGTTTGATTAGGTTCGAACTGCGATCCGCACAGAACCGAACTGCTATCTGAGGAGTGGGTTAGGTTAGGCTAGAACTACGACCCTCATGGCTCCTCTTCACGATGGGCCAACGCCGGCCACTCCAAGGGACGCATTTATGCGTTAGAGGGAGCAAGTGACATTGCTATCTCATTCTACCGCATGGCTGCGTCCCTTGGAGTGGCCGGCGTTGGCCCATCCTGTAGAGGAGCCATTATACAGAAGCGAAATGCTAGTAGAAAAGTGGGTGGTTTTACCTCCTTTTCTACATAGTGTACCATCTACAGTAATCTTTCATCGGCCCCCATGGAAGTCGGTTTTTTTTTCTTAAAAATTATTTATATTATCAGACATAGACCAGTCACTAAGCGGCAACTACACATGCCTAGCGAAGAACCTGTACGGATCGGATTCGGTGTCGTACAGCGTGGCAGTCCTGCCGACCCCGGAACCGCCGGCGTTACGTGCCGAGCAGCACAAACACGCGCTGCGGCTGGTGTGGGATGCTCCAAGGGCTGGCAGACCGCAAAAAATAAGTAAGAGAAAATTAAGTGCTATAAGTGGTTTCTCTATTATGATTTTTTTTAAATACAGCTCTCACATACCCTGAAGCAAATATCTGCTGTTCATTTGGCTGGTTATCTTTAACCTTTCGACGCCGTGTCAAACACAAAAGCTTCAAGTCACCGAAGTATCCAATCTGAAATTGAACTTTATGCATATGCAGGTAGGTCTATGTTGCTCTGTGGTCTGTGACCGATTAATGGCGTTGAAACTGCGGTGCGGATATATCGGTCATTGGCGTCCAAAAAGTTAAATATAAGTACTATGTATAATAATTGCTGAGCATACGAAGAGAGGCCTATGCTCAGCAGTGGGCGACTGAAGGCTAGAATGATGATGATGTATAATAATTATCATCATTTAACAAATTTTGAACGCCTGGCTACTAAGCTATTATTCATAATTCAGCTGATCAGATCTATTGTTTTGCGCAATTTCAAGCATTACGTTCTTGATAGGATGAGACTTATTTAAATCAAAGAAGTTGTAATATATTTATTTGCTTTAATTTCTTACCTTAAATACTGATCCGAACCCTAATAAATAATGGTTAAAATTTACCTATTTAGTAGTTAATGAATCAGTTAGTTCAACAACTGTGGGACTACTTAATTTTACTTGTTTACTAATTCACAGCTTACAACTTATCTTGGAAAGAAGCGAGCGGGTCCTGGCAGGACGCGTGGTCAGAGAAGGGAACCATCATCCAGGGCGCCCAGGAGTACACGCTGCAGGGTCTGAAGTGCGGCACAAAATATTCGCTGCGGATGACTGCAGCTAACAGCGTGGGTGCCAGTCAGCCGGCTTACATCGATGCCACTACCCTAGGAGGAGGTAAGAAAAATCAAACGTGTATTGTATAATGTCATAAAATAAAATTTATACAGGACGCTTAATACAACAAGAAATTTACAAAAACATGTCACAATAACGGTCACTGAAAAGGTTTCCACTCAACTTAGTATCTCCTTATGAATACCTTGACGCTGGTTTTCCGTAGAAACTCTTTAAAAAAAACCAACATAGCTATGCTAAAGAGATTAATGCTGTGCCTCCAGTGTAAAAGGGTTAAACTCGAGTTTATCCAAATTACAAATTTTGCCAGTCAAAGGTTTACTTCATGAAACTACATCTTTTGTGCTGATACCCACTGCCCTATGACTTCTAATTGCTGAGATATCGATTGTGCAAAAGGATTAAACTTTGCCAAAAAATCATAACCATTATGTTCAAAACGATTTATTTTTATATAATCTCGTTTAAAAAAAAGTTATACTTAAGAATCGTGTTACGAACGATGGTTAAAGTAAAGTTTAATCTTAGTGAATAAAATACATTTCAAGAAACATTTGGTGTAAAGAAATTAAAATTCACTTAGATGTATTTCAACTACGGAGTCTAGTTCGTGAATGACGGTAAAACTTAAGTTTTTTTATTATTCACAAACATTTTTTAAGACGTCATGATGTGTAAAGGGGTATAAATAATTTACTTTGACCGTTTTTCACCATCTAGTTTCGCTAAATTGAGTTAATGATTATGGTTAATGTTCACTTAGATTCCTTTCCATATATTTTTTAGTTGGTCAATGTTGTGCAAAACGGTGGAAGTCAAATATCAAAAGGAAAGTCCTGTAGAAGAAAAGACATCTAAAAGGCTGATTATGAAATAATTGTGCAACAATAACAAAAAAAACAAAGATGGGGAAGTAAGACAAACAAGTACAACTGCCCTGGTGTCAGTACAACACTACTACACTACAACATTACTCTGTTGAAATTGTGAATGGTTCAGTAACCATTATCAGAGTAATTAAATATATTAAGTCACTCTTTAAAACCATTGATATTATTCTTTTTAGTTTGTTTTTTTTTTACCATCAATCTAAAAAAAATGCAATATTTAGTTCCCAAAATGGTTTCTTTACACAATACAAAAGTTCAAAAAGATTTTAGCAACACTTAGCGGAGTCAGTTATAAAGTTGACCCAAAAATTTTTTATTAAGCTATGAGCTTCATCACATATGTTCCTTGAGTAATTCTAAGCATTTCAAGCCTGGGAGCCAATAAGAAATGTGTGTCTACTCGGATTTGTAATGGATTCAAACTTTCAACCCCTTTTTAACCCTGTTAGGGGATGAATTTTACAAAACGCTGAAATTACTTTTCCTGTCTTTTAATAATATCCCCAAATACAAAGATTCAAGTCCCGCGTTCGAAATTTTTTTTGATATCCATACAAACTTACAACTCCTTTTTCACCACCTTAGGGGATGAATTTTCAAAAACACTGAAATTAGTTTTCTTGTATTTTAATAATATATCGTTTTACGAAGTTTCAAATTCCTAGCTTAAAATAAAACTTGAACCCCATACAAACTTTCATCCCCTTTTTAACCCCCTTAGGGGTAGAATTTCTCAAAATCGCTTCTTATCTCTTGTACACTTTATAAATGTAATCTAGTGTGCAAATTTCAACTTTCTATCTTTTGTAGTTTCGGCTCCGCGTAGCAAAAATCTCCAACCAAATTTTTCACCTTTTTACGTTTTTCTTGTAAAATTACGAAATTGAAAAAACAAATATCAGCAATGAATTCTACGTCTTTGGTTTATACGAAAATGATACCAAACTTGCCCTAGTACCCACCAGGATCAGAGTAGATTTTTTTTAAAGATGACGGATGGCGGCCGTCTTTGTACCCCACCCTCCCCCCCACTTCAGGCTAGAAATGCTTAGAATTACTCAAATATCAGATGTGATGAAGCTCATAGCTTAATAAAAAATTTTTGGGTCATGTATGGCAGCGTTACATAACTGACTCCAGTAACTAGAGAAAGTGCAGTTTAACCTTTTCACACATTCATTATTTTTGTGAAAAGGGATATAAGTTGTTTTTGAAAGCCCATATTTCCGTTACTTTCACATAAGTCAGGTTAATTTAAATGACAAGTTATAATTCATGACTTAAACTATCTAAACTAAAAACAAAAACCTAATTTTTTTAGAAACAATGCAGAGAAAACACGGTTTGAAACGTTTTTCGGCCATACTGAAAAATTTTATTTTTTGAGTTTAACCCTTTTACACTGGAGGCACAGAATGGTAGAAGAGAGGAAGAGTATGTTGATGGTTTGCGGCGGAATCTGCTTTCCCGTCTACATTCCCGTGTCGTATTAATGTTTTGTAAGGGGTCAATATCACCCGAAATTATTGATAAAGATAAACTTCTCTTTTATACTGCGTTTAAGAATTTAGTTAAATTACAACTGAAGTACAGGCTATAAATAAATTCCTCCATTGAAAGTGGCTCTCTACTACATTGTAGTGACTGTAGTCTATGTGAATAGTGTACCTACTCCGTAGTTACTATTTGTTATTTTTTTTAAATATACGGAGACAAGAATAAGTCACGCACACCTGAAAATCAAGAATTACATATCTGCATGTTACTGACCCTTTAATCCCTTTTTATAGAACCCCACTTCTCCTCTCAACAATCTCACTTCAAGGTCTGCAAGCCTTATTGATTTGTCTTGATGATTAGTATTGTATTTCTTTATTTTTACTTTTCAGTACCTGTTGCACCAACCAGCACAGAATGGTTTTGGAGTAATTCCTCCCACATTTTCATACAGTTAAGTGGCTGGGACGACAATGGTTGTGAAATCATAAAATGGGAGGTGGAATACAGAGAATTTACAAGTAAAGTTTGGAAAAAGACCGAGAACCGACTCGTAAGTTCCATTTTTCTCTTTAAACAATGTATAGCAACATAATAATATAATCTACATATTATAGTGTGAACAAACCACTTGTTTGATCACACACCGATTGATACACACCGATGCCTACTCAGAGGACCTAACCAAGATGCGAATAGCATTACGACAACGAAACGTTTTCTGTCTCTTCGGATTAGTTTGATAGAGAGACAGCGTTTCGTTATAGTAGCGCAAACGATTGGCATCTTGGTTAGGCACCCAGTTATGTAGTTATTCGTCTAATTTAGAATTATGAGTTGGGCCGATTAAATGTTTAAAATAAAGAAAACATGTATTGTTTGTATAATTATATCTGTTATATGTTTATAGCCTGTTCGATTTCTAAGATCAAGTTCGCCATACATGTACCTACTATGGCGTACTTGATCTTAGAAAATCGGACGAACTATAAATGTTTCTTATGTTTCAGCCATCATTGGACCAGGTTTGGAACCACTATGCCTCTACTTCAATGCTGAACCAGCCAAACTCTTTTGTGATAGCCGATCTTAGCCCAGCACAGTGGTACCAGATCAAAATCACTGCTGAAAATTCCGCCGGTGCAACCACCTCAGTTTATTCTTTTGCTACCACTACTTTATTGGGAGGTAACACACTGCATAATACATTATATTTTACTATTTCTTATAACCGCTCCAATGCTTGATCATCTTAACTAGTCACGCTTTCTTTGTTGTGGTACGTACAAAAAATTATTTGAGTATTACGAGTAGTACATATATATATATATGTATAATTATGTTTATCACCAATGTACAAAAATTGTGTATTACATGTATTAGTGTTATAACAAAAAGCAAAAGCACAACAAAATGTATTCCCACACATTTCATGCACATAAAAATAACATTATAAAGTAGGTAATTAATTAATTAATTTGTTTCAGAATCTATAGGGCCGCCTACGGATCTCCTAGACCTCAATATGTTGGTCATCATCTGTAGCTCTATTTTATTAACAATTTGTACGTTTACCTGCATCTACATACTTGTCAAAAGACACAAGTAAGTTGATACACAAGGATAAAACTTTACGTTCATAACTGCCTTTAAATACATTACAAATCATTTCACGTTAGAAAGTGAGTACTTAGTAGTGAAAGTGAATTTGTTAAAGTGTGTGGGTTTCTTCCAATGCAGGTACATTAGTTTGAAACACACTTGATCATGGGCCCGATTCGGATTTTGAAATAGACATCTATTAGACATCTTTTAGACATCACCAAGATACGATAACGATATGTTTAAGATCAAGTCAAATTTGACATTTGCGCGATTCTGGAGATACTCTTGAACGATTTCCACAGGATATGACTTAGAGATCCAATTCACATCTAATAGATATCTTACTCTATCTAACGTAAAAGTGACATTGGTTGCCCGAATTGCGCTGCAAAAGAGAACTAGTTGATATCTAAACTATAACGTATCTAGTATGGATCTAGTACGTGTCGTCTCTTATGAATATCTTGAAGTTCGAATACGGCAGCATCTTTCATAATATAGAAAAATACCAATCTATGCATTGCCTTTCTAGGCATAAAAACCTTTACGAAATCTTTATTAAGTACAACTTCAGTAACTTTTACCGTTACTCCATAATAATAATTTACATTAAAGTCATTTTACAGCACCTAGTACAGTCAGCAGCAGAAGTTCCTAAGCCGGCCGGAAGTTACTAAGAAGTTACTAATGATTTTGACGTGACTTTATTGTTAACAGAATGTTAGTTTGTGTCAAGGTAATTTTGAACACCACGCCCGCTTAGCAACTTCTGCTGCTGACTGTACATAACGTGCTAACTGTCTATATAATATTTTAAACTTTCGCGTTTTGAACACATATTAACTCACATTATAGACGGGTCTAACGCGAATTTTATTCAATTACCTTGATTTACCGACGTTTCGACACAGGTTTCACTGGTCGTGGTCGCGGCTGACTTAACTGCGTATAGTTGAAATTTTTTAAGCTGGCCGTTTGTGCTAGGCGTGGTAAGCGGATGCAGAAGCAGGAGCAAATAATAGGCACCAAGCGTTCGTTTTCGCACACCGATTTATTGTCCGTAACGGCACACAATACACATCTATATAAAATAGAAGGAGTGAGAGCGAAAGCCAAACAATTATTTAGAAATACAAATTTAACAGAAAAAGCAACTTAGTATGACAGCCACGATAACAACGTTCGTATCTAAGGGCTCACTGCGCCTGCGGGAGGCGGGCACAATACATCGCTGTCAGCGCTGTAGCCGAGGGCGGATCGTTAGGCACGGCGCGCAGCGCTTACAGCTGCTCTAGGATTATTTACACAGAACAGTAGAGCTATACAACTGAATATTATCTAATAATAAAATCGGTCGCTGTATCCGCGAGTGATTAAATATATTTGGGATTTATAATAAACTATACATTCATCCCTACAGTACAATAGATGTTGTTTTCTTTTTGTTATACTTAATGGTTTTATTTTATTCTGCAGCCACCAGCGCCTGACCGAGTACCGAAACTCTTTGACGGCTGAATGCAAGTCTGAGCGCAGCAACGTTACCGTTAACACGCCACAGAGCGTCCCCACTGAAATAAACAACAGGGTTTACAGTACTCCAGTACATTTGACTGCTGATAGCAAGCATGGTATGTTTCATCTCCAATAATATTTTTTTCTAAACTTACATATTCCATGGAAAGACGAAAATGAAATTGCTGTTATTGAATTAGTATGTTAAAATTATAAAACGGGGGTGAAATATGATTAAACTTTTTTCTAGAATTGTACGAAATAAGCCCGTACGCGCAGTTCGCAATCGGCTTCAGAACCTTCGGGCATGTGGACAATCAAGAAGTCCCAAGTAGAGTGCATCTACCGAGCAACAGCAAATCGCGATATGATAGCGGTGAGTAGTTCATCATCATGTCAGGTTCTGATGATGGAGGTCAGAACCTGACTTGATTATAATAAGATCAACTGTGATGGTAAAGGCATACGTCTTTCAAATAAATAAATATAACATTCTAAATCAGCCCGTTCGATTTCGAGAAATAGGGGGACATGCTTTAAAAAAAAGATATCAATGAATTGGGAACATCCTTTGACAACATAAAGTTATTTAAAAGTATGTTTTATTTTACAGAAACAAGTTTTCAAATGCGGTCGGAATCTGAAGAAAGTGATTGCGTATCACGGACAACTACATTAAAAAGCGTTCCAAGAAGTGAGTTTAAATTTTATAAATATTATAAACAAAATGAAATAAATTCGTAAGGCTACGGCCTGCTTGGTGAGACGCTATCCGCGGCGGCGGCCGTCTGCGACCGACGAAAAATGTATGTGCGTGGTCTGGCTCAACGGTCAGACGCGGATGTTCACTTGTCATGTGGCGGACCAAGGTCACCCGTCGCGGACGGCGTTAAGGCCTGTGCAAACCGGCGGAGCGCAGCGCGGATCACTTTAAAATTATCAATGTATTTTCTTCCCTGTTTGTTGAAGAACCCTGAAGGTAGTTGTACCTTCAGGTATAAATTAAAATGCTTTGAGACCAACCTCGGAGCATCACGGAGGATTGTTACTCCGGGGCATCGAGGAGCATGTTAGAGGATACCGCGGCGGTAGGCGCCGAGGCCTCCCGAGTGCGCCGGAGTAGCGCCAGGACGGCGCGTCGTGTCGGGGGAGAACTCGTGCACATTAGTCACTAATCCCTTGTGATAGAGTACACGTGGCGGCATGCCTCGGCATCCCCCGGCCTGCGCCGAAGTGCTTCCTGGTGCGCCGACCGCCAGCGTTCGGGCTGGCGGGCGCTCGCGGTATTGCGAGGGATTTTACCTTGCCAGTGTGCGCTGCGCGGCGTAAATCCTCCTCGGTGATCTGCGCTGCGCTCCGCCGGTTTGCGCTGGCCTTTAGGCATACAATCTTAGCATAAGGGCGCAATCCTACGTAGGGTCAAGCCGAATGAGTCCGATAGAGACGGCTTGGCAGCAAAAAAGACTGCGACATATTTGGCGTAGATTTTACATTCTAGATTTTAGTACCTATTGATCTACACCTATATCCCTATCTCCTGTTATGGCTCCTCTACACGATGGGCCAACGCCGGCCACTCGAAGGGACGTAGCCATGCGGTAGAATGAGGTAGCAATATCACATGCTCCCTCTGATGCATAAATGCGTCCCTTGGAATGGCCGGCGTTGGTCCATCGTGTAGAGGAGCCATTACGTAGCAAGTCAAGTCGTCTATGTTATTATTAGGTTATTATCCACCTCTATTGGTTTTCTTTTAATTCTATCATTTAAATTAATGTTTTTTTTTCTAGAAGGCTGCAGAGTTCCACATCATAGGTAGCCGACGCCTGCATGAAACTAGTCATCAAAATATATATAAGTAGGTATCCCAAAGGTTGTGTTGTCAAACTTACGACGAGTTTTTAATATTAGGTACGTTCATAAAACAAATACCACATTTATTTTATTTTAAAATGCAGTGAGTCCAGGAACCTGTCATTTTTCGCATTATATTTAATCAGAATCACGAGGGCTATTGATTAAAATAAAGAAAAAAGTATCCCCGACTGTGTGTTTTCCAAACAAAATGTAGGTATCTAAAAAAACGTCACAAAAGTAACAAAAAATTACGAACACTTTTTTAAATCAATAGTTCTCCTGAGAGGAGGCCTGTGCCCAGCAGTGGGACGTATATAGGCTGAAGTTATTATTATTATTAGTTCTCCTGACTCTATCTATAGTAATAACCCAAAAATTGCTGTTTTTTTGAAATAGTAAATAAATTGATCACTTTGCTCTGACAATTTATTTACTTTTTCAAATAACGTTATGGCACCAGTAACCGACAGCAGCCAACACCTTTATTGTTTTCTATACAGAGGTACATATATTATTTCATATCATGAAATCGGCTTCCCATCCATATTTTCTTGGGTAATAAATAATCGATCGGTCGGTTATACTTATAAGTTATTGTTGGTCACTGGTGCCACTACGTTAAAGTACAAGGTTCGATTTAAAAAAAATGATCTCAATAAGATTTAGTTTCGAATTAAGTATGTAGTTATAGATACTCATACTTTTCTACTAACAAACATCACTGATGTATTTTTTTATAATGTCATAGTATAATAAGTAACGATTTTTGTATCCTTGTTTTCTATTTTTTTTTCAAATCGTTTTAAAACATCGTGGATTTAGTACTATCATGTTTATGCGGTTAAAAACTGCCAATTGCTACCTACAACAGAGGGTGATTAGAGTTTATGTTCCTTTGACAGACCTAAGATCAGGTCATAATAGTTGGGTAAACAGGAGACCAGGTCATAAAAGTTAGGCAATAGTTTGGCTATCAATAGATTGTGCTTTGTATTTGCTATCGTTCGCTCATAGACAGATTACGTCAAGAAACAGAACCCAAAAGATACAAAAAAAAAACCAACCAAATTAAAAACATTCATTTTCTCAGCACGTTCTGTCAATGTCAATGAAACAAATATCTCAGTTGGGCTATCTGCGTAAACACTACTTTTTTAATATAGGTACATATTTACAAGCGACAGAATAAAGTAAAATTATAGGAGTTCACATTCGGGTTTAGTAGAAATATTAATCCGCAATACTAGTAATAAGTACTACCAAAAATATTAAGAAGCGTAAAGTAACAAACAATGTACCGCATTTTATCTTACCAATCGCGACAATCTAGTCAAAACTATTTTATAGTTTCTACCATGTAACAAACTGATTTTCTGGAAAGTAATTTATAAGATTATAAGAGGTGGTAATCAAATGTAAATATTTAAAATAATTAGTTAGGTAAATTTTTACTATTAATCTTAGTTGTTAGTAAACAATAGTGTAACATACGTACCAAAAATAATATCATAATAGTCCGTATACACTTTTATTGATTGCGCTCAACTTTTGATAGATATTTTACAACAAATTCTATTTAGTTTTGTTCAAAATACTATTAAATAATTGTCTATTAAGAAGTACAAGAAATACTTTTTATATATATTTTCTTAGTAAAGGATGAGCCAACGATAACTTTTTAAAGTAACTAGTTTTCTGTTAGAATATAATTTGCAAGAATTACAGGTCGAAAAATGTATTTAACTTAACTTTTATTATTATTAATTAATTTAATACTTATTATGAATTTTAATATTTCAATATTAATTTATTACTGTAATCTATTAGTATTTTTTTTTTGTAAAATTTGCATGTCGTTTTGTGCGACTGAATACTGTAGGTACCATGTACGTACACCATTTATTAATTTGTTTCAAATGTAAATTTTAAGAAACAACACTTTTATATAGGTACTTAAAAATTATCTTAATACTTTTCTTTTTCTTCTTTTTAGCGATTTTCGCACTTAAACTGTATACGGACTCTTAACTGTTATTCCAGTATTTTTTTTTTGTATTCATGGAATCAACGTTTGTGCTCAATTATTTAAAATTGTAGTTTCTAGATTTACTGAGTGAATGACATGAATTGTTTCCCTGGATAAAAGGAAGTTGTTAGAAAAGTAAGAAAAAGGGTAATTGCCATATTATTATTATTATATAACTGAGATGCATTGTAATCATACGTTGCTATTGATGTATTTATTTAAGTAGTCGATGAAAATATTATCTTCAAAAAGACTGATTGTTTAACATTATTTTCTTATATTTAATGTATAGAAATAAAATTTCGAAAATAAAAATATTAATGTTAGAATTCATACATGGTAGTTTTATTTTTAATTCGATTAATCGTAATTACCCAAATAACAAAAGACAAACAAACAGAACTAACTTATGCTTATTCCTGGAATAAATCTATTTAACATAATAATACACTTTGAAGAAAAGGAAAGTAATGGCAAAGAAATGAAAAGCAAAAAAAATATTAAAATATTATTTTTCTTGTATCAAGAAAAATGGTATTTGTTGCTATAGCGGTAATAGTAATGGTGGCGTTTGCAACTGCAGCTCCATTGCTACATACAGACTTGCCAGTCTTGCCACCCGAACATCACCTTAACGGCACGATTCGGGAAATGATTTAGAGATTCACTAGATATGAAATAGTAAAGATATGTGACGTTCCACGACAAAAGGTACCATTGCCCCGGCTGAATATTGGAGCGGCGTAAATAATAGCGTAAGCGCCAGCCGCCATGAGGTACCTTTTGCGGTGGAAACTCACATATCTTTACTATTTCATATCTAGTGAATCTGTAAATCATTTCCCGAATCGCGCAGTAACAGTCTGTGAAAGTTAAAACAATAGCTCGCATAAGTAAAAGGTCTAAGGTATATCTATTATTAGTGCATTATCAATATTATCATCAGCACGAGTTTTATACGTATATTATATTATATTAGGTACGTGTGTCTGTATGACGATCATAATGACCATTACATAATTTTTTTATTGACTTCAGTTGGTATATTATGTTTATCGCTCAAAATCCCTTTATTCTAGGAGGTATTGTCCCCTTTATGCATAACAAGGCTTTTTAGCGGTTAGGAATTAGATTAATTTTCAATAGCCCAAAAGTAGTTCAATTCCAAACAAAATGTCTTTATCGAGCAAAGTTTGAAGTTTATTACGCCCATAGAATCTCAGAAAGTTTCCATATAAAACAGTTCCTAACTACCAATTTGTTCGGGTAGGCAGTGATCTGGAAAATTGGCTGAAAACTTAGCCCGGCCCGATGAGGAGGCGACTTAAAATATTGTTTATACCTTGTTTTAAGACTTGTAAGCTTTTAAAATTGCAAAGGAAACCAGCATTGCTTTAGCAAAGTTTTCGTCATTGTACCAAACTAAAATTAAGTTGGTTAGGACATCTTGTCAGGCAGAGTGAAGGCAAAAAGGTCTAAAGGTTAACGGATTTGAACAGTTTTGCAGAGCTTGGGTCAGAAGTGAGTTGGCTCAAAGCTGGAGGGAATGACGTAGAATAGAGGCTCAGTACTGTGTGATAGTAGGCTGATAATGATCCTAAGCCTCGTATGTGTATCCTCCCGAGTCCCCCTTGTCATTATTGCAGTTTTGAATTTGGAACCTTCTTGTATTCCATTTTAATTCAAAATTCGATTTGGATTAAATCCTTTACAAGGGCCTCTGGGACTCAGGAGGGTATATCGTTTTCGTAATGTATTTTCGTAATGATACGCAAATTTGAAACTTAAACTAAAGTACCATCACTTGTTTCATTGTTTTTAAATGTAATGCGTATAAGGGACAAGGATTTAAAAATCCTATTTTCTAAGGACGTAGGTTTGGACCGAATCCAATTTGCCGCCCTAGCGCCTTCGTGCCGCTCAAATGTAAATTACACCCGTTTTTACATTTTCCAGCTTAAGGATATGGTTGCTTGAATATTTTAAAATAAAGAATGCTCGGCATGTGATCATATCAGAGGCAGATATGAAGTTGTCTCCAAAACTCAAATTTTCGCAAGTATACTCGTAACCCTAATTTTATTTTGAAATCACATTTGACTAAGCTATCTCTGACGACCCAACCCACAGAAGAAACTAAGTAAGGCCTATTAAGGATGACACGTTAGACCGGGCCGTGTCCGGGCCGGAGCTTCCGGCGCATCGTTTTCTATGGAAAGCATCACGTGATCGCCTATCATGTCATAGAAAAGTAAGCGCCGGAAGCTCCAGCCCGGACACGGCCCGGTCTAACGTGAGTCATCCTTTATGGTTGAAATATGTAAGTTCGGATTCCTTACGTTTCTTTTTCTTCCCCGAACCATTTCGCCGTGTGCCTGCTATACGGCCACAATTCAAAATTTTTAATTTTCTGGATTATTGCAGATTCGTATTCAAAATTGTTCAATTTACGACCTTATTTCGAGAGCCATAGCAAAAAAGGTCTTTAAGAGCCTTTTTCTCACAAGTGGCCTTATGCATTTGACCATAAATTGTCAGACGATTCCCTGCAATACAGCCACTTACCAGTCTGCCGCCTGCTCCCGCGGCGTTCGCACATGAACTGAGGGACTACCGCGAACCACGTTCGACGTGTTGCCTTCCTGTCACACTTACCTACGAATTTACAAGTGCGACAAAGAGGCAACTCGTCGAACGTGGTTCGCGGTAGGCCCTCAGACGGCCCTTTTGAGTTGTGGCTATATAGCACACGTTTTAAATGAAGCTTTTGAGTTGCGTCCTAGAAAATAATAATTAGTTGAGTTACACATATATTATCGCGTATAGTGATCTTGTTCCTATCAAAATTGATAAAATAAAGGGATTTTAACTATTTTGGTGTTTTTATTTATATTTGCATGGTAACCTTTGTCCAATAATTTTGTGTTTAAATTTGGCCGCATCCCAAAATCTTTAAAAAACGTTTCTGCAATACGGCCACAACTCTAAATACCTGTCTTTAGGGCCTTGTGTCTTAAAAAATATATATTTCTTTTAAAAAGTGGCGTGGTCATAAGGAGGGTTATATCATTCCGAGTAAAAAAAGCTAAATTTTAAATTCATAGACCTGAAACTAAAGGAGTAAGATCCTATTAAACACCCTGAACTATACTCTCACAACTTTGAGACGCGATTTCTCGAAAAAACGGTTTATTGAGATGTGGCAGTTTAGCAGGCACACGGCGATTTGCTTGGTTACTATCAATTAATAAGTCAAGCATTTAGATGACCTGCAATACTATTTAATCCTATATACCAGGGGCCTTATTCCACTCGTGCAAATCTGACATTTCACATCCACTTCAAATCAACAGTTGATTAGTATCGCATGTTCATAGACAGTTACGATCGCACGTTGTCAAATGCAACAACTTGCGATCCTAACTAGAGCTGGGACACGTTGCCAAAATGCGTATCAAAAGTACGTTTCTATGAAAATATCACTTTTACGTGTACCACCCCAAATAGGCAATTTACGTGTTTACCGTACTTAAGCGTCTTACAAAATAAGGGTTATTTATGCAAAAATCGACTTTTCATTAGTAGGGATCTGACGTAATCGTGACGTTTTGAGTCAAGGCCATTAATCAAATGACATATTAACAATGTAAAAAATATTTCCATTATTTTTTGATCCAACAGACACACAGACGACTCTCAGTTAACAAAAAATATTTTACTTAAAGTAAAGGTAAGAATGGAGTTACAAGGTGTTGGCAACTTCATATTTGTTATCTTTCGAAAATTAAAGTCCTTGCTTTTAAATACTCGACAAACAAAAAGTAGTCCATTAAGAAAAACCTGTCCTAAAATTTTTTTCAGTACAACGCCCCACCTCTAGTGTGGATAGAGTTCACTGACAGGTGGCGATTGTACGCAATTCCACAAGTCGCGATTTATCCGCATCAACTGAATATCCACGTGATACGTCAAATGTGCCTTCTCGAATATGCCCCCAGAGTATATACCTACTGCTTTATTATTTATCCACTTGGTCCCAAATTGGCTTTCGTACCGCACAAATTTGTCAAATGTTTGACAACTCCTTGTTTGCATCGCGACAGAATTGTGAACAGAACTACAAGACAAACTTTAACAAGCAATTAAACTGTACCCTCCGCAGATTAATTATTTGTTTGCCCAACTAACTGAGAGCTGGATTGGTGTTATGTAACTAGGAGTTCTCGACTTTAAATCAGATAGTGCCGCGAAGTGTTGGTATCACTGCTTTTCCTTGAGATAATTTTCCTAGGTACAGTATTTTATACTTACAAATATAAAACACTGTACCTAGTAAGTACCAGACTTTATAAATATTTGATATGAAAGATTTTTTTTATTTCAAATATTAATAAAGTTTCCGTTTTTTAACCTTTTCGCCGTCACGTCAATGAAGTAATAAAGTGTCATCAACGCCACGTCAAAAATTGCACGTATACAAACCAGACCAAAACCACGACTTGATATGAAGTCGTGGCGTGTGGGGTACGATATGTACTGACTTTATATCAAGTCAATGGCGGCGAAAGTGTTATAGATTCGGCTCTGAATTACTATGCGGTTCTTCGACATGTATTACCTATATTTACTTGGCAATGCTTATGATTTTAAATTATAAGATTTTAACCACCTACCTAAGCATCACAATTCGCATCGACTTACCTACCTATAACCAAATTGTCATTATTACGACGATACAAAACATGGCAGGCAGTTCTTTCAACTGTTAGCCATTTTGTGCAAGAAGAGGTGGGTCTTTAGATCACACTGAACAACATTGTACGTTTTTGATTTCGAGGTTGGTTGATCTCATAGTACAAGTTGTTCAGCATAACCAAAATGTTATTTAATTGTAGAAGAGGTGTTGAGTTTTAAAAAATCGTGTCTCGAATTTAATAGGGTAACTGAAGTAAATCAGCACAGGTTAGATAGGAGCGCCGTTGCAAAATGTCTCTGTCTTTTCTATTTATAAGGCCTGAGTTACACTTGTAAGTTTTACTTACGTAAGTAGGGACACGGCTATACTACAGAATGAGAGATGAATATCGTTATCTCATTCTAACAAATAGCTTTGTCCCTACTTACGTAAGTAAAACTTACAAGTGTAACTCAGGCCTAAAGGTATGAACATTTTTACCTTATAGTAAAAAAAGTCGTCGTGTCGTCCCTTTCAAACCAATTTATATAACAAAACGGGACGACAACAATACGTATTGCCACTTTTTAATTTCTACTCTTTTTTGTAGATACTGTATATAGGTATACACGATTCTATCGATTTGTTTTAATCATAGTCATGTGATCTTAGAATAACATTAGTAGGAACCAGCCTGAATCCCTATAAGCAACTTTATATTGTCGTAGTTTGAAAGTTGTGGTTGTTCTCGGTTGTTCTGTCGGAGCGTCGCGTTGGGCGTCAGGAAACAATTGGACTTGTCCTGGGATTATTCCAATAGCTCGATCAATCGAATCAGAAATACCAGGTAATCTTCTAGAAATAGTGATGTTTGACTACGTTGTATTTGTATGTAAATATGTATTTTAAAATTCTGAAATAAATATCCACATTGTTTTTAGTGGTAGGGATGTCAATATGAACGGCTCCTTATCTCAAGAATCCCAAGTCAAAATCGTAAAAAATGGATGCCATCTTGAACTTCTTCATTTTGCTTTAATTATGATATATAAGCACCAGAAGGGCTCTTAATATTGATTCGTAGTTTAAGTTCCAAAAATTGGTCACCATCTTGAATTTCTTCATTGCATGACATATAATAAAAATTGATATCTGAAGATCTGAAAGGCCCTTTAACCTAAATCAGTAGTCGAAATTGTAAAAAACGGCAGCTATCTTCAATTTCTACTTTTTTTATTCAATCGCGTCGAAAACATTCCTATGAATCCACTCTATAGGTAGGTATATAGTTTTTAGTGAATCGCGTTTGGGGTGAAATACTAGTGGATAAGCAAAAGTCATATGAGTTTTAGATGGCCATGCCGTGACAATAACAGAAGCATTGGACATACATAACCAAATTAATTATGGGTAATTATTATATTTCGTTAATTATTTTCTTCATGTAAATGTTTCGTACTTCATAATATCAAATGCGTTTGTGTACATCGGTCAGTTATCAAATAATTATATTTAACCGTCTCTAAGCCCAGTCGCTAAACTCGCAAGTGAACTTGTCTACAAGCTGGAGGTCACGGGTTCGAATCCCGGTAAGGGCATTTACTTGTTTATTTATCACGAATATTTTATACACGTGCGAATAGGTAATTCGCAACTCTTGTCGATTTAAAACATTCTCTTCGGTCGTGTTTTAATTTATCGCCACTCGTTTCGAATTTCCTCTTTTCCGCACTTGTATCGAAATTAAATATAGGGTATTTGAATGTATTTAAAATAAATTACTTTATACCATGCATGAAATAAACCACCAGACGGTTAAGTAATAGAAAAACATAGACAGCAGTTAGTTTTAGACACAATTTCTATTTTTAAACCCGTATAAAACTATTTCTCTTTGGTCGGTCCCTCATGTCTGAGGATCGTGATCAGTATCAGGGTTGCATCTGGAGCGGACGATCTGTCTCCACCGGTTTCTGTCCAACGCGTCTCTGACTACTATTAAACTATAAAGAGTAGGTAATTTAATTATGACGTCACAGGCTAGTGTTTCATATAAATTCCTTAGTAGCAAAATCATTTTGACTGTTCAAAAAAAGAAACTGATTTGACTACTACTCAAATACCATATTTTGCCAGTATTTGCCAGTCACAATATTGTGACCACGTAATGGCCGACCTCGGCGGTTGTTACTGCATACAAAATGGCCGCATTCCCAACACCGCATCCGCAACTTGCTAATCTTCCAACTTGGATTGCTAGCGTCGTACCTTAAACTTCGAGGCATTACTATGCATTGGTTTAGTCTTATTTAACTTTGCCTCAATAGGATTTAGTTTACAAGTCTTTGACATAGTTGAATTAATTCTATAATAACAGTTTCAACACATGCTACGGTCTTCTTTCGACATGGGATCGGTGTCAAATGTTATGGCTCCTACACGATGGGCCAACGCCGGCCACTCCAAGGGACGCAGCCATGCGGTAGAATGAGATAGCAATATCACTTGCTCCCTCTAATGCAAAATGCGTCCCTTGGAGTGGCCGGCGTTGGTCCATCGTGCAGAAGAGCTATTAAGAGCCAACAGGAGTGGTAATTTCTCCATACAAACGTACTCGATTGTTTCCTCCGTGGGTTTTGATGCTAGAGCAATAAGTTTTTCAACACAGATTAATATTGTCAATATCTGTGTCGGACCGTTTTGCTTTTTTTAATATTTTTGTTTTTTAAGGCTAGCGCCTTCAAAAATGGCCAAAATGGCTTCATTGACTATGCCGCAATGGGAGGCGTAGTATTCAAAACTGATATCAATTTGCCAAAAATGCAAAACGGTCCGACACAGATAATTTTATAATTCCAAATTTGGTTACGATTGGTTAAGTTTTGGAGGAGGAAACAGTCGAGTACGAAACCTCGATTTTTGAGATTTTTACGCAGGATTTTTCGCCTTGTCCTTATCGCACTAGTTTTAGGAGCCCTTCCGTTAGCGAGACGGGTATGTTTACCTAAAATATTTAAAACTCAGCTCCTGTTTAGTCTTAAAATTGGCCATTTCTATGGCGCAGCAAACCAAAATAAGACTGTCTCCGATACGAAACGGCGCCACTTTTTTGGTCCCATTCGGCCTTCTCATCAAATACAAAAAAACATTAAACTTTTAAATGAGGAGTACAATCTGTCAGGTATATTGTTGTCGCGGCATCACAGCTGGTGCTGCGTGAAAGGGCGTCTCCACGCGGCCGCCACCCGGCGCCGGGCGAAGAAATACTGTCAGTGTGGCAAAGGAGGCCGCCAATTCAGGAGGCCGAAATTTTTAATGATAAGAAGAAAAAGGCCTGTGGTAAATTCACAATATTACATCCATGCGTATATTATCCATTAATGAGTGTATAATATGTATTTATTTCGATAGAACTTTGTTGGAATGCTAGAACAAATTTACAAATTTTTATTGGCATATATAACTCGTACTTACTAGGTATCTGCGAAGTGCAAGGGCACTACGTACCTTTTCTGGGAGCGATTCGTCGTTTTTTTGGACCGTCATAACTTGAGTTTGGATTATAACAGATAGATAAACAAAATTCTCGGGATATAGGTAAGCCTATTCTAACAGAATGTTAACTACGGAACCCTACACTGAGCATGACCCGACATGCTCTTGGCCAATTTTTATTTATAGTATGTACAATATTTGCTGTACTGCCTATTTGTTGTATGTTATGATATATTTTACTACTCTTAGATGCTGGCAACGTTTTAAAAGTTTATGACAAACTTCTTTCCTTTTCAGTTTCAAGGGTGCACTTTCTGTTCCGGGTCATACAACTGCTGCCACGATACTTCACCAGGACTCAAACCAAAACTGCCAAACAAGTCCATACTTCACGCTTCGCAAATTACATCCAAACCGAATCTTACTGTAAGTAAAAAGTAAAACCTAATTTTTACTAGTTAGTTTACGTTGGTCGTCAGTTGTCACCGCAAGCGTCAACCCAGATTTCACACTAAGGGTCTCCCCTGATATATCGACGCGCATTCGGCAAAAGCCGATAGGAAAAAGCTTTATGTCCACGCAATAAGAGCGAAAAAGTCGTCGTTCGGCTCGGCTCGAATCGGCCGGCGCCTGCCGACGCGTCGACGGCTTTTTCGCTCTTATTGCGTGGACATAAAGCTTTTTCCTATCGGCTTTTGCCGAATGCGCGTAGATATATTAGGGGAGACCCTAAGATTGACATTCCATTTCCAACTGCAGCTGCAATACTGTTCATTTTACTATGGAAACGCGTCGCTGTCATTGTCAATTTCCATAGAAAATGAACAGTATTGCCGCTGCAGTTGGAAATGGAATGTCACTTTAAAGATAAACCCGTAAAGTATCATAATTTAAAATAGGGTACCTACTTGATTTTATTAAAAAGTGACTCCAGTGGCCGAGACCAGAATGTATCGTTCGAGCACAGAAGAAATAATAGTAGATACTACCGTACAGAAAGGACACTTCCTACAAACCCTAAGTTTGACAGCGATTCAGGGTCGAATCATGCTATCCCTTTCTAATATATAGCACTATCCCTTTCGGCTATTTAGGGTTGTCAAAATTCAAGTGATTATCGTATCTGTGGTCGTGCACGCACAAGGAAGTCAAGTGGGGCCAACCCTAATAATTGCTCGGAGCAATGCTGAGCCGAACGGAGCAGAGTTCGACCGAAGCCAGGAGTGTCTCCCCATTGGTTCGAGTACTCGAAGACGGCGGCTCTGTAAGATAGAGTAGAGTAGTAGAGAGTGTAGAGGATTAATGGTTTTTATTATAAGTGAACTTTATTTTCCGTTTTGATTTGCAGGAATGCGCATGCACTAAAACCAAAAACTGCAATGGCAAAGCGATTCACCAAGCTGGCATACAGAACCTGTGTAGGTTTACTGTTGATGCGTACTTTACTTGAAAAAAGTAATACACATAATTATGGTAACTGATATACAAGTGTACTTTCTTACCTGTTTTAATAATAGCTACATAAAGGATGAGTCACGCTAGATCGGGCACTTCAGCCGGCATAAAAACGCTTACGGCCCAGTCTAACGTGAGTTATCCTTGAGTCGTAAAAATTGATAAAAAAATATATATACAATGGTTTAGTAACATTAAATCATTTGTCTGGCGTTTCCATAATAGGTACATTAGTTTATATGTTTAAATCTGAAGGCTTTAAATCTTTCTTTGTAATTTAGCTAATAATAATAAAAATGTGGCCTATAACGGTTCAATAAGAGTCACGGTTAAAGCTGCAATGGCAAGTTATTGGCAGTTAAAATTAAGGTAAAAACAGTAGGTTTACTTTTTATTAAAAATAAAACAAATAGAGAACTTAAAGCTGGCCAGCTAGCTGTAAAAACAACGCAAGAAAACTGTACCTCTATTCATTTCTACATTTATTTCATAGTCATGGTTAACATTGATTAAGAATTAACTGAAAAAAAAATTAGTACGGAAGTAAAAAAAATATCAATGTTAACTAAATTACAGAGAACAATTACAATTACAGAGTTATTTTTGGAATATGAATGCCACCCCTAAAAGAGCTTGAGAAGAGTATTGACGGGTTATTCCTTCGGTTTGTGTTCCGATCCATATGATCCTTTTTTGAGATCCGTCTGTCAACGATTTTACCATTATGCTCCAAGCAAAATATATACTTAATTGGTCTGAAGATCAAAACTCCTCGGGCCGTGCTTAGTAACAAATTGGCCTGATTCGCCTTTGTGGCGTTTGAAATGAACTGAAACGCCTTCTCAGTGTAGGTATCATTTTATCTAAGTACATAGTCTCAAAATTTTCTTCAATAGGCTTTTAAATGTACCGTATGTTTTTTACATTTTTAAAACATGTATCGACTAAGAGTTATATCAATAGAAACAGCCAAATATTAAAATCACGTTTACAACCGAATCTCATCCGCGAATTGCCATTTCCGGGCTTCTGGATTATTGATTGGTCTGAATATCAGAGTTGCCGCAAATCGTGCTCACCATTGAGCAATAGGAGAGGCCTATGTCCAGCAGTGGATGAGAGTAGGCTGATGATGATGATAATGATGGATCGAGGAATTTAATCCGTGCCGCCTCTTTCCACCGCTCCAGGTCCAGCGCTCTACGCAACAACATTTAATTTCTATCTTCACCACTTGTATTGACAATCTTCAACTGTGCGTTTTTCCAGAAACATCCTGCCCCGCATAGAAAAAGGGGGTTAAAAAGGGGTGGTATATAGGTACAGTCAACTGTATAAATATGGGTGCACAAATCATCTTAAAAATATGTCCAATAGCTTTTATGTCAGCGAATTAAGAACTATGGGACATATTTTTCAATAAGTTGGCTTCACCCATATTTTTATAGTTGACTGTACGACAATTTTTTTTGGAATGAGGTTGTACTTGAAATTTTGTAAAAGTGCATATACCTAGATATGTTATGTTATCTGTGTAAAATAATTTGAGTGTTCTGGCATTGATAATGATGACACTTCACTACTTAAATACTTCATTGACTAGGCCAGACTAGGCGGCGACAAGGTTAACTTGAGGTTAACCCAGCTGTTATTCTTTGCTTTACAATTCTCATGTAGAATAAAAATTAATTACCAACATAATAAATAATCCACGCGTACGAAGTGGGCAATGCTAGTTTCACGATAATCGAGAGTAGAAACACAAACCAGAGAATCTGACGCGTAATCTGTTTGTAGCTAACGAAGTAGGAATACCAAATGAGCCGAGTCAAGAATTCACGATGCAATCCCGGGAACAGTGCTCAAGTATTAATGATCGTGGTTAAAGTAACTTAAATTCGCTAAGCTAAGGCCATTGATGACAAATGCTGCCAATTATTTATCTATGGAATAATTGTGCCACCCAGAATTTAACTCCGAGAGGTGGAAGAAATGAAAGGTCTCAAATGTAAAAAAAAAAACAACTTCAGTAGGTAATGCTTTTTACTTAACATGAAAAAATAACATGCGTTCTTGCTACTGCATACGATACTATGACATATTTATATAATTTAAAGTTGCGGCGCGTGTTTTTAGGTTAGGACTTAAAAACGATGCAAAAGGTGATTCACGGTTCATATAGCGGTCGATATAAGTTTCACAATGTTGTTTAAAACGATAATAATTATCTTGAACTGTGACATCTTTTTCTGTTAGTTACTGACATTTATCAGTCTTTTATGACATCATGATTTAAATTTATTTTGAAAGTTATGTATAATTTAAGTTTATTTTTATTATATACCTACATATTTACATGATACTTGTATCTTCTTAAAGCAAATAAAGAATCTAAATGTAATTCCAATTTATTCTTGAAGACGCTAACTTTGTTTTTTGATTCTAAGTCTAACTTTTCCGATCGCGATCTTTGTTTAAATATCCGAAGCCATATTGGAAATTTTACTGAATCGGGAACAGGAAATTGAGAATTGGACATTGATACTTCTCTAAAGACGTCGTCAAATATTAATTAACATTAAAGTGTTTCAAATTAACTCCGATATTAATTGGAATTGTTTAGATGATAGGGCTCCTAATATTTCAAGGTGAGATTGCTCTCTCGACAACATTGATTGGTGGAATTGCTGGGCATATCAATATTTACTAGTCTGACTAAACTACCTCCTACTGTAAACATATTATGCGTCTTGATGTGCCCTAATTTTCTATGGAATTCGAACTTTTCTGAAACAAATAGGTGTATAAACATAATTGAATGTCATATGCAGTAATTTCAGAGTTAAGAATCGAGTTTAACCAAAATTAGAAGGATAAATCGAGCAATACCTCAAAGAAATGTTTAGGTACTTCTTTAATTATGCGATGAAGTTAATGTATGTTCTGGTGTGTGTATGTACCTATATACCTATACCTACTTAATCAGTTACACATCTTTCTTATTGTAATAACTACGCCATTAGTTATCAAACCGAAATCACCTCCAGGCCCTTACCCTAAGTTAGTTTTGATAACCGTGTCCATAATTATCTCGCAGCAAACGAGAAATCTATAGGCGTAAACAAATATACGGATTGACGGATATAAAACATGCCTATAATAAACAACATTATCACAGTTTTATCCCATTAGAAAATGAACCCATAATAAAATGAAGTAGGTATATTTTGAGAGACTAGAATAATTTGTGAGTTTATTTTAAAATTGCGCAGAAATTTGTTTGCAGATGGAAAAATTCTCACGAACGAGTCGAGTTCTTAAAGTGGAAAACGTCATTTTTTTATATTCTGAATTCATACTGGAACAACATAAATAATATTTTATGTTATGCCGTTGGCTTTTGATACCTACTTATGAACATTCTATTTTTTATAACTCTTAAAATGAAATGGACTTAATTTATCATAATCATCTTATTCTTTTCGATTTGTCGATTTTTGTTTTAAAAAGTTCACGATTTTAGCTGAGGCCAAAAAAGGAAAAAAAATCAGATAAAAATAAATCTGACAGCTATATCCAATGAAAAACCTTTTCAGTAAATCGTTTTGAAATCAATCGGTCCGTTATGGACAAAATTTAACACGTCTACATCCGATTCTTTTATCCGATGGTAAATCTAAAAACCCTGTATATTTTAATTTTAAATAAGAATAACAACAAAACCTGTCAAAAACTCGTTCAAAACTAACGTGTGTCTATTATGCGCGTCTACAATAGTGCCGGCAAACTTTTTAGACCACGTCCTATTACGCACGGAAACGTATTGTACCGTTAAAATTATGCTCGTGCTAGTTCGTGATGCCATTGTCGCGAACCATCGGTTTTATATACGGATTTGTAAAGCTCTTGTGAATTAGTTTCTTTCCGCTCCTGTTTGGAATAATGCCGGTTTTTCTAACTCACTTTGATTTATAAAACACTTTATATCAAAGTGAGTTCGAAATAGTTATTTACGATACAAGTGCGTAAAAGAGAAAATTCGAAACGAGTGGCGATAAATTAAAACACGGCCGAAGGGAGTGTTTTAAATCGACACGAGTTGCGAATTATCTATTCGCACGTGTATCGTACAACGTTTTACAGTACATATGGCCCTTTAAACTATTGACATCGCACGAAAAGTGCTATTTTACGCACTAGTGCGGAAAAATATGACCATATGTACTGTAAAACAATTTTTTTATTAAGGTAGGTAATTATTATTTATTGATTCTGAAAGCCTGTGTTCATTTAATTAGGTACACTTCATTAGGCACACAAAAATCTATACAGGAAATCTATTGACCTACCTAAATCAATAATCACAACGAATCGGTAGCTCTTTTAACTTCCTCTATCTTTGGCCATCGTTTGATCCCTACTGAACGCAATACCTTATTATTATTAAGGATATACCAATTGACTGTGTACGAGTATCCATTGTAAAATATTTATGGTACGGGTTAAGTTAGGTGAGGAAGTTCTTATATGTAATTCTAACATTCCTAACATCTTTCAGTGCTTGTGTTAAACAGTAACAGCTCCTGAAGTGCAAAATGAAAGGCGTAGCACTTTTTAACATTATCTTTTGTTACCATTTCAACAGATTACATCGCGTAGTGTATACAGGGTGATTCATGAGACGTGACATGACGTTGTGATTTCAGAAATTGTGGTCATGGGGTATTTACTCCACTCGGGTAGCTGCTGCTACGTCAGAGAAACGCTCGTCCCATTATGTAGAGAAAAAGATGGGTGTAAATGTGACAGGATCGAAGTAAGCGATAGAATATGCTTCAAACCAAACACCTCAATTGTGACTAATATATGATGAAAGAAAAAGACAGTATTATAATATATTCAGTGGCGAGACTCTTTCGCTCCAAGGCTGGGAGGCCGCCCTGGTTAATCCAGGGACCGTATAACCGGTTTTATTAAATACCTGTATATAAACTGTCAAACGAATACCGGTTAAAATGTTATACCTATATTCGAATTAGAGGTATTGCTGTCATTCCGTTTTTGTCTTTATCGCTAAACTACACTAATTGACATAATGAAATACCGGTATTCATTAATACCTCAATAATAACAGGTATTCAGTATACCGGTAATGGTTATCGTATTTAATACCGGTATTCATTGCACTTGATCAAGAGTAACCAAAAACTTTGCGACAAGAGGTTAAAGTTTTTGTTAAGTCCTCATGCTAATATTGATCGCTGTACAAGCGAAATATTTCATAATTTATGAGCGTAGCAAGTGGTTCGAAATTGCGACCGTTTCAAAGCACGAGGTTAATGAATGAATTAGTGAAAAGAATTAACCCCAGAAAACATTTCCATATGAAATATGAGCGCCGCGCCGGCGCGCCGCCGCCGCCATCAAAATTTTCGCACCGCCGCCGCCGCCAAAATTTTCGCGTCGCCGCTGCCGACACTGCGCTATCGCCGTGGCATCGGCGTGACCTTGTTAGATACTAGAGTCTGTCTAAGCTAACTTTGCACCGATTTGAACAGAACAAAGTGAGGGAGTGTTATTATAATATAAACGTCATATTTTCATAGAAATTTGACATTAACGATGTAAATATCATCGTTCATCGTTCACACGTTGTCGTTGCAAATGCTATGCAGATTAGTTTGATCGGGAATTTATTGCTTTTATATAAGGTGCTAACAAATTAGGTACCGATATTTTAAGAGATGGTACTTTATTATATAAAAACAATTAACTTTAAATAGAAATCAAGAAAACTTTTCATATCATATCTTTGTTTTATTTACCGAACAAAAAAATAAATTAGAATTATTTTTAAAAATTTAATTAAAAATAATCATTACGTGCATTTAACCACATAAAGAAAAAATACATAGAGTGCTCATGCTCACTCCATACATCAGTTTTGGTACCAAAAATACTATTCTTTTCGTAGTCAACATCTAGTATCGAGTAACGGAATTATCAGTACTGCTACTTGACAATAGATGTTGCACCGACCGAAATGTCTAATGCTCAACAACTTTCAGCGAATATTAAACAAGGATTAACTGGAACTTATTTTCAACTCCTTCTGCTTTAATATTAGTTGTAAATAGTTGTTCAATACAATTTTCGTGAGTCGCGACATTTGAGACATCTAGTATCAAGTAGCGGTACTGATAATCCCGCTACTCGATGCTAAATGTCAACTACGAAAATAATAGTCTTTTTGGTACCAAAACTGATGTACGGAGTGAGCACTCTATGCTTACTATATTTGTCTATGATTTAACTGACAAGATGTTTAACACCTTCTGTTTTGTCAACAATTGTTTGTGTTAAATGTCATTATCATCAACGTGTCATTTCATTTATCAACGTGAAGTGGCCAGTTAAAAAGAGGACTCATTTAATTATCTCATTAACAGGGTGTTTTTACGTAGCAAATTTGTTTTCCAATTTTCTCAAAAAAACATAAAACCTAAATGTTTCATACTTAAATATATTCCAGTGGCCTATTTTATAAAGCTACAAGTTACAATTTACAAGCGGAAGTCTCTTTCTAACCCTATGTTTTAGAACGAGATTTCCGCTTGTAAATTGTAACTTGTAGCTTTATAAAATAGGCCGCTGGAGTCGAGTATTATCAGCTGTAAAAATATTGGTAGCTAATTTGTTAGCACCTTATATTAAGTTCGGATATATAAATTTTTTGGCTAATATATATTAGACTGCATGCTTTCTCTTGTCTATGCTTAAGCTAAACATGTGGCAGTAGTTAGCGATTCGGTGGCCAGGCAATGTCAATGAATAAGAAATTGGTGATATGGAGCCTAACCTACTACGTCTATTCCAGAACATATCCTCAACAATTGCATGTAAAGGTATGAGCACGATAGTTGAAGTCACGCACACAACAACAAAATCATGTAATGACAGTGAGATTTTGAAATTAATATTCTTTTTAGGGTTCCGTATTTCGTACCAATATCAAGTTGATATCAACTGTAAAAAAGTTTCTTGAAGGTTTTTTTTATAGGCTTTTAATATCGTACGTTTAAGTCGCATTCACTCATTGATTCATTCATACTATTTTTGCGATTAGTAGGTACTCTGTGCGAGCAGTGTGTGTAATCATTCACCTCTCCTGGCGATACGTACATAACCCTAAATAACTATTATATTTGACTATAGCTACCCGCACTGACTTCGCACGGATAACACAAAACCTTAACAAATTGTACACCTAAACTAAAGCTTCCTCAAAAATCTTTCTATTGATAGCTGAAATCCGCATGAAAATCAGTTGAGTAGGTTTTGAGTTCATCGTGAACATACATTCATATAGTTACAGACAGACGCGGCGGGGGACTTTGTTTTATAAGGTGTAGTGAATTAGTGATAGATTCAATTAACAGTAACCTCACAATATAAAGATGTTCATTGTGCTGCTTATCTACAGTTCATGGCATGAAAAACTTTTTTCCTACCATAATTCAATAAATAATCCTTGAAATTAAAAGGTTTGAATTATCTTCGCATAAACCAAGTTTTCAAGGCTACGCCGCCGATTCACCGCCACCGCCAACCAATTTTGACCGGCGAACCGTCGCCGGCTAAATGCCTATCGGGCGGCGCTAGACGTGCGCGCCGGTCGAAAATAATTGGGCAACGGCGCGCCACCTAAAAATCCACGGCGGCGGCGTGGAATTTTTCAACTTTTCAATATTAAGACGTATAATGAAAAGTCATGCTTAACCCTTAAATCGACAAGGGAAAAAAAAATCTTAAAAACTGTGTTAGTATCATTTTTTTGGTGTTATTATCTTATTAGGTATGTGGTTGTTTATTGTAGAAAAATCATGAAAAAATCTATTTATAATAGTTTCGAAAAAAACATAGGTATGACAAATATGTTGGATGTTGCCAGGTTCGGTGTAAATAAAAAGATACGCCGCATAATGAAAAGACGTCTAGTATTTTAGAGGTTGCCGAATATACAGTACTTTATATGCATGAGGTTTTTTTTTTGTCAATATCATGTTTTTTTTAAATTAATATAGAATAATTGCATTTTAATTATAAATACACTTACTGATAATGTCAACTTATAAACTAAAGTAAAACCTATTATTTTTATATTTTTCCAAAAAGTTTATAGCTCGTAGGTGGTAAAATTTTACCAGTCATTGGCGTCATTTTATTAACATTAAATCAAACTTAGCGGGGCATCGTAGGATGCAGCAACATCTGAACAATGGTATACAATAATGCATGTAATTTTATCAATATTTTCGTAAGAAATTTCTTAAATGAAATCGGGTCTGTCTCTTGATGTCTTGATGAACGCACAGGAAAAAAAATCCGTAATAATATTTTTTTATCTATTTGGTTCATTACGTTGTAATACGACAAATAATGACTTAGTATGGTGTTGGTGCGACATAAAATAGTAGAAATTCAATTATATAACCAGAAAAATTCCGTAAGTACGTAATTATTGCCATTTTTAAGTAAGTATTTTACGTCAATAATGTGAGAGTTACGTACGAGCCCTGATGCAAATGATTTCGTCTAGTTCCGCGCAACAATTTTGTTTATTTTAATAAATTTTACACATGAACATATAATGACCCAGTAATGGGAACCATAATAGCAATGTTTAATGTAGTTTATTATGATCGTATAATAAAATTGCATGAGACTTTTATTGCTGAAAAAAAGGAGTTTTCAAAAACGTTGTCCAAATCATATTGTCCTCTCTTACAGCACTGCTGCATGCATGGGCTCGAAACAAAATTTTCAGTACATTGGCAGAGCCCTATTGCTTTCTCTGGTAATAGCCCTTTTCACATATGTTGTAATCCTACCCGTCAAAAAAAAAAAATCATTATTTTTTTTCTTTCAGTACAAACGGTATTTCTTGTATTTGGATTTAGTTATTGCAGAGTATTACCATATAAAATTAAATTACATTAGTATAAGCATTAAATATTAGTAATTTTTAAACAAAAACATTATTTTTGAACAAACGCGAGAACCTCAAAAAGTGGGGTCACCTGACGAAAACATATGCATCGGGGCTCGTAGGAAGTGGGGCCCGCAATAATTTTCAACTATTTCTTATCGGACTATAACCTATTACATATTTTAACGCTGCATAATACTGTCTTATAAAAAAATATTCGGCGTGAATTTTAAACTACCGGCGGCGGCGGCGGCGCGCGGACTCCTTATGGCGGCGGCGCGCACGTCTAATCGGCGCTCATATCTTTGAGATTATAAACTACATACATAATAAAATACAATTAAATCAACAATAAAAAAACAATTAAAAGAATCAAATGAACGCTATTAAATATTTATCCATCAAAATCATCACTTAACAGCTAATTTCACCAGCAACATGAAAACGGGCATTCTAAGATCCGAATCTTAAGTATTTACAACTTTACAAGCGGGCCGGACAATGTCCTTGACGAGTAGCGAAGGAACGAATCGTGGTACTACTACAACCGGTATTGGGACTTACTTATTACCGGTAATAGCTTTAGGAGTAAACTATCAAATAGTGGTATTTGTTGTCAATTGGCTAAACCGATAACACTATTGAATACCGGTATTCGAATACCTCTATTCGGAGCTTAAGTGATATAAATACCCAAATTCAAATTACACCGGTTATACCTCAATAATAACCTGTAGTCAGAATACCGGTAACGGTCCCTGGGTTAATCACGTCATTTGCCGGGAGATTCGCGACAGCGCACCGCGATTAAATTTAATGCTCCGTCGTATGGAGAATGGACCTTAATTACACCCCTTTGCAATGAATATTATGTCTTTGAGCTTCTGCGAAATAACAGGTGCGATTTAGTTTTATATTCAGATGGTTTCCTCGCAAAACACATGATTTTACTGTATATTACTAATTACCCACATATATATTTAACTATATTATTCCTGTTTTGTATTCAAAAATATTTTATGTTCCAGTTATCTGTTTCCTACTTAAAAGTAACTACATACCTACTTAATCATTCTGGCAAGCCTCTACATTACGAAGACTATTCAATATTCATATTTATTTATAGTATCACACGGTTCTTTGAAACATAGCACTTGATTTGTACTGCACTGTTATAAAAATACTTTGCGCAACATGAGCTACTTTGTTAGATTTGGGAAATCATTTGAAAAGACACCTTATTTTCAACAAACTAGGTTTCATCTTGTTTGGTTTCAGGCCCGTTTCAGGAAACATTATAAAATCATCTTTTATGACAGCACACGTCTCACATTTACATTAGGGTAGAATATGAGAATGCTAGTTTCATAATGACTTTGAGCAAAAAACCAAGTTGAGCGATAAGGGATTTCCCTTATTATTTCCCTTCGCTATTTAGCGGTATAGGAATAAGTTGATTACATAGAGTTAGACCAAGCAAATTCTTAAGCGGTTTAGATAGCCAACGCAGTGCAAGTGTTATTTCTACGTCATAATTTCATAGAAGTTTGATGTTTAAAATAACGCTTGCATTGCTTAGGCTATCAATTTGGTCTTACTTGACTTTTCTTAGTCTTACTCTATGAAGAAAGGCAGAATTTTTGAACCTCTTATTAACTACTCAAAAAATTATAATAATGGTATGTTCTAAACAATGTATAAAAATCTATATACAACACATAAAACAACAGGCATACTTGTATTATTCAAGCATGCCGCGAAAAGCAGTCACGCACTGGGATTAATCAACGTTTCCGAATTAAGCGAACTTATGCAAATGCCGTGCCGTGCCACCATCAAGCATCTACCTCTTAAAACAATTCGCAACATATAACTAACAGTTCGGTCTTGGCAGAGGAAATGCTATAATTATATCAATAACTATTTATCTATACATCTGATATATTACGTACTATGAAAGAGCGCAGGATAATATTAGAGTGATCGATCGCAGAACAAAATAGGTTCTTTGTATCCTGAATACCTTTTTAACCAACGAGGAGTTAACATGTAGGTATACGACCACCATGATTAAGCTAGACCGGATATCTGTTTATTGTACATATGTCACTGGCCTAGAAAGTCGTCTACCAAAATGATTTTTAAACAACTAACAGTGTGATAGTGTTAACAAATTGCTAGATTTCTAAGTGAATAAAAAAACCGTACTGTCTTCAATGATCTGTTAGCAAATACGTAGGTACATACTTAATGTACATTCGGAAATTGCATATTCTACAATCAGAATACAGAATCTCGTTAGACGTTGGATGCCTCATTGCGGATTCCCTTTGACTCCTCTCCAGGGCCCGGCATGTATGTCTGAACTCAGTGAATTATAATAAGTACATCAATTTACTTCTGAGGCATTCTGAGCAGATTTTAATGTGTGGTGTAGCTGTAAGTAAACAATATTTCGTAAAAATGTTAAGTCAATTCATAGATGTGGCTTTTAATTTAAGCATGTTGGATGCAAAACGCCATCGACCTAAACAACTCACGTAACAATTGGAAGTGCGAAACGTATTTCTCTCATAAATTATTGCCAAGAGTTATAACAGCATCACGGGCTTGTTTTATATGCTTCCAGACAACAAATCAGCTCTGTAATCTAGCGAGAGTCAAAACTCGGGACGCGGATCGCAGGTGGAATAAATTAATGCCAAGACCTTGCGAAAACGTGGGGGCTAATATTAACAACAAAAATCGGATGTGGTATTTAATTACAGCTCTTAGTATTAGTATTTGGTAAGAGGTATGTCAGCTTATCTAGGTAGGTACTACATTGTACCGAGCGCAGCAAAACAGGCTCGCATTATGTGACGCCATTTTACATGCGTTTTGGAAAATATATCACAATAGGCTATGGAGGTAATACTGTACATAAATCAACCAACCAACCACCACCAACCAACCAACCAACCAACATAAACCACAAACCAACCAACTTGGGGAAAGCAAAAACGGAACAATGAGACTGAATAAACTGGAGTCATTACCAAGCCAAGATGAGTAGAGCAGAGCTTGGTATGGATTCAATAGCGACACGGCTAAGCACGTCATCATCGACTCGACTAGTACACGAAAATTATGTGAGCTTGGCCGGGTGTAACAAAGTCCAGGTATCTTTTAAAGTCCTGTAGTAAAACAATTTTTTAGGTACATAAAATTCAGCGCTGATGTAAAACGAATTCATCAAAAATATTCAAAACTTTCAATACCTCATCCAGGCACGCGAGGCTCGCCATATTGCGGCTTAATCTGCATGTCGTTACGGCGTCTCGACTCATCCATAATTCACGTAATGAGACGCGACAGAGAACCCAGTGGACTGGAGTTTATTCAAGACGATGACTTGTTTCAGATTAGGAATAAAATATTTTAAAGGCAATACAATTTATACGTACATAGATGGCAAATATAACGGCAAAGAAGAGTTGATTGGAAGGAAGCATTGTTCCAAAAAAGTCAAATTTAATGCTATAACACTTAAATGAACGCGAGAATTCAAACTTTTAAACTCTCGCGTTCGTGTCTCGCATTTAATACTGTTCCAAAACATTATCTTTACATTTTGCAAAACAAAGTCTTTAAAAACATGTTCAATAATCATGATGTTCTACGAAATGTTTTTAAAAGGTGTATTCTTACAGGTACCTAAATCATATATAATTCAGTACGGAACCTACTTACCAACTTTGGAACGTTGTTTAATAATTTTCTTAGTACTTCTTCACTAAAGGGTACAAAAAATGTCACCACTACTCCATTTATTCCTTATCCTTCATACCAAACGAGAGAAATCTAAGGCGTTTGTATTGCGGAAAAGCTGCATACATTATTTGGGACGAGTGATGATAAACCAACGAATTTTGAAGGCACATTAAATTCTGTATACACAACACACATGCTTAACTTCTTCGGGCAAATTCGATTTCTACTTTGTATACGTTGTATTGCATTTGTGATAAGGGTCGATTTTAGATTAAGGAATTTTGCGTATCCGCAAAGTTATGTTTGTTTCCTGAAAATTATTTAACGTGATTTCCGGTCCATATATTTACCCAATTGATTTAGACTTTCATGTTAATGCAATGTTATTATTACTCGTACATGTAGGTATGTAATATTGACAAAAATTACATACTTGGGAGGAAAACATTTTCATTATGTTTAATAAAACGAAGGCAAGTATTTGGCAAACACAATTGATTTTTACCTGTATTACATTTTAGTCTGTTTGAAAAATCGTAATAAGACTCGCATGAAATTAAAAATACCTGTACATGACCTTCGAGATGCCGGATATAATCAATAATTGGTACCATCACGCTCCGCCATTGTTGCGCCATATAGGGTCCTAGCTAAGTTGGTTATTCAATCATTACGCTATAGAATTTCCAATTAAGCAAGAACCCTAAATGGCATAACAATCCCATGTGGTATGATAAATTATTAGTTTATGGCTGATTTTTAAAGTAAGTCATCATCATCATCATCAGCCTACTCTCGTCCACTGCTGGACATAGGCTCTCCTATTGCACGCCATTGAGCACGATTTGCGGAAAGTAAGTACCTACCTTCTTTTTAATAAAAGCTTGCCTCTGGATTTGGATACTACTGGACTTAGGTACTGCAAATTATCTGAAAAATAGATACAAAATCTCTGGCTCTGCGTTTCTGTTGGAGCTAAGACTGAATAAAAATATTCCAGCTCCATAGAGTTTTTTAATACACACTGTTCTAAAGAATGGCGAAGTATTATATAATTGGCAACATTCCTATTCATTACGCGAAGGTATCGAGGCAAATATCAGGTCTGAGCAATTAATGAACAGTCTAATTTATCTTGAATGATCATATACCTAGGTACCTATATCACATTTTACAGTGTAATTTTGGAATCAACTTAATTCCTTTAGAAGGAGCGTAAAGCCAGGACATTAGAAGGTAGGCGAAACTTGCGACGGACGGTTTTTACGATTTATCTCAATTACTCTGAAAATATAACTCACTTCTGTTTAATATTTTGCTGGTCAGATCCCTTGGCAGTAACACTAGCTATCCTATACTACTAAAATTATACCGCTAAGTTATGTAGGGTAACGATATCCAACTGAAAATAAATGAATCAGACATGTTTTCGTTATTTATAAAAAAAAATTTCGTGTTAAAATTCAATATAAAAACTACAATTTTGCTTAAGAACGTATTTAATACTACGGCTAATGGTAAATATTGCAGAACATTATTGTAATAAATAGGCCAAATTGTAGGTCGCGCACCAGCTGTGTGTAGTGATTCCCAAGCGTAAATAAGTCTATCTCAATATTCTCTTTGAGCGTGATCTCCTTCTAATGCCATCCCTCGCCGGTTTTCATTAAAACTAGCTTGTTTTGTCACTGTCCGTCGCCGTCGTCTACTTTATTAGTTTCATCCCCTTACGGAAGTTTGTTTTGCTCGCAAAGTTATTAAAACAACTACCTACTTAGTACTGAAGAGCTAAATAATAACTTGCTAATACTATTCTGGGTGACATTTTTAGATGATACGATATACGTACGTTTCTTCCTCATTTCTGACGTATGAATGACACTCACTGCGTGGGCCATCAAATCCGCTGCAGACTTTTTTTGATCCGACTCTAAAATTTAAAATTTAAAAGAAAGGAAATATCAAAGAATGTCTAATTTTTTACTCATAATTATATCTTGCCTAAAAAGACTAAAGAAAGGTAGTAAAGTTTCAAAATGCAACGAAATAAATACCGAATGCAAAAAAAAATCAAACGCAAGATTGACCTCAACTTAATAGTTTCATTTTTATGTTAACAAATCTGATTTCCATTTTTTCAATAACAGAATTCTCTACCAATACGTCCACGATTTTTTTACAAAAACCAAATTAAAAACTACAATCGTATAATCTTTCTTCTATCCAATGTTAAGTCGAAAATAGCTAGACTCGACAGAAAATTATCACAGAGAGGCATTACGCGGTGGTTCTATTTACAATGTGATGTGTGTCGTTGTTCACTCCTTTATTACTAAGCGTATAAAGCCGATTCTAGTTGGTTTTCGGTGTAAAATGAACGAAAAGGTAGTAGAGCGGAGAATAACCGGGAACGCTTGCTGTAAGCCGCAATCTGCCGACATTCAGGTGCTTTGAGTGATAAGTTTGGATGGGAATGACTTTTGTATTGTAATGAAGCAAGGCACGCTTCAGATTTTCTATTTAATACTAATAGTATCATTTCAATTTTAACAGTATGGATTTCACTTGAACGCATAGTACCTACATTGTCGGTTGTCATATGATTTTTTAAATCTATTATATTTTCTATGAAATTACTTTCCCTTTCCTAAATATGTAGGTTCAGTTATATTCTTATACAGCTAATCATGCCATTCATTGTACGTTAAGACTTGGGCTAAGACATTGCGCGACTGGTTTCGACTAAAGCGACAACCATAGACACAGCTATCGGACATTTCGATCCCACGTATGGTTTTCGCCTTAGCCGAAGCCAGTCGCACAATGTCGTTGCCAGGCCGTTATCCTAATTGGGCAAACGGATAGCAATTTATGACACAAGCAGTAAGATATGATTTTAAAAAGCCAAAATTGTTTGTTGCAGCCTTTACATAAATTGTGGATTAGATGCTCTGTTTGGTTTTAGACCCTTTTCGAGAAGAGTCTGTTCCACATCAACCTAGCACTTTATCTGAATTTGAGCAGATCTCGCCGTGAAATATCGGCGCCGCCCGCCGAATGCAAAGGAGGTAGTCCTCGCATTACCATATCGTTTGACGTCTCGAGCCAATTTTATTGCTTTTGTTATCGCGCCCAGCAATGGAATTTAAACAGCCTCACTGAACTTGTTGTCAATTGGATTTTTCGGGATACGTGGGCAGTGTTGTGAAGAACCATATCATTGCAGTATCTTCGTGATATTAGTTAACAATGGACGTCGTATCAGTTATCTGGGCTCTTGTATATTCCAAAATGTAAATTAAATTAAAACACAATATTAATGGGATTTATTTGTATTTTTAATTTTGGGTTTATACTTAAACGAGTGTGAAATAATTTATTTTAGGTAGAGGAAAGTATCCAATTTCAAGTTTTGACGACTTTCTAGTTTTAACGAGCGCAAAGCTAAGTCGCGTACGCACATACAGTCGGACGGACCTGACGGAAACCCAAGGGTTCCTAGTTGTCTCAGGAACTAAAAATTTAGCGTTTTGTATGTATTAACTTACACGTAAACGACCGATAAACAAGAATATTTCTTGACACAAAATACGGTTTATTTTTTCCTACCAAGCTCTTTTAGTCTGGGACGTGCAGACGAGATAATATATCTTTGTCACATTATCACTGAGTCAGTTCATTCAATCCGTTCATTCGCGTGGAATTGATATCGCATTTTTACTTCGTTGAACGACAGACAATTTTATTGACGAAACAAATGTCTCTATTAAGTTTCCAGTAAACATTTTGGTATTTAAAGGCAAAATATCTAGAAAATTTACAGAAGCTGCTTATCATCATCATCTTCATCTTACTTTTATAACAAATGCAGCTTCCTACTGGTATAAAATTAAAGCGAGCCATTATCTATATAGATTCAAATCTTCCCAGAACATTCGTAAGAAAGTTTCCATATTGACCGGCGCTGGCAATTAAAAGCCTTTTAAAAGTTTTGGAGAGTAAAATTAATCTTCTGGTACCTTTTAAACTTATCCTAAGATTTTGGCACGTAATGGAAATAAGTGGCTATTTTAAGGTGTATTTAATTAGGTACAGTAAAGTTGAGACTAATTTAAACATTAAGATTTAATTAACTTTCTTGTTGTAAGAAATCAATATAAAATATGCAGGTTTTCACAGTATGTAGGTATGTCTACTAAATGAGATTATATATACTACCTAGTACATAATGTACGTAATGTAGAAGGTGAAAAAGTTATGATTCATCAAAAAAAACAGGCCTTATCTTAATAAAGAGAAATTATAAGGTAAGTAGGTGCCAGTCGGACGCCTAGACCGGAGGTTCCGCACAATGGCACATTTATATAACACTTTTATTGATTTTACGTTATGTGTATAATGTCCTTGTATTATTATCTATTTTACTATAATATACATTGATATTTTATTGTAAAATAGACTGGTGTTAAGTATATTATTGAATGTTAATTTCAGCTTGACAATGTTTTCGTACGATCGTTTGTCCTTGTTTTAAAATAAAAGTCGCGGAAACACATTCTCGAGAAATTTTGTTAGTTTGGCTGTGAGTCTTATTTTTCTCGACTCAGTTATTTTTTCAAAAGGCCGAACCATGAAGGTTCAATAAGTCTAAAGCTCACAGAGCCACTGTGTAACTAAAAATAACGATAATTAATGTTTAATCAAGCGTAAATAAGATAATTACGTTATTTCGGTGGCTTTCACTAGGGAGGAACGTCAACATGGCGTCCAATGAATTCTAAATGGGAACAACCAATTACCGTGAAACTTTGTTGTCTCATTAAAGTTTGTTAGTTTCACTGAGTTTCAGTAGTTTCATTAGGAACTTGGTTTAAGGTAAACAATTAGTGTTTATCTCACATGTTCGATGTCAAAGACTATCGACGTCAATGATATTTTTTAAATTATCGTATGCGGCTTTGGGCCAGCATGTAGACTATCAGCCCAATCCCTCCCCTAAATGAGAGAAGGCATGTGCCCAATAGTGAGACTTATACATATTAGGCTGAATTATTATTTTTATGCTCTCCCATCCATGTAGCTTTCATGATAATTTAATAACTAAGTACCGGAGATTACATCTTGACGGCTGGCACGGTCGACATTTGTCGGGCATGCCGACGTTCTGACGTAAATCGCTTGTATTGTGTACTTACCTTCATCATTTCCGGCTATTCTCATCTCGCTTACAGTATTTGCACCGGCATTATCTCCTTGCCTGCATTATGCACCACTTGCACCAGTAATTTAGTATATTTGCTTAGTTATACGTACATATACAAATATTTTAATATTTACTTGCGCCAGTTGTTGTTGAAATGATCGTACCATACTCTTCAACGATAGTTGAGTATGTTCGTTGCGTATAAAACTATGGTAAACAATAAGCCTCATATTCTGCTTACATGCGATGGCAGCACAAGAATAGAAGGATATGTTCATCGGCTTCTCTCCTCAATTATGAGCCCCTCGTGAGTGTCTGGAAGGAAAAAGGCAGTGAGAGCTTTGACGTGACGAAAGAGAGTACGAGGTAACCACCATTTTGGATGCAAATTTTACAATATTTGTCCCGATAGTCATTTCAGCGAACGGTCTCATAGCGAAGAGTCTCGACCAGCGTTTCAAGAGATTCCTTATGACTAAAATAAGGTAAAAACCAGAAACTGCTCTGAGGCCGAGAGCGGCATCAAATGCAAGATTGGTTTTATAAAATACCAGTGTCTACTCACGCATTTGCCTGTGTAGAAGTAAAAATACCCTATTTCGAAATTGCAAGGGTTAGTAACCATTCTTAGGTCAATTAGATTTCGATTATCCCTGGAAAATATTAATTCGTCAAGGATAAATTTAAGTAAACCACAAAAGAAATAAATGACATAGCAAAAACATAAAAAAGTCATGTTGAAATGAACAAATATGACAAGAATCACATAGGTACGAGCAAACCGCTTCAACGAAATTGGCAAAAAGCCAGATGGCATTGGTTTTAAATTTTTAACTCTTCCACGTTACACTGCGAAACGAATTGATGACACTATTAATATTCCAGCTAACAACGAGTTAGATGGACTGGGAATGGGATTTGAATTTTCAGTATAGACAAATTTTGGCGCATAGCCATTATCATAGAAATTTATGGGCATTTATTTCTCTTTTGCTTATAACAGTTACATACTTCCTAAACAATTGCCTAAAATATTATGTCGGTTCAGTTGTAGTAAGAGTTTGCTTGTACTTAACTTTATAATATGACGTATTTCTTATAGACAAGTAGTGATGGTGATATTACACCGTTAACATTTTTTGAAATTTTATGTCACTGAAATATGACAGGAGATTAAGTAGCAACTATGTAAAGTATGACTAAATTGTAACATTCATTTCTTACTTCATCTATTTATGATAGCAAAAATCTTGTCCCTCTTAGCGACGGTTATGACTTAGATTTTTTATATCATATAAAATATGTATTACATGAAAACTTAACAAGATAATGAGAGGGTTGTCAAAAGTCACAAAAACCTTGATGATGAATTAATTTTAATGTGTATAGCTGCCTACCTACCGAGTTACAGTGTTTTCAACAAATGTCGTGTGCAGATGACATCGGCTAACAGGGTTGTACCAGTGTGTAATGAAAACAAAACATTATTTATATGCACACATGGTGTGTTTTGCTGTGGAGCTTTCCGATGCATGAGACTGGGTGAAGAGGCGAATGGGCTTGGCAGTTGGTGTGAGTGAAATATTGTGGTGAGCAGTTATTGTTTATAGCTAGGCTAACAGGAAATTAAATGTGATATAAAAACAACCTACGCATGACGACCAACTTTATTATTAAAGTTAGTTTATTATAAAACAAGCTTCCGTCCCCGACTTCGTCTGCATGGGATGATTATAATAAAAAACGATTATATGCCCTTCCTTGGGCCTCAATCTTCAGTGTACCTACCTTTAATAAGTAGAAAGGTCTAGTCGGAGTATGTCACATTCTTAGGTCACTTTCGAGTTAGGTGACAATCTATGGACGTCACTTACGGACATCACATACCTGCAGTGGACCTCTGTTTAATTTTAATCAAAATCTGTATCACTAGCTTTCTGTACATTCAGTGTACCTCAGTGTACCTTTAATAAAAATAAGTGTACCTGTGACAAATAAATTACATAGTATAATAGGTCTACTCGCCATATTGGCAATCATTTCGTTTATTAATCATATTTAAATCAAGGTGAGTTACGACGTATTCATACCATACGCTTTTAAACAATCATCAAACAACTACGTTAATTATAAAATGAATCCAACAGACATGCAAAATAAAGAGAAACAGTAAGATAATTAACAAAAACCGGGGCAGGGTACGCAAGCAGAATCTAGAATTCAGTGTTTTATAAAGCTTTGTGAGCAAAAAAACTGGGTCATTCCTGTACCTCCGCCAGGGACACAAAGTCCATCGGTACTATAATTTGACAGTGAGTGGGCACTGGCATTTCGATTTTACCTTTGTAACTTTTCCAATCAAAGTTAGTCAGATTAATAGGTAGAATTTAAATAATTAACAAGATCAGAACAACGCAAACAAATTCATCCATAAAATAGCTAACATAACATAACATAACATTTTACATGCTATACATACCTACACTAAACTGGGCTAACAAAAAAAAACCTAATATTAAGAGTGCCACGGTTTACATAGGTAAATATGCGTGTAGATAGTACCTATGTTTGTTAACTGACTAGTTTTTTAACCCTTTTTGGCAGTTTTTTTTATTAATTATACAATTTTTAATTAGTGTATGGCTTATGATGACTTAAAATAAGGGAACACACTTTTTAGTCAATTTTGAAGGGGATGTATGTAAATAGGTGGTTGGTATAGATGACCATGGACGAAAAGAGTTAAATGAAATACTCGAATTGCAATTGAACTATGTGTCATTTAATTGTGCAAAGTGTAGGTACTGTGTTTGTTTTTGGCATCACACAGACATGTTATGTACATATACATAGACATGTTATTTTATAGTTTGAATTCCATCAATAGCTGCGCCAGCAATTGGACGAGCGCAGCGCTGCTCAATACGTGTACGGCACCAGCCTCCCAATTAGCGGCGCGGCTTTGTTCATAGCGCTCGCCACTGTCAAACATTCGTGTCTAGCTGTTGTCCGCGTACTAACTACCATAAATGTATTGGTCATTGAAATGGTCGTCATTTTCACGAAACCTTCGAAACGTGAAGTGACCGAGTTGAATTGCAGAGTCATACACATTTTATAGCATTTTCACGCCTTTCCTGTAGACATCGCAAATGTAAGAGGGAATCTAAAGGAAATGTTTACGAAGTACCTTTACAGTTGGGATACATTTTTAGTACTTGAGACTCAAATCAGATAAACGGGATATCTATGTACCAGAGTCGTTAACTTTTATTGTATTGACCACAGAAGTGACCTTTTTCTAAAATGTGTTTGACCCCAATTCGACAATATGCGAAGAAGCTATAGAAGCTAGATCACATTTCGTAGAATAGCTTCCTAAAAAAAACATACGAAAATGTAATAAAAAACAAAGTCGAGCATGGTTTGGCGGTCTTGTTTTAATCATCACTCATCAGCCTATGGTATTATAGTTATGACAATATTTATGAGCACTCTGAGCACCAGTAATAAACAGCTTTTGAATTTATCCAATCAAATCAGTTTACACTTACCCGCATATGACGTCAGAATTAGCGTAGCAAAATCTAATTTCACGCCTCACCTCACTGACGTCATAAAAACATTCGCAAATGGCGAGCTGGTGAAATTCATCGCTCTGCTTGACCGGGAGTGAGATAACCAGGTTGTTGCGGTATATGCAGCGTTTACGACTGTGTTAGTAATGGGACGAGTACTTATAGTGTACTTACCTAATTAAAGTGTTTTTATTTTCGTTTCTTTTGAATCTTTGGCTGCTCAATGCATATTACATATACATATTTTTTTATATCAATGTATCCCGAATTGATAAAAAAGATTGCAGCGCCTTTGAATTTCGAATTACAATTCTGTGACCCTAGTGAATAAGGGTAAGTACAAGTATCGGACAACGCAGTTGTAAAAGGACGTAAGTTCCAAGTAACACTTATGCCCTTTTACACCTAAGCTGCGCGAGACTTGTACCCTTTTTCACTAGGGCCACAGAATTATTAGTCGATGAAACTTTTATTCAGCACAAGTTTAGTGCGACAAATTATACATGGACATCGACTTAGCAACAAACGTAAAGTACCTACATCTAGTGCAACATAAATCTCTAGTGCAACAAATTATACGTTTAATTCGAACTAGATAGGTATCTATCGCACAATGGTTCATTGCACGTATGTAAAACATAAATCTAGTACAACAAATTATATGTATAATTCGAACTAGATAGGTATGTGTCGCACAATGGTTCATTGCAGGTGTGTAATTCAAGGTTCAATCACAATCACAGTAAGCATCTGTAATCTGTATTTTTTTTTTCTATATTGATCACAGCTGAGAAAAATGCGTAGAACACGCGGTATCTAGGGAAGTGTTGGTCGAATAGTAAAGGAAGCACAACAGCTGCACATATCGTATCAGCCCCTATGCGCCCGTGATGGCAGCGAGAAATTCGGTCTCGTGCTCGTATCGCTGCGCTCGGCAGCGTTGCGTGCTACGTACACATGTTTATTACGACTGGAAAACGATTACACCGAAATGTGGAAGGACCATTTTATTTAAAGTTGTACACAGTATATTTTTATATGTTAGCGTGGTATGGGCATGTAATGAGGAGGGATGAATGCCATATAGGCAAAAGAATGTTAGTCGTTAATGTTGATGGACGGAGAGCGTATGGTAGACCGAAAAAACGATAGATGGATTGTGTGTGAGAGGATATGAGAAAGAAAGGAGTGAGTGCTGAGGAGACGAAAGACAGAGTACGATGGAAAAAAAACATGTTGTGCCGACTCCACATAACGTGGGATAAGGGCAGGGGAAAGAAGATGACACAGTATATCTTTATATGGATTTTTTGTTACATTACTTAATTTGATGCAGACTCGGTGTTTGACATGTTTGATTGAATAATAATTACCTATGTGTTTTGAACAGCTGCATCGATTTTAAACGGAAACACAAAGTAACATAAAAGGTACTTTTTATTCGCTTAGACACGAACAAACTTCATGTAATGTATGTAATTTAATTATGTGCCTACAGTTACAGCCCGAGAATGAAGCATCGGACACGGTTGATAATAAAAAAATCTACATGACGTCACTACAATATAAATGCTTTGTGCATTCCATTCGCGTCCAAGAAAAGGGAATTAAATAACGTTGCGTCGCTATTGTTTACAGCTTTTCATTTGAAATGTTCACTTAACTGATTTGCTTTATAATTTTTCAATTTTTAATTTCACTAACGCGCTTTGTGCAAACTTTACAACTATGTAGGTACCTATATAGGTACTTATACCTTACAGTCAACCGATCCATGTAATCCCTGTAAAGGTACAGTAAAGGAAAAACGATATGTCCAAACAAGACAATAATCGCATTGATTTAACGCGAACGTTACATTTCATGAAACTCCGCCATTATGGTGAACGTGATCTCTAAATTGAACATATGATACTACTCGTAATACTAGTATTACCATAGTGTAAGATATCAGCACATATCTGTTACACTAGTTCTATTTTAGGTAACTAGACAGACGTGGCTCACTCCGCGATTTCGTCGCTTTGCTACAGGTAGCTAAAGTACATCTGTTCCACACCAATTTTGGAGGCTAGCCATAAGCCGCGCGTGGCGCTGTCGCCACCTAGGGCCATATCTGCTCTGATCGTAACAGACGCGTTTTGTTAAAAAGTGAGTCTTCTGTACCTAGTACTATTGTTTATTATGTGTCCTATAGTCTGTATCTATAGGTATTTAAATAAAAGTAAACGTAAATAATTTGTAAATTTTTGGGTAGTTATAATATTTACAGTAGAACCCGCTTAAGACGATTCTGAGGGGACCTAGCAAAATAAGCGTCTTACGGCCTGGCCACGACATTGGTCTAAGGCGATCGGCGGGGCGGCGGGCGGGGCGGAAAACGCGAGCGACCGCCAGGCATGCCACGTACTTTCAGTAGCGGCGACAGCGACTAGGAGCGGCTGGGACGTAGACGTATTTAAAATCATGTTTTTTGTTTCAAATGTGCCTAGGATATATTTCATTGTTTGTCAGTGGATGCATGGGCTAAATACAGGACGACAAATGTATTTACATCTAGTTTAGTATTTTATATATTGTATATATAAAGCACCCAAAAAAACGAGTACTTACACAAGAATAAGTGTGGAGACCTCACAACATACTTAAATACGCGAAAGTACATTTAAAATTTCAATAATAAACCCTTCCGTCTCCATGTCGCTCGAAAAAAAAACAAAATGTTTTGTTCTGCATCGCCCCGCTCGATCCGTCGCGCCGCCTAGGCCGGTCGCGCCGCTCTAAAGTCGTGGCATCGCCCGCGCTGCCCGATACAAATTAGGGCTCGCGGACGTGTCCGGGTTTCGTGTACACGTGTTCGGTACCCGTTTCCGAACTACACGTACACGGTTTTCTGACCCGTTCTGCACGTGTAGTCGGGTACACGTGTAATTAACATCCGTGTATCCGGGTACCCGTGTACCCGTGTACACGGCGAAACGGACCTTAAATACACGCGGGCCTAACCCGTCTTTGGCGTGTAGCGGAGATTGAAGTAATGTATAAAGTTATAAATAAAACAAAGATTCAGGTTCAGGAGCTCCGATTGTTTAGCAGTTTTATTTTATCGGATGTTCAATGTGATTGATATGTGTTGTACAATATAATTGATTTTCACCTCAGCAGCTCGAACAAGGGTACTTTGCTACTTATAAAAAAACCGGGAAAGTGCGAGTCGGATTCGCGCACAAAGGGTTCCGTACCATAATGTAAAAAAGGCAAAAAAAAAACGGTCACCCATCCAAGTACTGACCCCGCCCGACGTTGCTTAACTTCGGTCAAAAATCACGATTGTTGTATGGGAGCCCCACTTAAATCTTTATTTTATTCTGTTTTTAGTATTTGTTATAGCGGCAACAGAAATACATCATCTGTGAAAATTTCAACTGTCTAGCTATCACGGTTCGTGAGATACAGCCTGGTGACAGACGGACGGACAGCAGAGTCTTAGTATAGTGTGAATCAAGCGATCTGAGCTAGTTTACTCAAAGAGTCTCAAGAATACAATACCATTGAGTGGTAAACCACAAATTAGGATAACCGCCTCGTAGTAAAAGCAGATTATAACCGCCTTGAAATGTTAGTACTTATAGATTAACGACTCTATTTCTTTAAACAATAGACTACAAAATACACTAACTAAATAATGGCTAACCTAACTTTTTTTGCATTTAACAACCATCGACACTTAAAAAGAATGCACTCAGTAGAAAAACAGCTATGAGATACCATAAAATTTCATTATATTATCGGCTCTATAGTCTTATCATAAGGATAAAAATGCTTTAAAGGTAAAAATAACACTTCACACGTTTTGCATTTAGAGATAACAGATGTGCCGCCAGAGTCGTACTTGCATCGCATTGTTACAATTGATAAGCACGTGGTTTATCTGTTTATGTCGGAATGTTATTTAGTGGTAATTTTTTCTGACCTATACCTAACTACAATTGTAATAAAAGAGCAAGCGAGACACCAATAAAAAAATACCTAGCATGTTATCAAATTGTGTGTTAAAATTATAGGCATATTTTTGTATAAGAATCTGTTGATTTTGGATACATGGGTTAATTTTTTATATATACATACACTTATGTAACTTTTTTTGGCTCTAGTAGTATGTAAAACATTTTGCAGATTGAAGATCGATATATATTTGTATAAGAACTTGTTGATATATAATAGGGTCCCGTTTTACCCTTTGGGTACGGAGCCCTAAAAACAGTGAGCAAAATTTGATTTTGCTAAAAGAAAATATAATATATTCCGTTCGTTGTAGTTTCAGTAAGCATAACTATCTACTTTTTTATTAGGTTATCATTTAGGTTAACTTTAATTATTCAAAACTACATCAATGAAGAAAATTAAATACCTATCAATGAGGTGAACGGTTACTAAGATATTGTTAATTTTAATCTTATGATTATTTAACAAAGTGTACTACTAGACCTATTATTGACATTACCAATCAATCCAGTAAAACTGCAAAGTAGGTAATCGAATCTTCCTAACCTCCCACATATTCAATCGTATGTCTTCATAGCACGAATCTCCGCTACACGAGAGTGAAGGGTCGAACCGGCGGGTAAATAAGATCCGTTATTTCGTGTATCCGTGTACACGGGTACCCGTGTAAACGTTTCCGAATCCGGGCGGGTTCGTGTAGTTCGGGTTCTTAAGCCCGCCGGGCTTAAGAACACGGGTACCCGTGTCAGCGTGTAACACGTGTATCGGGAGCTCTAATACAAATGTTCGAGTCGCGCCCCTCCCCGCTCGCCGCCACCGCCGGTCGCCCGGTGCACGCCGCGCGCGTTGCCGCTCGGCGACAAGGCTCGTGGCATGCATTATGCGTCGCCGGGTTATTGTTTTTGCGACTTACCGCCGGTCGCCGCCGTGGTCCCTAACCGTCAAGCAGATGGCATAGCATTCTTATGCCGATAAGGACCCGACAATAGTACATTACTACAGAGGCCGGGACGAAAGGGGTTGCCGGCCGAAGACATATAGACGGCCGAGCGAAGCGAGGCCGGATAGGTCTGAGCGCGGGCAACCCCATTTCCCGCCGAGGTATGTATAGTGCTTTTCTCAAACATGCAATGAAATAAATAAAATAAAAAATCCACGAAACCCAAGTTTTATTTATAGAAAAAACTAAAAGTAAACTACACCCAAAATATAACCAACACGTACCTATATCATTATCACGCGTATGTTTTACACGAGTCGTGTATTTTTACTACCCGTATATTTTGATTTTTTCGCCTTGTATCCGTCTGACTGTCGTTTTCGTCACATAAGTTTACATAGTCTTTCATATTGGTATCATGTTTCACATACATCGTTGCTTTATGCATGGAGTAAATAAGTATAATTTCCACAGTGTTGACGAATTTGTAGTTACATTCATTTAAAATATGCCACAAAACTGTTTCTAATAAACTGTAAGCCATTTTTCTTAGTTTCTCAAATAATAAAATTGCCATAAGCAACCATATACATACTTCGTCTTTGACTTGGTGGCAGAGGCAGCAAGTTATTTAAAATCAATTCTGCTTACGCTGCCAATTCCAACACCTACGATTACAATTAATATTAATTTCATTATTTCGTCGGAACTCATATTAAAGTCAAAAAATCAACAACGCACCATAAATTCAATAAAACAGAATGAATATTTTTCAACTTTACCTCCATAACAATTTAAAAAATATAACTACGCGTGTTTGAGTAGACCGTTTTACCGCTAACGTTTAGATGAAATATTTTAAATGTTTTTATTTGTGTAGTTAAATTTATAATTTAAAATTATAAAATTATAGAATGTATTATTTATTAAGTTTATGTTGATTTTATACAAATAAAACTGCAAATTATAGCAAACATTGTTTTTTGTTTTTTTTTTTTAAGGCGTAGTGGCAGAGTGTCATTACGAACCATAAAGCAAATACTGCCTCTAGTTTTTTTTTAATGGATGCATGCCACGATGCTGTGTCACAAATATCTGTGAAATGAAAATTAAAAAAGAGGACTTTGCCGGCCTAGGCCTGCAAGATGTGTATGAAATTCCATTAACGACCTTTTGTCCTAGCCGCACCTGAAACGTCATACTTCGCAGCCTATTATAAGGAACATAACATCAATATTTCATTGCATGTTTGAGAAAAAGATGTTAAAGACAAAACAAAAAACTTAAGGTAGGTAATAAACACATTAAAAAATGTTGGGTAACGGCGTATTGCATAACAATACGACCGTATGATGGTTCTGGCAATAACACAAACGTGCAGATGGTTGGTAACGGGAATTTTAGATGGCGTATTAAGCGGGACGCGAGTCGTATTAACCGTGAAAAAATGTATGAAAACAGGCCTAAAGTTGCAGGGACCGGCGTAAAATGGCGTATTATGCGGGAAATCGTTTTAAACGTGATCGTATTAAGCGGGTTCTACTGTATTAGCTAACCGACCAATTACAAAACCGCCGGGATCAGTCACTGAACGACCTGACTTTAACCTACATTATTTTGATCGTGTAATGTTATTAACTAGCTTAAGGAGCCTTTTGAGGGTAGATTTTGTTTACTTTTATTTAAATACCTAAAGATACAGAGTAAAGAGTAAGTAATAGATACAAATAATGTAACTGTCTTGTACGCCTCTCCGCACTTGTGTCAACCTATATCGATGCAAATGGCATCGGGAACAGCTGTGACGAACCGCACGCCGCCATTACAGTCCAAGCCCATTGCGTATACTGTCGGGGTGAGGGTCCTGTGTAAGCTGCCCATTAAATACCTCATGGCTGTTATCAACGTCAGTTAAATAACTCATAACTTAAACTTGAATGCAGTAGATCTCTACTCGTTGCCACTAGAACTCTACTCATTACCTCATAACCACACCCCGTTTCTTTTATTTATTGCCATTTTTATTTATTGTGACCTATTTTGCCACTTTTGTGTTTAATTCACGTATTTACTTCTTTTACGGCTTGCGTAATGCAGTATGGTCAGCGTCCATAGCATTGTGGCGTATGATTGGCAATGACAAATGGACGATTTTACATCTTTATAATCAAAAAGCTAAGGAAGTAAGTTAATAACTTAATCCGTAAAATTGTTAGATTATACAAATAATGTAGTTTTATTGCACTCATGTTTTTTACGGTTTTTTTGTAAGGTGAAGTATTTCGCCAGTGGAACAGCTGCTAATATTTTATGGTCAAGATAAAAAAAACAGTACCCAAAAATTCGTAGTAAAATGTTCCCGCTAGCAAGCGCCCCACGCCACAACGATGAGCCAAATAGTCTGCGAGTTGATTGGGTAATTCCAACATGGCTTGCCAATGACAGAAACTTCCACGCCGATGCCGCGCCGGGGTCAAACGCTTCAATAAGTCTCGAGACGGACTGTGATGGACTATCGCGCGCTGGGAACAATTTAAAAAGATTTTTATTAGCCTTTTTCATGTCACGATTTAAACGAGTATGAGAATGTAAAAGATGCGTAGATGTTTTACTTAATAGACGCGTGCGACCACATTATTGTCTGTTTTAATATTCAGACAATAGAGTTTAAGAGTGAAAATAATCATCGAAAATTATCAAAAAATAATCGAGCTGATAGATAAAAACTCATGATTTTAATAACATTAATTTTTTTGATAAATTTCTTGAGCTTTGTGACTATATTATACGGACTGAACAGTGAATACCCACGCAGAATGAATAAGATTAATTGACTGCTTTTTTTACTGGGTACTTTTAGCGTTGTAAAAAAAGAACTACTTACTATCTAAAACTTAAAAATGCGCGTTTTCCTAGGAAAGCGCGCATATATCGATCGATAGCTAGCTAGTGCATAGCTAGATCGATATATCGCCCCCGAAAACCCCCATATAGCAAATTTCATCGAAATCGTTAGAGCCGTTTCCGAGATCCCCGAAATTTGTATATGTTGCAGTCAAAAGTGTGAACTGGTCAAAAGAACTTTTAACCGACAAAAACAGGCAAAACTGCTTTTGACTGAGCATGTTGGTCAAAAGTTGTTTTACCTGAAAATCATACCTATTTCTGGCAGCAGTTTCGTTTTTAGGGCGTAGCAAAAAAAAAAATAACCCTAACCTACCTATATCTGGGAACAGTTTCGTTTTTGGGCGTAGCAAAAAAAAATAACCCTAACCTACCTATCTCTGCGAGTACTTTTGACTGATAGTAACAGTCACAATTACAATTACTATTAACCAATGATTTTCAGGTAAAACTACTTTTGACCAACATGCTCAGTCAAAAGCAGTTTTGCCTGTTTTTGTCGGTTAAAAGTTCTTTTGACCAGTTCACACTTTTGACTGCGACATATATAAATAAAACGAGCAATCGTTTAAAGGTATTAGTTTCCGAGATCCCTGAAATAAATATAAATAGATGAATGTATCGGAATGACAGATCCGACTAAAACTCACATGACTATTTAATTTCCATGCATTATTTAAGTTTCGATTTGCGTTTTCTATTGACGATTGTCATCATGGTTAGTCGCTTAAATCAATATATAGTCGCACCAATAAAAGTCTGCACCGGATTTGATAGCCCACGCAGTGGAAGTGTTATTTATACGACATAATTTCATAGAAGTTTGACGTTTAAAATGACACTTGCACTGCGTGGGCTATCAAAATCGCTGCAGACTTTTTACGGTCTAAGTCCAATAATTATATTCTCTATGGACGAGTTAATATTAAATTGTCCCTTGTTTGCATATTTTCTTCTCTGTTCAACCTCTTTCTTTACTAACTAAGGACTGATAAATATTCTTGGAAAAATTAAGTTTAAATTGAAGTCTTATCCGTGTACTTTTTCTTAAGAAAATCCTTTTGATTCTTTGCAATATTCTTTGAAAAACATTACAGCGGTCTCTCAAAGCTAGTACAACATTTTATATTTATAATTAAATGTCAGCAGGATTTTTCAAGTAAAAGGACGTGTAAATAGGGTTATGACGTGTATATACTATAATTTATTTAAGAATTTATAGTCATCATTTTAATGTTGTAAAAGAGGAGGATATCCTATCAATAAGATTCTAGTAGGGGCGCTTGCTTAATCAACGCAGCCTTAATGATGAGTGAAATAATTAAAAAAAAGACTAGATACTATAGTCGCACCAAACAAAGTCTGCAGAAGATTTGATAGCCCACAGATTTGATAGCCCACGCAGTGTAAGTGTTATGTATACGTCATAATTTCATAGAAGTTTGACGTTTAAAATGACACTTGCACTGCGTGGGCTATCAAAATCGCTGCAGACTTTTTACGGTCTGACTATAGTAACAGACACACTGGTGCTTAAAATATGAATGAATGTACTCAGGGTGTGCACTTGCCTTAGCGCGACGCCATTCTCGCACCGGTACACTTTCTTTGCCCAACAATGAATGGGACATCATTAGCGCTGCTTTACATAAACTTTACAACCAAGACTGATTTGCTATTGTTTGTATTTAAATGGAGACATACCAAGTTAGAAATGTGAAGTTTTCTGTGGGCGACGAATCGTGACGGGAATTAGTAAGAATTAATGTTATTTCATTCATCTTTATTTTTTTTACAACATGTTAGTGCATCTGAAGAGTAGTTTGATTAGGTATCTACCTGATTATTGTTCTCATGAAAGATATACCGGGTGTGGCCTGTAATACGAGCAAAAAATTTAACTGTAGGCGGTACTCCTCATACTGATCAACATTTGTTCAGGAACTTTTAAAAATAACTTGTGGTTTGATTTTTAATACACTTTAAAGTTTATTCTAAGACGCAATGTATTGCAAATTTTGTTATGTTTAAGGCGTGACAAGCAATGTCAATCACAATGATATGGCGTGGCGATGGCGTCCATTGAAGATAATATTTATTTAGTATGAAAAATAGGGAGTCTAAATACTTCATATTTTTTTAAAGTTGTTGAACAAAAGTGTCACCATTTGAGGAGTACAATCTATGTTTTAATTATTTGCTCATGTTACAGGCCACACCCGGTATTGTGTCCGATCGACGTGTGAGAAGAGAATATAATAGAATTCTATATTGATGTGCTTAAAAACTAATAATTATATTGTAAATCGAGACACTCACAAGCAATGAGGTCGCGCTGGCCTCAGGTAAGGCTGGCGGTACACAATCGCTTCAAATCACGTGATAATTGTCGCTGGCGCCTCGCCAGACCACGGCGGCCGCCATTACGTCCGCCTACTGATTTGCACGCCTTTAATGAAGTGCGGTTTCTTTCGTGTTTTCTGTTAAAATAACTTGTGAGAATTTAGGTGGGGATTTCAAATTGGAAAAAAAATTAGCCACTGCAACAATAACAGAGAAAGTATTTAGAGAGGACATGAATAAGTATACGGTTCAATCACTGTCAAGTTGTGGAAAAAAATATCCATAAACAAAATCAGTTTACATTAACTTACAGCGAGAAGTCTAGAAGACCATGACTGTACCTAAATGTCATATAATAAATGTTATATAACTATTGATCACTTTTGTTAATGATTTCATATTTTTTATATTATTCGCATGACTTTGTTTCTTAATCCACCCTATAGATATAGAGATAGTATATGATACATACAGAATTTGTATTACAAAAAGAGGTAAACAACTGGCGGTTTTAACACAAGCGCTAACAGCGATCTTATCCAGCCAATTTGAGTAATTAGTACCTATTACTTATACTATGTTAAATAAAAATAATGATTATTATTATCGTCTGTCTATCAATATTCATCATCATCATCATCTCAGCCATAAGACGTCCACTGCTGAACATAGGCCTTCCCCTTGGACCTCCATTCGTACCGGTTGAATCAATATTAGTAAAAAAAAAACAGTAATAAAAATAACACAATAATACATTATGACCATGGCTGTTTTTACAACTTTAACACTAAAAAGCTCTTAAGGAAAAGCAACTCAACATAAAAACGGATTAATTCACATACCCACTTAATCTCTTCCTTGAGAAATGCTAAAAAGCTTCGGCGGGACGCTTGAAGCGTCGGCCACGTACAGCTTAAAGCGTCAAGGGTGCGGCGAATAAAAACTTAAGTGCGTTCCCTACTAAGCCGAGATCCGGAACATCGGTAATAGGAGCCTTGCGGGCCTGGCGTTCCGATGCTCATTTAATCGTTAGTTAATGCTCGGTTAACCGGATGAATTGAGTATGAATAAGGTTTTGCTATAATTTATTCAAAATTTAAGTTACATAAAATGTACTTTAAAGTTTTATGATTATATCATTTAAATTATCAATTTACTGACTACGACCCTAAATAAAAATAATCTAGTATGAAACATATAAATGCAGGATTCTTGAGGTGTTGTTTGATCCGCTACTTTTGATACTGACTGTACTTATTCCCTAATCGGCAATAGTTGTCATTGTACTGTGGATAGTGTGGATTGACTTTGCTAGCCCTCTATTTACCGCCACTTAAACTGTCTAGGTACTTATTACGGTTCTTGAGATACAGCCTGCTCAAAAACAGACAAACAAATGGAAAACAGAGGAAACTTAGAGGTTCGGTTCCGTATATATATATATATATGAATATAATGATAGATTGTCTTTCCTAGTGTGGATGTTCCGAATATGAGCGAAATGGCATTGCATGTTATTTTAGTTTAAACTGAGATTTAACTAGTCGGTGCCACCGGCTTCGGATTGCGATAAAACTTTATGATCCGTATTGTCCGCTACCAGGAAAAATAATACCATTGTGTACTAGTCAGGCTTTTCGAGAATTTCGCCGCGGCCGATATTTCTTAACAGTTCTCTCAAATGATCGTTCTTTTTTGTTGAAGTGACGAAATTCGACGGATAAATTACATGCTTAAAACCTTCAAGCGCTTCTTATTCATTTGTTATTTGTTTTAGCTACTGAAATATTTCCCCGGAGCTTTTCATATGCACCCATTAGGTAGTTTAAAGTTACAATCAATTGCAATAAATGGGGGGCATATTGTTCAAATCATAAATAGAGGAATCTAACAAATATGCGTATTTTAATTTTAATAACAAGTTATGAATTAGATCTGGATTAGTTGTGTATTAGATCTGTCAGAGTAAAAAGTGTAATTTCTTCAACCAGAAACTTTTGACACTGACAGATCTAATCCTAAACTAACCCAGATCTAATTCGTAACAAAAACAAAATTTAAAATTGATGGTAGGTAGATTTCCCTAAACATTTCCTCAAGCGGCATTTTAAACTTAATTGAAAGTGATTCTGATTTGATACGCTGCGAATGTAAACGAATCAATTAAATAATAAACTGAGTTCCAATTGAGATCAAAATAAAAAGATGATATGTCGCTCCTAAAATTGTTCCCATCACCGCACCGCACTAAAGTTAATATCACATTCAGGCTACGATGTGCTACACGTCTCGTAGCATCTGCTAAATTCTGCTACGCGGCGTAGGTACGATATTGCTACCGCTCAACGCGTATAATTGGACTTTCTCACGAAGCAGTGGCAATTAGCAGCAAAATAAACTTTACTGGACTAAAGATAACGTTTATTATGCTTTAAACTTGTTAATGCTACACTTTGTAGGGCATCTATTAGAATGCTAGACCATCCGTGAGGGAATATAGGATCTAAGTTTCAGATGAAACTTTTGCAATTACTGCAGAGCTTACATTACCTACGTATTTCCGTTATATATATGATTATTATAAGAGTAGGTTTTCTATTTTTTCACGTTTCTAGACGTTAGAAAAGATTTGTTATTAGAGTTTACGTTCACGCCTCCAGTTTTGCGATAGGTTTAATGTGTAATAAATACGAGTAGCAAAAGAGACCCGTCGCTACCATTTGACTTGTTTAAAAAAAATGCAATGACTAAAATTGATTAAACTTAACAGAGACACGACTGTTAGAATTAACTGTAAACTTGATTTACCGCGATTATTCTCTTTGGTAATGTAAAAAAGATCGCACTACCAATGAAGACATCTGTTGTCAAAAATATAACCCTCATTCTAATGTGCAGTCGAGTTGAAAATAAAAGCGGAGCAGACACGAATGGAGCGCGGATGGTAATGAAGGAGATCCATCCGTTCCGCTACTCCCGCGTTTGGCTTATTTGTATTTGTATACCTTTTGTTTGTGTCACGCTACACACCAGTTACCAAAGAAAACTTGCTCTTTTCTTCAATTATGATAATGATAAGTAGGCTCCGTAAAGCTATGTGCGGCGCTTGTACGAGTATACCTACAGGTTGAATTGAAACTCACTACTAAGTAGCAGTAAAATCAGTCAATAAACGGAAAATCGCTTGTCTGATATCTCATAATGGAGGGTTCCGTGCATTAAAACGACATGCGATACAAAAATTGTACTAATCACTACTGACGAACGGACAAACGGACATGACGAAATCATTAGGGTTGTATTTGCCATTTTGGCTACGGACCCCAACAACCTGTAACTTTTATCATCGGACCCGTAATTAGGTACGAATTGATTTAATCCATTAAATTTTGGCGTTAACGGTCTAACGACACGACACAAACTTGCCGAATCATCCACATGCAAACACTCATACACAGACTGCTAAAAAATGTAATCTGTGATTAATAACTCAGAGATTGGAGCTCTACAGATCACACATTAGCACGTTACATTACACACCATCAATTGATTATACAATATTACGCCTAATCGATATTAAACTTTCGTGAGACATAATTTAAATTGTTTATTCGTCGTATAAACAATTTAAAATATTATGCCTACTTAAGGAAGTACTTTTATGGAACATTTTTAACTTAATTTATACGCGATTAAGTAACAATTTCATAAGACGTCACTATAAAAAAGCCTGTTAATGTTAATGTCTGCTAATTTTGTTGCACAATACCATATTAAGGGAATAAACAAGCGAACTAATGATATTTTTGTCTCGTTAAAAATGTAGGAAAATGGACGAGATGTTTTATTGTCGAGGGTCATTAGGGTAGTGAGTGGTTCGTTTTGAAGCGGGAAACAACAGGGTGTTAGCCAACGATAGAGATGACATTTGAAATTTTAATTATATTAAAATTACCTTCTTATTTAGGAAATATCAAAATATTAAAAGTAAGTCCCGTTTTTTTGTAGGGTATTGGGGGATAAGGGTACATGCCTTATTTGGGAAACATGTTCACCCGTTCATTTAATGTTCATTAAGGCATTTTTCCATCGAAAAGCATACAATATAAATCCACTTTATTGTACAACTTTAAAATAAATTTACAAGGAATCACACGCAAAACACAAAAACAGAGGTTAACAACAGGCGACCTTATTGCTAAAGAGCAATCTCTTGTAGACAATCTTTATGTACTGGAGAAATTAAACTCTTAATTCAACTAAAAGGAGGTGCAACAATCTATTTTTTTTAAGTAAGTAAATAGGTATTTTCCGCTGTTTCATCCCTCAGTGCGTTACCCCGTTGAGCCGCGATGGACAACCTAACATGGAAGTGATCTGTAATCTCCCTTAAATTTTAAATTGTTTTTTAATTTATTGCAAAATTATATTTTTATACTACTCTACATCCGTCAAAGCTCCATGGTATAGGACGTCAGAGCGCGGGGGCGGCGTAACTGATGACGTCTTTACCGGGATATTATTTTAAAATCGTTCTTACCGAATTAAACTCTTCCCGGGATAGATTTACGGCCAGTTTTAGATAGACTCGGGTGATGGTGACTTTTGAAATGCGATGTCGTTAATTATGAAATGACATTTGAAAGCCTTACTCTTAGGTATACAATAAAAGAAAAAAGGCCGCAGCTTGTGAAAATAGGAACAAACAGAAATGTGTAATGAAGTTATTTATATTATAATCATTATAAATACATAGTCCAAGTTATCGACGCTTAAGAATCAAAACTGTCTAACTAACATTTTTGACGTCTTTTACCTTTTAATGCAGTTATAGTTCGTTTTTTTTAGCATTAGAAAGAACTAGCAAGAAGGTAAGCGATCTTGACATGTCTTTTAATTGAAAAACGCTTTTTAAAAATCAAAAACAATTACTTATGAAAGCAGAAGAATATAAATAATCGTATTAGATTCATAATTGTTACATAATATTTGCCGTAACTTATTTTTAAAATGTGTTTTTCAATTAAAAGACACATCAAGATTGTTTACCTTATTTCTAATGCTAAAAAAACGAACTATAGGTGCAGAAAAAAATAACGAATAGTTGTCTAAATTTTAAATTATTTGTTACTTAGACAGTATTTATTCTTAAGCGCCGTTATGTTATTAGTAACGTCCCACGGTACCTTTACACCTTATGGCGGTTGGC